>NC_044559.1:128469650-129712150 GCF_007565055.1 Rhinopithecus roxellana | reverse complement strand
TGTTTAATCATGTTAACAGCCATTTTTAGGTTCTGTTTCCTCCTAAGCAAGGAGACAGTTTCAGTCAAAAATGCTCCCTCACTGGCATGTACACCTGATATGATGGGCATACTGTGGTTCAGCACAGTGGAGCTGAGCTAGTAAAGTTTCTGGCTTACATCAATTTATGTTCACAAGCTCACGCTTATTATGATAATTTTTCTGTGTTTCCTTTTTTCTTCTTGGTACCTTTCATCAGTTTCGACACCTTTAGAAGCATCAGCCCAATGCTTTAATTTTCTCTTTCTGAAAGAAGGATGATTCCTTTAGTAGCGTCTTAAACTATGTGTCAAATAGGCTTCCCTGGACTGTTTTTAGGAAACTCACTGCCATCAGTGATATTATTTCTTGAGGAAATTGAGCTCTGAGTCCTCAGACCCAATATTTAAATACAATATCTTCCAAAAGTTAGCTTGTGCATTGGGATGGTGATGGGCTGGGGTGAAACTTTGCCCCAGTGCTGATGTCATAGACAGTATTTGGGATGTCTACTGTGTTTATCAAGGACTCTGTACAAATGGAATTTTCTGAGATAGACCTCAAAGATGGTGCATACTACTGTGAGATTCAGGTTGAAAGATAAAATCAACCTTGATCATGTGGCTGGTTTGACCTTTGCCACTTGATGACCCCAAGACACATCACTTTTTCTGAGGTGTCTGATAGGTAGCTCTCTGGGTATTTGTATACACTTCTCTCTAATCAAACACTGATCCTCCTAGTTTCACCTTTAGGGGTAATGTGATTTGTGGAAAAGGAGTGAGCTAGAGACTATTAGATTGAGCTCTGGCCTGACCAACAGCTATCATTGGGGCCTTGGGCCCATCTCTTCTACTGTGTGGGCCTTAGTCTCCTCACCTATAAAAGAAAGAGATGAAACAGTCATGGGATTTCAGACCTTTCCTTGGTGCCACCACACAGGTGAGCTGTGATGGGGACTCTGAGCCCTTTACCTCCCCTTAAGCCCCAGCACTTCTACCTTTATCTACTCATATCTGCATTCTGCAAAGGATTTCATTTGAGGGAAAAGTGCTGCTGCTCAAACATTCTTGAAAGCCACCTTCATTTTCTCTCCCATCTAGTTGGGACTTTCATTGTTTGGGTCCCACTGTGCATCATGGTACTTTCTAGCTTGTACATTTTATGAGACCAGCTTATGGGATGGTATAAGTTGCCCAGCCCTCCTTCTCTCTCAGGCACCCCTGGGGACCAAAAGTTAGGAGAAAGCTGGGAAACTTGTTGAAGAGCTTAGGAAGGGTTGAAGATGAGCAGGCCCAGTGGGGACTTGGAAGAGGGTGGGCACAGAGGACCACATCCTTTTTACTATGTCTTCTTATTCCTATCCATCCTAATCTCAGCTCCAAGTGAGCTGACTGGCACAAGAAGCTCTTGAGTCCTAACTTCCATAACATCTAAAGAAGTAGTGGTGTCTTCTATTTGTTCAGTGTTTAAAAATCTTGAAAATACTTTCACAGCCTTTGTTATGTTGGGGTATTCTCAATAACCTGAGACAGTAGAAAGGGTAGTAGTTGTTGTCCTGGATCTAGAGCTGGGGACATGAAGGCCAGGAGGAGGTGACCAGTGAGCCCCCAGTCACAGATAGTAAATGCGAAACCAGGACCCAGGGTTTTCACTCTGGGTCCAATACTATTCCCTTTGCTCTTCCATAGTGAGTGGTTTCTCAGCACCCCTGAGTCAGTACTGCCATGTAGAGATATTGGTGAAAAGGAGAAGAAATTCACATTGGTCTGTTTTCTCCTTCCTTTGGACATTTCCTTCTTCCCTTTCTCTCTCCAACAAGAAGAATGTCTTTTGTTCTTGGGGTAGCTGTAGACAGCCTCCCCTTCTGCTGTTTTCCCTTTTCCCTTCTCGCAGCAGAAAAGCAGGGTGGTTATGGGGCCTTCTCTTAGCGGAGGTGTTAAGGGTTTATGTAGTGCTCGTCGATGAATGGCTAATGGACTCAGTTGGGTTGTTTCAATGACAGTTTCCCACAATCTGATACTAAAGTGGAAGCCTTGAGTGAAGCTTTTATCACTCTTTCACCAGGCTCATCAAGAACTTCCTTTTCCTCTCTGGAAATTGTATTTCATGTGGTGTATTTCTAATCCAAGTGTTACATCAATCAGCAATTCAGTGTAGGCTTGTGGTTCTCCTGGAGCATTTTACAAGCAAGAATGGGGTTTCTTATTCTGGCCCTCTTGGACTCTTGGAAAAATACTCCAACTGTAATTTCCTTCCATCTATTATGATCTGTTTTTTTAGTTGCTATTAGAATTATTGGGTATTTCAAGACATTATCTTAATAAAGGCATTCCTTTCTGGGCTGTGCTTGACCTGTGGGTGAGATTGGGAATCTGTTTCTTCTCATGGTTATAGTGAAGTTAGGGTTCTCAGAAAACCCAACAAAATGGGAGCCTTTGAAACGTGATCTTTTTGGCCAACGACTTCTGTGTGGTTAAAGGGTTGCTCAATGTCGTCAGCCTATGGATTTCCATCTGGAGAGTGGTTTGTTTTTAAGAAAACCCTCCAAATGGTCAGTCTTTCATATTTCAGATGTCAAAGAAAGAAACAAGACATTTAAAATAACTAACACTAGAGGAAATATTGGCTGGCAAGAAAGGGGGAGTGAGAGCTGGCTCTTGGATGTATCGCTTCAACTGTTTTCTGAATGTTTGACAAACACATGACTTCAATGTGCTAGAATCATAGCAGCCCAGGGATGATGACTAATATGGTATTAGTTGGTTATAAGTCCACCTAAGAATTAGGATCTGAGTTCATGAGCTGGTCCCAGTGAAAGGAAAGAAGGAGACTTTGGAGTCTGGATTTTGGAGTTTGGAAATATTTTTTTTTTAAATGAATATTTTTTAAAGAACAAGAAAAACTCTCCTTGACCCCAGGGAAGACTATCTAGCTGACATTTTCCTCTATAGGATCCCAAGGAAAAAACTTGTCCCGAAATCGTATCCTATTCATATAAAAGACTGAGATTAAAATTTGGGTTATTTTCCCCTTCTCATTTTAAAAATTCATCCGAAGCGTTTTTGAAAAACAATAAAAAAAACCTCTCTCAGCAACTGTGACAGGGTATAGCAGCTGTCTGAGAATTTTCTTTCTTTCTTTTTTTTTTTTTTTACCGTTATCTTTTCTTTCTTTAAGAAAAGAGTCGTTTCAGAGGCAGCCGTGACAGCTCTGTCATTTCACTCACACCTCTAAATTTCTCTTTCTGTTGTCAGTCAGCAGACAGCAGTCTCTGGATTCTGATGGGCCTGAGGGATGTCCAAATACATGAGAGATTGGAGAGAGGCCTGCAGCAGTGTGCGTCAGAAGCCGTCATCTTCTGCCTTTATTCTTAGAGGAATTGTCAGGAGTTTATAAAGTTCCCCTGTGCTGGAATATCCAAGTCTCCTCTGCCACCATCTGCAGCCCACACCAACAGGCATGTGAGGTGCTGAGGCTGGGGCTGGGGCTTTGGCTTCCTGGAGCGTCGCTTCTGTAAGTTCCAGTTAAGAGGTTGTGTTGAGTTCCTCTACCTTGTGCGCTACACTGGGGAAATTAAAACTATATTGGGAGTAAGTCCTTTCAGGATGAAACCACTTTAACAACAGCAGCAGCAGCAGCAGCAGCAGCTCCTCCTGTTTATGAGTGCTTATGTTCTAGGCACGGGCCAAGTGTTTCACATCCACTCTCCACTCATTTTCCAGTAGTCCTGTGGTAGGTACTATTTTTCATCCCATTTTAGTGATGAGGCACCTGAGGCTCAGATTCATTAAACAACTCAAGTAACTTGCCTAAGGCCATGCAGCAAGTAAGTGACAGAGCTGGGATTCAAACTCAGGATGTGACAATGTTGCCTCAAGGCCTTAAGCCATGTGCAATTCTCATATGCCATCACTGTCTTTTTTTCCACTGTGTAAGGAGAAGCAGAAATCATAATGACCTGCTGGACAGGTGAGGCCTGTGCCCTTGTCCCTTTTTTTTTTTTTTTTTTTTTTTTTTTTTTTTTTTTTTTTTGAGACGGAGTTTTGCTCTTGTGGCCCAAGCTGGAGTGTAATGGCGTGATCTCCGCTCACTACAACCTCCGCCTCCCAGGTTCGAGCGATTCTCCTACCTCATTCTCCCAAGTAGCTGGGAATACAGGCACCCGCCACCAAGCCTGACTAATTTTTTGTATTTTTAGTAGAAACAGGGTTTCACCAAGTTAGCCAGGCTGGTTTCAAACTCCTGACCTCAGGTGATCTGCCTGCCTCGGCCTCCCAAAGTGCTGGGATTACAGGTGTGTGCCATTGCACCTGTCTGCCCTCGTCCTTTATGTAGTATTATGGCAGCTGAATTAAAATGAATAATCATAGCACCGTGACTTGGGGGCGGTGGGGTAGTGGGAGTCAGAAGTATACCAGGAGGTGGAGGAGAAAGGCCTCCTGAACCCAAAGGGAAAGGTTCTATTGTTGAAAGCAACCTGGATTTACAGTGAATCTCTACAAAAAGGGGCCCCAAAATGCCTGACCATGTGTGCTTGATAAAGGTCTTTCATGGAGCCTAACCTACCTATTGGTCTGAGCTGTCCTGCCAGGGCTTGGCGCATAGTTTGAATAACCCCCGGTAGTCGTCTTATAGATGTTGGCAAAACTGCAAACAACACATTTTCACTTTTAAAGGGGCCAGTTTTGCATCTTCTATCTGTGGTATTCCATTGTCCCCGGTTTTCTTCTTCATTCTTCTGTTAATTTCCCCTGCAGATATAGCATCTCTGCCATCCACAGATGTGTCTTGGTTCCACCTAACTGTTCCCTGGGGCAACTTGGAGGCCCAAAGCCTTCAGGGGATGAGCTACACAGCAAAGTGGGATGCTCAACGTTGTTACCTCCAGAGTAACTGTTAGTCATTTCCTTTCTGGAGTTAGACTGTTTGAGTGCAAATCCTGATTCTACCTCTTAGTGAACCTGTGGCCATTTGGGAGGTTTTTGAACTCCTCTGTGCCTTTGTTTCTTTGTAAAATAGGGATAGCAGCACCTAACTCATAGGGTTGCTGTTATTGATAATCATAATTATTGCTTTCATAGCCTTATACTAAGGGCCGGGCCTATTCTAACAGTTTAACATTCATGAATTAATTTTATCCTCCCAGCCGTTCAGTGAGGTAAGTATTGCTTTTTCCTCATTTTGCCGATGAGGAAACTGAGTTGTAGAAAGGTTAAGTAATTTGCCAAAGGTCAGACAGGTAATAAGCAATGGAGCAGAGATTCAAAACAAAGGATTCTGTGCTCCTAACTGCCATCCTATCCCCTAAAATTTCATACCTACAACATGCTTAGCATAATGCCTGGCACATAGTGAGAGTTTACTAAATACATGCCATAGGTAATAATTGCAGTATTATTACCATGATGGGGATTAATGCAAGGCACTGTATTAGCTGCTGATAATAATGATGTGCAACCCCCAAAAAGTTCACTTGTGTATTTAAAAAGCAGTGAGGAAGATGGATGCTTTAATGAGCAATGACCACCAAGTATGTACAAGCTATGACAGATGATCTGCAGGATGCTATGGAAGGACCAGCATTTCTTTAAATAAAAACTACTGATAACTTTCGTCCTAGGTCAGGCATTGTACTAAGTCCTTTGGGACAGGAGTTATTTTACTGAATCCTGCATGGTAGATGCTATACCATAATTATCCCATTCTATAGACACTGAGGACTGGAGAAGTAACTTGTCTAGGTCACGCAGTTCTACGGGGCTGAAGGCCCTGGGCTCTAAGCTACTGTCCCACTGCCCAACTTGCCTGAGTGCCTCTACACTGATGGTTGTTTCCCAGGACTTCCTGATATTTTTCTGAAGGATGGAAACAAAGACGACCCAATAGCAGTGAGGTCATTACCTCCCTCCCACTCTCTCTTTAGCACCAGACCTCCAGGAGGTGGTTCAGTAAAAGAGCAGTGAATTGGATAGAGGAATCATCTCTGTGGAGTGACTTGCCTTGTTTCTTTGGGGTGGACCATTCTGGGCTTTCCTCCTCTACACGTGTGCTCATGTGACACTCTTTGTGGAGTGCCAGGGACTGTGTCCTTCAAGGACAGATTGGGTACCCTGTTTTCTGTGGGCCTTCCATGAAAACTGCCCATGGCATGCTCTCCTTTCTTTGGTCCTTGGTCTCTAAACCACGCACAGAGGCATTTCTGTCACATCTTCCTTTGGTTCTAAGTTGTGTGTATTAGGCTGCTGTGACCGACTATCTCTAAAGTTCTTTTAGAATAGAAATCATGTCTGCTCAATATTCTACAGCATCTGTCTCAGGCTGATGAGCATCCCAGGCCTCTCTAAAATCAGAGTCTTCCTTTCTTTTCTTTCTTTCTTTCTCTCTCTCTCTCTCTCTCTCTCTCTCTTTCCTTCCTTCCTTCCTTCCTCCCTCCCTCCCTCCCTCCCTCCCTCCCTCCCTCCCTCCCTCCCTTCCTTCCTTCCTTCCTTCCTTCCTTCCTTCCTTCCTTCCTTCCTTCCTTCCCCCCCATTTCCAGTTCATCACAGGGTCTTGTCAGCTCTAATTCTAAAATGTTTCCTGAATCTCCTCCATCACCACCCTGGGCCAAGCCACCATTACATATTTCCAGGACAACAGTAGTAGTTTCCAAACTGCTCTCTCCCTTTTCCTCTTTTCTTCCTACAATCTATTTGCCACATGGCAGCCAGAATGGGTGTTCAAATTGTCAATCAGCTCCTGTCACTCTCTTGCTGAATTCCCTCCAGCAGTTACCTGTTGCACTTGCTGTAAAATCCAAAGTCCTTCCATGGCCTGCAAGGCCTGGTCTGGTCTGGTCCTGTCAACGTCTCCCACCTCATCCCTGTAGAGCTCTTTCTACTCTGTACATGCCAGGCCCTGGACCTTGTGTGGTCACTCAAAAAGAACAAACCTATTCATTCATCTTAGAAGCTTTAACAAGCTATTCCTTTTGTATACAACATTCTTGGTTAGGTTGGTCCCTTCTTATCGTTTAGGTCTCAACTCAAATATTTCCTTCTCAAACACTCATATAACCCACTTATAACTGGCAGTCTCTCTCTATTCTGTTGCTTTTTTGTTTTCTTCAGGTCACCTATTATTATCTTCACAAGTGCTGTTTATTCATTTGCCTAAATGTGTATTGTCTGTCTATCCCCAGTAGAGTATAAACTCCATGAGCCGGGGCCTTCACCTACCTTGCTCGTTCAATCCTATGCCCCCTGTACCTGGCAGAGGGGCTGAACCATAATGCCAGCTAATAAGCAGTTAATTTTGTCAGAGTATTACTATTTGCCAGGCATTGTCCTAAGCCCTTCACATATATTAACCCGTTTAGTGTTTACAGTGACCATAGGATGTGGATATTATTATTATTCCCATTTTACTGATGAGCAAACTGAGGCATAGAGGGTTTATGAATGCAATAGCTCAAGGTCATACAGCTAGTAAGTGGCAGAGTCTGGATTCAAGGCTCCAAAGCATGTGTTCCTAATCACCACATTACAATGCCTCTCTGGTAGATACTGAACAAACCCTGTGGGGTGAATTAATGAATAGAAGATGCTCAGTAGAGGCTTGTTGGGTAAACACAATCATGGATTATTGTGGAAATGTCTTAGACCTGAACATTGTGAACCTCCCAGAGCAGAGGGCGTGGCACTGCCCACGTGGGTACGAAATACCCCATAACCCTAAATGGGGTTTGCTCATACCACAGTTGCTATTTATACTTTATACTGGATAGAGCCATCTAGATCGATTGTCCTTTACTTCCTTTTTTTTTTTTTTTTTTTTTTAAAGAGAACAGAATTGTGGGAAATATTTTGTTTTCCCTGGGAGCCAGACTATGTATTTACTTCAAGTTTTATTAAATGAGTTATAAATTTTCCCAGCAATTTACTCATAGCTCAAGAGGTTTAATTTGCATGTGTTGCCTTTTACAATATGCTTTTCGTAATGTTGCAGATGCTTCTTCCCCAGCTTCAGTAAACAACAGGCACTCCGCCAGGTTTTTGACTGAACATGTGCCAGGCCTGGGAAATATGAGTTAACTCCGTGGTGACTGTGGGGGGGCCACATGTTCCCCTCTGTCCAGGGTATCTGGGGAGCTGAGTCGAATTCCTGAGGGGCAGAAGCAAAGATTTTCTGAATCTTCTTTTTGGACATCTTTTTAATATTTTTTTCCACACACAAAATAAATCAATAAACAGACATTTCTGCTCAAGCATCAGGTTTGCACTGGTCCTAATTAAAAAGTAGTGTTAATACGATGACAGAAAGGGTTTGTTAGGGTCCCCAGGGTGATCTCTAGAGAGGCTAAAGTCACTTTAGCCTTCAGGGAGCTTCCCAGGGCCTATGATGGGGAAGCCCTTTGAGTTTCAAAGAAGCCAGTCCCTCTGAGGATCCAGGTCTGAAGCCTGTTTGATTTCAGGGAGAGCGCCTCAGGATTGAGAACTTATCCTCTGCTGTCACACTGTCGGGTTGAGTTCTGGATCTGCCACTTATTAGTCGTGTGACCTTGGACAAGGTACTTAACCTCTCTGTGCCTCAGTTTCCACATTTGTGGAGATATGGTCATAATGGTCCCTGTCTTGTAGGTTTGTTGGGAGAGTTAAATGGAATACTGCATATAAAGCGTTTGGAGGAGACTAGTTTATAAATGGACACATAAATGGCAGTGCTGATTGTCCCAGGAGTGTTCAGTTCATTGGCTACAACTTAGGGGACAGATCCTCTCAGTGAGTTCTTCCTGGTTGGAGACAGAGGACACTGGAGCAAGGGATGGATGGTGTGTTTGTTAGAATGAGGCTTAGCTGCATGTAACAGAAGAGCTCAAGTTAACAGTGGCTTAACATTGTAGAGATTTACTTCTCTCACATAAAAGGAGTATGGAAGTACTGCAGGGCTGGTGTGATAATTTCATGGTGTCATGAGGAACCCTGGTTCCCTCTCTTTGTAGCTCTGACATTCTTAGCATATTTTCTTGTGATTCAAGATGGCAGCTTGTGCTCTTGTCATTATGTGCTCATTCCAAGAAGCAGGGAGGAGGAAGGAACAAAGAGCAGTCTCATTACCTCTTAAGGAAACTTCCAGCAAGTCCCACGTAAGACATTCTTTGACATCTCATTGGCCAGAGTTTAGTCGCAGAGCCACAGCTAGCTGAAAGGAAAATGGAATCGTTTAGCTTGGCAGCCACATGTCAAATAAAAATCCAGGTTCTGTTACAAAACAGGAGGTGGAGAATGGGTGTGGACGCAGGGAACTACCAGTGAGTTGCCAGTATTGTCCTGTGGTTTTGTGACTTGAGGTTGAAGGAATTCCCAGGTACATAAAGCAGTATTAAATTTTGTTTCCTAGATGATTTTAGGTGGCACAAATACATTTTTTATTTGAATAATCTTATAATTTTTTCTATGCAACCATGTTATAATTAGCGTATCAAACCCAGGATTTCACAGATCTCCTACAGTGTGATACAATGTTATAATGTTTTTCTTTAAGTCTAAATTTAACTGCACCAATGTTTAAAAAATTAAGTAAATGCAGGCATATAGAGATGAGCCAGGCAATCTGTGCAGTGGCTAAATGTGGGTCGTGGGGCCTGAGTTTGAATCTATAACCTGCCACTTATTGGCCAAATGACCTTGGGCTTTCCATGCATCACTTTGCTTATCTGTAAAATGGCATTAATAATAGTACCCATCTCACAGAGTTGTGGTAAGGACCAAATGGGTTAGTACTTATAAAGCTCTAAGAATAGTGCCAGGCATGTGATGAGTAGCCCATGAACATTCATCATTGTTCTTATTGTTATTCTTTCTGTTGTTATTGTTATTATTATGGCTTATATTACTGATACTATTAATAATAATGATTACAAGAGATGACATTTGAATAGAGCAGAAATTACAAGGGTGGTACACGCATGACTGAAATTAGGGAAACACTGGCTTAGAGGAATGAGATTGGCAGTTAATCAGGAGCAGTCTTAGACGCAGCTATAAATAATGACTTTATTAACAATTAAAACTAGTGCTTTATGTTTAAAGTGGCTCCATATATGATAATAACATTGATTAGAGTTTATTGAACATTTATTCTGTGCCAGGTACCATGGGGTATGCTTTAAATATATTACTTTTAATTTTTCCAACGCTGTAAGATAAGTGTTCTTTCTGTTCTATAGATGGAGAAACTTAGTCTGGGATAGGGTTAAGTAATTTTCCCAACATCCCATGGGGACCAGCATCAAGGCCCCTGCTGATAAACGCATCTTGTTTACATCCTTTTTGGTGCCTTTTCTTTCCTTTTCCCCATCTCTGTTTGGATGTCCAGGACCCCCTTCATTCCACTCAGGACCCTCTGATTTCCCCTCCTCCCCGTGTTTCTTCCCACACCCCAATTACCGGCTAGTCCATATGTGCCAGCTGTTTCCCAGGTCTCTTCCCACTGTCAGAACTGCCCTGTCCATCATCTGTGTTCCTGCAGGACACAACAGGAAAAAACTCGTCTAATGAACTAATCTATGAAAATGGACATTAATAGACTAATATGTAGCCCTCTCTGGGTCATTTATTTTAGAATGGGCTTGTTGGCAAGGTTTTGTTTTTTCTTCTCAATAATTTACTTTCCTCTCTCTTTCTTCTTTTAATAGACTTTATTTTTTAGAGTACTTAAGTTCACAGCAAAAACTGAGCAGAAGGTACAGCAATTTCCCAGATACCCACTGTCTCCACACTGGCATGGCCTCTCTCACTCTCAACATGGACTTGAGGTCTTCACTCAAAGGGATAATTCGTGATGGAGATTAAAGGCAGGAAACAGTTCAGTAGCCTTGTGGGTCTGTCCTAGAACACCTCCTAGGTTATTCTTTAAGGTTTTTAAATTGCTGTATCATAGGATCCTGACAGAAATGGGACACTGAGATGATGAGCAAAGGGACGAAGCCCACTGGTGAGTGGTCAGTCAAGGGCCCTGTTCCCCCTTCTCCAGCACCCAGCCCTGTGTCTGGCACATGGAGAGCACGCAGTCAATACTGTTGAGTACATGAATCAGATATGCAGGGAATGGAAGGTCCTTTAAGGAATGGGACAGTGAATTGCAGTGGGTAAGGTTTGGTTGGGCCTCGTGAACTTGATAGATGTTTTTGGCGGGGGCACTATAATGTTCTGTCATGTAGGTCAGCTTGCTGTCATCCTGGACCTGTGCGTGTCTGGCTAAGTGTGAACTGAACATGAGGAGCATGATGCAGGGATTAGGGGACATTCATCTTCCACTCTCTCTCTTTGGAGCTGGAGGCTCAATGTGTTACTCTCATGATGTCATAAAGCAACTGATGTCTTAGTACATCCTGCAAGAATTATTTCCTCTTTTACTCTTCTTACAAATTGTACCTTATGATCCATTGAATTTCACTTTCCTATTTTTCCAACATTTCTCATTTTCTGCCCTTTTTATCCTCTCTCTCAGACCATTGGGGGAAGGAAGAAATGTTGCTTAGCAACCAGAATGAAACTAGTCAATACTGTTTCTAATATTAACTCTTTGTAACGTATGTGCGTCCCAATCCATGTGTTGTAGAACTCTCCCCTAGTATGTTTTAAACTAGAACTTCTTCAAAAGTTGGCAGCCCAACTTAATGTTTGAATCACAAACATCGAGAATATATTTGTGGGTTGTTATAAATGTTAGCAAGTTCAGTGTTGTAAGTTATATACATTGTCTGCTTATTAAAGTGGTTTGCTTTTATATTCTTAACTTGAAATTTGCTGTGACTATTTCACATTTTACTTTCACTTTTTGAACAAAATAGTTTCTTTGCTGGTTTGGTGTGTGTCTGTGTATCTGCTGGTTTGCTTTTTAGACATTTAAGTTCATTTGTCTGACAATTGGAAGATACATTTTCTGGGTCGTATCATTCATTTATCTAATGTTTATTGGGCTCTACTCTCTGCTAGGTGCCATGCAGGGCACCATGGAGTATTGCTGACTTGGGCAACACAGCAGAGGTTGAGCAGACTTGGTTTTTGTATGCATCTTTTCATCAGCAAAGACTCTTTTTCCCTTTTCATCTTCATCTATTGAGATAACATATGACAGGTGTGGGTTTTCAGATGTGATAATAGTTACTCTTCTACTGGAATGGTGTCTTTGGCTTTGATTGGACGATATTATCCCTAGATTTTAAGCCCTTTGAGGGTGAGTAGGCCAGGCACAATGACTCATGCCTGTAATCCCAGCGTTTTGGGAGGCCGAGGCAGGCGGATCATGAGATCAAGAGATCGAGACCATCCTGGCCAACTTGGTGAAACCCCATATCTACTAAAAATACAAAAATTAGCTGGGCATGGTGGTGGGCGCCTGTAATCCCAGCTACTCAGGAGGCTGAGGCAGGAGAATCACTCGAACGCGGGAGGCGGAGGTTGCAGTGAACCGAGATCGCGCCACTGCACTCCAGCTTTGCAACAGAGCAAGATTCCGTCTCCAAAGAAAAAGAGTGAGTGATAGGATGGAACAAAAAGATAAATATTGGTCAGTTCCTCTTTCATACACCAGGTGCACACACAGAGTTAAAGTCTGGGAGTGTTGATTTGCCCGACATAAAATCATGTTGATAAAGTTGGCCTCTAGTGTTTCTCTTCTGACATATGTGCCCCGCTTTTTGCTACAGGTGACCTGTCAAATCTCCCTGAATATCTAGCACTCTCATGCCAGTCAATGCCACCCTCAACTCGGGGAAACAGCTGATCTCTTCTTTTCCTTAGGGCATTTTTTACTTTATTGAAGTCTCTCTATAAACACAGTGCCTTTGGGGGTGAACCAGAATTTACTGTGGTACTCCACACAGACAGTAGGCTGAGTGAAAGCTGAACTAATTGGGGTTTTCAGATTGCCTCTGTCTTCTCTCACTTGGAAAGGGGTGATTCCCCCTCACATTCCCTCTCACTTCTGGAGTGCCTGGTGGGTGAAAAGGTTGACCATCCTTGTACCCTGCATTGCCTTGCAGGGTGATGCCAGTTGGGTTACTCACATTCTCTGGGTCCCCAGAGTTCCCATACACGAGGCCATTGTGGAGTTGTGGGGGTTGTGTGGATTCCCCCTCTTAGCTTGAGTGGCCAGTATTCCACAATGCTTGGGCTTGGTCTCTGTGAATTGGTCAGGTGGTGAAAAATGTCTACAATGACTAGACTCTGTAAAGCAAGCTAAAGGTGAAGCTGGCCTTAATGATTTGAGCTTATTTGTTATCTAAAATATAGTGGTGACCTAGGACTCATCAAGGTGTGGCTTTGAACTGGAGTTTGGCAGATGTCTTCAAAAAGGCATCCAAAACACCTGAGATATCATTACATGGTACTTGGGTTCTCGCCTTACTTTATTCAGAACAGAAAAGGAGAGAGAACTTAGAGACACAGGACTGGGCATAAGCATAATTCTAGCAGCTTCTATTATTGAGCACCTACTATGTGGCAGGCATTGTTCTAGACAGGTCTCTTGCACACGTTATCTTCCAGCCTTTCCAGCAGCCTCGCAAGGAACACTTTCATATCCCCATTTTGTGGGTGAAAAAACTGGGATTCAGGAGAGGGTAAATATCTTGCTCAAGGTCAGATAGCCCACATGGACCAGGCAGGGATGTAAATGTAGATAGGGTCTGACTCTGTATCCTGTGCATTCTCTGCAGGGCCACATTACCTCCTTTGCAAGTCAGCTTCCACTTGAAGGCAGGGGACAGCTTGGGTTGTAGTAAACAATCCTAGATGTGAGTAACGTGGGCATCTAGCCATCAAAGTCTGCCAGGCCAGTTTTCACCATGTGAAAGCACTTAGTTGTCCGGTCTGTCCCATTGACCAGCTAAAACCACAGCAAGAACAAGAGAGGGGCTACAGGAACCAAATTAAAATGTCATATTCACTAACTTGGAAAGTCTTTCTTCATTTCTCATTACTGCATTGCTGTATATCTTTCCATCTCTCCTCTCGAAACATGATGATCCCAGTTTACTTTTAAGTGGCTGAGTGTGGCGGGTGTTCTGTGAGGGAGAGGTGATTCTGATGATGATGATGGTCTTACCTGTCATTGAATGCTTCACATATATGTGTGTATATATGTGTATATGTGTATACACCTGCATACATAATATCCCCAAGTCATTTTCATTTTTCCTTAATTAGCTTTCACTTATAAGTTATGCATTTTCAAATATAATATGCATCTATGAATGTGAATAGGTATGTGTATATGTGTACATATACTTACGCATACATGTATGTCTCCAATGCTTTTTTTTCTTTTTGATATGGAGTCTTGCTCTGTCGCCTAGGCTGGAGTGCAGTGGCACAATCTTGGTTCACTGCAACCTCTGCCTCCCCAGTTCAAGAGATTCTCATGTCTCAGCCTCCTCAGGTGGGATTACAGGCACCCACCACCATGCCTGGTTAATTTTTGTATTTTTAGTAGAGATGGGGTTTCACCATGTTGGTCAGGTTGGTCTCAAACTCCTGACCTCAAGTGATCCACCTGCCTTGGCCCCCCAAAGTGCTGGGATTACAGGAGTGAGCCACCACACCGGCCCCCAGTGTGTTTTTATTTGTCCTGAGTTTCCTTTCTTCCTCACAATGCTGCTCCTTATGCAGGGAGCCCACCAGGCAGCTCTAGGGCAGGGGGAGTGAATGGGGAAGGAACTAGCCGTGCACCACAAGGTCATGTGAGAATGTCAGTGTCTGGGCATATTACATGGCAAGTCTTTCCTTCAACGACATCATGATTTACCTGGGTTCTTGCTGAGCTAATCTCCCTGCAGCAAGAGGACAGTAAGTACTGGCCGTATTGCTGAAGAAAGCTGTCCTGGGTCCTGCAAGGCCAGGCTGCCTGGAATTCTTGGGGATCTGTGCCCCGCAGGAAGGATATCCAAACCAGCAGGTGGAGGAGGAGAAAGAGACAAGAGCTCAGGCCTACGCAGAGCTTCCCTGACAGGGCCTGGTCTGCCAAGTAGAAAGGAACAGTCAAGGCCATGGAGCCATCAACTTCTCTGCCCTGTGTCCTCCTGGAAGGGAAAGGGAAGGCCTGCCAGGGCCTGCAGAGACAAGCAGCCGTGTGTGGTCATGGTCCAAGGGAACATGTCCCACTCGCAGGGCCTAGAGTGGGAAGAACACCTCCTTCATGCTGCGTGAGCAGGAACAGACAGTGTTTACCTCTTTTGCCCGTGGTCCTGTGTCGGGGGCCAAGGGACTGTATCATCTTACATAAGACCAGCGCATGTCACAGCCAGGCAGAGGACTCACATGGCATGCCAACCAAATTGCCCTTTCTTTGGCAATGCTGAAAGTGAAGGCCATGATTCTCAATTCCTGGGGATGCGTTTTGCATTTTGAAACTCAGATTTCAGCAAGAGCTGCTGCATTTTTCTGTTCCAACCCCCAGTTTGAGAGAAGTGGGCTCAAGAACATAAGCTGTTGGACTCTTCCTCATCCTCTGCTCAAAAGGCATTCCTAACGAGCCTCAGTTCAGAAAATGAAGTGTTCAAGTCCAAGGCCTGAAAACCCTGATGCATTATAGTAGGATGAATATTTTGTCTAATTATTTGTATTAATACAACAGTAGCCTAGGTACATAGGTTTTGTATAAACTTATCTGTGGCTGAACTCCTTGTCCCCCAGATGAGGAGAGTCTAGATAGTGGTCTTTTGTGAGGAATGGCTTGCTAGAGAGAACAGGTATGAGCGGTTAGCAGAACCTCTCATATTTATTTTTTTCTGACTTTGAGGGAGAATTCTGAGAAACGATGGAAACTGGGAAAGGAAGTGAGCAGGAACAGTAAAGGGAAATGTATAATAATGAAGGACAGAAAGTAAACAAGAGGAAGTATTAGAGATACCAACCATGGCATCCAGCGTTTTCCATGTTCTGTTAATCAGAATCTCAGCTTAAATTAGCATAAGCAAAAAGGAAATTTATTAGTTCACATGTTTGAGAAATTAAGGAGTGGATAAGACTCCAGGCCTGACTGGAGCCACAGGCTCAAACAACACAATTGCCGTGATCTCTCTCCTGCCACCTCACAGCTCTACTTCCCTGCTGCTGACGCCCAGGTAAACTTCCCCTAAGGGAGGCAATGTGGCTGTGAACTCCACAAGGCTTTCACATTCTCTTCTCATCAACCTCAGTCAAAAAAGAGAGATTTCCTCTCACCAGCAGTTCCACAAGGTCCTAAACTGGGTCTTGCAGTCCCTGATTGGGCCACATACCCACCAACCTCAGCGGTCTGTGAGAGATGACACCCTGGTTGGCCAGTCAGTTTCTGTGCCTGCCTGGAGCCTGGGTGGAGTTGGCTCCACAGAACTCACGGATGGAGGGAAGTAGGAGGGGTTTCCCTGGGGCACATCAGGGTACTTGCACAGGAGGATGTGAATGCACACTGGGCAGGAAAAGACCTGCCAGAGGAAGATGTGATGAAACGAGAAGGGGTCCTGAGAAGAGCTGCTGAGGTGATGGTGCAATGAAGATGGAGAAACAAGGAAAATCAAATCTGTGCATTGTTTTGGGTGGCTGGACTGGATGATAAAGCCAACATGGCAGAAAGGTTCTTGTATCAACAGGAGTTGGTCAAGATATTTTCTAGACAGCATTTTAAATTCAGAGCATCCCTTTTATTCTAGGCTTTAGAATGAAGGAATATGGTTTTTTGGGCCTATGGATCTTAACCATTGCTGGAACCTATTATTTTGGAGAGCTCTGAGAGTTAGTGAGGAGAGAGTCATGAGCTGGAATAAACATTTTTTGAGTACCTACTATTTAGCAGATACCAGTGGTTTAAAGATCAATAAGATATGGTTTCTGCCTTCTGGCTGAGGTATGGGTAATATAACAACTACAGTCTCGTGAAACTCATATTCCCTGATGAAAAGGAAATATTTTCTTCCTTCAGTACTAAGTTACTCAAGCTGTGCTTCCTGGAATATCAGGATTGACTTAGGTGTTTCGCGGGAAAACAAAAACAGAAACAACAATTTGTGTCTTGACAGATTAAAAGATGCTGTACCTTCTTTCCACTGTGGGAGGGAGGATTGGCACTTGCAATGCTCATTGTCATATGAATGGCTCCAAGAAGTCTGGCAATAACAAAGCTTTTAGATGTTGTTCAACCAGGCATTACAACTAGCTTATGTGACGACGGGGTACTTCTTTCATGGCACCAGTATGGTATTGAACATGGTTCATAAAACGGAGCCCACGGAACCAGCCACATCTTCATGGATTTGCACATGCAGAGCCATCTGGAAAGACTTTTGTTACCATGTTTAGTTTTGGATGTTGTAAGGGACCTATTGAGTGTTTCCCCAGGCCTAGGCCATGCATCTCACCACGCCCAGCTTCCTGAGAGGTTTATGACAGATCAGACAACACCAGCTTCTCCTGTCTTTTGCCTCTTTGGGCTTTCTCCTCAAGAACTAGTCATAGTAGTTCTGTTCTTTGGAGTCTGGGAAGACTGACTGAGATTCACTTTACTGGTATCATCATCTCCTGATGGTACCCAAGATGATTTTGGAGGTGCATAGCTACATAATTAATTGTGTGAAGAAAAGCTTTTTCCCTCTCAATTCTCCTTTCGACCACAATAAGGAGAAAGTCTCAGTTTGGAGCCGCTATGTCTTTAATGTTTCTTTTACAAGTGGATTTTTTTTTTTTTTAAAGAGAGCAGCCCTCAGGCTCAAAGTCTTCAGTCGATCGCTATGTCTGACTAAATTTTTAAATTATTTTGTTTTCACTGTATATATTTCTCTGAATACTTTTTACTTATGACTGTAGACACTTTCTGCTTATGACAGATGATCCTGGTCTTTATGATACTTGCATAAAATTCCTTTTAAAAATAAATATAAGGAGAATGGGTCAACTTAGATCAAGGTTTCTTAACCTTGGCACTAATGATATTTTGAGCCAGATAATTCTTTGTTGTGGAGAGTTATCCTGTGCACTGTATGTTACTTATCAGTGTGCCTGGCTTTTACCCAGCAGAAGCCGCCCCCACCAAGGTTGTGACAACACAAAACATTTCCAGACATAGGTATCCCTATAGCACGACTGCCCCAAGCAGTGTAAACCACCAGTTTAAAGCAGAATGGTATAGAAGTGTAGCAGTAGTTGTGAAGGTGATGTGGATGACCAGATTTGAGCCCTGTATTATGGTTAGTGGGCTGGACTGCCACTGGCTGGCATAAGAGCTGGGTACCTTCATCCCACCCCATCACCCTCTCCACTTCAAAGCCTTTCCGGATGGCTCTGTGTGGGCAAATCAGTGAAAATCTGTGCTCTCTATGGGTTATTGGTAAGAGAATGAGCTTTGGACCCTGTTGCATTTGGGCTTGTCCATTTTTTTGCAGAAGCAGCAGAAGTCCAGGGAGGGAGCACTGGGCAGCCCAGCCCCATGACAAATGCCAAGTCACCAGAAATCAAAGAGGAATGCTGAGTCATAATTTCCTTCATTCAGGAATTAGCATGTGCTTTTGAGATTTTGAACTAGAGTGCAACACAGAGCTGGTGAATGAGCAAGGTTTAAATATTCATTCAGCATTAGCATCTGTGAGGATGGCCAGATACTTTCATTAACTGGATTCAGGTTATATGTGTTTCGTTTAAAAGCAGCTGTGATCACTAATGGAATGACCTCTGTGTCATTTTCCATTCTGAATCAGGAGGTGCAATAGCTCCTCTTAGGATGTTGTGTTTGCCGCTTGCGCTGACACCAAGTGCTAGTAAAATATGGTTGGTGGCTTTCAACCAAGCTCCCCACTTTAAAAACAAATTCTTTTTTCATTTTTAATAAAGAGACAGATCCCAGGCTTGAAAGGCATGGGATACTGTGCAACTATACTGATGGCTGCAGAGGTGTGGAATTTGGGAGAAATAAGTTTTCTCTTTCCTATCCACCACCCTTCTTCCTCCCTCCAGCCTCCACCATCTTGAGGGCCGTGAGTCCAAACAGGGGACCAAGAGACAGGTCTGGGTGTTCAGGTGGCTCCCCAATCTCCATTCAGCTTGGGACTCACCTGC
The DNA here is from genome assembly GCF_007565055.1 of Rhinopithecus roxellana. Taxonomy (NCBI): domain Eukaryota; kingdom Metazoa; phylum Chordata; class Mammalia; order Primates; family Cercopithecidae; genus Rhinopithecus; species Rhinopithecus roxellana. The sequence continues at coordinate 129,693,062 of NC_044559.1, read as the reverse complement.
CACCCACTCCTGCCTCCATGTCCCACTCCCAACATGTACACATGCCTCTCTAGGCTTAATTTTGAGCATTTAGAAAAACATAAGACCCCCGCTCCCAGCTCTCTTTCCATTTCTCCCTTTCCCACCAAGATTCACACAGACCAGTACAGAGTCTTTCAATGACAATATACTATTATATTAGTATAATACTAATATATTTGTTTGCTTTTATTCCTAGCAGAGCAGCCATGGCGTGCTCTGTTAAAATGTTAGATTAGACCCTGTTACTCCTCTGCTAAGAAATCTCCTGAAGGCCCAAGTCCTCCCAAGGCTCAGGAGACCTCACCCTCCCCTTGGCCCCTGACCTCTGCCCTCAAGCCTCCTCCCCAGCCCTGGCTCCCTCCATGCCAGTGGGTGTGGCCTGTTCTTGCAGCTGCTCGGACCTATTGGATGTCTTTTTCCTTGATGTTCCTTCTATTTCTATCTCAGTATCTCTTTCCTCCTTCGGATCTTTGCTTAAAAGGTGTGTCCTTTGTGCGGTCTTCCCTGTTGAGAATGACCCCTCCTCCCACCCTAGCCCACTCTGCTTCTTGCTTTCTCTCTACAGCCTCAGAGTCCTCCACGACACTCTGCAGCCCTCATTTCCCATGCAGGTTGCATGCCTTCCATTGCTGCAGTCCAACTCAGTGAGTGCTGGGGTCCCATTCATTGTAGTCATTGGGGTATCCCTGGCATCTGACACACAGCGATGCTCAATAAATGTTGGTAAGTGACTGACTGCTACTGTGACTGTATTAGTCCATGCTTTCATTGCTATAAAGAAATGCCTGAGATTGGGTAATTTATAAAGAGGATTAATGGTTCTGCAGGCTGCACAGGAAGTATACTGGCTTCTGCTTCTGGGGAGACCTCAGGAAGCTTTTACTCATGGTAGAAGGCAAAGGGGGTGCTGGCACTTCACGTGGCTGGAGGAGGAGGGAGAGAAGGGGGAGGTGCCACATACGTTTAAACAACCAGATCTCACAAGAACTAATTATCAGGCCGGGCGCGGTGGCTCAAGCCTGTAATCGCAGCACTTTGGGAGGCCGAGACGGACGGATCACGAGGTCAGGAGATCGAGACCATCCTGGCTAACACGGTGAAACCCCGTCTCTACTAAAAATACAAAAAACTAGCCGGGCGAGGTGGCGGGCGCCTGTAGTCCCAGCTACTCCGGAGGCTGAGGCAGGAGAATGGCGTAAACCCGGGAGGCGGAGCTTGCAGTGAGCAGAGATCCGGCCACTGCACTCCAGCCCGGGCGACAGAGCAAGACTCCGTCTCAAAAACAAACAAACAGAAACAAAACAAAACAAAACAAAAAAAGAACTAATTATCAACCACGGCTCCAAAGGGGATGGTGTTAAACCATGAGAAACCACTCCCATGATCCAGTCACCTCCCACCAGTCCCCCCTCCAACGTTGGGGATCACAATGTGACATGAAATTTTGTGGGGACCCAGATCCAGACTATATCAATGACTGATAGTAACAGTGGCGGACGGTGTCGTGGGTTACAGAGTGCCTCTGTGTGCATTTTCTTGCTTTCCTCACCACAGCCCCATGATGTAGGCTAGGAAGATTTTATTATCCCACTCTGCAGATGAGAAAGGTAAAGCCCAAAGATAGCCAGGGGTCTGTTCAAGTTTGAACAGCTAGCAACAGTGAACTTGGACTTATTTCTTCTGTCCCCTGGGCTGTTTATATTTGATATCTGACATGGCTGATTTGGGCTTCTAGAATTCTAGGGCAGCTGCATGTGACCCCAGTAGGCTGAAGTTATGAGACCTAGGTAAATGAGTGTCATGGTGAAATGCCCCTCATTCCCAAGACCCCACACCTTGCCCACTGGCTCCTCCCAGACAGGCTGGCCTCCTTAGGCCTTGGGTATAATTAGCCTAGACGTTTCTGGCCTTGATACAATAACTGGTAAGAAGCTATCCACTCTGCTGTTCATTAAGACAGGTGACACAGGTGAAAAATTTTAGGTGAAGCATCTGGCCTAATTTAGAAAGGCTCTGTAGGGCTAGAGCCTTTGATTTATCGGGGAGAGGTATCTGTTATCAGAGAGTCTCACACATGGACTTATTTATTATCCAGAATCTGTTTTTAATTTCAGAGATTGTTTACCTAAACTGCTGTGTGTCAGATTCCAGGACGGATTTCTGCTTAGCATTTAATTTTAGATACTTGCCATGGTGGACAGAAAAAAATGGGCCTCCAGAATTTGTAGTTTCATTATGAATCTTATCCTTGGCAGCCCCTACCAGTAGTTTGTCTTTGAAATCTCCTTGGTACTTGTTAACCCTGCTCTGCTGTGAAAGAGATATAGTGTATTTATTGGACTTTGCCCATTTATGAAAAAGTACAGAAATTATTAATGGTTTAGTAGCTATTAATGCATTACTTGGGTGGAATTCAAATTCTAATATTTATGGTAAACCCCTTTATAATGAAACAGGCAGAGAATCAGCTCTCTTGCTCCTTAAATTTGGAAGGCTCTGGATGCCATTGGAATGGCTCCCTGTGAAATATGAGCCCTGCTGGCATTATATTTACACCCATAAATAAAAAATAAGTACTTCGGGTTGGAGGAGAAATAATTAAGAATATTTGTGTAGATAATAAAGAGGAAATGGTCCAGTTTGGTTAAGTGTGTGTTTAGGAAATGCCAGGGGCTGCTGGGACTCGAATGAGGGATGGGAAAGATCGGGGCTGGAGGACTGTGGGTATGGAGGACTTCTGGCGACTTGTAGGAAGGGAAGCCTTGTGGAGGCCATCCTGGGACCATGGTAAGATGTGTGGATCTGGGAGGCTTGTTTGGATTCCAAGTCTTCCCTAAGTTAGCACAGCTCTTTAATAGCAGTTGAACTTTCCTGGACCTCAGCCTCCTCCTCTATAAAGTGAAGTTGGTATCTCACAAAATTGTCAAGATGATAAACAGCATAGACTTAGAATTGTAATAAGTAATTCACAGATCTGTGTATATGAGGCCTAAAGAGAGAACTCAGGTATGGCAAGCATCTCAGAGCAGGATTGGAAAAAACATATACATATGTATGTACATATACACACATATAGAGATACATGTATTTTTGGTGTGTGCGCATGATTGCTGGCTGTCGAGCGGAAGATAGGGAATATAGAATGGGTATAAAATAACCTTAATATGGCCATTTTAAAAAATAGGGTCTCAGAATACAATAAATGTACTGAGTACCTCTTACCTACCAGGGCTCTTTTGCCCATGGAATCTGTTATTGGGTTAATGTCCCCTGATCTTTTTCTGGTCCAACTGAGCTTCTTTCTGACCTCTTCCTGTTAGAAGCTAAAGGGTTTGGTTGAATCTCTACATCTCTAAGCATCTAGTAATCAGCTGTAAAATCAACATGTAATAACAGAAAGGAATCTCAAGGAGCATCTTGTTTAGGGATGGCAAGCACATTTTATTGCATATGAAAGCTATATAGTGATGGCTTCTAGAAGTGCTGAATTGAGAAAAATTCTGACCCATAGCCATGTTTAGCAGGAAAGATGGGTGACTGATGAGTGGTACCTGCTAGAGTTGATGAGTGGGAAGTAGTGATGTTGTGTCTCACATCTTCTCATAGCTTTTTGTTTGTTTGTTTGTTTGTTTGTTTTAAGAAGGAAACTAAAACCTAGCACAGTCAACTGGCCAAGCTCACAGACTTAAATCTCTGGCTTCCAATTCAAGTGATGCTGAGGCCACACTACACTGGTGTGGTTACTACAAACCTCCTAGGACAGCAGTCAGCTGCTCCTGACTTAGGAGACTACCACTGCAAGTGGACATCTCCTTGATGTGTCTGATGGCCTTCACAGAGAGCCAAAAAGCCAAGGCCCAAGAGACTATTTGGATTGATGATGATTATGTGAATGATAACTCATTTATTTAGTATTTCTATGTCTCAGGTCCTATACTATGACGTTGATGCTTGTTTTCCCATTTAATTACAACAATCTTATCAGTGGGTGACAGTCTCTTCATTATGCACATGAGGAAAAAGGGGTCCAGATAGGTTAAGAAACTCTGCAGAGTCACAAGCTAGCAAGTCTCAAAGGCTCACAGACTCCAGAGCACTGTTTTTAATCACTGAACATCTCCTATGTGCTTGTGAATGGTGCCATCCCTAGGGGTAACATAGATGCATCCTCCGAGTAACATGAAGAAAGATGTACATGTAAAGTAGCAAAGGAAGCTGGGGGCAGTGGGTGGTCGGTGCTCCTGACAGACAACATTTAGGCAGCAGGGAAGAATGTCCTTGCCATCTCATACAGAATTTCCGTATTTCTGTGTGTGCTGCCGTGACTCTAGCAAGAGTTGGATGGAACTGGGGAGATCAAGTCTCTGGTTCTTTATTTCTGCTCACTCTAGCTAATTGCATAATGACTCATAAAAGTGAAATTTCTAGTGAGCATGTCTGCCATGCTGTTTTGCTAAAGGGCATAGATGTTTCCTGACTTCAGAAGGAAATGATCCCTGATGCTGGAGAAAGGGACAACCTTTCGCCTAACAGATTTTGCCTCTCTTGTCCCTCCCTTTATGAGGAGCCTGAGTAGACAGTATCATTCTGGGAGCTCTGGACTCCTCCCCATGGTGCTCCAGGGTCTGGTGGCTGGCTTGCATTGAGCCTGTTTACTGTGTGGTGAAGGCAGAAGACATGGCCATTATATTCCTAATTTTACCTGAGTTAACTATAGCCAGATAACACAGGTCTTGGACTCAGGTCCAAATTCATTCATCCACCAGGCTTATCTTTGTCTGCCTATTGGCTTTTAAATATTCAGGTTACAGGGTATAATCTTAACATTTAGGTTAACTATCAAATAAAAATAAAAATTAATAAGGTAGAAAAAAAAGAAGAGAGTGTCTTTACTTACAACTCTTATTGGAGCTGGTGGAAGGGCGCCCTCTCAGCCCATGTGATTCCTGTCTAGAAAATGGGCTCTTCTCTGCATGTTGCAGTCAGCAGACTATCAATCTCTTCCTGGGCTGGGTGTAGGTTGCTGCCCTACCTGGGATCACACAGAAGGAAGCTCGGGAAATTCTTTGATCGAAAGTTACTTTTCTGGCCTAGGAAAGGGGTCCCAGGGGCATTTCACTTCTCCCCAAGAGAGTAATGAGAATTGCTCTCATTGCTGCTGATGATGATGGAGGAGGAGGAGGAAACTATGTTAATGTTTGAGTAGAATCATCATCACCTGGCAGGCATTGTTCTAAGTAATTAACATAATCCTTCAATAGACTCGAAGTTGCTGTTATTGTTGTCCCCATTTTGCAGTTACACAATGGCTTGGCTGGTTGCAGTTAAATAAACCACAGCTTGGCCCACACAGGGGCTCACATCTGTAATCCCAGCACTTTGGGAGGCCCAGGCTGGCAGATCACTTGAGATCAGGAGTTCGAGACCAGCCAGGCCAATGTGGTGAAACCCCGTCTCTACTAAAAATACAAAACTTAGCCAGGTGTGGTGGTGGGCGCCTGTTATCCCAGCTACTTGGGAGGCTGAGGCAGGAGAGTCTCTTGAACCCAGGAGGCGGAGGTTGCAGCGAGCTGAGATTGTGCCACTACACTCCAGCCTGGGAGACAGAGTGAGACTTTGTCTCAAAAATAAAAAAAGAAAAAAAAAGAAACCATGGCTCATTTATTCCCTCAGGGTCATATTATTGGTACATGGTGGAACTGGCCTAAGAATAGAGTCTGCGCTTGGTGACTGGAAGAATGTCTTAGGAGAGGAACACTTCCCTTTTCCTGTCAGTCTCCAGACCCTTACTCTCCTCTTCATGGAGATTGTTTTCTTTTTGATCAAAATGAAATCCAGAAGAGAGAGGGAAAATCCTTATGGAACATCTTTGCAGGCCTCTTTTATCAGGGCTTTTCTCTGGCTTCATCTACCTGCGTGCCCCACAGGCCCCTCTCCCTCACCTAAACCCCTAAGACCTATCTGTTCTTTGTCTGTCATGAACAGTTCTCCAAACCTTTACTTACCCTGAGTTATAGATGAATGACAGAAGCTGAATGTGTTTCTTGTGCCAGCAACATTTGTATTTTCATTGTAGTTGAAGCAGTGAGGGTGGAATTTCACGTGCAACTGACCAGGTGCTGCTTCCCACTCTATGGTCTTTATATGTCCAAGCTAACCTGAGATCCAAAGCTAGGAATTCACTTAAACTGTCTGCCATTCCATCTGTTTGGATTTGTCTACAAACCAATCAGGAAGACATATGAAAGGTGAACAGAGGCAGCATTTTAGCTCCTTCTGCACCCTAGGATTTTACAGTGCCATAGTCTCCAATAGCATGCTCTGAACATGATCACTGTATCGCTCTTCCAGATGGAAGGTGGTCCTGCAATCAGTGGGCTTTTCTTGGCACAGCATAGGCTACAGCCAGGCACCTGACTGAGAGAACATTCCTTAGGTGCCAGGAGCAGGAGAGGGAGGCTGGACACTCCATGTTGCCTGAGGCCACCACCCTTTGGACTAAGAGACAGAAAGAAAATGGTGCTCACCTCTGGAAAGACCAAGTCGTTGATGTCCTGCCTCCCATCTTCAGGGCTGTTCTACCTATGAGGCCATCTCCTGAAGGCACCGTGTTTTTTATATAACGTTTTGTCCTTTTAGAAATTATCGTGACGCATGTCAAGAGCTTTCACACCGAAAAAATATGTCACATTAGCTTCCAAGTTTCTGATTGTCTAAATAACGCAGCAACTCAACATACAGCTGTCTGGCATTTTGACAGTACAATAACCCATAATTCTTCCTGCCACTCAACACTTCAAGGTTAGCATTTTGTAGTTTGCTCTCAAGGAGTAGTCATTTAAATTTTCAAGAGCAAAGAAATGAATGTGGCTGCTTCATACCTCTCTTTTGATCCTTCCTTTATTTATTTGTGTGCTTTTTCCATTTATATTTTCCATTATATATTTTATGGAATGCTTATGTTTGGGTGTAAACTTTTTTTGGAGCATTAGAATGTTGTATCCCCTTCTCCAGATAGATGGGAATAAAAATGAGACATATCTGCTGAGCTTCCGAGGGCAGCTGCCCTGTGAACAGTTCCCAAGCATTTGCAGTGGAGTAAAGCAAGAAGGAACTAGTAGGCATATGGAGTAGTTTATGACTCTTTTCTGTCTCCTTTCGGATGGCAGGTGAAGTACTTGCAGCTGCCTTCTGAGGAAGGTGGAGTTTCCAGTTTCTACCTTCTCTTGAGAGAACCCCACTTGCTTAGTCCAACCTTCATCCTTGAGTCTCAAGGATGAGTCTTGGAAACCCAGTTAACATCTTTGACTTAGCTGCTGGTTTCTGAATTGTCCTGACTGGCTTGGTTGCAACTGGTCATTTTTGTAGGCACATAATGGGTTTTGTGCCTAGGTGGGAAACTGGGTTATGAATCTGGCTTTCATTAATTGCCTCTATTAACCTTGACCAAGTCAACAGTTTTCCTCTTTGAACTTCTTTCCTTATTTCTAAAATGAGATTACTAGCTCTCTCCATACCTGCCACTCTAGGCTTATATAGCTGGGATAAGAAGAAACAATAGGGATAAATGTGCTCGAATTATTGAGAGCCGTGCTATCTCAATCTTAGACATTATTGTGAAGTTTTTCTTTCAACCCGCTGCCAGTTTATATCCTGGATCTACCTTCCTGCCTGCAGTAATTTAGTGGCTTATTGTGATGTGTGGGTCACTTTCTGAGACAAAGAGAGTCAATATAATGCCTTCTGCCATGAACAGGCTTTATTTAGTGGCCTTTCTTGGACTGTGTTCAAGAGTAAACTCTTGGACCTTGGGCACCCTGAGGACATCTCAGGGTTTAAAATTCCTGAGATAAAATAATTAAGTTTTAGATCCATAACTGACTGATGGACTCAATGAATGTGCTTCGCCTGGGAAAACTCTAACCTCTCCAAACTCACCAAACCATGTTTAAACCCATGAAGTTAAGCACAATTTAAAAGTCTGAATGTGTTTAAAAAGAATCACTGTGTTTATAGGCAATCTGTTTACACGTTGAAAGCCATTACAGTGATAGTGATAAAAATTTACCAGTTTGGGCCCTAAAATCTCTAAAACATAATTTGTTTGTTGAGGCCTATTGGAATTGATGAAGGAGAGAATTAACTCTTCTTCAGCATCCCTGGGACTCACTCTGACAAGTCTGAGAGGGGCTGCTGGCTGGAAATTATAGAAGGTTTGAATCTAGGTTCATGGGGAGTTTCTAATGTGTGGAATTTGTTTGGTTGGTTGCCTTTGGTGAGGAGGAATCCAGGTCGATTTTCTCCCATTTATTAAAGGTTTTATGACCCCTCTTCTTCAGAATTAGCAATCTCATTTGCTGTGCATTTGCTACTTTTAACTGGAGAGTTTGAAACCTTGTGCAGTCTACTTGTATAAGATGCTGGATTATCACAGTTCCACGCTTCAAATAGCCTGGGCTAGGAGGAGAACAACTTGACGGGGTTTACCGCAAATGTTTCAATACTAGCAATAACACAGTCACTTGAATTGCATATCATTCTATACTCTTCAAAGCATGTCGCATCTGTTAACATAGCTGATCTCAGAGTAGTGCCGTGAAGCAGGAAGGACTATGATTTCTAAAATTACGTTTTTAAGGATTTTTTTCTGATTATGAAAATAGTGCATATTCATTATAGAAATTTTGGAAAATACTGAGAATCATAAAGAAGGAAATTAAGGTTGCTCATAATTCCCCATTTCCCAGAAATAACCACTTAAAACCTTCTGGAATGTATCTCCCACCACACATACTCCTTTTTGTATGTATTTGCACAGATACCTGTAGATTAGATTTTTTAATATGAGATCCTTCTATAAAGATACTGTATGTTCTAGGCCTTTCACTTATAAACATTTACCCGTGTTATAAATAGTTCTTGAAACCCCACTGTTTAATAGCTGAATGGCTTTCTGTTTGAAGAGTATTATAATATTGTTGAGTAACTATGTTATTTTCAGTTGTTCCCTATTCTACTCGGTATCATGAAGTATGTTCCAGAACGTACATCTATTTATTTATTTATTTTTTTCATTTTAAACACAGCTCTGATTATATCCTGAAGACAAACTCTTAGAAATGGAATGGCTAAGATGTTTCTGTCTACTTTTTGAGGACTACTATGTAAAGTGATAGATAGAAAGGTAGGGATTTTATCCCAATTTGATGGTGGGAAAACTGAAGATCAGAGAGTTACACTTACTTGCTCCAGGGTGCAGAGTGGAGCAGCCAGGTGACCCTATGGAAGCATTCACCTTGCTGGTGCTCTCACCACCTGGCAGGTGAGGACAGCACCTTGGCAAGGCTAAGCTAGGTTACAATGTGGCTGTTGTGGGCTCTCTTCACAGCCCCTATTTGGGTATGGTTTGTGATACTGATGGAGATTAATGAAATTGTCATTCTGCTTCATGTCACTGCTTCTCAGAGCTTTCTGGGCTTTCCTTCTCCCCCTCTCTCCCCAACTCAGTGCTCTCTCAGAATGGCTGCAGCCCACCTGCCTGCATGTTTGCGTGCCTTCCTTTTTAACCTAAAACATTTCGGAGGATGCCTATCAAGTTCCACACCCTGTGTTGGCTGCAAGGGGTACAAAGATGTGTTAATTCAGTCCTGACCCTCAAATGTCATCTAGGATGAGAAGGCAAACAGGTAACTGTGGTGAAGTATGAAGAAGACATAGTCCTGGGGCTGTGGAAGAATCAGGAATGTCTCATTTGTGAAGCGTATCACGCTGTTCCTGGTGCATCACAAACCTCTAGTCTGCTGCCTCAGTGGACCCCTTTGGATTCCTATTCTGTAGTATTTGTTTTGCTCAGATGTATCCCCAAAAGTCTTCTCACTTTTGCTCCTTTTTGCTCCTTGTCTGCTTTGACTTACTTCCCATTGTTTTTGTACACCTAATAAATAATTGATGGTGTGGCCTGACTACCTGACCTCTGGGTGCCTCTATCCTGGCCCTATTCTTGCTACTTATAAGTTCCCAGGAAGTTGCACCTGTCCCTGAGTCTCATTTTCCTTATTTGTAATATTAAGGGAAGAAAACCCAAAAACTGCTAATACAAATAATAGCAAGCATGTATTGAGCACTTATTATGCCCCATGTACTGTCATAAGAACTTTACACATATTATTAAAGCACACATCTTCGTGGGGTTTGGGTTAGTGTTGTCCCATTTCCCAGCTGACGATCCAGAACCCAAGGCCACACAGCTGGATGGTGGGGCCATGAGACAGGCAGACATTAGCAATTGTTCTCTTTGCACTGTCCTCCACTTTCTTAGGACCCTTGCCTTACATTGTAGTTGGAATGGCAAAACACTTGTGGTGTCATTTGGGAGTTTAATATGGTTAGTTTGGGAGAGCAGAAACTCTCTTGAGTTGACAATGCATTGCAGAGCAGGCATGAGGACGTCCAGGACCTTGGCTGTTCCCTCCCCAGGGCTATAGAATGTCACAGAATCAGGGAATTGTGGGGCTGGGAGAGACCTCAGAGGAAAAGCTCCTTTTTCAACCATCCATTCACTTGCTCACTCACCAACATCTTGAGCACCTGCTATTTGAAAGTCATTATACTACATGTTGTTCTTGCTATGGAGACTAAGAACAGGTACGGCTTCTGCTCTCGGGAAACTCACAACCCAGAAAGCCGGGAGGTAGCATGTCACACAGCTGGTGGGACTGTTGGGAGAGAAAGCAGTAAGGATAAAAATGTTTTCAGTTGAAATGCCTAATTCTCTCTAGACTTCCAGGAAGGGGCCTAATAATTTTGGCACAAGGACTATCTTCTTTCCAGTGCATGGCTCGTGTTCCTGGGTCTGGCAAGTCCAGAATTAGTAGTAGAGAACTCTTGTCCAAAGCACTAATTTGGAGGCTGAGATTTATTGTTGTCACAGCACCTGGCTTACAAAAATAAGCTTTGTCATAATGGAGGAAGAAAAGGAAGGAAAATAAAGTCAGGTTTTAGATCAGTTGCAGAATTTTTTCCCCTGTCTATTGAGGTTTATAGTAAGTCAAAATGCCTGGTACTCAGATTGATTTGAATGAAAAAAAAAAAAGATATACATATATATGCATGCTTGAACAATGTCAGGCTTCCAGTGTGCCTCTAGTTCCTCTTTAAGTCCCCAATCTAGGAGTTTCTTCTGTAGCTTGATTCCAGCAAGAACAGGCACTGCTTCAGTATTCATTTCAGTGGCATTGACAATACTGACAATATAATTGACCTAAAAAGTTCTGGATTTCCTGTTAATGCACTTTAGAAATGTACATCAACTACCAAAAAAAAAAAAAAAATCATTTCTATCTACATTTCACTTGATTTCCATTTTCAAGAGAGAGGCTTCATCATTATTATTCTATTTGAATAGCACTGATATCTTGAAGGATGGAAGGAGATTTCTATTGTATGCGGGAGTACTTTATTTCGATATTTTCTTTGTCTGATTATACATGATAAACACACATTAGTGACATTTCGTGCATGTTTGGAAGATAAATGGGGATATCTCTTTAAACCATTCCTGACACTTGCTAACCTGTGAGCTTAATGGCATTTTCTCTTTGATTCAATAATTTGTCTGTCAAAAAAAAGCTGGGCTGACATTCTCCTTGTTGTGGGATTGAAATGGAAAGAAATCTCTTCTCTTGAAGATACATTTTTTTTTAAATTGAGGGGAACATTTTAGGATAAAAATGTTTTTGAAATTATTTGGGTTTTTGGTGGTGGAGGTGGGGGACGGGGCTGGGAGGGTGGCGCTGATGAATGCGAGAGCCCTGACATTATATGTGTGGCAAGTGATCTTAAAAGGGGGCCCATTACCTCTGTCTGCAAGTCCTCTTGAAATAATTAGGGAACGTGTGAAATCTTGCAAATGAAGATGGCTCCTACTGCAGTGTCTCCTGGGAGCCGTCAGCCTCGGTCCCGATGGAGGTGGTTGGGTGGAGTGTGCATCTGTGTGCATAGGCATAGCTCTGACTCCATGAGCCTTGGTTCCCCCAGACGACAGAGAGGTCCCCTGGACAATGGTGAGAGGGAAGGCCGTCCCAGTATGATGCCAGAGAGGCTCCAAATCCAGATGCCTGTTTTTGCTTTGGAGATTTTGGAGCAGCCTCATTCAGGGGCTGTGATGAACATGAATCAAGTGGTGAACCTCGAGTTTAGGGAGACATATGGTAGGCCGCAGTTGGGGCTTAGAGCTCATGAGGGAGCCCTGTGCATCTGTGAGAAAGGTGGCTTCATATGTTGGGAATGAGGGACCATGTCAGAGCTGTATCATGTGACCCAGGATGTGTTACTAGCCTGCCTCCTGGAGCCCCTCCGTGCCCGGAATTTGAGGGCTTCTTGGAAGTCTGATTACGTAAAGTTGATGTGAATAGGCAGGGAGCAGAATGGAAGAGGATGCTTGGTGTTGACAGTCTGCTTCCCTCCCTTCCTGCTTCTCCACCGTAAGGGGTCTTCACATGCACCATTAGAACACAAGGACTTATTAGGCCCCCTCGCGTTGATTCATTCAACACCTTGTATGTGTGCCAGGCACAGTTCTAGGCCCCGGGGAGACACCCCAAGTCATATAACTTGCCCATAGTGAAGTTAGGAATAAAACCCAGGTTTCTTGACTCCTGATCTGATGCTTTTCTGGCATACCACGCTGGCTTCCTGGAGACCCCATCTCCTGCAGGAGCCTGAAATTCTTTCTCATTATCTGGTTGTTCTTCCTCATGGCTTCCGGTTCCCCTGTCTGAGAACCCAGGTCAGTCATTTCATGCTGGGTTACCCTAGCAAAACACAACAAACACAAACAAACAAAAATGAAGTCATCAACTATCACATGTGTTTTCCCAGGCCGGATTCCCCACTAGCAAGTAGGGCCCTTCAATGAATATCCTGAGTGCTGTTACTTTAGAAGCCCCATCACACAGCATATCAAACATATTAAAATTAACCCCTATCTCATATTAAACATGATTTATGAAGTTTCATGTGAAATTTTGGGAATGGATTTTAAAAATCATTTTTATAGTTTTGAGGTTTCAGAGTAAATTCATTGTGGCTTAAACTTTGTTATATTTAACTGTAAAGCTTGAATTGATTTGCACTTAACTGACCAATGATTATAATGTTTCTTTCTGTTGAAATTTAATGAAATATTTATTATTTAATGTATGATTTTTATTTATTATATTATTATTTATTTAATGAAACATTTATTAATCTTAGTTTCACGATTTTTATTTCACATTTTAGAGCCATTTATTTTCAGATCTCAAACATTTCATTGGCCTTTAATGAGTCTAGAGGAGAGCCCTCGACACTATGCCTATAACTCCTCATGGAAGAAAGGCCCTGCAAATAGACCTCTTTGCAGCTACCCACCCAAAACAAAATTGTATACCACAACATTTGCTGCCCTTGGAGAACCCCAGATGGGCTTGCTGGAAAACCTCTTCTAAAATCCCTGGGACTGGCCTGAGTGTCATGGAAGTGAACCTGAGGACTCAAGAAGAACTCCCGTTTCTACTTGCCATGGTGTCTTACTCAGCTTGGGCTGCCATAAGAAAATATTGCAGACCAGGTGGTTTAAACACAGACATTTATTTCTCACAGTTCTGGAGTCTGGAAGTCCAACATCAAGAGCCAGTTCTGTTTCTGGTGAAGACTTTCCCCAGCTTGCAGATGGCTGCTTTTTTGCTGGGTCCTCACACCCTCACATGGTAGACAGAGCACACCCTGTTCTCTCTTCTTCTGAGGGCACCAATCCCATGATGAGGGTCTCACCCACGTGACCTCATCTAACCCCAATTCTCTTCAAATACTACTTATACAAAGGCTCCACTTCAAACTACCATCACACTGAGGGTTAGGGATTCAATACATGCATTTGAGGAGGTTGGGGGGTTGGGGCACAAACATTCACTCCCTAACATACAGTGTGGTGGAAACGCCCAGGCCTCAGAGTCTGTGGCTGTGGATTTCACATCCCAGGCCCACCACTTTTAGCAGTGGTTAGCCTCCGAACTTCAGTTCCTGCATCTGTAAAATGGGGATGGTAATCAATCTGCAGGGTTGTTATTTGCATTAGAAGTAATGTTTATAAAGGGTCCAGCACCCAGTAGGTACATCTTCTCATTGTAATTTACCCAGTCATGTGAGGGCATCTTTAATGAAATGAAACAGCAGCTGTTATGCATGAAGTTACGACAAAGAGACATACAGAGCAGGGAGACAGGCCAGGAGCATGTCTGGAGGCGGAAAAACAGGTAAAGTCCTTGACCTTGAGGCAAGGAGGGGCTCCTATAAAAAGAGTTTTTTCCCTACATTTCTGGGAAGTCTCAGGCTTTCAGGAAACCCCTCAGGTTGTGCCAGACTGCAAAGAGTGGGCTGAGAGGCCCAGTCTTCTGGGCCTGGGGATGATTCAGGGATGAAAGATCTGCAAGCTGGGAAGTCAGCTTGAGGGTTTTTCACCAGAAAACAATCTGCAGTTTATTTATTTACTTTTGCCATTTCCAGAATGGGAAACACAAATGGAAATGATGAGTTTTATAAATGTGGGAGTTTAGTGCCTGGAGTGGAGGTGGGGGTTGGTATTTACATGCAAATGACCCTAGATTCTGCAGATTACTAGTATCTGGTGAAGGAACAAATGCCCAGCATTTAGAAAGCCATCAGAACAGGGAGCGCCACCCTGACTGCGAGAATGGGTGGGCAGTGATATGGCAACCCTCTCTCCTGGGTACTCCACCATTAGAGGGGATTGGTGGGTAGAAAATAAGAGGTGGTGAGTGGTCTCCCAAATCCTTCCACGGGGGAACGTCCCCCGGCCCACCCTCTCTCTCTCCCATCCTTTCTCCCTTCCTTCTGCCACTCAAGTGAGTGCTGGGTGTGTGTCAGGCACTATCCTAGGTGCTTGCATTAAATCCATGGGCAAAATGGAAACATTTATAATAGACATTAAACAATAAACATGTCTCGTAAGGACGTTATTCGTTGGAGGGCAAAAAATGCTATGGAGAAAAGAAAAAGAGAGCAGGTAATAAAATTAGTAGTCCTGGGTGGAGGTGTCAGGACAGGTTGCAGTGTTGAACAGGGTGGCCAGGAGAGGCAGCATTAGGAAGGTGAGATGAGTAAATGGCAGGTAAGTCAGTTGAGGGTGTTGAAGGACAAAAGGACTATAAAATGAACTGTCTCTGAGCTCATAGTATCTGATGGGGGAGGAAGAAGCCAGTCAACATTAGAATGCCTGGAATATCATTTCTTCCTAACAAATCTGAGCAATGTGGCTTAGGGAGATGAGGAATAGCTGTGCCTGCCAGTACTTAATCTTACGTGGCTCATGGTACCACTAGGCAGAGCTTGGTATCAGATGGCGATTGGGACATGGGTATAAAGCCAGAGTTCTCTAGCCCAGGTGGGGTTTTTGGGTGTCTAATGGCTCAAAACTTTTGTTGGATGAATGACATGAGTGGCTGAATGAAAAATTGAGTGAATAAATTCATCAGTGAGCAAATGAATGAACAATGAATGAATAAAGACTGATTAAAATTCTTTGTTAAGAATAGGTAATTTACAAGTTCATACTATAAGTTACTAGTTGTACATTTAACTTCAGTAGTAATTTTTTAAGGTGCTTTGCTATATTTAAAATATATAGGCATTTATAACATTGAGTAAATTTTTAAATGTAGTGAAAAATTATCCAATTTTAAATATGTTTAGATATTATGGTATAGTCTGAACTTAGATTTTCACTTGTACCTGTAGTCAAGGTAGACCGTATTTTCTGAACCAGCAGATGACTTTGCCTCCTATGTAGAGTGAGAGCAGACTGCTTGAGAAGCTTGTGAATCATAGTTTCTTGCTTATGGATAATTGCTGCTCTTGGTCTTGAGACATGACATGGAGATCGACGCAGAGTAAACTGCTGGTCTGCTGGTTATTAAACTTCGCATATTTTCAGAAAGACCTGGGGAAACTTACAGAAAGAGTGGCAGACAGTGTCAGGCAGGCCTCAGACTGGCCACACCCCAGGCCTACTTTATCAGAAGTTTCAGGTATGGTCTCCAACATCTGTAGTTTAAAATTGTTTCTCAGGTGATTTTGTTGTTGATAGTGTAGGGGATTAAGGAACCACTGCACCAAAGCCAACTTTGAGAGCAGGGGGTATGTCCTTTTCTTTTAAAATTTTTACTTTATTAGTGTCTATTGATAAATGGATAAGCAGTAAATCCTAACTGCAGAAAGCCAAATGAGACAGATTTATCCCGCTCCAACAAGGTAGCATTTTAGTCTTCTCTCTCTCTCTCTTTTTCTTATTTTGCTTAACTTTTCCCTAAACATGGGACTACTCTGTACTGTATTACTGTACTATTTGCTTTCTCTTTGCAATTCTGATGCATTATGCATGTCTCTCAATATGTTTTAAAGCTACATGATATTCCAGAATGTGGAAGTGACCCATCTTTTCAACTTGCTGAAATTCATTGATTTACTCAAGTGCTTCCCTCATAGAAAATGTTGATAAACCTTTGCTGACTGAATAAACGAAGAGAACATAGCTATTTCGTACCATCCACCCCATGTCAGTTGCCCATAAGAAGTTTGGTGTTAAAAGCAAGCCAGATTCCTCCACACATGTAGTTCCAGCTACTTGTGAGGCTGAGACGGGAGGATCACTTGAGCCCAGGAGTTTGAGGCTGCAGTGAGCTATGATTGTGCCACTGCACTCCAGCCTGGGTAACAGAGTCCTATCTCTGAAAATAAATAAGTAAATACATTTAAAAAATAAATAAATAAATGGGCCAGGCGCGGTGGCTCACGCCTGCAATCCCAGCACTTTGGGAGGCCAGGGCATGCGGATCACAAGGTCAGGAGATCGAGACCATCCTGGCTAACACGATGAAACCCCCGTCTCTACTAAAAATACAAAAAATTAGCCGGGTGTGGTGGTGGGCGCCTGTAGTCCCAGCTACTTGGGAGGCTGAGGCAAGAGAATGGCGTGAACCTGGGAGGCGGAGCTTGCAGTGAGCCGAGATCACATCGCTGCACTCCAGCCTGGGCGACAGTGCAAGACTCAATCTCAAAAAATAAAAAAAAAAAAACGAACGAACCAGCTGACTTAGTTCTTCTTAGGGAAGGTTCTAGGCTGTGGTGAGAACCCCTCCAATGCAGGGGTTCAGGCTGACTTGAAATGGGGTTGTCATTTAACAAAGGGAAAGAGAACAAATCCGCCAATGAGAAAAGTTGATGGGGCAGAGGCCTCAGGCAACGTCCAGACCCTGTCCTCAGAGTCTGTGAACATTTAAGGAGTTAGGACTTTCTTTATCTTCCTGGAGTGTCCACCCACTAATTTAGGGCAGGATATGGTGAGGACTGTGAAAGACCCAAGAGCCCTGGAGTTCCCTATGTATTGGCTGAGGGTATTCGGAGGAGTGAGGGTTTGAACTGAGTTCAGAAGGAGAGTCAGCCTGAGCTCCACTGAGCAAAGGCTCTCGGTAACCCTGCCACTTATGTGGAGAGGGCCGTTTTGCCTCTGTCTGGCCATGTGAAGACCTGCTGGCTAGTGTAGGTGGCTCTTGGAAACCAGGTAGGTAAGAAACCTAATAAACTAACTATTCTGTTGTTTCTCCTTTTGGAGAAACAACAGCCACAAAAAGCTCAGCCCTCCACAGAGCCAAGCTCCAAGAGCCCCTTTCACAGACACATAAATATTTAATAATCATCTGTCTACAACCAATCTAGGGGAAAAAAATCTTTAAATAGACTGCTCGAAAGGCCAAAACCTGAATTTTAATTGGGGTACTTTGAATTACTCCCATTAGTCAGTCGCTCTGACTTTTTCTTAGTGGGGACTGGATTGTTTTTGAAAGGGGGATCGAAATTATTAGCAGCCCTTAAAAAAAAAAACAAAAAAAACCTCCTGATCCTACTAAATAATAAACTAGGCTTCTTTTTAAAAAGACGCGGCTTTCTAGGCTTCAAGCAAGAGGGTAAAGTAAGATGAGCCCCACATTTTAGAGATGCAATTTGAAAAGCAAGCATTAAGGGCATTCAGATGCCTGGCTAAGCAGTTCCTTGGCAAAGCACTTCTGCAGTGCTCCCTGGTCCTGCTAAAGTTTGCAGGATGGAGAAGGCCTGTGTGTGTGTGTGTGTGTGTGTGTGTGTGTGTGTGTGTGTGTGTGTGTGTTTATATATTTATTTTCCCTCTCTCTGCCCCCTGGGCCTGCAGTCTTCTGTAGCTGATGTAACAATCCTCCTGGACGAACCCCTTGTATCTCACGCTAGCCAATTTCGACAGTCTAAAGTGCTCAAATTGAGCCATTTTGTTCTCTGTAAAATAAACCTCAGGCCATTATGCGTGGTTTTTCATTCAGCCGCCTCCTTGTCACCCTTCCCTTGGCCCCTCTCTGCCCACCCTCCCCTGCTTCCCCATTCTCTCCTTTTGCTCCCCCTCTGACGAATGGGAGGGAAGCAGACATCCTTTAGGAGACCGCTGTTTTCAGTCCAGGCATGTCAACTTCACTCTGGCACAATTTGCTTTGAGATCTGTGGCATGGAGTGGGGCCGCAGGGTCACCCCCCCACCATAATTGATCTTGCTTATTCATCTGCTTCCTGAGTATTGCCCTCTCCCCACGCTGGCCTTTGTTTGGATAAATTGTTGGAAGATTTACTGTGGTGCTGAAAGCCGCCTGCCCTGGTGTCCCCACCACTTCTTCCAGGGTGGGACGATGGAGTGGCACTTAGGGAAGAAAGTTCTCCCTCCTCCCCACCATCCCAAACCTAGAGGACATCTCCCAGCGTCACAATTCAGGCAATTTCCAGACTAATTTACTATGGAATCACTTTGCACGGCCCTTGTGCACCGGTATGAGAAATGTTAATTGGTGTGTGAGCCCGAGATGCTCTTCCGAAGGATTTATCGTCGGAAGCAGAGGAGGGGAAGGGGAGCCGAGGCCGTCTTTGTGATGGCTTGGAGGCTGCACTCACTCGCTTCAGATTATTTTTAAAACCAATGGTCATGATGGATCTGAATCCAGTAATTTATTCGATTTTGGGTCATTAACCCTTGTTCTGCTTATGGCAGCAAATGACTTCATCGTCAGAAATGATGAGTGTTCTGAACTGTGGGGATACTTGGCTCTCTCGAGCTCTCATCTGAAAATCAATTTTAAGCAAGTGGCAGGCATTAGAAATCCTCTCTGCTTATAGGTTTCTGCAGCATTGCCTCCAGGATTTGAAGAAGCAGGGAGGGCGGGGGAGGGGGAGAAGCCCCTGGAAAACTCCTATTGCCGGGGTGTTTGTGTTGGGGTGGCTAATGTCCTGAGAAGGCTACACAATAGACTGTCAAAATGGTTCTTTCAGAGTGGGGCACAGATCACAGTTTGGAAATGGGGGAAAAGGAAAGAAAGGAGCCAGCCTCCATCGAGTGATCCTGTCTATAGACTGAATAAAATAGCTTGAAATCATTGTCTTGATTCCCATTGACTGAAGGCTGGAGGGGCTTTACTGGTTAAGCTTTTAAAGCCGCAGCAGTTTAAACACTTTTTTTTTTTTTTTTTCATTTTTTTGTCTGGTGTACCCTTTATCCAGTTGACCTTGAAACACATTTAACTCATCTTTGGAAAAACAAAAAACAAACACTGTTTGCCTTCAATTCCGAGGTTGGCTTCTCTCTTGAGGTGTTCTATAAATAGGTGGCATTGCCCAGCATCGTTGGCTGCAGGGCACAGGGGACTGACGTGGCCAGTGCCGACCTGCCTCCCACTGGGCACACACTCCCGTGGCTGCCCACACTGCAGTCCTCTGCCATCCTGGACAAACTGGCTGGCAGTGTTTCGGATCAGAGAATCCCTTCCCTGCCTTTGCAGATGGAAGCAATGTTTGACGGGTGCTCGAGTGCTCTCTGAGAATGCGCCCATCTTTAAGCACTGCCCATGTGAGCCTGTGATTTCCTTCAACATAGTCATGGGAGACCCTTTCCACTGCTGACTTTTTAAGTTGAAATATTTAGGGGGAAAATATGAGTTTTTAGAAACTTTTAAGTGGAAGAGATTTAGTAGATTTAGTAATGATTTAGCCAATTCCCTTATTTTTTTGCAGATGAAGAGCCTATGGCACAGATATATCAAGTGCCTTGTCCAAAATCACGCATACTGCAGGGAGCAGAAGTGATCCTGAACCCAGGTCTCCTGAGCAGTGGGGTACCTGGGGTAGGGATGGCAGCAGGTTGCTCAGGTGCAGGTAATAAGGGACTGCACTGTCTGCAGGGAATTTACAAACAATAACAAAGCCCCTCACTCTGCTTTTAGTGACCACCATCAGCTGATTTTCAACAATGTCAGAGCTGAAAACACCCCTTTCAGCCAAGGTGGGTGCCCCACTAGCCCCCTCCCCGCCTCTTTGGTACCCCCACTGCTTCTGACTCCCAGTTCTGTGTTTTTCTCACTAAACTAAGATGCATCCCTCATCAAATAGCAGCCAAACAAAAAACCAACCTTACGTTAGAAGTTCCCTGCTTCTTTTGGAATTAAGTAAAGAAAACAGCCTTTTGATAAGCCCGCATTAGCCAGGAATGGCGCAGAAAAGTGTGGTGACTTAAAATTCGAAGCTAGGGGGCCCCTAAAAAGAAGTGATGGGATTTGTCCGCTCTCTCCTCGCCTGCATCCCTCTGACATGTGAGTGTGGAGTGTGGGCCAGGAGCTTGCAGCCCTGCTCTAGGTAGATTCAACAGAACCAGGGATGCTCTGCATTACCTTCCAAACCTAATTCTCTCCCATGTATCATCAGAGCCTACGGGGAACCTCCCAGTGGTCTGAGGGCCTGACCAGCTTTTATGTATATCTCTGTGGCCATCTTGGCCAGACTGGTTGCTGTCCAGGTTTCTTCTCCTCCTGAGCCGCTCCCTGAAATGGGTGGGTAAATATCCCAGTCTGCCTTCAGCTGCCGAGTCATCAGTCCTGACAGACGGCTGCCTCTTTGCCGAGCAACCCCCGTCACTGCCTCCTCCCCCAGCCCCTCATTTCATCTTCCCTCTGTCAGAACTCACCCTTTGGCAGAAATCTTTTGCGAGAGCTAAATGTGAGCCTCAAAGAGATGTCGTCAAGGTATTTTTCATAATTTTCAAAGGTAATTTCCTTCCCTCCCCCCACCCACCTTCTCTCTGTTATAATTACGTCTCAGCAGCTCCCCAAATCAGCATAGCAGCCAAGTCCCCTCCCTGTGAAGGTGGCCACCTTTTCCCACACAACAGGCCTAGAAAATGGCCTTGGAGAGCAAGGGTGGGCAGTCAAAGGCTTCCTCACCATTGCATTGAGAGGCAAGCTGGTGGCCTTACCATCCTGGGATGAAGGAGGACTTAAAATGGCTTCATGTCACTTTTGGTCTAGAGATTCTACTGTACCCTGAGGCATTTCCCTAAGTGCCAGGCCCATGATGGTGTTTAGGGTACTCTTAATCTAATTTATATCCTTTTTTTTGTTTTGTTTTTTTGAGACAGCGTCTTACTCTGTCACCCAGGCTGGAGTGCGATGGTGCAATCTCAACTCACTGCAACCTCCACCTCACGGATTCAAGCAATTCTTCTGCCTCAGCCTCTGAGTAGCTGGGACTACAGGCGCTCACCACCATGCCCGGCTAATTTTTTGTATTTTTAGTAGAGACGGTTTCACCATGTTAACCAGGATGGTCTTGATCTCCTGGCCTCGTGATCCTGCCTATCTCAGCCTCCTAAAGTGCTGGGATTACAGGCATGAGCCACCGTGCCCAGCCTATATCCGTATTTTTAAGAATAGGCAACATCCATTCCAGGACATTCTCTGCAGCTTCTTTACCCTCCCATCCCCCCTCATGCCTCCTTACTCTCTCAGGAAGGAGCCAAGGAAAGAATTCCTCTTTCTCCCTGAATCCTGACCTCTGCCACCTCTGAATCCTGCCTGTGGCTAGCCCTCAACAGGTGGCCCGGCCACAGGAACCGGAGGAGGACTGGCCTGTGTCTCAGGCCCTCTGCAGAGATCCAAGCATGGCCAACCCTGGCTGAACGGAGAACCTGAGGGTAAATTATCTTCCACTAGGAATCCTGGGACTTGACATTCAAAAATTCTATTCATTGAAAACAGACTAGCCCTGAAAACCTGGTTTAGTAGATAAAATCTGTAACCACAAGAGGATAAATCGAGTTTGGCTTGTTTGTACTGGTCTAATTTAATATGATCTCCCTTGGAGTTTCCAGCGTCTAGATTTTCTAGATCATTAAATCCATTACTTTTCAATGTTAACTTTTTTTTAGGAGGGTAGGGTAGGGAGTGGATTTATTTTTTAGAGGCATCCCACACTAATCCTGGGAGCTTCATCCAAGCTCATTTAAGTGACTAATTTCTAAGCCCAGGGGCTCTGCAGGAGGATTTTCATCCATTTATCACAAAAGACCCCAGCAGCCAGTCAGGAAAGGGGTCTGCTGGCTGCAGCCACTGGTGTAGTCCACCCTGCAGAATGAGGAGAGGGGCCACTTCCAATCCCCCAAAAATGCCGAATTCCAGGATGAGGGGTGTGGGAATGTGGCCATCTCATCTCCCCTACCTCTGGAATGGTCTACAGGGCCATGGAGCCATTGTCGTGAGCCAATGTGTGACCTTGAGCAAGTGGGCCACCTCCTCTGTCCTCAGTTCCTCCATGTGACTGGTGGAGCGGGTCTCACCTGCCTCTCAGGGTCAGTGGGCGAGGCAGGTGAGGGCTGCATGCGAGGGTTGTGTGCAAATCTTAAGTGCTCATGAAAGTAGCCATTATCATTTCCTTAAGATTAACTCCTCTGAGCCTCAGTTATCATTGTGTAGGAAAGGGACTCTGTGTGATTGAGATTTTAACACCATGTGCCCTTCCCCTGTGGAGCGGTGGCATCTTAAAGAGTGAATATTTTGTTCCAGCTCTGTCCTCCAGGGATCAGCTTTGGGCAGGTGGAGCAAAACACAGGGCCAAGATCTTTACTCTGAGGGGAGATGCATAGGCACATCCCTGACTTCCTGTGTCTCCGAATTGCATAGGATGGAAGGAGGAGCCCAGAGGTGAGGGCAAGCCATGCTGGATAGTATCCTTCCCTTTGCTCTCTTCCCAAAGGCCAGGATAGGAGGAGGAGGAGGGAGTGAGGCTGGTCATAGAACTCCAGGGCCTATATGGGAGGACTGTCACACTCTAGGGTTAGGGGCAGGGTCTGGGTGCAGTTCAGGGTTGCCAGGTTGTCAGAATGGCTTGGAGAGGAGCAGCAGCCTTGCCCAAAGCTGGTTCCTGGAGGAGAGTTAAGTAAAGGCCTGCTGTCCACACTAGGCTTCTGTTTACTGGTTGCTCAAGCCTTTGGACTGCACTGGGTTCCTCTCCTCGATGGACCAGTATCTTCCAACCAGAGTTTTCAGCCACTGCACTTTGTCATCAGTTATAGCTGCAGGCCATGGTGCATCTCAGAAGCCCCTGTCAGGGCTATACTCTTGTTCCAGGACAGAGCTCACAGCCCAGATACAGCATGAGGGCTTTCATGTCCCACTCCCATGGTGAAGAGCCAGTGGGACCCCACTGCACTTGTTCATTTTATTGTGAATTTGAATCCGTGGCTGTGTGTGGTGTGTGTGTGTGTGTGTGTGTGTGTGTGTGTGTGTGTTTATGGGGCAGGGGGTGTGCTTTCCTCCAAGTCTTTTATAAACTTTAATAAGATGGTTCTTTAATTTTTGGCATTATCCTTTAAATACATAGTCCCTTTGGCTCTTCCCCCAACCCCTGTAACCCCTCCAAACAAATATAAAGCATGGGAACAAAGCAGGCTGGGATATCAGTTGTACAACTGGTCAGTTCACGAAGAGGCAGTGTGTGCATGCACACCTGTGCATGTATGTGCGTGTGACAGACACTGAGTTCAACCCCTCATCATTCAGTGGTGGCCTTCCTTGGGCACCAGAAGACACTGCATAGTGTCTTTTCCTGCATAATTGGGCTGTCTTTTCATACAAGCTGAGGCGCTTGTTTCGGGATATAAGCCCACGCAGTCTCAACAGGTCAGGAGCGATAGTAAAAACCTGTTGTCTGGCTTTGTATTCGGAATAATGGAGTCACTAATCTACTTGATCTGGCCAAGTCAGATAAAGGAGAAAGTGAGGGATGCCTGTGCTTCAGAGATGGAAGGTACTTGTAAAAGCAATTTCTTTGCGGGAGGGGGGAGAAGGGGGAGACACATAGGAAAAAAAGGGAGCAAAGACTGTTGGAAACCTTTTAATTAGTACTAATTACCTCAGCAGAAAAGGTTGGAAGCTTAAAGGATTTGTGTCAGCAAGTAAAAGATCAAAGATTGCTAGGCTCGCATTTTCATCTGTTGGCTACAAAAAGGAGTGAGGGGGAGGTAATGGGGCCCAGGAGAATGGCTGCCCAGGTGGCGCTGTCCTTAATCCCTTCTTTACTGCTGCAGCCCCAGGCCTAGTCCCAATTACATAATAAGATGATTTAATTTTGTTTTTTTGCTTTGACTTTAACTGGGAGTAGAAAAGAAGAAGGGTCGTTTTTCTCCCCTTCAGTGAGGATGGGGTGTGGCTTGTGATAGTAGACTTGGTAGCTGCACAATCCCTTCTTTGATTTTCCCAATCTTTTCCCAATCAGCAAAATGACATTTTAATTTCAAATTAAAACAACAATAACCACCACCCCACCCACAGAAGAGTGCTCTTTCAGGATAAAAGGGTCTCTGGATATACGAAGAAAGTGAGGGCTTTTGGTTGATTGAGCTGTGGTTGAGCTGCGGTTGGGGCATACCTGGGGCAACAGATAAAATGTATTAAAAGAAAGCTCCACCTACTGGATTCATCACTATGGCAGTTCCTTAAAAATCCAGGAGGGCAGGGACAGAGGGAGGTAGCGGGGAAGGACGAGGAAGAGCGGAGTTGACAAGCCACACTACCCATCTTAGAAGGCCTCTGTGTTTCTCTCTGTCACCACCCTATTCTCTTTCTCTTTCAGAATGGATTAGGCTGGGACAAGGGCTGTCCGCAGACCCCACTGGTGCTCTGCCCATATTCCTTTGGCAATCACCATTCTTGTGCATTGCCAATTTGATGGCTTCCAACTACAGACACCTGTAACTCTATTCTCTGGCTGCTCGAAACTTCTCAGGCCTCAACCAATGACTGATGGCAGGAGGTTGGTTAATATTGCAGCTCCCTCATCCCTAACTGAGGTGTCACTGAGAAGTGATCCACATTACATCCCATACCATTCTAGAGGAGAAGTTGGTGGTCAGCTGCTGGTCGGCCCAATACGGTCTACTGTTTCTGTTTTAAATATATATATTAAAAATATGTAATTATATATATGTGTGGTAACATTGTTAAGCCTATTCATTTACATATTGTCTATGACTGCTTCCACGTGGAGCTGAGTAGTTTTAACAGAGATCACAGGACCCACAAATCCTAATATATTTACTGTCTGGCTATTTACGTAAAAAGTTTGCTGATTCCTGACCTTACAGGGTTAAACCCAGCTGCCCTTAGCAGTAACCCACCTCATACTATATCCTTTATTGACATCTTTCTCTTTTTCACTTTCTGGTGTTTTGTGTGACCACTTCCCAAATAAATGACTTGCTCTCACATCCTCAATCTGTTTCTAGGAACTCCAGCTCAACACCATATGTGCATATACACACCAAAAGGACAGAGTCCCTGCAGATAGTGCTAGGTTCCTCCCGTCTCTTCCAGAGGCCAAAGTTGACACCGTCAGAAACATCATGAAACAAAATAGCAGTTCAGCTTGGAGAACTCAAAAATGCTTTAACATGTTGCCACTTTGACCGAAGGATCTGAGCTCAAGCCATTGAACCTCTTCGTTCAACAACTTAGGCTCCTTCTAAAGCTTAGGCTTTAGGAGATAGGCTGCAGGAACAATCTAGAAGGAAGCCTGTATGGTAGAATTGAGACCCACTGGCTCTGGATCAGTGAGTGCGGCTCAGCCCTCTGTGGCATGGCACTTCGTCTTCATGAGAGGCGTGACCTAGAGTGGCCGGCTATTAGAAAGCTAGCCTCCTGGCTGTAGCATCTAAATATCCACTCCCTCTAGGAAAGGCTACCAGAGAAGGTTTTAGGCCCAGACCTCCTGACATTTAGTTTATGTCTCTTCAGAATCATATATGTAACTGCAAAGCACCTGCCATTCAAAATCTGATGTACAGTCTCTCTTGTATCTTCTGACCTCAGTTAGTTAAGTTTGAAATCCATTTATCATGAAGCCAGAGAGGGACTTGGTTGGAAGATTGAAGAAATAGATGCCCCGGCACTTTGCCAGGTGTATTAGTTATCTATTGCTAAGTATCAAATTGCCCCCCAATTTAGCAGCGTATAACAACAAACATTATTTATCAGACAGCTTCTGTGGGCCAAGAGTTTGGATGCAGCTGAACCCAAGGTCTCTCACAAGCCTGTGGTTAAGGCATGGAACAGGGCTGCAGTCCTGTCAAGCCTTCCCAGAGAGGATCCCTTTCCAAGCTCATTCACATGATTGCAGGTGGGATTCGGTTCCTCATGGGTGCTGGACTAAGGCCTCACTTTCTTGCTGGGTGTTGGTTGGAGACCTACCTCAGCTCCTTGCCACATGGAACTCTCCATAGGACAGCTCATGACTTGGCAATGAACAAAGGAGAGAGAAGGAGAGGTCCAGAAAGACAGGAGTCAGTCTTTTTGTAATCTTATCTTAGCAGTGATATCCATCACTTCTGCAGGATTCTGTTCATTAGAAGCAAGTCAAGAGGTCCAGCTCACAGTCAAGTGGAAGGGGTTACAGGGCTGTGACTACCAGAAGCAGGGGATCACTGGGAGTCATCTTAGAAGAAGCCTGCCATACCATCAGCTATCAATCTGAACATGCCACTGTGCTGGTATCACTTAATAATGAGGTATCCACTTAACATGATGCCACTTTGACTGAAGGATCTGAGCTCAAGCCATTGAACCTCTTTGTTCAACAACTTAGGCTCCTTCTAAAGCTTCATTGACTGTCTTTAATCATTAAATAATATTAGCTACTTTAGAATAAAATCTTTCTGGAACTTCCATTACCAACTCCTCTGTTTTCTTAAAGAGATTATACAAAATATACTTTTATGATTTTCAAGTCTCATCTCAGAATCTACTTCTTTGAAATTGTCATTCTTGGACTTCCAGCCTAAAGTAATCACTCCCTCTGAGTTCTTGTAGCACTTATTTTCTATATTGTTTGTGTGGCACATAATCATATATTGCTTTGTGACAGTTCTATTGTTATCTTGAGTTATTCTTTGAATTTTGTATTGTTTAATTTCCACATGTCGACATCTTGTCTCTCCATAAGAATTATAAACAATTTAAGTGCAGCAGTTGTCTAATACTTCAGATAAAAGCAACTGCAATGGAAGTTCTATTTAAATATATGTTGACTTTTTTCCTTTGATGATGTTGATTTCTGACTCATGATGGTGATTCTTTTAAGGCTATTGAGAAAATAGCTTTAAAAAGGTAAAACAGTGTCAAAAAGGTATATTACTCATTGCCCTACACCAGGTGGCCCAAATACTCTGAATTGTTTTTTTTTTTTTTTTTTTATTTTAGCTTTGGTTTATTTATTTTGGTAGGTGGTTTTGTTTTAGTTTTTAATCTGTTTTCCTTGAGTGTCAACATAATAACCATTGCTTATCTCCCTTTTCTCTATGTTGGCCAAGAATCGGGACTAGGATCTTGAAATACTGCTTTAACCGAGTTTTCTGACTCAATGCTTATGATCTTCTGTAACATCCTGATTTTGTGACATCATCATTGGGACTGAGAGCTGTAGGAAAAAGGAACACACCTTTATTGAACACTGACTTCATGCCAGGCATTATTCACTTACCTCTAGGTTCGTGACTGTGTTTCAGAGAATGAAGATGGATTCAAGTGTGAACTTTAGATAAATAGTGTGTTGTACTTTTATAGTCTGAATGATGGTCATCTTGCACTAGGAATCAGAAGCCAGGTCTTAGGAAAAGAGAATAAAAAGAAATGGATTTAAGGAGGTTGGATTTGACAGCCGCATCAGTGCTTAGGGTTCGCAGTTCGTAATCCCTGGCTCACATAGCTGCTTGGGATGTTGCCTCCTCATGAAAGTACTTCCTTAGGCCTGGATGAGAACTTTTGGCATTTCTTATAAGAATAGTAGTAACTTAGAAATTGTATATGGGCTGAATTGTGATCCTCTCCCAAATTCATACTTTGAAACCCTAACCCCCAGTACCTCAGAAGGTGACCTTACATGGAAATAGGATTGTTGTGGATATCACCAGTTAAGAAGAGCTCATATTGGAGCAGGGTAGGCCCCTATTTCAATGCAACTGGTGTCCTTGTAAAAAGAATGCCATGTGAAGAGATGCACACGTGTTGGGTGAACGCCCCGTAAATCCGCAGTTAGGCTGGAGCAGATGCCGTGCAAAGGCCAGAGTTAGGCTGGGGTGGAAGCCACACGAAGGCTGGAGTTAGGCTGGGGCAGATGCCACGCAAAGGCTGGAGGTAGGCTGCACGCCACCAGAAGCTAGGAGAGAAGTCTGGAACAGACCCTCCCCTAGTGCCTTCAGAGGCAGTGTGACCCTACTGATACCTTGATTTCAGCTTTCTCCACTCTAGGAATGTGAGACAAATATATCTTGTTCTAAGCCACCCGCTTTGCAACAGTAGCCCAAGGAAACTAATTTCACAGAAGATGTTTCTGGCCTGGATTTGAGACCTCTACACTTCATGTTCTGTCCTTGGTCCTGAATCAGTCCCCTGGTTTTCTGTCCGAGGTCTCTCATTACCTTCAGGAGTCTCCATTCTCTAAAAGGTGTCTATGTGGGGAGGTGTCTTCCTGTAGTACTTCCAGCCCACTTGCTACTTCCCATGGAGAAAGTAGCCCATCAACAGTGATGAAAGTGACTTCCTACACTCAGGCAGCTGTGTTGGGGCAGATCTGAAATGTCCGAGGGGACTTTTCTTAAGCCTGGAACAAGCCCATTCGGCATGGGGTATTTTCCTGGGCTGCTGTGGGTTCCAGGGCAGATGCGCAAACACATCTGTGAAAGTTCAGGGTCCCCGAGCACTAATGAGAGCTGCAGCTTCAACTTGCCTGATATGTTTGCTGTCACTTTCTTTTCTAGTGACGTTGGAGAAGGGCAAAGTCATGCAGTCTGTCAATCTTGTCTGCTCCCATGAAACTGAGAAAGTTCTATTAGTTTCCTCGTGGAGACTGACATCTGTGCCATCTCTTCCATCACTGTGGAGGCTCCTTCCCAGATTTCGCTGTAACCCTTGGCAGCTGTGGAAGACAGCTTGCCAGGACAGTTGTCAGAACTCAAAGGAAGCAGAGCGGTTTGCCCAAAAGTAGACAGAGCAAAAGTCTTATCCTCGATCTAATCCAGGGTTTTTTAACCTTGACACCAGTGACGCTTTGGGACTGATAATTTTTGTAGTCAGGGCCTGTCCTGCATATTGTAGGATGTTTAGCGTCATCCCTGGCCTCTGTTCACTAAATGCTAGTAGCACCACCCAGTCATGACAATAAAAAATGTCTTCAGGTGTTGCCAAATGTCCCTTGGGGGACAACATAGCCCCCACTTGAGAACCACTGATCTAATCCCTTCAAATGACTGTAGGGATCTCTAGGGGATTTTGCAGTGGTCTTGGGAAAATGCACAGACATGCCATATTAGGAAGTGGTAGTTTGGGTAATTGCAAGGTAGTTGAGGACACTTAAGGGAACTCTACAAGGCATAAAGATGTCAGGCTTCTGGAGGTTTGTTTTTTTTGTTTTTTGTTTTTTGTTTTGGTTTTGTTTGTTTGTTTTTGAGATGGAGTCTCACTCTGTCACCAGGTTGGAGTGCAGTGGTTTAATCTTGGCTCACTGCAACCCCCGCCTCCCAGGTTCAAGCGATTCTCCTGCCTCAGCCTCCCGAGTACCTGGGACTACAGGTGCACGCCACCATGCCCAGCTAATTTTTGTATTTTTAGTAGAGAAGGGGTTTCACCATGTTGGCCAGGTTGGTCTCGATCTCTTGACCTCGTGATCCACCTACCTTGGCCTCCCAAAGTGCTGGGATTACAGGCGTGAGTAAGCCAACGTGCCTGGCCCTGGAGATTTTTAAGACATAAAGTGAAAAGAAGCTTCAATCAATGCATAATGTTACAGATTCTAAATGTTCAGATTGATCAGCTGTGGTGATCATGTTACCAAGGGGTTACTGTTTGCTGGCAAATAGGTAGGGTAACTTTCATCACAGTTTGCCCAGGACAGTTTGAGTTTATGCCATTTTCCTGGCATAATCAGTAAGTGTCCCCTTTACTCTAGGAAGTATCCCAATTTAGACAGCAAATTTTATGATCATCTTACCCTTGGGCCAGGTACAGCTCACTGTGTTGTTTGTGGACAGCACAGATGCTCATATGGCTGTCACGCAGTAGAGTGTCTGCTCTCTGATTCCTTCAGCCCTCGGCACTCCTTATTGTCTTGTATTTTTAGTAGAGACGGGGTTTCACCGTGTTAGCCAGGATGGTCTCGATCTCCTGACCTCGTGATCCGCCCGTCTCGGCCTCCCAAAGTGCTGGGATTACAGGCTTGAGCCACCGCGCCCGGCCTCCTTACTGTCTTATGTGCATTTGTCGTATTTCAGCATTTCTGAGATGTACATTTCTTTTACATGTTAGCATACCTGAATCCATCTTAAAATTGATGGCTTCTTGAGATTGTCACTGACCAGGAGGCGGCTGTGATGGAGCTGCTGTTATCAGGGCACACTTGAATTGGGTCATGGTGGTTCTTATTATTTTTGCTGCAGTTGACTTATACAGATTTTTGGTACTTCACATGTCATTTACGAGCTCATCATGATTTGGCATTGAAAGACAAAACTATTGTGTTAACAGAAAGAGCATAAACTTGACATTATAAAGAATATATTTATTATTGAAATAATGACCTTGAGTCATATTTTCTGGCAAAGTAACAAGCAGAATATAAAAAAGGAATGTTTCTGAGACATTTTAAGGTAGGAAAACTTTGGGTCATTCTTTATTGGTGCACCTTGGATTCATTGAAATGCAGTGTATCACCTGACTGGACCCTGAAGACGTATTTGAGTTGAGGACCCCAGTGGTTCTTATACTGCAGTAGACATAGATATGAGTTGGGGAATTAGCTCATGGATATCCACACACAAAGAACCTGATATGTAAGTCAGGCCTGGGCATGGGCTTCTGAATTTTTTATAAATCTCAGGAGATTCTGGTGCAGGTGGTCCACGAGCCACCCTTTTACACAGTCTCATGTGGTCACTCCCCTTGATTCCACTCTGGAGGAATCTGAGCCCAGATAGGGGAGGGCTCTGTTCAT
Organism: Rhinopithecus roxellana; assembly: GCF_007565055.1. Classification (NCBI taxonomy): domain Eukaryota; kingdom Metazoa; phylum Chordata; class Mammalia; order Primates; family Cercopithecidae; genus Rhinopithecus; species Rhinopithecus roxellana. The sequence continues at coordinate 129,661,617 of NC_044559.1, read as the reverse complement.
GTAGTAAGTTCAGCCAGCTGACCCCTGGGTAGTGCTTTCCTGGATGCTGCATCAAACACAAGATGAGCTGAGGAAGGGCTGCTCAGTAACTTTGCCTGAGGTGGGGTCTGACCCAGGCTGGACCGGATGGGGGTCGCCTACCCTGCCTCTCTCAGCTGTCTGTACTATATGTGTGTGGATACTTGGTACATGGATATGTACATGTGGTTTTTATTTGGTTTCCTTATGCATGTTAAGGAAAACATGTTACATAAAAGCAGGTAAAGGTATTTTAGAAGAAAGAGAGTGGATCTATGGAAAATGATAGGGAGGGAAGAGCGGAAAACAAAAAAGAACATTTCTAAGTCTGGCAGAGGAAGAAGACAGGCCTGGAACAGGAAGCACCTTCACTTACATTTCTTGAGTGCTTTCTGGTTTGCCAAGCACTTTCCCAACCTTCCATTTGAACCTCCAGGTTGGAAATGGGTGGCTGCCTGATGTTAGTTCTTTTTATTCCTTCAACCCCAGTGCAGGCCCCTCACTCTAAGGTGAGGACATTTGGGCATCCACAGCCACTGACTCCTGCCCAAGCTGCCCACTCAGGGGGCCCTGGGTGTGGGGCCTGGAAAGGGCCTGTGAGCAGAGTCTCCTCCAGGTTTCCCTGGCAGCTCTCAATCCCCTCACTGTGGCAACCTCCCAGATGGTGCTGAAGACCCCAGTGAGAGCCCCACTGCTGTTCAGAAAACCTGGAACTGAAAAGAACAGAATATAGACTATGGTGGACATTTGTACTGAATGTGCTTACTGAGCAATTCTGCGCCCGAGGAATGTCAACCTTGCCTTTTTCCATGCCTTCCTATGAGTGTCTTACACTTTTCATCACTCTTCCTTCAACTTGCCCTCAGTGTTATCTTTAGAAGTGAGGTTTTTAGAGCTGCCTTCACATACATTTTTTGATGAGCCTGTATTAGAAACATTTCTGGCTGTCTTCTTGGACTTTTCTTCTGGAAAAGAGGCAGGATTGGGATTTGGGCCTGCTAGGAGGATGCAAAGAGATATAACCCATTGTGCCCATGGTCACAGAGCTTAATTAATTGTCAAGGAGACAAGAGTAAGATACCCGGGACAGTTGGACAATAGACCAAATTCATGGACCAGTGGTAGAGAAAGTGTGCAAATAGAAGTCCTTTGAGTATTCAGTCCAGGCATGGTCAGTTGGTTTGGGACAGACAGAGAAGTCTCCTGTAAGAAATGGGGTTTAAGCTCTACCTTGACCTGTAGTTGTGATGTACGTCAGTAGTGAGCAGGTGGGGGCATTTCAAGTGAAGATAAAATGACCAGACACACTACTCAATCTTCCTGCAGGTCTTGGCAGATCCTTAGAAGGTGATAGGAATAAAATCTGGAGGTCTGGCTTGAAAGCCAGGTCAAGACTGATCAAAAAGTTAGCTTTGTCAAAAGCTTCAGGCCCATTCTTACCTACAGACAACCCATGGTGATCCTAACTCATTAATCCACCAAGAGGCCTGTCCTGACCTGAGTTTCCTTGCTTTGAAGTCTGCTGTCCTCTGCAGCATGAGGAAATAATTTGCTGCCTGCTTCAATGAACCATCAGGAGAGCCAGCAGACCTAATGACATGTGAGAATATTAACCTCCTACCACGAAGAGCTGTGAATCTTGAGCGGCAGTCTATAATTCACCCTGGACTCCTGAGCCAGGCCTCTCCGGCTTTTTCTCTCACTCACTTTCTCACTTACACCCAGAGAGAGAAGGAGAGACCTGCTCATAAAACTTTATATTCTCCAATAGTGTGAGCCTTGCTGAGCTGTTTAGTAATGAGTGACTTTCCTTTTGCAGTTATGGAAAAATGTATACCTGCAGAGGTGGGAGCAGGGGGAAGACATTTTTTCAACGTTGCACTTTGCATAGGCTTTTTCCTAAGCAGAAAGGAAAAGCGTCCTGACGCTGGAAAAAATGCATGATATTCTGGAAGGTGACCATTTCAGTGCATGAATAACCAAACTTCTTTGTAATTCTGGACGTTATCTTAAAAGTCAAAGAAAAGTGGAGGTGAGGATACTAATCTTAAGATATTTGGATATTAGAAGAGATCTTAGAGACCTTTTGAGGTCACTTGGAAGCACAAGAAACACTGAAACCTCATTGAATTAATGGTCATCTGTTTGTGCCCTTGTTTCATGAGATTTGGGGCTTTTGGAGGACAGGATTGTGCTCCTAGTGCCTGACAGAGTATCTAAGTCATAGAAGGCCTCAAATAAAAGTTAGTCAAAAGATGGAGCCAGTCACCTGTTCTAACCCCGCATTTTGTGTATGGAAGAAACAAAGGTCCACCAGTGATTGGCTCACGGGCACAGCTAGAATTTTTCCTACGGCGCAACTACATCTCTTTTCTTCCATCTGCCTCTCTAGTTGTCTGATTGCTGCTCTTGGCCTTATGATGTTTTCACAAGCATCATGTTGTTCTAATGGAGACTATCTTGATCTTGTCAACTAAGTGAAGGCAAACACAAATGTAGGGCCAAGGCACCATATCAGGGAGTAAATACCACCAAATCAGGGAGAAATGGGCAATTAGCCTCAGGGCCCAGAGTGCAGGGGTGTGCAGATCTGGCTGCCTGGCAGAGAGCACCTAGCATGGTAGGAGTCCTTAGACCAGAATAATCTTCCTTACTTTGCAAGGAAAGCCTTCCCTACCAGGCCTCATTGCTCCACCAGCTCCACGTGGGATGGGAGAAAACCTATTTTATTCATCCTGGGCCTGGCTGGGGAATGCTCAATAAATATTTGCTGTAAGAGGAATAAATAAATGAATGAAGGATCCAGTCTGTGGTTGTTAGGGTACCTTTCTATTTAATAAGGCTGTTTAATTTCTGTATCACAAGCATCTCTGTCTGGACAATGGACAATGCTGGGCACCTATAAACTTTTTGACGACATATAGAGGTAGTAAGATCAAACTTTCTTCTTATGCTTACTTGACTAGCGCGATGAATGGAAAAACCAATGGTTAATGTCTACTCTCTGTATATATAATTCTCAGCCTTTCTGATCTCTTTAAATTACTATCTTCTTCCTTCTGCCATCTTTTTTTTTTTAAGAATTAATTTTATTAAAACCAGTCAAATTAAAGCTGCCTCTGTCCAGGGGCATCTCAAGGTCCATCCATTATGGCTTCTTATCTTGGCAGGCGATCGGCTTGGAAAAGCAGCTTAGCCATTATGCACATACAAAGCCCATCACTTCACAACCGATGGTCAATTCATCAAACATTTATCTTTTGCCCTCTAAGCGTGTGACGTTTTGCATCTCACTTCCTAGTTTGGGTTGCTATGAAAGATGAAGAAAAGCAGGTGGGGGTTCTTTTCTCCCCTAACTTTCCCCTTCCCCAGATCATTTTTATTAATCAGATTTCATACTTGAGGCTTGAAACATGCCCTGCTCACTGACGCCCATCTTTTTGGCCATCTGAGGGTTAGGGATAGTCTGCCCATCTCATGCTGAACTTTTTACTGAATGGTGGAACAATTAAGGCAATGATAAAACTTTGAGAGTTTTCATCTTGCAACCCACTTTAGTGCATGGGATGTTTAAAAATGAAGAGACCTCCAAAATAATCTAGCCTAGCCTCCTTAGTTTACAAAAAAGTACAGTGAGGCCCACGGGGGCAAGGGTTTGACTGAAATACTGCAGCAAGATGCTAATCAAGGCAGGACCCAGATCAGGTTCCCTGATTGTTCCTAAGACAGAGGCTCTCCCGAGCTGCCATCTCCCCATGCATTCAGATGATTCTGAAACATATCAGCATTTCTTTTGGAGGTTTAGCCACTGACCTGCATCCTTTTCTGAGGCAACTAATTTCTTCCTTTGAAAAGAAAATATCCACTTTTATTTTTCAAAAACAATCTTTCAGCTAAACAGCAATTGATCTAGGTTTGTCTTCATGTACTATATCTCGGCTGATCCCCATTCTGATATCTGCAAATTGGACAGGTCAGGGATTTTCTGTCACTTTGAAAGATTAGAAAGTTACATTTTGCAAGTGTTATTTTTTCCAAAGTCTTAGACCACAAAAGCAGGACTTGAAAACAGAGCTGATGCCTCTAAATGGAGTGGTCTTATGCTGTGTGTTCACCGACCTCATTTGTGTTTGGCCTCACTGAGTTGACAAGATATTCCTCATTCGAACAACACGTTCCCTGTGAAAACACTGTACTGGCTTCCTGCTGCCATGAGCAGCAGTCAGATAACCAGAGAGGCAGACACAGAGGAAATAGCCTTGGTTCAGTGTTGGGAAAAACTCTTTTTCTCCATGCTGCACAACTGGAAACAGTTGATGTCTTCTCTGTCCCTAGCATTGTTAGGTGCAAGTACACAGGGCTCAGGACGTGCCATGAGAAGATCTGGAAAGCAAAGCTCACCAAATTATTCTTTGAGAGGTTTTGTGAACCATAGAGCTAGAGCTATTTTGCAAGAAAGAAAATGGTTCCAGAAGCACGCCACTTTTGGAGGTCACCATATCTCCTGGGGCCTTCTTTCCTGCTGGAGATATAAAGCTATCTTGTAGTCTGGGACAGAAAACATGTTTTCACCTTTTTTAGCCAATTGGGACCTCACAGAATCAACAGTTGGCACGTTTTTACTGGCTTTCCTGGCCTGAGTCCATTCCAGGGGGCCCCTGCCCATGGGGAGCTGGTCTTTGGGCAAGTATTTGATTAGGGGCCATTGGGGTCCCTGGAGCCTTGAGACCCAGCCGTGTAAATGTCTCCTTTTCTGGTTGGCTTGCAATGAGTAGACACCATCTGTTGAATTAAAAATTCCCTTTATGGAGGGTGGTGAAAGGCTTGTGTAGAAGAGACACTGTTATCTTTCAAGCAAACAGTTCATGAGGTTGAGGAGCAGTGTTCTTGGCCCAACATATGTTTGCCCAATGGCTGTGGGCGCCTCCCCCACCAGGCTCTGCATTCCGCCCCATGGTGAGGTGCACACATACCGTGGCTGCGGTACACCGTGTCCACTCTCTCACATCTCCCTAGCAAAGAAAACCCCCATTTATAGAACCCGCCAAACAAACTCACTCTTTAGACTCTTAAAAACAAACAAGATCCCAAGGCCACAGGCTCCATGAGTGCATGTGTGGTTTTGTAAAATCTCAAGCCGTGAATCAAAATAATTTCAGAGACACAGTCAAAGCCCAGGCCAAACCCTGTCACCAGGGTGGGAAAAAGACAGGAAAGATTTGCTTTGAGGAGGGAGAATGATGGGAGCAAGGTATGGAGGCTGTCCTTCATCTAGTATGTACATGGAGAGATACCTGGTCCTTGTCTCTGTCCTTAGGGACTTGCTATAATACCTTCAGTACAAGCATAGGACGGATGGGCCAAAAACAGAAAGGGCTTACTACAGCCCTCATTGCTTTCCTCTCAACTTCCAGAGCCCGTCGTATCCATGCCACTTACTGATGCGCTGTCCTGTATGGTGTCCCCTTATTCCAAGCCCAGTGTCTCTCTCTCCTTCATAGATGATAAGAGCATTGGGAGCAGATTCCATGACTTGTGCATCATTTGTATCACCAGATGCTCGTGCTCACTGAATTCCTGTCATGCTGGAAGTGAATACCACACCCCACGCTTTTTAGTAGCAAATCAGCTTTCTGGACTGTAGCTTACTTGAGTGCCAGGATCAAGTTATCTCTTTTCCTTATGTTCCCTCACCACCAAATGGGGAATAAAGTATCAGCAGATGCTCAAAAGATTAGAATTCATTTGCATTGAGACTTAGCTCAAGCCCATCTCCTTCACCAGCCCCAGCCCTTTCTCAGAGTAGCACTACTCATCCCAATCTATTACCCTGCATTATCTGGTAACTGCTTCCCCATCTATACCTACTACTTAATAGTAGGGGACTATTGCACAGTCATCTTTGTAGCTCCAGAGACTAGCAAGGTACTAAGCATGGAGCTGGCACTCAATACATTTTTATAAATGAATGAATTAATAAGCTATAGAGGTGCACCCCAAAGGGATCATTAGTGGGTAAATCTCAGCCCAGTTCCACCTAATGCATACTTCAAAGGAAAAAAAATGTTAGAACTAGCTCTTTGGGAGATTGTTCTAGGAAGATCCATGGAGTACAGAGTGAAAGGAAAACTAACTCGAAAACCATTTAGGTTCATCATTGTATTTATAATTGAGGACATACAATGAATGGGTTACAAAGCTACATATAATGTTTGGGTAAAGGATGTTGCAATGGTGAAATTCCATTTCTGGACCACAGTGAGAAAGTACGTAGAGGTAGTTTAACATAGTTGGGAAGCACTGCACTTTATGTACACAGGTTCTAAATGTGGCTTGGTGACTCGTGTGTTTTCAGGTAGGCCACTTTACCTCTCGGGACATTAGTCATCTTCTGTGAAGTGGGGGGAGAGTGGAAGAGCCTAAAATTCCTCTAGGATTCAAAGTCTGTGAGTCTATAAGAAGACTATAATAGGGCATATTTTCCACGGATAGGGCTGTAGTTCTAATATGTAGTTTACATTCTGTAAGAGGTCAGGGTGCTAACGTGCCTTTTTATTATGGACACATGTTACACCCTTCCCATAGTTAGGAAAATATTAAAGAAGCCTTGCACAGTCCCAGCTAAAAGAATGAGGCACAGAGTTTAGTGTGCTGAAACTCTGCTACCCTCTTCCTACCAGACTGACTCATAAGGGACCCTTTGGCAGAGCAGAACTGACTTAACAGCCCTTATAAACTGTGGTTACAAAGGAAGGAGCTCCAGTCAGATAACCACGGTATCTGCATAGAATATTAGAGGTCATCGAATCTGATCTCTATGCAGAAATTCCCTCTAAACATTCTCCATGACTTTAGCCTCTGTTCAAGTAAGTATAGTGGCTCTCAGGGTAGCTCATCCTTTAGTGAACAGCTTCTCCATTTTGACAAGTTTCAAAAAATTGATTCAAGATATTTCCTCCCAGCTTATATAATTTTCTATTTGTTTTTAATTCTGCATTCTGGAACCCTGTAGACTTAGGACTTTGAAATGACTAAGATTTCTCTGATCCTGGTTAAGCAACCTTAACTGTCTCAATCACTGTTTCTTACACCCTTCACCTCCTGGTGGTTCTCCTTGGGTGGTGTTTCTGAATGCAAATCCCCCTTTGAATCTGGCACCCAGATTTCAAACAAAGCTCCAGGCACAGGCACTTAGGGACCAGGAAAGTAGTAGAGTGGACTGGGATCAGATTTGCTTCTGTGGTGGTCGCTGGCGATTCATACTAAGTCCTCTTCCCAGACACTGCTCTTTCTCTAAAGCTTCTACATGTTATGCATGTGGAATTGTCTTGTTTTATTTAAAAGAAATATTAACTGTGTTTTTTCCTGATTATAAAATGCATATTCATGATAGAAAATGTAGTAGCTAGAGAAAACTATTTGAAAAATGACTGATAAACTCATTGCCTGAGGGTTAATGGTATGTATCTGGGAGATATAGATAGGTAACACACACACACACACACACACACAAACAAACATATATATACATTTAAGTGTGTTTGTGTATGTGTGTACAGAATTGTTATAATATCTCTATGTACAAGATTGTATATTCACAGCAGTTTATAAACTAGAACCACTAAGAAAGATGACTTTGATGATTCTTAACCATTAACATGCAAGAAAATGCCCAGAAAAGCTTGGCACAAATTAAAATTTGTGTGGAAAATTGTGAGGACCATATGGATGACTTTTAATTTTCATGCATGAGACCTTGGTGTGTGTACCATATTACATTGTGACTTAATTTGCGGTACTTAAATGTATAGCATGAAAATTGTACTGGCTCATTAGATACCTGCCTACAATATTATTTTTAATCCCTGCATAGTATTCTATGATACAGATCTATTGAGATTTATTTAATCATTCTTCAATCCTTGGGCATTTAGGCTGGTTTGTAGTTATTGTAAATAATGCTGTAGTGAACATACTTGTACATAAACTTATATATATCTTTGATATTTACTGAATAATGTATTGGAATTGGAATTTGTGGATGAAAAGGTAATTATTTTTAAGACTTTTAATATAAATTGCCATCCAGCAATTTCACTGTCTCATTAGTCTTGCATTTGTTTGAAGTAAAAGCTTGACAAAACTATGTTAAAATCTAAGAAAAGGATGTAACTATTTTTATTTGAATATTCTAGATTCCTAATAAAGCTGAAAATTTCTCCCATATTTTTATTATTGACAACTTTCCTTGTGAATTTTCCATCCAAGGTTTTTGATCATTTTTCTATTAGAGCTTCATGTTTTCCTTAATGATTTATAAAAGCTCTTTCCATGTTGAGGGTGTTAAATCTTAGACTGTTAGAGGGCTTGAAAATATTTTCCCAATTTTCATTTCCCTTTTAATTTTTTTCAGTAAATATTTTTGGATAGTTGAACTTTATTATTTAGTTTACATTAGACATTGTGAAATTTCATCTTATTGAACTGAAACAATGGTTGATTCCAACAGAATCATTTTGGATCCTACTGTATCTTTCTTAATATCTCTTTAGGGTCCTGTGCCCCATAAATGTGATAAACATCTCTTAACCAAGTCACTGGCAAAAAAACAAAAACAATAAAAAACAAAAAAACAGGGTCAAAATCCCTAGAATCTACCCATAGAGCAATTTGAGCCATTAATCAGTATTCTTCAGGTACATTTTTGAAGCACTTATGACTCTACCTAAGATTGTCATTTTCTAGCCTACTTTTTGCCTTCCTGTCACAAAGATATTATGAGAAGCTTATTCAAAGCCTTTTTTTTTTTTTTTTTTTTTTTTTGAGACAGAGTCTCGCTCTTTTGCCAGGCCGGAGTACAGTGGCACGATCTCAGCTCACTGTCACCTCCACCTCCTAGGTTCGAGTGATTCTCCTGCCTCAGCCTCCAGAATAGCTGGGACTACAGACACACACCACCACGCACAGCTAATTTTTGTATTTTTAGTAGAGACGAGGTTTCACCATGTTGGCCAGGATGGTCTCGATCACTTGACCTCGTGATCCACCCTCCTCGGCCTCCCAAAGTGCTGGGATTACAGGCATGAACCACCATGCCTGGCCAACCATTTTGAACTCTGAATACAATATATATCTTCTTTATTCCTACATGAGTATCTCCATTAACAACTGGTCTCGCAAAACTTTTCCTTAATGTGCAGAATCTGCCTGTTTGAGAATCTATATTCTATTTTATTGATATATATATATCCTGCCTCATTCTACAAAGGGTTTAGGCTAGCTTATTAGAATCAATAAAATAAAAAAGCAATATATAGATAAATGAAACACCAAAGCTGTGAGAAAAGTATAAGCCTTTACAAATGAAGTTAGAAAACAGGTATGGTTATCATGAAGGATTACCTTTTTACAACTGGGTCACAGTTTACCTCTGAGCTTCTTGGTAGCAAAAGTAAAAAGGATAACATGATCAGATACATTATTCATGTTGTCCTACAGCAAGCAAATACTGGTTCCTGAGAGTTATCATCTGACCAGAATTTCATTTGGGTAGTCATATAACCTCATGTGTCCAAAATAGGAGAATCTACCTTCTTACCTCCTTTTTCAAGTAACATTAATTCCAAGAGCTTCTAGCTCCTTATTCTCCATTACTAATTATTCATTACTCATTCTTTAGGCATCATATTTGAAAGTTTTCTTAGTATTATTAGATACGGTGCAGGGGGCTTCAGACCTAGTTAACTGTTAATACTTAAGCTTTTTGACTGGTCTTGGATTCAGGTCTCTCAGACGAGTGTTGAATTTTACTCTCTGCAGTTCAGGGATTATTCATCATGTTGGGGTCTCAGTAGAGCTTTGGGGTTGACTTTGACCCCAAAGTCATGTAACCCTCTGCCTCTTTTTTTATTGTTATTGTTTAGCAATGAAGTCTCACTCTGTTACCCAGGCTGGAGTGCAGTGACATGACCATAGCTCACTGTAGCCTGGACCTCCTGGGCTCAAGCGATTCTCTTGCCTCAGCCTACTGAATAGTTGGGACTACAGGCTCACACCATCATGCCAGGCTATTTTTTATGTTTTAGAAATGGTGTCTTACTATGTTGCCCAGGCTGGATGCAATCCCTTGTGATGTCAGTGTACACTCTGTTTCACATAGCCAGAACCTTTTTCATGTTCTTCTATTTCTTAAAGACATTTCTATTCATCTTGATACACTTATAGTGTGGATTAGTTGATTTATATAATTATTTGTGTGTGTGTGTGTGAGTGTGTGTATACATATATGGCTATGTGACTTGAATGGCCGAAAAATATACACAGCCAACTATACATACTATATATACTAATATATAACATGTATAATATATATAGTAATATATAGAGTTACATATCTATGTCTTTATCCATACATTTAAGCATATAAAAAGAGTTTTATGGAAAAAAGAATGTCCCTTACAGGACTAGGTAAATGAATTATAAAAATGTATAGGTATAAAAATGTCTGTGCTGGCTGGGTGCGGTGGTGCACGCCTGTAATCCCAGCACTTTGGGAGGCCGAGGTGGGCAGATTACGAGGTCAAGAGATTGAGACCATCCTGGCCAACATGGTGAAACCCCATCTCTACTAAAATTACAAAAATTAGCCGGGCTTGGTGACGCATGCCTGTAATGTCAGCTACTCAGGAGGCTGAGGCAGGAGAATCACTTGAACCTGGGAGGCGGAGGTTGCAGTGAGCAAGATTGCACCATTGCACTCCAGCCTGGTGATGGAGCGAGAGACCCTGTCTCAAAAAAATAAAAATGTCTGTGCTGCCACTGGACCATTTAGTGGGATATGAGTGGTCACATCATACCTCACCAATTCTGTTTTCTCCCTTCATTTTCCACCAGGTGACTTTTGGTCACTTGTCCTGTCCTTGTGGCTTTTGCCATGCCTTTGTGGGAAGTTGATTTGCAGACATTTCCCAAGGAGCTGCTGTGTGCCAGGCACTGCAGTTGGAGTGGTGGGGGGAGTACAGGAGAGGAACAAGTTAATTTCAGCTCTCAAGGGTGATGTTGAAACAATTTAACAACTGTACTGTCCAATTAGAATGGATGCCGGCTGGAGCAGGGTCTATGGTACCCCTGGGCTGTGGTGGGCATTGGCCTCCTAGTTTCTGGATTATGAAGAGGTCTGGGGGTGCCAAGGAGTGGCCAGGGTAACAGGAAGGGCACTCAGAGCTGCAATTACTGCCCATCTCATGTTGGCGCAACCCTGTCACCCCCAGTATAGGCTGGAACTGAGGGAGGAGAGATTGAATTCTTAGCATAGCCTAGATCCAAGGATTGATCCAGGGGTTCTGGAAGCATCCTCTGGTGGTTTTTATGGTACAATGTCCCGGCTGGTTTTTGGCTAGGCAAGGGGCAGGGAGGAATGGCTACAAATTACCTACTGAAGGAGGTATTTAAATATTTTAATATTGAGAACTGGTATACCCGTGCAGACTTGCTGAATGTTACTCTTTCCTGATCTCAGCCACGTGGCCCCAGGGAAACCATGAGGAGGCATTCTGGCCTCTGAAAGAATACGAGTCGAGAGGCTGCCCTCCTAGCCACTGGCCAATGCGCTGGTCCTGCTCTCTGTCCCATGCTTGGGTTTATTGGCTGTTTTTTTTCTCAGACACTCCCAGGTTGTGGCTGAACAGTGCTCAGTGAATGAGGCAGTACTGAGCCCTCACTGTACACTTAACAGCTTTCTGGAAGTATGGAGGCTGCATGGAGATTCCCTCTTAGAGGGGCCTGGGCAGGCAGAAGTCATCAGAGAGATCCATACAGAACAGGCAGCAGCTGGCCCTTTCAGGTCTGGGGACCTAGCCAGGGTGGTAGACATCAGACCCAGGTTAGGCCCTCTAGAACTTCCATGGCCACCCCATTTTCTCAGTTAAAAATATGGGCAGGGATATTTAGAGTCAAGGAAGTGGGTAAAGACCTTTGTGGAGATCTTGCTTTCTTGATTGGTTTGAGAACATCCTAGCCTTTGCTTCTGGATTTGGGGCCAAATATAGTCCCAAAGAGACAGACACTTTTGTTTTAGGGTCTGTGGTCAGCTGTTTCCCCTGTTCACTGCCCATCTCATGTTGGCGCAACCCTGTCACCCCCAGTATAGGCTGGAACTGAGGGAGGAAAGATTGAATTCTTAGCATAGCCTAGATCCAAGGATTGATGCAGGGGTTCTGGAAGCATCCTCTGGTGGTTTTTATGGTACAATGTCCCGGCTGGTTTTTGGCTGGGCAAGGGGCAGGGAGGAATGGCTACAAATTAGAGGCTCCTGCCCAAGCCTGCCAGCCCTACCCGGGCCCAGGTCCTAGCTCTTCCCCTCCATTCTGGTGAGTGGCTCATTTGCAGGGAAAGGATGAAGGTCACTGATTTGTGCCCACCCAGGAGCAGAAGGGACTGGGGCTCAAGGGGTGGCCCTTCTGTGGGGCCCCTGGCCCCCACCTGAGGTCCCCCCATGCCAGCCACTGGCCTGGGCTGGGCAGGGCTGCACGCCCGTTCAGTGCTGCTGTTTTCATAAGCTAATGAGGGCAGAGTGTGAGCCACAGGCGATGATGTTGGGATATTAACTCTGACAGGAAGCTTGATCATAATTATCTTAACGAGGATAGGGTTAATTACAGTGGAAACTTAAAAGTTCTCTCCATTTGAATCCACTGGAGCCCAATGCGTTGTGATGTTTTGTCATTTTGATGTGACTTTGGAAAAGGCACTGGGATGCTCCCAGCAGCTGCTGCAGCTCCTGGGGGAGTCCAGGCAGAGCCCTGGGAATGAAGGAAGGAGGTAAGAGGATGGTACCTGTGCGTGAGATCCTGGCTGCATTGCTGCTGGTGGAGGGGGAGGCAGGCAGCCTGTAGGGAGTTCCAGGGGTGCTGATTAGGTTTCCAGAACAATCCAGGTCTGGATGATCTCCCTCCAGCTGGCTATGCCTAGGTCCTGGGTGAAACCTTGCTCTCTCCTATCAGCCCCCAGTCCATACCTCAGACATCGCACTACTCCAGGAAGCTGGTGAGTGATGCTGGACTGACAGTCGGCGTCTCCACCGGGGAACTGGTTTTGGGGTGCATTTTGCTGTCCATACACAAGATGATAGCAGACAAATTGTCATTTTGTTTAACAGCACATATTTGCAGGCATCTGGCATGTAGGGGAATGAACTCAAAGATCTACACACATATATTTTCTCCTATTTCTCCCTAGAAAACAACAGTAAAAATAACAACAGTAAAAAAAAAAAAAAAAAAATCAACGTAAAGGGTAAAGATACCTCCTTCCAGGTTTATGTGTATTGTCATCCATGTGCCAGCTGGGACCAAAACCTGTCCTCCCCAGTACCTCCATTCACTATGCTCTCTGCCCCCTGACTTCTGTGCCCCGGCCCTCAGCTCTGGATCTAGCTGATTAAATCCCCAGGAGCACACCACACTGATAACATGAAAACAGGGATTTATTCATTAGCAGTCACCCATGTAATATGGTTCTCTTTTTACTGAGCAGCTAATAACGTCACATGGCAAAAAGAGTCTCAAAACCAGACAGGTGACAGGGGACTTGAGACTGATCTTTCCAGCTCTTCTGGGAGGTTTCACTCTGGTGTGGGGTTCTGCCCTATAGCCCACCCTGCAAGGGAAGAAAGGCTGTCTGGATGGAGTTGGGCACTTCCTTGGTGCTCCTGGGCTCTCCCCATCTTCATGCTGTGTCGTTTTGCTTTATGCCTCCCTGGAGCACTTTTGGAAAGGAGCTTTCTTTTGCTTGCCAGTTGCCAACTATTTGCTGATTCTCATCAGAAGAGTCTAATATTTCCATAACATAACTTAGGAACAATGTATTTGGATGCTGCCTTTGAGCAGAGCCCAACTGATGTTTGTGCACAAAGGTCTTATTAGCCACCTGTAAGGCTCCCTAAGGGGAAGTGGCCTCACCTGCCCTAGTGGCAAACAGGCCCAGTCCTGAGAAGCCTTTTGGCACATCACTCCCTAATCCCTAGTGGAGGGACTTCAGAAGAGCCCGAAAGTCCCCTGCACAAGCCTGACTTCCTGCATGCCTCCTCTGTGGGTTTGTTCATGGGCCTGTCCACTGCATTCCAAACACACCCCCAGGGTCAGGGCGTCAGGAAACAAAACAGTGAATAAAAGGAGGAAGGAAAAGAAAAAAAAAAAAAAAAAAAAAAAACCAGCGTAAGCTACTAACCAGTTAGCCATCCTTCACTTATTCTCTACAAGATCCTATGAGCTGGAAGGAACACAGAACAGTAGAGTTCAGATGGGCTATTGACAGGCCCGAATTCACACAACAGGAAATGGAGGAGCAGAGGCAAAGTCCCAAACCTTCCTGCCTAGATGTGCGTATGTTGTGGGTTTTACATTTTTTTTTATTTGTATTTTTTGTGGGTACATAGCAGGTAGAGATGTTTATGGGTCACATGAGGTATTTTGATACAGGCATGCAATGTGTAATCATCACATCAGGATAAATGGGATATCCAGCCCTTCACGCATTTATCCTCATAAGTTGTGTTTTGCCTCTAGGAACCAAGAGGCAAAAGAGAAAGGAGGAGGAAATGAAACGCGATGACCTCTGGACCCCTGCTCCAAAATGTGTCCTCCCTCGGTGGGACTGGCAGTGTTGGTTAGAGGAGCAGGCATGCTCTGGGAGTCGAGTCCTGGGTGGGATCATCTCGAGGTCTGGCAGGAATGGAATATGCAGGCAGAGCTCTGGGCCCAGTGGAATCTACAGATTTAATTACTTACAACACATTTTACACCTTGCAAGTATTGACTCCCTATTTTGGAGTCCTCTTGGCAGAGATCCCACAAGGGAGCTATGGATGCCTTGGGAAAGCTCTGGTGCTGAAGTTCACACTCACAGCAGATGTGCAGACATTGCACACACAAGCACACAGGGCTCTAATGGAAGTGTTATCAGTAAATGAATAAATAGTGTGGACAACATCTCCCTGATTCGTCATTTTATAGAATAGCCAGGCATCCCGTACGAGTCGCCCTCCGGTCCACATCGTAGCTCAGCTGTCAGCCTGTGCAGGCTCAGCACATCTCCCGGGTCTGGCAGGTGAACGAGCTGGGAGTCTGTGTCTCTGTGTAAGCCCCTCTGCCAGCCGGCTTGCTTTAATTAATGTCTGTGTGCGCCCAGGCAAGCACTTGTGCACAACTACCCCGTGTCACCTCCACCCCCAACACTCATGAGAGCCCATAAAATTAAGAGTTAACTTTTAGCGACGTGTATAAGCAAGGCTATTTTTCCCTTTCTGTTTTTTTTTTTTTTTTTCCTGGAGTCGGGTACTTAATTCTTTCAGTTGCCTTTTTATTTACTGCCTCAACATCTACAGGGTTGCACTCTACACTTCTTTCAAAAATTAAGTGAGAAATCCACTTTCCATAAATTAAAACAATAACTTCAGGCCAGGAGCTTTGAAGCAGCAATCCGCCAACCCCTGTCTCCCCACCCGCAGCAAAAACAAATAAAAAGAAATAATAAAAGAAAAAGCCCTCTCAGACCGGAGTGATTATGTAATTCCGCAGATGCCTTGTCTTTGGGGCAGCCACTGGGACGCTGGGCAGAAGCAAATTAAGTGATTAGTAAAGAAAAAAAAAAAAGGAAAGGATGTGAACACAGAGAAAGGAAGCCTTCCCTGCCGTTTCCCCCACGACTGTACAGAGGAGAACCGCTAAGAAATGATACTTGAAGTTATATTTATTATTGTAAGAGGGTATGATATTTCTGGGCAGGAATGATGGATGACAACTTGAATTTGTGTCCAGGGAATGAAGGTGAACTGTGACAGAGTTATTTATCTTGGGAATGGAGGTTAGGGTCAGCCGAGGCTGGGTGCCTGAAGGCACAAGACATTGACAAATTTATCCTGCAGGCCGTATCTGAAGCCCTTTGTTTTGGATCCTGGCTACTCACTAAGTGACCCTCATCCTTCATGTTGGCAATGCGTGAAGGATGCGGTGGGTGCCAGCAGCCCCTTCTCCCCCGCCGCCCCCGCCCCGACTCCTGCTACTAATTCTTGTCATTCACTTTGCTGACAGGCACCAAGCCCAAACTATTCCCAGTCCTGAAAGGGAAGGTTAAAATATTTATTTCGGCTCATAATGGCCTCCCTGATTTAGTGCAGGATCATTTTTCCTGTTGCCTTTGTCATTGCAGGTCACTGGAAGGACTGAGCGCATTCAGGAGCCTGGAGGAACTCATCTTGGACAACAATCAGCTGGGGGACGACCTCGTGTTGCCAGGGTTACCCAGACTGCATACCTTAACCCTCAACAAGAACCGAATATCCTTTCCTCTGCCCGCTGCCCCCACTCCCCACCCAGCCCCACAGTCGTCCCCCCACCCCACCCTGCACAAATACCTGCAAAATGTCAAATGAGTTTTATGTGTCGGCTAAATTAAAGTATGTGAAATACAGTTCGTGGGCAGACAAAGCGTTCTGTCTTCTGGCACTCGGGACACTTCAGAGTAATTTATTATAGGTCATTCATAAATGAAACGCACCATTATATCTTCCTGTTGCTCCATTTTAGTGTAGGGATCTAAGTTATGGCTGTGAAGAAATCTTTTTAATAGATAAAAATAGAGAAAGAAAATAATGTCCTTCCGAGGCGGCGAAGCCCGGTCTGTTTGCTTGGGCTTGTGTGGTAGGGCGACCTCTGGTGGGAAGTCCTGGGTAATGCCACTAAGCAAACTTCGTCTCCTCGGAGGTTTCTGGAAGGCTCTGGGGCAGGCTGGGGGAACAGTTTTGGTGAGGGAAAGGAGCTAAGGTGGCAGAGACATGTGAAGCCCAGGCCTGGCTATGCCTTCACTGGT
The DNA here is from genome assembly GCF_007565055.1 of Rhinopithecus roxellana. Taxonomy (NCBI): domain Eukaryota; kingdom Metazoa; phylum Chordata; class Mammalia; order Primates; family Cercopithecidae; genus Rhinopithecus; species Rhinopithecus roxellana. Next base: position 129,644,733 of record NC_044559.1, on the reverse strand, counting down.
GGATACCATGCTGGGCTGGTGATGAGAAGCCTAGGGAACCCATGATAGGGTATGGCCTTCCCTACGGAGGCAAGGACCTAGCCAGCCTAGGGTGAGACTTCCAGGCACTAACTGCTCTGGATTCTGTAGTGGGGATGGAATCAGGGAACCCTTGCTGCGACCTGAGACCCGTAGCTCCTGCAGTGTTAGTGTAGTGGATTACCCGGCACTAGAATGCCAGCTCAATAGGACAGGGAGTTTCCTTGGTTTTGTTAACTCCTCTGTTCTTCACACAAAGAATAGTGCCTGGCACCAAGTACAAGCTCAATAAATATTTGCGGGATGAATGCATGATTATCATTAGCTGTTCCTTATTGAGCACTCCTAGGAATGAAGCATGGTGCTGGGTTCTTTGTGTGTGTTGTTATTCATCCTTACCAAGCCCTGTGAGAAGGGTGTGTCTTTTCCATTTATCTAGACATGGAAAGAGGTGAGGCGTAGGCACACAGCCAGACATTAACAAGATGCTATGTCCCGGATGATTCAGTGTCAACTGTGTTGTGCCCAAAGTCCAATGACTGCATTCTACTGTGTTGCTTCAGACTCAGTGGTCCAATGGCTTTGTTTTATTGGATGGAACATTTGAGACCTGGAGTAGTTAAATCACTTGTTCACATTCATACAATAAATTAGAAATAGAGGCATTTTCCTCTAGAGTATAAAATAAAATCAGATATACATGTAAGGTTTAGCACATATGCATATGCCAGCATTTAAGAGTGATTTGCAGAAGTATTTGTTAGCTACTGTTTATACTTCAAGCCATAAGTTAATGTTTTCTTTATTCTCTAAGATATTGTCTCAGTCAGCTCTTGCTGCTATAGCACAATACCATACATGAGGTGGCTTAAACAACAAACATTTATTTCTCACAGTCTGGATGCTGGAGGTTTGTGATCAGGATGCCAGCATGGTTGGTTTCTTGGTGAAGATACTTTCTCGCTGTATCATCACATAGCAGAGAGAGAGAAAGCAAGCTTTTTCAAGTTGCTTCTTATAGGGGCACTGATCCCATCAGAGGGATCTACCCTTATGACCTAATCACCTCCCAAAAGCCTCATCTCCACATACCATCACTTTGGGGATTAGAATTTCAACATATGAATTTCAGGGGAGAACAAACTTTCAGACCATAGTAGTATAAATATGCTCCATGTGGTCACTATTAATTGTCACTTTGATAGAAGTAGAAGGGGAGGGCCTACAAGTAAATTCACAGTCTTTGTCATAATGAAATTTCGGTGGATTTTCCCCTCTTATATCCATTAGTCAACCAAGTTTCCCAATGACTGTTTGAAAAAATATTGTAGTCTTATGGCTTTCTAGGCTGTCTTAGACGATCACTTGGCCAATATTCTCAAATCAATCAAGGACAGAAGGATTTTTAGACATATCCTATGTCCCAGGTCTCTGTAGAATATTAGAGTCCATGGACTTTGGTTCACATCTCAGCTTAATCATATTTAGTGGTGTGGCCTTGAGCAAGTTATCTTCCGTGAGCTTCTGTTTCTCATTTTTAAAGAAATACATTGGACTGGATGATGGTTTTATTCTCCGTATTGCTGTCACCAGAGATAAGCAGGCCTCTTGGCTTCAGAGTGCTGAGAGGTGTTCTTTGTCTTTGGTTGAGTCCTTTCCCTATTCTGTGCTTCCACTTCTCCAATCTGTAGCAGTAATGCTGAGGGAGTAATGGTAATGGCCTAGGAGGGACTAAAGCAGAAGACACTGTGTGGCTATAAACCTGACTGGTGATATCACTGTGCTGTTGTAGCACATTTCTTATCAGTGAATGTTCTAAATAGACTTCTTTCTTTTTTTTCCTCTGCTCTACTAATGTGATTGTGAAGATCAACTTCCCTATCTACTTGACTCAGAAGTCACAGAGAAAGGTAGGTAAAAATCAGGCAATAACAGCACATGTTCTCTTCTCAACCCAGCACTTCTGATGCCACTTTTTCAGCTAAATGACTCTCCTACCTAACTGTGAGAATGTTGCAGGCTTTCCAACAATTTCTATGTTCCATATTGTTATTGCTACCCCATGAAATGCTTTAGATATGGGCTCTATACATTAGCTTTTGCTGCATAATAATCCACCCCAACATTTAGTGGCTTAAAACAGCAAATATGTACAATTCTATGGATCAGATGATCAGATGTTTGGCCAGGGCTCAGCAGGATGGTTCTTCTGCTGGTCTTACCCTGGGTCACTCATGCAGCCACATCTACCTGGAGGCTCAACTAGGGCTGGATGGTCTAAGATGACCTCACTCATATGTCTGGAGGTTGGTACTGGGTGTTGGCTAAACTACCTGTGTCTAACAAGCTAGCATAAGGCACTTCACATGGGAGGAGTATTCTAACAGCACAAGCCCCATAGTACAAGTAGTGTTCAAGTTCAACTTATATCATATATGTTAATGTCCCATGACGAAAGCAAGTCACATACCAACTGTAGAACAAATTGGGGAGGGGACTGCATAGAGTGTACATATAAAGAGGCATAATTCATTTCTGTAACAATCTACCCAGGAGACCTTGGCATTGGCATCTTGTCTCCTTAAGATTTTACTTCATATTTGTGATAAAGGGAGCCCTAGAAACAAGTAACTATTGACCTCCTGAAAAAGTATTAGCTCTTTTGTGTAAATTGAATCTTTAAACATGTTAGGAAGCTTGCTGCCAAATGAGGTTTTATCTTGAATCCTTTTGTGAAATTTGCTTCATTTTTAATTTTTTTGGTTTGTTTTTTGGCATATGTAAAATGGTTATTCACCCCACCTACCACGTAAAATCTAGACTTTTCCACTTTAGTTTGACTCACAGTTAAATGTGTCTATAATAATGCTGTAGGTTCCTAGACCTTGGCCACTTGGGTCATTGGCTTCTTTGATCCTTTAGCAAGAGAGAGTATCACACAGTGGTTAAGAACAACAGGCTCTGAAGGCAGACTTCCTGAGCTTCTACCCTAAACCTGCCACTTTTCTGCATGACCTTGGGCAAGTGATTTAACATCTCTATGTTTTGGTTTCCTTTGAAAATGCATACAATGCTGGTACCCATCCCATAGATTGTTTTCTTGAAGAGTATTCTAAGTATCTCAGACATATTAGATTCTAGTAACATAGTAAGTGCTATGTAAGGGTTACTATTATTGTTGTTATTATTATCCTAGAGAATTGTGTAAACTCATCTGGTTTGGCTTGGGTCACATTATAACCAAGGCCAGAGTACAGATATACTTCTGAGTGTAGAATGCTTCTTTGACTTGCATAATTTAATATTGCCCTAATGGCATTCCCTGAGTTGGGTACTGCTGGTGAATAATTCTTCTCATTTTTATGGAAAAACTAGGAGTGCATGAGCTTTCTGAAGTCACATAGATTGTCAGTAGTGGGGCTTAGTCTAGAACCCAGGTATGCTGATTCCCAGCTCCAGACTCTGAAACCCAAAGGAGCGGCAATCATTGTACAAGGAGAGGAGCCCAGATACAGGAGGAGTCAGCATCCTGGGCCTGCCTCTGCAAGGTCCTGCTCCCAGCTGGGGCTGCTGGGAGTCTGCTCTTAAAAGGGGTTCCAGAGCCCAGACCCAGCATCTGGAAAATTCCTTCTGTGTTCATCAGTCAATGCCTTCCTGCCATCTGCATACCTCCTGCTGGACCTCCTGTCTTTTTCCACCAGCCCTTTTTCTCATTGTGTTCAGCCCTCAGTGTTGATGTCCTACTCTGGTATATCTGAAAGCCTGGTTATCTGAGATTACCTCTTCATTTCTTGGTTTGTAGGGATCTCATTTTCTTTCTTTGGTTCATTGAGTCTGGCCAGGTAATCACTGGCTATGGACTTGAACCCCTTCCCCACTGCTCTCTCTCTCTCTCTCTCTCATACACACACACACACACACACACACACACACACCCATCCATGAGCATGCACACACCATCCCCGACTCTTCCACCAGGAGGGGTGGGATATTTGGTAATGGTCTCAGCCATATCATGTCTGAATAATCAACCCCAAGTAAGGTTGACCAACTGAAAATTCAGGAAAATGTAGGTACTTAACCTTTGCACAATCAAATGATTCTCCTCTACTTTCCTTTTGGCGTGCGTAGGGGGCACATAAGCAGATTTTATTTGGAATCACACTTCATCTTCTGTCTCCCTATTTGCTTCAGCACATGTACTGAATAGCCAATGAGTTTGAATTATAGTGCCAGCAGGAAGAAAGTAGGGTGCTACATGTTACACAGCTGGGCTGTGGCACGGAGACCACTCCAGCAAGTCAAAGGGGGGACTGGAGTTCCCTTACCCATTTGTTGTGTCATGTTAGGAAAGATTTGCTGTGTCATCTTAGGAAAGTCTCTACACCTTGTCAGGGGCCTCAGTTTCTTTATAAAATGGGTAACACACACTTCAGCATATTGTCAAGAGATTTAAATGGTATAATATGTGGGAAATCACTTTGTTAAAGACTTTACAATTTCTTGGCATATTTTACTGTTAGCCAATGCCTCGATGCTTCGAAAGAAGCAGCCCAAATTGGAAGGAAGGATCTGAGGTACACAGCACATAGCCCGGTGATGGCACCTGTGCTCTCCCACAGAAACATGTAGGAACTCTCATTTTCCAGTGGTTTAAATTTTGCTTTTGTGTTAGGAAATTATGAGTCACTTTTTCCTCTAGAAATGCAGTTTCTTTAGGACCTATGTTTAAATCCAGACTCTATCATGTACTGGCTATGTGACCATTAACCCGTTTCCTTAATTGTTATTTGGGCATGATAAATTTCTGACATATGTGAATAAAAATGAGATATGTCATTATGCTATATATTTAGTATTCAAAAACCCAGTATTAGGATTAGCTGTGGTTAAAATCATCCCAGTGGTTATGGAGGCTGCCCTTTGACCCGCAGCTGAGCCCAGAGGGAGGGATGTGTCCATTCTCACCTGGGAGACAGCTTTAGACCCGCACAACTGGAACACGCTGGGAGGCTTCCCTCCTCCCTCATGCTTCAAACTTTCAAGGCAAGATGCTGCTTTGATCTTGGGCCCTCTGCAGAAAATCTCCCTTGGCAAGCCTCCCTATGACAGCTGGGCTCCGCAATGGCAACTTTCTACAGACAACACTGAAAAAAAATCTCAATGCTAAGTACCCGGGAGAAGACTTGCTGAGGGAAGCCAGGTGTGTGCCAGGAACCCAGCTGGAGAGAGATGAAACTGTGCCAGGTAGCTTCACATTTTTAAAAAAGGTACCCTTAGGAGAATCCCTGAAGTGGTCCCCACTGCGGTGGTCTTCATTAGCCAGGGACACCAGGTTTCTTCCACAGATTGCCTCTGGTCAATTTTCTATGAATCTTGACAAAAAAGAAATGTGACAAGTTCTATCTCGGATCTCAAAACCAGGCAAGACAAGGCTGTGTTTGTCCTTGCTGACCCAGGAGACGAAGAAACCAATTAAAACTTCTCATTTTTTATCTTCTGGTGGTGCTATCAACATAAAGGTGAAGGGCTGGTCTACAGCATGCATGCACGGAGGAGGTGCTAGTGCTTCTTGCTTGGTGTGGATTTGGGAGAAACCACCTGACTCAGCCAAATATATCATTTATAGTAGGTATATGAAAGGCTTGGGAAGATGGAACTTCTGCTATACAAAATACCCAAAGGCAGGCAGGCAGGCTGGCTCTTAGAAATCTCTTGGATTCATTGGCAAAGGATGGCTGAAGCTTCTTGGAACCTGCAGATCCCTTGCCCAAGAAAGTCCCATGATCAAAGCATTCAAATTATCCACTTCTTCATGGCCAGGGGTAGATTCAGGTTTTGCCCAGGGGCAGATCCAGGTTTTGGGGAGTGTGAAACCGCTGTAATTTGAGGGAGCCCTCTTAAAGACTATATAATTAGGAATGCAAAATTAGGTATGAAATGTATATTTATTTGGAATAGAACTGTATCAAAGGAAATTTTAAAATTTTAAGTTGATAAATTCCACAAATGTCAAAATACCTAGAAAAGTATCAATCTTTACTGAAGATATGCCTCTAGAGAAACTTTTTTCCTACTTTTTTCCTGCAAATTCTCTCATAGCTTCATTATTTGGTGAAATTTTGTAATTTTTTTCTAGAGAGAATAATTCCCTCTTTTAGCATAGTTGATCGAAAATTGATTTTTTAAAATAGTTTAGAAATGTTTCTTTCAGTTTCACCATTTGTTGTTGGTAGTTTCACCACTATATTATTGGTAAAACTTTTAGGATTATTACATTTTGGAGAAACTCTTATACATTTCTTTCATATATGATAGGAGCTGTATAAGATTTCAGGACATTTCAGCCGGGGACAGTGGCTCACACCTGTAATCCCAGCACTTTGGGAGGCCAAGGCAGGTGGATCTCCTGAGGTTAGGAGTTCGAGACCAGCCTGGCTGGTCTCTACTAAAAATACAAAAGTTAGCCGGGTGTGGTGGTGCGTGCCTATAATCCCAGCTACTTGGGAGGCTGAGACAGGAGAATCGCTTGAACCCAGGAGGCAGAGGTTGTAGTGAGCCGAGATCACGCCATTGCACTCCAGCATGGCCGACAGAGTGAGACCTTGTCTCAAAAAAAGAAGATTTCAGGACATTTCAAGTTGTGTGTGTGTGTCGATGTGTACGCATGTATACATACACTTAACAACTGAATCTTAAATGTTCTTTGAATTGATGAGTTTGTTATTCATTTTGCCATCAGTTTTATGTTGGTCCCTGCATATTTGTATTAATATGGTGGATAGTAAGAGTATTACTGAAAGCCATTCCTACTAATACTGTGGGAACAATTTAACTAGACACAGAAGTGACTGCAAATTATACAAATATTCCCCCACTGAGTCATAATTGTTACTCCTACACAATGTCCCTTTAGGTGGGGATTCCCATAGACACTCCCATTGTCACCCAACTGAAGGGAAAATGTGGTAGAAGAAGTCCTAGTGGAGCGAGACAGTGATATCCACAGATTATAGTGTAAATTACCTACTTTTACAAAAAAAAAAAAAAAAAAAAAATCACATGATCATGTGACTCTATTACCAGGGTCTTTCCCAGGGCATTGGAAGGGGCCTATGCAAGCAAGAAGCCCTTGACGCATGAGCTTTATTAGCTCCATGGTAGATCTACATGTGAAGGTTTACTCAACTTAATCTAGGCCTACTTCCCTGAACATGGTGAGAGGTGACAACCTGCTGGTGGCCCTCGCTTGCTTGCAGTGCCTCCTCAGCCTCAGCGTCCACTCTGGCCGCGCTTGAGGAGCCCTTCAGCCTGCTGCTGCACTGTGGGAGCCCGTCTCTGGGCTCCCTCTGCTTGCGGGGAGGTGTGGAGGCAGAGGCACTGGCAGGAACCAGGGCTGCGCATGGCGCTCGCAGGCCGGTGTGAATTCCGGGTGGACACGGGCTCCATGAGCCCTGCACTCAGAGCCGCCAGCCGGTGCCACCAGCCCCAGGCAGTGAGGGACTTAGCACCCAGGCCAGCAGCTGCGGAGGTTGTACCGGGTCCCCCAACACTGCCGGCCTGCCCGCACCACACTCGAATTCTCGCAGGGCCTCAGCTGCCTCCCGGTGGGGCAGGGCTCCAGACCTGCAGCCCGCCATGCCTGAGCCCCCCACAGTGGGCTCCTGTGTGGCCCGAGTCTCCCTGACGGGCACCGTCCCCTCCTCTGTGGAGCCCGGTACCATCAACCACCCAAGGGCTGAGGAGTGCAGGCACCCTGCATGGGACTGCCTGGCAGCTCTGCCCCGGTCCTGGTGTGGTATCTGCTAGGGGAAGCCAGCTAGGTTCCTGAGTCAGATGGGGACTTGGAGAACTTTTTTTATCTAGCCTTAGGATTGTAGATGCATCAATCAGCACTCTGTATTTAGCTAATCTGGTGGGGACTTGGAGAACTTTTATGTCTAGCTAAAGGATTGTAGATGCACCAATCAGCACTCTATGTCTAGCTCAAGGTGTGTAAATGCACCAATCAGCACCCCGTGTCTAGCTCAAGGTTTGTAAACGCACCAATCAGTGCTCTGTGTCTAGGTAATCTAGTGGGGACTTGGAGAACTTTTACGTCTAGCTAGAGGATCGTAAATACACCAATCAGCGCTCTGTGTCTAACTCAGGGACTGTAAACGTACCAATCAGCACTCTGTCAAAACAGACCAATCAGCTCTCTGTAAAATGGACCAGTCAGCGCTCTGTAAAATGGACCAATCAGCTCTCTGTAAAATGGACCAATCAACAGGATGTGGGTGGGGTCAGATAAAGGAATAAAAGCAGGCTGCTGGAGCCAGCAGTGGCAACCTGTTTGGCTTAACTTCCAGGCTGTGGAAGGTGCGTTCTTCCGCTCCTTACAATAAATGTTACTGTTGCTGATTTTTTGGGTCCTTTAGCAATCACTGCAAGGGTCTGCAGCTTTGCTGCTGAAGCCAGCGAGACCGCAAACCCACTGAGAGGAACGAACAACTCCAGATGCACTGCCTGTAAGAGCTATAACACTCACACCAGCAGTCCGCGGCTTCAGCGAGACAGAGAACCCACCCATTCACTTCCTTCACTCACCACTAAATGTTAGGGCTTCCTTCACTCACCACTAAATGTTAGGAAGTGACTGGCATTGTTATCCAACTCAGTTGTGCAGTATTTCCTGAACTTAAAAGCCTTGCCCATTTGGGGTTCCATTTCTGCATATTCTCACCTTCATACAGTACAAACAAAAAACAGCCAAGCTCTGAGGAATGTTTCCTAAGAGGAAAGTAGGTGTTGGTCCGGCCTTTCCATCTGCAGTAGAGAGGGCTTCCCTCTGTCGTGTAGGGCGGTTGTCTACATAAATAATTAGAATCACTCCAAGTCAGTATGTTAGCACCATGCTGGTAGCCCACTCTCTTGCAGTTCCACAAAAGATACTGTGCTGGTGAGAAGCGGTAGTCAGCTTGTCTGGCTGCCCTCCCTGGAAGAAGGGCCTGGCCTTGAGGCTTTAAGACAGCCTGATCCAGACATGAGCCCTAGTGCTTCTTCGAGCATCTGATGGATTGCATGGGTGGGCTAGAAAGTTGGAGCAAGCTATGGAGGGGAGAAACCTAGCCTGGGACTGATGGCCATGCAGGTCCAGGGCTAGGTCCAGGCCTGGGGTACTCTACCTGAATCCAGTTCTGGGTGTTGGAGGGGGACTTGAGACATTCTGAGGAGGGTGCTTGAAATTTGCATAGGGCACCTGAGGTGTCTGTGCCCATGTCTAAGGGCAATACTAGCAATGAGACTTTTTTCTTTGTTTTTTTTTTTTTTTCTTTGTTTTTTTTTTTGTTGTAGTAATGACTGTGAAGTGTTCAAAGATAGAACCTGTTGGAAAAGCTGAGCTTAACCCTGGAATTGTTCACTGTCATTTTAATTGGCTCCATTTAAATGATTTTCCTGAAGAATATGATGATTGAACTTTAGTGAGTGTATTTTGTCTCCAGGGATTTTGATTCCTGGCCACCCACCCCTCTGTACTCCCAACCTCATCCCCGTAGTGGGATCTTCTCTACAGTCTCTATATGAACTCCCATTCTCACCTCCTCATTCTAGTGTTCCTGTGTGGCCATCTCTGGATGTTATTTGTAAAAGATTTGAGAGATTGAAAACAAACTTCCATGTCCATTTCTCTGTCTTTGTTTAAGAAGCAGGGAGGATGTTGGTGAATTGAAGCCAACAGCAAATGAGTGTGCTCATAACTTTCTTTTGCTAGTTTCTCCTCTGTTGTTAGTTCTCCCTCTTGCTATACTTTCCCCTCTCCTGCTAGTTTTTTCCCTCTTGCTAATTTCCCCGTCTCTTGCTAGTTTACCTTCTCTTGCTAGTTTTTCCCCTCTCTTGCTAATTTTCCCCTCTCTTGCTAATTTTCCCCTCTCTTGCTACTTGACCCTCTCTTGCTCATTTCCCCCTGTGGTTAGTTTCCGTCTCTTGCTAGTTTCCTCCTCTCTTGTTAATTTCCCCTCTTTTGCTTGTGCTCTGCTTTTGGTTGTCTCTGGCTGCTGTCACCTAGGGTATAGCATTTGGCCTTGCATCTGATGGTGGCAGAGCATGTGTACAAAGAATGCTTGAAGGAACTTAGTTTGGAGAGTAAAAGATTTAAGGAAGACACGTGAGCTTCAGATATCTGAAGGTTCATCATGTGGAAGAGAAGAAGTCTTATTCTTTGTGACCCCAAGCAGTTAAATTGGGTCAGTGAGTAGAGGTTAGAGAAAGATTCGATTCTGCGGGAAACAAAAACTGTTATGGTTGTCAGAAATGGAATTTGCTATGTTGTGGTGACCGCTTGGCAAATATTTTAGGGACCTGATTCAGACATTGGTTGGATTTGGAATTCATTCTTTTGTGGCAAGTTGAAATGAAGTATGAGGAAATCTGTGTAACAGCCCAAGGTTAGATAACATCCTCACAGAGCAAGAACATCCCTTTTCTTTGATTTTACCTTCTCCTAGGTTCAAGTGGACCCCACTTCTGGGAACTGTACTCTGAGTTTTTGACTCTTGCATGTGGCATTTCTTCTACCCTTGTATGTTTTATTCCTGTAGCTCTGCTGCCATTCCCTGGCTGGGACCCCCTTTTATCTGCCGACTCGGTTAACTCCTCTCTCATGTGTCTCTCCAAGTCACGGCCTAACCAGGCATGCCTATCTAATCATCACCTTACCTAGGCTCAGCTTGTCTGTATGTGGCTTAAGCCAGGAGTTAGTTTGGGGACTAAGTTGTCATAAACCCTTTCCAGTACCTGTGGTTCTGTGAATCGATGGCTCTTGCCTTATTTGGTTTGGCCGTGGTTGGACAGTGGGTCCCACTGGAGGATGGCTCCTGGAATAATCTCCCCCATCATGCCCCCCTCTGACTTTTCTCTTTCATTCTCTAATTCCCTCACTAACAGAGAAACAATATATTTTGATGAGGCCTTCTGAAATAATTTCTGGTTTTCTTTTTCTGGGTGTTTTTTTTTTTTTTTTTTTTTTTTTTGAGGCAGAGTATCACTCTATTACCTGGGGGCATGATCTCTACCCACTGCAACTTCCGCCTCCCAGGTTCAAGCGATTCTCCTGCCTCAGCCTCCTGAGTAGTTGGGATTACAGGCACCCACCATCATGCCCAGCTAATTTTTGTATTTTTAGTAGAGACGGGTTTTAGCATGTTGGCCAGGCTGGTCTCGAACTCCTGACCTCAAATGATCTGCCTACAAGGGCCTCCCAACGTACTGGAATTGTAGGTGTGGGCCACCATACCCAACTCTTGTTTTCATTACTAGAAAAGAATTAAGTTTTATGGTTTTGCATATTTCAAAACTATTTTACTCTATGGAATCTTCCCTTTTAGTGTGTTTTAGAAACAGAACTATAGAGGAAAGAAAAATATGATGAGACAATCAAGTTTATTCATTCTTCCTCAAGTGATCTGGACTTAGTCTTATTTGCCTTACGAAAAGTTGGGCTGTGTTCCCAACAGTGGGAGTGAAAAAGTAGCAATACCATATACCCACAGCCGAAGTGATTTCAGCCCCCACCCTGAGGCCTCACAGGAGCAGACTGGACTCATCAGCGCCTGTCAGTCATGGCCTATGCTCCTTGCTAAGCCTTTTGTCTTCCTGGACCAAGATCCTTAACCTTTGTCACATCACTGATTTGGAGTACCTGCTGGATCACTTGGCAGAAGTGACACCAGCTCTGGAGTACCTCAGTCTGCTGGGCAACGTGGCCTGTCCCAATGAGCTGGTCAGCTTGGAAAAGGATGAGGAAGACTACAAGAGATACAGGTGAGTGTCCAGGGATTGGAGCATGGTGGGAAAAGGGAAAAAGAGAAGCTTTAGGGGATGATATTATACTCTGGGGTACATAGTAGATGTTTGGTAAACATCAGTGGGCTTCCCATAACAATGTTAAACTTTTACCTTTTGGTAACCTACAGCCATTGTCTCTCCTGGTTGAGGTCACAAAAGCTAAGAAAGATGAAAAGTTATTGCCTTGTCTACTTTTTTTGTGAAATGCCAGATATTAAGTATTTTAGGTTTTGCAAGTTATATGGACTTGTCACAACTACTCAGCTCTGCTTTCATAATGCAGAAGTAATCATACGTAATTTTTGAAAGAATGGGCATGACTTTGTTCCGGTAAAGCTTTATTTACAAAACAGGTAGCAGGCCAGAAATGACCCATGGGCTGTAACTTGCTGACCCCTGCTCTGTGTTGTAAGATCTTTCTGTGGTCTGTCTCAGCATCACCTTGAAGAGAGAGATGACTTCCCAGCAAAATTTAGGGAGCTCATAGACAATCTAAAGACGAAGTCCCACAGGCCCATACCTCTCCACCATAGAGCTATGCTGTGGTGCCCACCAGCCATGTGCTTTGATGGGCTCCAAGTAGAAATGCTTTTCATTCTTCTGTCTACTTCTCAACCATCTGCTTTAAAAGCCCTGATCTAAAATCATTTAGAGAGTCTTTTTGGTCTTACCCATTTTACCAAAGTCACTTAATTTTCCTTCTTCATTTAAAATTGTCTGTGTTCTCATTGTGGATTGTTGTTTTGTAAATGCTTTAATGACATTTTCATGGACCTCTCTCTCCATTATGACATAAGCTCTCATTAAACACCCCACCCGAATAACTCTTAAAAATAACTTAATAAATTTTGTGTATGTATATATGCATATATATACATCTATGTCTATATGTATATGTATATGTATGTGTACACACACATTCATGTACTTGTTCATTCATTCATTCATTCATGGGGCCAAGAAGCTACGTGTGAAGCCAACCATGTAGGCACGTTTTTGTTATTTTTTCTAGAATGAGAGAGGTAGAGAGGGATTGGTCTCAAGTACAGGGCTTATGAGGTTGCAAAAGGAAAAGAAAAGCTAAGAAAAATTTTTTTCTTTTCTTTGTGTACCATCAGCTCTCAAATAATTACTATTTGTTTTTTCTATTGTAACTGGTTGCATTAGCAAAAGTACTAAGACCAAGGTGTATGGGGTCAGATCAGAAGATCTGATGTGGAGTCCAGCTTTGCCAGTGGGATCTTTCAAATGGGAGGACAGTCTACATCAGTATTCCATAATCAAGGATCTGCCTCTGAGTCATCCAAGGTCTTCTGATGCAGTTGGTGGCAATTACAACGCAACAGTCCATAGGTGTTTCTGATGTCCAGTTGGCTTTAGAATTCGGAGACAATCTTCTCCCAACCAGTTACATTTCTTCCTTTACTGTCTCACACCATTTCATAGATTCTATCTTGTGTATTTCTCTCACTTCTTCATGTATTTCCACATCTAGCGAATGACTTCCAGTGGGTAGGAGCTGAGTTGTCTTGACTCTTGAAGCCTCATCAATGCCTAAAGTAGTGCTGGATATGAAAAAAGGACTTGGCACCCCTTTTTTTTTTTTTTTTTCTGGAGGTGGCTTGAAACCACCTTTCCTTCTCAGGAGCTAGGAACTTATAGGGAGATGCAGGGATATTTGGCCATCTCAGATGCCCACTTCCCATTTGGAATCAGAGCCATTTGGATGTTAACAAATGCAGCTAATAAGCAAAGGACTGTGATTCAGACTCAATCCAAGTGCTGGTTATGGGTCATGAATCTTTAGGGAGGGCTGCATTCTACAAGTGTGGTCTATGTCATGGGCTAGCCTGGGCACACTCCAAGCCCATCCTCCCCACTCCAGTTCTGTTCCCTTGGAAGGAGTTGAGGGGTGGGGCTAGGGAGGTGGTTTGTGAGTACACATATGACAAAGTTGCCATGAGAGGCTATATTCTGGAGGTCATACAAAGCCAAAATCATAACTAGTCAAAATTAACTTAGAAAATTTACATCATCCACAAGGATGGCAAGATGCTTGCACTCCGAGAGAAACAGGAACTCAGAACAGCACAAGGAACAGTAAATATGTTCCCATGTAGTTACACATTCACTGCACAGCAACTGGTTGAAGAGTGGAATGGTAGGCTGATTCTCTAGCACGTTTAAATTTTTTATTCATTTAATATCTTTATTTTTTACTGTTGATTTGATGAGTGCTCACACTTCTATATGGAAGAGATAGGTATGTGTTTGATATAGCTCCATTCTGTGGTCTGTAAGCAGATCCGCTTGGTCCTTCCTCGAGTTTGTGCTCCGTTTGCCACTGAGAAATTTTAGGGTTTTGCAATATGACTTTTGACTCTAGAGTTCCTGTGGCATTTATGTTTATACAAAGCAGTGCAGCTGCCTTTTTTTTTCTTTTGGTAAAACATTTTTCTGGCCCTTCATCCACAAAGCATGAGGGTTGCCTGCCTTCTAGCTGTTACCCAGAGCCTAATAGTAGAGCCTCTATGTAAATTTATGTGACATTTTCACTAGAAAATTGCTTAAAAATGAATGATATTTCTACAGTTTACTGTTTTTCACTTTAAGTACATTTTCTGACAATATGTCTTCTATTAATCATTTAAGCAATACTAGGAGCCTTAAAGGACTGTATTCAGAAGCAAGAACCCATGGTTCATTTAGTGCTGTCTGAAAAAATTTCTTATTGATTGGCATCCTCTGTGGTTATGTGATGTAATATTTATAATATGTCACCCAGCCATACATCAAAACAAGTGTGTCTGTTGTTTCATTTCCATGGGAGATGTTGATTTCAAAGAGGTCAGCCCAGTTTTTAGGTCACGTTGTGGCCAACCACTGGACCAGAAATGGGAAGTGACTCGATTTGTGTAGTTATTGGAAATGGCATCACAGAGCTTGAGTTTCTATGGAGTCTTTCCTCCCCTCCTCCTACACTCACCCCTTTCACTTCCTCACTTACCCCCTGTGCACCCAGTTGGATTTTCTTGGCACACATCCCCACCATAAAACAGGCTCATTAAACTTATATGTGAGCATGAACATACTACCAAGTTGTTGAGTAGCACCCTGGCCTCACTGGGGCAGGAGCAGAAACATGCCTGGGGTTTCTCTTCGCCATTCATCATAGTTCATGGCTGAGAAATGTCCACGGCCCTGTTATTATAGGAGCTTAAACCTGTCTGTGATTTTTAGTGTGTACACACCATGCTGCTATTTTGGGATGAATGTTGAATGGAGGTGAACGTGATAATCAGCAGCCTCCAGGATTTGGGCAGGAAGAGAACAGCAGTGCAAGTCTTGGCTGGAGAGACCACCATGCTACTAAGAAATCACTTTGGTGCCCCTTGTGGATTTCAACACTAGCCAAAATAACAAATCAATGTGGGAAAGCTGGGTGCCCAGAATGGTCTATTTCTTGTCTTCCCTTGCCATCTCTTTTTTTCTTTTTGCTACAGAAAGAACAATGGACTGAAGGTTAACAGTAGACAAGTCTGGACCTCACCTTTCAGATAAGGGAGTTGGTCTCATGGTCTTTTAGCTCTTCCTCTGTCACTGAACTCTCTGTCATTGATCCCCTCCTGCCACTCCAGTCTCTGGTTGGCCTTGCTTTCCTCCCTCCTCCCTGTAGGCCCTTCTGTATTCCTTACAACTTTCAGTTATTTAAAACGTGACACCCTTTCTTTGTTCCCCTGCACAGAGCAGCCCTGGGGCCTGCCCAGTGTCTGCAGCACTCAGCCAAAGGGAAGGAGGGAGGGACCCTCCGCTGTCTGGTCTCTCTGGGCTGCCACCATTTCCCAGATGAATAGGAGCTGTAAAACTTGTGGCTTACATAACCCAGTGAGCATTCTCCAGCTAATCTACAATCTGGGCTTTGAAGATCACAAGAAAGCAAAGGTCACGACCCAGAGATCAAAGTGACAGAAGCCCACAGAGTAATTGCCGGTTACCCTCTGTAGAGGGCCTTGGTCTGTCCTGTGGGTGTATTGTTTGCACAGAGACTTCAAACATGCTGCCGGTGAACTGTGAGGAAAATCAGCTGGCCTCTGCCAGTTGTCAGGCATTCGTGAATGCTGTAGGTGAGCTCACCTCGGCTCATTAGAGTGAGATCATTGTCATCTCTCTGAGCATCTGCAGTTATTCTACTCACAGTGTTTGTTCATTACTCTGTGGTCTTTATTGACTTTCTCACTGTCATCATTTACTTGGAGGTGTTGGGGGGTGGTTATATAAGGAAATTGGAATAACGAGAAAGGATGACATGGATATATTTATTGTAAGTCAACTTTGAGCCACATAGAGTTCAAGCAAGGTAACATTTGAAGGACATCATTTGGCCCATCCTCTTCACAGCATGGGTAGAGAAACTGAGGCTCAGAAAGGCAGCAGAGACAGAACCAAGATCACAGGGCAAGATACGCTCAGAGTCTGGCCTCTTTCCCTATGCTATTAGTCCCCAAGCTTTTTGTTACAAAAACTTCCCCTCCTTTTATTTTTCTCCCCAACGCTTTAAAAGCTTTGGTCTCTCAAATAGACTGCACTGAAGCCATTGCTAACTTTATTATTATCATGAAACAGATACATTCAGCAGTTTATCAGGGCTTCTGTTCAGCATGAGGTAACCAGTGCTATTAAACTGAGTTAATGTAATCTAGTCAACAGTGAGGAAGCATGATATTTTGTTGGCAGACTCAACTATCCCATCAAGCTTTGTGAAAGTTTGAGAATGGCACAGATCACCCATTGTTGCCTTTGGGGGTCCCAGGTAGGGCACCAGTAGCTTGTACCATGTCTCCCTGCCTCTAAAGGGTGGAAACAAGAAGGCAGCAAGAAATAACACAAAGAAGCATAGACTGCCATAAATGGAAGAAAATGTCCAATGACCCCATGCCCAGTTCCCGCATGGACTGGAAACTTGGTATTTCTTGAATAGCGTGTCAGAGAAAGAAACATGGCAGCCAACCCCATTCACAGACCATGGAGGCCCATCTGAGCTTTTCTGTGGTTGTGCAGTGTTCCTGGGGAGCAGACATTGCCCTGGGGATAACGGTTACAGGCAGGGGGAAAGAATATCCTCCTCTCTCTCTGAGGTCTGGATGAAAAATGCCTGGGTGTCGGGACTAGAGCAGAGAAAATTGATTTTGGAGAGAAAGGAGAAAAAAAAAGTATTTCTCCTTTTCCTTTTCTCCTTCTAGCAGTTTTAGCTCTCTCGTTAGAGGAGTCCTTTAAGCAAATGGGACATTCTGTGAAAAGAAAGAGGACCTGAAAAGCTCGATGTGCTGGTCTCTCAGTTTTAGGAAATCTCTTTCCAGACAGAGGCAAATGGGTGTTTAAGCACCTTCCCAGGATCCCTGCTCTCCTCTTGATAACCCCACCTTCTGTATCTCAGCCAAGAGCGCCTCTGACTCTACCCCCACCCCTCACCACCCGCAGCCCTGGGGGCTTTCCCCCAGCCACCTTGAGAAGGTCGGGAAAATTGGAGTTGCCCTCTGGAGCTAGGGACGTGAGACTTAGAACTTAGACTGATCTCTTTTCATTAAGCAGTGCCCTGGCTTAACAAGCAGTTTTATAAATCTGAAGCTGTCTCCGGGTGTCGCAGGATTTATAGACGGGGGTTTCTGCCATAAAGTGGTTTATGATGGCTGCCTTCTGTGTTATTAGTAGCTGTCTCTTCCTTCAACCATTGCTGTTTGATAATAGCCTTAAAACACCCAGAATTACTTACCTGCAAACCCCATTCCCGATAGCCCCTGTTGACAGTCTGAATAAGTTTAGTGCCCTTTTGTTGTACTTTACCTTCAAAACAAACTGATTGAACCATCAATAGCTCGTGGAAGCTGACAGAGGGATGTCATCTGGACTAGCCCTTGTGATTGCAGGTTATCTGGGGGAGTTAACCTTCCCGCATTGTTAACTGAAATGTTTTATGTACTATGCAACTTTAGGATACGGCTGTGATAACCCCAGTAACTAAGTAATACATCACAGTAAAGAGGTTTTGGTGCAACAAATAACCCAGGATTAAATTTACAAGGGTTGAATTGATATTGTAAAAGCCTTCATTCTGTGGCTTCGGGAATCCTCTCTTGTATTTTTATGGCAAACTTGTATTACACTCAGGATTGAAGCTGTGGTTTTGACACCCTGACGTGACCTAGAACAAAGGGAAATAGATCTCCCAGGACCACGAAAGGACAGGCAGGCAGGAAGCCCACTGACTTATCACTTGGCATTAAGGTTTGGAGCCAGTTCCAAGCCATCAAGGGGCAAGAAGATCTGGCAGACATGGCCACTGGCTGGGCTCTGTGTACTGCAGGCATTGGGGCAGGGCAGGCCTTAGCAGAACTGGAAGGAGACTCTTACTGCTGCCTCACCACCCTCCTAATTTCAAAGTTATTATTCCTCTTGGTGTTATTTTCACGAGGACATTGGTTCTCAGCAGGACCAGCAGCATCAGCGTCACCTGGGGACATATTAGAAATGTAAATTTCAGGCCCAGTTCCAGAAATACTGAATCGGAAACTCTGGGGATGGGTCCCTGCCAGTCTGTGTGTTGGAAAGTCTCCAGGAAATACTGATGCCCACTGAAGTTTGAGAACCACTGTGCAAGAATAGAAGCTCACTGAGAGAGCACAGATCTTCCATATTGCTTATCTCCTGTTGACACCTGACTCAGGTCCTGACACACGGTAGCTGTTCCATAATTACTTGTTGAACAAGTGAATGTATGAGTAAGTAAATGAAAGAAGATACCTCTATGAAGGAACTTTGGACCCTGGGCTGAATCTCAGATGGAACTATTTGGGGCAAGTCCTCCTAGTGTCCCTCAGACCTCTCCAAGCAGCATCTACTTGGAAACTCAGGCTGGCCCTCGGGATGGGTGCCAAGTCATCCCTTATTTCAGGGGGTGACTGGCAGCCTGTGTCAAGGGCTGTCTCTTTGATTGTGTAAGAAGAGTGATCTGAAAACAGCAGCTCTTTGTCATCTAAAATTTTTAACTAGCTTAAAAGCCAGCACCTCTCTCTCTCTCTTTCTCCTTTGATTTCAGGGCTGTGATCCAAAGTGAGGCAAAATGACAATGTGCGGTCTGTTGTCATCGTGGTTCCTGCCAGCCCCGTGAAGGCATCTTTCACTCCATCGTTAAACATTGGCTGATTTTCTAATACTGATGTTTTCTTCACCTGAATATTCATCTTTTCCCACCCTACACTTAGTGGGTGTCTTTACTCCCTGCGCGTCACTCCTGACATATTGTTTCTGTCTGTACATGTCTTTATTTGAAAGAGTCTGTTGTCATCAAGACTTTTCTGCTACAAGCAGAAGATGGAAGTTTTCTCTAACATTGACTGAGGCCGGTGGGAACTCTACTGGAGGATAGAAAAGATATTTGGTGGTGGCTCGTGCCTGTAATCCCAGCAGGTGGATCATTTGAGGTCAGGAGTTTGAGTCCAGCCTGGCCAACATGGTGAAATCCTGTCTACTAAAAATACAAAAATTAGCCAGGAGTGGTGGCACACACATGTAGTCCTAGCTACTTGGGAGGCTGAGCAGGGGAATTGCTTGAACCTGGGAGGCAGAGGTTGCAGTGAGCAGAGATCATGCCGCTGCTCTCCAGCCTGGGCAACAGAGCAAGACTCCATCTCAAAAAAAAAAAAAAAAAAGAACGAAAGAAAGAAAAGAAAATATATTTGGACATTTTGTGGCACTTTCTTGATTTTGGGTGAGGTTAGCAGGTATTTGGAGAGGGAAGGGAGAACCCAGGGTAGGAAAGAGGACAATAGATTGAGGCCAGGGAGGAAACGGGAAGTAGCCAGAGTCAAATTGCCAGGACATCAGGCATGGGGTGGACATTTCTGAAGGAAGAAAAGAATTTCATAATATTTTGACCTTAACAATGAGTCCTGTGTAGGTTATTCCTGCAGACCTCTAAATTATTCTCTCTGGCTTTGGGTTGGTCAGCCAAGTCTTTTACCTGGATAAGCATATGCAGGCCACTTGGTGATAATGTCACTGCATCCTTGGGGTGTTGCTTCCTCAGCTGGAAACCTCTGTGGCTGGTGGTGCCTTTGCCTGAGCTTTGCTTGGGCCTGCTGGGCTTTTTCCACCTACTCAGCCTGGCGGGCTGCACTTGGCTCGTGCTACCGGTTCAGATCCCATGCCTGCCAAGAGTGAGCCAGGTGTGGAGCTGTGAGGGGTACATGAGCAAGCAAGCACAGGGTCTGGCCACTGCACACAGCCAGGCATGCTGGCAGCAGTGGGCTGGGCATCTCCAGGCACTGGCATGGGCACCAGCTCCCTGCGAGGCTGTGTCTGGACCAGGCATACCACAACCAGCTTCCACTGTAGGCACAGGGGAATGTGGTGGCACCTGGAATCTTGAAGATGACAGGAACCACAGAGCCCCAAAGAGGGTGTCACAGCCTTAGCTTGGGTAGCTCTTAGGTCTGGGCTCCCCAAGGGCCACAGCTCTTCTCTCTGTCTCATCACCCACAATGTGGCCAGCACGGGGACATGTTTCAGCCCTGTTTGTGTTACAGCTCTTTCAGTCCTGCCATTTGGTGGGTCCTGAGTTCTTGTCCCAGATCCAGAAAGAATGAAGTATGCACACAGCTGGAGGGTGAGCAAGGCAAAGAGGTGCTTTATTAAGCAGCAGTACAGCTCTCAGGACAACTAAAGTGAGTAGCTCCTTTCTGCAGGCAGGTCATCTCAGTGTCTGTGCAGCCCTCAGCAGAGAGAAGACCCAAAGTGGGTAGCTCCTTTCTAGAGGCAGGTTGTTCCATCATCTGCCTGAGTCTGGCTGAGTCTGGGGTTTTTATGGGCTTCAGAGGAAAGGAAGTGCATGCTGATTGGTCCATGGGTGGCCATGGCAGGGCCCAGAAGAGGTACCTTAAGTTCTCACTCCAATTTGTGAAACTGGCAGCCCAGCCCCTATGCTTTAGGCCACCCCTGGCTTGATGGTGGGATTTCACCAGGGACACACCCCTTTCCACCTAGGAGCCTGTCTGCCTCCTGCTGCCAGCCATCAACCTGCTGACTACAGTGCCCATGGCACCTAGGCTGTTTGTGCCAAGGGATGCCTGCAGGCCCATGCTGAGTTCTCCTCAGCTGCCCCTTGGCCTCCTTGCTGTGCACATCAGCACCCAAAGTCCACAGGGGGCCAAGGTGGCAGGGAGCTGGTGTTTCAGTACTGCTCCAAGCATGTACATACCCAGCCAGCTTGTGACAGTGCCTGGGCTTGGCCACAAGTTTGCTCCGAAATTGGAGTGGGCATTGGGAGTGGGGAGAGGCCAGGCAGCAGGAGCAGGCACTCCCAAGCCTGCCAGGTGAGGGGGGCTTCCCAAGCCCGGAAGAGCACAGGGATGCCTGGGTCTGCAGCTGCAGCTGGGCAGCTGCAGTTGCACATGGGAGCAGGGGCTCCTGCCCCACCAACTCAGGAGGGCTTGGGTTTCCTGCCTGTTTCTGGCTCCTGCCAGCTCCGCAGAGCAAACAGTCCCTACTGCAGCTGGTGTATTTGCAGCAATTGCTCCAGATGGGCTGCTACTGCCACCAATAAAGAGACCACCTTATGAATGTGGAAGGTGGCCTTGGGATCCCAAGGCTCCAGTGAAGGCAAGTCACACTGTTCCAAGTAATATCCTCATTGAGGAACAGCTAGGGGCTTGAGGTTGCTTTAAGATGTGGTTCCTTGATGCCCATTTGAGATTTCCTATTTCTCCTTTTCCATTGAGTTTTCAGTCAGTAGACCCCTTTACCACTCTATGCATAACCTCAGTCTTGGCACTTAGCTATGCCGATTCCTAATTTCTGCATGTGAGTGTATAATTTCTGTTACACTGAGAACACCTTTGAGAGCAGGAAGCATGTTGTAATCACATCTGTATTCCTAAGGCCCAGCATAGTAGGTGATCAAGAAATAGATGTGCAACTGAAATAAGCTGGTATGTTATTGACTCCATTCTAATGCCAGTTTTCAAGATGTGGTGAGAGTGAGCAAAGAAATTTGTTGCTGCCTTCAAGAAGCTTATAGTTTGGGTAAGGACATTAATGAACACCAAGAAAATAATTAGAAAACAACAAAATGTTAGACTTTAAGGTGCTGATAGCATATTCTAGGAGTCCTGAGAAGGGAGAAAGCAATGTAGGGTGGAGGTGTACAAAAAAACCTTCATAGGAGATGAGGCTTGAAAGATGAGTATATGCTGAGGAGGCTGGGTGTAGGAAGGAAATGACAGATTCCTTTGGAGATAACCCATTGCTCTTGACACTGGGTACTCACCTCTTGAGTGGGGTGGAAACAATTCACTTGTTTGATTGATGGACTATGGAACCTGATGGAAAGCATCTTGGTTAGTGACTGTCCCTGATGAGGGAGAAGTATAGACCCATATCCATACCTGTTATACATTTATTTGTGCGTTTATATGACTATAGCCTGGCCAAGTGGTTATTCTTGTCAACTCCATATATACCTATTTGAGGACAGTTAATTACACTAGCAGTCATTGGCTTATTTCTGGAGTCCGTATGTATGCCAAAGATTTTTTCCAGGGAGATGGAGAGCACCTAGCATTTGTTGGGCCATTAGTATCTCCTAAAAATTAACCCCCGCTATTTCTCCTTGATAATCTTCATAGGACAGAGTATGGAAATAACCACATGTATTATCGATGGATGATGCTAAAAAGTTATTAAAACCCCTGCCTGATTTCTCAAGGAAGCATTTCTCAGCTACATGTGTTCCTCACTTGTAACCCATAGTCATCCAGGTCATTACATTCTATGATACAGATGACCCATAGGAATGGCAGTGACATAAAGGGTACAATTAATTTATAGGTTTATTTTACTGAGAACTATGTAGCCAAGAAGCTGAGCCTGTTTTCCAGACTGAAAGGAAGGGAATACGTTGATAGGGTGCTACTGGCTAACCCACGTGTGTGTGTGTTTACCTTTGAGCCTAGTGTACCATTAGTGTGTGCTTCTAATGTTTAGTTGTG
This sequence comes from Rhinopithecus roxellana, assembly GCF_007565055.1. Taxonomy (NCBI): domain Eukaryota; kingdom Metazoa; phylum Chordata; class Mammalia; order Primates; family Cercopithecidae; genus Rhinopithecus; species Rhinopithecus roxellana. The sequence continues at coordinate 129,621,847 of NC_044559.1, read as the reverse complement.
CATCTGTGTAAGATAGAAGCATTCTGACTTCTCCAAGGAGCAATTGTTTATTCTTTGTGAAAGAGAGGAGGAGCAGCCAAGGTCTAAGTTCCGGAAGACCGGATGGTGTGGATTCTTGAAGATAAGACAAGCTGTCCGGATCTCTGAGGCTGCCACACAAACCTTCCTGAGTTGTCTCTGACTCTTGCCTTCCAGATGCTTTGTTCTGTACAAGCTGCCCAACTTGAAATTTCTGGATGCCCAGAAAGTAACCAGACAAGAACGAGAGGAGGCATTGGTCAGAGGAGCCTTCATGAAGGTGGTGAAGCCCAAGGTGAGCTGCCTACTCGCTGTTCTTCACAAGGGATTTACATCTCATGGCAGTGCTTACACCCCAGGGCATGGAGAATGTCCTCTGAGTGTTTAGAATGCAGTTGGGATCTCACATGAAGAGTCCCTCCATAGATACATTGTTAGCCAAACTTGAAATAGGATTAGGTGTAAACTGGATCTTCCTGTTTTACCAATAAAGCAGCACTATGCATAGCCCAATGGTGAAGTTCTGTAGGGGACTGCAGGTCTCCTTCTTGAAGATATTCACTAAGTGGGGCCTCTGCAGGTTTGCAGCTGAGAAAGGAGAAAGAGGAAAGCACTGGGCATGGGTGGGCTTCTGGGGTAGGTGGGATTCTTCCAGTACTTCAGAGGGGGCCTTTCTTGTTTGCTCCCAAAGGGAAGCTGGGGAAGAGTGCTTTTCTTCCATCATAGGCAAGGGCTCCACAGCTCTCTGAGATATCGTTAGTGTGGAAGGCGATGTTTTCTGACAATGTGTCCCTAGGCTGGCATGTGCTCCCCACATGTATCTCTCCAGAGCTGATTAGAATGGTGTTCACTGACCTCTCCTTTACCAGCTGAGTCTGTAAGTGAATTTGGTGTCATCCTAATGGCAGCTCTGATGAGGCAGTGGAGATTTGGCTTGGGGTCTTGGATTCAGACACAAGGAGATTTTTTACGACATGGATGTCTGTCTCTTTGGGAGGAGTTGGGAGTCCTTCAGTGAAGCCAGAGGCTGGGAAATGGACTCAATGACCCCTGATGACCTCCTTGGAGAACCCTCTGCCTTGAGGCTCTGTGGAGCTGTGTGTGACCTCCCATGAGATTGCAGCTTGTGTGTTGAAAACGCTGGCACTGATATCCTAGAAGTCTAGTTTATCCTCAGCTATTGACTTACAGCACTCTGCACATGCATTGGAAGTGATTAAAGGGGGGAAAGAAAAAACAAAAACAAAACAGAACAATGAAACATCTTCCATCAAGTTGCTCTGCTGGCAGCAGACCTCAGGCCACTTTCTTTCCCTGAATCCATGAGATGCAACTTATTTTCCAGTATGCTGAATAAAATTGCTAGCAGTTGTGGAAATGTATGATATGGAGTGTATATTACTGGCAGATAAATGTATTGTTACCTCTTTCAGCATGTGGGAAATTAATTGAGTGATTCATTTCATAGCTATTAAAGTGTTAACAGTGCTCCCTATCGAGGCACAGGTTTGATGTATTGCACACGACTGCCTTTAGTTGTTCTAGCTTTTGTAATTTTTCCAAATGAAATAATTTATTTCTTGGCCTTCTTTTTGTTTGTTTTTGGTGAAAACAGTCCAGAGATAGCCAGCATGACCAAACCAAGCAAAAGTACAACAAATGAACTCTATAATATCCTGGGTTATTATAAATAACCTGCCCACCCTACATATCTCATCTTCTTGTATACATGTGTATACCTGTGTGCAGAGTAGATCAGTATTTCTCCTGTGCTCATTGGCTTTGATGTTGCCACACAAAATCTGAAGGGGTAATAAATGTAGTATCCTCCATATCTGGATGGGGCACTCGATGCATGGCCCCCCCACCCATTCTTCTAAGGTTCTTGGTGCACAGATCTACAAGTTTTCACTCATCCTCTAAAGTAGAAGGAAGGGGTCATTGGCTCACTTTATGGGTGAGGGAACTCAGGGCTGCAGAAGTTAACTGGGCTGCCCCAGGTCACCTGGCTAGTAATTGTGGAGCTGGAGGTTTACCTTGTGTCTGACCACTGGGTCTATACTCTTCTCTCTCTGTTTTCTCACCCCTGGAGCAGTGAGCTAAATATTTACCCTGTGGATCTCCTAAGGTCTAAATGAAGAAAACAGGTAAGAGCAGGACTGTTCTGTTGAGTAGAGGTGGGGGAAATCGAAATCCTTCCTTGCTTTTGAAAGCATCTGAGACTGGCTCCTTAAAATCCAACATTAGCTATTTCTGAGTCATTAGCAACATCAGCAGAAATGCCCTTCAGAGTTCCCAATTAGTTTCTAATCAATTCTAGAATTAGTTCATGTTTGTATGATTGACTCCAATATCCTTACTAACTGTATTAAGCTTTAAAAAGCCTGTTAAGAGTATAAATTAGTTCAACCATTGTGGAAAGCAGTATGGCAATTCCTCAGAGAGCTAAAAACAGAACTACCATTTGACCTAGCAATCCCATTACTGGATATATACTCAAAGGAATATAAATCATTCTATCATAAAGACACATACGTGTGGATATTCACAGCAGCACTATTCACAATAGCAAAGACATGGAATCAACCTAAAGGCCCATCAGTGACAGATCGGATAAAGAAAATGTGATACATATACACTATAGAATACTATGCAGCCATAAAAAAGAACAACATTATATCTTTTATGGGGACATAAAAATGTCCCCAAAAAGATGCTGGAGGCCATTATTCTTAGCAAACTAATGCAGGAACAGAAAAACAAATACCACATATTCTCACTTACAGGTGGGAGCTAAATGATGAGACCTCATGAACACAAAGAAGGGAACGAGAGACATGGAGGCCTATTTGAGGGTGAAGGTTGGAAGGAGGGAGAGGAGCAGAAAAAAAAAGCTATTGGGTACTAGGCTTGGTACCTGGGTATGAAATAATCTCTACAACAAACCCCCATGACACAAGTTTACCTATGTAACCAACCTGCATATTTACCCTCAAAACTAAAACAAAAGTTAAAAAGGAGACCTGTTAATTATTTGAGGAGAGAGACATAGTGCTCTTACAAAGTATGGTGATTTGGTTCTTGTTCTGTAGTCACATGATTTCCAAACCAAAGAGGACTTAGAAATCACCTAGTCTGTGCTCTCATTTCATGGATGAGGGAGCTGGGAGAGGGTGCAGTTTCCTGAGGCTCCATGGAATTGCGACCAGAATCCCTGGGGGTCTGGGCTTCCAGTTAAGTGCTCAATTTATGCCGTGATTCTTCAAGTGCTCAGGACGATTTTTCTGTGTTCTTGGTTTCATATCGAATTGGATGCCTACATTGAATGGCAGGCAGTTAGTTCCCTTTTTTTTTTTTTTTTTTTTCATTTTTTTCTTTTCTTTTTTTTTTATTATACTTTAAGTTCTAGGGTACATGTGCATAATGTGCAGGTTTGTTACATATGTATACTTATGCCATGTTGGTGTGCTGCACCCATCAACTCGTCAGCACCCATCAATTCATCATTTATATCATGTATAACTCCCCAATGCAATCCCTCCCTCATCCCCCCTCCCCCCTCCCCATGATAGGCCCCAGTGCGTGATGTTGTCTGTTATTTTCAGAGATTGGCAGTGGTACTTTTCTTGTAGAAAGAAAGAGGCCAAATGAGCTCCTGGCTGAATTAATCAATTGGCATTAAAAAGGCTGGTTCTCACCTATTCACAGTGTGTATAGACATATGTTTGTTCCCATGTAGGTGTGTATACCCGTTTCCGTCTCTGTGTATATATACATATGCACGTTCTGAGAGGTATGTGTACACGAGAGTCAGCTTCTAAGTGACGAGCGATTTCCTTTCCATGTGTTGCTGCCGCCGTGCTGAGCACATTCAGGGAAAACCTATTTTTCTTGATGGAATCAGAATCTCAAGCTGGCTTCTGTCCTTTCCAGGGCAGCCAAGGCCTGTTGTGCTTATTCAGCAGAATGCTCTGATGTATGATCCAGGGGGCCGTGATTTGGGGAGCTATTTTCATTTTATTCCTGACGTAAAGAATTTGGGAGAATGGAAAATGCCTCTCCAATCACAGCCCTTGCCTTGGAGGTAGGGAACGGGCAATCTGGGTGCTCTCAGCTGATGCAAATGCAGAACCATGCAGGAGGTAATAAAGGCCTGATGTTGCAGAGGTCTGATTGGGTACCTGGCAGGCGCTGGCGCTTGAGTGCAAGTCCTCGCTCCCTTTCTCCCATGATGACACATTTCTCCTCCGTGGCTGCCTTTTAGCTTTTGTTGTTTCAAAGCTGCCTTCTGTCTGAGCTCTGATTGTTGTAGAGAAAGATGCTGTCATTCATTAGGAAGTGATAGCTGATGCTACAATGGATGCTTCCAGACTTCCTCTGTGTGTGTGTTTGTGTGTGTGTTATTAGTTGATGGACCCACAACAGCTAGGCTTTGTCATTTCCCAAAATTCAAATATATATATATATAACTTTATCAAATATTGGCCATTGAATCATGCCATTGTTAATACAGAGAACACCACACTGGACACAGAGAAGGTTCAGGCCCCCAGAGAAAGAGCCTTCTAGTAACCAGAATGTTAAGCCCCTCACTGCACTGGGAAACATAGATCAAAGGGGTGCAGAGGCCTGTCCAGGAGGACGCTTGTGGTGGGCATGCCAGCCCTGCACATCAGAGAGACAGCTCAAAACTCCAACAGTCAGAATTGCTTAATTATGTCCTGACTTTGTAATTATTCATCCCTGTTCTGGCAAAGAGCACAGCTGTCATTTCTTTGACATAATTATTTAAAGCTGAGCCCTCTTGTTTACAGGCTTGTATATAAAGTTGGCTACTAACTGTTTAATCTTCAGAATCTTAAAGGAGTCTGGGGAGAGCAACTCCGGGGGCAGCTGAGAACCACAGCCAACATTAGAAAGTGTTTTGACGCTTATGTTTTGCTTGCATTAATGTCCATCCTCTTATAGGCCAGATGTGGTAATAACTATGTCTGTGAGTAGTGAGGTGTCCTTGAAAACATGTCACTTGTTTCTTTGTGTGGGCACAGTGTGTTCAAACATATGTTGTTTCCCATGCAGGTGTGTATACCCACTTCAGTCTCTGTGTGTGTATACATATGCATGTTCTGGGAGGTACGCGTACACCAGAGTCAGCTTCTAAGTGGCGAGCGATTTCCTTTCCTGATTTTTCCACCTGATTTTGCCATGATGTGTAGTCTATGTATTTGTGTACTTTGTTGTAGCTTGTATATTTGTGTGTGTGCCTACATTTGGATACTTGGGAGGGTGGGGTATTGTGTATGTGTGTGTGTGCGTGTGTGTGTGTGTGTGTGTGTGTGTGTGAGATACAGAGAAGAAAGGAGAGGGAGGGAGATGCCCTGTGTTGAAGAAATAAACTTTGGAGTACATGCATTTCCAAAAGTCTCTCTTTTTCTTTTCCCCTAAACTGAAAATTGGAAACTATTTGGGTCTGAGAATCACCTGCTCCCACGAATACCCTACACAGTCCTGCCCTTGACACTTGGAGTTAGGTCCTCACTCCCCTGGATACCTTTAGTTTCTTCCATCTGTGTCTGTGTTTGTGGGTTTCCATGCAAAAGGCCATCTAGGATGAAGATAGGGAATGATTCACAAGGAAACTGGCTTCTTGTTGGGATAAGGAAGCTGCTCAACCCTGGGGTGCCAGCTCCATGAGTTTTGTTTTATTTTCTGTATCTGTAGTACCTAGTCAATAGCAGAGGCTCAGTCAATACTCATCAAAGGAGTGAACCATGAACAGCAGAGCATATTGGAAGATCCATCATGAAAAAGTTGTATATGTTCTAATTACTTCAGTCAACATGGTTACCTGAAAAGGCAGGAAAGAAACCATTATCTTTAGACAGTGTGTTAATGCCACTTGTACAGTGGCAGAAAAGACAGATTCTGGGCTTCATATTTGTTTTTCCAAAGGATTTTCCCGGGATTATTTATGATGGGAAAACCTACCACTACCACAATCGCCATGCCGTGGCATTTCCACTGGGTAGTATTTCAGGGAGAGGCAAGGGTGAGATCTGAAGCTGTGTGCTCTCCATCACTCGGGGTGGTACTGGAGTCCTCCTTCTCTCTGAACCCACCTGCTCATATGACGGCTTTTAGGAAGTAAGTAGCTCTTCTTCTCATGAAACATGTTGGGGTAGTTACAATGAAATTTTCCCTGTCTTCGCTGCTATTGTATTTTTTGTCTATACCTAAAGGAGCACTACCTAGTTGCTTCTTTGCTGCACTTAATTGTTTTTATGCCTAGTCTAGCACTTTACTAAGTGCTATCGTATTCTAAAGTACACTGCATATGTCTTTGATATCTTCTGTTACTCCTGTGTAGCCCAATTGCAAATGCTTAAAAGGGTATCAGAAACTACTTCTAGGTTTATTACAATTACTGTTTTTTATACTCAATATTTTCAAGAATATGTATTTTATATAAAGGCAGGACGTGCCTGTAAACAAACATTGTAAATCACAAGTACATTCAGTTCAACAGGCCATCAGCCAATATATTTTGAAAGTTCTCTATAGTGACAAACATTCAAAAATTAATTTAAAATATTGGTTGTTTTTCTGGATATTTCCAACTACCTGGATGTGCTCTTGTTTTTATGATATTTTTTTCTGTTTTCACGCAGGTGTTTCTTGTCTAGAGACACATTCAGATTCTATTTTCAGCTGCTTTTTAGTAAATTTTGAAGAGAGGAAAATTTTTAATTAACTTTTTTTTTAAGGAAGTGCTTAGATGGTGTGTTCAAAAACAACTCTGGGAGCCAAACATTTGCAGTTTGTTTGTTTTTTCAACCTTATTCCTGATTTCACAGTTTGCATGTTCATTTGAGGGAGAATCACTTAAAGATTTTGTATTTCTCCATTTTTAGCATCATGGCATCCTGTGTCTCAAATGCTTTTGGAGTATTACTCTTTGGAGGCATCCTCTGTAGCCTTGCATTTGGGTAGCAACCCTCTGAAATAAAAAATAGAGCACTGCAGGAAAGCCATGTCTCTTGTGTGCTGGTGAAACCCTATGGTTGGAGAACCAAAATCCACAATAGAAAGAAGGAAGGTGGTAGCAGCCTCTTAGGGGCATTCCCAGGAGTCCTCTGGGCCTTGCCAGGTGCTGAGCACATAGTAGAGACTACTGTCCATGAAGCCCAGTGCCTGGGGGATGTTGCTGTGTCCCTGATGGGGCCTTTGGCTTGCCCAGCACCCCAACAGCCCAGTTTCACCCTCTTCCTCTTTCTAGCCTCCCACATGCTCACTGCTGTCCAAAGATGCTTGGACAGATGTATCAAGAGGATCATGGAAGTAAGTAGCACTTTTTAAGTGTTGGGGATAAGATTAATAACCGTAGGATACTTTGTCCTGCCTCTGCAACCCAACAACTGGGAGAAGTGTGGTAGATTGCATTGTTGGTCTAAAACTGTTCCTTTCTCTCTGCCCTTGCCGTGGCTCCCCATCTAAGGAAGGAATATACTTCCCCATTCCACTGACTTTGGCCTTGGCCATGTGACTCCTTGGCCAATGGGATGCGAGTGGAAGTGACAGCATGACAATTCTGGGCCAAGGCCTTACGCAGCACCATGTGTTTTCACTCACTGCTCGCACACGTCTGCCATTTGCTATGAAAACAACATGAGAGACACATTGACCAGACCTGAACCTGACCTGAGGCCTGCAAACATTCCAGCAACCAGAGACCTCTGCATGAGAAAGAAATGCTTGTAATAAGCCACTAAGATTTTGAGCAGTAGTGTGCTGCAGAAACCTGACTAATACCTAGGCAGGCCATCCCATCCACGCACCCTACCTCTACTGCATCTCTGGCCGTTGAACCAAGGTCTTAACTGGGATACAACTTGGAGTTTTGTGAGGTTAGTGGCAGTCGTTGGTGCCACAGCACCAACTACTGTAGGGTTTCTGGGTACTTAACTAATTAGGATAGCAAGGCCAGTCTTACAGGTCGACTGGCTGCCTAGTGGTACATTATTAGATGCACAGAAACTTCCCTGATATGTGAGTTAGAAGAACATGCAATAAGTAGTCACTGTCTACTAGCTATTGTACCAGCTGCTTAACAATTTTATCTCTATTTTTTTCCCTAACCTTGAATCTACAAATGAGGAAACTGACGATCAGAGAAATTATATCCATTACCTAAAATTACAGAGCAAGGTGGAACCAGGTCCTTTTTTTTCCCCCAGATCTTCCTAGGCTCCAAACCTCATGATCTTTCCCCTGTATGCCTTAACTTACTTCAGGGAAAAAAGTCAAATTCAAAGCTTGTGCTCTTCCCACTGTATCCCTTACGTTTCATTTATGATGGAAAGCAGGGGTAAAAGAGCAGGAAGATCAGGAGATAGAAGGTAGCCAGAGGCAACCTTGTAATTTCCGATTTTGACCCTGTGATGACTCCCCACAACCTATTTTGGTGAAATGCATGGGCTAGGCAAAGAACTGCAGGAGCCAGGCTGTGGAGGGATCTCTGAGTTAGGTCAGGTTTGCAATTTCCCCTGAGGGTAAGGAGGAAACTTGGCAGAGTTTGAAGTGGAAAAAAAGTCTAGGCAGGTTTGTGTTTGCATCCCTGGGCATCTGGGAGAGGGAGGCTTAGAGCTCTGTGCAGAACAGGTGCTTTGGTGATTTCGAAATCTGTGCAACAGCAGGCACTGGTCTGAGGCTGCCACAGTGTTCCCAGAACCCAGGCCAGTGCTCAGGCAGCTACAGGGGTTAGAGAGCTGTGTCTAAAGAAGCTCTGGGATGGCAGAGATGGATCCATGTAAGAGTGAGTAACTCTGATGCTGGGACAAGGAGACAGCTGATGCCTGTCAGAGACCCACTAGTGACTCCCCCTTATAGCGAGTTCACAACATTTCCAAAATGTTCTTTGACATGTTTTTACCTCAAAGCCCCTGTCCCTTATGGTATTCATTGTCTCATTTTAAGGAGTAAATTTAAGGCTTCTTAACTGGGCCATAAAAAGTTCTCATTCACATGATCACTGGCAGTGATTGAGATGAAGCCTTAGTAGCTGGTTATGTCTGTAATCTGCACATTACCAGCTTGACATTTTCTTGATCCACTTTGGAAAAGGATTTTTGGTATTTTGTTTTTGCAATGTAGATTCTTTTTATCTTTTTTTTTTTTTTTTTTTTTTTTGAGATGGAGTCTCGCTCTGTCACCCAGGCTGGAGTGCAGTGGCCATTCTCCCGCCTCAGCCTCCCGAGTAGCTGGGACTACAGGCGCCCACCACCACACCTGGCTAATTTTTTTTTGTATTTTTAGTAGAGATGTGGTTTCACTGTGTTAGCCAGGATGGTCTCGATCTCCTGACCTCATGATCCACCCGTCTCAGCCTCCCAAAGTGCTGGGATTACAGGCGTGAGCCACTGTGCATGGCCTATCATTATTTTTAAAAATTAAGTTTGAAAGGAAAGAGAAGAAGGAAAAGGAGAGGACAATAAAGATGCTTTCTTAAGAAACCGGGTTCTGGAGAGTAAAGCTAGGGTTCTGATTTAAAGTTATCCACATTTAAAACCAACATTGCCTGGGGTTCTATGCACAGCTACAGGGCAGGGCTGGCTGCTGTTCTTCAGCTGTGGGTGCATGGGTGAGCTTGACAAATCCTTCATGTGCTTTTCTCCATCCTCCAACACCCCTCCCAATTCTTTGCTTTGAGCTTGGTGATTCTAGCCTAGTGATAAAGAAGAATGAGTTGGAAATACAGTGGCAACTTGTCTAGGAACAGGGAAAAAAGGCCAGTGACAGATATATGAGTGAAAGGAGGATCATGATAGCCTTGGCATCCCTTCCCTTCCACTGAACCAGGGCCTTGCTGTTTTTCCTGAACTCTGCAGCTTAATAGAGCTCTGTCTTTCTCAGAAAGTCCCTTCTTTGCCCAAGGAAACATCAGACTTTAGGATTCTAGAGACTGAACTCTCAGGCCATTATGTATCCCTGAAGTCAGGGAAACCTGCAAGATGGGGGTGGGCAGAGGCCAACCACACAGATGCCAGGCCACTAGAGAAACATCATGAAGATTGTTCTGAAGCTGCCTTCAGTGACATGTGCAAGTATTTGCAATTCCATGGCTAAGGAAGGAGGAGAAAACAAGGATGGCGTGTTCCCATTTTCTACTCTGGAGTTCTGGCTATTTCCAAACTGCCTGCTACTATAGGTAATACCAGACAAGAAGAGCAAATTGTAAGAAGAAAATATAAAAGAAAACTCATGTAAACTCAGTGATGAAAGGAATGTTTCTGATACTTAACATTTACCTGATCTTTTTGTTGTTCCCAAAAGCAAAGTTGTGGACAGGATAAAGGAGTAAGGTAACCTTAGGGCAGCAGTCCCCAACCTTTTTGGCACCAGGATTAGTTTTGTGGAAGACAATTATTTCACAGACTGGGGGTGGAGAGGGGGAATGATTTCTGGATGAAACTGCTCCACCTCAGATCATCAGGCATTAGATTCTCATAAGGAGCCTACAACCTAGATTCCTCGTATGCACAGTTCACAATAGGGTTGGAGCTCCTATGAGAATCTAATGCCACCACTCATCTGACAGGAGGCAGAGCCCAGGCAGTAAAGCTCACTCACTGGCCGCTCACCCTCCTGCTGTGTGGCCTGATTCCTTACAGATCACAGACTAGTACATGTCTGTAGCCTGGGGATTGGGGTTGGAGACCCCTGCCTTAGGGTGTCCAACCTGAACAGAGTTAAAAGGCTTTACAAAGTTTGGAAGAAAAATGTGATGTTTGTCTGAGTGTGGCTGATACATACTTTTCAGGGTACCCTTTGGAGGAGTGTTAAACAGGTATGCCCAGGCAAGTACCAGCATCCAGTAGCATGCAAGTAATGGCATTCCCTTCCACCACCCTGCAGACTCAGTGAGGGACCAGATGCTCACAAGAGAGGGACTTCTCATTTCAAAAGAAATTATCTCTGCCCTTTACCCCAAATGGTCCTTTGAGAAGCAGAGAGAGCATCATTCTTTCCTGTTTCCCCAAAGAGCCTGTTTCTCCTCACCAACACTGCCAGAACATCTGAGTTCCCAGACAGCTGTTGGATCTGGCTTGAGAGTTTGTTACAACCCTCTGGGAGGTGTGTTTTTGCCTAGAAGTTGTTTTGCCCACCTGTGGTCATCATAGCTTCCTTCTGCAGCCCGTGTACACACCAGATTCCAAAGGCATCTTTTTTGTCACTCTGACCAGCAGAAGTCGCATTTCACAAGCATGATAGGGAAGGCCTGCCCTTGGGGTTGCCGAAGGCTGGTGCTACAATTAGCCCTTCCATTTGCTTTTCTGCTCCTTACAGTAGAGTGGCTTAGATGAACAGACAGGGCACCATCAATAATGCACAGATGCTCTGTAATTGGGACTTCCTTTGATGTTAATTTAGCTAAGTTCAATGCCATTGTCAGTGATAGCAATTACGTGCAGCCTTTTCACCAAGGACATGTTAGGATAATTTTATTTTTCATGTGCATTTTAAAATGTGACAGTAAATTTTGAGCTACATTACCTGAATTAGAACTCATTATTTCTTTTCAACAGTGAACTAATACTCTCTGTCTAGGCTCCAAAGCTGTCTTTTTTTTTTTTTTTCTTTTTTTCTTTTTTGAAGTGGGGGATTTTTAGTGGGGTTTCTACTTTATGAAGCTTTTACCTCTTGAGTGAAATTTAGAAGTGAGTCATCTCTTCTTTTTTTGTTGTTGAGCATTTTGAATTGTCACAGAGGCTATCTGGCTCGGTGACCTGTCCCATATTTTATTGGACCCATTTTTATTCACTCCTCTCCTACTCCCCAGCCTTTACTTTGTTCTCAACAGAATTTAAGGAGTTGCCTCCAGCTGTTTTTGTGGGAAGGTTTAAAATCTGAATTTATTGTAGCTGTTGAGTTCCATGGAAAACCTGCGATTCTTAATTTGTTCATGAGCTGTTGTTGGATTTGCTGCTCCATTTGGGGACTGGGCCCACTCCAAGTTTCAGGGTAATGTTTAGGTTTAGATTAAAGGCTGGACTTCTACCTTCTGTTTTTAGTTTCCCTATTAAAACAGGGAAGGTAATGCCTTTCAAGTCTGTTGGGGGATTAAATGAGATAATCTGTGGCAGGAGCTAATGCAGGCTCTGGTCTAAAGCATCAGGAGCAGCTAGTGTTCTTAGTCATGTAATTTCAACTTACAAGGACTTTTTGTGGCATTGCTGTGTCAGCAAGTTGTGTGGGTGAATGTGAGGAAGGTAATTTTGGCTTGAGATTGGCGAGGGGCGGGGAGCTTTAGTCAGCTTGGGATACCATAACAAAATGCCATCGACTAGATGGCTTAAACAACAGAAATTCATTTTCTTGCAGTGCTGGAGTCTAGAGGTTCATGGTCAGGGTGCCAGCATGGTTGGGTTCAGGTGTGGACTGTCTTCCTGGCTTGTAGATGGCCACCTTCTCACTGCACCTTCCACTCATGGTGGAGAAAGTAAAGAAAGAGAAGGACATCTCTCTCTCTTTTGATGAAACCACAGTTCTATTGGATTAGGGTCTCATTCAACCTTAATTACCACCTAAAGATTTTGTCTCCAGGTACAATCCCATTGCTGGTTAGAGCTTGGACATGTGAATTTGGGGGTACACATCCAACCCATAGCAGAGGGCATTGCCCCTCTATTTCTGGTGGCTTAACTGAGTTTTCTGGAATTTATTCTTCAATGAAATACTTCTACTGCTCTTATGAGACATCTACTTCCTAGTGAGAGTAAAACACCTAAAAGAAAAGAATGTGAGAGGGGAAAGAAGGCCTCATGTTCATCCTGGGGAGGTCCAGGCTCCTGAGCTTGGGCATTTCCTCAGCCACCGCACGAGACCCTTTTGTTCTTGTGGGAATGGTAGAGGGAAGCAGTAGGGCAGGTGGAGGCACGGGAGGAGTAAGCATGGTGCGGGGGACAGGAGGCTCCTTGCCACTGCTGGAGCCAGGAGCATGAAGGTGCAGCTGCCCTCTGGACAGCTGTGGAGCAGAGAGGTCTCCACACAGGACCAATGCGGGAAAGGATGCCTGGTGCAGAAGTGAGCCCTTAAGCTCTTTCATTTGAGTGACCTCGCACTCAACTCTCTTAATCCTCCTCTAATTCCCTTGGTGAATCTGGAAATCAAGGCTGATGTTTAGATCCTAGAATTTGTCACTGGAATCAGGACGCTGCCCCCTGAGCGAAATGAAAAAAAATGGAGAGTGAAATTTGGGAGCTTGTTACACATGTCCAAAGAATATTATCCCATCATCAGAAGGGTTTTGAAACCCAAGGTTGAGATACTGGCTCTTTAGACAATTAGAAAACAGCCAAGTACTGTATTATGAAACCAAAAAAATAATCTGTTCAGTTTAATGCTAAAAAGAAAAAAAAAAAAGAGAGGTTCTAATTTCTGTACTCATTCTAATTTTTAGTCATGAGATATTTGGGAGAAGATTAGATTACAAATTATTTTTTTTCTTCTTTGTGTTCAGAAAAGCCTCAATATCGACTTGCAGCCTCTACACTTTTAGGCCCCAGAGGCCTAAGCTGAAAATATGAATTGTGTTTGCTTAGGTAAAAATGAACAGGGTGAGTAAACAGAATAAAGAATGAAAAGCTTTTCCTTCTTTGCTTTCCCTCCCCTCTTCCTTTGCACATTATATGACTAAATGTGCAACTTTGTTCACATAACTGCTACAAACAGTTCACTGTGTAGGCCAAACGTTCTCTAATGCAGTAAAATTAAGAAATAATATGCTTTGAAAGTGATTTATGAGTGTGGTTAAACTGCCAGATTTACAAAGAAATAGTTCAGATCTTGGGAAGCCTCAGGAGTCACGTCAAAAATGAATTTGACCATGATTTAAACTGCTACTTTTCTTACATGACATTTAATATGTGTACTTTGGAGGCCCATATGTCTTTAATAAAATAGCATTAAGTTTTAAATATGATATGAATGCAGCCAGTTTCTAAATTCATAACCTTTTCCACAACTCCAAATGCTAACCAATAAGGGAGTCATACATGCAATAAAACATAAACCTTAGAAAATAGCTTTTTATTAAAATTGTTAGACAGTTGGCAGCTGGGTTGCAATGTAATAAATACTTACAGCATTGTGGGTTTATCAGACGTTGTTTACCCTGCAAGCAACTGGGACCAGACAACTAATTATAGCCCCTGCACAAGAGCAGTTCAAGCTGAGTCCCCCTGAGTGTGTCGAAGAGGCAGGATAGTTTGTGTTGAGGGCCCTGGACAGGGAGTCCAGAGATTTGCGCTCTAATCCCTCTCCACCACTTAAAGGGGTGTGACCTTCTCCAGTCTGAGTCACAGAGATAATAATGCCTGGCTGGCAGTTCTGCAGTGATGATAGATAAGAAACATCTGACACCAGTGCTTGGCACATAGTAGGTGCTCAGTAAAGAGAAACAATTCTTTTTAAAAACAGCCTTTAATAAAAAAAGTATTTTAGGCTAGTCCTTCACATCCTTCTAGCGGTGATGTTTTATGATGACTCTAGATTGGCCCCAAGAAAAGTTTGAGCACTTAGCCAGAGATCAGTGTAAACATCATGAAAAATGAATATGGAGCTCCTTGTCTCTCTCACCTCTTGAAGGCACAAGCATGGGAGAATGACAGAAGGACATATTTGGTTCAGGGGGAATGGGAGTGTCCTGGTGGCCACTGCCACTTTGCTGTCCCCAGAGATGAAAGGGAGGTGTACAACACTGTCCCTTCTTGCCTTTGGGTTTCCCATTCATAGTGAAGGTGGCTTATCTTTGTGAGCTGCTCTTTATCACAGCCTAAGGTCTTTGAGTACTTCTGCTGCTGCCGTGTGTGAATGCATCCGCAGACCTTTACGTGGAGTAGTCTTGAAGTAGGCCTTCCAGTCTCCATGTTTCCAGATGCATAGGAACAGCTGGCGTTTCCAGCATCGCAGGTGAAACAGCCAGTCTGGCAGTGGTCTGATTGTGTTTTTCCATGGAACCAAATCTTACCACCCTCCACAAAGCTCCTTGGCAGGGAATTCCTTAATTCCCTAAAAGGGAAGGTTGTACATTACATCTGAGCCTAGATTTTGAATCTCAGGGCATAGACATATGTGTGGTAATCAAAGATGAAAAGACCAAGGAACTGCTTCATTTTGTTTTGGTTTGGTTTTATATTTTTTAACAATGTTATGGTTTCATTAAGAGAAATTAACAAAGAAAATCATTCAACTCTATTCCCTATATGTGACTCTATGACACATATAGGGAATATGTATGTTCCCTTCCGAAACGTATCCTTTTCTAAATGTGTTTAGAAATCCTTTTTTAAATATGTTCTTGATATGTTTAATGTTTTACTTTTTACTTAAAATTTTTATTACTTATTTTGTATTCCTCAAAATATTCTTTCTATGGACTGTATAATTCTCCATCAAGTTAATTTAAGTACTATCAGTTACCAAACCATTTTCCCACCGTTCCTGGATTTTAACCTTATGTATAAAATACTGCTAGTTGTGTGTGTGTGTGTGTGTGTGTGTGTGTGTGTGTGTCTGTGTGTTTCCTTTAAATTACCCCCTTAGGATAAATTTTCGTGACTGGGCTTATTGGGTCACAAGGTCTGGGCACACAAGCAGTTTTAGGCTCTGCTTGAGGATTCCAGGGTGCCATTTTTCAAGTTGGCAGCCTATCCTGGCTGAGTTGTTGCACCTACCCAGGCTAGAGGGAATGTAGCTCAAAAGGAACACTTAACATTTCCAAGACCTTCTTTGGAAATGAGTTTCCTAGAGTCTCATTGGTGGGTATGGTTCTAGAAGCAAGGCTTAGATTCTGTACAAAGCATGTATTGACCTGCTAAGTTGTAGTCCTAGGGAATTACAGGTTCCCTAGAGCATCCCGAAAATTATTAGCGGCACGCCGTCCTGATCAGTGTGAATGTGCCTTTAGACTGTTAGCCAAATCTTTGCATAATACTGATCATTCTACCTATAAAAGCACAAATATGTGATTGTTCTCAACAGCCAATTTAATGCAGCTTTGGGGAGGAAAAAAAGAGAAAAGAAGATTACAAGCTGGCTGATCTTGCTTTTATTTCTCTTAAATCTATCCACACTTCTCAGGGGTTATACTTGTTTAAAGATTGTATGCAACTGTGCAGTCTGTGTGATTTGGAAAGCAAATCAAACTAAATATGAAGTTTTCAGCATGTGCTGTTTTTAAAGGATTTCATGCATTTATTCCAAATATACTTTTCTTCCCAAGTAGCACTAAACCTATAATCTTTTTATTGTTACATTTGTTTTTTGGGGGGGTGGGAGGCCAAGAGGGTGACTTAGCTTTGGAGTGGAAGGTTCCTATTAACATCTACCTCCTTCTTATGCAGCATTATTCACAGCAGAGCTATTAAGGCTAATTATTTTTAGGTTTCTATCAAAGGGGGATATTCAAGCTGACAAAAAAAAATGCATTTATTGGGAAGAAAAATAAGAAGACTTATTTTTAAATAAGAAAGGGACCATTATCATCTACAGCTTCCATCCCCCTCCCAGTTATTACCCTATATAAGGAGGAGGAACCAGAGACCCATGGGAGACTGTAAGTCAGAGGCGGTTCTGGGGGACTATGCTCACTAAAATGCCTGGAACCCCAAGAAAGGAAGTAGATTTTCCTGTCATGTCTGCAGCCCACTTGAATTGTTCACTGACTTTGGAGCTGGTGTCAGCCTGTCATTTTTTTTCCTCCTAGGTGAAATTCATTGACCCTTGATGTGTTATGGAAAGAATATTGGTTGAGGAGCTACATGTATTAGTCAGGGGAAACTAACTGCTGTAACAAACAGTCCCAGATCTGGTGGTTTAGTCAGTCTCCATTCACTGATAACTCCTTGATAGGGAGGGAGGAGTATCCAGGGACCTAAGCCTCTTCCATGCAGTGGTCTGCATTTTTCTTGGGCCTTGAGTCCTTCCTGGGTTCAGCCCATGGATGGAGCAAGCATGAGAACATGGAGGATTGAGCAGGAAGATTCACAGTCTGGGTTTTTGGGTGGCACACATCACTTCTGCCCATTGGCCAAAACGCAGGCATGTGAACCAACATTCATAACTGCAAAAGAGCCTGGGAAATGCGGACATTGTGCACTGACCTGTGTCCCCCCCAAACTCGTATGTTGATGCCCTCACCTCAGATTGTGACTGCATTTGGAAGTAGCTGGCCTTTAAAGAGGTAATTGAGTTAAAACGAGACTGTTAAGGTGGGCCTTAATTCATCTGGCTGTTGCCCTTATGAGAAGAGGAGATTAGGATATGCAAAGAGACATCAGGGGTGCCCATGCACAGAGAGATGACCATGTAAAGAGGCAGCAAGAGAGTTGCCCTGTACAAGTCAAGGAGAGAGGTCTCAGGAGAAACCAGCCCTGCAGGCACCTTGACCTTGGACTTCAAGCCTCCAGAACTATAAGAAAAGAAAGGTCTATTATTTAAGCCACCTGATCAATGATATTTTGTATTTCAGCCCTGGAAAACTAATACAGCAGCTCAAATGAGTGCTCCAAAACACAAGTCAGTGTATTTAGTGAACACTGAGTCAGCATCTACCATACTGAGCATTTGTGTTTTAGCCCCACTGCAACAGTCGGCTACTGTGAATCCTTGGGCAAGTCTAGTTCGTCTTCTAGGACTCAGATTGCTCATCTGTAAAATGGGTACAGTGG
The DNA here is from genome assembly GCF_007565055.1 of Rhinopithecus roxellana. Taxonomy (NCBI): domain Eukaryota; kingdom Metazoa; phylum Chordata; class Mammalia; order Primates; family Cercopithecidae; genus Rhinopithecus; species Rhinopithecus roxellana. The sequence goes on along the minus strand of NC_044559.1, from coordinate 129,604,103 downwards.
TGCAGATGAACTCTGAGGGTCTCCCTATGGTTTTGTGACCTGGATGGTGCACAGTCCCTCAGCTGGCATCTTGGTCAGGTAGGGATCCAGTATCTGGCCTACTGTCATGGTACCCTGAAGGACCCAGATTTTAGGGTTCAACCTGGATTCAAATCCCCACTGTCCCATTGGCTATGGGATTTTGAGTAAATGAGTACCTGCCTTAGTTACCTCATCTTTAAAATGAGGTTAATAAAAATAGCTACCTGAAAGTGTTGCTGGATTAAGGGATTAAAGGAAATAATGAATATACTATAAAGCACTTATTCCAGGGCTTCGTGCCCAATAAAGACTTAACTTTGGGCCAGGTATGGTGGCTCACGCCTGTAATGCCAGCACTTTGGGAGGCCGAGGCAGGCGGATCACAAGGTCAGGATATCGAGACCATCCTGGCTAACACCATGAAACCCCGTCTCTACTAAAAATACAAAAAAATTAGCCGGGCATGGTGGTGGGCGCCTGTAGTCCCAGCTACTTGGGAGGCTGAGGCAGGAGAATGGCATGAACCCGGGAGGCGGAGCTTGCAGTGAGCCAAGATCACGCCACTGCACTCCAACTTGGGCGACAGAGCAAAATTCTGTCTCAAAAAAAAAGACTTAACAATTTTGTTTCTCCTCCTCTCTCTCTTTCTCTTTCTTCCTTTTTGCCTCTTTATTTTTTTGCATATTTTGTAGTTATTTTTATGTAAGCGTCCTGAATGTGAAGATAGAGAGTGGGAAGCATTGTCACTCACATGATCTCATTTTATCCTCATGAGAGGATAAGACAGATGAGGTGGTGCCTTTTTTACAAATAAGGAGCACTAAGACGGAGGAGTTGTGGGATTCACTGACAGTTCCAGAGAAAAGTGAAAGTGAGATTCAAACCTGGGCCTCCTCTTGGCCCAGTGCTGTGTTGTTACATGATATCTAACCTGGCCATTCTGGGGATTTCACGGCTCAGGAGGAGATGACATGATTCGGGAAAGGAGAGCCAGAGTCATCAACCAACACCAGGTCCCTGTCCATAAAGTTCCCTCAGGAAGCACAAAATGGAAATGGCAGCTCTTTCAAGGGCCAGGCAGACAACAAACAAATATGTTGCATTTACAGCCAGGAATAGAAAGAAAATTGTTAGCCTCCAAAGGTTCCTCAATCCCCCTGATGAAGATAATGTTGACGTGACCTAGTTTGGGACTAGGGTTTACTTTTCTTTGTGCTCCATGTTACCTGGACTTCTCCACACTTCTGGGAGTCAGGGACATGGCCTTGAAATACTGTTTGTCTTATATGTCTAGCTTGCCACAGCTCTCATCTTCAAAACACCAGTTCTTGGTTTTAGATACATGGCAGAAGATGCCTCAGGGCCAGGAGTTCCCACCCCAAATCATAGGCTGAGGATGCAGGACCAGGGAGGAAGGGAGGAAGATGACATATTCATATCCTGGTTCTGTTGACCCTGCTTGAGCCTCAGAGCCAGGCACCATCCTCCTACTTAGAGGTGATGGCAACCAGACTCTCTTTTAAGAGAAAAAGTATATTTTGCTTCACTTTTATTCAAAACAAGCTTTCTAGAGGGCTGAAATTTTGAGATGCACTAGAGACAGCTGGAGATCTTCAAGCTATAGGAAAATGGCAACGAATTCAGCCTTTCTGCTATCTCTCTCCTGTAGGGCAGGTTATCTGTCTTTGTCATGGCTAATGGCAATTTATGCTATCCATGACCACTGGGAAGGAAAAATATTCATATTTTTAAAGTGAACTGAGACAGATCACTTCTCTATCAGGGACATGATCATGCTAGAAGGAAGGAAGTAGAGTTTCCGGGGTCATAGTTTCTCAGTGTTTTCTGGGAGGTCACCATTTATTTATGATCTCATCATTTGAGTTTCAAAATTAGGATGAATTCTACTGGAGCCTTAAAAAGTAATTTGAAGTGATGAGGGCAGAAGAATCTGCTCAAGATCCTGTGCTTTTCAGGAAATAGGGTACCTTTTAACTTTGCCAAGCAGCAATGACATTGTCACCCAGAGGTTTAGATGGAAAGTGACACAGATGAAGCTTCAAGACTGAGGCATTTTCAGGCCATCTATGAAAATGAACTATCTCAAGCCCATGATTAGTATTTTCAAGCTGTGAAAGAATATGGTTTAGCTCATTTCTCAGGCCATACCCTCTGGTATACTTGGCCTGGATATATTCAACTTGTATTCTCATTCCTACCCCTAACTGCAATGTTAACTCTTTTTTTTTTTTTGGAGATAGAGTCTCGCTCTGTCGCCCAGGCTGGAGTACAGTGGCACGATCTCGGCTCACTGCAAGCTCTGCCTCCCAGGTTCATGCCGTTCTCCTGCCTCAGCCTTCCAAGTAGCTGGGACTACAGGTGCCCGCCACCAGGCTGGCTAACTTTTTGTATTTTTAGTAGAGACGGGGTTTCACTGTGTTAGTCAGGATGGTCTCGATCTCCTGACCTCATGATCTGCCCATCTCGGCCTCCCAAAGTGCTGGGATTACAGGCATGAGCCACCGCGCCCAGCCAATATTAACTCTTGAACAATTGTTCACACAGGTGACCTTCCCCTATTTAAGCACAGACATTCCATAATGGAAGGGGAGCACCAGAAATTCCCAACTTTTGAGAAAATTATTGGGCCTGTTATTATTGGAAGGAGGAAAACCAAGATGAGGTGATTTAGGATATTTATCAAGAAGATGAGGGAATTAATATATGGAGGCATCTCCCTTTCTTTGCATTCCACCAAACAGCTTAAAAGGAATTTCAGGGCCGGGTGCGGTGGCTCATGCCTATAATCCCAGCACTTTGGGAGGCTGAGACAGGCAGATCACAAGGTCAGGAGATTGAGACCATCCTGGCTAACACGGTGAAACCCTGTCTCTACTAAAAATACAAAAAAATTAGCTGGTGTGGTGGTGGGCACCTGTAGTCCCAGCTACTCGGGAGGCTGAGGCAGAAGAATGCTATGAACCCAAGAGGCAGAGCTTACAGTGAGCTGAGATAGCGCCATGCACTCCAGCCTGGGCGACAGAGTGAGATTCCATCTCAAAGAAAAAAAAAAAAACGGGATTTCAGGTGATTCTTTTTGGAAGGTCTTCCTTCTCACCCATTGGCTAGTTTCTACCCATTTAACACCAAGCCTCAGTTTTTCCATTCTTCTTCCCACTCATTCATTCACCTTATATTTACTTTGTATATCAGGGTCCTTGGAAGGATTTGGGTAGAAAAGAAACTAAAACAGCCTTAGCCTTCACAGGGAGCACTTTCTAGGGAAGATGGACTCAAGTCTTTCCTCTGTCTCACTACGCTGACCTCTTCTACAGTTGCTTGGGTGCCTACAAATTTTTTCTCCTTTGTATGCCTGATGAAGTCTACAGATGTTATAGACTGAATATTTTAAATAATTTGACCTTTGTGCCTTATAGTACTCTTATTCCCTTTTTATCATCACATTCTATTAGAATTGAATGAACAGAATTCTTCAAAGGGTTTTTTAGATTGCCGTTTGATCTGACTGTGGAGGGAAGAATGATAGAGAGTTGGGTGTGCAGTTTTGCACACTTCTGGGTGGATGGGCAGGATGCATGTCATCTGCCTCCCTCCAGGCTGACCACATGGGCTCCTTAGAGAAAACACAGCCCAGCCAGGAGGAGTGGAAAGTGGGTCTCTTCAGATGTATGGAAGTCCTTATGTGAAAAGCCCTATGTGGCTTTCAACAATAAAGTCCCATTGAGTTGGAGGCAGTTTAGAAAAAGGGTTGGAGGCCCAAATTAGTTGGACACCAGAAGACCAAAATCCCATTAGAAAAAGAAAGTCCTTACATCAAAATATTTAAACCAAAGGGAAAGGCCCGAGAAGTATGGAAAGCAAACAAGAAAATAAGCAAAAGTAATGAAATTATTTCCTCCCAGGGCATCAGAGGCTAGACCATGGCTCTAGTCTAGAATCATCTGGTAATGATAGAGATGGATTTTTTGTTCTTAAAAAGAATGCTCTGGGTAAGTCATTTCGTGTCAGCTTTTATAACAGTTAGGAGTAAGGGAAGAGACCTGCCTTCTTCTTGTCAGTCTCTTTAGGTGGGTTGGTCCTTACCTGCCAGGAATTTTGTAAACTTCGTAGCACAGAGCCTTCTGTCTGGGGCATCTGTGGTAATTTTCTGCCAGCTCTGAATTTTGTTTTGTGATTTCTGGCCTAACTTCCCACTGTTCTTCAGTGTATTTTTCAGTTTAACTAGATCAGTGTATGTCTCAAGTTCTTTTTCCTCCTCCTCCTCCCTTCACTTCAAAATAGATGTGCCTTCATTATTGTTCACACAATCTCTTCACTCACTCATCCACTTTCTAGGGAATATACATCCTACCTTCTTTCTCTCATCAATCCTTCAATGCCCAACACATATTCTGTACTCTATGAAGCCCCCTCTCAGAATTCCCAGACCCTAGAGCTTTCCTTTAACTACATCTTTAAATCATATTATATTTTCCAATATTTTAATGTATCCATCTTGCTTTCCCAAGTGGGAGGGCAAGGAATGTATCTCATCTACCTTCCGTTATACCCCATGGGGCCAAACTTAGGGATGGTCCTACACTATCCCTTAGTATTTAGCATCTTCTACTACATTGAGCTATACTGAGACAGTCACCTTCTTCCCCATGGCCAAATACCAGGGAAGACCCAATGCACCAGCACTCAATTCTCTCACCAAGTGTTATTCTGAAAATATCTGTATGAGACAGTGGCCAGCCTTGGACCAGAGGGAAATTCTGCAATTCTGCAATTTATTTGGATGCTTGCTAGAGGTCACACCACAAGGCCACTGTCCACATATCAGCTTTCTCTCAGGAGCTGACTCATGTTTTTTATATAAATCATACTGAGTTGCCCATTATAAACACCTTGTAACATTCAAAAGGCTTTATGGCTGTTATTAGCTACTGCAGTTGTGATTTACTAGCTAATTCAGGCTGATGTGTGGATGAGTGTGCCCAGGGCACCATTTGTCCCATCTACATAAGTCAGAGAGTAGAATAGGCTGTGTACTCAAAAGCAACTGTCTCTTCAACAGCCTGTGGCATGTCAGGGCTTGCTTATATTTTGAGTTAGCAAGTCAGCAATCTCTCCTCTCAGGGTGGGCTGTGTCTTCACTCCATGACACCTCCATCCAAGAGCCCTTGGTGGGAAGCACGGCTGTAACAGCCAGTTTGTGTTCAGCGCTTTCACTAAAGACTTCCTTATTGCAGGCAGAGAAGAAAATAAAGTTGTGAGAGAAATATCTGGAATGGCCCTTGTGACACCTTTATGTTTCCCAGTGCATTCAGCATCAGATTTTGTATTAGCTTCTAGTTAGTAGTAGTCACACTTATCACTTGTTCTTTTTTCCAATAAAAGTATCTGGCAGGAGGCAGTGACTCATGCCTGTAATCCCAGCACTTTGGGAGGCCAAGGTGGGAGGATTATTTGAGCCCAGGAGTTCAAGAAAAGCCTGGGCAACATGGCAAAATCCCATCTACGAAAAATACAAAAATTAGCCAGGCATAGTGGTGCACACCCGTAGTCCCAGCTGCTCAGGAGGCTGAGCCTGGGGAGGTGGAGGCTACAGTGAGCTGTGATCACACCACTGCACTCCAACCTGGGTGACAGAGTGAGGCTCCATCTCAAAAATAAATAAAAGTATCACTATTGGATTTCCTATGGTGTGTACATTTTATATAAAATCAGATATAGCCACAGATTGTGTTTAGGATGATATATGTTTTATGTAACATGTTTTTTTTTTTTTTAATGTTTTAGGTTTTTGCTTTCTTTTAATCCTACTAATTGCCTAAGATGAGATGAAAGAAAATCCATCTATACAAGTAGTATTCTGCTCTTCTGGATCTGAAAACAGGGACTAAACTGAGTAAAACTTATAAAGTAGTTTGTAGTTTATTTGACAGGGAGAAAAATTACAGAAACGCACATGTATATAAAATGTATGTGTGTACATACATACATGCTTACCAGATGAACACATTATATGTTTATGTATTTACTGTATAGCTATATATGCATGTTACATAATACATATATTAAACACTATCCCTTACTTTGTTATATAGATTTCTGCTTTGATTGGCTTACATTTAATAGACAATATCTCTTCTTATTTTAAGATTTCAGTGCTGTAGAACCAAGTAGCTTGGGTATGAGGTAACTCTTTGCAATTCCAAATCCTCATCCTTCAGCCTCTAACTACAGGTGGCTCTCAAACAAAACAGGTTTGGACTGCACAGATTCACCTACCTGAGGATTTTTTTTCAACCAAATGAAGATCAAAAATCGAAATTCTCAAGGTGCTAAACTCATGTATATGGAAGACCAGCTTTTCATATGTGCAGATTCCATAGGGCCAGCTATGGGACTTGACTATGCGTGGATCTGTGTATACGCAGGGGGCCCTCAAGCCAATTCCCTTTGTCTATCAAGGGATGACTGTACTAAGTTTACCTAGAAAATATGATATTTGAGTTGTACCCTTGCCTCAGCCTGGGTTTCCCTGCCTGTCACTTTGGGGTGAGCTGTCCAACATGGCAAGGTTTGTCTTCTGAATGGTTGCGTCATCCACGAAATCAAGAAACAGATTTATTTGTATCTGTTGTAGTTAGTGCTTTTGCCTGTGGGTTTCTGGTGAGAGGAGCCAGAACTAGGCAGCCTTTGTACCTGTGACTCAAAGGAAATATGTCTAGCATTTTCCATTAGATGTTTATTGCTCACCAAGAGTTGGCCTAGAAACCTGTATTGAGTGGTTACAAGCAACAAAGCTGAATGAGATCAGACTTCAGAGAAATCAGAGAAATGTAAATTAATGTAAGAATAAATGATCACCTTGTACCCATTAGGCTGCGATAATTGAAAAACCAGGTAATGGCAAATGTTAGTGGATGTGGGGTTATAGGAACCCTCATGCCCTACTGGTAGAATTACAGTAATTCTGGAGTATAAGCTGACTTCATTGAGCTGAATTAATATACTCATACCCTGTGCCCAGCAAGTCTACTCTAAGATAAATATTCCAATGAAATTCTTGCATAGGTCCATAAGGAGGTTCATAGGAGGATTTTCTTTAATGTATTATTTGTAGTGGTAGAAAGTTGAAGCCAGCTTTGAGTTGAAGGAAATTCCGGGAGATTGGAAGGTAAAATGTGGTAGATGCCTTGGAGTACTGAGCAACAGTTAGAAGCAGGGATTCAGTGGATGCATGGCAACATGACCTAGATTGCATTGACTATATTTGCTTGTTTCCTGTGCTTTTGATAAACTGACATCTGGGGCTGGGCTAACCAGGGAAAGACTGTCCCTCCCAGGGCTGGCCAACTCTTAGAGATTGCAAATGACTCACTTAGAAGTGTGCCTTTCATATGCAAAGGAACAAATCCAGAGCCCCTACTGTGAACCACCTCTTCTCTCTGGCTCTTACACTCTAGGAGGCAGTATTCCTCTGCCCTAATCATCCCAGGACCAGTCAAGACAGCCAATCCTACTTCTGCTAACCTTGCCTGGCCCATCTCTTCCCAGAACCACCACAATCAAGACTTTGCTCCCTCCTTCTGCCTTGTCACCTACCCAGATGCTTCCCTGTGCAGCCCCGTGTAACATGGCATGCCCACTCCTCTTGGGAACTAGAGTAAGCTATGTTTTCAATGGCAGTCATCTTCTGATCTGTTGGCCTCACCATACCTAAATAGTTTTAGAACATAGGCATAAAATAAAATCACTTCATGGCTGGGTGTGGTGGCTCACACCTCTAATTCCAGCACTTCGGGAGGCCAAGGTGGGTGGATCACCTGAAGTCAGGAGTTCGAGACCAGCCTGGCCAACATGGTGAAACCCAGTCTCTACTAAAAAAACAAAAAAAAAAATAGCCAGATGTGGTGGCACAAGCCTGTAATTCCAGCTACTCAGGAGATTGAGGTAGGAGAATCACTTGAATCTGACAGGCAAAGGTTGCAGTGAGCTGAGATCATGCCATTGCACTCCAGCCTGGGTGACAAAGCTAGACTGCATCTCAAAAGAAAAAAAAAAAGGCTCCAGTGTGTCTTGTGGGGAAGAAGTTGGTTCAACCTTGTTTAACCGTGTGTTTCCCAAGCTCATTTGACCAGGAACCCTTCCTGGTAGCACCTACTTACTTGAATATGGAACTTGGTGGTGAACCTCTCAGGGTACTTGAGCCTTTCTTTCTAGGAGAGGGCTTCGGGCTCCTGAGCAACATCCATGAACTGAGGAAGACTGTGTAGACAAGTGGCTAGGGAAAGGGACAACTTGATGGAGGAGAAGCCATTAACTGAGATACCACCTCTTCCTTAGTATCCAAGGGACTTGGCTCAGCAGGAATATTATGTTTTTTCTTTTCTTTCTTTTCTTTTTTTTTTTTTTTTTTTTAGACGGAGTCTTGCTCTGTCACCCAGGCTGGAGTGCAGTGGTGTGATCTTGGCTTACCACAACCTCTGCCTCCCAGGTTCAAGCAATTCTACTGCCTCAGTCTCCCAAGTAGCTGGGGTTACAAGTATGTGCCACTGTGCCCAGCTAATTTTTGTATTTTTGTTTAGTAGAAATGGGGTTTCGCCATGTTGGCCATGGTTGGTCTTGAACTCCTGATCTCAGGTGATCTGCCCACCTTGGCCTCCCAAAGTGCTGGGAATACAGGCATGAGCCACTGTGCCCAGCCATACTATGTTTTTTTAAAACCAGAAAGATACTCAGTTCAAGTCACAGTTTTCAATCATTGTGACCTTTGGCAAGTCCTTTGAATTCTTTTGGTTCAGTTTTCTCGTTGGCAAATGCAGCTTTGAAACTTAATTTCATAGGTTTATGTTGAAGGTTAAAAATGATGTATGTAAAGTATCTGGCACTTAGTAGTAGGTTAGTAAAAATTAGCCGCTGTTAAGACATTATCAGAATTATTAATATCTTCGTTTGCTCTTTTATGAGGACTAACAGTGAACCTATTCACAATTAGCCATATGACTATAGAAGCGGCTTACTCAAGGTCACATTGCTCATTAATAGCAGAGGTGGGACTAGAATCTACTTCTCTTAGGTCCTTGCTCAATGTCATCTTCATTACACTGGACCAAGGGTCCTTTTGCCTATTTTGTGACTGAGGGAACTCAGCACAAGCTCTTTCAGTGGACTGAATGGACCACTTCACTGCAGCACTGGAGAGAGACGCGGGATGGGAATCAGAGGCCATGGGGTGGCACTGGGATTTTTGTTTTAGTTGTACTCTGCATCCTTGTTAATAACCTAGAGAAGGTTGTAAAGAATATGCTAATTATATCTGTATTTTCCCCTAAATGGAGAGGTATTTCAAACCTCACCAATGACAGAGACATGACATAAAGGGACCTGGAGTTGTCAGGCATATGGACAGGAAATCACTAGATGAGATTCAGCTGCAGTAAATGCATCCTAATACATCTGGGGACAAATAATCTGAAACACAGATATTCAATGGGAGGAAGATATTTGGAAAGCAGTAAATGCTGAAGGGGACCTGGGGGATAGTGGACAGCAAATTAGATGTGGGTTTTCATTGTGTTAGGCCAACAGAAATTGGTAATGCAATCTTGCACTGTATTTTCCAGCAGTTCCCTGGAGCAGCTGGGAGGAGAAAGCCTCTTTCACCAGCCAAGATCAAGTCTGCTCGCCCCACACACTGCTGAAGAATGGCCTGGCTGGGGCTGGGGTGGAGGGAAGGGTTACTTTACTTTTCCCTGGCCCCTACCTCACAGGGATAGTGACTTTCCTTTCTCTAAGCCCCACCCTGACCCTGTGTCCTTGACGAGTCGGTCTCTTTCCTGTCTCCCACCATCTTGCCACAGAATGCTGTGGGATGTTGGTCTGCCTGGGACAGCCAAGGGAGGACAGTCCTGCCTGGAAAATCCTTCTGGTCTGCAGGGTAGACTTGGCCTCAGGTGTTTGTTTCCATGTAAGCTAAACATAGCCTTTTTTCTAGTGATACTGGCTTCCTCCCCGCTCTCCCTCACACTCGCACTCCCATCCTCTTCCTCATGAAGGATTTCACCTGCAGATAGCCTCTGTAGACAGAGGACTGTTTGACAAAACACAAGCATCTGCCCCCAGCAGCTGTTCCCAGCAATGGGGATCAGTCACTGACTCCTCCCACCTCCTCCTTCTCGTGCTTCACTCTTCTGCACCCATCCCCCCTCAATTTTTTAGTCTTCTCAAGTTTAAAGACTTCCCTTGACATGCATGAAACCAAATTTCTCTTCTGGGGACCAGTGAACACATATTCTGATTTTTTTCTAGTTCCTCGCCTTACCCCATTCTCAGGAAAGCCTAGGCACTTCCTAAGTTCAGAGCACTTCCTTGCCGGGGGGCCTGCTAAGTGGGGTGAGTTTAACTGGAGCACCCCTCCTAACTTTTGGGAAAGAGTTCACTCTCACCAACCTACACTTTCTACCTTTCCTTCTCTGGGATTGTCTCACCTCTGGAAATCCTTCAGGGACTTCTGGGGAATGGCTATGTCAATGGGGGTGGTAAAAAGTGGCTGTAGGCTGGTAAATGTCAGAAGCTATTTGCAAGACTGGGAAAATTCACTGTTTATTTCTTCAACAAGCCCTAGTTTCCTCCACTGAGAATGTGCTTCATCATACTCATCATCCAGGTTTGTGTTCAGAGCAGTTTAGCTTAGGCATGCAATTATCACTCAACACTCATAAGTAAGTGGCCAAGTTTAAAGTTACTCTGTGAATATTTCTACACATTCTATTCAGTAAGTGTTCACCAAGTCCCTTCTCTATGCCTACCACACAGCTAAATACTCATGTGTATATGTGTGGGAGAGAGAGAGTTTTACTGTCGTGGAGGGGCCTGAATGAAAAAGGCATCACCGTGGAAGAACTTGAGCTTTCAGTCCTGATAGGTCATGGATATAAATGGATGGCAGCTGCTAGCACAGTGATTTATGAGTGATGCTCCCAGCCAAAGGAAGTCAGGCACATTCTAGAACTGCAGACTGCTGTGTACAGGGCATCTCAGTATATTTAGCAAATGAGATTGCAAACCACAGAAAAAAAGGCTGAGTGGGTGGAGAGGAAGAACATTCTCTGGCCAGAAACTTGCTGAACTTTGAGGCCAGGGACCGGAGGTTTTGCAGAGGTGGGGAGAGACGTTCTTTGGCTTGTCCTACAGAAATAAATCACCACGGAGGAGATATACCAAAGGCCAATTATATGGAGTGTTTTCTTGGAAAATCATCTCCCAGACAGGCCCTGTAAATCATCCCCGGCATTGGCGAGCATTCAGAGCTGCCTGGTGGGGCGGGTGGCATGCCAGTGCACCCCAGTGTCAGGTAGAGGAATTACACAGGGGTATTCTTGTTATAGCAGGGAAAACAGAGGTCAGGTACTAGCTGTCTTCATCCAAGGAAGCAGTGTAGGGCAGAACTGTTTGTTCTGTCCTAGGAATTGTAGGGCCAAGGCTTTTGACCAGGTTTTACCACTTACTTGTTCTGTGACTTTCAGATTATCTACAAACAGAGTGGGGACTGGGTTATCTCTAAGGTTCCTAGAGGGCCTGACACTAATTTTATGCCTTTGTGTTCTCTATAACTTCTGCATAGCGTAAGCTTTTGCATACCACACCCCATGCTGGTAATTATCCCAAGAGAGACAAAAATTTCCATCTACCCAGCAAGGTTAGTCATACAGGATCATATTGGGAGGGTAATAGGAGTCTCTCAAAGCCAGGTCCTCAGTGTAGCTGTAGAGAGAGATGGGAATTTAGCCTGGAGAATAAAGAGCTAGGGGGGCGCCAGAGGTACTGTGTTCAATATTGGAAGGGCTTCATGTGGAAGAGGGATCGTGTCTGTTGTCCTGCTCTGTAGGCCAAAAGCAGGACCAATGAAACTGCAAATAGAGGGGCCCAAAAGGAAGGAAAAGATAAACCAGCAATCATTATTCCATTGCTCAGTGACACAAATTTAGTGCTTGAAAATATAGCAAGAACTCTAACTGGCCAAGTGTGGTGGCTCACACCTATTATCCCAGCACTTTGGGAGGCTAGAGTGGAAGGATAGCTTGAGCCTGGGAGTTCAAGACCAGCCTGGGCAACGTGGAGACCCTGTCTCTACAAACAAACAAACAAACAAAAAATTATCTGGGCATGGTGTACCTATAGTCCCAGCTACTTGGGAGGCTCAGGTGGGAGTATCACTTGAACCCAGGAGGTTGAGGCTGCGGTGAGCGATGATTATACCACTGCACACCAGCCTGGCTGACAGCAAGACACACAAAATTTCACAGACACACAAAAAGAACTCTAACCATCAGAACTATCCAACAGTGGCACCTAAACCTGGCAGAGCAGAGAGTGATCCATCATTGTTGTAATCTAGCTGAGGCTGGGTGACAGTCATGGTCACAGCAGAGAGGAAAGGATGCTCCTTTCTGCTCTACCTGTAACCATCTTCTGTCCCTGGAATGAGCTGAGTGAGGAATGCTCTCCTTCCTCTCCTCAAAGTGTCTTCCTTGTCCCAGCAAAGCTTCATTCCTCCTATTGAGGATGGGGTTGATTTATCTCTAGGAGGGTTCTCTTAAAATGTGTCTACTTTTTGGAGAAAACGTATGTTGAGACTTTGAGGGTGGGGATTTAATTGCTTGCCAATAAACAGAAGGCCCCAAGGGAAAGAAATGTGAATTAGAAACTGATACACAATATCTGGATGGGAAGCTGGGCAGAAGGGAAAAACTCAGGCTCTCAATAGGGAAATCTGTTGGGCACCCAGCTTACTTCTTAATTACTTTTTTTGTTAATGGCCAGTCCATTCCTTATGGGTTCGTTGGAGGGTTTACTTAAACTTTTTTGAAATATATTGGTTATTTCAGCTTGTACTAATTCTGGAGGCAATGAATCTACAAGGTTAATAAAATAATTCTTCCATCATCTTAAAATTACTTCTTCATTCAAGCTGTAAGATTTCCTTCTTCTTCCCATATTCTAGAATGAACAATTGTTTTCTCTTTATTTGTCTTCTTTGTGATTCTATTGATTCTGTTAGGATCCCTTCTCAGTCTTTGACTTTCTTTCTAGACAAAGCCCTCCTAATTGTTCTCATTAGTTTGAGTATGACAATTCTGTCCCTGTGATTAATTCAACACACACCTAACATTTATTAAGTTCCTACTCTATGGAAGTCATTGAGCAAGACACTGAGGCTAGAGGTGAAAAAGACACTTTTCTTGCCATTCTTGATACAGGATTGTAGCAGAACTAAATTAGTTGTAATGAATAGAGTGCCATGATACACGATGAAAACACTGGCCATTGTTCATGAGGTCACTCTCATCTACCTCCTGTGACAGATGAAATCACTGAGACTCTGAGAATTTCAGTGAATCACTCAAGTTCCTACAGCTGGTAAATGGCAGAGCTGGGATCTGAATCTAGGGCGGTCTGACTCCAAAGCCTGCATCCTTTCCACTGTGTAACACTTCCTCCCTTTGTTTGATTGTCAATGGAAATACAGAGAAACATGTGACTTAAGAATGAATTGGGGAAGTTAACTGTACTGGTGAAAAATGAAGACATTTTGTAATAAAACATATAGGAAGATGAAGTAGAAAGTTTACCACTGTCCTGGGATCCTCTGCAACCACGTTGAGGGGAATCTGAGCTCTTGGTATGCAGGCTCAGAATCATGGCTCTGTCTGGCGTTGGACATAAAATGGTAGAGTTGATGCAGACTCCAGCTCAGTCATCCTTGTCTGTTATGCTTGGAGGCGACAGCTCTGCATAAACCCATTAACTCAGAGAGATTTCGACAGAGCCTTTCCCTTCCCTGACCACTGGGCACGAGTGCACCACTCTGCTCTGAGCTGATCAGCTTTCCATATGCACAGTACAACCACAGCCTCCCTCCCCATCTTTCATCACCTAAATAAGGGCAGTTAATGTTTAAGAGTAGAGAATGGGGAACATAATGATGGATAAATTATAAGTTTGGGGATATGAAAAGTCAAACTGTGTAAATATGTATTTTAAACCACAAACAGAATGTTAATGCATCTTTCCCATTAACTCACTAACTGAAATTACAGAGTGTAACGTGAGCCACCGCCCACGAGTTGGTTATGATGTTTTCAGATTTAGAACAGCAAATGATAAATGCCCTTCTCGCAGACAAAGAAGCGATTGACACAGCTTTTCAGTGTAGTCACTGGCAATGTCAGCAGTGGAAAATAAACTGAGCACCAGGAGGAGAGACGACCTGAGATACCTGGGGATAGTGGAGTGTGGGCTACTGTTAAGCACCTCCTGTATACTGGGGAATGTCTCAGGGGTTGGTGTAGCCCCTCCGAGTGATGAGGACCCAGGTGCCATTGCCTGGACTGCCTTTCTGAATTAGAGGGTGGGCTTGTTTTCTCAAGCTTCAGCTCTATCCTGCTATGGGTTGGTGGGCAGCTGCAGTGAAGCCAGTTTCACTATGGCTAGGTTTGGGTTGGGGATATGTGGTTTTTGCAGCAGCCATTTCATTGTTTGGTTGCTTATGGGCAGCAGTATAAAAGAGAGGTTAAGAGGATGTGGAGAAATTAGAACTCTTGTGTGCTGTTGGTGGGAATGAAAAATGCTATGGAATAGTATGGTGGTCCCTCAAAAAAATTAAAAGTAGAATTACTGTACTATATGATCTGGCAATTCTGCTTCTGAGTGTATACCCAAAAGAATTGAAAGCAGAGTCTCTAAGAGATATTTGAACACCCATGTTCATAGCAGCATTATTCACAATATCCAAAAGGTGGAAACAAAGTGACTATTGACAGATGAATGGAGAAACAAAATGTGGTCAGTGTATTCAGCCCTAAAAATGAAGGCACTTCTGATACATGCTGCACCATGGATGAAACTTGAAGCCATTGTGCTAAGTGAAATAAAACACTCACAAAAAGACAGATATGATTCTACTTATATTCAGAGAGACAGTAGAATAGGGGTTGTGAGAGGCTGGGAAGAGAAGGAAACGGGGAGTTATTGTTTCATGGTACAGAGTTTTGGTTTTGGAAGAGGAAGAGTTCTGGAGACTGTACAACAACATGAATGTATTTAGCACTACTGAACTATATACTTAGAAATGGTCAACATGGTAAATTTTATGTTATGTGTATTTTACCACATATAATATTACTGCATCTTTGTAAGAGAAGGAGAAGGAATCCAGCTTTAAGAACTTGGGTAGATTCACTGCTGCTGTTTACTTGCTGTGTGATTTTGAACAAATGAGTAAACCCTTAAGCCTGCTCTTCTCAACTGTGAAATCATATCTGCTGTAAGCATTGTAAAATAGCGAGTACTCAATAAATGTCAGCATCCTTCACTTTGGTGTTTCAGAAATCCTCTCTTATGCCCACCCCAATATGTCCTCCTGAAATAAACGTGTTTGTGTGTGTGTGTGTGTGTGTGTGTGTGTGTTGTGTGTAAGATCTTTATATACATGGTAAGTTATGCGTGGACTTCTTTCTGGGCTGAACTTCGGCTCTATTAACATTTCTTCATAAAGATTGATTCCTTCTCTTTGACACCATCTCTGCACTTTGTCCACTTCCCCTGCATGTCTTTAATTGAAGGATCAGAAAGTAAATGGGGTGTCCTGGAGAGACTGCAGCCTGGGCATTGTATACCTCACTTCTTCTTAGCCTGGCAGTCCTCATGGCCCTTGGGCAGCTCACTCATAGTCACTTGGGGGTGCTCAGTCTTGCTCATCGCACCCCAGGATCTGCCTCCCTGGTGCTTCCTCCCTGCCATGCATCCCCCTCCCACCAACTGCCTTCATCCCCAAACTCCCACCCCTTTTTTTAGAGGTAGGCTCTCTTTGTTGCCCAGGCTAGAGTACAGTGGTGATCATGGTTCATTGTAACCTCAAACTCCTGGGCTCAATTGATCCTCCTGCCTCAGCCTCCTGAGTAGCTGGGACTACAGGTGTGTGCCACCACATCTGGGTAATTTTTAAAAAAATTTTTTTGTAGAGATGGGGTCTGTGTTGCCCAAGCTGGTCTTGAACTCCTGGCCTCAAGTGATCTTGGTGCCTTGACCTTTCAAAGTGTTGGGATTACAGATGTGAGCCACCATATCCGCCTTTCACTGGCTTTTGACACTTTCTTGGTCTCTTTTGGCCCTGAGCTAAGTAACCCTAGGGCATATTTCAGGAGTAGGTTGTTGGCATTTCTGAAGCCTGTGGGACAATTTGGCTGTATGGAAATTGTTGAGGGTCATTTTCCCCTGAAGGCTAAATGGTGACCCTGGTCAATGTTTAGCTAGTGTGCACTTAAATGATTTCCCCTAGTTAATGAATCATGGGACAATTAGCTGAGGACTTTCACACCCTGCAGGTAAGCTGGGGTGGTAAGAACCGGTAATCCTGAAATTATGTTGAGTTATGTAGGCTATGCAGTGCAGGATCTGCTTAGCACAGCTTTCCGGTGCTTAGAACCTAATTACAAATGTAAATTGAGGGCTGCAACTATTGGAGAGCCACCCAATGATGACCTGGATACTTATTTCTGAACCTGCTTAAACATCCCTCCTCTTCACCTTAGGAAGCCCTATATCCAGCCTCTCTCTCTCTCTCTCTTCCTCCATCCCTGTCATTCCCAAATTGTGTGCTGAGACTCCCCAGAGTGCCGCAGCAGATTCACAGGGATGCTTCAGGATATTTTAAACATTTGAAGGCAATACAACCACATGTAACATCTGACAGACTCCATGTAAATTACCAGCTTAGGTGGTTCACAGTTTCATCATTAGATCATGCTACAATTCTTTGGATAATACTGTATCTTTGCAAAGCTGCATATTATTTTTGGTAGTTGCTGTGATTAAAAGCAAGTGTGTGTGGAATAGGAAATGTGGATGGCAGTGCCTAATATGTACAATTCCAATATTAAGGAAGTTGTGTAGGGCCCAGTAGGTACACACATCCCTTTAGGAAACAAGTGTGAACCTTGAAGAATGAAATAAAAATGTTTCCTTTCAATTTATGCATTTTTTAAAATCAAATGGCTATGGAGTTATTAGGACATAAGTACTTATTAAGTTGTTCCATAAAATGGAACTCTTAGGTATTTCTTTTAGTCCATGGGCTCTCCCTGGAAAACATTACTGAGACAATTAGGGCACCATGAACTAAGTTGGAGAGTTATTATTATTATTTTTTGAGACGGAGTTTCACTCTTGTTGCCCAGGCTGGAGGGCAGTGACATGATCTTGGCTCACTGCAACCTCTGCCTCCCAGGTTCAAGTGATTCTCCTGCCTCAGCCTCCCAAGTAGCTGGGATTACAAGTGCCCACCACCATGCCCAGCCATTTTTTGTATTTTTAGTAGAGATGGGGTTTCACCATGTTGGCTGGGCTGGTCTTGAACTCCTGAGCTCAGGTGATCCACCCGCCTTGGCCTCCCAAAGTGCTGGGATTACAGGCACAAGCCACCACACCCAGCCAAGTCGGAGAGTTGTTATAGACAAAAAAAAAAAAAAAAAAAAAAAAGATCTTCCCCTCCTTGCCTTCATCAGACCTCCCACCGGCAACTCTGCCTTCTGAACAAAATCACTGTGTCCCTTATATCTCTCTTTCTTTACCATTAGCTTCTTCTCCCACCTGATAGATGAAGTTTCATTGATTCTTTAAAAAGAAAAGAAAGAAAATCAAGCCTTGTCTAATGTTGTTACCACCTCCTCTTCCATACTCCTTTCCTTCTCCTCCTCCTTCTCCTCCATCTTTCCCTTTCCTTCATTGCCCTACTTAAAAAGTCTTGTCCCAATTCCTTTACTGCTCATATTGTATCCACATTGCTAAAACCTTGTCTGGCTTTGTCTCCTGGTGCTGCCTTTATGTGGCCCTCACCAGGGTCACTAACAAGTTCCAAATAACCAACCCAACTCCACTCATATACCTGCATCATAGTCACAATAGGCTGAGGTCTCATGTTCCCCCACCCGATGTTTTGGCTTCTGCTGGTTCCTGTGTCTAGAACATCTTCAACTGTGTTACCTTCTCATTAATAACAGTGGTGTTGATAGCTCATCTTGAGTTTCCTTCTCCCATAGAGCCTCTGGGGACCTCAATCCCTCCTTGCCACATTATCCCCAAAAATGCTTAGAGGTATTTGAAGCCACAGGCTGTACCACACATTTTTGTGTCCTCTGTGGTACCTTCACACACAGTAGGAAGGTAGTAAATATAGGTTTTGAAAGGAGCAGTATTGTTCAGAATAGGCGGTCCAGACTTTGGTCTCCCAGGAACCCCGACTGACATATGCTGAAAGGACCTACAGGTATGATGAGGTTGGCCTCTGAGATGGAACGATAGACTCCAAATCTTTCTCTCAACTTAACAAATAGAGACATTTCTTTCTCATCATGTAAGTAGTACATGTGTATTGTAGATAAGTTAGAAAATAAATACCAAGGAAAGGAATAAAGCTTATATTTAGAAATAACTACTTATACTTGTATTTTTATATATTAACTGTTAGAATTTTATTTCTATATATGTGAAAGACACATATTTATGAAGTATAGATAGGATTATATTTTACATATTTCTTTATGATCTCCTTTTGTTGCTTGGGAACACTACATATGGTGAAATAGAATAGATGAATTTAATAAAAGTTACATAATATTTATATTACACTATTGCTCGTTATTATTTTTAATTTTGAAAATATATATTACATCATTATTCCAGGAAATTATCTATATCAGTACTACTCAAAGGTGTCCATGGACTGGTGCCAGTCTGAAAATTAATACAGGTCCATGATATAAGTACAGGAATTATGAGTAAGCCTTCAGAAACTTTTAAAGATAGGTAACATTCCCATATCTTTTAATTCATGTTAGAGACTGTTTTTAATACAAAACATTACATATTAAATGCTCATTAACAGAAGTAACTACTGTTAAAATCATTCCATATTTTACACATATTTCACCACCTAACCACCCCATCCCCCCAGATTTTTTCATATAACTGGGAAGTCATAATCTATATTATTCTTCCACTGGCTTTTTTCACTTAGTAGATTTCTTTCCAAGAAAGTACTAAGGAGAAAAGTTGAGGTAGAATCTATTAAAGGTTCTTGAGGAATAATTTACATATAGCAAAATTTACCCTTAGTGTAGAGTTCCATGAAATTAACACAAGTGTAGACTCTGGACAAAGATGTCTGACAATTATCATAACAATCAAGATAATGAACAGTTACCTTCCTGGAAAATTACCTCCTGTACCTTAGTAGTCAACCATCCCCAGTCATCCCCACCATCCCCACTTCCTGGCAATGCCGATTCTATTTCTGATCCTAAAATGTTGCCTTTTTGAGAAACAAATGGAGTCATACCATAGTTTGGACTCTGGCTTCTTTTACTTATCATAATGCATATAAGGTCTATCTATATTGTTGCAATGTATCAGTAGTTCATTCTTTTTTATTACCAAGCAGTTTTCCATGTATGGATGTACTACTATTTGTTTATCCATTTATAAGCTGAGGGACATTTAGTCCAGATTTTGGTGATTATGAATAAAGCTGCTATTAACATTTGCATAGAATTTTGTGTGAACATGAAATTTGTGTGTGGACATGTTTTCTTTTGGGTGATTACTTGGAAGTCAGATTGCTAAGTCTCGTGATACATGTATGTTTAAGTGTGTAAGAAATTGCCAGACTGTTTTTCAAAGTGGCTGGCTGTATCATTTTGCATTGCTTGCAGCAATGTATGAATGTTCCAGTCCTACTCACTTGCTATATATAACTTCATACTGTTAATATCTTTTTGTTTTAGTTTTAGTTTCAATTTTTGCCTTTCCAATAGGTATGTAATGATATCTATGCCATTGTGGTCATAATTTGCATTTTCTTAATGACTAATGATGTTGAGTACCTTTTCATGTGCTTACTTGGGATTCACACATCATCTTTGGTTAAAGTTGGTTCACATCTTTTGTCCATTTAAAAAAGTGGGTTGTTTGATTTTTTATTGAGTTTTGAGATTTCTTTATATAATCTAGATATAAGTCATTTTGAAATATGTGTTTTGAAAATATTTTATCCCAGTCTATATCTTCCTTTTTCATTTTATTAACAGTGTCTTTTGAAGAGCAAAAGTTTTCAAGTTTGATAAAGTCCACTGTATCAAAATTTTTCTTTTATGAGTCATAGTTTCGGTAGCATATCTAACAAGTCTTGGCTAATACAAGATTATAAAGATTTTCTCTTGTTTTATTTTCAAAATTTTATAGCCCTAGTTTTAACATTTAAGTGTATGATCCATTTTGAGTTATTACTTATATATGGTGCTAGGCATAGGTCATGGGTTGTTTTTGTTTTTCATATACAGATATTGAACTGCTTCAGCTTCATTTGTTGAAAAGGCTAGCCTTTCTCCTTCTACTTGCCTTTCGCCTTTGTCAAAAATTAATTGGCCATATACATTGGTCTCTATCTTTAGACTCTCTATTCTATCTCACTGATTTATGTGTCTATCCTTTCATCAATATTACATTGTCTTAATCACTGTACAGTGTATTTTGAAATCAGATAGTATAAGTCCTCTGATTTTGTACTTTTTTGACAAATTATTTTGGGTATTCTAGTTCTTTTGCATTTCCCTGTAAATTTTAATATCAGCTTGTTGATTTCTATAAAAAATTTTGCTGGGACTTTGAGATTCTGTTGACCATGTAGTGCATTTTGGAGAGAATTGACATCTTAACAGTATCGAGTCTGTGAAGATGGTATCTCTATTAATTTAAATCTTTTTAGAATTTTTAATCTGTGTTTTATGATTTTCAGCATATAAATCTTACTCATACTTTGTTAGATTTGTACATGAATATTGTATGTGCTTTGTGCTATTATAAATGGTACAAGCTTTGAAATTTTAATTTCCAATTATTCATTGCTAGTTTATAGAAATACAATTATTTCTTTTGACTTTGCTAAACTTACTTATTATTTCTAAGAGTGATTTTGTAAATTGAGATTTTTTTTTCAAATTGACAGTCATGTTACTTTTATTTATTTTATTTTATCTTATTTTAGACAGAGTCTTGCTCTGTTAACCAGGATGGAATGCAGTGGTATGCTCTTAGCTCACTGCAATCCCTGCCTCCCAGGCTCAAACAGTTCTCCTGCCGCAGCATCCCGAGTAGCTGGGATTACAGGCATGTGCCACTACGCCTGGCTAATTTTTGTATTTTTAGTAGAGACAGGGTTTCACCATGTTGGTCAGGCTGGTCTCGAACTCCTGACCTCAGGTAATCCGCCCACCTCTGCCTCCCAAAGTGCTGGGATTACAGGTGTGAGCCACCGTGCTCGGCCTCATGTTACTTTTAAATAGAGACAGTTTTATTTCCTCATTTTCAATTCCTGTGTTCTTTACTTATTTTTATTGCCTTATTCTACTACTTAGAACAACAGTACTTAGAATCACAGTAACTTAATACCACAGTAACTTAGTACCACAGTTCCACAGTGCTATGTAAAACAGGCATAATGGATGCAGATATCTTTGGCTTAATCCCTCTTGAAGGGAAAACAGCCAGTCTATCACAACTCAGTATGAAGTTAGCTATAGATTTTTTGCAAACGTGTCTTCAAAGGGATTTGACAATGCCATTTAAATACAATTTAGAGTCCTAAAGTTTGTAATATTCTTTCATTATCATTTTAATATCTTTAATATTTATATTAACGTCCCATCTTCCATTGCTGATATTGACAACTTGTACTTTCTTCTTTTTTTCACATTAAATCTGACTAGAAGTCTATCAGTTGTGTTGATTTTTTTTTTAAGAACTAGATTTTGGTACAATTAATGTAATCACCCAGCAGATTCACCTTGCCTGTTGCCTCGACAGAGCCAATTTATCAAGATAGGGGAATTGCTACAGAGAAAAAGTTATTCACACAGAGCCAGCCATGTGGGAGACTGGAGTTTTTTTTTTTATTACTCCAATCAGTCTCTCCAAGCATTTAGGAATCAGAGTGTTTAAGGACAATTTGGTGGGTAGAACCCAGTAAGTCAGAAGTGCTGATTGGTCAGGTTGGAGATGAAATAATAGGGAGGTGAAGCTGTCCTCTTGCATTGAGTCAATTCCTGGGTAAGGGCCACCAGATGAGCCAGTTTATCCATCTGGGTGGTGTAGCTGATTCATCAAGTGCAGGGTCTGCAAAATATCTCAAGCCCTGATCTTAGATTTTACAATAGTGATGTTATCTTGAGGAGCAATTTAGGGAGGTTTAGAATCTTGTGCCCTCCAGCAACATGACTCCTAAAATGTCTAATCTTGTGGCTAATTTGTTAGTCCTACCTATAAAGGCAGTCTAGTCCCCAGGCAAGAAGGAGGTTTGTTTCAGGAAAGAGCTGTTATTGTCTTTGTTTTGAAGTTAAACTATTAATATAAACTAAGTTCCTCCCAAAGTTAATTTGACCAATGCCCAGGAATGAATAAGGACAGCCTGGAGGTTAGAAGCAAAGAATTGATTAGGTCAGATCTCTTTCACTATCTCAGTTATAATTTTGCAATGGCAGTTTCATTAATTTTTTTATTTTCTTTTTTATTTTATTCATTTCTGCTTTGTCTGTTTTAATTTCTTTGTTCTTTTGGCTTTGCATTTAATTTGCTTTTCTTTTTCTAGTTTCTTAAGGTAGAAACGTAGATTATTGATATTCTTCTTTTCTAGTGTAAGTGTTTTAGTGCTATAAATTTCCCTCTGAACAGTGCTTTAGCTGCATCCCATATATTTGGTTTTATTCAATTAAAATATATTTTCCACATTGCCTTATGACTTCCTTTTACCTGTATTCTTTAGACTTACATTTGTTAATTCCATATAGTTGGCAATATTCCAAATATCTTTTTTGTATTCATTACTAGTTTAATTTTGTGTGGTTAAAAAGGAAATAAATAACAAATAAAATGAAACAATAATAGTAATAATAATAATAATAATTTTGTGTGGTTAGATAGCACACTTTGTATTATTTAAATTCTGTTAAATTTACTGAGGTTTGTTTTATTGCCCAGAATACTGTCTGTTTTAGTGACTGTTCTGTATGTATTTGAAAAGAATTATGTATTTTTGCTGTTATTTCTTATGAGTCTTTATAATGTTAGTTAGGTCAGGTTGGTTGATAGTGTTGTTCAGGTCTTCTATATCAGTGTCTACTTTATTGATTAGTGAGAGAGGAGTGATGAAGTCTCCAACTGTAATCATAAATTTGTCTATTTTTTCTTTCAGTTTTATCATTTTTTGCTTTATGTATTTTGAAGATCTGTTGTTAAGTACATACACATTTAGGATTGTTATGTGTTCCTGATAAATGACCTCTTCATCACTATGTAATATTCTTCTTTATTTCTGGTAATGGTGTTGCAGAAGTTTGCTCCTTAGTTCAGCTAAAACCGGGTTCTTGTCACACGACCAGGAAAAGTTAGGCACACAGACATATTGAAGGGTAAAGGGAGTGGAATCTATTGGGCAAAAAGGAAAAAAGAAAAAAAAAAACTCTCAGAAAGCGAGAGGGGTTCCTGCTAACAGGCCCTCATCTCACAGATTGATTTCAGGCCACACACAGGAACTGAAGAGGCCAGGCTCCTCCCCACCTGCACGTGACACAAGCTTCCTGTGGCTTCACCCCTTTCTCCCAGTGTGCAGGCAGGTGGGACGTTCCAGGGACCCTCTCCCTTATCTGCCTCCAACATCAATCAATGTCTTTTGCTTTAAATGGGTGGGTCTTGCTCATTGATGAGTCCTGCCTTAGCTGTAGGAGACCTCTAATAGTCTGGGTCTAGGATCACTTACTGTTCTTCTGCAGGGGTTGAAGGCTTTCATTCTTTAATATTTTCCTCAGATACAGTATTCCCCCAGCATGACAGTATATGCTACCTCTTTCCCAGCAATTTAAAACTTTTGTTCTTTTAAGGGACAAGTAATTATGAAGAGCTGTCTGCCTTTCCATTAGTAGCATCCCCTCCCTCCTGTAGAATTGAAGGTAGCATTCAGTCCTGCCCCCAGTCTTTCTCTGTGAGCACATAGAGAGGTCCTTGGAAAAGAGTGGCTGTGAACCCCTCTGTGTCTGCAGTTCCCAAGGATTCTATTTTCTCATGCTAGTGCATTGTTGGCCTTCAGCAATCTATTGAAAATTTCAGCTGAATTCTTCACATCCAGTCATCAGAGGCCCCATCTTCCTTCCACTGGTTCAGTTCCCTGCTGGGATCAAGTAATAATTTAAAAAATTATCTAGCTGTTTTTTGTTATTGCATGAGTGATATTCTCTCCAGCTTTTTATATTCAAAGAGGAAGCCAGAAGTCCTAATAATTCATTTTGTTACAAAAGTATCTGTTTATGATGGATAAGAAATTTAATATAAACAAAAACTACTGCTTATTTAAGAAGTGCTAGTCTGTACCTTTGTGAACTGATTTATAGTTTCATTCTGTGCCACATCTTCGTCTTATTAGGTCCTTGGGTTTGTTACCTGGTAGTAAGGCTGGCTTTTTGTTGTTCTAAATTTACATCTTTTCAGCCAAAAGTTCTAGTATGGCAGAATTTGCTGACTATACATGTATTCACCCTTATTATCCCCTTTTCCTTTTAAAAAATTTTATTGCTGGGCGCAGTGTCTCATGCCTGTAATCCCAACACTTTGGAAGGCCAAGTCATGTGGATCACTTGAGGCCAGGAATTTGAGACCAGCCTGACCAACATGCGGAAACCCTGTCTCTACTAAAAACACAAAATTAGCCATTTGTGGTGCCACACACCTGTAATCCCAACTACTTGGGAGGCTGAAGCAGGAGAATCGCTTGAACCTGGGAGGCAGAGGTTGCAGTGAGCCCATATCACACTGCTGTACTCCAGCCTGGGCAATGAGAATGAGACTCTGTCTCAAAAAAAAAAAAAAAAAAAAAAAAAAAAAAAAAAGATTTATTAAGATGAAATTCATATTGAACATTTAGAAGTGAACAATTCAGTGACATTTAGTACATTCACAGGGTTGTGTGACTGCCCCTTCTATCTAGTTCTAAACATTTCCATTGCTCCAAAGTGAAGCTCGTCACCCACAAAGCAGTTTCTCCCATCCTCCCCTCTTTCAGCCCTTGGGGGATAACAATCTGCATTTTGTCTCCATGGGTTTATCTATTTCTTATAAATATTGTTATGAAATTTATATACTTCTTATAGAGTCTTACAATATGTGACTTTTTGCAAATGACTTCTTTCACCTAGCATAATGTTTTCAAGATTTATCCACATCATAGCATGTATCAGTATTTCATTCCTTTTCATGACTGAATAATACTCCTTTGTATGGCCATATCACATTTTGTTTATCCATTCATCCTTTGATGGACGTTTGGGTGTTTCCATCTTTTGGCTATTGTGAATAGTGCCACTATGAACATATTTTTATTTTCTGTTTTTTTAACTTTTATTTTAGATGTGCAGGTTTTTTACATAGGTAAACCACGTTGTTGTGGGGTAGGGTGTACAGATTGCTACCCAGGTAATAAACACAGTATCCTATGGGTATTTTTTCTGATCCTCTTCTTCCTCCCACCCTCTACCATTAAGTAGGCCCCATTGTTTTTCCCCTCTTAGTGTTTGTGAATTCTCATTGTTTAGCTCGCATTTATAAGTGAGAACCTGCAGTATTTGGCTTTCTGTTCATGCATTAGTTTGCTTGGCGTAATGGCCTCCAGTTCCATCCATGTTGCTGCAAAGGACATAATCTCATTTGTTTTAATGGCTGCATAGTATTCTATTGTATAAATGTACCATATTTTCTTTTTCCATTTAGGTCAATTCCATGTCTTTGTTTTTGTGTTTGTTTTGAGACAGGGTCTCACTCTGTCACCCAGTCTGGAATGCAGTGGTGCAATCATGGTTCACTGCAGCCTCAAACACCTGGGCTCAAGCTATTCTCCCACCTCAGCCTCCTGTGTAGTTGGGACTACAAGTATGCACCACCATGCCTGTCTATTTTTAAAAAATTTTTTTGTAGAGATAGGGTCCTACTCTGTTGCCCAAGCTGGCCTTTAACTCTTGGGCTCAAGCAGTCCTCCCACCTTGGCCTCCCAAATTGCTTGGATTAGACTTGAGCCACTGGCCTGAAAATGTCCTGTTTGAGTACCTGTTTTCCATTCTTTTGAGTGTATACCTAGGAGTAGAATTGCTGGGTCATGTGGTAACTCTATATTTAATGTTTTAAGGAACCTACCATCCATCTCCTTTGACTCTATAATTTTTGTCATATTGCTCTTTGGGTTTGTCTTCCCAGAGGGCTCTAACTTTTCGTTATTGAAGTGAGACAGGCAAGGAGGTCATCTTTCTACTAGTTTCATGTAGGAGCCTTTGTAGCTTCTCTAAGGATGATTTTTTGGGGTCTCCTTTAGGACTTTCCTAGCAATTTCATAATCTTCTTGGATGGAAGATACAACATGGCAAAATGCAGCTAAGGATAAAGAAGTTGTTTTTAACAATGAGAGCCCTCTTGAAAGGTCATGAGTTTTGCGTGACAAGAAGTGCTCTGGTTGCCTGTGGGAGAGTTTCCTCATCATGCAGAGTGGGTGACTCACTGCCCTTGACCGCTTTTCTGATCCCAGGGGCCTCTGTTCTCTCACAGTAGATGCAGCACACAGAACTGCCAAGGCATTTCCAGCAGTGGGGTTCTGTGCTCAGGTTTTGAACAAGGGCAGCGTGATGGAGCCTGACTCACTTGTATACTTCCTGAGATCGATGAACACATTTTCACCCCTTTTGGTTGTGGTAGGTAACGTATTCATAAATTTAAGCCTTTTTCCCAGACTGCAATGGACAGTCTGTATCTATCTCATAATGATTCAGTTATTCAAGCCAGTATACTAGTGTGTTTTCTATCGGAGTTTGAGCTGCCTCAGCAAGGTGCAGACTGGTATCTGCCCTTAGGTTAAAAATTCTGACCAGGTGTGGTGGCTCATGCCTGTAATCCCAGCACTTTGGGAGGCTGAGGTGGGTGGATCACGAGGCAGGAGTTCAAGACCAGCCTGGCCAAGATGGTGAAACCCTGTCTCTACTAAAAATACAAAAATTAGCCAGGTGTGGTGGTGGGTGCCTGTAATCCCAGCTACTTGGGAGGCTGAGGCAGAGAATTGCTTGAACCTGGGAGGCAGAGGTTGCAGTGAACGGAGATGCCACTGTGTCCGGAATTGGTGGGTTCTTGGTCTCACTGACTTCAAGAATGAAGCCGCAGACCCTCCCCGTGAGTGTTACAGTTCTTAGAGATGGTGTGTCCAGAGTTTGTTTCTTCAGGCGTTCAGATGTGTCTGGAGCTTCTTCCTTCTGGTGGGTTCGTGGTCTCGCTGTCAGGAGTGAAGCTGCAGACCTTCATTGTGTTACAGCTCTTAAAGGCAGCGCGTCTGGAGTTATTCGTTCTTCCCAGTGGGTTTGTGGTCTCGCTGGCTTCAGGAGTGAAGCTGCAGACCTTCCCGGTGAGTGTTACAGCTCACAACGGGCAGCATGGACCCAAAGAATGAGCAACAGCAAGATTTATTGCAAAGAGCAAAAGAACAGAGCTTCCACAGTGTGGAAGGAGAACTAAGCAGGTTGCCGCTGGCTGGCTCCAAGCAGCCTGCTTTTATTCCCCTATCTGGCTCCACCCACATCCTGCTGATTGGTCCATTTTACAGAGAGCTGATTGGTCCACTTTACAGAGAGCTGATTGGTCCGTTTTGACAGAGTGCTGATTGGTGCATTTACAATCCTTGAGCTAGACACAGAGTCACAGATGTTAGCTAGATACAGAGTACCAATTGGTGTATTCACAAACCTTGAGCTACACACAGAGTGCTGATTGGTGTACTTACAAACCCTGAGGTAGATGCAGAGTGCTGATTGGTGCACATACAATCCTTCAGCTAGATATAAAATTTCTCCAAGCCCCCCTGAGGTTCAGGAGCCCAGCTGGCTTCACCCAGTGGATCCTGCACTGGGGCTGCAGGTGGAGCTGCCTGCCAGTCCCCAGCAGGGCCTGCACTCCTCAGCCCTTGGGCTGTTGATGGGACTGGGTGCCATGGAGCAGGGGGCTGCGTTTGTCCCCGAGGCTCAGGCTGGGTGGGAGCCCACCGCAGGGGGAGGATCTCAGACATGGCTGGCTTTAGGTCCTGAGCCCTGCCCCACAGGGAGGTAGCTAGGGCCCCGCGAGACTTTGAGTGCCCTGCCAGTGGGCTGGCACTGCTGGGGGACCTGGCACAAGCTTCGCAGCTGCTGGTCCGGGTGCTAAGCCCCTCACTGCCCTAGGCCTGTGGTGCCGGCCAGCTGCTCCCTGTGCGGGGTGCCTGTGCCCGCCCCGGCCAAAACTCACATGAGCCTGCCAGCGCAGCGGGCAGCCCCAGTTCCCGCCCCGCCTCTCCCTCCACACCTCCCCTCAAGCAGAGGGAGGGGGCTCCAGCCTCAGCCAGCCCAGAGAGGGGCTCCCATGGTGTCGTGGCAGGCTGAAGGGCCCCTCAAGCGCCACAAGAGTGGACACTGAGGCGGAGGGGCGCTGAGAGTGAGGGCTGCTAGCACTTTGTCACCTATCAGCACCACCGCACTCCAGCTTGGGTAACAGAGTGAGACTCTTATCTAAAAAAAATATCCACACCATTCCCTTCCAAGTATGGATGGAATTTCTTCCAGGTTCTGCCAGCTTTTGTATGTGTTTGTTGAAAGCCTGTCCACCCCTAGAATGCAAGGCCCAAGCAAGGAAGGACCAGGGCTCTTCTACCCTCTACAAACTCTCCAGGGATGTCACTATGCTTGGGTGTGTGGCCTACTCCCTATGTGTCATCCCATATCTATGTTTTACTCCTCTTTACTTTACTCTGTGTCCTGGGGTGGTAATGCCTTCTAACCACCAGGCTCCATTGTCCTCTGGCTTCTGGTTGGGTTTGGACAATGAGGGAGAGGTAGGGCTACTTCCCCTGCCATTGCCACCTGCAGCTTTGTGGTTTTGGCTGTGTCCATCCAGGACTATAGCCTTTCATGCCAGGCTGCCCTCCCTGCAGCTCTGGGTCTCACCATGCCTCTTGGCCATGGGTTTCTGCTGTGGATAGCTCTGGTGCTTCAGTGTCCCTGGGGTTCCTTTGATCTTGCCCACATCTCTGTAAAGAATTTGTTCTTTTAAAATCCCAGGTGAATGTGCCTTCTCTTTCTTGCCAGGGTCATGATAATGGGCTGAATTTTCGAATAGATGAGTGGGTGGATGAAAAGATGAAGGGCCGTGTTTGTGGCTCACCCCCCATGTGGAACCCCACTCTGGCTCCTGTCTCACTTGGAGGCCTTTCCCTGTCTCATGTCCCTGCTGCCTTTCTCCTGCACTCCCCTTTCTCAATCCGTCCCAACCATACTGGCTCTGTTGCTGTTTCTAGAATGTACAAAGCAAGCTCCTGTTCCAGGCCTTTGCTCCAGGTCTTTGCTCTAGCCATTTTCTCTGCCTGCAAGTGTCTTCTCTCAGATATCCACTTGGCTAATTACCTTACCTTTTCTTGGTTTTGATGAAATCTTACTTTTTCTGTGAGCCTCACCCAAACCACTGTATTTAAGACTGGAAACTGCCCTCTACCAATACCACCTTGATAGCCAAGGGCCCCCTTCACCCTGTTCTGTGTTTCTTTTTTCCAGAACACTTACCACATTTTAAGAAACTGCATTTGACTTACATATTTGTTGACATAAATATTATGCATAATATTTATCATCTGTCTCCACCTGCTAGAATTTAAACTCCAAAAGGCAAGATTTTGTTACCTTTTTTTTCCCACGGGTGTATCCCAAACTCCTAGAGCAATGCCATCTTCACAATAAGTGCCTGCGATAGGTTGAAGAGTGCCTTCCACCCCAAAAGATATGGTCACCTGGAACCTGTGAATGTAGGCTTATATGGGGGGGGGGGGGGGGGCGGGAAAGTCTTTACACATGTAATTAAGTTAAGGAGCCCAAGATGAAATCTTCCTAGATTAGTGTAAGCCCTAAATTCTAGGACAAGTTCTTTTAACAGAGGAGACAGGGAAACAGACACAGAGACATAGGAGAGAAGGCCATGAGAAGACAGGCAGAGAATGGAGTTATGTAGCCCCAAGCCATGACATGCCTGGAGCCACCAGCAACTGGAAGGGGCAAGGATGGATTCTCCCCTAGAGCCTTTGGGAGAGAGTGTGGCCCTGCAGACTTCTTGATTTCAGAAACCTGGCCTCCGGAACTGGGCGGGAATAAATTTGTGCTGTTTTTTGTTTTGTTTTGTTTTGTTTTGTTGAGACAGTCTCACTCTGTCGCCCAGGCTGGAGTGCAACGGCATGATCTCGGCTCACTGCAACCTCTGCCTCCCCAGTTCTAGCAATTCTCCAGTCTCAGCCTCCCGAGTAGCTGGGACTACAGGCGCATGCCACCATGCCTGGCTAATTTTTGTATTTTTAGTAGAGACAGGGTTTTGCCATGTTGGCCAGGCTGGTCTTGAACTCCTGACCTCAGGTAATCCACCCACCTCAGCCTCCCAAAGTGCTGGGATTACAGGCATGAGCCACTGGGCCCAGCCAAATTTGTGCTGTTTTAAGCCATCAAGTTTGTGGTCATTTGTTATAGCAGCCCCAGGAAACTATTAGTATAGTGCCCAATAAGCATTTGCCGAATGAGTTCGTGCAAGCCTCGTTAACACTGATACGGCCTCCATTTGAAATAATTCTTCTGCTTTTAATAGCTACCAATGCCTGTTAGTAAATGTGAGTACGTCTGACATTTAAGCAGTGTTCCAGTTTTGGGTATGGTCCATTTTTGCAGTAGAAACTTAAACTTCCTGAAAATTTTCACCCGCTATGCTTAACAGCTTAAAGTCTAACCTCACCCACAAATAATTGCTTTCACTGTAAACCTGTCAATAGCATATGGAGAATGAACTCACAAATTATTGGTTCTTCAGGCAGTGGATAGGAACCCCTATTGGTCTTTAGCTATGAAATATCCCTGTGTCTTTCCCCCATTTTTATCCTGAGTCCCTCCTGCTGAATTTAAGCTAATTCTCAGTGATTGTGTCTTTGGAGGAGTCCGTCACAAGCATCTATGTGATCACCCTTTGTATACCTGACAAGGGTTATTTTGTCTCCCCCAGGCCCAGTCCTGGTGCGTGCTGGGCTCGTGATGCAGTGTGGCACTATCTGCTCCTTGTAGGAGACGGAAGGTAAATCAAATTGAAAACACCCTTCCTGTGTAGTGCATCTTCCAAATGTCCTCAGGTCTCTATTACATCTTCTGGAGGCTGCCAGATTCTCTGCGGGACAAGAGGAAGCTGGAGCAGCTTCTCTGTAGCGACAGAAGGTGCCATTAGCAGAAATACATCATCTCCCAGTGGTGCTGGCAATAGCAGAGTCCTGATCATGTCCATTCTTTTGCCAGACTGAGGAGAGAGTCCTCAGAGGCAGGGGCTGCTGGTAACAGCGCCTCCATCATTCTAAAATATCCCCCCTGGAGTCCCAGAGCAGCTATTTCTGCCCAGACGCAACGAGAGCTTCACAGAGCTTATTTCAGGCATTGATCTTTCACAAAAGCCTCCCTGCTTCCTAGATTGCAGGCCTTCTGTAGAAGGGGTGGGGGAGGTAGAGGCCTGCACATGGCTGATCAGTTGCTTTGGCTGGGGCTGGATCACTTCTTCCAGGTGTTGCTCATTAGATCTCTTTTTAAGGGAAATCTATTAGCCTAGAGCAGTGGTTCTCAAACTGCAGTTTGCAGGACTTGGTAAAACAAATTTCTGGGCCCCACCCCTAAAGTTTGGGATTTAGTAAGTCTGGGGTGGGGCCTGAGAATTTGCATTTCTCACAAGTTCCCGGGTGATGCTGAGACTGCTGACCTAGGGACCACATTTCAGAACCAGCGCTTTAGATGCAGAGAGACGATGTTCTTGTGTTCTCTCCCACTTAGTCTTGGCCTCAGTCCTCCTACTTAAGGCAGTCTGGGCCTTTTGAGGTTGGGCCAGGCCCTGTCTCACCCTGTTTCTGGAATGCAGTGAAAACAGCTCTTGATTCTATGCAGCCCATCTGTGCTAGTTACCTCTGTCTCCCAGGAGAAGAGAGCGATGAACCTTCTTTCTCCATGGCTCTGTTCCCGCTGTCTCTGTTAACACTGTTTCCTCCCCTGGGTCCTTTAGCCCTCACAGCTTCCCCCTTTTGCTTGTCTCTGGGTGCCTCAACATGCCTGTGTGGCTCCTCTGACCCTGTCCTTTAAATAGACCTTTCTTTTTATTTTATTTTACTTTTTTGTTATACTTTAACTTCTGGGATATATATGCAGAACGTGCATATTTGTTACATAGGTGTAAACGTGCCATGGTGGTTTGCTGCACCCATCAACCCATCATCTAAGTTTTCAATCAGCATTCAAGACCATTGGTGGTGAATTCTGGTTCCTGCTGGTACCCTGTCCTGGGATATTTCTTCCCTCAGGGGCAAAGAGTTTTCTAGACAGACTGAGTCAGAATCACTTAGTCTTTATCTCAAGAGCAACCTTGTCACCCACAGTAGAAGTCAGAATTACTGTGTAGTCTAACAGAAATTGGAGAAGAAATTTATACCAAATGGAAATATGGATGATTTATGTCGCTTATTTCAAGCTTGGGAAAATACTCGCCTTTAAATGTCTGATTACTAGAGCCTGGGAATAAAGAGGGCCTGCTTAACCTAGGGAAGTGGCCTTTGGTAATTGGGTCTCTGATCCAACTGATCGGTGAACAAATCTGTCATCATAGAGTCACTGGGGCAGCTACCCTCCGTCCAACTCTGCTGTAGGTGCCTCCATGACCTGACTAGATGTAGTTGTGACTGGAGCTGGGATTGTGGAGGGACTTCATATGTACATTACGCATGTGTGGAAAGGTAAAATAACTATCAGTCTTCCAATTAGAAAGCCAGAAAGCTACCTGGGACATAATCAATGAGGGCAGGCAGATTCACATTCCATTTGGGTGTGCAAAGGTATGCATGTATATACATGCGAAGATAAACACCCCTACACACATCATTAGAGAAAAGAATGGAAGGAAAATCACCCAGATGTTAATCATGTTTTTCTCTGGATATTACAATTACGGATGATTTTTGTTTTCTGTTTTTCTGTGTTTTCTGTTTTTATTCAATGAAATGTTTTTATTATTCCAAAAATATGTTAAATGTGGCATAGGAAATAGAGCTCAGTGCCCTGCCCTTTGCTCAGCACCTATCCAAATCCTATTAACATACCACATAGTTCAGGTTCTGCCACCTCCAAGAAGACTTCCCTAACCAGCCTCTTGCTGCTAAAGTTTGGAAATACTTTTGCTGAGTTGTTGTTCCTATATTGAGTATATTTGTCTTATTTCTTCAAATGCACTGTGAGTTATGCAAAGATATTTTTTATGTTTTCCATTTCCCACGAGGCCAAATACAGCTGAACACATTGTAGATACTTGTTCTACAATGGGCAGCGAATTTCCGAAAGGACAGAAAAGATGTGAAAATGTGAAAAACAGACCAAAATGCCATCTCTCCCCACTCACATACCCCACAGTCACATCTCAACTTGGTTGTAGCTCTCCCTCACTGAGAGGTCATGACCTCCAGCTTAATGTTGAGGCTGTGGGGCCTTAGAGCACATCTCCTGGATGACAGTGTCCCTGCGCATGGGCTGTGTATTTCTCCCCTTCTTCCAAAGTGGTGAGCACTTTGCATCAAGCCCAAGAAAGACGTTTGATGACCTTAATAGCATTAGTGACAAGACCTCCATCCTTGTTGGGCACCTTTTGGTCTGCTGATAAAGGAAATGTTCACTCTATCCCCAAGAGAAATCTTCTTTTCCAGGAATATACAGCAAAATCAATCAAGTCTTCCCTGTATCGAAGGCTAGCTACTCCACCCATGTGATAGATGCCATCAATTTCTTCCCCCTCTGGGGAGGCAGAGTCATTTTTTCCTTCTTTATCTTGCACAGTCAGTGCTCCCTTACAATACGGTAATTCCCATCAGATTTTGAGAACTCTGCCTTCTCCCTTTAAGCAACCATCCTACCAGAAGCCCTCTTCAACTCTTTCTCTTTTTGCTTTAGTGTCAAACTTTTCAAAAAACCTGTCTATTCCTATACTCCCCATTTCGTTACCTTCAACTTATTCTGCGATTCAGTGCAGTGTGTATCAGTGCTGAATTTGGCTCCATTATTTTACCATTATCTTAATTCCCTCCATGTTGCTACATCCAATGGATCTCTCAGTGCATATCTTATCTGGCTTTTTGGTAGTACTAGAAACCTTTGTTCACCTCTTCTTTTTCAAAGCACTGTCTTTCCTTGGCTTTAGTGACCTATGTGGCTTTTGACCACCTCCCTGGCCACTCTTCCATCACCATCTCTGTACAGGCTCATCTACATTTACCCAGCTGATCAATGTTGAAACACTTTGGGACTCAGCCCAAGGACCTCTCTTGGTCTTGGGCTGTACTTTCTTTCTTGGAGGCCTCATTCACATCCAGGTGTTCATCTAACAGCCACAGTTTGAAGGTACTCAGGGATGTGTCCTCTGATTGCTAGAGAAATATTTGCCTCTGCCTTCTTGACACGTCTCAGATGCCTCAAAGGTCCCTCATGTTATTCCTGTGCATGGCCAGTCCTCCTTCAAGGACCTCTGAGATCTCAGCAAATGGCACTGTCACCCCTACAGGTACGCAAGTCAGAAGCTTGAGTTGGACGATTTGCTCCACATTCTACCTGCCACACTGCCTCAGCATTTCTCAAAGCCATCCACTCTTCTTCTTTACTACTGTCACTCAAATTCAAACCATATCCTGTTCATGGCTTTCATTTTTTAAATTCTGGACTATTACAGTCCCCAAACTAGTCTTACGTCCATCAGCTTTTGACCCCTTGCAGTCTACTCTGCTCCCTTCAACAGATCTTTGCAAAATACAGACAAATCAGGTCATCCTCCTGCTTCAAACCTTACACTGGCTTAGTCTTGCTTTTAGGGTGATAGGGTTTGGCTGTGTCCCCACCCAAATCTCAACTTGAATTGTATCTCCCAGAATTCCCACTGTGTTGTGGGAGGGACCCAGGGGGAGGTAATTGAATCATGGGGCCCCGTCTTTCCCATGGTTCTTCTCGTGACATTAAGTCTCACGAGATCTGATGATTTTATCAGGGGTTTCCAGTTTTGCTTTCTCCTCATTTTCTCTTGCCACTGCCATCTAAGAAGTGTCCTTTGCCTCCCACCATGATTCTGAGGCCTCCCCAGCCATGTGGAACTGTAAGTCCAATTGAACCTCTTTTTCTTCCTAGTCTCAGGTATGTCTTTATCAGCAGCATCAAAATGGACTCATACATAGGGTAAAGGCTGTATTCACTACCATAGCCTGCACCACCGTGCTTCACCTCATCCCACTGCCTACACCCCAGCTCCATCTTATCTGTCCCTACCCCCTACTCATCTTCTTTATAGTCCCTCTGAAGTATCATTCTCCATCCATAACGGGCCTTTGCTCATTTTTTTTTCCTTTGTGTGCCACATTTGAAATTCCTTCTCTCAGTAACCTAAGTCAACTTTGTCCTTCTCATCCTCCAGTTCTTAGCTCGTTATCACTTCCCCTGGGCAGCCTTCCTCCAAGAGCAGACCAGATCCTGCTATTTTATGGATACTCAAAGCAGCCCATACCTCTCCTTCTTAGCCCTTGTCACCTTTGTGATTTAACATGTCCTTATCTGTTAGTTTGCTTCTCTGCTTCCTTAAATAAGCTCCTCAGGACAGGGACCATATCTTTTTTGCTCATCATTGATATCCTTAGCACCCAGTATAATGCTTGGACCGAAGTCCGTACTCAGTACCCATCTACTGAATGGAAAAGACTTTGGCAGAAGAAAACGAAGTCAACCACTTGCTCCTCAGACCTGGGTCGAGCAAGCCACCACACCTAAATATTCAAGTTAGAATCAAGAAAGTTCATTTGAAAGTCATGATTCAGGTTTCCAGCATAAATTATATGCAGTTGTGCAAACATGTCAAAGTTTAGTAAATTGAATTTGTTTAATATAAACAACTTTTGACCAAAATAATAACACAGCTTTATAAAAAGACATTAGGCACCCACTTTTGAAGAGTTTGTATAATTTAACACACAAGAAAACTTTACTGTAATTATATGCAGACATATACTAAGGATAAATGTTATTTACTTGCTCCAACCTCCATAAAATAAACCCCCAACTATGCTTCAGCTTGCTGCATTAATCCTAATTTAGAAATCACCCCCGCCGAAATGGCGGGGGCATGGTGGGCTCTCATCTTTTCTTCGCGTCAAAATTAGCCATTTAAATTAGAACCACGTTGGGAGGGTAGGTGACGCCAACATTGCGGCACCAGTCCGGGGAGCACTTAGAAGTGGCCACCTGAAGTTGATTAAAACCTTACCTGTCAAACCCAGTATGGCTACATTTGAAAATCTTTAATGTAATTAAGAGAAGCACATTATGGGAGGTCAAGTGACTTTCTTTTTGAATTCCACTTCTAATCTGTCGTCAAATGGATGGAAATTGCCGGCCGAGGGAGTTAATGAAAGCTGCATGAGCTAGCAAGGGAGCGGGAGGAGGGGCTGGCAGCCTGGAGGAGCTGGCGGGACGGCGGACGGGGGCCCCTGCCTCCTTCCAGCGGGGAAGAATGAGCCTGGGGGAGCCCCACCGAGCACCTTCCCTTCTGCCAGGAGGCTCTGGGTGGGGGGTTCATTCAGCCCCTCTCCCTGAGCACATCGGGGCATGCAGGAGCAGGGTAGGGGGCGTCTGCCGCAGCTCCCTGCTTATCGCTGAGTGAGATCTGTGGCCGGGAAGGCGGGGCCTGGACAGAGTGGAGCCGGCGCCGGCCCTCGTCACCCTTCACTCACAGCCGCCTGATTAGCATCAGGGTTCAGCTAGCCTCTTGCACGGATCCCCCAAAGAGCCGGTGGGGAGGGGGTTGCTTCCACGCGGAGCCTCAGCTGTCCAGCGTCTGACCCCAAGCCGGTCAGGGGGAAGGTCTCCCAGGTCGGCAGCTTCAGCACGTTGGCTCCGGGGAAGCCCCAAGAGGCCCTGGTACTGCCCTGGGTTTCCTTCTGGGCATGTGGGCTTCTGGCCCACTAAACCCATCTCCCACTGCACAGGGTAGGTCTGGCTCCGGAGCCCCCAGTGCAATCTTGATGCCAGAACACTGCCTTTTGGAGATTAAATCACTTAATGCTTCGCTGTGTGTTCTAGCCTGAGGGTGCTGTTGACAGAAGGCAGAGTTTTTCTCCTCTGGTTGCTGCTTCTCTCTCTTTTTTCTTTTTGCATTGCATTTGTCTATATCAGCAGAGGTATCTGTGTTTGAAAAAGGATTACCTCCCTCAGAATGTTGCCACTTAAGATTTGCCCCTGCCTTGGAAACTGACATGAGAATAAACAACATATTAAGTCTTCACAGAACACTGGTACCAAGAAGTTTCCAAACTAGAGGACTTAACCTCCTTAACCCAGGCCTTTTCCCTTTGACTTCCTCCTGTTAGTCCGAGCATGGGCAGAAGGCATCAGTGGGGAGAGGAGTGTAATTCTTCTAGTTTGGAAATTTCTTCCATATTCCATGGAAAAGATTGGGTGTCTCCTGTGGGGGGCAGAGTGGTGAGTTACTTGAAACAGAATGGGCAATCTAGTAGGCACTGAAATATTCAGAGGTATCTCATAGTGTCTTAGAAGATCCAAGACCTAGCCGGATGGGTCTTCTCTGTTATTAGAATTGTTTGGATGGGTGGCGGACGTAGTTGAGGGGGTGGGATGCTGAGAGACAAGGCATTTATTAAAACGACCTCTAGAGACTTCTTTTTTTCCCCCACTGGGCTTGAATTTCTTGGGCTTGGAGAGTTGTCACTACCCCATATGAAAAATGGAAGAGACGAGTGAGAGGAAAGAAGAAGAGGGGGAAAAGAACCAACCTGAAAGTGGTTTAAAATCAGAACAGAGTGTTGGTGAGTCAGTCTCCAAGGGTCCCCTCTTCATGCTGTATTGCTTTTTCTTGACCAACGAAAAGCCCCCCTTTTCAGATTTCCCCCCATTCTCATCCATAGCAGAAAGGGCAGTGCTTCTAGAAATTGAGATGTGTCTCCAGGTAAAAGCCACACAAGGCAGTGGGAAGGGAAGTGGCTGTCCCCAGCCTCCATTTGACGCTGTGTTTCTCTCCCAGCCACAAGTTCACAGGTAAAAGTGAAAAGTTGCTCGGGACGGCTCTTCCAAAGAGAGCTGTCTGCTCGCCATGGCAACCTTTTCCTGGGCTCTCTGACTGTCAAGAACGGGGTGCAAAGTTCACAGAACTCAGCATTGTGCCCTCCTCTCTTCTTGTCCCTTTTTTCCTGAAGGGATCGAGGCTGGTTTGCAGCACAATTTAAAGGGAAGATGCCAAATGAAAAGTTCCTCGTTTTAAGTTGGTGCTTATACAAAGCTGCTTTGTGGTTTTTTTCGGCCTGTCAGACTTGTCAGGCCTAGTAAGAAAAAGTATATTGTTTCCAGCACTTGGATTCCTTTCTCCCTGACATCTGCCACTCTGTAAAGATGATAAATTCCTGCCTCATTAGCCAAGGGTGTGGGATTACAGGCTGACAACACATTAATCACCAGCCTCTGTGGCAGGCTGACTAGCAATAGGCATTGTTAACAAAACTTTTCTAATATGTCACTCTTCTCTATGACAGCCTGTAATCAATCATTGTGATTGACGGCGCTGATAGATTACACTATTTATACTTTGTGTAATGAAAGATAGTGTTTCCACCTACTGTCATTTCTGGGCTAGTGGTAGAGGATCAGTAAATGGAAACAAACATAACAACAGGGCAAGCCCTCATTCACCCTAAAATAGCCGTAGAACTACCCTACCTTCCCAAGTCCTAGGCTTGGTTTCCACTTTTGGAAGTGAAAAAGGCCCCATACTGGAACTCTGGCCATCATTCTGGGATGAGGGATAGTGGCGGGGGCACCTGGAAGGACAGAGGTAATTTGGATTTTCACAGAGAGAGCTCTTTGCAAAGGATACGATCCCAGGTATTGATAGGTCGAGTTTCCACAGGTAGGAGATTCCCCAAGCAGTCCTTTTCCTTCCCCTCATCAGCTTACGTGTGTGCAGCTGAGCGTTGAGTGCCTCCTCCCCTGCCAGATGAGAGATGATTTAGATGTTGATAAAATATTTGTTCTTTCCTGGCTCCGAGGGCAAATATTATTTTTGTTTCCCATAATCGTAAGGCGCTGCAAAAGTCAACAGCACCCAGAGCAAGTACAAAACCAACACTCGGAGAGAAGCCCTTTCTGGAGGCCTTTGCCAGGGCTTGCTTGTCCCCCATGAAGCTCAGAAAATTGCAAACAGGATGCGAATGAATCAGCTGAGCTGAAATGTGTTCTGACTCTCACATCCTCGATATTTTTGGAGGGTCCCTTCAGTCATTTTTGTTTTGGTCTGGAAAACATTCGTAAAGGATGCAAGCTGTTTTTGTCTTGCTGGAAGCTATTATTTCAATAGAGTGGCAAGTAAGGAGACTCCTGGGCTGGCATCCTAAGAAGGGAGCATCTTTCCTCATGTGTTGAAGCCATTTCCAGGCAATTGGGTCACAAGTGCCTGTTTTAATGAATCACTTTAAAAATGATTGTGGTTTTTAATTTTCCTACTATTGATTAAACACAAGAAAATACTTCTTTATTACTTCTTTAAGGTGGTTAGTGAGGTTGCTCATAGATATATAAATCTTCATTTGACTCTTCAGTACAAGCATAGATGTGCGATTCCCTGCCTTCCCATTCAATGCATTTTTGATCTTTGCATCTCTGCATTATATGTGGATTGGCAAGGCCAAGAGAAGAGAGTAGTAAGGAAGCAGAGTTGTCGTCCTCCTCCTGAATGCTGTGGTGTTGATAGGCATCGGACACTTTAGGTCGCCCTGCCAGTTGGCAAAGCAAAAGGAACCTGAGACCTACCCCTGGTGAAATTGCCTTAGAGGCGGATGAGATGGGAGGAGGTACGGGGAGACAGGGAGCTAAACTTTAATCTCTCTGTGAAGTTTGAGTGAGCCCAGGATGATTAATGAGATAGCAGACCATCTGATTAAGCCCCTCTGTGTCATAGGACATGATTAGTAGGTGACAGAGACGGTAACAGTATCCAGCCAAACCCTTGTTTCTTTCACGGCTCCGGCTGTTATATGATTAATGTCCCCAAGGGCTATCTTGGGGTCAGGCAGGGGAACCTGTCAGAACAGGTGGAAGTGACAAAATGGGCAGAAACTCCTAAGGGGGACCGGAGTGGTGAGGGAGAGAATGGAGGGGGCAGGGCAGCCAGATGGAGCCGGCGACCTTTCTCTGATCCAAGCAGGCACAGAGATCATCGTGGGAATGGAAACGAGGAAGAATCACAAAACTGCAGATGTTTCCCAGGTCCTCAGTGCATCAAGTACTGCCAGCTCAGACTTGTGGGAAGCACCGTGTGACACGGCACGTTATCACTCGTGGTTTATGTTCCGAGATGGAATGGGATGGGGCCACTGCGGGCCCTGTGGGTGTGACTGTGGGATGCTTGCACCTGTGCCTGTGTAAGCATGCGTGTTTGTGCAGGTACACTAGAACAAGTGCTCCACTCTGCTGGGGGATTAAGTATGTATCAAACCGGTAGAGCTGATATTTCAATTTACTGCTTTCTTGGGCCAATACCTACACATTGTCTTGACTGTGCTACTTAGAAAAGATAATATGAGAAATTAACATGGATTTACAGAATTAAAACCTTTTGATTCTGTAAATTTACAGATTTATAGATTTAAAGTGAACTGTAGAAATCTCTAATTCAGGTAATCCAGATTACAGGTGAGAAATCTGAGGTCCTGAGAAGGTAATGACTTGCCCAGTGGAAGTCAAGACTAGAACCTCAGGCTTCCTATTTCCGGTTTCATATACTAAACCCTTGATGAGTCTGTTGGTAGGAAGCCTCAGACCTTTTCATTAGATGTGAGTTTCCCAGCAAGACTTGAGTCTTTACTCTCCTTATCATATTCCCTCTTTCCCTTCCTAGAAGCACTTTGACCTCCTGGTCAAAGGTTCAAACCTCAGTTGAAATGCAGTCTCATTAAGTCCTTTTGGGCAAGCAGCCTTCCCAGATGTCAACTTTGAGAGGAGACTATGCTCTCAAGACAGCCGTTTTGATTGACAGGAGTCCTGAGGGTAGCCATTTTTACATTAAAGGGAAACTGGTTTGTGTTGCGTTTCATCTGGCAAGCCTGGCTTCTCTCCTTCCACCTTTGATGCCCTATGTGTCTGTTACATACATTCAAGAGTCATTCCAGGGCTGTAATGGGGTCTGGTAGAACTTTCATCTCAGCCATTTTCCAGGGCTCTCTTGGGTTACCAGGTTCCCTTTGTTATTCACATCTACCCAATAACTCTTGCTCTTATGTTCACACAATAATAATAATAACTGGGTTAGAACTTGGGCTGGGCAGTGACCAGCCCCCTACATCTGCTTGATCTCTAATGCAGGAGTTTACAAATTGGAAATCTTTGCTAGGTAGGAAAAAGATCACCTTGCAGTATGATTTTATCCATACCAACAGTACTCATGCTTCAGTCAGTTGCAACTGTGGACTTAATGGCAAAGCTGCACTCAGTGTTATGATCACAAAGGAGGAAGAAGGAAAAATGGAGATTGTATTGGATTTTACTAAATTGTGTCAGTGAGGGAGTAGGTTGAATAAGAGACCCAACCAGGGCATATTCATAACTCTGTCTCCTGACAGTGGTTGATTATGTAGGATTTTGATGTTGATTATCTTTAAATAGCTCTTCTTATTGTGGGACAAACTGGGAGATCTACCCCACATGAGGGTAAAGTACGAAGGATACTAAAATCTTCCCGGAGTTATTAGAGTCCCCATGATTCTGTAGCATAGGCTTTGGGGGATCAATTATGAATAAATAAATGTTCATTAGCTTCAGAGATCTGGTATACGATTTTTGCCATGGGTTTCACCTCAGCATCATACAGCCTTACTAGGCCAAGCAGAGAATGACATAGTGCTCCAAAAACAGTCACTTAAAGACTGGCTCTGTGGCCTTTGAGTGAATCATATAAAAAACAACCAAGATGAGACTGAGTGCCTTCCATGGTCAAAGGGAATCATCTAGGACCAAACCTTTCTGTGAGCTGATAGAAAAATTTGAGCAAACTTTGGCAGACTGGTCCAAGAAGATATTTAGCCTTTACCGTAGTATTCAGGATACTGTCAGGCATTCTGGCATAGTGTGCTGGTGGTGAAGTGGTGATATGTTTTAGTACAGAGTCCATTGGTTGCTTTGGAGGATCATGAAGTGCTTGTGCCTTTTTCCTATTGCTATATAGCTGAGATGCCAAAAATTCAGGCTTTCATAACCCACAACAAAACCTCATCTTTTCCAAGAAGTTGACCCATTCCCTCTGTGCACACTGCTTCATGGTAGAGATTTCCTGGTAGAGCCATGCTGTTGTGGAGGTGACTCCCAGCTTTGCTTTTAGTAGGCCCTAAAGATACTTTGGGGTGTCACCATGACTCACTGGTAAAATTTGGGAATCATTTTATGAGAGAGGCCACAAGCAAATGGTGACTAATGATACAGTACTGAAGTTTGTGAATGATGTACATTCAGGTAAATTAGACCAGATTCACTTTGGCTGCCTTCCTCTATAATTTCTTGAGCAGGGAGAGAGGAGTGGAGTTAATTAGCTTAGGGAAAATCGCATCTCACCTTAAGGGAGCCCTTGGGAGTGGGTTGGGCTCTATAAAATCATCCTCCAAGCACTTGGGCAGAGAAATGTTTGAGAACTTCTATATTAAGATGTAGTGTGCTAATGTTATTACCCAATCAGAGTGTGTGACAAATAGTTTAATGAAGAACAGCAAATATTCTGGGTAGCAGATATTCCTTTACTTAAAGGCGAAGATGAGCTATATTTAAAATTCAGGAAATGCAAACTTAGGTCCATTTGAGGCTAACACATATACAAGATTCTGCCCTTTCATAAAGGATGAAAACATAAGAAAAATGTAGAGTGCAGGAGACATTCATTTGTCTTGGAGAAGACCATTCTGTGGCCCCATCAGCCTGGACTGCCAAGCCCAGGGTACCAAGCCCTCTTATTCTCTTTTGCATTAAAAACATCACAATCATATCTTTTCTATCCTGTTGTTTATTTATTTTTGAGACTCTGAAAATTGATTTATTTTGTGTGTGATTGTTTAAAGAAACTAGCCCAGAAAAATAAGCCTGTGCAAATACACTTTCTTTCTTTTTCTTTTGAGCAGTGATTTTCTTTTTGTAGTTTGGAACTTGAGGCAAATGAAGGTCTCCCTGGTGCTCTGGTAGCTGCAGCCCCTCTTTTAGCATTTTTTCAAAGGGCACAGGCCAATCTGCCCATAATGAGCTTGGAAAGTGAGGATGAAGTTCCTGATAATATGACAC
Organism: Rhinopithecus roxellana; assembly: GCF_007565055.1. NCBI lineage: Eukaryota > Metazoa > Chordata > Mammalia > Primates > Cercopithecidae > Rhinopithecus > Rhinopithecus roxellana. The sequence continues at coordinate 129,560,517 of NC_044559.1, read as the reverse complement.
AAATTTCTTTACTTTTGCTCCTTATTTTATCTTAATTAGTCCCTGTAGAAAGGATTGATTTTTGAGAGGCTTGTAGTGAACATCTGTTGGTATTCCTGGGGTCATTCTTAGCCTGTCCTGTGTTTGACATTTCTTGTAAAAGAGGAGGCATTTGTTCATATTGACATTAGCTGCCTCTGTATCTCTCGGTGGTACAGATGGTCTGTGAATAAAGACATCAAGCTAATAGGCAAGATGACAAGCTTCAATAGAGCCGGGTCTCCTCACACTTAAATGGCAGGGCAGCATAGATTGCTTCTGCTGCTGAGGCTGGGGTCTGCGGGTAGCAAAGCGTGTGGAATAAGTTAAAAATGAAGAGGGAACCTGGAAAATGACTCGAAATCTCTCCCTGAGACTGCAGGGGCTTTTTATTATTGTTTTCATTATTATTACTGGTCCATATAGTATGTCAGGCTTCCAAGATGTCCAGGGTCAGGGAAAGTGGAAACTGGATTTTCTGCCCATCCTGTGACCATACATTTCTGTCGAATGGGCATGCTAATCTCCGAAGGGAGCTATTGTTCTCACTTTCTCGGGAAGTACATTCATGTTCCTCCTTCCATCAGAGGACAGTAACTCCTAAGTCTAGGGGCTGATTCCCCCCAACCCAATAAACCATATTTTCTCAAGGGACTTACAGGAAAGCAACCCTCTGGAACCTTGTAATTCTGTTCATTCCTGAGGTTCTGGGCTTTCTCCAAAATGCACTGTCCCAGTTTGGTGTAATAATTCATCATGGCTTTGGCATGATGAATCTCAATTTAGGTCCATTTATGTTTTAATCATGAACCACCTATTAAGACAAAGAGGTTTTTCAGTTGATTCTTACCAGTGCGAAATGCCATATCTTATGTTACCTAGTTCAAATATGAAGGGGAGCCTCCCAGTTCTGGTGTTGGGTGGATAAGCCCCCCATTTGTTAGGGTCTTTTTATCAGTTTCTGTTGTATCCTTACAGCTTCTATCTTCCCAGATGCTGGAGTCCTCATATTTTCTATCTGTCCTCAATAGAGCAACCCCCTTTGACTCAATTACCTGAATAACTTTTCTTACCTTCTCCTGGACTCTCTTTGTATCTACTAAATATTCTTTATTTTCCATTTGTACATTGGTGACATGTCTACGGGTATGCGTTGATTTTTGTTTTGTTTGCTTGTTTTTGTTTTTTGTTTTTTGGTTTTCTTTGGGACAGAGTCTCACTCTATCGCCCAGGCTGGAGTGCAGTGGCACGATCTCGGCTCACTGCAAGCTCTACCTTCTGAGTTCACGCCCTTCTCCTGCCTCAGCCTCCCGAGTAGCTGGGACTACAGGCACCCACCACCACGCCTGGCTAATTTTTGTATTTTTAGTAGAGACGGGGTTTCACCGGATTGTTCTTTATCTTAGACATTAGTTGATACTGAGTTGTTTGTGTGTGTTCCTGATGCCACCCACACATAGGATCTCAATTTCCCAGCTGTAGGAAATGGGAGAGACCTACCTAATAGGTCTCTAGTATCTCCAAGAAGGAGGAGGAGCTATGGAATAGAAGGTGATAGGGAGAGAACAGGGGTGAGTAGAAAGAAAGAGGAAGGAGAGGAGAAAAGAGTCCTCTAATTAGCCTAGATAATGGTAAGATTAATGAGGTACTTTAGTTAACAAGGCAATTGTCTGGCAGAGGGTGTTGTTCAGTATTTCCAGGCCATTTCTATGAGCTTGAGGCACCATTATTAGGAGCTGAATCAGATGTTTAAGAAGGAGGAAAAATTGGGCTTCCAAAAGGCTGAGGCCAGAAAACAGTCAATCCACAATTGCCTGTCATCTGTTTGATGCAGTTCAGATGGGGACATGGCCCTGCCTTTGTTTCTCCGTTGGGACTGAGTCCTGGCTTCATATTTCAGCTCTCTTGACACCTGAGAGCATTGTCATTAAATGAGAGGAAACTTCTTCCCTAATGTCATTCTCCCATGCCAGCTTGGCTTTTTGCTTCTTAGTCACTGTTTCTGTTTTCCCCTGTGTGGTGAATTCCCCCAGGATGGGGACCAGATATCCAGTATTAGATTCAGTCCTCCTCCATGTGGAGTCAACATCTGTTTGTCAGACTGGGAGCTCCCTAAAGACAGGAATCAATGTATTTTATATTATTTTAGGAGCCTCTCAAAGAAACAGTTATTCCTCTCCTCCTTTCTCCTCTAAATTCTATGGTTCCCATTGGGGATCATGCATTACTTTATTCCACAAACATTTGTAAAGACCTGGTATGTGCCAGGTACTATTCTAGGCACTGGAGATACAGCAGTGAACAGAGACTGAGTTCCTGTCCAAGGAGCTTGCATTTTGGGGTGGAGGAGGTAAGAGAGACAGATAATAAGTAGATAATTAATTATGTGTCAAGCAGGAGGTCATATTGTGACATGTAGGATGATCAGAGATGGCATTTCAGAGAAGGTGACATCTCAGGCTATGTGATATACAATTATTTGGGCAGGTAGTTGAGAGTTCCAGGCAGAGGGAACAACAAATGCATCTTCTGTCATCTCTGGTATCTCCAAGGGAGTGTGAGAGACCAGGAGCAGCATCCCAGGAGACCCAGGGACACCTGATCATCTTCAGTCTCAGAATCATATGCTCGAACATCTGCTGTGGCAGACTGTCTCCTGCTTGGGCTATGTCCAGGCTCAGTCGGTGCCAGCAGCCCTTTTAAACCTGTCGGCACCTTCAGGTGTTTTCCTTCTCCTGCCTGTCTGTGAGGTCTTTTAAGACTTTGAAACTGAGCAATCTAGGTTCAAATATTGTCCCTGCCACATCATGGTCATGTGACATTAGGGAAGTCACTTAACTTCTCTGTGTCTCTGTATATCCTTATCTGTACAATGGAGATGACAGTTGTCTTTAGTTCTCTCTAGAGATTAAATGAGTTCATATATGAAAATGCTTATAATAAACCTGCATATAGTAAATGCTATACAAATGTTAGCCACTATCGTTGTTGCTGTTGCTGTTAACTTGTTTTAGCAAATAAAGCATCTTTCTTACAATGCAAAGCCAGCCTCTTTCCCAGTTCATCCTCCTACTTACCTACAAAATGAGGGATGGAGGTGAACATGAACATGAACTCTGAGGATTTTTTTTGTTAGGCTTGCCTTTCTGGGTTGTACTCTAAGCCACATTCAGCTCACCCAAACTCTAAGGCTGCAAAGCTGATTCTGCATTGAATAGACCATTTTCCTGCTCCTGGTTCATGGAGATCAGCCTTTTCTCTTTGGTTCTAAGTTCCTTCGGGGCAGGTATGAAGGTTCCACCTCTGTTATGTCTCCTGGATCATCTAGGATGATCCAAAGGATTCCCAGATCTGGGCATTTTACTCTGTGCTAATTTATTAGGGGTTTCAGAAAAACGCTCTCTGCTCATGTTTGGCATGCAGTCCTTTCATCAGTGCAACTCTTCATTCTCCATGCTATCCTCTGGTGGAGGCAGCATAGTGTGCTGGCCAACACACCTCAGACTTGGGATCCACATGGTTTGGGATTGAATTCTACTGGGTCAGTGACTTTGGGGATATTAACAATCCCTCCTTATTAAGAAGGTTAATGAGGCAAGGCACAGTGGCTCATACCTATAATCCTAGCACTTTGGGAGGCCAAGGCAGTCAGATTGAGCCCAGGAGTTTGAGACCACCCTGGGCAATATGGCTAAACTTTATTTCTCCAAAAAAACCAAACCAAAACAAAACAAAAAAATTAGCCAGGTGTGGCAGCTCACACCTGTGGTCCCAGCTACTTGGGAGACTGAGGTGGGAGGATCACCTGAGCCTGGGAGGTCAAAGCTGCAGTGAGCTGTGATTGTACCACTGCACTCCAGCCTGGGCAACACAGTGAGACTCTGTCTCAGAAAACAAAAACAAAACAAGTCAATATATGTAAAACACAGAAAAGTGCTGATGAGTGGTCTACAGATAGAAACTATTGATACTGTTATTGTTGTTAATGTTCTTCCAGTGTGCTTTATACATAAAAGAGTTCTAAAACGTAGGGTAGGATAGTCCTTCTCTGAATATATATAATCTGTGAAGGAATTCTTTCACTCAAAGGTGGGTGTGAGGCAACATTCTGCAGTGTCTCAGAAACTGGTGCTCATTAAGGCACAGGATCCTGGCTGAAGCCAGTGGCAAAGCTTGCTTAAAGATACTTTGTCATCTTTCCATGTATCTCAAACTCTATGCTATGTTAGGGGATGCAGCAAATATTTGCAGGATGAATTAATAACTGGTTGAAGGGTGGATGGGTGAGAGATGAGCCTCCCCAGTCTTATAATTAAAACTACCAAAGAGGCAACAGAGCTTTAGCTTGTTCCTTCCCCTCCCCCATCTTTTCCCTCCCACTCCACCTTTTGAACCTTTTGTTAGTCTTTCTGTCTCCTACCTTGTCTCATTTCCGCATTGCTTTCCTTTCTCCTCTGCCACCTCTCCCATCGTCTCTAGGCCCAACCATGACTCTCTGTGTCTACTATTTGTCTCTTTTGCCATCAGTATCAAGTACTCAGTGTCCCTCAGATCCAGAGTATTCACAGTGCAGTGACCCAGATGAAAGGGGGTTGGGATTTGCTTTCTTCCCTTGGTAACTATTTCTCAGGATGACCCAGAATTCATTTGCTCAAGTAACGAGACAACGAGGTCCCCCTCCTTCACTTTGACACCCTCTGTGTCAGTGTTTTGATAACAGTCCTTGCCAAGTATATCATGGCTGAAATTGATGCTACCAGGACACAGGAAACTCACACCTTTTCTCAGGCTGCCTTTCTTTCCTCTACACTTAATGCTGTTTAAATGTCACTGCTCTTGAACAAACAGTGGAGTAATGTGTCGGGGACAGCTAATGCTATATTTTGGTAAGTTCTTATCAAAATGCCTCTGGCAAGCTATTTGGCTTTGATAAAAAGAATCCCGGTCTTACTGGCAGAACTCAATAGTAATTGAACCAGGCCACACCCTTAGGACTCAGGCTCCTGTGGGTGTCCTGAATCCAGCCCCTTTGGCCACACAGTAAGTAGAGTTTGGGTCAATGCTCTTAGCATTAACAAGGCTCAGTAGTCTGAATTCTTTTCAGATATTGACTGCTTCCCACGTCTCTGAGAAGGACTGCCTTTTGGGGCCTCAGTTTCACCATTTGGACAGTGAATTTCCATGCTTTGCCAGCCCATTCCTTAAATAATCTCACCAACCATCTACGGATAATTGCTTTGTGGGTAGCTTATGAACAGCAGCTGGGAGCTGCCTGGTCCCCATCATCTTTGTCTCAAAAGCAGGGTTTTGGGGCCATATTGTCAGTAGAGAAATGTGTGATATAATCATTATTACTTATGACATTTCTACTTAGCTAAGAAGGTATTTCCAGGAAATACCTTTTAAATCAGTAACTTTAAGAAGCTGATGCTTAAAGGGGATTTAGAATCTGGATTATTTTTCTGATTCAAATTATCTTTTCTTTTGGTCTCTGAAGAAGCAAATAAGATATTTATTTCTCTTGTTCCCTCCTCTGCAAATGCTTAATTGATTTTATTCCTGTCAGCTGACTGCAATAGAAATAGCTGTTTCCCTTCTTCCTGTTAACACCTTTCCTGCAGGGGTGGAGGGCTAGGGGGAAGCTGAGACAGGTGAATGTCTTCTTGCGTTCGGCTGTGTTGTGCATGGAGATTTGGAGAGTTTTCATTCTCCCAAAATTATCCACAGCACTTTGAAATGAGGTGACCTCCTGTTCGGCAAAATGTTGATATGATAGTGTTTATGAGGACAGTTTGCTATGTTTAAAGAATGGATATTTGGAAGTCCCGTGTGCTAATTGGATTTTGAATATTTTTGTTTCTCATTGTATCACACCTGAAATGATGAAAGGTCATTTAATAAAAAAATATTGAACCATTGATGCCTGAGTGGCTGCCCAGAGTAAAATTGCCTACCATCTGTCAAGGCAGGAAACCAGAGTACAGTGAAGGTTGGGGGAGAGGCTCCCAACAGGTGGGGTCTCTCACCTAGAGGAGGAGGGTGTGATGGCTGGAAGGGGTAGTCTGGGTTCCTGGTGATTTTGTCTCACATCAGGACTGCATCCAGCTGGAGGGACAGAGCTTCAAGCAAGCCATCCCAAGATGACAGTGTTGACCTCCTCAGTTTCTGTGAAGGGGAGATCACTGTCTACTCACAGAGAATAAACCCAGAACGTTTTGTTTGTCCTACTCCTGTAGACAGTTCCTCCTCTTGCCAGTGGTGAAGGAGCCAATACAAAGTCCTGACTATATGTTCTGACTTTTCTTAGGGGGCTTAAGGAAAGAGAGGGGAGTAATAAAGCCTCTGCTTTGAGAAGCCACCTCCTTTTCCCCGTTGTTCTTGGATAGCTATGGAATGCAATTGTGTGCGTTTAGGACCTTTCGTTGGGCTTTGACATTCAAACCACACACATGCCCTTGCAGATTGCAGAGAGAGAGGATGCCCTAACTAACACATTCCCGGACTGCCTCAGAGGTGGAGCTTCATGAGAAAAGCCTACTCTAGGACTTGTGTGGCCTGGAGAGCACTGAAGTTGTTCATGATGGAGCTGGCTTTTCCAGTTGCCTCTGAACCTAGGATCTGCTTTCTGTCTCCCTCCCACATCATAGATTGAATGCTATTCTCATGTAATAGCTTTGGCTTTTTTTGTTTGTTTGTTTTACTCACAATTGCAGATAATCCATAGGCATTCTGCATACATCAATCTTAGGGTTCTGTTTGTTTTTTTCATGAAAACATGGCTTTGTTCAGTGTCCTGTGGTATAACCTGTGGCTGCAGGAATTACAGAACTGCTAGTAGGATTCTTTTAGATAGCAAGGAGAATATCGCAAGGAAATATGGAGAAGAAAGAGTCCACTCCTGCTGGCGTCTTTCACCCCGGCCAATTGTTTTCCCTCTCTACACTGCCTTTCTCCTCTCTACATTTGGGCTTCTGTTTCTTTTTGTGTTTCTCCACTTCTGCCCCCACACTGTCCTTTTTCCATCTTGCAATACATTTTGTTCTTTTTGTTGCTCCATGTAAGGGGCCTCATGGATTGCCGACCAGCCTATTGCAGGGGTTGCGTTTAGCCCAGGCTTTCCTCTAAGCCATTTAGCTGTGGGCAGAATTGCGGAGTTGCATGTTAAAAACCACAAGAGAGCTGTGGTTATGACAGGCTCTCTGCATGGAATAAGAAAAGAACAATCTTGGGCAAAAGGCTCTCAGCATTCTTCCTGATACCACTGCCAACCAAAAACCACCCTAAGCAGATTGTGCTGAAGGTTGGCCACTTCTCAGTCCAGATACCTGGCTGAATGTTTCCCTGAAATGGAGCCTGGGGAGCAGATTTTGACTTTTCAGGCTACTTGCTCATAAAGCCAACCATGTGGATACAAAATTGCTCACATAGGAAATGCCAAGTGGATGCTCACCGTGCAGCCATTATGAGCAGCTGACATTGTTGAGGGGACATCAGGATCCTGTATGCCTGCCTAGCCACTGTGGCTTGTGCAAGTAGAAATAAGGTCATTTTTTTATTCATAGCAGAATTGCCGGATGATCTTAATAAATATGGTGTCTCATTCTTTAAAACTAAATACCATCTCAAAAAATGTATATATGTGTGCAAATATTTATACACATGCATGCATGCATACATGCACACACACATTCATAGTGGAAGCACTCTTAACCAACTTAACCAACTTGCATTTCACGAAGTTGGTGTATTCACCTACACCTGCCATCCTCCTGTGAAACATACTGGCTGCAGCACATCACCCTACATATGTAGGGCAGGGCACTTCTGTTCCCACCAGGTGAACTCTGTTTTTACCAAGTCAATTGAGCCTGTTCCCAAACCTGCTTATGTTAGTTTGTTTATATTGTAATAATGTGGTTTAATTAAATGTTATAAAACCAATGAATGAAATAGTGCAGATATATATATATATATATATATATATATATATATTTTTTTTTTTTTTTTTTTTTCATGAAAACTAAGGTGAATGTTTTGGAAAGACTCAATGAGGTTTAGTTTTTTGAATATATTCAAACAAGTGTAGACAAGGCAGTTGTACAAGCTTGGAAGGAAAAAAAACATAAAATTCTAGAAGGAGTCTGCACTCAGATTGCCTTAAAAGACTTTTAAAGTTCTATTTCCTCTTTAAAGAAAACGAAACAGGAAATTTTAGAGCTATATAGTAAGAATGGTTTGTACAAAGTAGTCCATGTTAAGCTTTAGTCAACAGATCCATATGCAAAAGAAAAGGCCTAAGCCAATATGGAAAGAGCAGCAAATTAATTTGATTCACATGATTTAAATTCAAACGTTTACATATGAATGTAGCATTTTAACCAACTTAAAAAAAAAAAAACCCAACAAACTAGCCACCTACTGGTTCAGATCAGTGTATAAGTGCTTCTGCTCATTAATACTTGCCCATAAAATCAAAGTCTGGTAGTTGTGTTTAGAGGTGAAAGGAGAGAATTAGCAAAGAAATTCATTCTCCAATAACTTGTCTGGATTCCGTTTTTCTTTTGCGGTGGAATTCAGGTTCTAGATGGTAACAGGAAAAGCAGGCATTTCCAGGCATCGGGAAAAGCAGGTTCTAGATGGCAACAGAAAAAACAGAAAGTGTGTGTGTGGAGGAAAATGAGGGTTTTCAGATCCTGGGACAGCTCCCAAGTCTGCTGCAGCGTTCCTGCTGGATGCAAGTCACAGGGGCAGCACAGATGGGAACCCCTGAGTTGGTGTGGATGTGAACAATGAAGAGCAGGAGGCTGAAGTTCCGTCAATCCTTTTCAGGTCGAGAGTGGGAGGTGGCTCAGGAATGTGGCCCCTGATGTCAGCCTGTGCAACTCTTGTCAACAAAGAGAGCTGCTAGTTGCAGAAATTAAAAGCAAACTTTGACTGGGAATGTGTGGGGAAGTGGTAGCTCAGTGAGTGAGGCCAGATGCTACATCAGCTCAAAGTAAATCCATGCACTTGGCTTTACTGATGGAGATGATGGATGTTTATGATCCTCAGTGTGAAAAATCCTTGCAGTGAGATTCATCCTTGAACTCCTTCCATCTGTGAAGATGCCCAAAGACTCTAGAGAGGCCTTGGACCAGTCCCTGGGAGTAGCATGCCCTAGAGTACAAGGCCAGGGGCCTTTGTGATTGACACGATTCTCCACTGTCTAGCCCAGAGCTCATCAGGAAGGCAATCATTACAGACGCGAAAGTGTTGAGCAGGATGTATTCCATCTGATGCAAATTCATGTGCTAGAGGACCTCCTGGCTGTGTTCCAAGGAGCATCTACCTTATTCTAACATCTGTGAGGGATACTCAGTGGAGTCGAATTGGAGACTTATGTATCCTAAGTAAAATAAACCCTCTGTTGCACGTATGAAAGTGATAAATAATTTAAATACAATTTTAAAATATTGGTGCTTCTCAGCATCTCCCACTCCTCATGGTTCTCTCTTTGACACCTCCAGAGTCCCTTAGGAAGGGTGACTTGATTCTCAAGCATCATTCCAGTGTGCTTCCTAACCAATACCAGCAGTGCCGGGCGATCCAGTTGACAAGTAAACCCTGGGCTGCTGGCACGCCCATTACTGTCACTCATCTGTGGGCTGACTCCCCCTTCACTTTGCTGAAGCTCCCAGCTTGGCCTTTGGTGTTCCTCCATCCTGCAGTCCTACCCCTTAGCCTGCCAGGGCCCTTGCCTTTTCAGGCCCACCTTCAGCCAGGCCTCACTCTCCTACTTCTGGCCAGGCTGTTGCCCAAATTGCCATCTCCAGTGGGCAGAAGATTATTTGTAGCTCCCACTGCAGATTGGTTCGGAGACTGAACGCTAGTCTCTTGAAATAGATCTTTAGTTTGGAGAGAGCTCATGGCAAGGCTTCTTGGGCATAGGGTACTCAGCTCTGTGCCCCTCTCCCTAGAGGATGTGCACATGGCTAATGCTGCAGGAGTGGGTGGGGGAAGGTTCTAAGAAATACCCAGAACCACTGTTCTCTCCTACCCTCAGGTCCTTTTGCTAAACCAGGCTTGTTTGTGGATCTTCCTTCCCTAGGAAGCCTCTTCTCAGTGTGGGGTTCCACAGTTCTGCTCTTTACCATTGGGGTTGTTTCTCACCTTTCCCCAGCACCCACACTTGTATATACATACACACACACCCTTTCCACTGCCATGCCTTCCAGTGGTCTAGGAAGTATTCTAGTGGGAAATAGTCTAAAGTAGAAGTTCATAGTAAGGGATCTTCAACCAGACTACCTGGGTTCAATTCCTAGCTCTTCTACTCTCTGACTTTGCTACCCTGGGTAAATTACTTAACCTCTCTGATTTCAGTTTCTTCATATGTAAAATGTGGTAATAATCATATTTACTTTATAAAGGCTATTATACAGAATAAATGAGGTTTTCTTTTGTATTTTGAGGAGTACCTGGCATGTAGTAAGCCCTGGATAAATATTAACTATTAATATTATATCTGAACACTAGTCACTGTGGCTGCTCAAATTCTTTTTTTTAGGACACTTCTTGACTACTGTAAATCAGTAGATGTAAAAGATACTGGGTTCAGGATGAGTTCCCAGCTTTATACCCAATATCCACTTAGACTCATCCAGAATATTTTCTTACACCTTTAGCCATAAATATTCAAAAATTGCTACATGTTGCTAGCCCATCAAGTTATTAGTAAGGAACCCCATTTGGGCAGGCTACTAGTGTGGAACCTCACCTCTGTTACTCTCAATTACTCTGTGTGTTTAAAATGTCTTAAAATTCTTTGTATCTTTAAATTTTAATTAGGGATTGATAACAGGTTCTGATAACTTGTAAATGGAGACTGATCAGTTAGCCTGTGTTTTGATACGTAGACTTTTTTCAAAAAGAAAAACTTCTTTGGTCAGAAGCTGCTGTTCTGTGAAACTAAACCAGACTGTGTTTTGCCTTGTGTGAGAAGGGAAAGCGTAGTGTTTGTAGGTGAACAGTTTACATGACTGTTGTGATAATCTATCCTGTCTCCCTGCCTTCTGTGTCTACCCAGCTTAGCCTATCTTTTTTTTTATGAGACAAAGTTTCACTCTTGTTACCCAGGCTGGAGTGCAAAGGTATGATCTTGGCTCACTGCAACCTCTGCCTCCTGGGTTCAAGCTATTCTTCTGCCTCAGCCTTCCAAGTAGCTGGGATTACAGGTGCTTGTCACCACACCCAGCTAATGTTTTGTATTTTTTTAGTAGAGATGGGGTTTCACCACGTTGGCCAGGCTGGTCTTGAACTCCTGACCTCAGGTGATTCACCCACTTCGGCCTCCCAGAGTGCTGGGATTACAGGTGTGAGCCACCATGCCTGGCCCCCCGCCTAGCCTATCTTATACAATGCAAGTGGAGTAATCTTCCAAGGGCATGATTTTGATTTCGTCTTTTTTCATGCTGAAAAGCAGTGAGGGCCACCCCGTTGCCTACCAAAAATGCCCATTTATGGTCCAGCACAACCTGTTGCAGTTTAATGCGTCAGGGAGCTGCTCTTTCCACTGCCCCCTTCACCATCTTGGTGCTTCCGCTGAATTGGCCGACTCCTGCTTGTCAAACATGCTCTTTACTTTCTTCTTTCTCTGCCCTTTTAATTCCCATCCACCCACTTTCCTATTGTATCCTTGTCTGGAACAGCATACCACACTCCTATTCATTGTTCAGGACTCAGTATAAAGCCACTTCTCCCAGGAATCTTTCCCTAATTCCTCTCAGCCAAACAGAATCACCCCTGAGGTTCCATAGCCCTTCATCCCTCATCACGTGGGTATCATATACCATTTCTAGTGTGAGGTATAAGGATATTTTCAATGGACATTTTTATGTTTAAATCTTATATATACCTGCAATTATTAGTTTAGGAAATAGTCTTAGAAATATTTAAGATCTTTGATGCATATTGCAAAATTGCCTTTTAGGCAATATTATTCCATTTATTCTCTACTGTCTGTGTACTGGGGCCCGTTTTCCCATACTCTATATAACCCTGGGTATTATTTTTTTGCCACTTTTTGCTATTTTGAGTTTGTTTGTTTTTTTTTTTAAAGAAAAATCCTTTTATTTTAATTCATGTTGCATTGCTCTAATTTCTAGTGAGACTGAACATTTCAAAAATGTGCTTATTAGCCATGCACATTCTCTCTGAATTGTCCGTTGACAGGGCACTTGACACTTTATATCATAGTAGTTTTGTGAACTTGTCAGCTACCGAGGATCTATACGACAAACAGCTATACTGTCAGCCCCGCTCCTGTGCTTAGAACGTGATAGGTATGTACTAAGCATTTGTTGAAAGGTTAAGTGAATAAATATATATGGCTGATGATGGTTAATGTTCCTTAAGCATTTAAAAAGATCTAGACTCTAATTTACCTCCAGTACAATTCAAGATGCAAATCTTGAATGCTCCATTCAGTGTGATCATGGCAGTGCCTTTCTCTTCATAAGTCTTCCACTTGTGAGGTTGGTTAACAGGAGCCTGAGGTTAGATTTGCAAACATAAAAACCTATGGGGTAGGGAGGTCTTTTGGTCCTCTCTATGATCCTGGAACATCACGTGCTCTTTACTTATACTTCTGGGCTTCACCAAAATAGAGATGTGTTTTGGAGCCCAAGAAGCAGGAAGGCAGGGTGAGAGCAGACCTGTGCTTTGAGAGACGTCTGCTTTTCAGATGAGATGGTGTAGTGACAACTTCAGGGACAGATGCCTGGCTATTAGGATTGATTGAGTCTTTTAGATGTCAGCTCATTTCCTTGTAGAAAATGAAATCTAATAGAAACTGGTTTATCTGGTATTCTATCAAGCGGAACATTTTTTATTACATCATATTCATACGAATGACCCTAAGGCACTGCAAGATGGCATTAAGGGTCACGTTGGAGTTAAAGGTCTTATAAATTATATTATCATTCTTTTGAAAATTGGTGATTGTGGCAGATGTGGTAATTTTCCATTCACCAGAATGCCTGAGTTACCAAAAGCAAAGATTTCTGCAGACTGGGGAAGTTTTGTGGGAGCGTGTGTGTTTACATGTGTAGGTGAGCACATGGGTATGAGTATTGGAGGCCAGTGATGGAACAATGAGCTGGAGTCCACTAGACGGTGAAACTTACAGAGTCTTGACCATTCATCATTCTGATTCTCAGATTTCACCGGCTGACAAGCAGCTTTTTTTTTTTTTTTTTGAGACAGAGTCTCGCTCTGTCACCCACGCTGGGGTGCAGTGGCGCCATCTTGGCGCACTGCAAGCTCCGCCTTCCGGGTTCACGCCATTCTCCTGCCTCAGCCTCCCGAGTAGCTGGGACTACAGGCGCCCGCCATCTCGCCCGGCTAGATTTTTGTGTGTATTTTTTGTAGAGACGGGGTTTCACCGTGTTAACCAGGACAGTCTCCATCTCTCCTGACCTCGTGATCCACCCGCCTCAGCCTCCCAAAGTTCAGGGATTACAAGCGTGAGCCGCGGAGCCCGGCCGACAAGCACCTTCTAAGGGTGACTTCACTTGGGAATTGTTTGGTTGAAGCAACGGAAATAAGGAAACCAAAACCTCTTCAACGCTATGCTAAGTGTTAATCTCATTTCATAAAGGAAATATGAGGCTGGATTATATTTATTGTGTGTGTGTGTAAATTTTCTTAAGAAAGCAATAAGTGGTTTTTTCCTTGTGTGCAGGTAGCACCTGCCATCCTGACCTGTTGACAGATAATTGCTTGACAGCCTGGCCTTTGATGTTAAGCCTCACTTAGGCAGAAAGAAAGTTTCCCTGCACCTCCCTACCAGTCCTGGGTGGTCTTGTCTGCTTTCCTTCCCCAGAACCTTGCCCAGGAAACCCATGGATTCAGGCCCCCGGGTGCGGGTAGGGTCAGTAAACGCCAGACCACTCCCCAACGTTTGGAGAGCAAGGAGGGGCCTGCAAACTCACCTTAAAACAAACAAGTGCTAAATTAAAAAGAATGTTAAATACAGATCAGCTGCCTGGCTCCTGACAGCAGATTTAATTCTTCCCTCCTCTCACCTGATGGAGCTTCGCCTGCAGGGTTTGCATCAATTACCCGTCGACATGTGGAAAATGATTGATGAGCTGCCTGCGGCACTGAAGTACACTTTGTCAACCGCTCATCATTTATACATCTTATCTCTGCCAGAACAAAAGATAGGACAACCCCCGCACTGAAGTTGGGGATGGGAAGGGGGGAGATGAGGATGAGGGTGAGGGAGGCAAGTCAGGCAAAGCTGTTGGGTGCCCACAGGGACCAACTTGGGTGGTGAGGCGCCTGCTGTTGCCTTGGAACTGTCTGGTCAGTCAGCTCTGCCACAGGCCCTGGCTTTGCCAAAACTCTTTGGCTGTCCTCACCTCCCCCACCCCCAACAAAGTCCAGGAACAGAGAACTGCATGCTGTTTTAATTACAGCATCATCTCAGAGAGCTTTAGAGGCACTACAGCCACTCTGCAGCTGACCCTTTGCTTTAATCAACCACTCCTAAGGCAGGGTTTGTAACCATTCCTGACAAAGATGAATCACGCCCGTGGATCCAGCTTCTGAGAGAACCTGGGCGGTCTGGAGGAGCTGCCCAGGCAGCAGCGGCTGTTGGGGCCAGCTTTTGGGAAATTGGGGCATCTGATGATGGTGGGACTTCGCAGCGAAATTCATGGTTTTATTACATGTTCCCAAGGTTGGAGTGAGACCCAAATGTTTTCGTTCAGATTGAGATGAAAGGTTGGTGGTGATGCTAACTCCTTGTTTGCTCCCCAGCTGTGGCCTTAGCACTGAGACCCCTCCTAATATGGGAACAAAAAATATCACCTTGCAAAGGTCTTTCAGTCCACAGCTATCTTCTCTTTCCTGGTGACACTATTATAGCCACAAACCCAGGTGATGGCCTAACAATCATTTCTAGGCAATAACTGCTGAAAATAGCTATTTTATTATGAGCTGATCTCTATTAATTCACTCTCTATTAAAGGCATCCCATTTATTGATTTTTTTTTCTTTGAAAGAAAGGGTACTGACAAATATAAAGTCAAGTGACCTAGTTATATAATTTGAGTGATTGACCCAACAGATTCTTTAGTAATTGGTCAGGGGGTAGAGAGGAATTAAGGTAGAAAACTTCAACCTTATCATATAATAGGATTTCCCTCCAATAAAATTCGATACATTACTTACAAATTGCTAAATAATAAATAAGAATGAAAAATGAACATACCTACTGAATGAATTCTAAAAGCAAGTCGTACAACTATGAGGCAAAATCATGCTAGAAAAGAAGTGACTCCACATAAGAGAATTATGAAATGGAAAAAGAAAATAGCAGAACACCAAAGGGCCCAACACCCAGGAGAACATTTCAGCAGCCTTTGAAAATTTAAAAACAGTGTTTCGAACTCTTCCACCAGTTTAGTTGGTATTGTTAGAGGAAAGGTTTTACCTATGCTCAAGAATTTGTAGATGAGATAACAGTGACAGGTAAATAATCATCATGACATCAAGTGCATGGAGCATGAATTACACTATACAGAGGGACTCTCTTGGACCAGAAGAGAAGGGCGGCCACTGAAGATCTCATAATGCCCACAAATGTGCTAGCATTGGCAGATCATAGTGCATCCCTGTTCTGAGTGAAAGAAAGCCCTTGATGAACTGCCAAGGGACAGCACCAAACAGAGGCATGTGGTCCCTTTAAGGTGGATTTGATTTGAGATTTAAGTGGTAGTCTTAATGCACCACGATGAATGGAGTTTTACATTTTTTGTGCTTTTGATAACCCTTCAAGGCTTCTATCTTGGGAAGTGGTCACCTATTTGGCATTCATCTTGAAAGGTTTAAAAGCTATTTGTATTATTTTCCTAAAACTGCTCTAACAAAGCCCAACCAACTAGGTGGTTTAAACAGCAGAAATGTATTGTCTTACATTTCTGGAGGCCAGAGGTCTAAAATCAATGTATCTGCAAGGGTTGGTTCCTTCTGAGGGCTGTGAGAGAGAATCCCATTCCTGTCTCCTAGCTCCTGACAGCCTCAGGTACTCCTTGACTTGTAGATGGCATTTTTACTCTGTCTTCACCTTGTCTTTCCTCTATGGATGTCTGTCCTTGTGTTCAAGTTTTTCCTTTTTTTTGAGGACATCAGTCGTATTGGATTTGGGCCCATCCTAATGACCTTATCTTAATTTGATCATCTGCAAAGACCCTGTTTCCAAATAAGGTTACATTCACAGTTACCCGGGGTTAGGACTTCAACATCTTTTTGGGAGAACACAATTCAACCCGCAACTGTATTACCCAAGAACTTTAATTCGAGAGATTCTACCTTCAGTGCTTTATCTTGTAGTTTAAGGCATAGATTGTTATCTTGAAGCAGGAGTTGTGTCATGTCGGATCTAAGAGTGGGCACGTAGTAACTACTTGATAAATATTTGTTAAATGAATGAATGGATGAGACTTTAATCTTGAACTTTCTTGGAAAAGGCACTTTTATATGATATTTGTACCAGGAAAATTTACTACTTTTCAACTTATGAAGTCAATGAACTCCAGAGGTACACAAAAGTTTTAGCAAAAAAAAAAAGGTTTTCTTTAAAAAATAATATGAAGCTCAGAATGTGGCCATTTATAGGGAATCTTCTTTTTGTGAATGGCACTTTAGAGAGAAGAATTCCCTTCATTATTCCATTTTTGCAGAAGTCAGTGCCTTATGCTGGATTTATTGTTTTGCCAATACATTGTCACTTGGGGGAAAAAATTCCCCATGGAAACTTTATATTAGAAGTTTGTTAAAACTGGCTCAATATTGTTTATATTGTCCGGTTCACATGCTGATATATAAGGGAGATTCAATATCATGAGTAAACTATTACCTAATATGTGCAAATGATTAAGTCTTGAGTTAGTAAGGAGGAAGCTTTTGTGTCTTCCAGAAACATTTACATACAAGTGAACTTTTAAACATATTTGAAATAAAACAGCAGCAAAAATGACTATATTTGATAAAAACTTGTCCAAAAATGTAGATATAGCAAGTGTAGAGATTAAGATGTTTATTTGTATAAAATAGATGAATACTGTTTTATTCTTAAACTTTCTATATCTATATTTTGCATAAGTTTTAAAAACCCAACATAGTCAATATTTGTTTACTGAAACTATGTGATGGACCCTATAATATATCAGGCTGAGGAGGACCAAGTGTATCAATAGCCCAAGGCAGCACCTCCATGTGGGTAATGTTAAGGATACCTATATGTCAGGCCCCAACCAGAGACAGCATTTGTGACCTGTCACTCAAAGGAGGTTTGTGGTACTTGGAGAGGATCCAGGAGGTAATACCAAAAAGCTGCACTTAGCAATGCCTGCCTACCCCTCCTGTATAGCTCATGTTATTTTGCTGCCTTAGACCACCTTACACCAAACCATTCTTACCTCCTTGCTTTTGTTTATGCTGTTGCCTCCTTTTGGAAGGGCCACCCTCCACCACTGTGCTGTGTTGATACTACTGACACTTCCTTTAGTTCCTGTTCAATTCCCAAGCCTTCTGTCAAGCATTCTTGGACATTCCCATCCCATGCTGACTGTTCCTTAAGCTAAAACCCTTAGAGTTAATATGATACACTTGGCTACCTCATTATTTTGTATCAGCCATTCCTGTCTCTAACTATAATCAGCTCAGCCAAGGAAGATATACTTATATGGACAATGTCTTTGTGCCTTGGCTGTAAACAGTGTTGAATAATTAATCTCACTTGATGAGGTCTTACTTAATGATAGCCTCCAATTATTCACCAAGTTGAGGGGCAACAATGCTTGTCCATTGTCCATGCAGGTTAGACTGGAGGAAAGGGCCTTGGGGAGGAACTTAAGGTAGATGGAATTTGTTGATGGAATGTGATTTACTTGATCAAATTTTCCACTGGCATTGGTTCATACTTCCCTAAAGAGGATTAAAAATAAGAAAGGCCCTCCTGGGAGTCAGGAGAAGTGATGAGATGTGCTGTAGCTAGGCCCTTCCTTTGTGAAATAGAGTTTATGCCATAGACAGATGTCACAATGCTCAACAAATGACCGAAGTCCATCATAACACCAAAAACAATGAAATGCATTGATTTTAAAACTACTATTTTGAAAAAACAAATATAATCCCTATGGCAAAAAAAAAAAAAACCCTAAATTTTGACTTGGGGTGACAATGTGTCAGAATCATGACAAAGCTGAGTGTCCCTTTAATAGACTTGATCACAGAGGGATCCATCAACATCCCAGGGGTTGGTTGGGGGGACTGTGATTCTAAAATTAGGAACAGAAGGAAGAACTGAGGAGTGGTGAGAACTAAATTAGGAGCATGTTTTGGGAGGATTATAATTTCAGGGAGGATAGCTCACGGGAGTTGCAACTGTAGACATTTTTTATCTTATAATTCCCTGTTTAAACCTGGACAACTTTAATTTGGGATTAAAAAATGATGGCTGAAACACAGAGCCATGTTCCAATGATGAAGGGCTGCAATTTACAGGCCAATTAGAATGGCATTTGTTTTCATTCTGCGGCAACTTCCCCCCCACCCCCCAAGAGTACTCCTCAATAATAGCAAAACAGATTCCTGGGTCCAAGAGTGGTTTTCTGGAGCTGACAGCTGCCATATGCCTTTGGCTGACAGGTGGGGGACAGGTTCTGGGCAGCTTCCAGAGAGCCACTCCTTGAATTTTGCCCATTTTGTTGAGCCACTCTCTCTGCAAAACAATGCCATTTAACTTCAAGCTCTGACACCTTGCCTATTTCTATCTCACTATAAATAAACCTACTACCCCCATTTGCTTGCCTTCCCCAGGTCGGGCATTCCTCAATTATAGTCTTAAACCTGACCAAGCAAGAACAAATGGTGACCTTAAGTTATATCTTAAAGTCCTGCCTCATATTGGGACACAGAGTGAGTTTTTTTGGCATTCTTTTTGACAGGCTGCTTGTAGATAGAACGGTTTTCCATAAGGAATTGAAATCATACATCAAATGTATTGTTTTATATGTAAGCCACTGGAGACCAATGAAAGCAGTTGGTAGAGCCCAAATACCATTACAAATAGATTTATTGTAGTGTGTTTTCTCCCACCTTTTTCTAGAAGTTATTACTTTAATCTTAAGAATTTATATATGTATGCTTGTGGCTTTTATATGGTTTATGCATTCACTTTGGAGACTTTTAGCTATTTAGTGGCGAGGTGTTTAAAACAAGTGTTATCAAGGAAATAATTTTGACTTTACATCATTTTTTTTTTATTTGCCTCTGAATGCTACATATAGAATAGCCAATCGGCAATATAAAAGAGTTACTGTGGATGTCATGGAAACTTATCTTTCCAGTGCCCTTTAGTTTGTTGTGTTCATCTGCACCTCCCAAAAACAAGCGGAGATAAAATTGCTGTATTCCTTTGCTGCCAAATTAGAAAAAGCTCTTTGCCTTCCTTCCTGAACTGTTTCAAAGACAGAGAACATTAGACTTCACAGCAATTAAACTCACTCTAGTGTACATTTACCAAAAGGACTGGAAATTTTTTTTTTCAGCCAGCCCCACAATAACCCAGCTGTTAGAAAATTTAAAAAGAAAAATACTGAATGATGCTCTTAGCAGATGAATTAAGTGATCTTGCAAGACCCTTCTCATTTATTATATTCATACTTCAAGTACATCATATTTAGTTAAAATTTTTTGCATATTATCCTACAATTTAACCTATTTAATAAGTTTTTTTCACAAACCCCTGTTTAATTTACCACCTTCCTCTTCACACGCACAGACGCACATGCTTACTCACTCTGGTTTCAAATATTATGCATAAACTGATGTTTTGATTTGGTAGCCATAATTTCTAAGTCTGTTGATAGAAACTTGTCAGTCATTTCCAAGGCAATATGTTGCCATCTAACTGTTTTGATATGTGTGAAACTCTTGTGGTTTGTCTAGTTCTTATAAAAACACTGCGTATCCCCTTTGATCTTTTGTGTACTTTCAAAACTTGATACTGATGAGGAACTTGACTCTTCAGTTTCTTTTGAACTTGTTTTAGAATCATGACAGTGTTTTTCTAGTACAGAAAAGTAGACACACCTAGGGGACCCAAAGAGACCTGACTGTGTGTCAAACTAAGAGTGCACGTGTTATTCTTCTGACAGTTATTGAGATGAAAAAGCAGGTTAGCAGTTTTCTTAGACCATATCAGGCCCTGAAGAAGAGACAGTGGCTTTTAAATCTCTCTGTGGGGCATGTTTAGGAGGGACAATGCCTCTCCGGGGATGGAGGTACCTTCCAGTTCAAATACTGTTTGGAAAGTGGGGTGACTGAAATCAATTTTCTGACCCCGTTTGTGTCATCTTCCAGAACACAAAGGACTGTTTTCATAGACTTTTAAGTTTGAGTTTAAGCTCTGTTCCAGTCTGAGCCAATCTCCACCCTTTGGAAACCAGAATATGCCACCCCAAAATATGCCTCTCTAGCATAAGGATTATTTTGAGCTGATTATTTGGAGGACTACAGCCATAGGAGAAGCTCTGACAAAAGAATAAGAGTTACCCTGTTATAAGGGAAATTTACATCTATCAAGGGAATTTCCATTCATAAAGGTGTCTTCTCTCTGTACCAAGAAAAGAAGGATGACTGCATCACCAGAGATTCCTTTCATTGGAGAAGGTGTCGACTGAAATCTGCAGAACAAAATCTGAAATCTGAAATCTTTTTTGTGGACCATACTTCACCTGGATACCTCCCCAGTACATGTCTCCCTCCACTCCCACCCAACATCCTTCTTTCTCTGTTTCATTTGAAGATGGTATTTAAACCTGAACTCAAGCCACCTCTTTGAGATTCGCTCACTTCTTTTCTGGGTATCTCCCTTGTATAAATGAGTTATCGTTGAAGCTCAGAAAACACCATCCCAAAGGATGGCACTTTGGCAGCCTGGGAACTTTGAATGAAGCAAATGAAAAGATCTTAGAAGCAGGTTCAGAACCAAAGACTTTCTCACCTTCTGTTTCTCTCCCCAAGTACAGGGTGGAACTCTCCTTCTCTCTCTCTCCCTCTCTCTCCCTCTCTCTCTGAAGTGCTCTCATTTGAAGCTTCTTGGCCGGACGCGGTGGCTCAAGCCAGTAATCTTTGAATTACACTTTGGGAGGCCGAGACGGGCAGATCACGAGGTCAGGAGATCGAGACTATCCTGGCTAACAAGGTGAAACCCCGTCTCTACTAAAAAATACAAAAAACTAGCCGGGCGAGGTGGTGGGCACCTGTAGTCCCAGCTACTCCGGAGGCTGAGGCAGGAGAATGGCGTAAACCCGGGAGGCAGAGCTTGCAATGAGCTGAGATCCGGCAACTGCACTCCAGCCTGGGCGACAGAGCGAGAGTCCGTCTCAAAAAAAAAAAAAAAAAAAAAAAAAAAAAACAAAAAAAAACAGAAGCTTCTCGAGAAGAATGGACACAATTGCCTTCGATCTCCTCCCTGAAATTTCATTAGCCAGAAAAGTTTAAACTCACATTGCAGGAAGGAAGACTAAGGAATCTTACCACACCTAGACAGACTTTGTCACAAGCTGTTTTCTGTTCTTTGGTCCCATTCCATTTCCAAAAAGAATTATTTAGAAACTATTGCCTATTTACAAACTATTCTTTGGGCCCAGCTGACTCTCCTAAAAATCATACCCTTTTCAAAATTACCTACATTCCCCCATCTCCCTTTCCCCTATGAAGAGGGCAGTATTTAAGCTTGAACGATCTGGTCCTTCTTTGAGTCTCATATTTTGTATGGCTCCCATGCACACCAGCACATTAATAAACGTATATGCCTTTTCTGCTAATCTATTGTCAGTTTCTTTCAGCAGACTCTAACTTTCAGAAGAGGAGGGGAAAATTATCTTTGCTGCTACATTACACATGTTAATAAGCTTCTGTTTGTTCTTCTCTGTTAATCTGTCTTTTGTTATGGGGGTCCATTCCAACTAAGAACATGAAGGGTGGAGATAAAATGATCTTTCCTCTCCTATAACCCCTTTTGGCAGCAATGGATTACTAAAAGATTATTTTCAAAGCACAGTTTTAATTAATACTTTGAAATACACCTGGTAATACATAGTAGTGGCTGGTGCAGTGCCCTTCAGTTGAGAACCTCTTTTAATGTCTAGTTAAAGATCATGTGTAATTAACATACTGATTGTTATAGAACAAATGAATTTAGATATGTATGTCAAGTTTGTACACCTAAGTAGGTTAAGTACTCCCACCTGATGTGTCTCATGCTATTAATTTGCTGAGTAAACACTATTTTTATAGTTGAAAGATCAGTTCCATTCCAGCCTGATTATTCCAGCCATTCCAAATTAGTTTTGTTCAAATTAATGAGGCCTTATTAAATTTGAAAGGTGACCTAGATTGGAGATTATAGTCTTGTCACAAATCTCTCTGAAATTGGACCTATATCCAGCTTTCAAGCCCCTTGGTTCCTGAGCCCCAAAGCATAATTCTTTCCAAGGTTTGCAAACCAGAGTTTTACCTGCACCTTTGGTTTTTGCTTTTTACCATCAACTTGACTTCAACATAACTGTCCTCCTAGTTTTTTTCTGTCTTGTTTTAATTGTTTTGTGCAGAGCTTTAGTTCCTTTGTCTATTCTAACTTCTACTGGATCTCCTGTTTGAATCATGGATGCACTTACATGTTGCCCCCTTACCTAGATTCTACTCTTGACTCATAATACAGCCCCAGTTGGGCTGGTTTTGGGAGAAGCCCTTATCTCAACTTTTTACCTTGTCTCTGTCCATAACTTGTCTGTGGTCCTAGGCTGCAAGAAATTTTCTGCCTCAAGGTCAGTACTGGAAGACATCTTTTTCTGCTTTAAGATTTGGCTATCCCCAATGTAGGTGATTTTTTTTCTTTCAATGGATTTCAGGTGCATGGAATTGAATTACTCATAATTCTTGGTTTATGACACACTATCAGTTGGTTTTATGCATAGTATTTATAAATATGTGTGTGTTTACATAGTCTTAAACATGCAATGAATGAACCAACCCAAGAATTAGAATATAGATAATAACTTATGTTTTTCTATGTGGTCCTCTTCAGTGTAATCATTATCTTGAATTTTGTGTGTAATATGACATTTGATTTTTAAAATATTTCACTACAAATACATTTATGTACCTAAATAATATATTGCTTAGCTTGCGGCTTTTTAAAACTTTAGAAAAAGAAAGCTTGTCACACTTGATTTTTTTTTTCTGGGATTTACTTTTTTCACTCAACATTGTGTTTCTAAACTTCGTCTATGTTGATGCTATAGCAGCTGTTTCTGCATTTTCAATGCTGTATAATGTTCCATCATATTGAAGTGCAACGGTTTATTCTCCAGAGGATGGTCATTATGTTATTTTCTTTACTGTTGCTTATTTTGAACAGGCCTACAAGCATCTCCTGGTGCATGTGACCTAGAGTTTCTTTTGGAATAGAGTTGCTGGGTCTTTAGTTATGCATACTTTTAACTTTACTAGAAAATATCAACCTGTTTTCATAAGAGTTGTTCTAGTTTAACATTCCCACCGGCAAAATAGTACAGATTCTGTGTATATACATTTTCTCTAGCACTTCTTATTGCCCAATTTATTATCTTTTGATGACAACTAAGTGGATGTAAAGTGGTATCCTCTAGAATTTTGGTTTGCATGTTTAGCTTTCCTTGGGTGACTTTTCCAGAACTGGAATTCTGTATTTCCTTTGCACTAACAAAGCACTAGATTACTGTAAAGCTATAAAACACAAATTAAATAACAAGATCATCTGTAATGCAGCAGTCAAGGAGCGATTAGGATGTGCTCTGAGGATGGAAGAAAAGTCTTTCTTACAGTGCGATAGGAAAAGCCTTGGCCTTCAATCAGGAGAGGCAGTGCCTGGTCCTAGCTCTGTAAGTGATTTGCTGAGTGACTCACATGAAAACCTCATTTTTCAGTGTTTCCATTTCCTCATCTGTTATTTAAGGGTGTTGATCACAGAGACTATGCTCTGGTCTAAGTTTTTGTCATTTAGTAAATCATAATCATCACCTTCTTTTGGGTGTTTGTCTTTAAAGCATTTGGCATCCATTTTCTCAGGTGATATTTCCAATACCTAAGTAATGTAGGCGGAGAAAAGATGAAATAAAAGCCTACAAATTTTGGCAGGGGTCTCCGTGGTGTGACTGTGGGGAAACCAGGAAGTTCATCAAGCCCATAAATATCTCCCTTCTGGCCTCCCTTAGAGCCTAAAACTCCACAATTACTGTTTCACCACTATGGTTCTTGAAGTCCTTTGGGTCTGTCGGAGTCTTCCATTAAAATGCAAATGTCCCTGGAGGGGGTGGAGAGAGCCTTTAAGCTCATTATCACCTAAATCTTCCACAGGGATTAATTTATCAGATCCTTCCCCATCAGACACCTGGAAACAGAGCCTGTGGGAATGGGCACCTGGTTGATGTGGGGAAGCCCTGGGAGGGAGAAGAAAGGTTATAAAGAGAGGTGGGGATGTGCCCAGAAAGCCAACCAGGGCTCCTTAGGGTTTAGCCAGTTGCTGCTTCCCACAGGCTCATCTGTAGCCAGAAACTCAAAATCCAACTGTCCAAACACACTGGGCTACTGCTGTCTCCTTGGGGGAAAGTTTCCTCTTAGAACTAACTAAAGTTTGCTAACCAGCGGTAAACCCTCCTGTGTGTGCAAATGGCTGCCGAAAGCCCCTCTGTGCTACACACTTCCATGGCAGATGCCTCTGAGCAGCCTTCTTTATGAGTCGGTGCTGAGGCCTAGCCCGGGTTCTAATGTGGCCACTCTGAGGCGTGGACAGGCCCTGTCAAAGGCTGGGCATGCGTGTGGGTGCCTCATCTGCTTTGTTTGACATCCAGACAACTCTTTTAAAAAGTGGCCCCAGCCCTACCTCACAAAGGGGGCCTGAAGGGTGTTGTGGAACGTGCTTGGACCTGCTCTGTTTTCCTCGGGTCACCCACACAAAAATGTGACTTCCCCTCCCCTGCCAGGAAACTCCCTCAGCAATGCATGGTTTTGCCTCTGCTGACCCTGGCCCCTTAACATGTCAGAATGTTAATAAAACACTACAGCTGTCATAATGCAAGGTTAAATGAAGTCTTCACAACCTGTCCATTAAGCAGATGTTTGTGTGTGTGGCTTTCTGCAGCTTCTCTCTGGATACAGCCTGTCTCAGTTTGTGGGCAGTCGATCAAGCCTTGGGCCTTTGTCTTTGTTCACTGTTGTGTTTAAATCCCCCCCATTCATTAATCATTCCTTTGCCTATTTATACCGGTGGCAAGGATAGCGAACACACTTAACGTCTGCTTTTGTTTTGGTGGCACCCTTTGTGAGGACCAAGGCAGAGCTAATTATTAACTGCGAAAAGACGTTAAAACTTTTAGATAAGCGCCAAATGCTGCATCCACTGAGACACAGTTTTGTTTAAACCTTCGAGAGCTTGCAGCCAGGCAACTGGGGTGGCTTTATTTAGCTTTGAGTCCAGAGGAGTGATGCCAGTGCTCAGATAATTAATAGAGGCTCTCCATTAAGACCCAGCTGGGCAGCAGAATCCAAGCGCCCTGTGTGCACCTCTGAACACCCAGCTGGGGCCTCCAGACCTGACCAGGCACAGGCTGGGGTGGCAGCTTCAGACATAGGGCTTAAGGGGGCTCCTCCAACCTTTATGTTTACATTTCCTGTGCTGTGAAGATCTTTGTTGTCAGCTCTTGATGACTTTTACACTCTCCAGTAGGATCCTGATTTTCCTTTGCTATTGGACATTTTGTGGAGCCAACTACTTAGGTTCAGCTATTTCAGCTTATTAAACGGTTATGCAGCTTGTTACTGTTGTAGTCAGAGAGGTCTCCGTGACCACATTTTCTAAAGCAGTTGCCTAAGCCCACAGCCATCCCTCAGTTACCTCTATTCCATTACCCAGTCTTTTTTCCCTCCAAGGCATCTGTCACTATTTGAAATAATTTTATTTGTTTGTATTTCTTGTCTGTTTGATACTAGAATGTAAACCTCTTGTATCCTTTGCACTTAGCTCTTGATCGTCACCCAGCATGTATCAGGGGCCAAACAGATATTTATTATATGTGTAGGGGAGGAAAAAAATATATTTCCCTCCACCCATTTTAGGCTCATTGGCCAGGGCCCTGTAAATTAGATTGCCAAAAGGTAGGTTAACAGGAAAAAAACAGAGGTTGCCTAACATATGCATCATGGGTGCACTCAGCAATGAGTACCACTAAGGAGCGGTTAGAACATGAGCTTATATAGCATCTTTTTAAAAAAGGATGTTAAGGAGTTCAAGACCAGCCTGGCCAACAGGGTGAAAGCCTGTATGTACCAAAAATACAAACAAATTTAGCCAGGCGTGGTGGTGGTGCCTATAATCTCAGCTACTTGGGAGGCTGAGGCAGGAAAATGCCTGAACCTGTCCAGGAGGCAGAGGTTACAGTGAGCTGAGATCACCCCACTGCATTCCAGCCTGGGTGAAACTTTAAGTCTTTAGGGTAGCCAATTATGGGAATGTAAATAGTACTATATAGGGGAACAGATGGAAGAGAAGGGCTAGTTAGTACAATTTGTGCTGTA
Organism: Rhinopithecus roxellana; assembly: GCF_007565055.1. NCBI lineage: Eukaryota > Metazoa > Chordata > Mammalia > Primates > Cercopithecidae > Rhinopithecus > Rhinopithecus roxellana. Next base: position 129,533,829 of record NC_044559.1, on the reverse strand, counting down.
GATTCCATTGGGGCCATCTCTAGGCTGATAAAGTTCTAGAGTTGTCTTCAGTGATTGACTTCCATCCTTCCTGGTGCGGGAGGGTTGTTGGGGGACACTTTTTCAAATTTGTGTCCTGGTTTTGGGCAAATGGGGTGGTGGGGGTGGGCAGAGTGCCTTTCTTGTAACTGCTTCTTCTCAATTGTCTTCAGCTCAGAAAAATCAGTGTGCCAAAGTGGCATATTTTGGGTTGGCATATTCTGCTACTCTTCATGTGAATGGGTAAATAAATAAATGAGTGAATCTGTGAAAAGCCTTTTTTTCCAGGAAGGTAATTATTCAGGCCTTCCTTAATCAGAGCTGCAGACTTCAGTGCAACCCACTGTCTAATCAGCCATGTCTTGCTCCATGAGCATCTCCCTGGAACTAGTGCTCTGTGTGCTGCCTCTGTCATTGTTCCAGAGGATCCATGAGTCTGTACTTCCTTTTGGATATAGTCAGAGGTTGAATTTTCCCATCCATGAATATGTTATGTACCCATAGTATTTTCTAAACTGTACAGTTTCATGATTTTAGTATATTCATGAAGTTGTGCAAACATCACCACTATCTAATTTTAGAATATTTTTATCATCCCCCCAAAAGAAACTTTATACTGATTGGCAGACACTTCTCATTTCTCCCTCCTTCCAGCTCTTGATAACCACTAATCCACTTTCTAACTTTATGAATTTGCCTATTCTGGACATGTAATATAAACAGTCACGTAATAAGTGATCTTTGTGCCGGTTGAGGTGGCTCACGCCTGTAGTCCCAGCACTTTGGGAGGCTAAGGCAGGCAGATCACCTAAGGTCAGGAGTTTGAGATCAGCCCGGCCAACATGGTGAAACCCGTCTCTACTAAAAATACAAAAAGAAATAGCCGGGTTTGGTGGTGAGCACCTGTAATCCCAGCTACTTGGGAAGCTGAGGCAGGAGAATCACTTGAGCCTGGGAGGTGGAGATTGCAGTGAGCTGAGATTGTGCCAACTGCACTCCAGCCTGGGTGACAGAGTGAGACTCCATCTCAAAAAATTATATATATATATAAATATAAATATATAAATATATATATTTATGTGCGTACATGTTTGTGGGTGTGGTCTTTTGTGACTGTCTTTTACTTAACACAGTATTTCCAAGGTTCATCCATGTCATAGTATATATCAGTACCTCATTCTTTTTATGGCTAAGGAATATTTCATTGTCTGGATATGCCATACCATATTTTGTTTCTCCATTCATCAGTTGATGAACACTTGGATTGTTTTCATTTTGTGTCTACTATGAATAATGCTGCTATGACAAAATCTTGGATTTTGTTCTTTAATGTTTTATTATGAACTTATCACAAAGTTTTTTTTTGATATTGTAATTTTTATTTTTGAAATGCATTTTTTTCTGCTGATATATGAAAAAGCAATTTTTTGTTTTCATGCTATACGCAACATCCTAACTTCACTTTTGTGTATTTACTAGTTTGCATTTCTTAAGTAGACAGTCATATTATCTACAAGCAAAAGGTTTGTTTCTTCCTTTCCAATCCTTATAGTTTTTATTACTTTTTCTTATTTTATTACACTATATAGGACCTCCAGTGTAATGTAGGATAAAGTAGTAATGGAATTATATCCCAAAAGTTGTCTTAAAAATAAAGGATGCTCACATTACTATTTTATCCACATAATAAAATTTCTTAGAACTACATAACAAAATTTCTTAGAACATAAAATTCTTCGTTTTTAAATATCCAATTCATTGGTTTTTAGCATATTCACAAGGTTGTGTAACTGTCACCACTATTCAATCAAAAACATTTCTATCATTCCAAAAAGACACCCCTTAACCACCTATACTCACTCCCAATCTGCCCCTTCCTTCAGCCCTGATAACCTTAATCTACTTTCTGTCTCTATAGATTTGCCTATTCTGTGCATTTTATACAAATGTAATCATACAACATGTAGCCTTTTATGTCTGGCTTCTTTCATTTGGCATAGTGTTTTCAAGGATGATTCTTATTGTATCATAAATAAGAATTTCCTTTCCTTTTTACGGGTAAATAATATTCCATTGTATAGATATACCATATTTTATCTATCCATTAATCAGTTGATGGACGTTTTGGTTATTTCTGCCTTTTGGCTATGATGAATAATGCTGCTATTAATATTTTGTGTATAAGTTTTTGTGTGAATATGTTTTTCATCATCTTGGTTATATACTTAGGAGTGGAATTTCTGGGTCATATGGTAAGTCTATGTTTAATTTTTTGGGGAACCACCCAGCTGTTTTCCATAGGTAGTGCCATTTTACACTAGCAATACATGAAAGTTTCAATTTCTCTACATCTTATACATCTTCGCCACTATTTGTTATTTTTTCTTATAGTGATCTTATGGGTGTAAAACAGTATCTCTTTTGGCTTTGATTTGCATTACTCTAAGGACTAATGATGTTGAGCATCTTTTCATGTGCTATTTGACCATTTATATATCTTCTTTAAAAAACTGTCTATTCACATTTTTTGGCTTTTTTCTTTTTTAAGACGGAGTCTCACTCTGTCGCCCAGGCTGGAGTGCAGTGGCGCGATCTTGGCTCACTGCAACCTCCACCTCCTGGGTTCAAGCAATTCTCCTGCCTCAGCCTCCCAAGTAGCTGGGATTACAGGCGCCCACCACCATGCCCAGCTAATTTTTGTGTTTTTAGTAGAGATGGGGTTTCACCATGTTGGTCATGCTGGTCTCAAACTCCCATCCTTGTGATCTGCCCACCTCGGCCTCCCAAAGTGCTGGGATTAACAGGCATGAGCCATCACGCCCAGCCTGGCCTTTTTTGGTCATTTTAAAATTAATTGTCTTTTTATTGTCAAGTTACAAGAGTTCTTTATATATTCTGGATACTAAACCTTTATCAGATAAATGGTTTCTAAATATTTTTATCCATTCTATAGGTTGCATTTTTAGTTTCTTGGTAGTATTTCTGATAAGCAAAATTTTTAATTTTAATGAAATTCAACTTATTTATTGTTTTCTTTGATGGCTTGTACTTTTGGTGTTATAGCTAAGAAACTATTGGCTAATCCAAGGTCATGACGATACACACCTGTGTGCTCCTCTAAGAATTTTGTATCTTTGGCTTATTAATTTAGGTCTCTTATCAATTTTGGATTTTGTATATGGTGTGAGGTAGGGAGGGTCCACATTTATTCTTTTGCATGTGGATATCCAGTTGTCCCAGTTTTACATGTTGAAGAGACTGGAGGGTGGGCATTCTTGTCAGGTTCTTGATTTTAAAAGGAATGTATACTATTAGATTTTTTTAATGTAATATTTATCAGATAAAATTAGTTTCTATATAATTATGATCATCTAAGAGTTTAAATCATGTACTAGGCTCTTCACCAGAATGTGAGAATCAGTGCCATTCCCTTCATTAGGGGTGCAGTCCTGGGATGTAATCTTGGCAATAGAGATTTAGTGCTTCCTATACCCAGAACAGTCACCAAACAAGATAAAGAGAAGGTACCTGTTGCTAGTCCTGTTCAGTAGAGTCACTATTCCTGAGACTTGGCTAGCTCATAGATCTTAACTTTTGTACCTGCTTCAAATGTGGGCAGTGGCTATATGGATTGTTGTGTTTAGAAGTCGTAAGTTGCTCTGATGTCACAGTGATTGATTAATGATATCTGAAACCTGCATGAAAAGAGATAGGCAATATAGATATGACACATTTGCCATTCTTCTATTGGTCCCTCTTTCTCTGTCAGATCTGTCGTACCTGACCCTTTTTACATTAAATTGTTCTGGGGATAGAACCCCTTTTCTTTCTTGATCATTAGATTTGGTCATTTTTCTCTTGTTCAGCTTAATGCTTAGTTCTGACTCCTTCTGATGGATACATCCTGTTTAATACTTATGTATGAGGGAATAAAGTCACAAACTTTGCTAAGGTAGACACATGTGTTTGACAGTCCTGGTCCCAGGTATTCTGTTTTGTTGTCAGTCTATGTGTCAGAAGAGCATGTCCCCAGAGGGAGTGAGAAAATGAGATCAAAAAATACAAGATTCAGAATGACAATTAGAGCATGTAGACCAAACAATATCATAGCCAACCTCTATGTCTTTTAGAAAAATATAATATCAAAAATGACTTGCAGTGAAGGAGGTAGTCCTCTTTTATGAGACATGTAGGGAATAAGGTTGAATGATCAACTACTGTCCCAAAGTCTCACATGCCATATGGAATCAGTATCATGTTGATGGTTTGGAGAATTTCCTAGGAATGCAGTCTGTGGTACCAACATTGCCCTTTCCGAAGGCTTAGGGGTCTGCCTTTATGATCAAGGCTTTTATCTGTATTACAGTTCCTGGCACTTGAAAGCTTCTGATACATTGGATTGTTTGGGATAAACATTCAGCATCAAATAGAATAGAACTTCATACCTCTCTCATGGCACAGTCTGGACATCAACAAGGTGGGACTTGTGCAGTGACTCCATTGTGGCAGAGAGTCAGCTCATTCTAGCTTATTCGTGTACCATATTTATAGTCTTTGTGGCAAAGAAGACTCATCTCCCCATTGTTGTATCACATTAAGCAAAAATGCAAAAAGAAGGAGAAAGCATGCTCGTTCTCTTTAAGGAAACTGCCTGGATGTTGTATAAGTCATTTCTGCTCTCATTCCCTTTTGCCAGAACTTAAGTTATATGATCACACCTCTTTGCATGTTCCCATAAAAAAACCTAGCCATGTTTTTCCTAGAGAAGAATGAGACAATAGATATTGGAGAACAACCAGCAGTCTCTGCTGAATAACAATATATTGTTAAATAAATGAGAAAATCTAAATCAAAATAAAACAGCGTAGAAATGTATTACCCTTAAGATCACCAGATCCAAACCTTTAATGATCGTAATGGAAAAGAATATAGATCTAGTATTCCAGACACCCATGAACTTTTATTTCAGGGATGTGTTGCTATGGGGCACCCTTCATTTGCTGGCAGTAACTTGAATCCTGGGATGAAATGAACATACCTGAAATATCTTACCTCTTCTCCCCAAAGGTCATCAGAGAAGGTGCTTCTACAACCTAAGTGGAAGGATCATCAATTACTTAATCTGTCTAAGGATAGATTGCCACTTACCTGGAAGCTGTTTTATAAAGGGAATATGTTAGAATGGTAGGCAATACTAGCATTTTTCAATAGATGATTTTCATTTCCTTTCTGAGCTGAGGTATGAAATGCCCCTGTGCAACTTCATATTTACCTTACATCCCAGCTGAGGTCATCTTAGAGGGTACCTTGTATTTTGGGATAGTGGAGTCACAACATCCAAGTAACTAGCTTACTAGACAGCTGCCCTGGAGAGTCATTCACATCCACATTTATATTGTTTAAGTGCCTAAACTTTTGCTATATTAGGTTGATAAGATTTAGGGATTTCTGGTTACTGCAGCATGACACAGTCCATCCTGACTATCACATTTTGCAAGTACTCATCAGCTTCCAGGTGTAAACAGAGTCATTGATTATGGAGTCCTGGAATTGACTAGAAATAGGAAAAGTATTTACTCTCAAACATCTTAAAATGTGGCTAACTCATCCAATTATAGTAAGTCAAGGATAATTGTAAGCCAAGTCTTATAGAACTGTGTTCTTAAAACAAAAGAGTGATTAGTGTTGGATATGGTTCATCTGGGAAGACTTCCTTTAAGAGAGTGGAAAAAAAATCACTTTCTCCATCTGTGCTGGAAGAAAGTAACTCAAACACAATCAGGAATGAGAATGTATGCAATGTAAATGGCTAAACCCGAGAGCCTTTGGCTAATTGGAAGTGTCAGTGTTATTGTGCTTAGGTTAATGGTACTCTTTAGTTTACCATCTGAGCTGCTTCTCCCAAGGAATCGTAGCAACCAGCAGTCTCCAAGGGCTCAAAAACCCTGGAGGGCTTCTCTTTGGTCCCTGGGAGCTGCACCCTGGGAGCTTGAAGCAAGCTCATAGGTGATGGGAACTCATAGTTCAGCATTTGGCTTCTCTTCTTTGAACAGAACAGACTGTTTTCTTCATAAATTAGACCCAGCCAAAGATCTTGATTCTTCCATTGTTCTTTCCAAACTGTCATAAAAGAGAACAAGAGGGTGGATTAGGGACCTCTGACTTCTGACCCTTCCTCCTTAAGCAGCCTGATATACTCTGCAGGCTGCCCTTCTGATGGCCACAGATGACAGGAAGAGTTGTTGAAAAAAAATGTGGGCTTAACCAACATTCACAGACCAACTCCATGCCTGGAGGTCCCTGAGCCACATCTTCGACTTGTGATATTAGAGGAGTGTTGTGGGCCGATGGTTTAGATTCTTCATGATAGCATTGACATGTCATGGAATGTCAGCTGGGGACTTCAGGCTCATGATAGCTTCAGATGATGTAGCATTAGGCTTAGACTAGGCAACAAGTGGCTTTTGGAATGATGGGACATTTATAGGAGAGCAGTTAAGATCAGATTTCTTCCAAGATACATTCTTTTCCCTGTAGAGGCTTTTGTCATTTCACTTATCCCGCTGAATTACTTTCTCTGTTGTATTAGGTACGTCTCAGGGGCAGGGAACATAATACATTCACTTTTAGGTTCTTGGTGCCTAGAGGAGTGTGTAATGCGTAGTTGGTGCTCAGTTAATAATGTTTGTATTGAATGGAAATAGCCAAGAGTCTTTGGTTTAGAAAGGAGGAGAATGAAGTATCATGATCAAGATCTGCTAAATCCTACATGGGGAAGACTAGGTTGAAAGGAGAGTTAGTTACTAAGTCCTAAATACAGAGTTGGGAGACTCCCTTTTGAAAATGAATCAAGGTAAGTTTAGGACCAATACAAAGATGATCCAGTTTCCACGTCAGGAAATAAGCTTTTAGATCTCATTTTCCAAAAGATGATAGTGGAAAGAAGCAAATTAATTTTTGCCATAGTATATTTCAAATTGAAGAATGGCACAGCTTTTAATGGCCTAGAACTGGGTGCAGTGGTTCACACCTGCAATCTGAGCTACTTGGGAGCCTGAGTCAGGAAGATCACTTGAGGCTATGAGTTTGAGACCAGCTTGAGCAACATAGCCAGACCCTGTTGCCAAAAAAGGTTTTTTAAAAATTAGCCAGGTGTAATGGTATGCACCTATACTCTCAGCTACTCAGAGAACTGAGGCAGGAAGTTTGCTTGCACCCAGGAGTTCAAGGCTGCAATGAGCTATGAGTGTGCCCCTGCACTACAGCCTGGGTGACAGAGTGAAATACTGTCTCTTAAAAAAAAAAAAAAAAAAAGCCCTCAATGAAGGCTTAACGTAGACCTCCAAGATGGACAGCCTGAGCCTCCAATGACTCATTTTTTAGCGTTAGTGACAATAAACAAAATTATGTGTATGTGTGTAGGCATGTGTCACTTAGCAACAGGAATATATTCTGAAAAACAATAGATGAAATTAGGTGACTTTGTCATTGGGCAAACATCATAGTGTATACTTAATACAAACCTAGATGGTATAGCCTGCTATACACCTAGGCCATACGGTATAGCCTATTGCTCCTGAGCTACAAACCTGTACATCATGTTCCTGTACAGAATACTGTAGGCAATTGTAACACAATGGTGAATATTTGTGTATCAAAACATAAAAAAAGGTACAGTAAAATACGATATTATAATCCTATGGGACCACCATCTTTTTTTTTTTTTTTTTTTTTTTGAGATGGAGTCTCGCTCTGTTGCCCAGGCTGGAGTGCAGTGGCACAATCCCAGCTCACTGCAAGCTCTGCCTCCCAGGTTCATTCCATTCTCCTGCCTCAGCCTCCTGAGTAGCTGGGACTACAGGTGCCTGCCACCACGCCCAGCTAATTTTTTTGTTTTTTTTTTAGTGGAGACGGGGTTTTTACCATCTTAGCCAGGATGGTCTCAATCTCCTGACCTCGTGATCTGCCCACCTCAGCCTCCCAAAGTGCTGGGATTACAGGCGTGAGCCATTGTGTCTGGCCTGGACCACCATCTTATATGTGGTCCATTGTTGACAGAAATACCATTATGTGATATTTGACTGTACATGGGACTGGTCAAATATGTTTTCCTTTTCTATTATGGCCTCAGAGCCATCATAGACTATCTATAATTTCATCTCTAACCATTCTTTCATGTGAATCTTATGTTCTAGGGACTTTGATCTATACATTGTACTTCAGACAGACTATTTAACTTGCCTTTATTCTCCTTCCCTTTTCCTACCTCCCTTGCCTCCTTCTTCCTGGTAACCTTCATTTTTGCTTTCCTGGGTTAAACCTTCTAAACCAGGCTCCATTGACCTCTCTCTTCTTACATACTAATGGCAGGTGTAGACTTTACTGATGGTTTGCTGACAGCTGCCTTTAATTATTACTTATGTTTTTAGGCACTTATTCTACTTCTCCAAACTTAAGAGTAGGGAATACATGGTCCTTTGTGATTTAGCTTGAGTAGAAAGCTCAGTCTTACAAAATGAAAACTGATATATTTTTTAAAGAGATCGTACTATGAAGAAACAACAAAGAATTAATAAAAATGTTAAAATCAGTAACTTATATCACTAACAATATTACTAAAGATGCAACCATTTTTAAAAAGCTAATTTAATGGATTGACTCGTTGAATATCAGAACTACAAGAAAACTTAAAGATCATCATGTTGAATTCTTATCTCATACTGGTAGATGTACAACTCCAGGACAATTAATTTAGAGAGTTTAAAATGTTATTCTTTCCAATAACCTAGAAATTCTCTTACATAGGTATATGTCCTAAAGAAGCTTGGATATATTCATAAGGTAACATTACAGAGATATCTACTAATAGCATTGTTTTGTGATAGTGAAAAATTTGAAGCAAAATAAATGTTCATTAACAGGAAATTGGATAAAATGCATTCTATTCATGACATAGAATTCTAGACAGAGGTTAAATGGATCAAAAGGAATAAAACGTAAAGAAAATCGTATGGTAAGTAGAAGAATATGTACAAGCTCATATCCATTATTATCAAAACAATGTTATTTCTGGACACACATGCATGTTGAACTTTAAAAATTGATTCGTGTTCTTGATTTTTTAATTTGGAAAAATACACCTTAAAGTGATTATGCTGAATAAAACAACCATCTGACATTCCTATTTTCAAATAAGGAAACGCACATCAAGAGTTGTGCTTGGTGTATGGACCATGTTTGGGTCCTATTTTGAACCAAACGAATGTTAAAGACCTTGTGAGCTCCACATCTTCTGTCATCAGGGAAATGCAAATTAAAATAATGAGATACCACCATGTACCTATTAGAATAGCCAAAATCTAGATCACTGACAACACCAAATGCAGATGAGGATGTAGAGCCTTAGGGACTCTCATCGCTGGAGGGGAAGCAAAATGAGACAGCCACTGTGGAAGACAGTTTGGTGGTTTCTTAGAAAATGGAACACAACTTAGCTTATGATCCAGCCATCACACTCCTTGGTATTTACCCAGATGAGTTGAAGACTTATGTCCACATAGAAACTTGTGTTCAGATGCTTATGACAACTTTATTCATAACTGCCAAAACTTGGAGGCAGCCAAGAGGTCCTTCAGTAGATAGATGGGAAATAAACTGGAGTACATGCAGACAGTGGAATGGTATTCAACACTAAAAAGAAATGAGCTATCAAACCATGCAAAGACATGGAAGAAACTTAAATGCATATTTGTAAGTGAAAGAATCTAACCTGAAAGAGTTATATGCTGTATGATTCTAGCTATATGTCATTCTAGAAAAGGCAAAACTATGGAGAGAGCACAAAAAGCAGTGTTTGTCAGGGGTTATGGGGGAGGAAAGAATGAATAGGCAGAGAACAGAGGATTTGGGGGACAGTACAAAATACTCTGTATGACACCATGATGACTGATAGATGTCGTACATTTGTCCAAACCCATGGAATGTACAACACCAAGCGAACGCTAATGTAAACTATGAGCTTTGAGTAATAATAATGGGTTGACGTAGATTCATCAGTGTAACATTTGTGCCACTCTGGTGGGGGATGTTGATAAGGCTATGTATGTATCCCCCCATTTCCCAGGGGTATATGGGAAATCTCTGTACCTTCCTCTCAATTTTGCTTTCAAATCTAAAACTGCTCTAAAGGAAGTCTTTTTTTTTTTTTTTTTTAAAGAAAAAAAGGGAAATCTGAAGCAAATATTAGAAAAATTTTAGGGTGATAGATTCACATGTGTCATTTTATGTTGTCTCTGGACCTTAAATATTTTGTAATTGAAAGTAAAAAGTTCTTAATAATGTAAAAAGAAGACTATGAAATGATCAGGGAAATCTGACACTGACTGGATATTTGATAACGGTAATTATAAGCTTTTTTAGGTATGATAATTGTGGTTATATTTAAAAATTTTTTTCTTAGAGATACCTAAGAGTATGTATGGAAGAAATTATTTGATGTCTGGGATTCATTCAAAAAATTTTGCTTGGGAGAAGAGAGAATAGATGTGAGTAGATATAGTTGAAACGAGATTAGCTGTGTGTTGATTTATAGATACATGAGGGCTCGTTATACTATAGTCTCAATACTTACGAATACAATTTTTTTGAAATGCTCCCACCACATTTTAAAAATTGGCCTTAAAATATAAAGTTTTAAAACCAATACTCCTTATCCAGTGCTCTTTACAATCTATCTCATTGAGACCATGATTCGTTGGACTTTCTACACTGGCCACAGCAAGAAAGGGTACATAAGCAGGTTTTGCTTAAAATTATTTTCTTACTGGAGGAAGTTTCGTACAAAGAATAATTTTTATTTATAAAAAGCAGCCATCAGTTCTAGTCGAGGTGTATCTAAGATTTCTTTTTCTTTCCAAACATGTCAAAGCAACTGAGCCACATGATTGAGAGTGTGGGGCCTGAAACACACGCAAGCAACCACAAGGGGTGGGAGGTTACTCATTCCAACTTTTATGATGTCCCGAGAAACGGTTGCGATAAGAGAAAAGACTAAAAAATAAATGAGAGATAACTGAGATAATGGGAAAAACGGGGAAACAAGACAACACTCTCCAGTCTTTGGCTTGAGATATTTATTATGCCAAGGAAGATAAATTGGAGAAACATGAAAAGGGAAAGAGATCTTGTCTCTGACTCATGTATTTCTCTTTAAGTGAATGAGCAATAACACAGGAATAAAAGAGCTCAAAACAGAGCCATGTGCTCAGCCAAAATCATGGTTCCTAATGAATTTCAGTGTTGGCAGAAGCCTCACACGTTGTACTTGAACAGCTTTCTTGATTTTGAATTATACATGTAATTCATCCTGACCAGAATGTAGCCTGAGAGCCGAGATCTAAATGTGAGTGGGAAATGAGAATGCTGGTCACATGCTAGAGCCGGTCTTCCTTCTTCATGTTGGAAATGTCTGTGCTGTCATCAGTTTGGACAGTTCTGGGAAACAAACAAACAAACAAACAAAACTTAGGAAATCAATTGTTTGGAGTCATCTTGGCAAATATATTGTCATATGACATATTTTCTTTTCCTACCAGGCTGTTCTGTATTAGAAAGACACAGCCCAAGATAGTCAGACGACAGCGCATGAAACAAATGTTGATGAACAGAAAGGGTCACTGATGAGGCCAACAGTCCAAAAATGTCCACCTGGCCTTCCTGCCCTGTCTTTTAACAGGACAGAGGAGGATGAAGGGGAACAAGATAGAACTAGATGTAGCGGCACCTTAGAAAATTTAACCAAAGGAAGAGCCGTTGTTTTGCTGATTGCACTCAGTGAATGCAGCAGGAAGAAAATCAGATTCAGTGGGAAGAAAATCAGATTCAGCACGCTCTGTTTTTAAATAGTGGGTGAGCTTCAGCTCACATTTCATAGAGCAAACTTTTTTAGGGTGTAAGATAATATTCTTTAGTAACTAAATTTACAGTCTTTGTTCACTGTAACTTTGACTTTACTTCTGAATAACTGCAGCTGACAGGTCATTTCTGACAACTATATGTGGTTTTTCTTGAGTTCAAGCTAATAACCCAAAATGTTAAGACAATCCTGCAAGTGTTATTTGCATGTCCTAAGGTTTTGTTAAGGTACTGGGTGCTGTGGTGTGTACTTTGGGATAGAATTAAATTGCTGTGGGAAGGTGCTTTCAAGAAACTGTTATGAGAACAAAGGCTGTTTTGAAGGTAGGTAGGTAGGTGGAGGCAATAGGAAAGGAGAGAGAGAAGGGAAAAGATTGCTGGCAGAGCTGGAAAAACCAGTGGGTTCCAATCCTGAATCTACCATTTACTAGCCCTATGAATTTGGGCAATTTATTTAACAAGCCTCTTTGATCCTGTATTAGTCCATTCTTGCATTGCTATAGAGAAATACCTGAGACTGTGTAATTTATAAAGAAAAGACATTTAATTGGCTCACAGTCCTGCAGGCTGTACAGGAAGGATAACACAGCCATCGGCTTCTGGGGAGGCCTCAGGAAGCTTTCAAACATGGCAGAAAGTGAAAGGGGAGCATGTGGATGGTGGGAGCAGGAGCAAGAGAGAGGGAGATACTACACACTTTTAAAAGCCAGATCTCGTGAGAAGCCACTCGCTATTGCAAAAACAGTGCCAAGAAGATGGTGCTGAGCCATTTGTGAGAAATCCACCGCCGTGATCCAATCACCTTCCACCAGGCCCCACTTTTAATCCTGGGGATTACAATTCAATGTGAGATTTGGGCAGGACATGCATTCAAACTATATCAGCCCCTCAGATTATTTATGTAGAAAATGCAGATGATCACTACCTGCCTTGTTGTGTTGTTATGATGATTATAGATAATGGCATTATTTTTAAAAGAAAAGAACTATAGGGAAAGATACATATTCTAAAAATGAAAAATCTCCTCCTAAAGCAAATCATATTTATAGGTCTGTTGTTATAATTCCAGATTTTAATTTTATTAAATGTTCAGAAAAGAACAAAACACAGATCCTTGGTCCCAAATAAGCACATGGGAAATTATGTGAATATTATTAAAACGTGAGCTTCTTGTGACAATAGTGACATTATTGGAGCATAAATGGCAGCTCAGTCAGCATCTCCTTGTAACTATATCAAAGAAAGACAGTTGCAGCTTTGTTCTCTGTGTGACCCACTTGGGGTTTGGCTGCTTGTTGATGGATATTATCATTTTTAACGTCAGTAAATAATGTGATGTCAGATAAATGACCTGTTTCCTTTCTGTGGTATAAAGCTCATTTATCTTTAGGGAGCTTGAGTAAGTAGAGAAATCTGAGTGGGACCAAGTGTTTCCGACTGTGGAGGATGGGACATTTTTTATTAATCCTACTTAACATGAGTCCCAGGCAGTCGCATTCAATTTTAAATGTATGTCTGGTAAATCAATGGAAGTGATATGCATTTACCATTGACTATTTTACTGATTGGAGAAAAACAGAAAGTAAACATTTTTTTTTTCAACTTCAAGAAAATGATGCTATGCATAAAGCTTCACTGTGCACATGCATGTAGTAGACAGAAGATATCTTTCTATGTAATTCATACTTGGCTTAGCTAGACCCTTGTTGCTTTAAGGAATTACGATGGTATAAAATTAAGGATCAGGAAGATGCGTTTTAATTGACTTTATTGCTAATAGCTTTGGAGATCACAAAAATGTGAACTATGGTAGAGTCAAAAAGATTCTGAGATCACAGGAAATTATGATTTTGATTTCTGGGCTGTAGTATCTGCTTCCTTCCTAAGATGACCACTGAAAGGTCCACATCTTTTATTTCTGAGGATGAGTCTCGTCAATTCATTGTCTCTGTTTTTCATGACTGCACATTTAGCCAAAGCCACTGGAATGCCATATTCTCTGATGGGAGATTTAGTCAGGGCAAAATACGGCCATTTGCTTTTCTGGAAAACTTTAGATAGGGTGACAATTACCCCATTGAGTTTTTCTTAATATTGTGAGCTCATTTTGGAACATTTCGTTAAACAACCCTCTGGAGTTTCCTAGAAACATTCATAGACTCTCAGAAAACCAAGTCTGGAAGCCTCTTTAGAGATCATTTAATGAAAATGTTTGATTTTTTTTCCAATGAGAAATCAGAGGTAAGGAATTTGCTCTAGGTCCCAAGGTGAGTTTGCTGCATAGGAGACTGAACACAAAGGCTTTGTGTTTTTACTAAGGCATTGTTGTTTTGTCAGATATTGAAATGTGCACTGATGATTTAATGATTAATACAGAATTTTGTAGATTTATTTTTCTCAGTTCCATCACATTATAGGGCTGGCAGAGAGGATAGAGTAGGTATTTATTTTACTACCCAATGAGTAGTCTCCAGAAAGACAGCGTCCACCTGTTTTTTCTAGAATAGGGGTTGGCAAATTACAGCCCGTGAGCCAAATATGGCCAGTAGCCTGTTTTTTGTTTGTTTGTTTGTTTTTACGTATGAGCTATGAATGCTTTTTACATTTGTAAAAGGTGGCGAAAAACCACTCGAAAAACAAAGAATATTTGAGATATGTGATGAAGGCCATATGTGGTCTACAAATAATGAAATATTTCCTATCTGGCCCTTTACAGGAAAAGTTTGCTGATCTGTGATCTAAAATATTCAGAGAAAGAGGCTCTATGACCTTTGTTGTAGATCCCCCAATACTTTTGTGTTTTGTGTTTATGTTTTTTAAATGAGCATCACAGATTGCAGGAAAATAGGAAACAATTTAATTTAATTTAATTTTTCAACCTTGATGCAAATTCCTTTTATTGAATTTATTTATTTTTCCAGCTGTAAAATTAGAGGCACCACTCAGACTTTGTTTGGCTCTATCATTTTATGAGTTTGTGGATTACAACAGTGAACAAAGGGCACGTGTATCAGTCCTTTCTTATGTGAGATTAGGTAATTTATAAGGAAAAGAGGATTTTTTTGTTTTGTTTTTGTTTTTGTGTTTTGAGATAAAGTATTGCTCTTGTACCCCAGGCTGGAGTCCAATGGCACAATCTTATTTCACTGCAAGCTCCACCTCCCAGGTTCAAGCAATTCCTCCCAAGTAGCTGGAATTACAGGCACCTGCCACCGGGCCCAGCTAATTTTTGTATTTTAAGTAGAGATGGGATTTCACCATGTTGGCCAGGCTGGTCTCGAACTCCTGACCTCAGATGATCCACCCACCTTGGCCTCCCAAAGTGCTGGGATTATAGGCGTGAGACACCATGCCCGGCTGAAAAGAGAGTATTTTTGAGACAGAGTCTTGCTCTGTCACCCAGACTGGAGTACCGTGGTACGATCTTGGCTTACTGTAACCTCTGCCTTCGGATTCAGGCAATTCTCCTGCCTCAGTCTGCCAAGTAGCTGGGACTACAGGCATGCACATCCACCCTAATTTTTATATTTTTAGTAGAGACGGAGTTTCACCATTTTGGCCAGGCTGGTCTCGAATTCCTGACTTCAAATGATCTGCCAACCCCAGCCTCCCAGAGTGCTGGGATTACAGGTGTGAGCCATTGCACCCAGCCAAGAAAATAGGTTTAATTGACTCACAGTTCCTTATTGGCTGAGGAAGCCTCAGGAAACTTACCATCATGGCAGAAGGGGACACAAACGTATTCTTCTTCACATGGCAGCAGGAGAGAGAATGAGTGAAGGAGGGGAATAGCCCCTTATAAAACCATCAGATATAATGAGAACTCACGATCATGAGAACAATATGAGGGTAACCGCCCCATTATTTAATTACCTCTTACCAAGTCCCCCCCACAACATGTGTGGATGATGGGAGCTACAATTCAAGATGAGATTTGGGTGGGACACAACCAAACCATATCAGCACACTCATTCAGCACACATTCAGTGGGTATTGACTGTGCTGGATCCTTCGGGTAGGTTGGCGAACAAACAGTATGCTTCTTGCCCTTCTAGACCAATATTCAGTGGGAATACAGAGGGAACGAAGAAATCATGAAGTAAACAATGGTGGGCATTTGTAGCAGATAGGCAGGATTCAGTGTCAGAGAACTGTCAAGGGGGGATTCCTGAGAGACTTCACCCACTGATCATTTGTCTGATGTGAAGGGCAATTTATCCTAACTTCCACACATATTTATGGGTCATTTTCTATGTACCAGACATGAGGCTGTCTGTTAGGTTGAGTTCTCAGTCAAAACCACAGACAAAGGCCTCCTTCTGGACATTTTCCCAAACCTGCTGGCTCTTTGTTAAAATGGTACTTGTTCCAACCTTCTTTTGTTTGTTTCTAACTTTTATTTTAAGTTCAGGGGTACATGTGCAGGTTTGTTATATAGGTGAACTTCTGTCATGGATATTTGTTGTACAGATTATTTTGTCACCCAGGTTCTGAGCCTAGTATTCATTAGTTACTTTTCCTGATCCTCTCCCTCCTCTCAACCTCTACCCACTAGTAGGCCCCAGTGTCTGTTCTTTCTCTCTTATGTGTCCGTGTGTTCTCATCATTGAGCTCTTACTTATAAGTGAGAACATGTGGTATTTGGTTTTCTGTTCTGTGTTAGTTTGCTAAGGGTAATGGCCTACAACTTCATCCATGTTCCTGCAGAGGACATGATCTTGTTCTTTTTTATGGCTGCGTAATATTCAATGGTATATATGTACCACATTTTCTTTATCCAGTCAACCATTCATGGGCATTAGGGTTGATTCCATCTCTTTGCTATTGTAAATAGTGCTGCAGTGAATACATGAATGCATATGTTTTTATGACTGAACAACTTACATTCCTCCTGGGTCGAATGGTAGCTCTTTGAGAAATCACCACACTGCTTTCCACAATGGTTGAACTAATCTAGACTCCCACCAAGAGTGTTTAAGCATTCCTCTTTCTCTGCAACCTTGCTAGCATCTGTCTTATTTTTTGTTTGTTTGCCTTTTTATAATAGATAGCCATTCTGACTGGTGTGAGATGATATCTCATTGTGGTTTTAATTTGCATGTCTCTAATTATCAGTGATGTTGAGCTTTTTTTCATATGCTTGCTGGCCACATGTACATCTTCTTTTGAAAAGTGTGTCTTTGTGTTTCTTGCCCACTTTTTGATAGGGTTGTTTGTTTTTTCTTGTGAATTTGTTTAAGTTCCTTATAGACCCTGCATATTAGACCTTTGTCAGATGCATAGTTTTGCAAATATCTTCTCCCATTCTGTAGATTGCCTGCTTACTCTGTTAATAGTTTCTTTTGCTATGCAGAAGCTCTTTAGTTTAATTAGATCCCGTTTGTCAATTTTTGCTTTTGTTGCAATTGCTTTTGGGATCTTTGTCATGAAATCTTTGCCTGTGCCTATGTCCAGAAAAGTATTGCCTATCTTGAGTTAATTTTTGCATATGGTGTA
This sequence comes from Rhinopithecus roxellana, assembly GCF_007565055.1. Taxonomy (NCBI): domain Eukaryota; kingdom Metazoa; phylum Chordata; class Mammalia; order Primates; family Cercopithecidae; genus Rhinopithecus; species Rhinopithecus roxellana. The sequence goes on along the minus strand of NC_044559.1, from coordinate 129,516,402 downwards.
GGGAAGGGGGGTCCAGTTTCTATCTTCTGCATGTGGCTGGCCAGTTATCTCAGCACCATTTATTAAATAGGGAATCCTTTCGCCATTGCTTGTTTTGTCTGATTTGTCAAAGATCAGATAGTTGTAGGTATGTGGCCTTGTTTCTGAGTTCTTTATTCTGTTCCATTGGCCTATGTATCTGTTTTTGTACTAGTACCATGCTATTTTCATTACTGTAGCCCTGTAATATAGTTTGCAGTTGTGTCGTATGATGCCTCCAGCTTTGTTCTTTTTGCTCAGGATTTCCTTGGCTATTTGGGTTTTTTTTTTGGTTCCATATGAATTTTAAAATAGTTTGTTCTAGTTCTGTGAAGAATGTCAATGGTAGTTTAATGGAACTAGCATTGAATTTGTAAATTGCTTTGGGCAGTATGGCCATTTTCATGATATTGATTTTTCCCATCCATGAGCATGGAATATTTTTCCATTTGTTTGTGTCATTTCTGATTTTTTTGAGCAGTGTTTTGTAGTTCTCCATTTAGAGATCTTTCACTTCCCTGGTTACCTATATTTCTAGGTATTTTGTTCTTTTTGTGGCAATTGTGAATTGGATTGTAGGGAACCCAATTTCAAAAGATGCCTACTTGGGACCAATTTTAGGAATAGTTTTTGCCCTCAGGAATAATCCACCTGCTTTATAAATTATACATTAAGCACTGAGCTAAAATATGGGCAAATCTGTATCTCTCCTCTTCCGCAGAACTTTTGCCGACTTTTTAGCCACAGGACTTTGAATTATGTAATTTCTCATCAAAACCACATCTATTTCCTTAAACACTTCAAAATAGCTTTGACTCCTAGGAAAGTCTGGTTAAGGAGTTCAGACACCACCTTAGTGGAAGCCCATCTCAGTGACACCAGGTTTCCTATGTTGATTGGGAAGCCGTGCTCTGTTTTGGGAGAGAAAAAACATGCCTTGTAGCTAGAATTATGCCCAGGGGTCCTCATGGCTTCTGTTTCCAGAGCTGGGCAATGGCTGTCCTCAGCTTTGCACTGCTGTTTTGAACAACTTTGCTCAAACAGAAGCAATTGTTCTGGAACTTGGTGAACGTGGTGATGATCTGAATCATCAGTTTCAGTTTGTTTTAATTTGGTACTGAGTTTAAAGTTTAGGTAGTTCAAGGGTAAAGATAGCAAAAACAGGAAAGGAAAGGGGATGATGAGTAGATGAAACTATGTTCTGTTTCTAACAGTATTTCTCAACAGAGGTTTTTGTTCTTTTAAGGGTTTTTAAACACATTTATTTTGATGGAAAATTAAAATGCAACATCAGATTTTTTTTTTTTTTTTGAGACAGTGTCTTGCTCTGTGGCCCAGGCTGGAGTACAGTGGCCCGATCTCGGCTCACTGCAAGCTCCGCCTCCCAGGCTCCCGCCATTCTCCTGCCTCAGCCTCCCGAGTAGCTGGGACTACAGGTGCCCACCACCTCGCCCGGCTAATTTTTTATATTTTTAGTAGAGACGGGGTTTCACCGTATTAGCCAGGATGGTCTCGATCTCCTGACCTCGTGATCCACCCGCCTCGGCCTCCCAAAGTGCTGGGCTTACAGGCATGAGCCACCGTGCCCGGCCCAGAATTTTTTTTTTTAAGAAAGGGCAACAGACAATTGTGAAGGAACAGAAAAATACTCACCTTTGCATACCTTATTGTAATCATGTTTTACTAAAAACAATCGGTAAAAAGTTATCAGATCTATTTCCATATATCTCTTTCACACATTCATTTGCTTTATGTTCTTAAAATTACAATGATCTCATTTTATCCTTGACATTGGAATTCTGAAACACACATGCATTCCATGAAGTCCACTGTTTATTCTTGAAGCCAATAAGTAAGACAGAACAAAAGCAAAGTGAAGTTAGAAAGGTATCCACTGTATAGGTACTTTACAAATTGTGGATAACAAAGTGGGGAGGAAAGAAGGACATTCTAGGGGGGGAAAAGATAATATGTATTAAGGAAACCATATTAGGGGGAGTTAAGAACTATTGAAAATCAGTCTTTCTTTCCTTAGAATAGCTCTTTCCAGCCTGCCCCATAGTAATTCTAAAATTATTGGCAGGAACATTTGGTGCAGGCACAGAAATTAGATTGCATCTGTTGCTGATAGGATTCTTCAGCATAGAACTGGATCTTTTTGCTACAACTAACGGTTATTCATTCCACAGTGCTTTCAGTTCCCAGAACAATTCAGCTCAAGGAAATATTGACATTTTTGTCTGAATCCATTCTGATTTTCATCCTATAAGGAAAACATTCTTAAATACTCTTTTAGCCATGGTCTTGGGAGCCCCTGAAATATTCTTTACCTCACAGATGGCAGTGCCTTTTCCTGCTGCCTCTCCTGTTGGATCTTCTCTACCCCACAGAGCAGACGGAAAGTTGGAGCCCTTCTGTTAGAGCAGATGGGAAGTTGGTATCAGGTCTGATGGTTAAATCACTGAGACCCTACATTAGCATGTCTGAGGGAGACGGATGTGAGGCTGTCTTCCTAAGAATTTTCTTCAGTGGTCATTAGGGAAGACTCAGAAGCAAGATTGGATTAATCTCAGTAATAAGCCCATAGTGGAGGCCCAGTGACAGCCAGAATATTCTCTGGTCTCATGGGTCTTCGAAGAAAGCAAACTCAAGGTCCTACCAAGTTCAGTGTTTTCAAGATTCTAAAAAATTCAAGGTTCTCAAGGGTTTAAAAGCTAGTGAAGACCAGGGCGCCATGGCTCACACCTGTAATCCCAGCACTTTAGGAGGCTGAGGAGGGAAGATCACCAGGTCAGGAGATCGAGACTGTCCTGGCTAACATGGTGAAACCCTGTCTCTACTAAAAATACAAAAAATTAGCCAGGCGTGGTTGCAGGCGCCTGTAGTCTCGGCTACTCAGGAGGCTGAGGCAGTAGAAAGGCATGAACCCGGGAGGCGGAGCTTGCAGTGAGCTGAAATTGCGCCACTGCACTCCAGCCTGGGCGACAGAGCGAGACTCTGTCTCAAAAAAAAAAAAAAAAAAAAAAAAAAAAAGCTAGTGAAAAAAGCCCAGCTTAGTAGAACTGGTAGACTCCAACAAATTGGGTGTGATAAGAGAGTTCTTCATTGTCATTTGGGATAGGACAGCTCTTTACTGTGAGGCTGCCCCATGCATTCTAAGAGGTTTACCTTTCAGAGGTTTATCCTCCCATCACCCAAGGGTATGGCCTTACCCTTGGATGACAGCCATTTCTCCAATGAAGTTTCCTATAGCCTGTGTCTTAGAGTATGCAGAGAGGAAGCTGAAAGGTAAAATAATCAGAGGATTGGACTATAGACTTTGAACCCCTTGTTTGAAAGATTCTGGTCCCCACATGTATTGCAGGTCACATTCTTGCTGTACAGAATTCAGGAGCGGATCAGGGCTGGAAAAGTAGGAACAGTCTCCTCACCAGTCACCCAGGAAGGTATAGACTGGCCTGCTCAATGCGTTTTAGACTCATATAAACTCAGCATCGGTAGAAAACCAAAACTAACTCATCTAACCAACTGCTTAGTAGAGATGCCTTTGCCAAATGGGCATGTCTTTAAGATGTAACCATAGGCATATGGTCAAGTCTGTGCCACAGATTTATGTTAAATTCTTGCAGATTCTCATGTTGGGGCTCTCAGGTTAGTCTCTAGGAAATATAGTAAATTTGCTTACAGTAAATATTGGCTAATTGACTAAAAGTCAGACTACTAGAGTTTAGTTCCTGCTTCGACTACTAACTAGCTCTTTGATCTTAAGCAAGACCCTTTGCTTTTCTGGGTCTACCTCAGTTTCCCATATGTAAAGCAGAGATAATACTGCTACCAGTTTTGGAGATTTGACTAATTCTGCCCTAAAACTCTTCCATTCAAAAGCAATGGTCAAAATTGTTACTGGAGAATAAGTAAATGTTCATGGTACAAATGAAACTATATCTCTAGAAATGTTAGTACATGTAAAATTTTAAAATTCTATAAAATGGTTGGTTTCTTCTTTTTATTTCTAATTTGACTTGCATCGTTTAATTAATTTATTTATATATATATATTTTTTATTATACTTTAAGTTCTAGGGTACATGTGCATAACATGCAGGTTTGTTACATACGTATGCATGTGCCATGTTGGTGTGCTGCACCCATTAACTCGTATTTACGTTAGGTATATTTTAGACCTTTTAGTTTTGTGATATTTTAATACAGAAATTGAACTCTGGACTGAAGTTCACCTTCCCTTACTTGAAAATTTATATTTTAGAGTTTGGAGAGGGGGAAAAGGAACTAAAAAATATTATCTGTTACTACTAATCTTACAAGGTATTCGTGGTATTCAAGGGGTTAATAAATATGAACTGCTTAGAAGAATACCTAGCATTTGATAAATGTACAATAAATATTAACTATTATGAGTATATGTACTAAATGCATCACTAGGTTAATATTTAGTTTTGTCTCATAGATGGATGTGCATTGCTTCCTATGAAGAGGCAAAAGTTTGTACTGATCTGAGCAGCTATATCTGTGCTTAGAGAAAGAAGCTGGTTTTAAAACCCCTTGTCCTTAAGTTTGTAGTGGAATGGGATGAGTCATCTGGCTCTCATGCTATGCCTACCCTTCAGATGATACTGTCTCACTGCAACCTCTGTCTCCCGGGTTCAAACAATTCTCCTGCCTCAGCCTCCCAAGTAGATGGGATTACAGGCATGCACCACTATGCCTCGCTTTTTTTTTTTTTTTTTTTTTTTTTGTATTTTTAATAGAGATGGGATTTCACCATGTTGGCCAGGCTGGTCTCGAACTACTGAACTCAGTTGATCCGCCTACCTTGGCCTCCCAAAGTGCTGGGGTTACAGGCGTGAACCACCTCACCCAGCCTGTCTTTGATACTTTCAAAAAGGAAAAGGAAAGAGGCCTCTCTCCTCCTACCTCCTGTGAGTGGTTAGGCTGGGTTCATAGGAAGCTGGCCAAGCTCATTAGCATGGCAAGCCCCTCCACTACCCACTGCTTTGGCCTTTAGTTGCATACTGGTCAGTGAGTGGAAAAAGGGAAGAGGGAGGATTTGAAATGTAACCACAGCAGGGAGTCCTGGAGGCTGTGGGTGATTCTTTAAGGTGGTGCTTTTCTTTAGGGCATAGCACCAACATCTTCTTGTGAGTGTATCCTAAAAAGTGAGCAGGTGGATTTCTGCTCCAAGCCTCGATATAATGACAAAGACTGGATTTACCTTCCTGCCTTATACAATTTAAAACCAGACAAAATATATGAAACAACAGTGTCTTAGTCTGGTTAGTGTTGCTCTAACAGAACACCTGAGGCTGAGTAATTTATAAAGCAAAGAGGTTTATTTGGCTCACAATTCTGGTGGTTCAGAAGTCCAAGACTGGGCAGCTGCATCTAGTGAAGCCTCCCTCATTCTCCTCCCACTCAAGATGGAAAGCAGAAAGGGAGCTGGGAATATGCAAAGAGATCACATGCGAGAGAGGAAGCAAGGACCCCAGACTCTTTCTAGGAACCCATGACTCTCAAGGGGACTAATCTCTTCTCACCAGAGAGAGAACTCACTCACTGCTGTAGGAAGGCACTGGACATTAATCTATTCACGAGGGATCTGCCCCCGTGACTCAAACGCTTCCTACTAGGTCCCATCTCTCAACACTGCCACATTGAGGATCAAATTTCAACATGAGTTTTGTCAGGGACACACCCCATCCAAACCATAGCAAATGGTTTGCAAATATTGGACAATAGGTAGCACAGAACATTAATCCTCGAGAGAAGAACAAACAGGGTGAGCCCTACAATTGCTCCAACCCACCATCTACAGAGTGTATCTAGACTGCAGTGCAGGGAGGGCCAACTCAAACAGTCCGCTGGTCTCCCTGAGTTGAGACAGAGTTGAGAATTAGGGGAGACCAAAGTGGTTAGAATTCTCAGAGAAGAGTACCAGAAAGGAGAGCGTTAATGGAGAGGAGAGAATATTTTTATAAGGGGTATCTGAATGCTTACTGATCAGAGCATGATGTGAGGAAACTCCCTGGATCTGGGGAAAGAAACTCTCTAAAGGAGCAGATGGAACACCCCTTGGAGCTCATACAGGACCAGAAGTAGTGCCGTTCCCACCAGCTGGAGCAGAAAATCAGAATATACAGGGCATCTGGTAGACTACTCAGAAGAGTATTGTCTCAATAGTAGGGCAAGATTAAAGAGTGCTGTGGTCCTGCCTAACAAAACTAAAAACAAGCTTCAAATTGTTTACAAATACTTTGTCCCAGAAATAAAACACCTCAAGAATATTTAAATGAATAATAATAATAATAATAATAATAAACCAGCTCCCAGTAAGATCAAATTTGTAACATCTGGCATTCGAAGAAACATGAGAAATATGACCCAAAATGGGGAGAAAAGTTTGATCAATAGAAACAGACACAGATGATAGAATTAGTAAACAAAGACATTAAAACAGCTATTATAACTCTATTCTGTATGCTCAAGAAGGTAAAGGAAAGCATGAAAGTGTTAAGAAGATAAAGAAAAGATAATAAGCATCAGACCCAAAGCAAAATTCTAGAGGTAAAAAATGCCATGCCTAGATAAAAAGCACACTAGATGGAATTAGTGGGAGATTAGACACTAGCAGAAGAAAAGATTAGTGAACCTGAAACTATCACAATAGAAATCATTCAGAATGAATCAGAAAAATCACTGAAGAAAATGAACAAAGAAACTGTGAGCTACAGGACAACTTCAAGCTGATGAATATGTTTATAATTAGAGTTCCAAAGTTATCAGAAGAAGAAAAAAAGTAAGGGTACAAACAAAAATCAATGAAATAGAAAAGAGAAATGCAAAAGAGAAAAATCCATGAAAACAAAACCTTGTTCTTTGAGACTATTAATAAAATTGATAAACCTCTAGCTTGCCAGAGTGATGAGGAACAAGATAGAAGGCACAGATTACCAACATCAGGAATAAAAGAGTAAACATCGATGATGTTGAGAATGTAATTAGGAAATATTATGAACAACTTTATGCCAATAAGTTTGACAACTTGGATAAAATGGACAGATTTCTTGAAAGAGACAAACTATCAAACTGCTGCTGAGAAGAAACAGGTAAACTCCATAGCCATGTATAATTTTTTCTTTGAGACGGAGTCTTGCTCTGTCACCCAGGCTGGAGTGCAGTGGCACCATCTCGGCTCACTACAACCTCCACCTCCTGGGTTCAAGCGATTCTCCTGCCTCAGCCTCCCGAGTAGCTGGGACTACAGTCACATGCCACCATGCTTGGCTAACTTTTTGGATTTTTAGTAGAGCTGGAGTTTCATCATGTTAGTTAGGATGGTCTCGATCTCCTGACCTCGTGATGCACCCGCCTCAGCCTCCCAAAGTGCTGGGATTACAGGTGTGAGCCACCACACCCGGCCTGCCATGTATCATTTCTGAAAATTGAATTTGTAGTTAAGAACCTTCCCACAAACAAAACCACAGATCTAAGATAGCTTCTCTGATGAATTCTAAGAAAGATTTAATGAGGGACTAATTCTGACTCCTCATTAACTTTTCTAGGTAATTGGAGAGAAACATACACTTTCCTATTCATTTTGTGATGTTAGCATTATCCTGATATCAAAACTAGAATAAGATGTTATGAGATACCTCAGTCTCCATGATGTGCTTATTTCACATTGCATGTCTGTATCAAAACATGTCATGTACCCCATAAATATATACACCTACCATTACCCACAGAAATTTTAAAAATTAATTAAAAAGTTTAAAAAATATTATGAGAAAATTAAATTCTCACCAATATCTCTCATGAACAAAGATGCAAAAATGTTTTAAAGTTTGTTTTGTAAGTCAGATTCAACAATATGTAGAAATAATAATGTATCATGACCAAGTTGGGTTAATTCTAGGACTACAAAGTTGTTTTAACATTCTAAATGTGAATAGTGACCTTTTCCTAAAAGGAAAACCTTATTCTTCTCTACCTCATCCTCATTGTTGTAGAGCACTGGATTTTCTTTCTTACTGTGATGGGTAAGGAAAGGCCTCAGGTCTTAGAGGATCTGCTAATGAGCTAAGTAGAAGGTCCCTATTCATGTGGCCTCATATTTGTCATCCACAGGGTAGCAACAGTCTAGGACCCAGTGACCCTCAGAAGTGTGTGAGACTTGGGACTAGTGGAAACAGAATGGGTTTTGGAGTCAGACCTTGGTTCAAATACAAGTTTCACCATTTGTTGAGCAAATTAATGTCTCTGAGCTTTAGAGAAATTACGAGGATTAAGACCGGGTGCCGTGGCTCACGCCTGTAATCCTAACACTTTGGGAGGCCGAGGCAGGGGGATTGCCTGAGCTCAGGAGTTCGGGACTAGCCTGGGCAACACAGTGAAACCCCATGTCTACTAAAATACAAAAAAATTAGCTGGGTGTGGTGGCGGGCGCCTGTAGTCCCAGCTACTCGGGAAGCTAAGGCAGGAGAATTGCTTGAACCCGGGAAGGCAGAGATTGCAGTAAGCCAAGATCGCACCACTGCACTCTAGCCTGGGCAACAGAGGGAGATTCCATCTCCAAAAAAAAAAAAAAAAAAAAAAGATTGTTCTGAGGCTCAGAGGTGAGATACAGAAAGCTCTTGGCATGTAGCAAGCATGCAGTGCATAGTGGCTGTGGCGATGGTTCATTTTGTTGAGACCCTGTAGCATGAGGTTTAAGGACTGTGGGTCTGGATGCGGGTGGCTTGGATTCGAACACCAGCTCTGCTACATTTCTGTTTGTGAGACCTTGCCTAGTTTCCTAGTCCATGAAATAGGATTAACAGTACTATCTATCTCAACAGAGTTGTGTTGTGGTGAGGTTCTTTGATACATGCGTAGCTCTTAGAATGATGCCTGGCCCACTTTCAAGTAAGTGCTCCCATTAACTATTATTTTAAAGCTATTACCATTTCTCTGGCCACTGGTGTGGTCATTACTGTTGTTAACAGGCCAGATAAGGGTCTGATATTCTAGCAAGAAATGGTCCTAGCAAGAAGGATTCACAAACCAAGGTGAGGACACCAGGTAACAGAGTCACTGAGTGCTCGAGTTTGCTCAGCCTCTAGATTTTATTTGGCTCCATTGAAAGCAGACCTGCCTGGCCCTGACTCATCAGAGAAAGCTGAATTGCTGCACCTGGGAAAAGTGAAGCCTTGGCGGGCAAGAGCAGGGCAGGCCCTGACAACAGTCTATCTCAGAGACAGAAATATTTTGTTAGAGATGTGCCCAGTTGGGGTCGGGCCTTCCTGAATGGTAATGGGATGCAGTGTGAATGGAGACCTGGGCTATAATTGAGAACCATGTGGCCCTGTCAGCAGGTGATGGCACCTGAGTGACAGTATGACAGGGAACAGAAACAAGGCCACAGCTAGCCGCTCTGCCTGCCACAGTGATGTACACTGTGCAGATTTCTACCCAGCCAGGAACGAGCCAGGCCTGGAGAGGCCTGCCAGACGGTGGGCTGCATGCTACCAATTTCTTTCAGCACCTCCTATTTTGCCATTCATAGACTCTTGCCATTAAGCAGACAGAACAGCTCATATCCTGTGGACAGATGATAGATATGTCATATCACTGAAAAATTGTTTGTCTTCCACAGGTGTATGGGCTTCCTTCTAAAGCAGGCAGGTCACATGACACTTTTCAACACTCTCTCCTGTACCAGTTTGGCATCCAGCGTCTATCAAAAGGGGAATCTTTCATATGCAATTATGGCAGAAAATAAAGGTGATGAAGTGTTGTGTACCAAGAAGGGGTAAGATCAAAGGGCGGTAATGAATACTGATTACAATAGAAGGGCAGTTTCAACTGCAGAAGTTGTGTGTGACTGTGTAGAGGCTGGCGCTGCTTGGGGGCATGCACTGGCACACCCCAGAGTACATGCAGAAATCATACAGTAAAATCATAGGCACTGCTGTCTTAAAATTATAAATTGCCGGTTGGGCGTGGTGGTTCACACCTGTAATCTCAGCATTTTGGGAGATTGAGGCAGGCGTATCCCCTGAGTTCAGGAGTTTGAGACCAGCGTGGCCAACATGGTGAAACCCCGTCTCTACTAAAAATACAAAATTAGCCGGGCGTGGTGGCAGGCACCTGTAACCCCAGCTACTTAGAGGCTGGGGCAGAAAAATTGCTTGAACCTGGGAGGCGGAGGTTGCAGTGAGCCAAGATTGTACCACTGCACTCCAGCCTGGGCAACAGAACGAGACTCTGTCTCAAGAAAAACAAAAATTATAAATTGCCGAGGTAGACCATAACCCAAGAGGGTTTACAGGTAATGTGTAATTGTATCAAAGTGATGGTAAGGCATTTGTATACTGGTAATTCACATAATCCCTGTTTCTTCCAGCACCATCCAATTGGTGGCGCCATTTCAGACCTCCCAGAGACTAGTTTATACCCACTGAGCCTGATTTTCCAATAGAGTCTTCCAGAGCACAGGACCTGGGCACTCAATGGTCTGTTGTTTATTTATTTTTTTATTGCACTCTGGGAGGCCAAGGGGAAAAGCACAGTCTGTTCGAGTTTAGGAATGGGGCTGCTTATCATTGGAGCCTTCACAGCCATGCAGTGTCGCTATCCCAGCAGCACCCTTTTTAATCAGAGAAGAATTTCTCTACCTGCCAAGTACTTTTCCTCACAGCAGCTATCATCTTGAAAGTGCACATCACATGACATTTCAAATCCCACAAAATGGCTTGCCCAAATCAGTTTAGCAGAGGTTTTAACTTGAATATCTGATCACTTTCTTTGGAATACTATATGAAAAGCTGACAATTTTCAACTAATTTGTGAGTATACAGTTTGAGTTGGTTAAAAAAGACAAACAAACAAAACTTCTTCATTATAGGTGACTTAAAATTCCTTTCTAATTGTATTAGTTTCAGTAATGATGACTGCAGCAATTTAAAGGAAGCTAACAAAGTATTGTCAAATGCCTTTCAGGGTTCTTGCTTTAATGGGAAAATTAAATATACTTTATCAGTTATAGTAAATAGATGTTCAACTTTTTGAAAATGGCTCATTTTTCTAAGGAGGTAAAAAAATCCTGCTTTGTCTTATTTTAATATTGTTTGGCTTAGTAACCATTTTGTTCCTTTTGCAAATACAAAAATATGTTGAGAGATCACCCAATTTTACAAGTAAGAAGGCCTTCATCAATGAGGACTGAGGGGAGAGGGAAAGAGAACCAGCATAGGTTGAATGTCTGCTATCTTATTTATCTTCTTTAACTTCATCTTCACAAAAGCTGTTTGTTGGAGATGATAGAGCCATTTTCCAGATGAGAAAACTGAAATTAAGTAAGCTGGTCCGGTCTGTCCAATGGTGTTAGAGTTGGATTGAAATCCTGCTTTGTAGAGCCCCCAGATTGGCATTCCGCTACCTTTGCTCCCCCATGCTGCTTAGCTCCCCTTGGCTGTTTGCCACAGGCTTTCTTTCTCTAACCAGAAGCTGTTGGTCTTGTAGCACCCAGAGGCTTGTGCAAATGTCTTCTGTGAGCAACTGTAATTGAGATTTCCGAATGAAATGTCAGTCTGCTCACCAGGGGAATAGTATTACAAAGCCAGTGGCCCTTGCGATGCCCTGTGTTTTCACAGCCCTCAGGGCCTTGTGTTGAAAATGTAAGCAGGCATTGCTAAGAGGTTCTCAGTGGGGCTGAGTGAGCAATGCATCTTGCAGGAGACTTTATGGTAGACCAGCCCAACCATGATGAGGACTACCTGGCCAGCTCAGAAAGGCTTCTTGGTGCAAATCTCACTCTTAAGTTCCCAATGAAGTCCCCTTTGTGTCTTCGTAAGTAGAGCACATGGCTGCAATTGAATACATGAATCCTGGGGCATTTTCACCCATTAGCACTGCAGCATAAGTCCTTAGATAGAACCATGTTTTGGGGGAAAGTGGGCACAGGGAAGACAAATTCCAATATAAGAAGGAAAGGAGAGCAGTCTGCAGTCAAAGAGGCATTCCAGAGGGCACTGGATGCTGGTAGGGAAACAGGGGTCCTCTGAACTCAGTTGAGGTGGGGAATCGGTGAAACTTCCCCACTTGACAGTTTTGCCTAAGGCCAGCTCTACTTAGTAAGCCTCCTGGGATCAGCTTGCTCACTTCAAAGGATCTGGACTACCAGAAGAACAAAACAATATTTCCCTCTGTGGCAGTGTGGCATTGCAGCTGTCATCACAATTGTATCCAGAAAAGCAGCGTGTTCAAGTGGCAGCTTGTTCCTTGAGGCTTGTCTCATCTTCGAGAAATGCCCAGTGACACCTCTCAGAGGAAATCCCTCATTCCAGCTCTGTGTGATCGTTTCTGCAGGCAGCAAGTGCTTTAGGAATATGTTCCCTGGGCATAATGAGCCCTCGGATAGTGTTCACCGTGTCTGTTCACAAGAGAACCCAGCCAGGGTTTTGTGAGAGACCAGACAGAGCTTCTCTAGCCCAGCCAACAGGAGGCACAGAAGAATTTCTGGTTGTTTCCTTAGACTTGTAAGAGTTATTATTTGAGGACTTCATTCAAACCGGTCTTTATGTCCCCACCCTTGCCATTTCCTTTTCCTTTTAACCCACAGACTGCTGTTCACTGTTGTAGAATGGAGTTGATCGGTGATTTAAAAAAGTTTTTGCAACCTTCCATTGCATGAAGAGAATAGGATGCAATCAAGGAGGAGTGGGTGGAGGAGTAGAGGACATTTCCCTGTTCTCTGCTCTCCCCACCTTGGACTTACAGAATCCTAGACCCAAAAGAAGCTTTTTTTCAAGCATGTAACTGGCCTAATTCTCAAACTAAGCAGATGAGGAAATTGAGGCCTAAAGAGTGGGGGTGTTTGCCTCAAGTGACACTAATGGCTGATGAGCAATTCCACAGCTGGCATACTTTGTTCAGATCTGCAGAAGATAGTTTAAGGCAGGGACACATGACAGGAGGATGTCTGGGAGGATCGGGGGCTTATGAGGATGTTTTGAAGAACCCAGGGCCGTCTTGTCAGTAAGAAAGAAAATGCTTCAAGGGGTTATAAAGACCATCCTCAAATATTTGAAGGGTTTCCACACTGCAGCATAGGGAGATTTATTCTTTATAATTGCTAAGGGCACAGCTAGAATCCACAGACATATTTATATGAAGAGCAAGTTTGACTCAAGATGAGGAAGATGTTGATCTGCTTTCAATAGGAGCCTGGAATGCCTGAAAGAGCAGTGAGTCTGCTGCCTGGGAAGAACCAACTGTCTATCAAAAAATAGGACGTGTTCAAAGAGGTTTCTACATGGGGAATCTCCTTTTCAAAGCTAAACTGAATCAGCAAGATTCCCATCAGAGTCCCTAAGAGTCCCTGTCAAATAGGGAGGTAAAGTGGAATTAATGAAAAACGCTTAAGGTATCAGTTTCGGCAAAGCCAGTCATCTCCAGAGCAATGTATTAATCTAGATCTACCACAGACCTTGGGGTCATTAGCTTTCACTGTTGTGGAGCCCAGATAGGGGATAGCTTTGGAAGGAAGGGCTGCTGCTACTTATAGTATGAAAGTGGAAATGTGTTAGTTTTGATTTTGGGTAAACCTGATGATAGGGAAAACAAAAAAGGCACCCATGGCTGGGATCCCTAGTTTTAGTCCAAAGGTGGTAAATCAGTCCCAGGATAGAAAGACTCTTGTGAGCCTAGTAGAGACCAGGCCTCAGAAGAAGTCATGGATACTGCTTTGGAAAAACTTTTTTTTTTTTTTTTTTTTTTGAGACAGAGTGTCACACTGTTGCCCCAGCTGGAGTGCAATGGCACGATCTCTGCTCACTGCAACCTCCTGGGTTCAAGCGATTCTCCTCCCTCAGCCTCCCAAGTAGCTGGGATTACAGGCGCCTGCCACCACGCCTGGCTAATTTTGTGTATTTTTAGTAGAAATGGGGTTTTACTATGTTGGCCAGGCTGGTCTGGAACTCCTGACCTCGTGATCCACTTGCCTCGGCCTCCCAAAGTGCTGGCATTACAGGCATGAGCCACCATGACTAGCCTGGAAGGAACCTTTAACAGAGACTTTTATAGATACCTCAGAGGTTTAAAGGCCACTCAGGAGAGGATCCAGGGCACTGGAATGTCTGAACTCCAAAATGGGCTGATGAAATAAAGTCCCCTTTATCCCTGGTTCCATCACACTGGCCTGCCCTTTGCCTGTCGTGGCCTCTAACCTGTCTATACTTTAAGGTTCAGGCTCTTGATTCTAACTTGTTATGGCTGTCTATCTTATTTGGAATCTCTGATGCTTGAATCTACTTCTTCCAGAAAGCTTTCCTGGCCTCCTCAATCTACCCTAGAGTCTCCTGCTTCTCAGTTTAGGGATGGGAACAGGTGACAGGCAGTGTATCAGGGCACAAGGAGGTCTCAGGGATTACCCTGTCACTCTGGGTTGATGCTTGGGCTGGCTGCTGTCAGCTTACCTCCCTAGTGGCTCTAAGAATGCCACTGTGAGGCTTCTTCAAGTGTCTCCTGCTTTGTTCCCTCTCTTTTACTGCCATGTTCCCTTCTAGGATGGACCTGGATCTCCAACCCATTGGAATGGGCTGTTCCCAAGGTTAGGTAAACACCATGACCAATACCCTCTTCTCCCTTTTTGCAGACATTTCTTCTATATACATTTCTCAAGGGCCCACTGACTTCTTCCATGCTGATGATGTGTAACCCAAAGCCTTGAGCTCATTCTCACTGGGTCATTCAGTCCATCCTCCCAGGGGGCTGTTTCTCAGTTGCTTTGTTTGTGCTTTTCCCCAGGATCTCAGTCGATTTTGAGATGTTTGACTCGTCATCAGTACTTCCCAGCTTCCTCCTGAAGGCACCAACCGTGTTTGCTAACTTAACCATCAGATATCCCGTCTGAGTTGCTCACGAGCATGAGAAAACACTAACACATTTTTTCCCTTGGGTGTTATTTGTTGACTTGTAAATCTGAACAGGAAGAGTACATTTATTTGGAGCAACTATGAAATGCCTACCCTTGAAGAGTGTTTTTGTTGGGGGCAGCAAGAGAGTCTGTATGCCCATAAGTACGGGGATTCAGGACCTGAGATCAGGCTAGAGGCCAGAGATAAGGACCTCTTTCTAATCTTTACTGCAAATGAGAATGGTCAATAAATCAGAACTATTTATGGAATGCCTACCATGTTCAGATAACAGGAGAGTGAGAAGTTATAAAAACAGGCAAAACCATCTTAACTGAAAACTTACCACTTGTTAGAGCCCTTTGTGACTAAATCTCACAGAGGTGCTGGTTGTCTAGATATTGAGAACATAATGTGGCTCCTGCTTGAGACTGAGAAGTCCTTTGTTATGTTTATTAGATGGGGCTGAGTTTTAGGATGGCAGAAGTGCAACCTTAACTTTCTATTCAGCACCTTTAATGTGTTTCTGCTGAATACAGAAGACAGTTATATATCTCTCACCCCAGTTTTTTATTTGGAGAAAGGCTCTAGCAATACCTACCTCAGGCTGTAGTTCTGAGAAGTATTAGTTCGTTTTCACACTGCTATGAAGAACTGCTTGAGACTGGGTAATTTATAAAGGAAGGAGGTTTAATTGACTCACAGTTCTAGGTGACTGGGGAGGTCTCAGGAAATCATGGTGGAAGGCAAAGGGAAGCGAGGCACATCTTAACCTGGTGGCGGGATAGAGTGAGGGAAAGTGCTATACTTTTAAACAACCAGATCTTGTGAGAACTCCCTTACTATCATGAGAACAGCAGGGGGAAAAACACCCCCATGATCCACCAATCACCTCCCACCAAGTTCTTCCCTCGACATGAGGGGATTACAATTCAAGATGAGATTTTGGTGGGGACACAGAGCCAAACAACATCAAGAAGTAAACAAAACATTGTACGTCAGGCACTTTGCATGATGCTTGGCATCCAATAGGCACCAGTGAACGGATGATGCTATTGTAGCTGGACCATCATTGCTGGTGCCTCCTGGGAAGCAGATGGGAAGCTGTTCATGTTGTGTCCTACCTTGTCCCATGGAAGATCCTGATTTTGAGTTCTCTTATCTCGCAGATTTTGTAGTGTTAAGTTAGCACACTGTAGACAGGGTACATGGAAAAATGTCTGGTTTCCCTGACACAATAAAGGCACAAATCTCTCTAAGAGAGCCACCTGGGCTCTTGTATTGATGAAAGCAGTAAAGAACTGTGGAAGGAGAGAAAAGCTAAGTGTCCAAATGAAGAGTTTGCTATACACATTCTTAAGGGTGAAGACTGGACTAGACAGACTGGTAGAAGGAGAGGAACTAAGGCGTGATGGTCCCAGGAGAGAATGGTGAGCAGCATCAAGGGTAGTCAAAGTTGAAATCAAGAAGGACAAGCCAGTTATAAAATGAGTGGATTGGGGCAGCAAGGCTCCACCTTCTTCCCAGTCAGGCATCAAAACCATAGCCCAGACTCTGCATGTATATAAAGGGACTAGAAGACAGTATAGACCCAAAAGAGGACAGTCTGCCCATCTTTAGGAAGGAGTTCCCTCTCATTTTCCTTGTGGATGCTGTCCATGGAATTAGACAGCCCTCAACTTTCTTCACAGAGCAAACTTACCTTCACTTCAGTTTTGTGCCTCACACTTACATCAGCTGAAATAGCATGAATTCTTTAAAACTACAGAAACTGTTATTGTTATAGCAGTGTGTTCCCAAGGAACAAAGGCCACAGCAGGCTGGTATTATTTTAATTTTTTCCATGACCCATTTATCAAAAATAATGATAAGATTTCAGCATGGTTAATGAGATATTTGTAATGCAGTTTATCCGAAGTGGAGGGGCCTAGACTTCTAAACTGGTTGTCTGGCAAGATTAACCTTGTGTACTTTGCCCCACCTTTTGAGAGAAAGATGTCTCTAAATTTCAAAGAAAAAGGCATCATTTATTTGCACCAGGATGGTACATTTCAGTTTAGAAAACTGAAATCAGCTGCACACACAGGGACCTGGTTGGGACAACGTCACCACTGGGGAGAGGGTGAGACAGGCCAGATTTATGAATACCCAAGGAGGGAATAAGCAGACCAAGATCCATGTGGGTACAGAAGGAGATCTAAATATGCTACACTTGTGAAAATTTCATTTGAATAAGGAATCAAATTGCATCATTTTATTTTATTTCTTACTTTTTAGAGATGAGATATTACTCTGTTACCCAAGCTGGAGTATACTGGCCTGATCATAGCTCACTGCAGCCTCAAATATCTGGGCTCAAGTGATCCTCCCACCTAAGACTCCCAAGTAGCTGGGACTACAAGTGTGTACCACAATGCCTGGCTATTTAAAAAAAAATTTCTCTGGAGACCTGGTTCTTGCTCTATTGCCCCTAGGCTGCTCCCAAACTCCTGGCCTCAAGTGATCCTCCACCTTGGCCTTCCAAAGTGCTCAAAGTGCTGCGATTACAAGTGGGAGCCACCCTACCCGGCCCTACTTTTTTTTGTTGTTTGTTTTTTTGGAGGTGGAGTCTTGCTCTGTCGCTCAGGCTGGAGTGCAGTGGCACAATCTCAGCTCACTGCAACCTCTGCCTCTTGAGTTCAAGCGATTCTCCTGCCTCAGCCAGCTGCATAGCTAGGATTACAGGTTCACACCACCACACCTGGCTAATTTTTGTATTTTTAGTAGAGATTGGGGCTTCACCATGTTGGCCAGGCTGGTTTCGAGCTCCTGACCTCAAGTGAGATGCCCTCTTCGGTCTCCCAAAGTGCTGGGATTATAGGCGTGAGCCACTGTACCTGGCCCCAGCCCTACGTCTTTTTAATGTTATGTCTACTCTCCTTAAGACTGAAGTTCTATGTTTTGCTCTTTTGGTGCCTCCAATTAGAATTTGAAGCAAGAGATGATCAATTCCATTTAACAGAAGAATAGAGAAAAATGTATCAGACACAGCAGTTGTATCTCATGCCTTGTCCTGTGGCTTTCATAAAAGTATTTTCAAAGTCTGCAAAAATGGGCAGGAAAAAGTAATATTCTGGAAAAAGTGTATGAAATGAGTAAGTATGTTGGCCTGGTGGGTCTGGATATAGAGCTAACACTATATAGAGTAGAATTTTCTAAGTTCTAAAGTTTCCCCAGTTGCCAGAGCTCAAGTATGTGTTGTGGATTGCATTTTTCCAGATTACAAAGCAATTCCCTCCCTTGACATTCCCGCTGTCTTCTTTTCTCCCAGTATATGTATTAATGACCCAAACAAGAAAGACTTCATGATGGATGGTGCTCATTTAATTGGTCGAAATGGAACGATGTGCACTTTTGGAATCCCTTTAATTCTTGGTACTAATCTACATATTGGCAACTTGTCATAAGAAATGGGTAGCAAACGCTGAATCAAAACTTTTTAGGCTTGACAGCAGTAAAATGGCAATGTGTTAAATGTTCTCTTAGGAGACTGGAGAGTAACCATTGTATAAGTGTAACGCAGTCATGGTAAGATAATGGATTAAATGGCCTCCTTTAGGATACTGGCTTTGTATATCTCATGTATTCAAAAAAATACTCTTTCTGATTTTAATGTGACTCTTTAAGCACACACAAAATGGACAATGGTCAGTGATGAGTTACTGCATTTAGGATGAGGGGATGTTTGCAACCTGTTCTGTGCATCAAAATTCCAATCTGCCTGTAGTTTTCCTGCTAGAGTTCACAAGGCTTCATGGCTAAACTTCCCAGTGGGGCTTGGAATGAAATTTTCCCAGGAGACCACATGGTGATTTGGAACCAGAAGAGCTTGTTTACATACGATCTTCTGCATGTACCAGTTGAGAGAGATTGGGAACGCCATTGAAATTTGTCTCTAGAAAATATGAATGATAATACTTGGTATTTTTCTTTCAAAGAGATTGTGAGGACTGGACAAAGTGGTGGTTTGAAAATATTTCATATACTGCAAAGCCTTGCACAAATATTGTTATTATGACTATAAAGGCTCTTCCTGGTCTGTAAAAAAAACATTTTCCCAAGTCCTCCCCTGCCTTCCATCAGCCATAGTGAATCCTGTCTATTCTTAGCATGTTTATGTGAGGGATATGTGAAAGCCTCGGTGTCCTCTTGTCCCTCTGTTAAGGACCCAGACAGGATGCCGGGCACATTTGTGTCCAGACATTGTTCAGATGTTTTGAAATGGGTCTGGTAAGAACTGAAGCTATGTTTCCAATTAATTTTCTAAGTACAAATATGCTCAAAGTACATTTTTTTTTTTTTTGTAAAAAAAAGAATTCAACAATAAAGTATGGCTTGTTGCTGTTCAACTGCCAGAAACTCGGGATCTCTATGAGTTTCACTGATATCAAAGGCTTCTGTTTAATATAACTTTGTATTAAAGTGGGCCTTACTGTCAATCTAGCAAAACCTCTTGTTTAATCTCAAGTTTAGTGTAGTTTTTTTATTAATCCAATGTGCATCTGTTAAAAATAACTCCAGATAATGCAACCTTTGATTAAATGGAACTTAATACAGCCATTAGCTGGTGGGATTTTTTTTTTCCATTTACGCATTCCAAGCTGAGCCTGATAAGATGGCACTAACATTTAGCCTGAGGTGTGGAATGTTAATAGTGGGATCTTGGACAGTTTGTTTATTTTTTATTTATTTCCTGAATGTGCCACTCACAGCTATGTGCCAGATGGGCATCCTGGAAGGCAGAAATTCTCTGTTTAGCCTCGGAGCCCCAAGAAGCTGGCAGATTAGCCCCGATCCCCAGGGCAGACCCAGCTTGGTAGAAAAAGGCAGAAGGGTAACATTAAGTCAGAGCTGCAGTATGTTTTTATTCTTTTGTCGAAGGACTGTGCAAGTAAAATGCTTTTCAGGGCTGGCCGTCCAAATAACATCAAGTGGAACTTTATGTACCACCTTTTTACTTAGGCTATATAGAAGGAAGGCCTAAAGAATGCCCTGGTCCTCTTGAGCGTCTTGAGCCCAGGCTGTCGTGGTGGCAATGGGTTTCCTCTGTTGAGAAGTCCTGCAGCTCTGGTGGGTTAGGGCCACCCTCCGCCTGGCACTGAGTGGGTACTCCATCACTTCTTGGAGCCATTAAGCTGAACAGTAGCCAGAGAATACAGAGGCCCCATTCATTTTGTTGGTGCACGTTTGTTGGGTAGTGACTGTGTGCTAGGTAGGATACTAAGCCCTGAAGATAGGGCAGTGAAAAAGATAGACTCAGTCCTTGACCTCATGGAACTAACATGCTGTCTAATATCTAGCTGCTAGTTAAGGATGCTGCCCGTCTCTGCTTGTTTGTAAAATTTGGTTTCTACTCTATTAATTGAATTTCAGCTCACTGAATTAGACTTATGTTCCATGGACCAGTTGGTCCTTTGCAGTCATTCTTATACTGGCATTTTTAGTGATTTTATGTTAGTTTTAATTTCTTCAAGATAAGGATTTTGGTTTGATTTGATTCAACACTTATTTACAGACTTCCTGTCGTGTGTAAGACTTGACATTCTTTACTAGTCCTAGCCTCTCCCAGAGTGAGGAGGCAAAATGTACCCCCTTCCCTCTTGCCTTGCCCATCCAGGAAGGCCGTCAAGAAAGTTAGGGCAAGTTACATACCGCACAATTCTATCACATCTGAAAGGACCCTATCCACATCATAGAGACTGTAGATTTGTATTTTTATAGTGGTTTCCTAACAGATGATGTATCTTGTTCTAAGAAAATCATTGCATGTTAAGGATGTTAAGAAAATGTCCCCACATAGCAAATGAACCCTGAATCAGTTTCGTTAAAAAGAATCACATTCTTTTTAAAATTAATATAAAGACACTCTGTAAGCCAGTGTAACAAGGGCCCCTTGTTCCTTTCGTTTCCCTTGTATCAGGGACCAGGACCATTCCTCTAGTTCATTAATGCAACACAGGGGAAAAATAGTGGAGTCAGAGTGGATTCCAGTTCTAACCATGCAAGTCAACCAGCTGTGTAGCTTCAAGCACAACCTATAATCATTTTGAGCTTCAATTTCCTCATCAGTAAAATGGGGATTATCCCCATACCTCATGGAGTTGTTAAGAAGATCAAATAAAGTAATTCTGGGAATATACTCTGCTCCATGTGCTTGAACTCAATGGATGTTATTTCAATCTGGTTGCTGGTATGGGGACAGAGGTAAAGAAGGGAAGTGTGGGGCATGAACCTGCCAAGAGACTTGAAGGGAGACAGATCTTACTTCTGTGTCCTCTGAGTGACTGGGTGAGTTCGGGGGACCATTTTGTCCTGGGAAGGCTCATCACTGAAGACTTGAAAACCTCTTTCATTTTTAGCAACTCAGAGAAAGGCGTTCCATTTTTTTTACTTTCATCCTGGGGATTGCAATTTACATTTGCAAGAAAATGAGGGTGTCATTTTCCTAGTTCCCAGGCACCTAGGCTGATTCATTGCAGCATTAGGAGTGGTTAATGGCAATTGAAGTAGCAGCAGTTTTTGGCAGCAAGCGGGACCCCACCAGGGACCCTGGGTAACTCCCAGGTGTTATTGCAACCTGTCTGGCTTTCCATGGAGCTCACTGGTTTTTCCATCAAGCTCTCTGCCAGTCTCCTGCTTTCATTTCCTGGGCAGAGATTCAGAGGTCAGCCGGAAACCCCTTCGCATTGCTGCAGAGGGGCTGATGCATCCATTGATTCTTGTATTTGGTTTTGATCACAGATTGAAATTAGATTGCTTCCTCTCCTGGCTGGGGTTATGATAGCACTCTGTAGTTTAAGAAAATTTATTCACTGTGCATTTTGTTACTTGAAAAGCCAGATAATTTGTTTCTGTCCTCTACTCAGAGAAACTCAGTAAGGACTGGCCAGACTCCAGGAGTAATGAGGTGATGGTGAGGAAAACACCACCCAAAGAAATGAATCTTTATTAGACCCTTCCTGTGGTGTTGGTGGCAATATTGCAGTGCGCAAGATGATGGGCCTTGATTTCCTTCTGGCTTGACTGGGGTTGGCTAGTTCCCTCTTGCGGGGCCTCTATATCCCAGATGGTGGAATGTGTCTAAGTTTGGCAACCCATATTCACCTGATGGAATAACACTTCCAAAGTGTACATACAACTGAGAAGATGGAGGGGGTTTAGCACTCAGTTCTGGGCCATGTGTAGATTTGTGTTTTCATTTTCAAGTTGTCTTCAAGCTCCTCTAGGGATGAGTGGATGGAAGGGAATGTTTTATCTGTATTTCTAGGGAGCTTCCTGAGACTCCAAAGGACAGAATCCTGTGACTGGAGTTTGTTACAAAAAATAAAGAAACAGAGAAGTGTTCAAACCCAAGAGGAGGAGGACGGTTCCCAAACTTTCTCAGTTCATCATACCCTTTGTTTCTCAGTCGTTTTTTTCACAAGGCCTCTAGGTGAATGATTGCACGTACACGCACACACACACACACAGGGACACATACACACACACAGGGTTCTGTTTATTAAGTAGCAAGATCCCAGTAAGTTAACTTAGGTCTTAACAACTTAGTAGCCTTTTGAAAAAATACATATACATTGAAAGAAAATGTCTTTATTAGGCCGAGTATGGTGGCTCACGCCTGTAATCGCAGCACTTTTGGGGGCTGAGGCAGGTGAATCACTTGAGGTTAGGAGTTCGAGACCAGCCTGCCCAAGACGGTGAAACCCCATCTCTACTAGAAACACAAAATTAGCCGGGCGTGGTGGCATGCGCCTGTCATCCCAACTACTTGGGAGGCTGAGGCAGGAGAAATGCTGGACTCTGGAGTTGGAGGTTTCAGTGAGCTAAGATTGTGCCACTGCACTCCAGCCTGGGTGACAGAGCGAAACCCGGTCTCAAAAAAAAAAAAAAGTTTTTATTCTTAAATAACCAAATTACTTATGAGTGAGATGTGTGCACCTGTTGGGTACTGCACAGCATTACAAATCTTCTAATCAGGTTGGACAGTACCACCCTGTTTTTGTGTTCCCCATTGATTTTCAGGCAGTACTTGCTTTTTATCAGAGCAACCGCTGACATCCAACTTTTGAAAAGATATGGCATAATCAAGGGAATGTAGCATGATCTAATGTTGACACTGAGAACTACATTGACCCACTAGTTTGCAGAGTGTCTGACAGATGTCATGTATTGCTGTTTTCCTTGAAAATTTCACGTATTTCAAAATTAAGTTCAAATTAATTTAAATGTCCCACAGTGTCCATATGTGTTTGTTGTGGTGACCCAGGGCCCTTCAGCATACAGCTGGGAGCCTAGATCCTGAGCACAAGATGCTCTCAGATAATCCAAAATCTGGAGGAAAGGAGTGCTTGTCTAGTCTCCTGTCCTTGTAAGTGGCTTTCAGTCTCACCTCTGACCCACCACTAAAGGAAGGTGCACCCTGCACATAGTGCATCCAATTTTATGATTCTAGAGGGTGAAGTGAAATCTGGCTACTCACCATAACTAATAGCCCTGCACTGGGTCCCTCCTTGGCAGCCACCTCCAATGGGTCCTGTGGGACTTGTTTCTTTTGCTAGCATAGCCTCGACCTCGAGGAAGAAGCAATCTAGTGGAGACTCTCACAAGCTCAAGGTAGACATGGATTCTATGTCTCAATGCTCACAATTCAAACTGGATATTTTTGCAGAATGCTTCTCTTTCCTTGGCACAAATTAGAGAAATTGAACTGGATTAAGTAATTAAACAATGATTACATTTAATTAAATCAGGATTTAAAAAAAAATTTCCACTCAGATTTTTCTAAAGTGACATCATTTTCAAGCTGAACAAGAATAAGTCCTGGACGTACAGGAAAGGACTTTTGTGCAAAATTGGCAACAGAATCCCTAAATGCAAGTTCTGGGGGTCTAGGGATTAAATGAGAGTAATTTAAATGGGAAAAAGGCCACTTTGCCTCCAGTGGAATGAAATCCTCCTTCAAGATTTACATTTCTGACAATTTTGGTAAATCATGTTTCGACTTGACTGCCAGTGACTGGACATTTTCCTTTGGAGGCCTAGGGCCAGAACGTATTCTGTCAAGTTTATTATCCAAGGAGGAGATTCAGCCCCAGATGGGTGTGTGGTAGCAGGTGGGAATTGCCATTGAAGAGTTGGGAGACCCTAAATCTCTTTTCATCAGATCTGAATGTTGGTGGCAATATAGAAATGCATTCAAGTGTTTCTAACAAAGCTGCCCTCCCTGCCTGGCATTCAGACGGGGAAAGAGGGTATTTTGCACCATGACAACAGGTGACCTCTATTTGGAATTGTCAACAAACATTAATAGGCCTTCCAAAACACATACGCTGTAATATAAGGGATTGGTTGCCTGAAGGGAGGGCCGGGTATTCAGCAGCACTGGGGTAGCTCTTACAGGATGTCAGCAGACGTGGTTAATTGGTAATGATTAGGGCTGTCTGCAAGCTGATTCCCTAAGTTTGGTGAACACATAATTGTTGTATGTAACCCCTAGCGGCTTCGCTCTTTCATCTATATGAAGAGATCAGAAAAGAGAGATTTACGGCTTAGGTTGCCCCAAGCCACACATAGCAGGCTTAATTTTCCTTTCCAAGGGAATTTGAAGACTGCTGTTGTGACTAGTTCTCTGTGGCTTATATGGTATGTTGAGGTCACCTGTGAGTTTTTGTTAAATGATTGATTGACTGAAATTAATTATTCTGTCAGAGCTGTAATGAAGGTAAGATGGGGTGTACTGATAAATACAAAAGCTAAAGTGATTCTTATAAATGCACTATGTCTCTTTCTATTTAAATAAATCAGACAGAATACATAGATCCTGGATGGTGTTGAGTGTCCCCTCCCCATTTTCCTCTATAGCCCTGAGCTGTTTTCTTTCCAAATCTGAAGCTTTGAAAGGAGCGGCTATTTACTCAATTTAACTGCAGGATATTTGAATCCTTTGTCACTTCATTCCTTCTAACCTTTCCCCAAACACCTCAGCCCCTGATAAGAGGCTGATGCCAGTGACTGCCGTAGATTAAATCAACTGAATTGAGAGTCTGTGTTTGAGCTAATGGCTAGGCAACTTGGGGAATGTGGCTGGTGAGTTGGAGAGTGGATAGAAGGCAGGTGTTTGCTTCTAAATGTCAGATTTCTGAGGCGTGGAAACCACCCTGTAAGGCCCTTTTAGGAAAGCAGTGAAAGCAGCTGTTTAGTGATAGACTGTCTGCAGTTTGGGTCCTTACATCCCATGAAGGGAATCCAGTGGCTGGTTAAGGAAATGCCAAAATGACTCTTTTGATTATCTTGCAAAGGGCATGAGATTGTTTATAAGTGATTTATCCAACTTACTTCCAAGTCACTAGAAATGATGGTTAGAAAAAGTCATTTCCCACACAGGCTCTGACCGTGACAAAGGTTCCAGGACATCTTCTGGGAGTGGCACCGGGTTCAAAATGAGCAAGAACACATGGGAAGTACAGAAAAAGACTTGTGGGCAAATTGGCCAAGACAGCAGAATAACAGACCCAGGTCTCGTGTGTGGTATGCCTGTGGGGAAAACATCTACGAAGTTGGGTTGTCTAGTCCTTTGCCTGAGTGGAAAACACTTGTTGGCATTGGATAGAGTGATATGCTTCCCAAGTCCATTACCAACACTCCTAAGTTAAAAGTAAACAGCAGTCACTTGGTTCCTTGGTTCTTAGATTTTAGTGTGCTCTTTTAGAATATTCTGGAGTGCTTGTTAAATATGCAGATTCCTGGGAACCACCTCCAGTGAGTCTAATTCCTTAGATATGACACAGAGCTTGGGACTCTTCATTTTCTTCAATAAGTTCCATGGTGATTCTGGTGCAGATTGTCCCAGATTTAACAACTGACCGGACCAGGGGCCAAGAGAAAAAACTACAGCTGTTCCATTCGACAAAAATGGCCCTCAGAAAGGCCTGAGACTAGTCAACAGGCAGAGATTGCAGATGGAACTTCTTGAGTTAAAGTAATTTTACTCATCTTAAGATCAGCCCTGGCTATTTCAACGCCAATCATCTTGAGTTATACCAGCTATTGAATGCATGGCTCCCTGAATATCTCAGAAAATGAAATGGTTAAAATAGGAGCGGTATTGACAATTGCTGTTTCTTGATGAGAGTTAAAATTTCATTGGCTGGATGTAATTTAAGCAGCAACATAAGATTCATTTAACTGTCATAAATTAAGACATCCTATTATGGAGGAAAATTTTTTAGAAATCTTTCCCAGCAATTTCTAAAAAGAGTAGGACTAACTTGGAACTCTTTGCAGTCATTCCTGCTAAAGGTAAGAATGGGCATGCTATCTCTAGTCTATTAACCTGTGATTTAGTTAGGTAGAGCTCAGACTTGCACTGCTCCAAACAATGTGTTGTGAAGTTACATTGAAGGCCTGAAAACGTATGCATATATCCCACCACTTTATGACCTCTGTGACTTACGAGATATTTGAAAGCAAATTAAAGACTTTATAAAATGTTTTTAAGTACCCCCCTCCTCTTTTAAAACATTTATGACTTCTATAAATGCTATATAAAATGCTTTGTAGAGTGGTCATCGCTGGACTAAGGCTAGGTTGCATAAATATTTAGTTAGAGATATGAGCGTGTTTCTTGAAGTTGTACATGTGTCAGAGTTTCCTTGCTGTTCCTGCAAAGTCAGGCCTGTTAGCAATGTGGTGGAAGATAAAGGAAGCGGGAGCCAAGATGGAAATGCATGCTTGCCATTGCAGGGGATAGTGCTCTATTAAATTATCACTGTTTTTGTTTCTGTACTTTAAAATTTTAAACATGTCTTTGATTACAGACTGTTTTCATCGTCATTTTAAATAATCATCAGGCTCCCTGCTTCAGTCATTCTCTTCTAGAGTGATTTCGGCAGTCCATGACTGAAAAGATCCGGTATTTAAAGGAAAGGCACCTCTGAGGCTAACAACTGGTGGTGTCATTTGACCAAGAACTTTCCCAGAAATTCAACTGGGGATCCTTAGGCTCTTTTAGAATATTGAGTTTTGTTTTATTGTTTTTTAATCCCAAAGACACCAAATGTCACTATTATCACGTATCTCTGGGAAAAGAAGCAGCTAAGATGAATGTGCCCGTATTTTTTATGTACTTCTAGTAGCTGTGCAATCTTCAGTGACAGTAAACAGAATGTATGACCATGAAGCTGTGTGTTGCAATCTGCAGTGTGCCAGTCACTGTGATGGGCAGTGACCTTCAAAAATGAGTAAAGCATGACCTTAGGGAGTCAGAGATCCAAGCAGACAATTATAGTAAAATGTGATAAAATGTGTATAAGGAGAGGCCTGCAGCAGGAGAAGCTAATTCTAACTGGAGCTTTCAGGAGAAATGATGACCATAAAGTGAGGAGGTAGATTTTGGATGGACAAGAACACGGTAAGATTTGTGTTTTGAGCAAAAGTTTTTGGAATCAGGAGCATCTCAATTGCATCCCATGCCCTTGGAAAATGGAAGGGAAAATCTGTGCCTCCTAACACTTCTTTTTGCCATCTGGTTCCATTATTTTTTTTTTTATCATGGGGCAGTCAGGGATGCCTGGGCTCTAACACTGTTTGGGTATCCAGATACACAAGGTAGGATGAAGAGAGAAAGGAATGAAGAGTAGAAAAACAAACATAATAGGATTAGGAGCTTGAATCTCACATAGGCTCACATGTTCAGGCATTATTTCGCTTCTTTGATAATACTTGTGGCACATATGGGAATCCTGAAAGGTGCAAAGTCTCATGTTGGATCTGTAAGATGTAGCTTCTTAGCTTATGAGGCAACTGGAAAACGTTAGGCTTTGTTCTCTCCAGTGCTTAAGTTATTCACTGGAAGTGCTCTAGCTACCCACATCAACCCATCTCTGCAGACAGACAATGGATCAGACACTTGGATGGAAAGTCCAATAAGTACTCGATGATCCAGAAAGGAGTTATATGAAAAAGGAGTTTTTTATCAAAAGACCACAAAATACTCTATCAAACAAAATCAAGCAAGCTTCCTTTCTTTGCAGCCTCTCAAGCCTTTTATGTTCCAAAGTACAATATGAATCTCCAAGACAATGATGGGATGTGTCCTAATTTTATATAATTTCCTAAAATTATTTGTGAAAACTTACTTTTTTCTGCAAAGCATCTTGTGAAACTTGTGTTTCCTGGGATGCTCTTTTGGCAAAGCCACTTTTGAGATACATTTTTACAGGCCTCCTAATTCTACGTTGAATGGAATTCCCTTCATCAAAAGCTGTGCCTACTCAGTTCCTAAAATGCCAGAGGGAGTGAAAACCAGACCATTCAGCAAAAGCAAAAGGTGCCCCCTACTAATAATTTGACATCATGTTGGTGAAACAGAGGCTTGCATTCTCCCATTCTAAGTGGTTGCTTTTGCAAAGACACAACTTCCGGTTCTGGCAGGCAGAATGGGGTCTGCTGGGAAGGTTCCAGCAAAAGGTAACTTTCTTGACCTTGTACCATTGAAAGTCACAGAGCTATTAAAGCAGCGACCAGGGCATTCAGAAGAGCTGTGACTAGGCATAATGTGCCTTTTGAGGGTGACCATTCATTTGTCCATCTAATTAGCACTCAGCACTTTTGATTGCCCCATACATCTTTTAAAAATTCAAACAGGTAGGGTTTCACTGCTTGGATTGCAGGACTCAGATGAAAATTGAGGCCTGGCCTTGTATTTATGGAGGTTTCTTCTTTCCAGGACGTCTTACCTATTTCCTTAGCCCTGTTCTCAGTAATGCCTGCCACAAAGAACCCCATAAATTTAGCATTTGCAGCTATAAGTTTGTCATTCTTTTCTTGAAATAAGATAAGGGGTCTATTATAAAACAGCAGAAGGCTGAATGTGAGAGCAGCCAACATATTGTTGACTGATTCATCTGGGGCATTTAGTTCTTCAAAATGGAAAAACAAAAAAAAATAGGGTCTAAAAAGCAAACACAGTAAATTAAAGGAATGTTATTCTATGCATAGAACAGCTGTTTTAATACTTGCTCGGTAGGGTCATGTGACTAACGCACTTCTTTTAGGATAAAATATGTCTTCCTCTAAGGTTATTATTAAAGACACATGGAGACATTTACTTTGGTCTCCTTGTCAGCATTGTGCCACATTAAAAGAAAAAACAAAACACTGTTTAAATTGGGTTTAGATCCTTCATTTGCATGAAAACGATAGTTAATTGTGTCCCTGTGATGATAATTAGTGTTCAGCTAAGAGGACCTTTTCATTGTTGGCCCAAGGTGAGGCCTGAGTTAGTAAGAATTGTACTGGTGGTAGCTATTTTCTTTTAAGTAGCTGCACGGCTCTGTTTTGCCAACTAGCAAAATGAATTAACAGGAAGTGAAACATTTAGTATTTACTTGAGCTAGGACATTGTTACCCACCACAAGGAGAAAGCTCACATTGGGCCCCCTTTGCTTATGGGATGCTTATTGTGTAAGTTCTTCAGCAAACATGGAGTACCTACTCAATATTAGGACCTGGGCTGTGCCCTGCACAATTAGAAGCTCTCAGAGAACAGGGACTCCACAGCAGCATAATTGAAATCTCTGTTCACTTTAAATCCTGAACTAGAAATGTTCTCACCCACCTGAGGCTTGACCATGCTTTCAGAGCTGCCACGTGGCCGGAAAAGAGTCCAAATCTGCTCCTTCTCCAGTGATCTCTCCCTGTGCTACTTCCTTAACACTGCCTTGCCCTGTACCAGCCATTCAGGAAGATTTATCAAGTGGCCAGTTATTACAGAACAGGACGTAATCCTGGGCCAGATCCCTGCTCCATCCCACTTAACTGTGCCTTGATCATTAAGCGTTCTCCATTTAACCTCTCTGTGAACTCCTAAAAGGTCAAGACCAATTCTGTTTCACCTTAGAACATGCAATTCTGTAGTTCATTACATGCAGGCAATTGCATTATACCTAACGTGTAATAAATATGTGCTGAATGCATGAATGATAGAATGAATGAATGATCTTGCCATATTTCAACTTAGCACAGGGTCCATTCTGTACCTTTGTGACACCTAGCTACATCTTGCATTGTCTTCTGGTGGTAGGGTCCTGGCTACCTTATGGTGTGACCCTTTTCTCTATGGGCAGCTCTGACTGTAAAATGGTCCTTTCTCTTTTTAATATCCAGTGAGCTGTAACATCACTGGGTCTACCTCCTGAAGTCATGTGGAGTTTGGTCTGATTCCTCTTTCATATGATTCTTTAGCTATTGGAAGACACCTGGTATATGTTTCTCATCTCCATATTTAACATAACAGTTTCCTCAGTTGGTCGTCATATGACATGAGATAGACTAAAGATAGACATCTCTATCTTTAATGCTTTCATATCAACATAGTTAATTTAACCAGTGGTTTTGAAAATTATTTTATTTTGCTTTAATGACTGTGGGGCCAGAACTGAGCCTAGTAGTACATGAAGGAATGATCAGGACAGAATACAGATCATTACCTTCCTCCATCTGACCTTCTGCTTATACTATTTTTATAATTGGGGATGGTGCTATTCATTATTTTATTGCATTTCATTTTCAGCCGTCATGCCATTGAATTGATTCATACGAACTACTGGTTATCTAAACCAATGGTTCTCAAGTGGGAGTGATTTTTATCTCCCTGGAGACAGTTGGCAATGTTTGGAGACCTTATCGATTTTCACTCCTGGGGATTGGTTGAGACACTAATATTTAGTGAGTAGAAGCCACGGATATGGCTAAACATCCTGCAGTGCATAGGGCAGCTCTTCCACAATAAAGAATTAGCTGGTTTAAAATGTCAGTAGTGGCCGGGTATGTTGGCTTACACCTGTAATCTTAGCACTTTGGGAGGCCAAGGAAGGTGGATCACTTGAGGTTAGGAGTTCAAGACCAGCCTGGTCAATATAGTGAAACCCCATTTCTACTAAAAAATACAAAAATTAGCCGGGCATGATGGCATGCATCTGTAATCCCAGCTACTCAGGAGGCTGAGGCAGGAGAATCGCTTGAACCCAGGAGGCGGAGGCTGCAGTGAGTCGAGATTGGGCCACTGCACTTCAGCTTGGGCAACAGAGAGAGACTCCATTTCAAAAAAACAAAAGAAAACAAAACAAAACGTTCGTAGTTCCACTGCTGAGAAATTCTGGTCTAAACTACACAGTCTTTCTCCTTAGGGCCTCCTGAAGTAGACCTTGATCCCAGGCTACATGAGGTCTTGCAAATCTTTAAAAGTGAGTCAGTAAGACCATATCCTTCTAGGTGAAGCTTTTCCAGGCCCACCGTCAACCATTTCTTCCAAAACTTCTGCTTTCTTAACTTGCTGGTCACCTACCTTGCAGTTAGAGCAGTGCTCCTGGAATGGAATGCTTTGGTTGTCATCTGAAGCCTAGGACAGTGCTTCTCAAACTTTACTGTGCATAGAAACCACCTGGAGATTTTGTCAAACTCACATTCTGATTCAGTGGGTCTAGGGGTGGAGGCAAGACTGCATTTCTAACAAACTCACAGGTGGTGCTGGGGTAGAAGGCCCATCGGCCACACTTTGAGGAGCAAGAGTCTTAGCATGTTTTCTCTTGGCATTCTTTGGACAAAGGCTTTTTCCATTCCCTTGAAGCAGAGTGCAAGCATCTGAAGCCGGGAACCTTTGGCTGTCACACTCAGCCATGGCCATGTGTCAGGACAGAGCAGTTGAGCACCGTGATGTTATAATGCTGAAGAAGACTAATGGCCTGCTTAATTGCTGAGCAGGGTTTATAACTTACAGGTCTTTGCATCACCCTATTCTAGGTTGAGGAGAAACAGTAATAAAGCAATATTACTCTCCTAATTGAAAGCCAGAGGGTGGAATGAAGGAGGAGCTGCCCCCAATCACAGACTTGGAGGAATGAACTATCCAGTTGTGAGCTGGTTTATCCAGATTATGCATATGTTTATAAATTATCCTAGGTGTTCTTTTTCCTCATTCCCTTTATTGTAGAGTGTATTTCTTTAAAGTGACAGGTTTAATTTTTTTCCCTACTCTGTGCAGATTTTGTGATGATGTAGCGTAATAAATCAAACCGATTTCTACCATTGTATCAAGACTCTTTAATCAGTTCTTTGAATTAATGCAATCAAACGGTTGAATTCTTAACATTCATCTCTGTATTTATGGCTCTGTTGTGCTTTTTTATTGAATTGGAAGAGGAATATCTTCATTCACAGCCAAAATAAAATAAATCTAGGCAGGTTATCTAGTAAAATGACCAAGGTATAGGGTATGGGATGTGTGTGTGTGTGTGTATTTGTGTGTGACTGTGTGGGATGTGTGTGTGTGTGTGTGTGGGATGTGTGTGTGTGTCTGTGTGTGAGTGTGTGGGATGTGTGTGTGTGTGTATCTGTGTGTGAGTGTGTGGGATGTGTGTGTGTGTGTATCTGTGTGAGTGTGTGGGATGTGTGTGTATCTGTGTGTGAGTGTGTGGGATGTGTGTGTGTGTGTATCTGTGTGTGAGTGTGTGGGATGTGTGTGTGTGTATCTGTGTGTGTGTGTGTGGGATGTGTGTGTGTGTGTGAGTGTGTGGGATGTGTGTGTGTGTGTATCTGTGTGTGTGGGGGATGTGTGTGTGTGTGTATCTGTGTGTGAGTGTGTGGGATGTGTGTGTGTATCTGTGTGTGAGTGTGTGGGATGTGTGTGTGTGTATCTGTGTGTGAGTGTGTGGGATGTGTGTGTGTGTGTATCTGTGTGTGTGTGGAATGTGTGTGTGTGTATCTGTGTGTGTGTGGGATGTGTGTGTGTGTGTATCTGTGTGTGAGTGTGTGGGATGTGTGTGTGTATCTGTGTGTGAGTGTGTGGGGTGTGTGTGTGTGTATCTGTGAGTGTGTGGGATGTGTGTGTGTGTGTATCTGTGTGTGT
Organism: Rhinopithecus roxellana; assembly: GCF_007565055.1. Lineage (NCBI taxonomy): Eukaryota > Metazoa > Chordata > Mammalia > Primates > Cercopithecidae > Rhinopithecus > Rhinopithecus roxellana. Next base: position 129,483,529 of record NC_044559.1, on the reverse strand, counting down.
GTGGGATGTGTGTGTGTATCTGTGTGTGAGTGTGTGGGATGTGTGTGTGTATTTGTGTGTGTGTGTATTTGTGTGTGTGTGTATTTGTGTGTGAGTGTGTGGGATTGTGTGTGTGTATTTGTGTGTGACTGTGTGGGGTGTGTGTGTGTGTGTGTGTGTGTGTATCTGTGTGTGACTGTGTGGGATGTGTGTGTGTGTGTGTATTTGTGTGTGACTGTGTGGGATGTGTGTGTGTGTGTGTATCTGTGTGTGAGTGTGTGGGATGTGTGTGTGTGTGTATCTGTGTGTGAGTGTGTGGGATGTGTGTGTGTGTATCTTGTGTGGGATGTGTGTGTGTGTATCTGTGTGTGATTGTGTGTGTGTGTGTATCTGTGTGTGAGTGTGTGGGATGTGTGTGTGTGTCTGTGTGTGACTGTGTGGGATGTGTGTGTGTGTGTATCTGTGTGTGACTGTGTGGGGTGTGTGTGTGTGTATCTGTGTGTGAGTGTGTGGGATGTGTGTGTGTGTGTATCTGTGTGTGACTGTGTGGGATGTGTGTGTGTGTGTATCTGTGTGTGACTGTGTGGGATGTGTGTGTGTGTGTGTCTGTGTGTGACTGTGTGGGATGTGTGTGTGTGTGTATCTGTGTGTGACTGTGTGGGATGTGTGTGTGTATCTGTGTGTGACTGTGTGGGATGTGTGTGTGTATCTGTGTGTGAGTGTGTGGGATGTGTGTGTGTATCTGTGTGTGACTGTGTGGGATGTGTGTGTGTATCTGTGTGTGACTGTGTGGGATGTGTGTGTGTGTGTATCTGTGTGTGACTGTGTGGGATGTGTGTGTGTGTGTATCTGTGTGTGACTGTGTGCCTAAAAATACAGATGTCATCTGTGTCGTTCTAATATTAAATTTTGTTTTGGAACTTCATATTCATGAAGCCAGCATTATGTCAAACTCTATGATAATGGTCCTGTTTTTACCAGGTCACAAATCTAGGGGTTCTCAAACATGTTCAAGAAGCAGGGCTTTTGAAAATGATGGTGTTTCTTGAGTGATACCATGGATTTCATATGCCCTGGTTTAAGGGCACAGGCCCTAGAGTTAGGCAACCTAGAGGAATTCCCATTTCCTCCATGGACTGGCTGTGTGACCTTGTACATGTTACTTAACTTCTCTATTCCTCCTTTCCCTTATCCTAAAAGTAGGGATAATATTTAAGTGTCTATCTCGCAGAACCATTCTGAGGCTTAGAACCACAAGCATTTATTTGTATCCTTGACAGCCATGTGGCAAGTATGCACTACGTGGAGACCATTGTTAGTATTAACCCAAAGTTAAAACAGCTAAATATGGCATTTTCTGCCAACTCTGAAGTGCTATCTTACGGCACATTCTCTCAGAGACAATAGTCACAGGCACTGAGGGTGTAAGAAAAATGATTAGAGGACAGTCATAAAATTGAAATAGTGCTATCCTTTAACAAATTGGGAAGCTATCTCCATTATTGAGTTTTAATCCAGGATCTTGGCAGACACAGGAGTTTGGCTGAGACAGAGTTTGTGCATTAGCCCTACCCTGCTTTTTCACATGCTCTGAAATATCCTGAATCTACAACATATGACGCACATTGAAACCTCTTTCTTTCTGATTTTACAGTATCAGTATGGTACAGTGATCAATTAAAAATACTTTGTAAACATATGTGGAGTAAGACTGCACTTCAAAAAAAATTTTTTTTGAGAGAGTGTCACTCTGTCCCTCAGGCTGGAGTGCAGTGGCACAATCTTGCCTCACTGCAGCCTTGACCTCCCAGGCTCAGGTGATCCTCCTGCCTCAGCCTCCCAAGTAACTGGGACTATAGGCATATGCCACCAAGCCTGGCTAATTTTTTTTATTTTTAGTAGAGATGATGTTTCATGATGTTTCCCAGGCTGGTCTTAAAACTCCTGAACTGAAGCAATCCTCCTGCCTCTGCCTACCCAAGTGCTGGGATGACAGACCTGAGCCACTGCACCCAGTTTAGACCTCATTTTAAAAATATGGCATGCATACATCTGAATGTATGCATGTTTAATGGAACTAATGATAGAACATTAGAGAGTGATTATGCTAATTACTAAACAATTCACAGGGTTTCTTACCACGGCAAATGCCTTTCATGTCTACTTTTTGCCAGTTTATAGTATGGTTCACAAACATAAAAGTTCTCTGTCTTAAAATTCTGATGGCATTCACTAATCTAGTTGGATGAGTTTTTATTACTTGCACAAGAGGGGATTGGGGTGGGATGGTCATGTGGGTTTGTAGGCATCTACAAACAGCATGCTGTAAAGTCTTATTTCTTGCATTTTCACCAGTACCAATAGTCTTATTACTAATCAACTTCATCATAAAAATTATACTTAATATTGGCTAGCATGTTCCATATTACCAATTGCTTTCACCTGTATATTTTTTCTTTTTTCTCTTTTTTTTCTTTCTGAGACAGAGTTTCACTCTTGTTCCCCAGGCTGGAGTGCAGTGGCACAATCTCGGCTCACTGCAGTGTGTGCCTCCCAGGTTCAAGTGATTCTCCTGCCTCAGCCCCCTGAGTAGCTGGGATTACAGGCACCTGCCACCACGCCCGGCTAATTTTTGTATTTTAGTAGAGACGGAGTTTCGTCACGTTGGCCAGGCTGGTCTCAAATTCCTGACCTCAGGTGATCTGCCTGCCTCGGCCTCCCGAAGTGCTGGGATTACAGGCGTGAGCCACCATGCCCGGCCTATTTTTTCTTTCCTAATGCTTAGTGACCCCATATTATTAGTAGTATTATTTTTATTTATTTATTTATTTTAGACGGAGTTTCGCTCTTGCTGCTCAGGCTGGAGTACAATGGTGTGATCTTGGCTCACCATAACCTCCGCCTCCCGGGTTCAAGTGATTCTCTTGCCTCAGCCTCCCAAGTAGCTGGGATTACAGGTATGCACCACCATGGCTGGCAAATTTTGTATTTTTAGTAGAGACGGGCTTTCACTGTATTGGCAGGGCTGGTCTCAAACTCTTGATCTCGTGATCTGCCCGCCTTGGCCTCCCAAAGTGTAGGGATTACAGGTGTGAGCCACCGTGCCCGGAGTGGCCCTATATTATTATTGAAGAAAGATACAGAGAGCTGAAATGATTTGTGGAATGTCACATGACTTGTAAGCACCAGAGCTGGGTCTCATACCAAGTTCTGCTTCTTCCAAATCCATTGGCCAGCTTGTTGGGTATGTCTGAGTCCTTGTTAGCCACAATGCCATAATTGTTACAGTGTTCTTAGAGTAGAGCTCAGAGCCTGTTATGTTGCATCCGTATCTCATCCTCATCTCTTATTTTGTTGGATACATTTTTCATGATTTGCTGAGGATATTGTGGACTTAGTGTCAAATATTTTTCAGGTCAGAAGTTTTGTAGCCCTTGGAAATCAACCAATAACCTATGTAAAACTGGTGCCAATATTTCTGCCGAGAGCTTCAGAACTGCTGTGTCAATTAGCTTTTGCTGGGTAAAAAACTGCTCCCCAAAATTAGTGACTTAAAACAGCAAATATTTCTTTAGTTCTCAGTTGTGCACGTTGGCAATTTGTACTCAGTTGAATGGTTCTTTGGACTCAGAGTAGTCCTGGCTCTTCTTGTCTTGTCTCCCTCACAGGTCTTTGGTCTCAGCTGGGGACCCTAGGATGGCTTATATGGCTGGGGTCTCTCTTCACGTGGCCTTTCCTTTTTCGGCAGGTTAGTCTCAGTGTTGTTCACATGGTGGCTTCAGAGTTCCGTGAGCAGCAAAGAACAAGCCCCGTACCTTTCAGGTCTGTCTCTATCAAGTTGGATACTGTCTTACTGCTCAAAGCAAGTCATGTGGCCAAGCCCGGAGTCAACATGAGAAGGGACTGTTTTGGCGAGAAATCACCAGGGACACAGATACAGGGAGTTTTGAACAGATTGAGAGCCATTACCACAACAGTCTACTACACTGCCACATCAAGTTTTCATTTCCGTCCAAACTTTTTGAGTGAAGTTCTAATGCCCTGAAAACCCAGGAGATACTTTCTCTTCACTGAGGCGTTTCCTTCCCTGACTTCCTCCATGAGACGGCTTGGCATTAATGAATTGGAAGATTGTCCTTAGTCAGGGCTTTTCTGACTTGTTAATGGTGTGCATGTAACTTCTCCTTGTCAGGTTTCCCTTTAGAAATGCATGCATTTATTTGGAATCCGGATGCTGGAGTTTTCTGTTTGGAAAATAATTTTAATGAAGCTTTATCAGGTATGTGTTCACCAAAATGAAGAGGACTCTTTTGTGCCCAGAGAAAGCTATCTGGCAGTCAGGAGCCCTTTAGAAAAAGGACTGCAGAATGAAGGAAAGCTAAACCCCTCTTTAATGATTTTCTCTTTTTAAAACATATTACTTTCCATGAAAGTTTGTGTCAAGGAGTTTAGCTCATGGAAGGGGAACTTAATGATGTGCAATCTGGAGGAAGGAGCGGACACTAAATGATAATTCTCAAGCAGATGAAAGAGAATATTTCACATTGCTGAGACACGTGTGACTTCTTTGGATGCAAATAACAGAAAGGATGATGACAGTTATCCACGTTCCCTGCTTTGGGGAGAAATCACCAGCTTAGCAACACTAAATGGCAAGGCATTTGTGGCTGAGTTCTTTCTCTGACTAATTGGAAACACATCTCTCTATTTTCCTGCCATTGAGAAAGAACTACTCTTTGGTAAATGGTATTCAATGGTTTACTTTTCTAAAAACTCAGCCCTAGCGGCTGGGTGCAGTGGCTCAAGCCTGTAATCCCAGCACTTTGGGAGGCCGAGACGGGCGGATCACGAGGTCAGGAGATCGAGACCATCCTGGCTAACACGGTGAAACCCCGTCTCTACTTAAAAAAAATACAAAAAACTAGCCAAGCGAGGTAGCGGGCTACTCAGGAGGCTGAGGCAGGAGAATGGCATAAACCCGGGAGGCGGAGCTTGCAGTGAGCTGAGATCCGGCCACTGCACTCCAGCCTGGGCAACACAGCGAGACTCCGTCTCAAAAACAAAACAAAAAAAAACTCAGCCCTATGCTGAGCTCTTGGTCAGAAGAATGGAAATGCTTTCTAATGCCAGAGAGCATGAATACTTTTTGTGGAGACAGTGGGATCCATGAGAAAGTGACTGGCCATTTTGAAGTCCCAACTTGGTAGAATCTCATCTGCTGTGCTCCCTGTGAGTTTAACAACTCGAACAAATCCCTTCTCTTCTCTGAACTCGGCTTCTTCACTTGTAAAATGAGAAGAATGGAACAAATAATTCCAAAGGGTTTAAATTTTTTTTTTTAGTAGAGACTGTGTCTCACTCACTGTGTTGCCCAGGCTGCTCTCAAACTCCTGGACTCAAGTGAGCGTCCTGCTTTGGCCTCCCGAAGTGCTAGGATTATAGGCATGAGCCATTGTCCCTGGCCCAAAGTATTTTTTAATCTCTGTCAGGAAGACTATAATTTGGAAAGATAGTTATTTAATTTTTGGTTGTAAATTTAGGACTTTGAGATTTGGTGATTCAGAGAAGACATTGTGAAATACTTACTGGGTTTATGGCAGGAGACACTTTGTAAAACAAAACAAAGTAAATCTCTATTCTTGCCCTGATAGGTATTGGGCCACCCATCTCTTCATGTGCCCATCCACCCATCTCTCCATGTGCCCGTCCACCCATCTCTATTGCATGTGCCCATCCACGCATCTCTAGTCCATGTGTCCATCCACCTATCTCTATTCCATGTGCCTGTCCACCCATCCCTCCATGTGCCTGTCCACCCATCTCTATTCCATGTGCCTGTCCACGCGTCTCTATTCCGTGTGTCCATCCACCCATCTCTATTCCATGTGCCTGTCCACCCGTCCCTCCTTGTGCCCATCCACCCATCTCTATTCCATATGCCCATCCACCCATCTCTATTCCGTGTGCCCATCCACCCATCTCTATTTCATGTGCCCATCCACCCATCTCTCCATGTGTCTTTCCACCCATCTCTCCATGTTCCTGTCCACCCATCTCTATTCCATGTGCCCATCCACCCGTCTCTCCATGTGCCTGTCCACCCATCTCTATTCCATGTGCCCATCCACCCATCTCTATTTCATGTGCCCGTCCACCCATCTCTATTCCATGTGCCCATCCACCCGTCTCTCCATGTGCCTGTCCACCCATCTCTATTCCATGTGCCCATCCACCCATCTCTATTTCATGTGCCCGTCCACCCATCTCTGTTCCATGTGCCCATCCACCCATCTCTATTTCATGTGCCCATCCGCCCATCTCTCCATGTGCCCGTCTACCTATCTCTATTCCATATGCCTGTCCACTCATCTCTCTATGTGCCCATTCACCCACCTATCCACTACCTTCTTATTTTCTTCATTTGTTCCAGACGTTAGTGTTAAGGTGCTTAACTTCTTTAATTTATCCAGCTCTTGCAGGGAAACAAGACACAGGTTTTAAATAGCAAATGAGGAAAGTGAGGCCACAAGGTTTTATCATATACCCAGTGTCCTCAGATAGTATAGGGGAAAATTAGGACTAATCCCCAATTGTAGGCCAAGAGCTCTTTCCCTAAGATACACCACTTCTTTTGTGCCTCTTCTAAAATGTTCTAGAAAAGCCAGAACCTGACATCTGTTTCTTAAGTTTGGGGTGTCCCAAGGTCCCAATCTAGGGCTTAATTGTTGAATGAGAAAAAAAAATAGGGCTATTTCCTTTCCAGAAAAATGTTATTTGAGCTGCCATCCTCCACCATAAATGAAGATGGTAGGTTTTTGAGCATTCTGTGGCTGGAAGAATGATGAACATTATGAGAGATCCAGAAAAATCAGGAGAATCCTTGGCTTCTGGAATTTACTGGCAGCATCTGATATGACAGTGACATACTCATGACATCCCTCATGACAGTGATGTATTTGACAAATGAGGGTCCCACATAATAAGGAGTCATTTTCATAGTACTTAAGAAAAGGGAGAGAGAGGCCCCTAGCAACCCTGGGATCCTCTAACTGCCAGAGGTGGTAGATGATGCCTAGGTTTCAAGAGCAGACTTAAAAAAGAGAGGAAAAGTCACCTCTTCCTAAGTAACTTTCTCTGGAAAGCTGTGATGTCCCTCCAGAGGGGGCTTGGGACAAATGTTGTTGGACCTGGAAGAGCATATTTCACCTAAATCTTGGGGTGAAAAGGGGTGTCTACCTCTTCTGTGTCTCTCCAGATAAAGAAGGATATATCCTGGGTTTCAAGGTGGATTCAATTCTTTAAACAGACCCCATCATCCACCCCAGGCAATTTTGTTTGATCCCAAGTTCAGTAATGTAAAGTAAAGTTTCCCAGACTTTAATGGCTTAAAATGAAAGAGAATCATGTTTTTCTGTCTGCAACTGGAAATCCAAAGAGTTGCTCAGTGAGAATGTTCAGACTTCTACCTTGTGGCTCAACTACAGGAAATTGGGAAATTTGGGTCAGATGTCTCATTCACATTCCAAATTGATAAAGGGTGGGAACGTTTGGAGAACTGTCTGAATCATAATGCTACTGAGAAAGTTAGAAAATATAGGATTATTTTTCCCTAAATTACTTTTCTTTGTGAGGGGGTGAAGGGGAGGAGGTTGAGGAGAAATTGTCAGTATGCTCGAGATGACAGAAATGGTGCTTCATTTAACCATTCCAGTGGGTGGATTGTACCAGTGTAGAGATGCTGGGCCTCCCTGTCTCAAAGTGACTCTTGGAGGAAGTTGGTTGGTGGTAAGATATGCAGATCTTTGCTACTCAAAGTGGGGTCCATGGGCCAGCAACATTGGCATTGCCTGGGAGCCTGTCAGAAATGCAGAATCACCGAGGTCCCCATCCCAGACCTACTGAATCAGCATCCACCTTTTAACAAAACCTCCAAGTGACCCATATGCACATGAAACTCAAGAAGCATTCGCCTAAATAATCATCCATTGGGATGATGAAAGGCATGCATTCTCTCCTTCCTCCCGTTGATCAAAAGACACATCTGAATTGGTTTTTTGATTTTTGTAGATGATGACCTAAGAGAAGGGATTTTAACCTCCAGGAGCTGAACTCAGCAGTGGGACTGTGCTGCCTCATCCCCAGCTGCTAACCATCACAGCCACCCTGACCCTCTCACTGTTCTCAGAATAGATTGGAACCTCTTACCACCCTTTGCTTGTCCCACTGTCTGGAATGCTTTTTCTCTCTTTCCTCACACATCAAACTCCTGTCACCTTGCTCACATGGCAGCTTTTTTGGGAAACATTCCTCATTTTCCCCAGGTAGGATTAGACACTGTACCTTCTGTTTACTTATGCCTCTAATAAATTACAGTAGTACAGGAAAGTATGCATGTCTATTTCTCTTTCTGGACTGGGAACTCCTTGAGGATCTTGGACCCCTTGTGATCACCTCTGTGTCCTTAGCCCCTGACACAGAGCAGGCAGGTAATCCATATCTGTTGCGTGACTGCATGAAAATACAGGTGAACTGGCTGTGAATGCCTTTTGTAGGATTCTGGGAAGTTCTCGTTCTTCCAGGCAGCTGTGTGGGCTGTGTTAATCATAAGTTTCTGGATTCATGAGGCTCCCAAGTTAAAGACTGGGTCAGCACTGAGCAAAATTGTCAAGGGAGCTGGGACTATCCAGTAACCACTTTCCCCTCTTATGCCTGGCATACCCGGGATTGCCCCAGACTCTCATTCAGCCCCTGCACTGAGGTTGGACAACATTCCCTGTGGCTAAATTCCGCCCCTCCCAAATCAGAGCCAACCTATCTCCTTAAAGGATCAGTGCCCATTTCTCCAGGGCTTGCTATGCACCAAACGCTCTACAGAAACTGCTTTATGCACATCATCGCATTCAGTGGCCACAACAATTCTGTAAACATAGGCTCCATCATTTCTGTTTCATATGGAGGAAACTGCAGTTCGTGGTGGTGAAGTAATTTGCTCACAGCAAGGTGGTCAGGCAGAGCTGGGATTCAAACTCAAGCCTGTCTGACTTACTAATTGGTACTTTGAAATGCTGCTCTGTGCCACAACAGGGGTAATGAATCAGCCAGGGAAACCCATGAAGGTGCTAACCTACCATTGTACATAATTGATCAAAACACTTGCTCTGAACAGTGAGCTGTTTTAGATACACTTTACCAGGGGGAAGTGACCACAATAGATGCCTCTATTTGGTCGATTTTGACTTTCTCAAGCTCCAACTAGCCTTTAAGGCACTCTGTTTCTGAGATTGAGGACCACTGCCACAAGACTCAACTAGTTCAGGGATCCTATGCCTGTGAAGCCCTGGGAAGGGGGCTGGGAGTGGGAGCTGCCATTTTGCCTTTAACTTTGTCCTGTTAGTTGAGAAACATGCCATACTATTACTGACTTATGTATTTATTTTTGGTTGGGGGATGGGGTGGTTATTTTAAAAACAGTGCCCAGTGTGTGTGACTTCCGCACATAGTCGTGTGAGTCACTTCCTGTTTAGTGGAAGCCCTCTTTATCCACCCCCATCTATCCAATGGGATCATCTCACTTTCTCCAGCTCCTCTGTCCCCTCCATAAAATATGCTCCCTGGTGGTCGGGTGCAGTGGCTCATACCTGTAATCCCAGCACTTTGGGAGGCCAAGGCAGGCAGATTACCTGAGGTCAGGAGTTTGAGACCATCCTGGCCAACATGGTGAAACCTCATCTCTACTGAAAATACAAAAGTTAGCCAGGCTGTGGTGGCGCATACCTGTAATCCCAGCTACTTGGAAGGCTGAGACAGGAGAATCACTTGAACCCAGGAGGCAGAGGTTGCAGTGAGCTGAGATCAGGCTACTGCACTCCAGCATGGGCGACGGAACGAGACTCCATCTCAAAAACAAAAAGAAAAAGTATGTCCACTGGTGTTCCTGCCCCCAGTGAGGAGGCGCCTCCCTCTAGACCTTCCATACTCATCTGCTCTCACCAAGATGAAGTTACGTTTATTCCCAAACTTGTTTATGCCAGGTTTTGTTGTACAAGATTGGTAAACATAGTTCAATTAAATATTATGTAAACCAATGAACTATGGGTACAAGACTAAAGAGCTGTCAGTTTTATGATCGCTTAGTTAAATGCTTTGGAAAATTTTCATGAAGGAAATGTTACTGAGTTAAAAAAAAAAAAAAGCCAACAAATTATATGAGAGCAGGCCAAGAGAGCTTAAAACAAGAAAGGTAGAACTGTATAATCTAAAGTAGCCTGTGCTCAATTTGCCTTTCAAGGGTCTTTATACTCTGCTCCATTTTAAAGAAACCCTAAATTGGAAATTGGGGGACAAAAGTTTATGAGTATTTTGGGATAAAAAATATGAAGTGGGACTAATCACAGGGCAGCCAGCAAGGAAACATGGACCTCAATCCTAGAGCCCAGTGGAACTGAATTCTACCAGCAACTTGTCCTAAGAAGGGACAGAGTCTACCCCAGAGCCTGGTCCAGCCAGCACCTTGATTTTGGCCTTGTCAGACTCAAGGCAGGGAAACCAGCTGTGCCCACTGGCTTTTGACCTTCAGAAACAGGAGATAACACGTGTGCATTGCATTCAGCAGCTAAGCCCAGGGCAATCTGTTAGAGCAGCCATGGAAAACCAACCCATCAGGTATGTCCTCCCCTCTGCCTGTGCATATCCGGACCACCAGTCCTGTATTTTTCCCAGGCCCCTTCACCACACTCTGCCAGTGTGGCTTTCCAGGCCCTCAGCACTGGTGTTACCTCAGCCTTGCTTTTAAAACTTGCCTTTCCGGTGGGTGTGGTGGCTCATAGCTGTAATTGCAGCACTTTGAGAGGCCGAGGAGAGCAGATCACCTGAGGTCAGGAGTTTGAGACCAGCCTGGCCAACATGGTGAAACCCTGTCTCTACTAAAAATACAAAAATTAGGTCTGGTGCAGTGGCTCATGTCCGTAATCCCAGCACTTTGGGAGGCCAAGGTGGGTGGATCGTGAGGTCAGGAGTTCAAGACCAGCCTGGCCAAGATGCTGAAACCCCATCTCTACTAAATATACAAAAATTAGCTGGGCATGGTGGCACGCGCCTGTAATCCCAGCTACTTCGGAGGCTGAGGCAGGAGAATTGCTTAAACCGGGTGCCAGAGGTTGCAGTGAGCCAAGATCAAGCCACTGCACTCCAGCCTGGGCCACAGAGCAAGACTCTGTCTCAAAAAAATAAAATAAAAATTACCCAGGCGTGGTGGTGGGTACCTATAATTCCAGCTACGCAGTAGGCTGAGGCAGGAGAATCGCCTGAACCCAGGAGGCCGAGGTTGCAGTGAGCTGAGATCATACCCACTGTACTCCAGCCTAGGCAACAAGAGTGAAACTCTTTCTCAAAAATAAATAAATAAAATAAAAATAAAACTTGCCTTTCATACAAACCATCTCCCCTAATAAGCTAAGGAGAGTCACTCTCTCCTAAAAACAGACAGCTTCCGTGCCTCTGAGCGTTTTCTCAGTCATGTTCCCCTCCTCACAGCCTCCTGGATACATCTGACTCATCTTTCCAGGCCCAGCTCAGACCCAGGCTTCCCCATGTGGGTTGTCTCCTTGTGTGACTGCTGTGGCCTGCCGAGAACTAGCTGCTCGTGTTGCCCTCCAGGCCTTCGTCTTCTGTTGGGGGGTGTTTTCTTCTCTCTCTGGATGGACGGCATGAGAATGAGTACATTGTACGTCATCCATGGCTCCTGTGAGGGATTGGATGTTACCATGGTCCATACAAACACCTGCAGTGCTCTTTTGTATATAGTGATTGATTTCTGGGGTCCTTGCGTTGAGTGATATCTCCTTCAATATCAAGATAAGGATTTGATCTCTTCTTAAAGTGTCTTGTGAATGACTTCTTTAAATGATTTTTGTTCCAAAGGAAGGTGTCTCTCTGAACATGGAGCCAGCCCCTTGGATTTGTGGCTGCTTCCATTGCTGATGTGTCACATACAATCCTGTATGAACATCCATTGTGTGTACTCTGAGAGTGTCCTATGGCACTAGCACATGGGGACAGTATCCAGGGAGAGATGGCAGGATGTTGGGTTGGGGAGTAGGAGCCAGGGAATAGTTTGAAAGCATTTGACTTACTTTCCGCTGTAGCTATCTATTCTTCATTCCATGCTAATGGGATAATTTGATCGATGAATGCACTGGGAAAAGGCAGGAGATGCATAAAAAGTGTGAAAGCGCATAGCTACAAATGAGTGGGCAGATTTACCACCTTCTCCCCAGAATCAGATCTGTCTGCCATCCGCACTGGGTATGAGACAGGCAGATCCGAGCTTTGGCTTAATTACACATAATTTGGGTGACAGCTGAAATGCAAACCTAAACATTCAATCAGCTAAAGATACACAAAATTAAGCATTTCACACAGTGTCCAACCCCTTCAATCTTTATTAATACTTTAATTATGTTAATTATACCATGGTTTCAAGCCCTGCTACTACAACAAGCAGGGGGTGGAGGTGGGGGAAGAGGCAGTCCTCCAGCTAAGTAATGATTGCATTCGAATTAAAAGTATGAATGGAATGCAAAGTAGCAAAGAATCACAAATACATAATTCAGCAGTTTACCCACCCTGTTCACACTTCTTTTTTTCCTGCTTGCCCGTGTTTCTGAAGGGTGGGTCCAAGTCTGACTCATCCTCTGAGTGTACTGTACATAGTAAGTGCTCAGTAAACATCTATTGAATTAATTTTTAATCAAGGACGCTGAAATTGTATCCATAGAGATAAAAAGATGTGAGCAGATGTTTGGGATATATATATTGAAATGGCGGTAAGCAATATTATTGCTGACAGTTATTTGTGGGTTAGTGGAAGCAGTGGTGGTGCAGGGGGTAGGAGCGAGAGGAAGAAAGAGGGCAACAGAAAATGACCAGGATTGCAGAGATTCATCACCCTTCTATGAAGTCACTTGATTTCTTTGGACTCAGTTTCTCCCCATCTCTAACAAATGAGGAGGAGGAGATTAGACCTTAGCAGTTATCAAACTTTGTTCTCCTGGATTCATCAAAGGTACGTCAGGGACTCCACTGTGTATGTGTGTTGGAGGGTGGGGACATCTGGAGGAGAAGGTTCTGCTTTAATTTGTTTATTGGATGTCTAAGAGTTTCATTCTAAAAGTTGCTTAAAAGTGGTTTGGAAACTTCTGCATGTGATAACCTTTTTAACCTCTGGCTCACCCACTCACAGACAGTCTCCTCTGCTCTGGTTGGAGGGTTTCCATCGGTCCAACACTTCACCGGTCTTGTCCTTTGTCCTGGGTATGTGGGTACCCCTTAATCATTTGCTTTTCTAGCCCCCATATTTTTTTACTTTTCACCTTCCATGTCTTTGCTTATCTTGGGCTAAAATGTCCTTACTCCCTGTCTGCACCTATAAACATCCTACAGTTCACTAAGCCTGGGTCCCAGTTGCCTCCTCTGGAAAGACTTCCTGGACTGCACTTGTCATTGGTGCTCTCTCCTCTTTCCAGATTCCTTTGACTCACAGTGTCTGACTCACATTCCCCCCCTTTTTTTTTTTTTTCATATATACCAGTCTTTTCTTATTGACTAGATAATCAATTTCTCAAATGAGAAACATTCAGCCTTCTCTTGGAGTCTTTCTTCCACCCTGCTTTAGACTGGACACATAGGTGACTACTCAAGAAGTCTTACTGCACATCCAAAAGTATTTGACAGGGAGTTAGCCACATAAAATCCAATGAGCCTCTAGCCAGAGAGAATTCAGTTGCTCAAACTACAACAATGAATGACTGTACTTTAGATTTTTTACTTTATAGTTTGCTGAGCTGAAACAAAAATGTCACTTGGGTGACTTGCACAAGATAGGTTTTTAGGTTTTGCTAGGCTGACATGTACAGAATCATCAGTTGTTGGGAGTGTCTTTTTAATATCACTAGAGGAAACCTTGAAGATTCTGTAAATCTGAAATAGAAATACAGTGTTTGCTTCAAAGAGCAATTCCTTAGTTTGCTGTTGATGAGAACTGGCTCTGTGACTGTACCTTTTGCCCAGGTATCCTTAGCTAAGGTACATGTCTTCAGAGTCTCACAAATATTTCTCATATTCTGTGGTTATCACTACTGAGATTCTCCCTGGTACACAGAATTGGCACTGGAGCTCTCCACGTAGCTTTTGGTGGCCAGCTCAAGTTGCTGTCTCATCACTCCTTAATTGTACATCCTACATATCACCTGTGTCGGGGGAAGGTTCAAAAAGGAGCCAGCTCACTAGCTTCTTGGTTCAGCAGCAGGAAAACAAGACTCTCAGCATCACAGAATCTTACAGATTATCAAAAGGAAACATGGCCCAAGTCCATTAACCAACAAATGTTGACTGATTATTATTTAAAACCAAACTTTATTACAATGGAGAATACAGAATTAACATAGGATACAGATTTTGCAAAACAGAGTTTTCTTTTTGTATGGTGTAAAAATTAAAACACACACACACACACACACACACACACAAAACTATATTTCCCAGGTACTATGAGAATTTGGAAAGAGGAAAAATTGTTATGGAAAAGTAGAAAGGGCTAAGCTGTTGGGTCCATTTTTCACCCTCAAAAGATTTTTTTTCTGATTATTACTCCTACTCCTGGGCCTCCCTTTTTTTGGAGGGAAGTATCTGCCAAAGTACATCTGCTGAGCAATAATTCATTCACACCCCAATAAAAGTATGAATATTGCCAGTCAGCCCTCTTGCAAACAAGAAAGAGATAACCAGGATGTCCATGCTGAACTAATGATAATTTCAGCCAAAAGGCAAAGAAGCTTCATGTTTTTATCAGTCTTTGCATCTTATTGCAAGCGGATGCATTATTTGTTGTCATTTGTTGGTTTCAGATATTGAAATTAGCTTTGAGAAAATCTGTGTACTACATTGTGGGGACCACTAAGAATCTTCCACATGGATTGGGAATCCTGTGCCAAGGAGTTTGCTCATAATCATAGAAGAAGATCAAGATCAGTCTAGGTGGCAGTGATTTGGATCTTGCAATAACTAGGACTTGGTCAAGCTATGTGGGGGTCGGGGGATGCGCCAAGAAGTCAGGCAGTGTCCATAAATTCAGTCCCCTCTGGGCACCATTGCTGACTGTTCCAAGGCCAGACATCTGACTTCCCATTCCTCCTAATTTTGTGAGCTCGTACTCTATGAACGGAAGAAGATGGATCACAATTTTGTGAATTGTGC
The DNA here is from genome assembly GCF_007565055.1 of Rhinopithecus roxellana. Lineage (NCBI taxonomy): Eukaryota > Metazoa > Chordata > Mammalia > Primates > Cercopithecidae > Rhinopithecus > Rhinopithecus roxellana. Next base: position 129,468,298 of record NC_044559.1, on the reverse strand, counting down.
TGTTTTGCATCTCACCCCAAAAACGCATCCCAAACTGAGCATTTGTTATCTTTAGCAACATTCAAGAATTTCCCATCCCTTGAATGTCTTTAGTTACAGCCACAGCTTTTTAAAAAACAAAGTAGGTGATTTTGAGGATGTCATTGGCTAATTTGCAGACTTGCTTTGCATTGGCATCTAGACCACTGTTCATTACTGGAGGCACATCTCTCTGTCAGGGGTGATTCAGACTGTACATGAGATTGGGGGGGTGCACCTTGATCACATCAAGTTGTGAATGGAAGATGCTGCCTTGGTAATTTTACCCAAGACCCTGGTTGTATCCATTTAATAAAATTAGAACGTGTATCATTTGAGAAGGAAAAGTAATTATCTCTGTTACTTGTAATCTCCTCAAATTCAAATGCATGACATAGAGATTTCTCCTCAGTGGCACAGTTACAGACTTGGTGGTTAATTAAACATCTTTTCTAATCAAATTAGCTTTCATTTCCTAAGTAGAGGTTTTTAACCTGGAAGTGGCTTTGAAACATTGTTTCTTTCAGCCATCACCTATGAAAGGAAAGATAATGTCCCTTCAAAGGATTCCTCTAACAGTGAATAATTATTCTTTGTTTGACTGCAAATGCACATTCCTGAAATAATATATTCGTAAAGTTTCATAAATTATTTCAATATGTATTAAAGAGCATTGGAAATAGTTCTACTCCCTCCAGGAGGTTGCCAAGAATAAGTTTTGTCCTTTAAAATTTGAAACAAATTATTATTCACTGGGGGGACATCATTGTAGCTTCCCCTAGCTCCAGCTGACAGGAACAATTTGAGGTAACCTGTTAATGGTAATGCTTTTAAAATTTAGAGATACTCTAAGTGGAGCAATTTTTAGAAATTAAAACTATAGCTAGGGGGAATTGCCTGTGGAGGTCATGCAAAGTTAGGGGCACTGCACATCTACCTGGATCAGGGCCTGGATTCCAGCTGCCTGGGTTGCATGTTACATCATGGCCCATAGAGGTGAGGCAGACAGGAAGGTCTTCAGTTGAATTTCACCTAAATGCTCCCAGGCATAATTCTCCTGAGACTTGCAGCTTGGCTATAAAATACAGCATAATATAGCACAAAGGCTACTGTACTTGGGGTTGGGAAAACAGAGTTCCAGTCCCAGAAGTCACATAACATTTTAAAAAATCACTATTTTCTCATCTGCACAATGAAAGGATTGGCTTAAATAATCTCCCATATCTCTTCTAACTCCAACATTTTGTGCTTTTACTGTAAGATGTCACTTGAACCAAATATTTATGGAGCACTTGTTTTATGCAAGCCGTTCACTCCTTATAACTTCTACCAACCAAGGACCACTGTGGTCCCCTTGCAACATCATTTCTTAATAGCTCACTTTGTAGCTTACCTGGTAAGTGGTAATGACATTTCTGAAGACTTATTGACTAGATAGTTATGGCAGGGAGCAAGCCTCATATCCTCATCTGAACTGAAATCTCTGAGGAAAATAAGAAAACGAGAAAGCAAAGGAAACCAACACTTGCTTGGGCACTCACAATGTGGCAGGAACTGTACTTGGTGATTTTGTGGCTTTTGTTTTCTGCTGTTGGAGTTGAATGAAGTGCTGGAAACAGCAGAGCTCTCCATAAATTCCACCTAGATTAAATGCAACCACCTGCCACATAACTAATGGGGCCCAAGTTTAGAAAGAAAATCAGTTTCTTTGCAGCTGTTCTTACAACCTGCCTGTTGTTCTTCAGAAACCAAATTCCAAAATATCATCTCACAGGCAGTTAAAATGCGAAATGAGGAGCACTGGATTGAGAATGGTGTAGTAAGGTGATGGTTGGGGGATGTCAGTAGAACTCAAAGACCTGGGCCTCAGCTGTTTCTCTCATCAGTTTGCTTTTTTACACATGGGCTTGAGCATGGAAGAGAGTGTTCAGGAGCAAATACCTTTTAGGTAGCAGACTGAGCATGTGCAGGTTTGACTCTTCTTGTACTCCTGGGACATAGCAAGCCTTGTTTTGAGGGATGGGAGAAGGTGTACCTTGCTCTACCTGAGATGGCAAATGCAAGGCATGTGTGCAGCTATCCCCACATCTGGCAGACATTGCTAATCTATGATGGCTTTCTTTCTGAGCTCCAGGAGCCTCAGAATCCTTTCAACAGCGCTTTCTGGATAGCCATTATCAAATGGCAGGTGTTGGCACAGGAGATGAAGTCTGTTTGTCAAGATTTGAGCTAAGTAGTAGATTCTTTCTTCAAAAAAAAAAAAAAAAAAAAAAAAAGTGTGCATTTGTCACATTTGTGGGTAATCAAAAGTCCCTTTTTAGTTTAAGTGCAGGACAGGACTTGACTTTATAAAAGGACACAGTGGGGATCATTTTTCTTCTACCTCTGAAGTTATCCGTGTCCCGATTCTACTTAACCATGTTGTTCTTGAGAAAAGAGAATTTAGGAGGAAGTTCTTGTGAACTGATCTGTAGTTGCCTGATTTATAAAATGGGTGTAAGTGAGGATAGATTGATAAAATGTGGTGAATACCATGGACTATCCACAGTGATTAGAATCAGCAAAGCAGATGTTTGTATCATAGCACAATGAATCTCAGAAATAGGGGACTGGATGAAAGAAGAAAGAGGATGAAACAGTAACAATATGACTTGCATAAATTTAAAATGCACAAACAGCAAAAAGATTTCCTTAGAAAAACATTGAGAGGGTTGACTATAAAAGATTGCTAATTCTGGTCCATTTAAATGAAGAAACTTGCTCATCAAAAACCAGCTTTAAAAACAGAAAAGGCAGGGGCCAAATGTGGTTGCTCATGCCTGTAATCCCAACAGTTTGGGAGGCCAAACACAGGAAGATTGCTAAAGGCCAGGAGTTGGAGACCAGTCTGGACAACATAGCAACACCCCATCTGTACAAAAAAAAAAATAGCTGGGCATGGTGGCATGTGCCTGTTGTCCCAGCTACTTGGGAGGCTGAAATAGGAGGATCACCTGAGCTTGGTAGTTTGAGGTTACAGTGAGGTAGGATCATGCCACTGTACTCCAGCCTGGGCAACAGAATGAGACCTTGTCTCTAAGAAAAACAAAAAATGAAAAACTGAAAAGGCATATTACAAAGTAGATTTTTTTTTTTTTTTTTTTTTGAGACGGAGTCTCGCTCTGTCGCCCAGGCTGGAGTGCAGTGGCCGGATCTCAGCTCACTGCAAGCTCCATCTCCCGGGTTCACGCCATTCTCCTGCCTCAACCTCCCGAGTAGCTGGGACTACAGGCACCCGCAACCTCGCCCGGCTAGTTTTTTGTATTTTTTTAGTAGAGACGGGGTTTCACCATCATGTTAGCCAGGATGGTCTCGATCTCCTGACCTCGTGATCCACCCGTCTCGGCCTCCCAAAGTGGTGGGATTTCAGGCTGGAGCCACCGCGCCTGGCCATAAAGTAGATTTTTTCATTATATGCAATTGATAATGGATCAGTATTAAGAGTATTTAAAGAACTCCTGCAAATCGATAAGAAAACTACAGATAATAGAGAAGTAGGCACAAGATGGAGACATTTTGCAGAGAAGGAAATATTTATAGACAATTAATTTGTGGAGAGATATTCTCAACATTATTAGTGACTAGGGAATTAAAAAGGAAATGTAAGATATTTTTCATAGACAAGACTGGCAAAATTTTTTTTCAAAATCAAATGTTGGAGAGTACATAGATCTACAGGAACCCTCCTATGTTGCTGATGAGAGTACAGATTGGCACAATACTTTGCAAAATTTCTCTTTTAAAGTTGAGCATTAATGTAGCTTATGACATGAGCAATTCCACTGTACAATAGGAGGCGTGTAAATGTTCGATAGGACACATGTAAGGAAAGTCTTTAGAATACTATTTTTCATACCTAACAACCAAAGGTCTACCAGTGAGTGAATGAATGAATTGTTGTATATATTTTCAATGGACTATTATACACCAGTTAAAACAAGTGAAGTGGCATATGACAATATTGTTTATCTTGTAATAGGTAGAAAGTGAAAAGCAAATATATTTTGTAAAAATTCAGATAATAGACATATCCATACCCAATGCACTTAAACAATTGCTTGTGAGGGGGCAAATGAGAATAGGAAATGAGGAGAAAAGGAAAAATTTTAAAATACAAATGTATTATGATATAAATGCATTTTATACATGTGAATGTGTATGTATATATACAAATATGTATATATGTATATGGTATAAGAATATTTTTCCATCTTCCTTATGGTTAAGTTGCATGGCTCAACTGCAATATAGGGGCATCATTGTGACATGATTAAAGAGATTTCATGGCTTCATTCCCCAAACTGTATTCCATACACATAGCAGCTATACCTTCAACTTCAACATTAACAATCATTTGATGCCAAGACATTGTATCTGTAGGAGTGACCTCCTGATTTGCTATTAAGCTAGACCATAACCAATTCTTCTTGTGTGACATGAGTTATTTGGTGACAATAGAACCTGGCTGGGGTGGGGGAATGGTTATGAGAGTGATGAGTTTTGATGTGAGGCAAATCCAGAGCTCCTGGTAGATACAGAATATTAGTGGCAGGGGGACACAGCACAACCTGGGGACTTCCGGGGACCAGGAAGGTACTAACACTGTGAATGGGGAAGAAGAAGAGAATGTTATTTTCTATTATGTTCACACTGCTTTACTATGAGTCAAGGGGAAACGCATTGGGAAACGGTTATGGGTAAGGTTGGAGAATATGGAGAAGTAATTTTACTTTTTGAACAGTTTCTCCCTCATATGCTGCATGCGATTCATATCCTCAATAGGAGCCTCATCTGTTTTTACTTCCCTGTTGTTAAATACAAACAGCACATTACCCTCTTCTCTTACTTTTGTCACCTGTTCCTGTAGGATATGGTGATGTCTAGAGTTCTTAGGGAGTCCTTTGGCTCTCCCAATATTGCTATTTCCTGTACAAGAATTTCAAGCTCCTACCAGAGTCCATAAGAAGCCCCATCCAGGTGTAATGGATAGAAGGAAGATCTGAAAACATGGATCTGTTGCCATCTTTGTGACCTTCCCTTCTCCCTGCTTAACCTGTAGTTTTTCATCCTGATGCGATCCAATCCAGGGACATTCAGTGTCAATTGCTTTTGGAGTGGAAGGCCTGGCGGGTACATGGAATGTGTGTATTTGGAGTGGAGTTGGCTATTGTAATACTTAGTGAATGGAATTTCATTAGGTCCTTATCTGTGTGCACTGAGGAAAAGAGGTCCTTTTACACAGTACTTGTAATGGAGTGGAAAATTGCATTTCCCCCTTGCCCGAACAGTGCCATTAGTGGGGAGGCAGACTGTCTGCAGAGCTCAGGAAGCCACCTCGGGCAGTGCAGGGCTGACAGCCAAATGATGGCAGTGCCGAGAGACCCGGAAGATATTAAAATAAAAACAGGTTGTGGTGTTCTTTTTGTCCTGTAGCAGTTCTTCCCTGCAATGCAGGGAGTGATTGGATTTGAAGCACTGAGAAAAACATGTTAAGTAAGAAATTGTTTAAATAAAGTTGTTTGAGGTTGAAACTCTCCCCTAGGCATGGAAGGAAATGTAGTTAGCTGCCTGCAACTTATAGATATCCAAGAGGCACCATGGTTTTTTTGAGTCAGGCAAGTATGCAGGACACTTAAAAAATGAAATGGAGCCGAGATGGCGCCACTGCACTCTAGCCTGGGCGACAGAGCAAGACCCCGTCTCAAACAAACAAACAAACAAACAAATGAAATAGACAATGAGATCTCTTACTTGGTCATCGAGGTGGGTTCCAGCCCCACCTGGGAGGTGTGTGGGCACTCTTATGGCCTGTTGGTAGATCAAATCACCATTTTTACTTTCCTTGGGTTCTCAGAATTGCAGGTGAGAATAGCTGTGAGTCTTCACTGCAAAAAACAGCAAGGGAGTTTCTCAGCTCTGGGGAAATTCTCATTCCTAACCTGATAGAGAGGGTTCCTTTCTTGAGGGTTGGTGTTAGACACAGTCCCATGGGGAGCAGCCAGTGTGATGGTAGAGGAGGTGCACAGCCTGTCCTGGCTGAGAAAACGGAATCTATGCAGCTCCTGGGCCCAAATACATCCAAATACAAAGTGGTGCAGACTAGGAATGTTGGGAGGAACTATGAGTGCAAGAGCCTTTCGTGATTGCCCAAAGGCACTGAGAAAATGCAATTAAAAAGAGGCTCTGTAAATACTGAATAGAGAAACCATTAGGAAATTTCATATTCAAGCTACATGAGAATTATCTGGTCCAGCCATTTCTTATAGAGATGAGGAATTTCTTTCTCTGAAAGTGTGAGTATCAAAGCAGACTCCCTTGAAGCTCCTACCTCCCTCTAATGGATGTGTCTGTTATAGACTGAATCATGTGTTCCCCCAAAATTCATATGCTGAAATCTTAAACTGCAATGTGATGGTAATAGGAAGAGGGGTCCTCAGGAGGTGATTAGGTCATGAGGGTGGGGCCCTCATCAATGGGATTAATGACCTTACATATGGGCTCCCAGAGAGGTTTCCTACTCTTTTGGCCCTGTGAGGATGCAATGAGAAATAGGCAGTGTGCAACCCCAAAGAGGGCTCCCACCAGAACCAAGCATGCTGACACCTGATTTGTGACTTTAGCCTCCAGAACTGTGAAAAAATTCCCATCGTTTCAGCCACCCAGTCTGTGGTCATTTGTTATATCAGCTCATTTGACTATGACAGCATCTCTTCATAGTCTTTTCTCTGTTTTCTTGTCCACTCTTTCCTCTAGCTACTCTTCTTTCACTTCCTCTTTGGGAGAATTGTCTTTCTTCTTGGTCTATCCCTTAGCTTCAGCCTTCTGTTCCTGCCTGCTGGACATGAAAGGTTGACTGGGATCAGCTACCTGCCAACCAATCTGTTTGCTAGTTTCCCCAGGTATTCCTTATGTCTATATAAGTTAGGGTTAGGAGGTTGTAGCTGTGCCTCAGTAGGGCCCCTCAGCATCACAGTGGTTGCTAAGCCCTGTCCTAGGACATTATAGTTTCTAAAAATTTATGACTCTCAAATTCTTTATGAACACATATATCATTATGTAAAAATGATTAATATATTTAAATTAATAATGAGGGAACCAGTGATGTGGTAAAGCTGGTTCTAAGAGCACTTGAGCAACTGGAACTGGGTATGTATAAGCACTGAAAAAAAAAAAACAAAAGAATGGGCCAGGCCTGATGGCTCAGCCTATAATCCCGGTACTTTTGGAGACCAAGGCAGGCAGATTGCTTGAGCCCAGGAGTTCGAGACCAGCCTGGAGGACATGGAGAAACCCAATCTCTACAAAAAATACAAAAGTTAGCCAGGCATGGTAGCATGCACCTGTGGTCCCACCCACTCAGGAGGCTATACTGGGAGGATCACTTGAGCCTGGGAAGTTGAGGCTGCAGTGAGCCAAGGTCATGCCTCTGCACTCCAGCCTGGGCAACAGAGTCAGACCCTGTCTCAAAAAGAAAAAAAAAATATTAGGTAAGGATTGCTAGGTTAGATTCAAAGTTGGTCAGTATTCTACAGAGAAATAAAATAATAGTGTCTAGGACTCTGTTTTTTTTTTTTTTTTTTCTGGACAAAAATCTACAATTTAACATGTAACTTCATTGTGTCTAGGTTATGATCAAGTAATGAGCAGTGAAGTCAAATATAGGTATGATCTCCTGAAGAATTAAATAATCCTTGGGAAGACCTGGTCACAAAGATACAGTATGCCATTGAAGGGATATTGTGTCCTTCCTTGTCCTGCTACCCCTTTACATCCAAGTTTTGGATGTTTTTTCTTAACCTTATAATCCTAGCGTTTGAATCTATATTTCTTTGTAAATGTACCAGATATGGTATATCTGGTTCTGTTATGACTCCATCTTGAAGTAAAGTCCCAACTGGTATGTTAGGTATCCACTAATTAATTAAACATTTAGCACATTTATTGAGTTGTCTCTGTGTGCTATGGTTTGGATATATTTGACCCTTCCAAATCTCATGCTGAAATTTGATCCCCAGGCTGGGTGTGGTGGCTCACACCTGTAATCCCAGCACTTTGGGAGGCCGAGGTGGGTGGATCACCTGAGGTCAGGAGTTTGAGACCAGACTGGCCAACATGGTGAAACCCCAACTCTACTAAAAATATAAAAACTAGCCGGGCATGGTGGTGGGTCCCTGTAATCCCAGCTACTTGGGAGGCAGAGGCAGGAGAATTGCTTGAACCCAGGAGATGGAGGTTGCAGTGAGCTGACATGGTGCCACTGCACTCCAGCCTCTGTGACAGAGTGAGACTCCATCCCAAAAAAAAAAGAAAAGAAAAAAGAAATTTGATCCCCAGTGTTGGAGGTGGGGCCTAATGGGATCACCTTTTGGGTGATGGGGATGGATGCTTCATAAATGGATTGGTAATGAATGAGTTATTCCTCTATTATAAGTTCCTGTAAGAGCTGATTGTTAAAAAGAGTCTGGCACTTCCTCACTTCTTTCTCTTTTCCTCTCTCTCCATGTGATCTATGCACACATTGGCTATTGTATTAGTCCATGTTCACACTGCTATGAAGAAATACCTGAGACGGGGTAATTTATAAAGGAAAGATTTAATTGACTCACAGTTCCACAAGGCTGGGGAGACCTCAGGAAATTTACAATCATAGTGGAAGGGGAAGCAAACACATTCTTCACAAGGCAGCAGGAGAGAGAAGTGTGAGTGAAGTAGGAGCTTGCCTAACACTTATAAAACCATCAGATCAGGCCAAGCATGGTGGCTCATGCCTGTAATCCCAGCACTTTGGGAGGCTGAAGCGGGTGGATCACCTGAGGTCGGGAGTTCGCGACCAACCTGGCCGACATAGTGAAACTCTGTCTCTACTAATAATACAAAAATTAGCTGAGTTGGTGGCACATGCCTGTAGTCCCAGCTACTGGGAGGCTGAGGCAGGATAATTGCTTGAACCCAGGAGGCAAAGGTTGCAGTGACCCGAGATGACACCATGGCACTCCAGCCTGGGCGACAACAGCAAAACCCCATCTGCAAAAAAAGAAAACAAAACAAAAATCAGATCTTGTGACAATTCACTATCACAAGAACAGTATGGTGGAAACCACCCCCGTAATCCAATCACTTCCCTCCCTCAACATGTGGGGATTACAGTTTAAGGTGAGATTTCGGTGGGGACACAGAGCCATACCATATCAGGTCCCCTTCACCTTCCTCCATGAGTGGAATCAGCCTGAAGCCCTTACCAGATTCAGATATTGTGACCTGCATCTTGTACAGCATGCAGAGCTATGAGACAAATAAATCTCTTTTCTTTATAAATTACCCAGCCTCAGGTACTCCTTTATAGCAACACAAATTCACTAAGACGTTGTGTCAGATCTTAATGTATACTGATGAATAAAGCAAGCAATGTCATGAGGTTCATGATAAAGACAAATACATAGCATATACTGTAGAAAAAAACATTGTGGAAAGCCTGTCAAATTGCCTCTACCTGTTATCTGAATCACATGATGAAGTGAATTCCCCATGCCTCTTTGCCTGAATTAGTTCAGATAAGCAGGAGTTGGTTATGTTCTATCAAATTCTGTGAAGTATGAATGGAAAAAAGGAATTTAGAGTGGTTTCTCAAGTTGGTGTGACCTTGTTTACTGTGTTCCTCCTTGGGTTCAAAGTCTATCCAATGAGTAATATCGGTAAATATTTTGGTAAAATATACTGAAGCACTAGCTGTGGATTTGTTTGTTTGTTTGTTTGTTTAAGATTTTGATAATCATCCTAAATCTATTCTTAGGCAAAGAGTCTTAAAGTAGAAAGTTTCTCTGTTTTCTCCTTCCTTCCTAAACTCCTTCAATGTGATTGACAACTGGCTGCATGAACGTGGGGCATTGTACCTACCAATTGTAATTTTTCCTTCAGTGGAAATCTTACAAGTCTTTGGCAGGCAGAGTAGAATGCAGAGATTGTGGATAGTAGTGAATTTCCCAAGGCCCTGATAGTTTTAGGGTGATTTTTGTTTCTCAAGATGCTTTTAGCCAAATTATAAAGCCATTCTTGTAATCAACTGAATTTGTCCTTTGATATTATCCTCAGGACAAGTAGCTACATTAGTGTTAAGACCAGAGAATCAGCTGGGCGCAGTGGCTCAGGCCTGTAATCCCAGTACTTTGGGAGGCCGAGGCGGGCGAGTCATCAGGTCAGGAGATCGAGATCATCCTGGCTAACACAGTGAAACCCTGTCTCTACTAAAAATACAAAAAATTAGCCGGGCGTGGTGGTGGACGCCTGTAGTCCCAGCTACCCGGAAGACTGAGGCAGGAGAATGGCGTGAACCCGGGAAGCAGAGCTTGCAGTGAGCCGAGACCATGCCACTGCACTCCAACCGGGGCGAGAGAGTGAGACTCCGTCTCAAAAAAAAAAAAAACCAGAGAATCACAGGGCATGTCCTATAGTCTCTCATAGTATATCCTATTAGTAGCTCTCTGAGAAAGTGAGAGAGATTGGCTTTAATATCGCATCAGTGTGTACAGTACTTTTTATTAAATACTGGCCAAGTAAAAGTCACTATTAGGCCATAAGAGGGAAGCAGAGATATAAGAAGAGAAACTTGCAGAGTAGTTGAGGAGATGAGATACCCACAGAACACGTAGATACTTATATAAGAAAATGTGTGCAGAATGCTGACTCAGCAGTGCAGGCTACTGCTCCCAGAGTTCAACCAGTGGGGACTCTGGAGGGCATGAAAGGTTCTTAATGGAAATTGTTGGTCTCTTTTTTTTTTTTTTTTACACGGAGTCTCACTTTGTCGCCAGGCTGGAGTGCAGTGGCTTGATCTCGGCTCACTGCAACCTCTGCCTCCCGGGTTCAAGTGATTCTCCTGCCTCAGCCTCCCGAGTAGCTGGGACTATAGGTGCATGCCACCACACCCAGCTAATTTTTGTATTTTTAGCAGAGATGGGGTTTCACCATGTTGGCCAGGATGGTCTCAATCTCTTGACCTTGTGATCTGCCCGCCTACCTCATGATCTCCCGCCTAGGCCTCCCAAAGTCCTAGGCATGAGCTACCACGCCTGGCCAGAAATTGTTGGTCATTTAATCTATTGTAACCACCCAAGGGGTTCTTCCTGCCCTCTGCATAAACAAACACCATGGCATTGTAATGGACAAAGAGTTTAATAGACACCAGGCCAGCCACACCATGTGGGAGATGAAGTTCATACTCAAATCATCTCGTCCAGAATTCATAGGATTGGAGTTTTTCAGACAGTTTGGGGTAAAAGGGTAAAGGTGGTCAGGTGACAGGCACCTGCTGCTGATTGGTTGGGGCAAAGATGAAATCATAGGGGGTTGAATCGGGCCTCCTATGCACTGAATCACTTCAGTGTGGGGCCACAGGAGTGGGGTTGGTGATTCCAGGTGGAGCCATGGGTGTCAGACATGCAAAAAACCTGGAAAGATATCTCAAAAGGCCAGTCTACAATAGTGGTGTTATTTGCAGGAGTAATTGGGGACACTGCACATCTTATAACCCCCAGAATAATGGCTGACAATCATTTATGCCTGCACCTTAGAAGGACTCAGGTTCTCCTCTGCGTAGCCTGATAGGCTTCCACCAGCTTCGCAAGAAGCACTTAAGTTTTGGCCAAGGTCTATTATTTAAACTATTGCTTGAATGTTTTCCAAAGTTAGCTTGGCCTAATAACTCAGGAATAACTAAGGGAAAGGCAAGATGTGGGTAGGTTAGCTTAGCTTACTGTTATAGTTTTTCTCACTGATACAATTTTTGCAAAGGTGGTTTCCCTATGAAGGATCAATGCAATCTGGATTGTAGTAGAAGCAGGAGATGTTGAAATTCTAAGGAGAATGGATATGGGACAATTGAATGTGAAGGTTTGGACGATAGTATACCAAGTATGTCTTTGTTGGGCGAGAACATCTGTTGAGGTTTGGTATTTGAGTCTGAGAACTGAAATGACAATAGACTAATCAACAGGAGAAAAGGTACATAAATTTACTATATGCATAGGGCATCACAAGAGAGAGAGTGCCTGATAACCCCGTGAGATTCAAAGCTTATATGCCCTTCTTCATAGGGGAGAAAGTAATGGGGGTCTATAGGCACTTTTAGAGGAAAAAGTAAATGATGTTTAGGAGCGATGAATGGGCATTAAGAACAGACAAAGTCCTGGGACGAAGTCTGTCTGGGCTCTGAGTGTGCTGTGTATTCTAGTCTTCATTTCTGCAAGTTAATCTTCCCTGTTTGATGAGATTATAGAGAGGTGATGCAAGACAATTGCATTCCTTCTAGAGGAACTTCCCTTAGTCAGATGAGGGAACTTTAGAAAAAGCTGCCCTCTGTGCTTGGCAAGAGGTAGAGGGGTGAGAGAGGGTGGGCAGAAGAAGGTCAGACTCTGGTTCTGAGACTGCTTCTTTAGTTCAAAATACTCAGCATATCAACACCCCCACACTTTGAGGTATCTCTTCTGAGCCCGTGTCTTTGTGGGTGGGAGGTTGGGGAGGATCCAGTCTGGGCTTGGGAGTTGGTGGCATCCTCTTTTATAACTGCTCAAGGAGCACCCAACCTGGGTGTGTTTACTGAAGTTGTACGCATGCTCCTTTGAGCCACTTTTGACTCCACCATTTTAACCCTTAGTTCACTTTCTTAAACCCATTCACCCAACTCCTGAGATCTTTTCAGGAAGCTGCTGATCACCAGTTTCAGGTATTTCTATCTATTGGTAGGCTACCTTTCCCTGGAGCCTCCTGGAACCAATTATTATTTTAGCAAGGCAATGTAATAACTGCCTGACCATCACCTGATGGTTGTCTGACATTCTTGGTGGGCTAGGGGTGGGTCTCCTGCCCTGCTGATGTCTGACTACCTACCTACTATAACACCCTAACTAAAAGTTGAGTTAACTCTGAAATCAAGCAACACCAAGCAGAAGGCAGAGAGGGAAACCTGCCCCTTTCAAAACAGATTAAATGTTTCTTATTAATTCAGTTGCTTCCACACATATTCAAGTTTGTATCAGAAATTAAGCTTGTCAGTAGATTTAAATCAAATTATAAATACAGTAGTCTTCATATCTGAAATAATTGTGTATCTGTATGTAAATGCTGGGAGAATATACTTTTTTGGGTATTATTCTGACTATAGTTTCAAAAAAAAGTAGATAGAAATCTGGAAAAATGAGTAAACACAATTAATTAGATGAGATATTTATCCTTGGCTTAAATTAGTAAACTTACTAAGAGAAACTATGAAAATCTCAATTAAAACAACTAGCATGATTTTAGTTTTCACTGTTAAGAGGGCAAAAAAAAAACAAAACAAAACAAAAAAAAAAACAAAAAACCCAAAAAATCCCATGCATGAATAAAATAAATATATATTTGGGGATGACACCATCTTGGCATTTCCAGGCATTCTTTTCTAAATATATTCTTTATCTGAGCTGTCTTGCAATACTTTTAATATAATTAAAAGCACATAATGAGTGCCAGACTTGTCAATTTCAACAACAAAGTGCTGAAATTTGCAGTGAAACTGAGAGATCCATCTCCCACACATTGTAATGAATAGGTTCATAAAAGGAAAATAGTTTAATTACATTTTAGTTCATGGATTGTTAATAGGCTGGAGTATCTAAATTGAATAATGTGATTCTGGTAATAATTATGTGTAAATGAACTTGTTTAAATGATATTTTACAGCGTCTTTATAAAATTACAGCTAGAGGCAATCCAGTGATAGACAGACAAAGGCCATGCAAAAATTATCATAAACTATTAGCTTGTTTGCAGAGGGTTTTATGTTAATCTTTTAGTACTTAAAGCAATCTGCAATTAACATATCATGGGGAGCTGCCTCCGAGCAAAGGCATGCAAATTGAAGTGCTTAGATAAAAAGCCATTCATATTGGGGGGAAAAGAGAAAGAAAGGAAAAAGAAAAAAAATCAAAGAAAGGGTGGCAAAGTACTCAGAGGGTGCTGGTTTTTATATTTGAGATTAAGGAGGTGTAATGATTGTGTTATCTAACTATGGCTGTAATTAAAGCTTTTCTCCAGCAGACATGACAATAGATACTGCATTGATTTCGGTGTTTTAATTGTGAAAGTCATTTTATTTCAGGGCAGAAGATACGAATAGCCTGAATCAAAGGGCTAGAAGATTGCTTTGTTGATAGTACTTGTTCAACAGCTGCCTGGCTGCTATTAATACAGAAGTGTGGAGAATGCAGAGAGACCCAAGGAGGTGCTGGGTATTGTGATTCTCCTGCTGGTTTCCTTTTCTTTTGTGAAGAAGGCAAGGATCTTGGTGCTGATTGTAAACAAACAGCCTTTTCATACCTCACCGATGTTTTTCCTCCCCAACTTTGCAGAACAAAAGAAGTCATAAAGGGCCTTGAACTAACTTTACTACTGCTCCTTTTAAGCTACAGAAGTTTATGCAAAGTAATAAAAACCATCTTTGCTCGTGGAGATATCACCCCTCTAATGGTGAAAAAAAGTCTCGAAGTGGCTGTGGTAGTTATTATCACAAATAGCCTTGTGACAGAAACAGTTTGTAGGAGAGAGATTGGATTATTTACATTAAGGGCATATCCACAAAATCTCACACACAGTTAGTTTGAGATTAGTGCTTTCTTATCAGTTTCTATATACAAACCACAGGAGGGAAATTAAGTGAGGGGAAAACATATACAATCCCAGAGCAAAGAGAATTCTGAAGAGAATTTTAGGAAGATCAGGGTGGACTTAAAATAAAAATCACGTTCTTGGCTATTTCTTCTATAACACTTCAGTGTAAACAGAGGTGAAACCCAGTGATTTCTAGTAATTTCTATTCTATTGATTTATCTCTTCTTTGTTCCTAGAAATATCAAATAGCGTGTTTAAAGGAGTCTGAATAATAATAAACTCGGTTTTAGGGAACACTGTTTCTTTAAGTGATATGATTTAAAATAACCAGACACTAAGGTATTACAAACATAACAATAATAACATAATCATTTACTGAGTGTTGTGCTATTTTTTATGTATATTTCTGATGATATAGGGGAGTGAAAATTTTCCCTCTGCCCTCTGAGAGTTTGATAATTGAATCTATGGAATAAATGGACATTAAACCAATTAATAGGAGAAAGGACACACAAATTTATTACATGTACAGGGGCATCATATAAAACAAAAATGAACACCCAATGACATCTAGAAGCTTTTATACCCTCTTCTTAGGGGAGAAGAAAGAGAGAATGTAGACAACTTAGGGGAGGTACAGGCATACTTTGGAGATATTGAAATCTCAATTCCAGCCTGACGCAGGATTTTTTTCTTGGTCAGTTCACAAGCTGGAGACCTCTGGCCAGCAATGCCCTACCCTGGCCTCGCTTGACCACACTACCTGCTGCAGGAGATGGCCTCTACCTGCTGCAGGAGATGGCCTGCCCACTTGGCCCAAGTCTGGCTTACACACTGGTTCCTGAGTTCTTGTCCTGCACCCAAGAAAAATAAGGATGTGCTGACAATGGAAGAGTGAGCAAGGTGGGGAGTTTTATTGATGATAAAACAGCTTTCAGTGGAGAGGGGACACGGGGTGGTCCCCCTACCCAAAGGTGGGAAAGTCCCCTGTGTGGCTGGGCCCCTGGACTTTTATGGACTCAGAATGGGGAGTGTGTGCTGATTGGTTTGGGGATATGCAAAAAAAGATTAAAGCGAAGACACCACTCCAAGCTGGGCATGACAGTGAAGAAAACCAATTAGGAAAGGGTAGGTATATGTAAAATAAGTGAAAGGTGGGGACAATCAGAGAAAAGCACACCAAATGGGAAGACAAGTTCTCAGTATGGTCCAAGAATTTAACTTGTAGCTTGGCTGTCAGGCTTTAAACTGTCTTCAGCTTGGAGCTGGGGTTTCACCGGGGACCCCCCGCCATCTGCCTAGGCATTTGGCTGCCTCCTGTCACTATCGAGACCGCCCCAATAAAACAAAAATTGCAATAAAGCAAGTCACATGAATGTTTGGTTTTCTCAGTGTGTATAAAAGCTATACAATACTGTAGTCTGTTAGGTGTATGATAACATTATGTGTAAATAAACAATATACATACATTAATTTTAAAATACTTTATTGTTAAAAATGCTAATAATTATCTGCATTTTCAATTAGTTATAATCTTTTTGCTGGTGAAGGGTATTGTTTCAGAGTTGCTGGCTACCGAGTGATCAGGGAGGTTGTTGCTGAAGGTTGGGATGGCTGTGACAATTTCTTAAAAGAAGACAACAATGAGGTTTGCCACATCAATTGATTGACTCATGAAAGATTTCTCTGTAGCATGTGATGCTGTGTGATAGCATTTTACTCACAGTAGAACTTCTTTCAAAATTGGAGTAAATCCTCTCAAACCCTGCCTGTGCTTTATCATCTACGTTTAGTAATATTCTAAATCCTTTGTGGTCATTTCAAGAATGTTCACAGCATCTTCACCAGGAGTAGATTCCATCTCAAAACAAACAAACAAACAAAAACCACTTTATTTGCTCATCTTTAAGAAGCAATTCCTCATCTGTAAAAGTTTTATCATGAAGTTGCAGCAATTCAGTCCTATCTTCAGGCTCCTCTTCTACTTCTGGTTCTCTTGCTATTTCTACCACATCTGCTGTTACTTCCTCTATTGAAGTCTTAAGCTCCTCAAAATCATCCATGAGGGTTGGAATTCACTTCTTTCAAACTCCTGTTAATGTTGATACTTTGACCTCCTCCCACGAATCACAAATGTTCTTAATAACATCTAGAATGGTGAATCCTTTCCAGAATATTTTCAATTTCTATTGCCCAGATCCATCAGAGGAATCACTATCTATGGCAGCGATAGACTTACAAAATATATTTCTTAAATAATAGGACTTGAAAGTTGAAATTACTCATTGATACATGGGCTGCAGAATGGTTGTTATGTGAGGAGGCATTAAAACAACATTGATCTCCTTCTATATCTTCATCAGAGCTCTTGGGTGACCAGGTACATTGTCAATGAGCAGTAATATTTTGAAAGAAATCTTTTTTTCTGAGCAGTAGGTCTCAATAGTGGGCTTAAATTAATATTTAAGTAAATCATACTGTGAATAGATGTGCTGTCATCCAGGCTTTGTTGTTTCATTGATAGCACACAGGCAGAGTAGATTTAGCATAATTCTTAAGGGCCCTAGGATTTTTGAAATGATAAATGAACATTAGCTTCAACTTAAAGTCACCAGATATATTAGCTCCTATAAAGAGAGTCAGCCTGTCCTTTGAAGCTTTGAAGCCAGGCATTGACTTCTCTCTAGCTATAAAAACACGTAATGGTATCTTTTTCCCATGTAAGGCTGTTTTGTCTACATTGAAAATCTGTTGTTTAGTTTAGTTAATCTTCATCAAGTCTTAGCTAGATCTCGTGGATAATTTGCTGCAATTTTTCCATCAGCCTTGTTGCTTTACCTTACCCTTTCATGAAGACAGCTTCTTTCCTTAAAACTTATGACCCAACCTCTGTTAGCTTCAAACTTTTCTTCTGTAGCTTCTTTACCTCTCAGCCTTTACATAAATGAGGAGAGTTAAGGCCTTGCTCTGGATTAGGCTTTGGCTTAAGGGGATGTCATGGTTGGTTTGATCTTCTATCCATACCGCTAAAACTTTCTCCATATCAGCAATAAGGCTGTTTCACTTTCTTATCATTCATGTGTTCACTGGAGTAGCACTTTTAATCTCCTTCAAGAACTTTTCCTTTGCATTCACCGCTTGGCTAATCGTTTGGTATAAGAGGCCTAGCTTTCAGCCTGTCTTGGCTTTTGAAATGCCTTCCTAACTAAGCTTAATCATTTCTAGCTTTTGATTTAAATGTGACTCTTTCTTTCACTTGAACACTTAGAAGCCACTGTAGAGTTATAAATTGGCCTTAATTTCAATATCGTTGTGTCTCAGGGAATAGGGAAGCCTAGGGAGAGGGAGAGAGATGGGGGAAACTGCCAGTTGGTGGAGCAGTCAGAATACACACATTTATTAAGCTTGGCATCTTCTATGAGCGTGATTCATGGTACCCCAAAACAATCATGATAATGAAATCAAAGATCACTGATCACAGATCACCATAACAGATATAATAATAATGAAGAAGTTTGAAATGTTACCCAAATTACCAAAATGTGACCCAGAGACACAAGATAAGCACATGCTGTTGGAAAAATGGTGTTGGTAGACTTATTAGATACAGGGTTGCCACAAGCCTTCAGTTTGTAGAAAAAAGAGTATCTGTGAAGTGCAGTGGAATGAGGTATACCTACAGAGGATTTCTGGGAAAGATAAATGGGCCCTCAGAATAGGTGACAGCCTGTGACAGGGTCTTTCTGGGTGTGGTGTCACCTCTATTCTCCTTTCCTGTGATGCAGTTAATCGTCCCTGGTTGCTAAGATTCTAGGGGAGGGAATTCATGACTATTGAGTTATAGGAGTAGAAGCTTGGAATTTCTGGGAGCTGGTAGGGACATGAGTTTTGGGAAGATGGGGTTAGAAACTGCATGATGAATAAGGGTTGTCTTGTTACACAGATTAAAACTCTCTCAGGTCATAAAAGTTTTCTGGAGCTAGCAGCTTTTTTCTGATCCAGATACTTTACCAATGTAGATTTCCTTTACGGATGTAAGTTTCTTTTATAAAAAGACAAATTTTCAGAGCTACTTCCGTGTGTGCAGTTCCTCAGAATAACCAGCTCGAAATATGCCAAAAAAATATAGTTTGGGGTGGTACATCCTGTTTGGTGAGCCCAAAAAATGACCTCTAATAACCATCTCAAAGAAGTCGATGTGATGATCCATTTTCTAAAACGGGCAAACTTAGCCTCAGAGAGGCCAAATGTATTGTTCAAGGTCACATAGCAAGAGACGGGCAGAGGCAGGTTAGAACCTAGACAGTCTATCTAGATTTCTAGGAAAGCCTCATGCCATCCTCACAGGGTTAACAAGAATTCTGGACAGAAATGTAGTTATAATTAAGCATTAAGCAGGCGCACTTTGACCCAGTTCCGTAACTGAAAGTCAGGTGACACCAGATCCTGACTATTTGCATCCCCTTTGTTCCTTTAGAAAGGATTTCTGAAGTTACAACATCAGGCTTTTGTTTAAGATAGAGAGGATCTCTGACACTACAATTATAAGGCTTTTGTTTGAGAATTGTGGATGCAGATTCTGAATTGCAGTGGAACAGTTAATGCTAACCATTTTGAAGACCCCAATAGAGGAACTGAGTCAGCATGAGAATAGTGTCTTCATCTCCCTGTCCCATGACTTACTCTGTACTCTTTAACCAATCAATGGTCTCCACACTTTGGCCCACTCCCAAACCTTTAAAAACCCTAGCCCCAAACTCCTTGGGGAGATGGATTTGAGCTTCCTTCTGTCTCCTCGTTTCGTGGCCTATGACCAAACTTCTTTTTTCTGCTGCAACCCAGTGTCTTGGTGTATTGACTTGCCATGTACGTCAGGCAGCAAACCTATTATGGTCACAAGCCCTTAGACCTCTTCTCAGATTAATGTTTTCTAAGTGCACAAAATAAAGTACAAAGGGTTACAAAGCAAATGTAGTATATTGAAATACTGTTATCAAAATATTTAAAAATAAAATTTATGACTTAGTAATTTATGTGCTTACAGCCAGCAGCAACTATAATTTCAAAGCTATGTTAACAGCTACTATAATTTCAAAGTGTTGGTAAGCATAAACAGTGTTTTGGATTTCTACAATAATGTGACATGAAAATACCTGATTTTTATCAATGATAAAGTCACAGATACTCCTTAAACTCCAGTCATTTTGTTGCCTACATTTATAATAAAAGAAAATGGGGCTGAGGCCAGAGGATTGCTTGAGTCTTGGAGTTGGAGATTGCAGTCAGCTATTACTGCACTACTGGATCCGAGCCAGGGCAACAGAGGGAGACCCTGTCTCTTAAAAAATAACAAAAACAGAAAGAAAGAAAATGTTAAGTTCCCCATAAACATTACTGAAAATAAAAATATATTTTTATATATGTCAGATATTATGCAAAAATACATATGTAGATAATTATACATAAAAATAATTTTCCAATCAAAATTCACAGACCTCTAAATTCTATAGGTGTGCAAGGCTTAGGTTAAGAACACTTTTGGTTTTACAGATGAGAAACTGAGGCCCAGAGAAGGGAATCTGGTAACCCAAGGTTATCAGTAATTAGTGATAAGATGTAGATTAGAGCTGATTACACTAAGAGAACATAAGGAAAACTTAAAATACTGTATGTTGATCTTTTCCCTTTCTCCTGTGACTTTGGTGGCTTTTGCTAACATGCTCTTGGAATGAATGTTGAACCTTTCTTTTGTCTTTGCAATGTTGTCTTTTTCCAAGTGGGAGCAGCAAGCAATTTCCCTAGTCCTGAGATCAGTTGTTGGCAAGCAATCCTTGCTTTCAGTGGCAGGGCTGGGAGGAGCTCAGAAAGGGCAGCCATAGGGACTCCAGGGAAGCTTCCTGTGATTGCAACCTAAATTTGAAAACTTTATATATTTAAAGGGACAAGACTGCTTTTTTTTTTTTTTTTTTTTTTTTTTTTTTAAGATGGAGTCTCGCTCTGTTGCCCAGGCTGGAGTGCAGTGGTGTGATCTTGGCTCACTGCATCCTCTGCCCCTGGGTTCAAGTAATTCTGCTGCCTCAGCCTCCTAAGTAGCTGGGATTACAAGTGCGTGCCACCATGTCTGGCTAATTTTTGTGTTTTCAGTAGAGATGGGGTTTCACCATGTTGGCCAGGCTGGTCTTGAACTCCTGACCTCAGGTGATCCACCTTCCTTGGCCTCCCAAACTGCTGGGATTATAGGCATAAGCCACAGCACCCAGCTAAGAGTGTGTATTTATTATGTGTCTCCTCTATGCAAGGTCTTTGTATATCCTCTTCCAGTTAATATTCAGAGAGGCCTAGTAAATAGTCCCCATCCTTGTTCTAGAGGGGAAGAGAGAAACTCAGTGATTGCCATGGCACATGGTGCTCTTGTGAGCCAGGGGTCGAGTTAGACTCTAGTTATGTCCTCACAGCCTA
This sequence comes from Rhinopithecus roxellana, assembly GCF_007565055.1. Taxonomy (NCBI): domain Eukaryota; kingdom Metazoa; phylum Chordata; class Mammalia; order Primates; family Cercopithecidae; genus Rhinopithecus; species Rhinopithecus roxellana. Next base: position 129,447,142 of record NC_044559.1, on the reverse strand, counting down.
ATGACACAAGCAATTTGGTCCTCGGTTTACTTATTAGGAAACTGAGGATAAAAGACTTTTAGCAAAATGGCCAAGTTCATGACATTAAATGACAAAGCCAGGAATTTAACTCAAGTCTGTTGCCTGTAATGCTCATCTTTGTTCCCCAGACTCCGTTGCCCTTACATTGAAGGAATAAGGACCCCTCCCCCCGCCGCCTCCCGTATTCTCTACCCAGGGGCCTTCTCGTCAGGTGTCTGTTGCAAATCTGTTATTTACAGGGCATGTCCCATGTGGGCATGCAGGAGGGGAAGGGCAGCAGGTAGAAACACATAAGGATATCCTTGACTTTGAGTTGACTTTCCTAACATCCCTAATTGGATAAATAAAGCTAACACAAAGGGAACACACAGAAAATGTTCAATGACAAACATGGACAACATCAACAATATAATAATAATCATTGTGATGACGATGACAATAGCTAACGTTTATTGAATGCATACTATTTTAAGGATTTTCCAAAAGTTTTTTTTTTTTATTTGATCACATATCCCATAAAGAAGAGTGTGTGATGGTAATGACACCCATACACACCAGGCAGGAAGGACATGGCTAAAAGTGCCACAGTCATAAACACAGAAACACAGAGATATATGTTCTCCTTACTGATTTTGTAATAATATTTGTGGCAATCTTAGCCATGAATTGAGTGAACAGGTATTATGGGAAAGGAAGGGGGTGAGATGGATCAACCAGGTCAACTCCCAGGGGGCCATGTTGGCAAATTTTCCTGCCTCATGCCTCGCCTTGGTGACATACAAATTTGTGGCATTTTAAAGAAATACCCCAAACTATCAGCCCTGTGCAGAGGGAGCATGGTTCACTCCCTAGATAGTCAATTTGGGTGACAGGGGGTGGCTAGCTGCTTGCTCGGGTCTCGGGGGAGAGGCCCTGATTTTTCTAGTCCTTCTCCCCCAATCCTAACCTCAGCCCAGACATCATGTCATTTCTATACACTCCATTAGGCTTCTCTTAAACACGGTCACCATGTCATTATCACAACTAAAAAAAGCAATAATAATTCCACAGGGCTTTTCAATACCCAGTCCATATTCTAATTTTCCAAATTGTCTCAAAAATATCTTTTTGTATCCAGTTTGTTTGATTCAATGTCCAAACACAGCCCAAACCTTTTATTGCATTGCTGTATCTCTTTGATCTTTTTTAGTCTTTAATCATCTCCCTCCCCTTCTCCTCTTTCATCTTCTCTTTGTCTCTTGTGCTCTCTGTTTCTCTCTCTCTCTTTCTCTCTCTCTCTCTCTTATGCATTGATTATTTTTTTGAGGAATTGAATGTATTGTCCTGGGCAATGATCCACATTCTGATTTGGCTGGTTGCTTTTTGCCATGTCATCTAACTTGTTCCTCTATCCTCTGTACTTTCTATAACCTTGTGTCAGATCAATAACTTGTTTGAATTCAAATTCATTTTTTTTTGTATATGGCGCTGTATACTTCCTATTGCATCATATCCTGAGATGCATAATTAATATCTGATCATGGTAACTCTGTGAGGTGATGGGTGTGTTAACTAATTTGATTGTGCTAATCATTACATTTTATGTGTATATACATATATATATATAAGGTATATGTACATACACAAGTTATGTCAAATTATTACATTATCCACCTTAAACACTATATACAGTTTTATTGGTTAATTATATCTCAATATAGCTGGAAAATTATTAAAAATAAAAACAAAGCAAAAACAATCCTATCAAAAAGTGGACTAAGGACATGAATAGACAATTCTCAAAAAAGATACACAAATGGCCAACATGTGAAAAAAAAATGCTCAACATCACTAATTATCAAGGAAATACAAATCAGAACTGCACCCCCCCCCCCATGGAATACTACTTAGCCGTAAAAAGGAATGAAATAATGGCATTTGCAGCAACGTGGATGGAATTAGAGACCGTTATTCTAAGTGAAGTAACTCAGGAATGGAAAACCAAACATCATATATTCTCACTTACCACCTTACTCCTGCAAGAAGGGCCATATTAAGATATATATCTGTGTATATATATTATATATGTATATATATAATATATCTATGTGTGTATATATATTATATATGTATATATATAATATATCTATGTGTGTATATATATTATATATGTATATATATAATATATCTATGTGTGTATATATATTATATATGTATATATATAATATATCTATGTGTGTATATATATTATATATGTATATATATAATATATCTATGTGTGTATATATATTATATATGTATATATATAATATATCTATGTGTGTATATATATTATATATATATATGTGTTGGCATGGATGTGATGAAAAGGGAACACTTTTACACTGGTGTTACATTGGTGATAATGTAAACTGGTACAACCACTATGGAAAACAGTGTGGAGATTCCTTAAAGAACTAAAAGTAGATCTACCATTTGATCCAGCAATCCCACTCCTGGGTATCTACCCAGAGGAAAATAACTCATTATATGAGAAAGATACTTGGACACGCATGTTTATGGCAGCATAATTTGCAACTGCATAATATGGAACCAGCCCAAATGCCCATTAATCAATGAGTGGATAAAGAAAATGTGATATATGTATATACACACACACACACACACACATACACACACACATACACATGCACACCTCATGAAATACCACTTAGCTGTAAAAAGGAATGAAATAATGGCATTTGCAGCAGCCTGGATGGAATTGAAGACCATTATTCTAAGTGAAGTAACTCAGGAATGGAAAACCAAACGTCATATGTTATCGCTCATAAATGGGAGCTAAGTTATGAGAATGCAAAGGTATAAGAATGATATAGTGGACTTTGGGGTATTGGGGGAAAGGGTGGGTGGATGGTGAGGGATAAAAGGCTACACATCAAGTACAGCTACACATTAGGTACAGGAAGAATCAGCTGGATTCTTCCATTGTAAAGTTCCCAACCAACCTTTTACCTAGTGTTTGAGCATCTTTTGATGACCGTGACCTAAGTCCATTATTTCATTACAGGTTGGAGAATAATTTTCTAATTTTATCATCCCTTTGTATCTATTACCTGGAATTCTGCTATGAAGAATTTTCCTCCATATAGTAATTGTTTGAAATCTTTTTTTCTCACAGCAGATAACTTGGTTTGAAAAATATTTTCTGTGGGCATTGACTGTATGAAATGTGAATGTGAAGTGGTTCCAGATGCAGTGGAAGTGGGAGGCTGAGGATCCCCTGCAGGCACAGGCTTCCCTTCGTCCTCTGTACCTGTAGCAGAGGAGCCCTTGGGCTCCAGCATTACCATTGGGGAATGCCCTGGTGAATAACACTGCCTGACCCCTGCCCTCACCAGGCTTACAGTGTGGGGTCCTGGAGACTGAAGGGTATGCCTCTAGTACAGAGAGGGTAGCCACTCTTCATGACTTTGGGGCTGTTGGCCATAGTCAACCTTGTTCCCTTATCTGTAAAGTGAGAATAAGAGTACTAACCTCACAGGACAGTTGTGAATATTCATTGTGCTAGTGCCTATAAAATACTTGGCACAGTTTTGGCTGCATAACAATGCTTACTAAATGCTGGCTTGATTATTCTTATTGCAATACATTTTTTTTAAGAGACAGTCTTGTTATGTTGCCCAGGCTGGAGTGCAGTGGCTATTCACAGGTGAGATCTCACTGCTGATCAGCACGGGAGTTTTGACCTGCTCCATTTCTGACCTGTGCTGGATCACTCCTCCTTAGTCAACTTGGTGGTTCCCTGCTCCTGGGAGGTCATCATATTGATGCTGAACTTAGTGTGGACACACCCAACTGGCATAGCTCACTACAGCCCAGAACTCCTGGACTCAAGTGATCTTCTCGCCTCAGCCTCCTGAGTCTCCAGGACTACTGACCATTGCATTGGTGTGTTAGGATTGCCATGACAAAGTATTACAACGTGAGTGGCTTAAAAACAACAGAAATTTATTCTCTCATAGTTCTGGAGGCCAGAAATGGGAAATAAAGGTGCCAGTGGGCCCAGGCTCCTCCAAAGACTCTGGGTAGAATCCTCTCTTGCCTCTTCCCCGCTTCTGGTGGTAGCTGGCAATCCCTGGTGTGCTATCACTTATACATGCATAGTGCCAATATCTGCTTCTGTCGCCACATGCCCGTCTTTTCCTTCTGTCTCTTCGTATGGTGCTCTCCTCTCTACATCTTCACATTGTCCTCTTAGAAAGATACCAGTCATATTGAGTTAAAGGCCCACCCTACTCCAGCATGACCTCATCTTAACTCATTACATCTGCAATGACTCCATTTCCAAATAAGCCGACGTTCTGAGGCACTGGGGTTTAGGACTCAACCTGTCTTTCTGGGGGATACAACTCAACCGATAACAATTGTGTACCCATACAACACCGAGTCATCCTACATCTTGACATATACGAGGGTTCCTTGTACTTCATTGTTTGATGTGGCAGAGCCACATTTCTTGCATTTTACTGTTTTCCTACTGATTTTCTCTCAGATATGAGATGCTATGTAGTACAGAGTGAGGATAAGATGAGCAGCTCTTCCACCTTTAGACCCAGAGAAGACACTGGAATAAGTCCTTCTCCACCTCCAAAGACAGGATAGGAGCAGGAAACATCAGCCAGAACATCTCCTATAAACAGCAGAAGCAGTACAGCCTTAGAGAACCCATCCATACCTCAGAACTTCCCAGCCAAGCTCATGCTGGCAGGCACCCAGTGATTCTCCCATCCATATCACGACAAGCCTCGGAGTGAACTGTTTGTTTATCAATTCTTAATTGAATTGATGTTTACTCATGATTGCCAGTGGATGAGTAATTTACTACAGAGTTCGAGGAGTCAGATAGTGAAGAGATCATTATAAAGAGAAATTATAATAGAGTTCCCTGTACTCATGGGTCTGGTAATAAAAGATTGATATAATTAGATGGGGCTTGGTAACAAATATTATTACATTATGTCTGAATCTTATTTAAATATATTGGCCTTTTATCTTAAACTTATTAGTGGGTGGCTGTAGGTTATATTGACACCTGCTAGCTCTTTTACTCTTGCAAAAGGAGGGCTCAGCTATAAAAAGGAGTCAATCATTTGATGTTTAGAAGCAATGGCAAGGTATTTGAGACAGTTCTCTCTATTGATTTTTGGAGGAAGAGCAAGGTATAAGGGGAACTTAAGCTTCCACTTGGTCACAAACTTTCTGGATAACAAATTCACGGCTGTGTTTCTCTGTACTGTGGCTTTGCCTACCTGGGAACATTTAACTTGGCCAAAGTCATCCTTGAGAAAGCAGGTAAAAGAAAGGGCAGGAAATAATCTGACAGTGCAGTGAGAAAATGAGCTGTGGAGTAAGACAGGCCCGAGATGAAAACTTTGCCATAGTGGGTTGAGTGGTAGCCCCCACCCCCCCAAAGATAGGGCTCCGTCCTATCCCTGGGATCTGTGAATGTGACTTTCAGCAGAAAATGAGTTGTTGGAGATGTAACTAAGGATCTCAAGAAAAGATCATCCTGGATAATCCAGGGTGGCTATAAATCGAATGACAAGTGTCCTTGAAATAGACACCCAGAGGAGAGATTAATGGAGAAGAGATATGAAGATGGAGGTAGAGGTTGGAGTTATGTAGAGCTGTTAGGGAACAGATTTCTGTTGTTTTAAGCCACCAAGGTTATGGTAGTTTGGTGTAAGATCCCTGGGAAACAAATATACCGGTTTTATAATAAATTGCTTGTATGATTTTGGGCTAGACTCTTAATCTTTACAAGCCTCAGTTTTCTCATCTGTAAAAGTTGGGTTATTACACTTGTCTCTCAGTATCATGAGAACCATGAAAGCTCACCCAACCCAGTGCCTGGTACATGACAGGCGTTCAGTACACATCAGATTCCTTCTCCCATCACCTCCTACCCATTTTCCTACATGATGTTTCAACTTGAAATCTTTTTCATCTTCTCCGCCTCCTAAAATGTCTGCAAAACTAACAGCCCTCCCCTGAAGAATGTTCCATTCTTCAGGAGCTGTTCTTAGGACTGTCAAATTAGAGGAGAAAGCATGGTACAGCTGGTGTTTTTGCGGCATTTGGGTGAGAGCCATGTAGATATTAAAAGTTTTTCAAGTGCAGTTCGTTGAATGCGGCCCTATAGAGAAGCAGCTGAAGTCCACATTGTAGCTGCAGTGTGGCTGGCCAGCTGGGGTCTGTTTCCTTCACACAAGGAGGTCTTAGGGTACATTCCCAGCCATGGAGAAGAGACAACACATGGGAGGGGAGGGCGTATAATACTCTGGGCTGCAGAAAGAAGCCAATGTAAATGACTTTTTGCTGGATGTCTTTAGTTCATTGATTTTAGGCCTAGAAAGTCGTGATTGATTACATCCCACCAAATACAGGCCGGGGAAGTCAGTGTGGGAATTTAGAGCATGACTGATTTAATAAATGTTTTCAGAACCATGTATTCTTCTGAGGCATGAGAATGATGAGAAAAAGAACACTGGTTAAGAGCTAGCAGAGCTGGGGTCTGGCTTCATTTCTGTCCTTGATTAGCTGTGTGACTTTGAGCCAGTCATTTAACTTCTCCGAGGCTTCAACTTCACAGTGAGGTTTTTGGAGCCGTACATCTCAGTACTAGCATTCAATGGTTCCATGAAAACTCACAGCGATCCCCAAGAGGTCAGTGTCCACCTATGTAGCACACGTATTTTGTTTGGCATGCTTGCTGGGGAGAGGAGAATCAGAGGAAGGCAACAAGGGAAGAAAATTTTTTAAAAATTGGATATTCTCTTCTATATACCACCCAGGGCTTCATCCATCATCCAGGGGAGAACCAGACATGTTTTAAAGACTTGAGACCTCCACTGCCTGGTCCTATTGAGGAAACTGTGTTAATGACAGTTTTGCCATCTCTAAATGGTATTGAAAATCCAGGGTCTGGGAATAAGTAGGCAGGGGAACGCCTGGGGGCATTGTCCTGTTACAAGATCGTAGTGTTTGTTTTTGGGAAATTAGCCCACTTCCCATTGTCTGTTATGTTGAGGCCATTTTTCATGTATGCTTCCCCATGTCTCCGAGCACATTCTGATCAATTCATTGATAGTGAGAGGGAAGGAAAGGGAAGGAAATAGACATTTTTTAAATGCCCATGATGAGCTCCCTACTGGGAAGGATCTGTATTCACAGCCATCTTATGGGGCAATCACTTTACCCCTGTTTTATACATTATGAACCTGAGGCTTGGCGATGTTGGGTAAGTTGGATAAAGTCGCTAAATTATTAAGAAGCAGAGCCAGGAATTGAACACATGTCTGTGTGAGGGCCTGTGCTTTCTTTGCCTTGCCATCCTGCCTTTATACTATCACAGCTCTCGGCATGCATTGTCTACAATGCACTGGGCTGATGGGAAGTAGCAGTGGAGGAGGGCAGGATGGGGATAAAGAGAACTATGTATCATTCTTGTTCTTGAACATATTATCTAATTAAACAAATAAAACTAGCATAAAGGGAATACCTAAGACAAGTTAACAATTTTATTTTATCAACAATATAAAAATTAAGAGATACGATCATAGCAGCTAACATGTATTATATGGTATATATGCCAAATACTAAAGACTACAATTGTTTTCTCAATCATCACCATGATCCCATGTCCACATTTCACTGATGAGGAAGCTGAGACATAGAGAGACTTGGAAACTACCAAAGTTCACAGCCTTTGGACTTCCAGCGGTGAGCCAGGATTTCAATCCAGCCTGATTGGTTTCATGCGGTACTGCTGGTGTTATTTGTCATCAAATAAGGGAACCCAAGGCCCACAGTAGGCTCATTAGGAGAGATGAGTTTGGTCTGAAGTGGTCCTGGCTGACTGAAGGGAGGAAATGAAACTCAAAAAGCCTGTATGGAAATAGCCCTATGGTCACATCAGAGATCAGGTTTCTAATGCAGATTCTTACCCCTCATGGTAGGACCTTGCAGTAGTTGCAGGGCTTTTCCCACACCCCCTCTCATGTCTCATGGCTAACAACCTATTTTCTTCTGCATTCTAATCTCCTGAGAGTTCTCTCTAAAATGGAGGTGTCATTAGAAGGCAGATATTTTTGGAGCATGTCTCCTTTGGGCCAAGCAAGTGCTTGGAACCAGGGGTGCAGGGAAAGCCATACGAATCCACAGCTGACTGTGGGACAGCAATAAGGTCTGAGAGTGTTAGGTCCTGCAACCTTTCTTGAAGCACAGATAGGAGTAAGTGCTGCAGAATTATGACCCTGGTTTAGTCCAACTGGCATTGCTTATGTAAAAGCAAGAGCTTTGTCAACTGCAATCCCACTTTAAAGGGTGTGTGGGATTGAAAGAAGATGGCTTGAAGGAAGAGACCAGCTCCTGTGCTCTGTCTTTGCATTGCACACAAGTGTCTCTTGTCCTGAAAGATCAGGTGGACCAGATAACTGCATAACAAAGATGGGTGCAGCTAAGGGATGAGGGGATACAAAAGGGGAGAGGCTACAAACAGCAGAGCCAGGTCAGGTCTTGGAGAGTAACTAGTCACAGATTGCAGTCAGATCCTGGGCTAAAATATTTTAAGTGAAAACAGTGGATTTAAATGCCATCAACAGAGCATGTATTCTCCAGGTTCTTTTATACCAGCCAGCTTCACTGATTCCAGTGACTATCTTGTCTTACCTCCTCTGTCCCTCACTCCTTCACTCTTGCCCCAGCTATCCCAGAGTAGCTTAACTTCCCAGTGTTGCATATCAAGAAATTGTGAATGGGAGAAAATAAAGTGACTTAAATAGATGACTGGTTATAGGGTTAAAATACAAAACTACATTTTCTGATTTCTGGCTTGATATTTCCCCACAATGCTGTACTGAAAGCTGGATTTTTCTGTCTTTAAGGCATGGAGAGAAGTGAGGGAGTCTTGCGGTTTCTCAGAATCTGAGGTAACATCCTTAACATTGGGCAAGGTAGTCTGGCTATTAACCATGAAACCCTATGGAGTGAGCTTAGTTGAAGGAGACTGAGCAAACCATTTCAGAGCCCAGGGCCTCTGTGACAACCAAACACATTTGCTCTTTGGAAAATAATTATAGATCCTTTTGAGAGATTCAGCTGTGGATAAAACTGGAATACTCTGGCTAGAAAAGTACTTGCTATGAAATCCATTCACCTAGTATGATAGATTGTTAAAAATGGCCACTTTTATTCCATCCCTTTATGCATGATTCCCCCCGGCCCCCCGCCCAGCAAGGTGTCTGTAATATTCCTCCTATCAAGAGTAGAGTTTCTTTACCCACCCCTTGAATCGGGGCTTGACCTTGTGACTTGTTCCGGTCAGTAGGGCATTAGCAAACATGATGTATCAGAGGCTTAGAAAGCATCTGCATGTGGGGCCCTACCCTCTTTTTGACATTCTGAGACTGCCATGTAAAGAGATTGGGGAGCCTTCCAGAGATTGAGAATATCTGGAGCAGACAAAAGTCATCCCAGCAGAGACTCTCTGAACCAACAGTGAAGGCACCTGCATTTTTGCTAAAATGTCCAAGTGGAAGGGTATTGTTATATGCAGTCCTATCATGTTTCCTCAAATAATGGGGAAAGGACACAGGTTCCATATATGCTTGTGAATCCAGCCGTCTTCATTGGAAAACATGTGGCCTGCAGAGATTCAGTAGAATGACCTTACCCCAGTAGTCCAGGACAGTGGCTGTCAATTAGGAGCTATTTTGACTCCCAAGAGTCATTTAATCATGTCTGGATACATTTTTAACTTTTGTACCCCCAGGGCAGAAGTATGCTACTGACATGTAGTGGATATCAGCTAGGGATGCTGCCGAACATCCTACCATGCACAGGACAGTCCCCACAACCAAGAGTGATCAAGTCCGAAATATTAATAGTGTTGAGGTTGAGATACCCTGATCTGGGCAGTTGTTGACTTCATGTCAGGTTTTTCAGAGTTCCTTAACTTATCTAGGCAATACTTCACCAGACTCCAACCCTAGCCGCATCTTCCTCAAGAGCAAGCTCTCTCTTTGGGAGTCTCTGAAGAGTCCGTCAAAAACATATCTTAACATCCTGAGAGATTCCTCTTTAGGGTTGGATGAAGATGATTTTCTAATTTTAAAATGCCTTCCTAGCCCCAGATTTTGTGCTTATATTTCAGAGAAGTAGATTGAATGCCTGAGGGAAGGACATGGATCAAGGTGGGAAGTCAGACGTAACCAGAGCTACATTTGCAGAAAGTATGAGTTCGGTTTAATTTTTGCTTGTGGACTACAAAGATGGCCATCACCTCTAAACCTTGGAGAATTCTAAACTTTTTCTGGGAGAGGAACATCTCTATCACATCAGCCACAGCGGACGGCTTTGTGCCGGATAACGTATCATTGGCTTGAAAACAGAGTGAGCATGTATGGAAGGGCCTGTAATTTTTAATATGACATTGGCCATAATTTATCATGTCATACCACCCACTCACAGCAGCCTCATCATATGAAATGCTAAATGCCTTTCTTATCAACACTTGATGGGAAAATGCTGTTCTGGCATCTTCCTCTAAGGGAAACAGAAATCTAACCATGTTCCTTCCAGCCTAGAACTCTGTACACAAAGATCAGACTTGTTTTTCTCCCTGAAAATTTATAGGTATTTACAAGGACTCATATCCTGTTTGCTATTTAGAGGGGCAATGGAGTGAGAAAGAATTATGTAGCAAGTTTCTTTTTCTTGAGATTTGCTCAAGCTGCTCTACGACTTAAACAACTCAGATATTACTCCCCATTTTTATGGGCGGCTTGCTGTTTTCTATTCTTGCTTTCCTCACCGACTTTCTTGGCAAAGCTATGCTTCAGTACTCCTAGCAGGTGGCTAGATTCTCAGTGAGATGCTTCTGTCATAAAATACTGACCCTAGAAAAGGAGGTTCAATTCATGATCCAGGGTGAAGTCCTTGTGTTTTAGTCCTATTAAATAACCAACTTTTACTGAGTATTCCAAGACTGGATTCTTTCTTCCCTGTTGGCGGCTCTCAGTAGGTGCAGATTTTCTGCAGAACTCCGATGGCACCCATGAAGGAGGAGGAATCTACTCTTACGGTATTAGAGTTTTATGAACCCTTTCTTAATATGGGAATGGAATCCTACAGCCAAGAGAAAACTGTGTCTCACATTCAAAGAGGCAGACAACTGGAAGGAAAATATTCACCTTCTGAAAAATTTTAAAGAAATAGAAAGTATTGCTTCTTTTTAAATATTTGCTTGGGTTTGATCACTTATTAATTTTTAATAGGTCACAATACTGCATTTCTAGGTAGATCAACTGAAATGCTTGGAAAATGGGTTCTGTTTAATTTAATTCCCTAGTCAACTTATAGCAAACCACGAATTATTTATTTATTTATATATTTTTATTTATTTTTTGAGACAGTTTCACTCTTGTTGCCCAGGCTGGAGTGCAATAGCACGATCTTCGCTCACTGCAACTTCAGCCTCCCAGGTTCAAGTGATTCTCTTGCCTCAGCCAGCTGGGATTACAGGCATGTGCCACCTCGTCCGGCTAGTTTTCTTTTTGTAATTTTAGTAGTAATGAGGTTTCAGCATGTTGGCTACGTTGGTCTTGAACTTCTGACTTCAGGTGATCCACCTGCCTTGGCCTCCCAAAGTGCTGGGATTACAGGTGTGAGCCACCTCAGTCGGCCGCAAATTTTTCATTTAACACAGTTGAATATGATTTCATGACTAGGGTTCTCATTGCTGAGTTATCATTCTTCAGTTGGAGAAGGGGAGCGGGAAGGTGCACTGATTGCCAAAGATCCCCTGGCATTTTGTGAAGCAAGATTGAAAGATGTCTCCTGGAAAAAATTCATTAGTTTGACTCTCTTTTTAACTGCATTCCTGTAAATTGAGACTTTACTCGTTTAAAGTGGTTATGAAAATTGAGTGGATAAAATGAGTTACAGCGGGTGGCACATTGCAAGCTTTTGATGGTAAATTATGGATATTAGGATGTGTATGTACTTTCATTTGTAAGTAATGATTTTTTAAAATGTTATGGTACATTTCTAGGCTGACCTTGAAGGAGAATACTAAGATAACTTTGGAAAACCAAAAAATGAAAAAAGGGTATCCATCCATTTCTCATCATGAATAGGTTTCAAATCTTGTATTTGGAGCATTTAAATTTAAGTTTGAAGAAGTAGGACTGAGGTCACATCTTTCTCCATTGGACATTCTTTCTGATGAATAAGTACTAAAACTGCTTTGAATTTGGTTTCCCCCTTAGATAAGAATTTATTTTTTCCATACGGTCTTTTCTTTGCACCTGAAGGAGCATTGAGGGTGAAAAATAGAGGCCTGTTTCCTATTCCTAACTGGAGCCCTCCAAGGTTGTCAAACTAGAGCAACAACTTTGTGGGATTTATGCCTGGGACCTGTCAAAGTAGAATTATCATAGCAAACCCTCTCTGCTATCAATCAAAGGGGTATTGGGGATGGCAAGGGCAGGCATTTTTCAAATTTCTTTACTGTGCATATTTAGTCTTGTGCCTGGGGGAGGAAGAGCTCCTTTGAACAGTTCTTGTAGATTTCTTTTCCATCAGATGGCAGCTCACAAAACTACTTAATCTTCCCCAAAAGGCTTCTCTCATTGGCCTGCTGAGAAAAACAGCCAAGGATGAGAGAAGGGGGAAGACAGGGGCAATCCAACAGCAAATCCTAGAAAATAAGACATTGCTTTCAGAGGACGCACGGTCTAAGTTTGGTCACACTGATGTCACAACTTAGAAAAGCACACTGTCCATTGAAGGTTATCTCCCGTCACGTCTAAGTACCATGTGGACATTTAGCAACAGCACAAGGCTGACACTGCTATCATAGTGCTGTGAGTATTCTTCTGTCCTCCAGAGCCATTTCCCACATTTGTCAAGACAAAGGTTGAAGGGGACCGGACAAGGGAAATGGGTCACCCATTCATTCCCGTCTGTCAGAGGTTTGCTTTGTCATGATAACATTCAAGGAGCATGTTTATCTATCCCGCTACTGGAGGTTAAGGCAAGGTAACAAAAAGAAGAGAAGAAACCCTGTTTGAAAAGTTTACAAATCCTGCCCTGAGGGCTGTAAACAGAATCCAGCCGGTGGTGGAGCGTGTTAAATACTGCCACATTGATAGGGACCTGGTTCCCTGGCACTAGAAATCCACTCATGTAAACAGAGGAACTGTTGCTGTGAATCGGGTCTGTTTTGACTTAAAGTCTAAGAAACACATTGCCTTCAAAGTGAATTCTTAGGTGTCACTTCCCATAAGTTATGGCAGAAGATTACAAAGCTACTGATATAACATATTAGTTTGATGGACAGAATTATACCCCCAATGCTTCCTGCTCTCCCCAATGACGCACACTAACTTAGTGTGCTGTGACAGCTGCCTTGATTTACCACCAGTCTGAGAGGCCAACCGGGAGAAGGAACGTTCACATGGACGCAGGGCCTGAGACTGGCCTGGAGCCTAGTTTATAAAGCTGCCCTGTAATTCACCACAAATGTGTCACCATTAAAAGAGGAAAAAAGGATTGCAGATAATAAATACTCTTTAATTTATTAGCTAACAACAAAGAGATCAGAGCCAGTTGTGATGTGATTGTTTGACATAATATTGTCAAGGAAAAAAAAGCTAAGTTGACCAGAGAGGTAAATTACACATTCAAGCAGATGCATCAACTCTTGGCTTGTCATAAGCCCAGCTAAACAAAACACCACACAGAGGGGAGGACTGGCCAAGAGCAGAGCCATTTATCTCTGAAAGAGACATATTCAAGAGCAAGTGAAATAAGACATAGTTCTTTTGGACTTGGTCAGAGGCCAGGTTTTAACTGTTATAAATTAAATGTTTTGTGTATAGGATTTGGCAATTCTAGTTGCCTTTGTCATGGCAGGGAGATGTTAGGTTTTTCTGCCTGTCTTAAACTCATGGTTTGGTCAGCTGGGGTGTATGTCCCTACTGCTAGATACTGGAGGATCAGTACCTTCTGGTAATCAGCAGATATTGGGAAGGTTTCTGTATGTGGCTTGTGATAAAATCAGTGGCTTTAGAAACACTTGTAATCGCCTTCGTTTTCTGCAATTCTTCCTCTGCGATTGTTTAGCAATACTCACACAGGTCACCAGGCGGGGATTCATACTGATATTAGAGTCGTGGAACCTGAGGACTGGAAGAAACATTTCATCCCACATCCCACCCAGGACATGCAGACAGTTGTGTATGAGCGGGGCAACTTCCAGGGAGGCCAGGCATCTGCCACGTGTTATTGTGATAGAGCTCAGAGTCAACCAGTGCCTGCTGGGCTTTTATTTTTTAAGCTACTGCCCAGAAAAACTCTCCCCTCCCTTGCTTGGGAAATTGAGTTTTTAGATCTAAGTGGGTACTTTTGCTTTCTTTTGCATATTATGGGTCCTTGGGTTTAGCCTATTGTTGGAACACAAATTTCTGGGTTTTATTCAACAATCTGGAGGCAAGGATAGAGTCCTGAGGGTAGATTTAAGGACATTGATTCATGGATCAACATTTTTTTTTTTTTTTTGGTGTAGTTAATTGATCTGCTATAAATTGACCTGCATCTCATTTATTTTATTTGTTGCAAAGCAATATCATGGAGGATTTTTGTTAGATGCCTTATTGAAATCAATGTATAATGTTTATGGTCTCACTGATCTACCAGCTGAATAACTGTTTCTAAAAGACAGAACTAGAAGGCAGGGAGAGAGACAGAGAGAAAGGGAGTGGAGAAGAGAGAGAGAGAGAGAGAGAGATTGATTTGGCCTTACTCATTCTAGGTAAAAAGGTGTACTAGCTCTTACAAGTCACTACTATCTTTTCAATGTGCTCATATATCATATATTTAATATAATTTTTCACAATTTTAGTATCTTATTATTTTTAGAATCTTGTTCCTCCTTAAAAAAATCAACGAAAATAAGATATTTGCCCAAATTTGCTTTTGATCTTTATTTTTTCAAATATTAGTAACATTGTTTCCATGATCAGATCTATAAGAATTTTTTTATTGTTGCTATTGTAAAATAAGATACTACTTGTATAGGTCTAGAGACCAGGCTTCTCCTATGTCTCGTAAGCTCTCTAGGGCCTCATTCTTTCATTTCTTTTTTCTTTTTTACTTTTCACTCATCCGTCTAGCCTAAAGATATAATTTCACGATGGAGAAAATAATGACAAAATAAGAGCTTAGTTTTAATCATTCTGCCTTTTCTCTGTCATTTGGGATTTCTTTTTTTAAAAACCATTTTCCAACAGTAGACTTACTTTCTTCCTTTGAGCATTGTTTTCATAAGTGACTTCGTAAAATCTGAGTTCACTAGAATGTGCCCCGTACAATTATATTAGTTTGGTTTCTTTCACTGCTTCCCCATCCTTAAGCTTCCCCAACCTTCCTTGTTGTCAGTTTTCATAATTATATACTCAGAATTTCACTTTTAGTAGCATCCTTCCTTCTGGAATTTCATGTCCTATTAGGATCAATATCTGTGGAAATACTATACTATACTATACTATACTATACTATACTATACTATACTATACTATACTATACTGAAATGCCATAGTCTCTTAAAAATAAAGCAAATCCAATCAAGAGTATTCATATATTTGTGTTCCAAAATATGCAAAGTTATCTCCAATTAGGCACGGTCACTTTCTCCTAGGGGTCTCATGTCTTCCATGCCACCAATCTTTTTATTTTATAAGTTTGATCATGTTGGCATTTGTTCTGCTATATAATATATATTATGTTGCTACGTTTTAAATATGTTCACTAAATGCACGTCTGCCTAATTTTCCTGGTTTCCAAAAAGGATTTTCCCTCTTCACCTCTTCTTCTCTCCCCTCTCTCTATTGGAAATACCTTTCTTTTGAACAAGGTGTTCTCCTCCACTGTCACATTCTGGGCATGATGACCCATCACCATGGGTTTAGTTCAAGTTCCTTTTATTTTAGGAAGTTAGGACCAGTTTTATAGGAACAATGTCCTTGTATCATGTCAACTCCCTGTTCAAAAACCTTCAGGACCTCCTCCTCACATTTGGGATACAGCCACAAACCCTTAGCCTGGCTTCTAAGGTCCACTTAACCTTGACTTCAACGTACTGTTTTAGACTAACCTTCCAGGCTTTCCCTATTTACACTCAGCCTTTCAAATTAACTGATCTGCTCATAGCCAGCAACATGATTTGTCCTTTTATTCGTTCACCTCTTTGGGCTTTCCCCCAGACCTTTTCTAGTTTTCTATTAATTAGAAGGTGAGTCACCAAAAAGGTCATTAAAATCAAATGTCTTTCATTGCCTTTTGTTTTTTTCTCTATGAAAAATAAAATAATTTTATGGTGCAAAATGAACTTTTGAAGACTAAGAAAGAACATAAAGTTTGGGGCCAACCAAAATTAAAAGTGACTTACAATTAATACTACTAAAGGAGGCAACCTTCCGCTGTCCTTTAAGTCAGCAAGGATTTACGAGAGTGCTTGATGATTGTGTGTTGCATTTCCTCTGTTGGAAATGATACCTAGAATTTTAGAAGCATAGATTCTGAAGGATGACTTCATACTAAGGATATTAGGAGCCCACTGTTACCCATCTCAACCTTGGGTACCTGTAATACACTGGCATTCCTACACATGCCTACATATCATTCTTATTATTCAGTCCACAGCCATTGCCAGGATAGATAAAAAGCAACTGTCATTTCACATCAGACCAAGCTAGGAAAGTACATCTTTCCTCAACCAAGAAGATGGTGTATGAACCAGACCACATGGCCCAGTGGATGGGAATTGATAGTGCATATAGTAGCTTTAAAGCAGCATCGAGCAAAATAGATTTAAATCATTCTGAAAGAAATAAATCCTAACAACGGATACATTGTGCTGAATGAAATGAAGCTCACAAAAGAATTGATTAGGAAGTATACCAAATGGAATAAAATGTAGCAGAAAGGCACATATTGGAGAGAATAAAATATGTTTCAGTCTGAAGGGGATTGATTTACTAAGATACAACCGACCAGCTATAAAGCAGATGAATAAAATATGTAGTCAAGTCAAATGGACATTCAATGGGAATAGGTTTATATAGATCAATGGCATCATGTGATCAGTTTTATTCTTCTAATTCTATGACTCATTGTGTAATATCTTTAACTCTCTCAAGAAAATCTGGGGCTTTACCTGAATCCTGAAAGAGGGAACTCACCTTAAAGGTATGTATGATTAATTGGAAATTAATTGGAAATAAGTTATTGTTTGTTGGCTTGTCTTGGTCCAGAGAACCATAAAAATTTTCTGGAATTAGAAGGATTTTACAGTAAATTGCAATAGAGTATCACAGTGAAGACTATTTAAGCACGTTTTCTTCCAGTGAAAACTTAGTTCTACCTGGTCACTGTGCTGAAATGCTTAAAGCCATCAATGATCTTCATTTCTCTTTCTAGGAAATTTGGAAATTTTAGGTCAATATTGAAATTATCTTGCTGGGAATTTTCTCCCACATGCAAACATATTCATTAAACACTTCTGTTGTGCTTCAGTTGGAGTCCTTTGGAGAATATCATTCTCAACATGAATGAAGCTGACTTCCAGTGTTATTCCCAGTGGCATATCAAGGGCAGGGGGGATGAGAGTGGTCTACTCCAGGTACAGACAATGAGGGGATGCATTGTTTGTGGAAAACTTTGAAACAATAATAAAACCAACTAAAATTTTGTGTATATTCTATTATCACGATGTACTGGCAATTCAGGCAATTAAAGTGATAAAAATACTCGTCTTTGGAAAAAAGCTGTCAGTCTAAGTAATTGCCAGGAGTTCTGTTGTATTTTAAAATAATGACTATTATTGTTAATATTTATTATATTTTAACACAGTTAAAAGTTTATCTTTTAAGACACATTGTATTCTACATGGAGTTAATCTGGAGAACTCCTAGCTCTCCAGGAAGCCTTAGCATACATGAACTTAGCTATAAATTCATAGTGGTTTGGAATTATTAGAGATCACATCACAGTCAGTATCTCTAAAACCTTGGTAGCATATATTTCTGCATTTGAACAAGATATTTGAACTAGGCAGTCATAGAAAAATGATTGAGAGATAAAGAAACAGGTCTTGAGTTAGTTCTGTCATTCAGTGAGACTACTTGGAGCATTTACTTGTATTTAATATTTAAAACAATAAAATACAAACCATGAAGTGTACTATTTTTTCTTTGGTAAGTACAAATTTAAGTTTATGCATGAAGAACTCAAATATATTCGAATAATAGCTTTACATTAGAAATTTAATTTTCTTTTTAGTTGTTAATTATTTCAAAATAAAAGCAAATGAAGAAAAAAGAATAATTACTAATTACATGATTATAACTGAAAAGAATTTTGTTTTATGGAGGAAGGGGGTATTAATAATTATCTGTTCTGGGTATCAAATATGCTAGCTATGGCACTGGGTATTTTTTTTTTTTTTTTTTTTTTTGAGACAAAGTCTCACTCTTGTTGCCCAGGCTGGAGTGCAATGGCATGATCTCAGCTTGCTGAAACCTCTGGCTCCCAGGTTTAAGTGATTCTCCTGCCTCAGCCTCCTGAGTAGCTGGGAATACAGGTGTCCGCCACCACGCCCAGCTAATTTTTGTATTTTTAGTAGAGATGGGGTTTCACCATGTTGGCCAGGCTGGTCTCGAACTCCTGACCTCAGGTAGTACGCCTGCCTCAGCCTCCCAAAGTGCTGGGATTACAGGTGTGAGCCACCACGGCCGGCCAGCACTGGGTATTTTTATTTTTATTTTGGTTACAGATGATAAAACAATTCAAATTGCTGAAAAAATATGTAATTTGATACTTTATTAATTACCTTTTATTTTGCAACAAACCACCTCAAAATTTAATGGCTTAAAATATTAGTTATATATAAGGTCACAGTCCTGTGGGTTGGCTGGATGGTTCCTATCTGGACGGACTCAGTTGGGGCTGTATGGTCGCAAATGGCCTCACATGTCTGGGGCTCAGCTGAGATGGCTGGAATCGCTTTCCATGTGATCTCTCTTCTTCCAGGAAGCTAGCCTGGGCGTGTTACCTGGTGGGAGAAAGGTTCCTCTAACAGGAGAAGGAAAAGCTCCATGCTCAAGTACCTTTTAGGCATTTACTTGTATAACATTTGTTAATGACTAATTGGACAAAACATGTTACATGGCCAAGTCCACATATGAGTGGTGGAGAACCAGACTCTACCTCTTGATGGAAGAGCAGTAAGGTTACATTGATCAGGGAAGAATATATAGAGGGAAAAGGAATTTTTGCAGCATTTTTTTGTGAATAATCTACCACCTACCCTTTTTGCAGCATTTTTTGTGAATAATCTATCACCTACCCATAAGGGTTGTGTTATCTCCAGGTATTCAAGTAACATTGGCAGTAATTTCCATCTGCATACTTTGTCTCAGTTCTACTTTTTTATGTAGTTCATGTAGCCTTTTAAAATTAAATGTATTTTTTTACTTGGCATATAATACTTGTACATATTTATGGGATACCTATTGATGTTTCAATACATATAATGTATTGCATGATCAGATCAGTGTAATTAGCTTATCCCTCATCTCAAACATTTTTCATTTCTTTATGTTGGGAACATTCAATATCCTTCTTCTAGCTGTTTGGAATGATATAATATATTATTGTTAACTGTACTCATTCTATAATTTTTTTAACATGAGAAATTATTCCTCTTATCTGGCTGTAATTTTTCATCCCTTTAACAAATCTCCCTAACCCTCTCTTTGCTTTACCCTTCCCAGCCTCTTGTATTATCTCTTCCACTTTTCATTTCTATGAGATCATCTTTTTTTAGCTTCCACAATATGAGTGAGAACATGTGGTGTTTAGTTAGTTCTGTTCCTGACTTATTTCACTTAACATAATATCCTCCAGTTTTATCCATGTTGCCATGAATGACAGGATTTAATTTATTTTTATGGCTGAGTGATATTCCTTTGTGTGTATATATACCACATTTTCTTTATCTACTATTCTGTTGTTGGATACCTAGGCTGAGTCCGTATCTTGCCTATTGTGAATAGTGCTTCAAATAAACATGGGAGTGCAGATGTCTTTTTGATATGATGATTTCCTTTCCTTTATATACATTCTTAGTAGAAGGATTTCTGGATCATATGGTAGTTTTATTTGTAGTTTTTAAGGAATCTTGATACTGTTCTCCATAGTGGCTGTACTAATTTACATTCCCACCAATAGTGTAAAGAGTTCCCTTTTTTCTCTGTCCTTACCAACATTTGTTATTTTTTGTCTTTTTGATAATGGCCATCCTAACTGGGGTGAGATGATATCTCATTGGTGTTTTGATTTATGTTTCCTTGATGATTAGTGATGTTGAGTATTTGAAAATATATTTCTTGGCCAATTGTATGTCTTCTTTTGAGCAATGTCTGTTCAGATCATTTGCCCCTTTTCATTCTTAATTTTTTCCTTCACTCATTGGTTGTTCAGGAGTATGTTGTTTGATTTCCATGTATCCGTACAGTTTCCAGCATTCCTTTTGTTATTGACTTCCAGTTTTATTCTATTGTTGTCTGAGAAGATGCTTGATATAATTTTGATTGATCAAAATTTGTTGAGACTTGTTTTGTGGCGTAACATATGGTCTATCCCAGAGAATGTTGCATCTGCTGATAAGAATGTGTATTCTGTAGCTGTTGGGTAAAATGTTACTTAAATGTCTGTTAAGGCCATTTGGTCTCTGGTGCAGTTTAATTCCAATGTTTCCTTGTTGATTTTCTTTCTAGATGATCTGTCCAATGCTGAGAGTAAGGTGTTGAAGTCCCCAGCTATTATTGTATTGGGGTCTATCTCTCCCTTTAGATCTAATAATATTTCAGTGCTCTGGTGTTGGGTGCATATATATTTATAATTCTTATATTCTCTTGCTTAATTGATTCCTTTGTTGTATAATATCCTTCTTTATCTCTTTTTAGAACTTTGACTTGAAGTCTGTTTTGACTGATATAAGTGTAGCTACTTATGCTTGTTTTTGGTTTCTCCTAGTGTGGGATATCTTTTTCCATCTCTTCAGTTCAAGTCTATAGATGTCTTTACATGTGAGGTGAGGGTGAGTCTCTTGTCAACAGCATATAATTGGATCTTTTTCTTTTTAAATCCATTCATCTTGTCTGTGTTTTTTAATTGGATAATTTAATCCATTTACATCCAAGGTTATTATTGATAGGTGAGGACTTACTCTTGTCATTTTATTCATTGTTTCCTGGTTGTTTGGTATGTCTTGTTCTTTACTTCCTCACTTATTATTTAATTTTGCACTTGGATGTTCTCTGTAGTGACAGGTTTCTCTTTTACTTTTGTGTATTGCCTTGCTTCTTTTCTCTTTCTTCCTTGTGTATTGTCTCTACCAGCAAGTTTTATAGCCATTTTTTGCATGTTTTCATGATGGTGATTATTATTTTCCAGATGTAAGGCTTCCTTGAGAATTTCTTGTAAGGCCAATCTAGTGGTGATAAATCCACTTAGTTTTAGCTTGTCTGAAAAAGATTTTGTTTCTCCTTAATTTCTAAAGGATAGCTTTGCTAGGTATAATATTCTTGGCTGGCATTTTTTTTTCTTTTAGTACTTTGAATATGTCATCCCATTCTCTCTTGGCCTATAAGGTTTCTGCTGAGAACCCATTATTAATGTAATGAGGGTTCCCTTATATGTGACTTGATGCTTTTCTCTTGCTGTTTTTAGGATTCAATCTTTGTCTTTGACTTTTGACAATTTGAGTATAATGTGCTTCCAAGAAAACCTGTTTGGAGTGACTCTATTTGGAGTTCCTTGATCTTACTGGATCTGGATGTCTATCTTTCTCTCAAGACTTGGAAAATTTTCAGCTATTAATTCATTAAGTATGTTTTCTGCACCCTTTTCCTTCTCTTAAATATATGAACTACACAAATTCATATGCCATCCTTGTGCAGGGGCCATGCTAATCTTCTCTGTATCGTTATAATTTGAGTATAGGTACCACTGAAGTGAGCATTTTTAATAAATAAATTTTGATAAGATGGCCAATATCAGCAAATGGATTACTTCTTGCCAGCTTAGCAACCCCACTGGAAAGAGAGCTCTTTCCAATAGTTCAAGACAAAATTTGAAGACTGACTTTTATTGGCTGGATTGGCTTGCATTTCTTTTCTTTCTTTTTCTTTTTTTTTCTTCTTCTTCTTCTTCTTTTTTCTTTTTTTTTTTGAGACAGGGTCTCACTTTGTCGCCCAGTGCTGTGATCTCAGCTTACTGCAAGCTCTGCCTCCTGGGTTCATGCCATTCTCCTGCCTCAGTCTCCTGAGTAGCTGGGACTACAGGCGCCTGCCACCACGCCTGGCTAAATTTTTTTTTTTTTTGCATTTTTTAATAGAGACAGGGTTTCACCATGTTAGCCAGAATGGTCTCGATCTCCTGACCTCGTGATCCACCTGTCTTGGCCTCCCAAAGTGCTGGTTAAAGGCATGAGCCACTGCACCCAGCTGGCTTGCGTTTCAATGTTTGAACTAATCACCTGGGTCAGACCCACACCTCATACCAGGAACTGAGCTCAGGTCCATCAGAATCATATGAAAAGAAAGGTGGAAAGCACTGGTTCTAAAAAAAAAAAAAAAAGACACCCTGGTTGTTATGAAATGAAGAGTGAATTAACGCTGGACATGCAAAAATAAGAGCCTTTGCCTACACTCTTGTGCTTAGGTCATAGTATCAAGGAGATAATTAGATTTAGGCATTTCTACTTAGGTTTATTGTTATTTAAACTCACTTCTCATAAGCCTTGAAAAGCAACACACATACCTTCAATAATGAGTCTGCAAGTTGAACTTTAAATATTTGCTTTACATATTTTTTGAAAGTCATATGTGCAAAAACATTTTTATACACATACTTAAAAAGATAGATAACATTTCTGCAGGATAAACCCATCATGTAAACCCGTTGATGAGCCACATGTGCACAACAGGTGGATTATGACTAAAAAACAAATTTAGAATGACATTTGAGCCATCTTGATAGGTTTATGGAGTTGTTGGAGAAGGAAAAAGATTAGTGGGGAACAAAATTGTTGGCAATAAAATTAGAAAACAAGCCTCATGCAATCTCAGCTACTTGAGAGACTGAGGTGGGAGGATCATTGAGGTTAGGAATTCAAGGCCACCCTGGGCAACATAGCAAGACCCCATCTCTAAAAAAATAAAAAATAAATTAGTCAGATATGGTGGTATGCACTGGTAGTCCCAACTATCCAGGAGGCAGAGTTGGGAGGATCACTTGAGCCTAGGAATTCAGGGTATGTGCATGCCACTGTACTCCAGCCTGGACAACAACGTGAGACTACATTTCTTAAAGAAAACCAAAAGCCTTCAAATGCATATAATCTAGAATCAGGAATCAGCTGGGTTCTCAGTGACTGAAATCTTTACCACCAGTATTCACTCATGCTAGCCTCATGCTCCCAACCTGCTCCACTCATGCACCCACTTCTCATCAGCATGCTTTATTTTCTGAATGATTCTCAGTGAAAAGAACAAAGTGGGGTGATGGAAAGTACAGTCACTTGGCATTCAGGTTTAGGTTCTGGCTCTGGCACTGTGGGACGTTTATAAGTCTTTTCCCATTTCTGGGTCTCAGCCACATCTTCTGTCAAGTGAAAGATTAGGGTAACTGATCTCAAATAACTCTCTGGCATATATGTGTTCGGCACTTGCATCTTCTCTGATTGGTCTTGGGTTATTCAACATCTTTCCTCTACAACTTACTTGGCCCTAGGCTTGGAGAACGGGCACTAACTTCTTCTGTACAGATTCTTTCCCAAGCTTCCAAATCCATGGCCTTTTGTTTTGAGGTTCTGCTGACCCCTGTTTTTTTCCGCAAAGTGAATCCTCTTGACAAATTCATGCTTTCTAGCAAGCTTACCAGGGGGAAGTCATGCTGGCCAGGGTGGCTTGTGACACTCTGTTTCCACGGCTGGCTCTGGCCTGTGCCTAATTGCTGCTGCACCTGATTGCTGCTGTGCCTGATTGTTGCCAGCCATTTGCCCTTTCTTAAGCCCTTGCTAACCATTTTCTCTACAGAATATACATGTTGTGTGCCCTAACATAATTTTCCTCGTAAGGAAATAGAATCATTTTCATAGAACTTTGCAATATTGTTAACATTAGCATTTTGGGGAAAGTCTTCTTTGTAGTTGTTTATAATCTCATTTTCAAATTGAAAAAAAATTCAAATGCTATCTTCAGAAGGATACGTTCCAAACATTAAATGATTGATCTTTACGTTGGAAGATACCTCTTGGGTCACCTTTTCATCTCTAGAAAGTTGATTACAAGGCAAACTTGTTTCTGATGAAGTGTTTCAATGTGCTTTATTATAATCTGGGACCACAAAAGGAATTTCCAACAAACTTTTTTTTTTTTTAAAAAAAGATCATCAGTTTATCTCATTCTGTCTTTCTTATGCTTTTGCAAAAAATTTTTATCAGTTTACAGCAATATGAAATTCAAAGAAAAATCAAAATAGAAAAAAATGGAGTTGATGTGCTATTTTAATTTGGTGATGATTCTACTGAGGCATTCTTTCCAAGTTTGCATGATGGTTACTTTATCTTTTTTGCCTTTTAGACTCAGTAAGATATTCTTCCATAGCACATTGCTCAAGCTTCTACATAACTCATCTCACATATTTACAATGTTTTGTCCCATTGGACTATAAGCCGAGGCAGGGATGGGAGCTTGTTCATTCTTGGATCCATCTTGCATAGTGCTTGCTATGTAGAAAGCACGAATAGGCTCAAGTGGAAGAATGCTATGTAGGAGCAAGAATAATATGTAGGGGTAAAATGTTGAACATGAATAAATATTGAAACAAAGAAATAAATTGATTTTGGTGATAGGTGACCCTGAGAGGGATAAAAGTGTAACTCAGAGGCCCTCCTATGTTATAGTGGCAAAACCTCTGTCAACTCTGATGTCTTCTGCTACAGGTTAAAAAAGAATGGAAAGCTCTATTCAACCATCTAAAACTCTGCCTTCATAATAATGATGGATTTGCTGTCATCGTAACTCATTCGTAGGTAATCTTGCAAGAGCTAAACCTTGCAACTACTGCCATTTGGAAGGGTTCCATTCACTCTAAGGGAAACCTGAGAATCTGACTTCATTTACTTTTTATTCCCCCTTTTAGCAGTAATATGTTCATTTACCTTTAATGTTGAAAGGAAGCAGGTTGAGGCCAGGCATGATGGCTCATGCCTGTAATCCCAACACTTTGGGAGGCCAAGACTGGCAGATCACTTGAGCCCAGGAGTTCAAGACCAGCCTGGCCAACATAGCAAAACCCTGTCTCTACTAAAAATGCAAAAAATTAGCCAGGCGTGGTGGTACATGCCTGTAGTCCCACTTACTTGGGAGGCTGAGGCATGAGAATTGCTTGAACCCAGGAGGCCTAGGTTGCAGTGAGCTGAGATTGTACTGCTACACTCCAACCTGGGTGACAGAGCAAGACTTTGTCTAAAAAACAAACAAACAAACAAACAAACAAAAAGAGGAAGCAGATTGAAATAATGTGTTTTCCATTTGCAAGTGGCATAGTCATTGTAGTTGAAGGCATGTCCACTGCAAGTATTTCAATCAGCTCGACTGCTTCTCATGCTGTTTGCTCAATTTAGCACTTCAGATTTTGCTCTCTTAAATTCCAGCTTTATCCCATAGGAGAGGAGCAGATTTCTATGTCTCATCTCTCATCTGTTTTAATTCTTTGGGAGAGGAGTCCTGAGTACTAAACAGAAAGGTACGCATGGAGAAATGTAAAACATATTTTCAGGCACCTTTGTGAAAGGAAAATTTAATGGGACAGTATAGTACTATGGGAAATGAAGAGAGGTAAGAATCATGCCCCATGCTTAACCTTTTGGACTCATCTTTGCCAATTTCTATGTGCAGCTCAGTAAATTAAATAAGCTTTCCTTAGCCTGAAACTGTCTGTGATAATGCAACCTTTCATTGAGGTATCACAGACAGACATGCAGCGTTCAAGACAGGGGCCTGACACCTTTCAAAAGTGAAGGAACCTGTGGCAATTTTAAACATTCCAACCATATTAATTTCAGTGACAGTTATCCTCTAAGTCATTTGAAATGGATTCTCCCTCTTCAACTTTCAAAACTTATATTTGATCCCCATGACCTCTGGGGCCTGCACAGGGGCACTCTGTGTGACTGAGTGTGTGAACAGCAGGAGGCAGAAGCAGGAAATTGTTGATCCCATCCAATTTATGTCTTTCCTCATCTTTTAGCCATTCTCTGTACCTTATTCATGTTTCTAAGGAGAAGACTTACATTTCCAAAGGAAAGGTTGAATAACAGTTTGGAGTTCTTTCTTTGAGGGCAAAGTTTTTATTATTGCTCTTCCACCCAGGCTGAAAGTTGAGTGCCATCTGTCAAGCATCAGCAGCTATAGGCGCTTCACAATCAATATAGGGCTCAGTGGTTCTCATCAAGCACTATTGAGCCCTGGTTAATAGAGTTGCTTCTTTTCATGTGCTCACACTTAGTGCAGCCAAATTCTGCCTTCCCTGTCCTGGGAGCACACAGGGACCTGGGCCCTTCTCCAACGGTAGGACCATTCTCAGGAAGTGCTCCTCACTTTCCACATGGTCAGGAAGTTTTAGATGTCTATAGCAAGCACAGGGGAGGCTTGGTATGGAGCCCAGTGTTTATACTTGAGAGTGCTGGGGAAATGGTCACAGAAGACTCATCAGGCCCTTATGGGCTGAGTCCCAAGGTGACTGTACATTGGTTATTGTTGGGGAAGAGTCAGATCTTCAGCTTTCCATGTGTGTTGGTTTGATGTTATTACTAGTCATTCACATGTTAGAAATGGCCTTATTAGTTCATGTCTAAGAAACTAATTTACAGACCAAAAGACTAACATCTTTTTTTTTTTTTTTTTTTTTGAGGCGGAGTCTTGCTCTGTCGCCCAGGCTGGAGTGCAGTGGCCAGATCTCAGCTCACTGCAAGCTCCGCCTCCCGGGTTTACGCCATTCTCCTGCCTCAGCCTCCCAAGTAGCTGGGACTACAGGCGCCCGCCACCTCGCCCGGCTAGTTTTTGTATTTTTAGTAGAGACGGGGTTTCACCGTGCTAGCCAGGATGGTCTCGATCTCCTGACCTCGTGATCTGCCCGTCTCGGCCTCCCAAAGTGCTGGGATTACAGGCTTGAGCCACCGCGCCCGGCCAGACTAACATCTTATTTCCGTTTGCGTGAGGGGTGATGTTCAGGAAACCACCAAACTGTTTACATTTGCATTCTAGGTACCTTCTGTCTTGGTATTAGGCTAACTGACAAAGTAAATTAATCATCTGCAAGATTTCTAAGTAAGAATGGACGATGGCATAGCTGTTAAGGTTACAAGTCAAATAGCCTGCGTTTGGAATCCTGGCCATCACCCTTAATCTCTACATGATCTCAGACCGGTTATTTACCCTCTTTAAGCCTTGATTAACTGATCTAGAAAATGAGATACTAAGAGCACTTACTTCATAGAGTTGTTGGGAGGATTAACCAGGATAATAAAAAAATGTGTATGAAAATGCTTGGCATATAATAAGTATACAATAAATATTCACACTAATATTCGTAGTATAATAATAATCATCTTTTTTGTAATAAAGGTAATTGGATATGTTCTTAAGCCATTTCATCCTATAATGTTAGAATCTGGAGATTTACACCTGTTTCTCCACAGAATACTCCTTTGCAAAGACAGGATTACCTGTTAGCTGCTAGAGGAAGACTGATAATTTCTTATTTACCAACTCTTCTTTCTCTAGATCCTGTGTTGCTTTTATGTGTTTATGAATACGTATTTAACTACTATTTATAGAACATTTGCTATATGCAGTAATATTGTGCTCTTCATCATATTATCTAATTTAGTTCTCACAATACCTGTTTGAGGAAAGAGTCATTATCTCAATTTTTCAAATAGGAAACTAAGTGCAGGAAAGTAAGAAAAGTGAGGAGGTAGAACAGCTGGGGCTTCAGCTTAGGTCTGTCTACTAAATTCCATGTCTGTGACACTAGGCTATCTTGCCTCTTTATTTATAACTCAGTATATTAGACCTTGAGTTAATTAGATTATTACTATTTTATATTTATTACAAAGTGGCATTTTTGATGAGTTTTGAGAAATGCCCTAGTATATTTACATAAATTGAATGGATGACAATTTGAAACTTAATTTCAGAATTTCACAGGTTAGAATTTAAAAACTAGACTTGTAACAGGAGATGAGTTTGTTTTGATTCTGGAGAACATTCAGTCTCCGGGTGATGATCCAATTAATACAGGCTGGAGTTTCCCAGAAAGCTCTTATGGGAAAATGATACAGGAGGGACACATTATCAAGAGTGCTGATAAATTCAAATTGTAACTGACCTCCCTTAGATAGACCCAAGATAGTCATGCCTCCTTCTATAGGGACTCTTTGGGGCATGATAGACCAGATGCCATGATAAAGAATGGCATTCCCATAGTTGAGATGAATTTCCACAGGTCACCATATGCAGCTTCCTTTCTTGGCAAGAATATCCTTAACTTTATGCACATAGTTTTTTAAACAGCTATTTTCAGGTATAATTCATGTACTATATCATTTACCCATTTAAATTATATAATTCAATGATTGCTGACATATTACACTATAACTTTTAAAATTGTGGTAAAAATATATATAAAAAACCTACCATTTAAACTTTTAAGCATACAATTCAGTGGGATTAATGATATTCAAAGTATTGTGCGACCATCACAACTATTTATTTCCAAACCCTTTTTTATCACTCCAATAGAAACTCTATAATTATTAAGCAGTAACCCCCTCTTTCTCCACTTTCCAGCCCTGGTAACCTCTCTTCTATTTCTGCCTCTATGAATTTGCCTATCTGCTTCATGTAAGTGGAATCATGCAATATCTGTCCTTTTATGTCTAGCTTATGGACATAAACCTTGAAAACAAAGTTTATCCATGTAGAAGCATGTTTCAGAAATACATTCTTTTTGATGGCCAAATAATATTCCATTATAAACATAATATTCTGGAATGAAGATGTGGATTCCATCTATAGCTGTCAATCTTGTGAGTAAAATCACCAGTTTTGTGTGAAATGTCTCATTTGACACAACTGACTTGGAAAACATGTTGAGGATGTTTCTAGAATGGTACCCAGTCTATTGAGCCCTGTATTATTATTTAGTCGGTGTTTTCCTTGAAATCAGTTCACTTTTAAAATGTCTTAAATACTTCTCTTATTTTGTTCTAATTAATGTTCATGAAGTCCCTAGGTTACATAATATTGCATATTGCTATTAAAATGATTTACATATATTTGTTCTGTATACCTCCTAAAATGTATCTTCTACCTCAGCCACATATAGGCTATCAATCACTTCTCTAATTCCTAAACTTGAGGGGTGGGCTTTGTGTCAGTATATGCTAGAGTGCCAAATTCCCTGTGGAACAGAAATGAAGTGGAGAGGAATTGTAACAAATATAACCTGGTGTGAAGGCCAAAGTTAATGCTAACCCAACCCCTAACCCTGGGAGTCAATTAGTAGGTTCAGGTCTGGGCCAAATGTACTTCTTATCAGCTGTGTGATCTTGACACATGGTCCTCTGTGCCTTAGTTTCCTCTCTGTCTTAAGCAGGTTGAAGTAGATCATCTCCTTCTGTTCCTCGTTCCTGGATGTCCTGCTTCTCTCCCACATTCAGGAATGACAGGGCTAGTGTGTGCTTCTGCACTTGCCCTCCATGGGGCTGTACTGGAGGGATTTCCATTTCTTTGGCTTTATGGTATTTACACCTCTCTCCTTTCACTTCCCTCACCCCTAATATATTAGATCAGACTCGATCTGATGTAACTCTTAATGATTTCCTTTTTAAGGAGAACATTAGAAGAGCTTGCATCAAGGACATCACTTACCTTCATTTAGAACTATGGGCATCTGTGCTGTGTCCATTTCTTGCAGCGATAAAATGGCAGTAAATCAGGAAAAAAATGCCATGCCCTTCAGAACCTCGAGAATGAGCTCTGGAGCATTCTGCTTACAGGGATGTAGGCTTGTCAGTGAGTAAATCAGCTCTGTCCTTACGCCCCCATTGCATCAGGGAAATCTCTGACTAGGTGGGATGGGTTTGACATGTCAGTCAATCTCTCTCTACCCCCATTTGAGGTTGAGAGTGTATCTCTCCCTTGTTTTCTCCCAGCATATTTCGTGAGCTTATTGGCCCCCTAGGTTTTATTGCCAGCCACAGCTTAGTCCTTGTCAGAGAGATTATTATATGAACCCTGGGTGACTTCTGACTGTAGAAGGGCCCTGGATTTACATTTTTGCATTCCAAAGTCAGGAATATAAATGACTAATGGAACACTGGGCCACCGAATATTTATATATCTATTTTGAAATTTACATTTCTCCCTTTCTTATGATGGGGTTTGCTGCTCCCAGGGTCGTAGTTGATGGGCCAGTAGCATCCGTGCTGACATAAAGCAATCATCCGGGGAGAGTGCTTCCCAGCCCCAGTGGCACACAGTGATGTGCTGCAGGTTATTATGCCAGAAATTCAGCAGTAATCGAACCCCCCATCTCCCTGGCCCTATCCCTGCTTCCCTTTTATGATGTCCAATAAATTTTACATGCTCCAATTTGCCTCATCCACCACCCTAATACTGTTTGAATTAAGAATCTCTTCCATAGCTTTCAACAATGGAAACTTTGCTTTCTCCAAAATTATTTATAAAGACCACTAGTGACTGTGCCAGAAAGGAGGCTGGACTGTGCACATTTGCTGATCCATATAGAAGATGGGGTTGCCCAGTTATTGAACTTGCTGACTACATGATATATTGAGATGGAAGAGGATGTCTATAGGTACACACTAAGTTGTTTTGAATGAAAAAACTGTGTTAAATTAGGAATTTTTTTAAAAAGTAGAGCATCCATTTGAAAGTTCTCTGGTCCCTGATACTTTTCACAATATATAGTAAATTTAATCATAGCAGTAACAACAATAATAGCAACACTACTTAAGCATTTACTAGTGGCTGAGTTATTCTAAGCCCTTTGCATGCATTTTAAAATTCCAACAGTCCCATGAGATTAAGCCTTTTTATAAACCTGCTTATAAAGGTGGAAATAGGTTCAGAGAGGTTAAGTTCCTCAAGATTACATGGCTAGTAAGCAACAAGGCTAGGACTAGATGTTGTATTGTCTGATACCTGTTTTTTTTTTTTTTTTTTTTTTTTAAGACAGAGTCTCACTGTGTTGCCCAGGCTGGAGTGCAGTGGCGGGATCTCGGCTCACTGCAAGCTCCACCTCCTGGGTTCACGCCATTCTCCTGCCTCAGCCTCCTGAGTAGCTGGGACTACAGGTGCCCGCCACCACGCCCAGCTAATTTTTTGTATTTTTTTTTTTAATAGAGACGGGGTTTCACTGTGTTGGCCAGGATGGTCTCGATCTCCTGACCTTGTGATCCAGCCACCTTGGCCTCCCAAAGTGCCGGGATTACAGGTGTGAGCCACCGCGCCTGGCCCGATACCTGTTTTTAACATTACCTAGTAATACCATGTGGTATAGGCAGGAAGCAGAGATCTTGAGATGAATGTTAATAAATTTCTCATTCACTCAAGCCACTCACCTTTTCTCATTCTCTCAAGCCACTCCCCTTTTTGTTCCCCATCGTATGTACAAAGCATCTACTCTGTGCACACGCTGTTCTGAACACTGGATATCAATACAGCAGTGAAGATGGCCCACAGTCCCTACTCTTGTGGAGTTAATATTTTAATTAGTCAGACAATAGACAAGTAAAGAAATAAACCGTGCACTTTCTAACATTGACTGGTGCCTCAAAGAAAATGCATGAGAGCAACACAATGGAAAGTGTCCAGTTGGGGAGGGGAGCTATTTTCACTAGGATGCCAACCAAGGCTTCCCTGAAGACAGGGCATTTGAGCTGAGACCTAAATGATGAAGATGGCTGGGAGCTGGTGTATAGAGCATAGGGTTCAGCTAGAGGAAAGGCAACTGTAAAGACCCAAGTCAGGAATCAGTGTCTTGTGTTGGAAAGCCAGGAGGAAGACCAGAGTGGCTGAAGTATTATTAGCTGTGGAGAGAGAGTAGATTATGAAGTCAGGAGATTGGCAGACCTCAGGGCATGCAGAGCAGGGCAGGAGTGTGGATGCCATGGTGTTTTCAGTTCTTTCAATCAATATTTTACTGCCTGCAGCCCATTTGCTTTTACAGCCTGTCTTCTTTTCCTTCTGCTTTGACTCGAATCTTACCTCATAATGGGCATTTTAATCCTCTCTGTGATGCAATCCAATGCTTCTTGCTGGGCACCTTGCTTTGTTCCAGCTCAGGGCAGCATTTAAAAAGAACAGAGGAAGTCTCCAGCTGAGAGGGGCTCAGGAAGGAGTGCAGGTTTCAATCTAAGAGCTCTAATTAAATCAATGCCATGCACATCCTGTCCACAAAGCTGGGGGCAATTGAATGCTCTTTACTGACGCCATGATATACACTTAAGAGCTGTGTGACTTCACAGAAGCAATTAAATTGGCCCATTTAATCAGCGGTAAGGCCACCATCAATAACAATTATTATTTTTATTGATTTGATAAGTGCACAGTAGAAATAATCACAGAGAATAGCTATCTCTTTCCCCCTGTCCTTTGCCTAAATGCTAAATCCTAGGCTACCCAGGCCAAATCTAAAGTGATCTCTTGAACAATTTTTCTACAGATCTATATGTAATCAAGAATTCCTAGCTTGACTAGGCGACTCATGCCTCTAATCGCAGCACTTTGAGAGGCCAAGGTGGGTGAACTGCATGAATTCAGGAGTTCGAGGCCAGCCTGAGCAACATGACAAAACCCCATTTCTACAAAAAGTACAAAAATTAGCTGGGTGTGGTGGCATGCACCTGTAATCCCAGCTACTTGGGAGGCTGAGGTGGGAGGATCCCTTGAGCCTGGGAGGTGGAGGTTGCAGTAAGCCAAGATCATGCCACTGCACTGCAGCCTGGGCAGCAGAGTGAGACCATGTCTTGAAAAAAAGGAATTCCTACCTTATAAAATTTCCATGCTAAAAGAAATAATCCATGCTTTTTCGTTGAAACAAAACTTTTCAACTTTCCAGTCCTTTGACTGGTAACAGAGGAATACTCCCTATGGCAAATAATTAAATCTGCATTTTCTCTTTCAGTCGCATCCATCTTGTTTATTATTTTCCTATAGCTGAAACTATGATCTCATTTTGGCCAGAAATGTAGGTTCAGTGACAGAAAACAGGCCTGGACATTGCCTAGCTGTAGATATATACGTGATTATGTGGCTGTTACAGAACCTAAAAACAAGGAAGATCTAAGTGCCATTATAAGAAGCTGCTTTTACCCCAAGACTTTTATAATCTCTCTCCGTCTCACTGATAGTTTGGCATCTTTACATATGTAGTTCCAAAAATCTGAATTACTTCCACTTGCCTTCTTGCTAATTAATTCCATATACTTGTGACCAAGGAAGAGAAGCAGACTCAAAGTATACCACAATTGGAGTCCAGTCTTAGGGAATGAAAGAGTGAAACTTGATTCAGGGAGAAAGAAGGGGCCCTGATTTATGTGTGCAGTCACCCAGTAAGAAAAGCTAAAATGTTTATGGGCTACATCCCTCTCCACTATCCCACTGTAAGAGATCCATAAAGGAATAGGGAGGGATTGTTGGTCTTCCACAGTACTTCTCCTGGAGGATAGCATATCATTATTCCTACCTAACTTCATGAAAGGTAAAAGTCTCAGGAATCTTGAATGACAATCACAGAGATACCCCCATCCCACCATTCACCTTGGATTTTTGGCCAGGTTGGCTTCTCTGGGGGAAGAGGGTTATAATCTATTGATATATGGACACATCGGTAAACTAAATTTAAATCCTCCTCAATGGACTTGGTGCCACGTGGGACTTGTATGGGGCATTGCTCTCACAGTTCTCATTCAAGAGCTGCTTTGTTTCTAGATAGTTCTACAGCTCTTCAATAGAACCTGAGATCCATGGTCTTTGAGGAGAAACAGTGACCCAGGTGGTATCAGATGTTTTTATATGTACCCATGAATGACTTCCCACATCACAAAGGTTTGGGAAATATATTAAATTCAGTTTACCTTTTATGCATTAACAAGATACATTAGCATGAGGGCTTTGAGATTCTATAATAATATCTCAGCATTTTCCAAACAGACTCAGTCAAGGAACCCTTTGTCAGAGCAGGCCTATTCCCCAGAATATACATTGGAAAAGCTGGTCTGGAGGCCTGTATTAGTCTGTTCTCACACTGCTATAAAGATGCTACCTGAGTCTGGGTAATTTATAAAGAAAGGAGGTTTAATTGACTCACAGTTCCACATGGCTGGGGAGGCCTCAGGAAACTCACAGTCATGGTGGAAGGCAAAGGAGAAGCAAGGCACAACTTACATGGCAGGGGGAGAGAGCAAAGGGGGAACTGCCAAAAACTTCTAAAACCATCAACTCTGGTGAGAACTCACTATCCCGAGAACAGCATGGAGGAACCTGCCACCATGATCCAATCACCACCCACCAGGTCCCTCTTTCGACATGTGGGGATTACAATTCAAGATGAGATTTAGGTGGGGACACAGAGCCAAACCATATCAAGGACTAACCACTTATTTTTTTTTTCCTGTAGTCTTGCATGTATACCTATACATGGGGTGAGCATCCTCTCACTTAGGGCAAAATTTTTAGTGAGGAATTCTATGACAGTGCTACATAGATTGTATATAAGATACCTCTGTTCCCAAATGTAAATATCTCCACATGTATCCTTTCTAGACCAAAACTTTTTTATCTGGCTTCATGGAAAGAGGTAGTCTTTTGGGCTAGGATGTACCGTTAGATCTAAAAACTGTGCAACCTTGGATTTCTTTTGTTGAATTTTGTGTAAATATTTAGGGTATTTACACCTTGACAACCAATGGCTTTAAAGTTTAAAAACTGATATTTAACTGACTTTTATACTTACTAATACCACATTATAGATACTAAGGAATCATTGTAACCGCCAGACACCAACAATTTCATTCAGAGTTTGTTAAAATCATGTTGCCTTTATTACTATTTTAAAATAGTATGATATCTAATCTGTTCATTGCTTGTGTGTAACTTTCCTAAACTTTGCCGTATCTCCATATAACTTGTACTATTATGTACCCAATATGTGTGACAGGGTTCCCTGATGGCACTCTCCAAAGAAATACACATTTGGGCATAAAGTAACGGTGCCTAAATTCTGTCCAGAAGTGTTCTGAAACGGGGCATGGGGTTGAGGTGACATGTAGTTCCCTCTCCAGAAGCAGGGAGGTGGAGGTAGTCTCCCCATCCAATATCCCTAGATCAGGTGAATGAAAAGGGCACTAAGTAATGGGGATATTACAGGATGAGGTCAAATGATCCATGTAGAGTTCATACCAGAGTACCTGCCATATAGGAAACATTCAAGTACTTCTATTGTTGTCATGGTTTTATTGTCTTCAAATATCTTTATTTTCTTTTATGGATTTTTACATACTACCTTTTTTTAGACAGACCAGCATTTAATTTTTTTTAAACAAAGCAGGATATACATTTCTAAACATTTGAAGATATTTGAAGGTATTTGTCATCATCACTTGGTATCCCAGGTATCCCAACCATTCCATCTTAATAATATCTGAGTCATTCATAGTATATCCTAAACTGTTTCAGGATCACCAGTTTCAAATATTGGAATAAGTTATTAAACAAGTATTTTATGAAGATCTTACAATACACCAGAAAGAGAAATATATTTGCCCATATTTCCTCCATTTAGTTAATCCCATCTAAACTTGCTGCATATAAATTGGAAGAATTAAATAAATGAGTTGTGAAAATGGTGTTTTTACCATAAAATTAGATATGGATCATCTGGTTATAATGGGCTTGAGGCACAATCTGTGCATACTCATTTGAAAACCAACTGGGATGTTTTCAAAGTGAGCAGGTCAATAAGAATACAATGATTTCTGTAGACTGGTAATGCATGGCCAGGCATTAAAAGTGGATATTATATGCATCTGTGTGTGTCTTGGAAAAGTCAAGTAGAACTTGATTTGGATAAAACCCAAATGTGTCTATGTTCTTTCTAGTCAGTTAGTTATTTTGTTTAGTTAGAACATAGTACCACTAAGGTAAAGGTTACATATTTTATTCTTGGGAGAGCTTCTTTGCTATGTATCTGAGCAAAAAAAGAATGATGGAACACCCCTACTTTTTATAAAAATTAGATCAACAATCACTGTAATGGTAGAAAAAGAGAGTATATGTGTTTTGATATTGGAGCAGTATTTTAGAAAATCATATATGTCAATTTTATTCAGCATCAGTCACTGCTTTTCTGCTGTGAAGGATGAAGATCACAACTTTCCCTACCATTCCCCTACCTCTCAATTTTTGTTAGTTACATTGTTATCATTATATTGTAAATGACAAATGCATTCTTCTCTATAACAATGCTTTCCATAGTTGTTTAGTATTGGCTCCATATTTAAGTGAACTCAGAGCTCAATGGAAGTTCTTTGGATGATAGCTCTCCACTCCTGAGTTCTTATTCCAACCCCAATTGGCTGGGCTTTCTTCTATCTATTTCAGAAAGGACTCGTGAGTCCTGAATTTCTCAAGTTCCATGCTTGTTATATTTGAATGACATTTTAGTTGGGTATAATAGTTTTAGGCTATATACGATTTACATGTATAGAGAAATACTTCTTCATTGTTTCTTTGTATTGAATGTGAATTCTGGATAAGTATGAGGTCAGACTGACTTTTCTTCCGTGTAGTAGATTCTTTTTTCTTCCATCCGCTTGTGTAGAGATTTTTATTCCCTTGAATTTTAGTAACTTAATTAAGATTTATCTGATTGTTCTTATTCTTTGTATCATTTTTTTAACTTGCTAAGCTCTTTTGAACTATATTTTTTTCTTCATTTTGGGGACTTTTTTAAGTATATGTTTGAATATATTTTCTGTCATATTAATTGTACACATACAAATGTTACTGTCTTTATTTCCTATGAGTCTTAAATGATCTAATTATTTTATTTTTCATGTGCATTCACTGTGATTACATCAAACTGTTGCTCTGTCAGTAATTTGATTTTTAGTGTGATCCCTCTGCTCTTTCATCTTTCCAAATTGCTTTTTAGTTCGGAACCATACTGTTTTGGTCTTTGTTTCTTTAGGTCTTCTTTTTAAATCCATTAAATTGTGTGTGTGTTGGTTTTTTATGTTTATCCTATTTGTAATTGACTGAGCTTCTTGGATATATGAAAACAATTTGCAGTAGATTTGGTGAGTTTTTGCACAGTATTTCTTTACTTTTCCTTCACAATCTCTTCTTCTTCTCCTTATATTACTCCACATACATATATGTTAGATCTTTTCATATTGTTCCACAGGTCCTTGAGGCTCTGTTCATTATCATTTTTTCCCTATTTTCCAGGTTGGATACTTTATTGTTTTGTATCTTCAAGTTCACTAAATCTTTCCTCCATTATCTTCATTCTGTTATTGAGACAACCTAGTGAATCAATCTTTCTTTCTTTCTCTTTCTATTTGTCTGTCTGTCTGTCTTTCTGTCTTTCTGTTGTTGAGAATGGATCTCCTGTTACCCAGGCTGGAGAGCAGTGATGCAATTGTGGCTAACTGTAGCCTTGAACTCTTGGGCTCAAGGATCCTCCTGCCTTGACCTCCCTAGTAGCTGGGTCTACAAGCATGTGCCACTATGTCCAGCTAATTTTTTTTTTTCTTTTTGCAGTGATGCAGTCTTGCTCTGTTGTCCAGAATGGTCTCAAACTCCTGGGCTCAAGTGATCCTCCCACTTTGGCCTCTCAGAGTGTTGGGATCACAAGCATGAGCCACTGCACCTGGCCTCTAGTGAATTTTTTGTTTCACATGCTGCATTTTTCAGATCTAAAATTTCTAAGTTTTTTATAGCTTTTGTATCTTTCCTGAGAGCTTCTACTTTTCTACTAATTTAAAGCAAGTTCAGCTTTATCTCACGGACTATGTAGCTATAATAGGTGGTTTCATGCCTTTATTTGCTAATTCCAACATCTGAGCCATATATGTGGATTTTGTTTTTACACAAATGTGACCAACACTTATTTGTATATTTAGTAATTTTTGGCTTGTATCCTGGGCATTTTGAACATTATGTGGTTCAATATTGGATTATATTACAACCCTGTGAAGAATATTAATATTTACTTTTTTGTTTTATGAAGAATTAGCCTCATTTCTTTCAGACTATGGGTTCTGTCTTGCCTTTTGTGGGTTCCAGTCTTGGTTCAGTTTTCAAAGCCTTTGACATCCTCCTCTTGATCTGTCTGTACCTGTACACTCAAGAGTTAGTATGAAACCTGGATGGTGGTTTACAATCCTCATTCCATTCTCAGAGCCCTTGCTAAGCTGCTTTGGATATGTCCCGCACATCCACATGCACAGCTCAGAGATGAGCTGGGAACTTGTGTAGTTTCATATATAGAAT
Source organism: Rhinopithecus roxellana (assembly GCF_007565055.1). Taxonomy (NCBI): domain Eukaryota; kingdom Metazoa; phylum Chordata; class Mammalia; order Primates; family Cercopithecidae; genus Rhinopithecus; species Rhinopithecus roxellana. The sequence continues at coordinate 129,408,362 of NC_044559.1, read as the reverse complement.
TAGAGTATCCCCTTCTCCAGCTCTCTCACTCTGGGATTCCCTCCACACCTTCCAGTCCTTAAGGGCTGTTTTTCACAGCACTTCAGCTGAGAAATTTGAAATAGAAATAGAAAGTAGAGTTTTAGATTTCCACAGTACTCCTGTGTCAGATGACTGTGATTGGGGCCTGCATTTGGGGAAAAGCCACATTAAAAAAAGAACAATAAACCCAGAAATTCACCTCTTGGTGGGTAGCTTCTCCATAAGCCACTGGCTTTTGTTTTGCTTTTCCCCGTCCTCAGCATCCTTGTATTTTGTGCAGTGTTTATTTGTATCAGTGGAAGAGATAGGAGGTAGTAGGCTTACCCTCTCATGCAAGAAGCAGACTCTTATTCAATTAAATTGTATTCAGCTGAGCCCCTCTTTTATTAAAGTCTTGTTCTTATTAAGTTGTTTTATGGCATAAAGTTATTTGGATTTTTTTTTTTTTTTTTTTTTTTGGTGTTCCTTTAGTTGTTGGGTCCTTTTTGTGTCTTTTGCATGATGTGCTTCTGTCCTCCTTTTCCTGGTTTTGTTGTTGGTCTGAATTTTTTGCCGTGCTGTTTGTTTTCTCTCTGATCATGTTTGAGTAACTCTGAAATATACAGTGTGAATGGCTTCTGAGTTATCTTCCCACCACTCATAATATGAGCTTCTTTTACCCTCAAAGTTGCAGTTCGAGAAGTAAGTATTTCATGTTTTGTCCATATTCTGTAGCTTGAGAAAATGGGGTAGGGAGGAGAATAGTTCAACTGAGAAGGGATGTGATCTTTATTAGAATAGCCAGACTTAATTCTCTCATCTGATATTCTGTTAAACCCTCATTAGGGTTTACTTTTGGGCTTTGGATCATTTCTCTAATTCACTGTGTCGTCATGGAATTTTCATGCCCATTAGAGGGTGTACCCAATTGTTAGTTTTCTGTGTTTCATTTGCTTTTCCCAGTGGTTACTTAATCCATTACTCAGTCAGAAGAAGGAGAAGAGAGGAATGCCTATATAAAGTTTGCTTCTTTCTAGATTTGGATGCATTAATGAGAATTTTTAGGATTTTGCGGATTCCCTGTATAATTTCTGGCACTGCCTGGGATGAGCTGTACTATACCTCTAGTTAACCCTAGAGTCTTCTGTCTCCTTCATTGAATTCCAGTTTCTAAATCTGTGCTCACGTGGTTACCCAACTCAAAATAGATAGCTTTTCTCAAATCATGAAAATGTATCCCTGAAAAGTGAAGCATTCCTCAGCAGGTTTGATCATTACTGAATTTTCCATAAGAAATTCTTTAAAAATATAATGAGATAATAACTATGAAAGTGCTTTATAAACTATAAAGTGCTCAATGCATGTGAGACTGTGATATTATCATTGCTCACGTCCCCTACGCTGCTAATCGTCAGTGGATCAGCCAGGGAGGCAGGCGTTCCTCGCTGCTGCTTTGTTCTACTGTCTTATCCTGACCTTGACATTCCGGCAGCAGTGACCCTCAACAAGATAACCTGACAGTCAGCGGTGTCTCACCCACACTATTACCTGCCTTTGTTAGTAGCACTCAGACAGCATATAGGTAATTCCCCACGTTTCTTGTTCATTGTCTCTGTAATAAAACATTTTCTTTTACAGAAATCCAGAAACTAATTTCACAAAAGCTCTGCTATGCAACCTCCTCTGGCCTCTTCCCTCCTCCTGAAAGACAGTAGTGTGTGTTTCCTATTTGAACTCACGAGCTAATTGAACTTTATTGAAAAATTCTTTTACTTTGCCCAACATCTTTAAATAGTATTTTGGTGCTATGATTAGATACACTCTCAAAAACTATTGTTGCTGGGTAGAGAGAAGCTTCAAGGAAGAATGAAATAAACAAGCATGATGGAGTTGGATGGGTTAGAATAAGTTTGTTTTTGTTATGTGGATATGCTTTTCATATCCACATTTATTTTGTTTCCTTGTCTGAAATGCAAGGTCCTTGAGGATAGGAATAATGACTGACTCAGACTGTTCTGGAAAAATGGAGTATGATGGAGGACACGAGTAATACCTATAATATTATAAATGAGAGAAATAAAATGATAAGGAATTGCTGACCAAATACAGTAACACTAAATTCCAGTGATTAAGAGCATGAACTTAGAGTTTGACCAGTTATAGCTGTATGACCTTGGACAAGTTACTTAACCTTTCTAGGTCACATCTGTGATTTGGAGATAATAAGAATATTTGCCTCCTAAGGCTGTTGATAATGAATGTAAAGTGTTTATAGCAGTGCCTGGAACATAATACAGGCAAAAATGTTATCTGTTATCATCATCATCATCATCATCATCATTGTTTTATGAATTTTTCCTTGAAGTTTCACAAGGCAAGTACAGGACAAATGAAAAGAAATAAAGTTCATACAGCATGGGGTAAGAATATGAGATTTACTATGCCAAAAGTGGTATAGACAGGCTAAGGAATAAAAACTAATAACAAATGCTTCTTTTTTTTTTTTGAAATGGAGTTTCGCTCTTGTTGCTCAGGCTGCAATGCAATGACGCGATCTCGGCTCACTGCAACCTCTGCCTTCGGGGTTCAAGCGATTCTCCTGCCTCAGCTTCCTGAGTAGCTGGGATTACAGGTCCCCGCCACCATGCCCAGCTAATTTTTTGTATTTTTAATAGAGACGGGGTTTCACCATGTTGGCCAGGCTGGTCTTGAACTCCTGATTGCAGAACAAATGCTTCTTATAAGCATTGTTTTAAAATGTTACATGTGTTGTCTAATGTAATACTCATGACACTATGAGGTAACCCCATTTTATAGACAAGGAGACTGAGGCACTGAGAAATTAAGTAACCAGCCTAAATTCCCATAACTAAGAAAGGGTTGAGCCAAGCTTTGAATCCAATCAACCTCTGCATTTAATGCTTATTTGTGAGGAGCGTGTGTGACAGAAAGGATCCAGAGTAGATTATTGGTGAAATTAGATGTTTGGGCAGTATCTTCACATTTAAGATCATTGTCAAGGAAAAAATTTTGAAATGTATTTTGTCATCAGAAATAATCCAGGGACATGTAGAGCCAAGGCCTGAGCCAGAGAAGAGGTATTTATACTTTGATTCAAGAAACATGAAATTAACCAGGAAAAAATGAAAAGCAATTTAATCCTTAGCCTGTATAGGATTAACCGTGTTAGGTTTGGTGGATGTGATGGAAAGAATCAAGGGCAGGTATTGAGGACAGCTAGGTATGATTCTCTTTTTGCCATCTTCTATTTTAGTGACCTTGAGCAAGCAGGTTCAGCTTGGGGTAGGGGATTTGGTATCCACAGTAGCAGAGTGAAGAATTATATGGAATCATTTATTTGTACCCTTCAGATTCTAAAACACAAACGTTTTTGCATTGTCTACCCTGATACTGAAAATTATTGAAACCTTTGATTTAACATTTATATTCTATCTTATTTTGTATTTTGGAAATTGATCATTCATTTACTCAGCCCCTGTTTGTTTGGGGTATACTTTGAGCTCACTGTGTGACTTGTTTCCTTAATTAAAATTAGTCTGGGAGAGAATGTATTTGACTCCTGGAATTCTCAGAATTCTAGCAAAGTGCCCTAAACATAATAAGCACACATCAGCACTGTTCGTATTGATTATCATGGTACAGTTGTGTATCAATGCCACCTGAAGTTGAGTGCTACAAATATGAGAAAACCTCCATAAAATCAGCCCTCAATAACTTTTCTAGAGAATGTGCCTTAAAAAAAGGTATTGGACTGTGTGCTGAGAAAACTATAAATATGAGTAAAATGATCCCTGCCTTCAAGAAGCTTACCAACAAGGGCACAAGCAACCATTGTAGAATTGCTTCTGGCCTTACTGATACACAGACTAAGGATTAAAAAATAATAATCCCAGGGATGAGAAGCTTTAGCAGTTATTTAGTCCAACTCTCCACATACATTGAGTCCCCATTACAACAGCCCACCAAATGGTTGTCTGGCATCTTCTTGAACACTTCAGTGACTGTGAACTCACAACTACTCATTCTCCTCGAGGTAGAATGACAGGCTCTCAATTTTTGTGTAGGAGGAAGTGTCTTGCTGAAGAGCAAAGGTCTTTTCTAGGCTGAGGAAAAGCCAAGGAGGTTATCTTGGAGATAAGAATCTGGAAAGTGGAGGTATATGGGAACAGACCTCAAAGATCCTTTGTTGGAGCAAAGTTATAGAAGTACAAAAGCCAAGGCACGTGGTAGGAACATTACATAGTCTAGCTTGGTCATTTGGCAGTGACAGGTTGAGAGTAGGGAACAGTGAAATTGTTAAAGATAGACTGGGATTATTATTTGGAGAACCTTGAGTGCCCTCTACTTTTGGGGTATATAACGGCCCTATTGAAAACTCTAATTCTATATCCAATAGGTGGCTCATTGAGTAAACCACTGTTAGCAGTCAGATCTGATGTGTTCCTCAAATCCACATCCTTTATACTCGCCTAGACAACTGCCATTCCCCCAACCCCCCCATCATCCATGAATTTTCTTCAGTTCAAAGAGACATGGTTAGAGCAGGAATTATGAAAAGGGCCCTCTGCCGGCCTTATTTCCATGTAGATCTATTTTATATGCATAATAACCCTAAGGGGAAGCTGTGTCAATCTGCCTTACCTGACAGACCCCTAAATCCTCCCAATGCTGCCTCTACTATTGGACATGTGCCAAGTGGCTTACAACCTCAAAGAGAGAAAGCATCCTGATTTTGTGTGTGTAGGAAGGTGGGGGGCAGTGACAAACAGGTCTTGGCCTGTTATTGTCTTCCACCATGATAATGAACCCAACACTAGCACAGGAATTTAATGCAATGATTTTTCCAAGAACCATCCAGCCCCATTGCAGCCCTGACTGAAAATGTAAATACACCCTTTCTGGGGACAGATTTGCATTTTTTGGTGAAATAAATGCATATATATGGGAAAGATGCCTCTGTAATTATAGAAAGTTTATTTCTGTCCCCAGATGTCAGCAATCAAATTCCACATAAATATATTTTGTGTAAATCTGTCGGCAGCTGGTCTCCATTCAGGTTTCTGGAGATATTAGCCTGTCTTTGAGTTTATGACAAAGTTAAAAATTATTCATTAAACTGACCTGCAGTATATTCAGTAACTGGAAAATTGCCTTGCAGTTCTATTTGGTTTGTAGATGTGATCACAAGTAAATTTTTAACTTAATTAATTGGCCGTTTCTGTTGACAAGAAATTTATGTGGTAATAATTTGCTCGAAATAGATGCCGACTGTAGGAAATGAGATATCCATCATAGGCTTGTGTTCCACCAGCTGCACAGTGGCTATTATGAAAGTATTTCAGCCTGCGTCGACCCCAGTGTTTGTGCAGTCAAGATTATATATACCCACGATCCATAGCCTGCCAGAGAGGCGCTGGTGGAGGTCTATGATAACAAAGACTTTGTGATTTATGGCTTGCTGTGAAAGCAGAGCTTGATGAGATTAAACAATTTCATAGCACAAGTGTTTCTCAAGACCTGATTTGTAGTTGCAAGCTGATGGTAAATCACATTTATATATCTGCAAGCGTGCTCAGCAGAGGACTGCAATTACAGTTTAAGACAGCTACTTTTTATTTAATTTTTATCCTGGTTTTGTCTCTTTTATATCCCCTTCGTCTGCAAACCATTCACCTTCACAAGTCCTTTCGTGGTTAGAAGGCCAAAGATTGAAGTCAATGATGTTCTTCGTGTTTTTGTGCCAGCTTCAGAGGGCGTCGGACAGATAGGAGAGCCATGCAGACTGGTTCAAACTGGCTTTGACTGGTGTGAGCTCTTTGTTCAATTTCATGTCCAAACAGAAGTCTGTTTGCTGTTTTCCCTTGGCGTGCTGCTGATACTTAAACTTCCTGGCATTCAGATGGAGAAAGAGGGGTCTTCATCATCCTGGGATATAGGGAACTGTGGAGCACATAATGGAAAAGGGAGATGAGAATTAAATTCACTTCAGAACCTCAACTTCAAGGTTGCAGCATATCTTAGGGGAGTATAGCTAGCTCCCCTTTAATGGGAAATGTGAAATTGTGTTTCCCCACAGATCTGGGAGGAAAAAACTCTGCAGTGAGTTTATTTAACCAGTTTATTGATTATCTACTGTGGCCACATCTCTTCACTAAGTACTAGTACAGCAGTCTTTGCCCTCAGGCAGTTTGTAATCTACATATGGTGCTAAAACATAAAAATAAGACTGGAAGCAGCAAGACCAGTGATAGCCTTACACGAGTGGTTCACATGTTGTTGTAGGTAAGAAGGAAAGGGAGAGAGAGATCTTCCCACTGGGAAAGCATGAAGGAGCATGGATGAGACAAGTGCTTGAGGGACAGATCAGATTTCAAGTAAGGGGAAGAGGAAGTTCTGGAAATTTCAGTGATCTGTACTGAAGGAGGCCTCTAAAATACCCAGTTGTGAGTTCAAGTCCAGGCTGGTGGCCAGTGATTGAATAATTATAATAATAACATAATAGTAACATCAATTGAATGCTTACTATATACCACAAAGAGTGCTGTATAGGTATTACCTCATTAATCCTCATAACAACCCCAGAAAGGGAGTATATGGTGATCTCCATTTGGGGAACAGGAAACTGAAGTTCAGAGAGGTTAAGTAATTTGATCATGTTCATCCAGGTGTTTGGTTGAGCTGGTTCAACCAATACCCTGGTGTATTTCACCCCACAGCCTGTGTTCTTTACCACTGTGTTTCACTGCTTTTCTTTTTCTTTTTCTTTTTCTTTTATTTTTTTATTTTATTTTTTTTTTGAGACGGAGTCTCGCTCTGTCACCCAGGCTGGAGTGCAGTGGCCAGATCTCAGCTCACTGCAAGCTCCGCCTCCCGGGTTCACGCCATTCTCCTGCCTCAGCCTCCCGAGTAGCTGGGACTACAGGCACCGCCACCTCGCCCGGCTAGTTTTTTGTATTTTTAGTAGAGACGGGGTTTCACCGTGTTAGCCAGGATGGTCTCGATCTCCTGACCTCGTGATCCGCCCATCTCGGCCTCCCAAAGTGCTGGGATTACAGGCTTGAGCCACCGCACCCGGCCTTCTTTTTCTTTTTAAATAGAGAGGAGGTCTCACCCTATTGCCCAGGCTGATCTTGAACTCCTTGGCTTGAGTGATCCGTCAGCCTCAGCTCCCCAAATAGTTGGGACTACAGGCATGCACCACCACCATGCCTTTCTTGTTTTACTGCTGTTAGAGAGTATGAATGTAATTAGGGAGTCATTTCCATTGTTCTGCATCCTGGTCACACCTTCAAGAGCTCAGGTCATTTCTTTTTCCACCAAAGTACCTAAAGTTTGGGATGTTACTTTTGGTCTTTGTGATAGGCTGAATAACAATCATCTAAATATGTCCACGTCCTAATTCTTACAAACTGTGATTACCTTATATGGCAAAAGGGACTTTGCAGGTGTGATTAAAAATCTTAAATTGTGGAGGTTATTCTATGTTATCCAGGTGGGCCTGAGGTAAGGCACAAGGGTTCTGAAGAGGGACTCAGGGAAGTCCGAGTCGGAGGAGAAGGAGACATGATGAAGGAAGCAGAGATTGGAGCAATGTGCTTTTGAAAATGGAGCCAGGGGATGCAAGACAGGGAACACAGGCAGCCACTAGAAGCTGGCAAAGGCAAGGAAACATGTTCTCCCCTACCTCGATTTTGCCCCTGTAGGGCTTGTTTCAGACATCTGACCTCCAGAACTGTAAGACAATGAACTTGTGTTGTTTGAAGCTACTAAGTTCATGTGAACTTATTATAGCAGCATCAGGAAACTGATACTGTCTTGGCAAATTCCAACCAGCTTGACAGAGAGTTTAACCCTGATTTTGAAATCTTGGTTTTTTTATTATTATTATTATTATTTGTTTAAGATAGGGACTGATATGGTTTGACTGTGTCCCCACCCAAATCTCATCTTGAATTGTGGCTCCCATAATCCCCAGGTGTTGTGGTAGGGACCCAGCGGGAGGTAATTGAATCTTGAGGGTGGATTTTTCCTGTATTGTTCTCGTGATAGTGAATAACTCTTATAAGATCTACTGGTTTTATAAAGGGCAGTTCCCCTGCACATGCTTTCTTGCCTGCCACCATGTAAGACATGCCTTTGCTCCTCCTTCACCTTCCACCATGATTGTGAGGCCTCCCCAGCCACGTGGAAATGTAAGTCCGTCAAACCTCTTTTTTATAAATTACCCAGTCTCAAGTATGTTTTTGTTAGCAGCATGAGAACAGATAATACAGGGATGCTTTTTGATTTCCATATTTCCCCATTCTCCCCTCTTTTGTAGCCATAAGGGAAGTAATCATGTCTCATTCACTCATGAATCTCTAATGCCTAGTATGGTATATGGTATGCAGTAGGCACCCATTAAATATTTGTTAAATGAGTAAATGAGATTACTTCATCCTATTTCCAGGATATAGTTGGCCAATCTGTCTGGAATTCAGTTTTTTCCACAGCTCAACCAGCAAATGTCATAGCTTGCTCTTTATGAAGTCACAAAGGGAGTAGTCAGGCACTCCACTTATAGTTGTCTGCAAACTTGGATATCTCAATGGAGGGAGAGGGGCAGTAAGGCCTTAGGAAAGCCGAGGCTGGCTGAAGAATCTAATGAGTCAATGTGAGTGGCTAAATGTGCTAAATATTAAAAAAAAAAAAAAAATAGATGAGACCTTTTATCCTGAAAGCAGGACGGTAAGAGGGTTTAATAAAGAGCATATGGTCTCTGAGACCCTCCCGTGTTTTCATGCCTGTGTTGGCTTTTTGTCTTTTATGTGATAGGTAGGTAGAGGAGTGTTTTCTACCTATTTATTATTCCAGGTTTTATGCCCCTGAGGGTCTTTTAGCTGGAGACTTACAGGCACAGTCCACTCCACTGAGTACAGATGTTAAAGTTGCCAATGAAGCTCTTTATGAGGGAGTGAGCCAGGCCAGTATCTTTGGCCTGGATTCCAGAGACCTGGTTTGAAAATCCTGGGAAAGCGGAGAGCTTCGTTTCTCCCTCTAGGGTACTAGTGTATTAGCCTCCCAATAAAAGTTAATTGAATTTAATTTTATGTTTTAAGTGTGATGCATTTTAAAGTTCTCCCCAGTGCTAGAGTCCCTCTTGAAAAGGCAGTAAATTCATATTATTAAACTACCAAATGTAATTCAGCTCAAATAAGCATATTCGGCAATCTTTATTCTGGATATGTGGGACTGACCTTGCGTTGAGGCTAAATCATTTCATCCCAGACAAAGTCTGTTTGGAGTTAATTGGGGAAGCGGTGTGGGTGTACAGCAGGTCACTCTGGGCTTTTTATTCTCTTTCTGGCCCTCATTCAAAGAGTCGCTGTAGCAGACATTTTCTGATGCCAGTTCTTCCATTATTTTATAAATATCAATATTTGACACAGTATGGAAGGTGAAAAAGACAATGAAGATCTTCCCATTGGAGATTCTTCATTAGATGCCCTACTTTACCATATTTTAAAATGGGCAGTTTGTCACCGATGCATTAAAGGGCTGTGTAGAGTGGAGAAAGCACATTGGGCTGGAAATCAGATGACCTGGATTCTAACCCCTGCCTGTCCATTAACCAACCTCATGACCCCCAGGTTTCTAGTCTTGGGGCCTCCATTGTTCCACATTTTTAAAGTGAGAGGGTTGTGAAAGAACAGTGGTTTTCAAACTGCATTCCAAGAGGTACGAATATTTTGCTGCTATATCTTAGCAGCTCTGCTGAGTGACCAGAGAGGGGATGGGGTGAGCAGCAGTTAAGGATGAGACCAGCTGATGGGCATCAGGCTCTTAGACTCCCACCCCTTTGTGCAGAGTAGCTCACTTCAGTAGCAGAAATCAACCCACCATCTCCTAGGAGAGCTTCAAAAGTTCTGCCAAACATTTTAGGTGTCTAAGACATTTGGGGCAATTTCTCCCTAAAGTTTGTCAAGGCAGATGTTGGATCAAGCACAATGAATTGAGTCATCCATTCTTTTGGGAGTAGAAAAACCTTAAGGGATTTGTTATGTGTTTATTTGTCCAGCGTTTTAATGTTTTTCCAAATTTGTTTCTCCAAATCCTAGCTTTGCCAGCCCATAATGTCATAGCGGCTCTGCGCATCTTGACATGGGACATCTGTAGTGGTAAAAGCAGGTTGGCATCCTCTTCTCAAATGTGTAGCACTCTTTACTATTATTTTATGCACCTCAAACTTTATTATTATGTCTTCTATTATTAATGGCAGAGATGATGATATAATTATTTATGCTGGAACTCATGCTTTTGAATTTATTGGATGGAGATCTTCTGAAACTAGACAATACAACATCTATTAAATGTCCCTGCTTATCCCTAAAGAGATGTCTTTTATTTGAAACCTCCTTTTTCACTCATCTCTACATTTTGGTAGTGAATCTGGTTGTGGCTTCTTCTTTATATTGCCATCTGCCTGCCCCACTCTCAGCATACAGGTGGCTGTGGACTATCTTTATTCATGTAATCTTAGTTTTGTTTCTATCTAAACATCCCATTTGTCAAAGGCCAGACCAGATTTCATCCTTATAGGAATTCCTGCCCAGCCACTCTAGATTCCACAAAGATCCTGTTCTGAATTCCTTCAGAACCTAGTTGGGACCAAAAATGCTCCTACTGTATAACACAATGTCTTGTACTATTCATTATTGGTTTATTTTTCTTAATCTAACTTGACTCTAAGCAATTTGAGGACAGAGATCCTGCAATTCTTTGGTATCTTCTGTAGTGGTAGATATTTAACATAATAACAAAAGTATTTGTTATAATAAAATAATATTTATGCCAGCCTGCTCCTGTTAGGAAAGACAGTGCATTCTTAGTGAGTGGAAATGAGGTGTGTTTTGTTCGGTCCACTTTTAAACATTGTATTCATAAACACTCTCTGGCAATACCATCATTAATTCATTTCCAAGAGGAGAAAAAGTTCTTGCTAAAATAAAATTCTGCTCCATAAACTCTGTAAAAAGACTAGCAAACAAACAAGTCTACTCTGGAGGAACCACAGCCACACCAGGGCCTTCAGATCTAATATGAACTTTAATTCCATTTGAATATCTTTGTTGTGCTGCACTACATGGTTTGGGATTCATTTTGCATTAGAGAAATGACAAAGACCCAGGAAACAAGCACTGAGTCAGGACTGGTTTCAAAGAGCTCAGCCTCTTGGTTTAATTTTCAGTTCATTTATTTGAGTACTGTCAAAAACCAAAATTTCAACATATTTAGGTTAAAGATATAATGGCCTTTTATTAGTGATTCATGAACTAGGCAGCATCTTAATCTAAAAATAGAAGTGCTTTGTTGGAAATGGAAACAAGTCAGTTTTTGAAAAATAACAGATGCTGATGAGGTTGCGGAGGAAAGGGAATGCTTATGCACTGCTTGTAAATTAGTTCAGCCATTGTTGAAAGCAGTTTGGCAACTTCTGAAAAAACTTAAAACAGAATTACCATTTGACCCAACAATCCCATTATTGGGTGTATACCTAAAGGGATATAAATCATTCTACTATAAAAGACACATGCACATGTGTGTTCATTTCAGCACATTTCACAATAGCAAAGATATGGAATGGAACCTCAATGCCCATCAACAGTAGACTGGGTAAAGAAATGTGGCACATACACGCCATGGAATACTATGCAGCGATAGGAATGGGCAAAGATTTCATGATGAAGACCCCAAAAGCAATTGAAACAAAAGCAAAAATTGACAAATGGGATCTAATTAAACTTAAGAGCTTCTTCACAGCAAAAGAAACTATCATCATAGTGACTCCATTTTGGTTTGGTCTGTTCTGTTGGGGCCTAGTGCAGGAGCTCAGTCCAAAAGCATGGTTTCCTATAAATTTTATTTAACAGTAGAATTCTTCAATACTACTACAGTTCTTTTTAAATGCTATGACCAGATTTGCACCTCCAACCCCAAATCCCTCAATGTTAGTTACTACAATATAAGGAGAAACTGTGGTTTCCATAGTAGAAAAGAAGAGATTCTTGGAAAATTGCTTGGGATGTTTAAAGCCAGAGCCAATCAGTCAATCAGAAAACGTGATAGAGGGCCAGCCCCTTGCAGATCAAATGAAGACTGGCTCTCTGCCCATGATAATAAAGATAATGTTACAAGAACAGTTTCCTTCAATAAAGAAGTAGTTATGGAAACAAACATAAAATATATTTAATATGTTCATTCCACAAGGGTTTGTTCAAGGATTGAATGAATGAATAATTTATTAATGGTTTGCCCAAACCAAGGGCAAGGACATATTACAGTGGAAGGTGGAGGTGGGATGTTGGATTTGCTTAAGATTAGAGACACTGATGGCATCTTTCTGTAGGAAGGGCAAACTTGGCCTTTGTGGTGTTGAAGCAGATATGTCTAGAGCCTTCCTCAATGAAGGGGAAATTTGGAGAAAAGAAACAAAAAGTGGACGTGGACTTTACTAAATTGTTTCCCATTCCCAAGCTTTTAATATGTACAGACAGAAAAATAGACAGTCTCTTTTTGACACCCAAAGTTGTACCTGCCAAATCATCAGAGTGGCAGAATTGGCCTCTGAGAATGTGAGGTCACCTTATTTTATGACTATTTCCAGTGTTATTTTTTTCAACATCTCTTCCTTAGTGTTTGTAATGCAGAAAACACTTAAAGTGCTCCACAGACATGGAGCATTTCCCTCACCCTACATAGTATTACAGGAAGTAGGTTATAAGGAAGTCAATATTAGGAAGCGTTATCTAATAAAATGCATTATCTCATCTCCCTATTACAGACAATATTTGGATAGATTCTGGTTAGCTATAGTCTGGCATTTTCAGGAATACATTTATGTGTACAGTGAGGCATTGGGCTTGGTGTCTTCCAGTTCCATGCATGTAGCAAAAACCTGGTGGCTGTTTCTCAAATGTGCCTCATAAATGACCAGGCAAAATGGATGAGTAATTGATCTGATGAATTCACTTTAATCACCCTCTTTGAAACCAATCCTTTTCGACCTGGCATCTGATGGTGCCAGGTTATTGACTTCATGTCTTTAGGTTTGGACAGTTTTTGGGAAAGATTATTCCGAAGAACCAGGATCATCTAGAGGGAAACATAGGAAGTTTCACTGTTGATTCTGAGAGAAGAATTTTGAGGGGGAGCATTAATATCAGGTTCTCCAATGCCTGCAAGGCTTCTGCATTTCTAGTCCCAACAAATTCTTCAACATTTTTACTACAAGATTAAATTTTAACCACTATTAACTCTGTGTCTAGGTCTACATTCATGCATACCTATCCCTACCTCCTTTGGCAGAATGAGTTACTAATGTATGTAGCAGAATAAAACAGACTTTTAGGGTATCCTAAATACCCCAAACTTTGTTGTTATAATTTCTTTAATGGGCCTTATCATTCAGGCGAGTCAGCTGGTTTGTAGAGTTACGTAAGGTACGTTAGTCCTTACACACATTTCCCAAAATGCTCAACTCTGAAAGGAATTTATTTCCTTGGTAAGACTGAGTTGAAAAGCATGGGTTTGCAGCAAGACTGAATTATTTATATTATTGATTTCTTACGACAATCTTATAAGTAACTGTACAATTTAGGTTTCTTTTCTTTTTTTTTTTTTCTTTTCTTTTCTTTTCTTTTTTTGTTTTTTGAGACAGAGTCTTACTCTGTTGCCCAGACTGGTTTGCATGCAGTGGTGTGATCTCAGCTCACTGCAACCTCTGCCTCCCGGGTTCAAGGGATTCTTGTGCCTCAGCCTCCCCAGTAGCTGGGATTACAGGTGTGTGCCACTATACCTGGCTAATTTTATATTTTTAGTAGAGACAGGGTTTCACCATGTTGGCCAGGCTGGTCTCGAACTCTTAGCCTTAGGTGATCCACCAGCCTTAGCCTTCCAAAGTGCTGGAATTACAGGCCTGAGCCACTGCCCTCGGACTCTGTCCTCTATTCCAGTGGTGGTGGTTAGGTGGAGATCTCTAGAGAAACCTGTCTTACTTCTTATAAGGAGGTGCTATACTTTCAAGGTAGAGACATACCCTGCTTACTTAGTATATAATGAAGAGATGAGAGAACAGTTGACTCTGAGAAGTAGTATGGGTGTGTGTGACATGAAAAAGAGTCATGAACTACTTTGCTGGTTTCAGATGTAAATTAATGTTGACCTCTAACTAAAATCTTTCAGTTTATATATAATAGCTCGAAGAAGAGCGAGTACCATGACACTTTAGATGATGGTTTCAAAATTACGGGTTTTGGGAGCACTTTTCTTTTGTACTTCAGCCTGATCCTCCAGAAAGGAAACAAGGATTTATTTTTGCTCAAGGAGCGGTCAATGAGTGTTATTGCAAAATGAATCTGAAGTTTTTCTCTGCCTGAGGAGGGATGCAACGTTCACAATTTCTCCTTGTCTGTCTGCTGTCTTCACCCTCCCTCCTCCCTGTCTTTCAGTGTTGGGTCTCAAAATAAATAACACAGGCACTTCATCTTTAACTTCAGATAATCAGAGCCACAGTCATCTGGGATATTGTGATGAACAATGTACATTTCATACACATGATGTCATAATAATTTAAAATGTCATCTCAATCTATTTATGATCTTCTAATGACTGAAATGTTTTACAATTGTGGGGGATATTTTATAACTGAAGTTTTAATGGCTGAATCACTAACACCTGGCTGTCTGGAATGCTTTTCTTTCTCCTAGTTAGGCATTTAAATGCATTTCTGGAAGGCCCAAGGGGTGGGATGTGACATATAAGCTCTTAAAAGGAGGAAAATTAGTTCTTGATACCTTAATGATCAGTCAGGTGAACGTTTGCATACTTAGCATTAATGCTTTTAAGTGGAATAGCTTGATTAAGACCCTTGGTAGGATTTTTTTTTTTTTTCTTTAAACATCCTTCTATGTGAGATTACAGAGGGAAATGCTGCTATTATGCCCATCCCTTAAAAAAGCTCTTAGATTTTTCATAAGTTTTATTTTCTAACTCTATTGTTTTCACTACTTTTAAATTTTCTATCTTTGGTTTCTAAGACAATCAAATTACCTCTTTATTGAGAATTTACTATATATTTTCATTTTGCTGGGCTAATATGTATATACAGATACACACACACAGACACACACACACACACAGACACACACACACACACACACACACACACACACAGTCTTGTCCCTGGATGAGCATACAGTTGCCTAAAGAAGACCAGACATATACACATGAAAATGTCAGTGAACCATACAAGCCAATGTATAATTAAGCCCACAGCAGGCCCCCGGTAGATGTTTACTAATGATGATAGTGACACTAAATTATCTGGTGCAGGCCAAGAGAGGTCAGTACAAGGTTGCCCAGAGGCCTGTATTAAACAATCACCGAGATAAAGATGCATTTTAGTTCCTCCTATCTGTACAACATGTATTAATATATAGCCTTCCAATGCAATATCCCTCTTAATTTCCATAGTAATCCACTGAAGGAATTTGAGGTGTATGTCCACAGTTTGGCAGAAGTGAAAATAAAGGCTTAGAGCCATCAGATCACTTGTCCAGCCAGGCTCACAGAGCTAGGGTTGTGACAGAGCAGAGCCCGGACTCCACATCCTTGGGACCCTAGTCTGCTTTTTTACCCCACCATGTTGCTTCCAGTCACAGGGTTTCTAGCGGAGTCTCTTTAGGCTAAATTGTTGCCTTGAATGGGCAATTTGCTTGAAATGTAGCTGGATCTGCAGCATGTTTGCTCATGTTGTAGCCGAGAATATAACGGCAAATCTCTGTATATTTGTTTCCAATGAAGATTGACTACCCTGATGAAATAATGATAGGCTTTACTTCCATTTTTATCAACTAATGGTGTTCCTGGTGACAAGTTCCCATGATATTACTTTATGACTCTTTATGCACACACTTGTGTCGCTCCTGCATTCTAGGTAGATTGGGCTGATGTTACTCACACAGGCCTGCTTTGACTGACACCAGAAAGCTGTGTGACAATTGGCTTGTAGATTGGACAGTTAATATAGAGAAGTGTCATACTATCTGTCCCAATAGGGCATTAAGATGCCATAGACATGGCTAAACAGGGTGGCTCCATCTCTGAACAAAAGGCCACTCTGAAATGTTGGAAAACAAATAACTAGAATTGCTGTGCTTGCAAATTTGCAAAATGGGAAAACCGTCTGTGTTTTTATTTGTTTGTTTATTAATTTATTTATTATGGAGTCTTGCTCTGTTGCCCGGGCTGTAGTGCAATGGCACAATCTTGGTTCGGCTCACTGCAACCTCTGCCTCCCAGGTTCATGCAATTCTCTTGCCTCAGCTTCCCGAGTAGCTGGGACTACAGGCATGTGCCACCACACCTGGCTAATTTTTGTGTTTTTAGTATAGTTGTTGTTTTGCCATGTTGGCCAAGCTGTTTTCAAACTCCTGGCCTCAAGCAATCTGCCCGCCTCGGCCTCCGAAAGTGCCAGAATTATAGGTCTGCACTGTGCCCGGCCTACTCTGTGTGCCTTAATCATTGTATATCTTTAGGTAAATACTTTTATTTCTCTCTTAGCCCCATGTCTGTAAAACAAGAGGGTAATGTTTTCTTTATGATGCTCATGAGATTGATTAGACTACCCCAAATGGTAATTTTGTTGAAACGTTTAGAAAAATATGAAGAAGAGTGATACAAATGCTGTCTTATGTTTGCATTGATGTCATTTCAGATTTTTGCTTCTAAATATCTTCCTAGTGGCATCATACAGGTGATCTGGCCTAGGTTGGTAGCCATAGTTTAGCTTTTACAAAAGACTAAGAGTTTAAATAAACATGTGGTTTGGTTCTTTAAGTCCAAGCCTTAGGGAGATAACTATGAGGAGTTAGGGGTCTTTGTAATTAGTCAAATTAATGAGCCAAAGGCCACATGTGGCAGAGTCATCTATGATTTCTGTAAACATTATAAAGTTCTCATGTTACCTTATCTCATATATAGGATTCCAGCTGGGCTATGAAAAATGGCTCAAACCACCATCTATTCCTCCCATTTATCTCTGAGAAATAACTCAAGACCCTTAAATCTGTTTACTCTCTGGTTTGTTGTAACATTGTAATATTTAGCTTCATGTCACTCAGTCATAATTAAACAGTTCACATTCACATTCTCCATTATTGGATTTAGTAGCCATTCTTTAGCCACAGTGTGACACTTGGAGGTTGTTTTGGTGCTTGTTTTTAATTACGCTTTCTTGAACTTCTACAGTAAATACACTTTCCCACTCCACTTGATAGGAGAGGAGTTGACAAGCATGGGTGTTCTGGTATTGGCTATGCAGATGTTTGCTTGTAAATTCATCTAGCAATCTCTTGTGGAAAATACGTTCTAAACTTGGTATTAACTTCTTGGGCCTATGACCAGAGTGAACTCATTTTGTGTGTGTGTGTGTGTTAATCTTTCCAAGAGCAGTAGGTTCACTTAGATAGTTCTTAGTTTCTCTTTTTAAATTTCTTGATTAAGCTGAGAGAGTTCACACTGGAAACTCCTTTGCTGATTGCTCCAGACCTAATACAAGTAGATCTTCAGGGGAAAAGCAACATGGCTCATCTAAGTATTTACCTTTATACTGGTGAAGTCATCTCTTGGTGTCTATCTTCACATTTCCCCAAGAACGTATAAAACACATCTTATTTCCTTTCCTAAGTCTGAGGCCTTATCCATATATTTTAACTTCAGACTTAAATTTGTCCTTGTCCCTGACCTAGTAAACATTTTTGTCAAAAACATGTAAGGAGGTGGAAAAAGGCCCTTTTTATTAACTTTCAAAATATAAAGTTGGAGAGGTCAGAACATTCCAGAGGTTTTAGATCATGGTTCCAAGTGGTCTCAGCAAGCTAAAACATTGCCTGACACCTATCATACAAAATTTAATAGGATTGTAAGTTTGAAGTCCTAGCTTCATATTTTCAAAAATCTATTATCGAAGTATGTGCTTGAAAGGTCTGGCTTGGCAGTGTTTCACATGAAAGGCATTGGGATATTTTATTTGACTGAGGTTTGATATATACCAGCATAGGCTATAGCTTGGAAAGGTATTGCCAACTTGGATGTGATGGAGGCTTTGGGTCACATTGTCTTCTTGGGATTCATACAGTTCACCCATCATCTATAAGACTAGGTTCAGGCCAGAGTTTCATGTTTTAAGAAAACCAGAAAAACTAATAGGGATCTTCAGGAGAAGCACTAGGCTGTTGAGTGTTATGGAAATATTTGGCCTAGAATAGAGGAGATTAAGATGATATATAGAATCTTCTCTCAAATAGTTGAAACATTATTGTGGGGATGAGGATGTAGCATTTGTAGAGGAGAAACCTAGACTATGGTTTAATGGTATAAGGTGGGAAGTTTTGGTACAATGTAAAAAGAAAGTTTTATTAAAGGATCTTGTTAAACAGAATGATATTCTTCCTTACAAAGATGTGGGTGCCGGTTGTGCTGGAAGAGCTAAGAGCAAAGTTGGAGGACCATTTTTGTAAGGCATTGTAGAAGAGATGTCTACGTCTGTGTGAGAAGCTGGACCAACCTCGCAGGATGCAAGGACTCGTTTGAATTCAAATTCATTGTTATACTGAGAATTTCAAAGTGTGCCTATATATTTTCAGTCATTTCCTTGTTTGTATTCAGGTTATTATACAGCATTCTCAGTTAGAAATATCACATGGTCGCTAACCTGGATACCAGGCACAGGTTGAGTTTCTAAAAGTTGAATGAGCTTTCATGGACACTGCTGCCGCCACCTCTTTGGGTGTGCCCTCTGCTTTGCTTTCATGGTAGTGTCACGGGCATGCACTGGCTGATTCTAGCTCTCCTCTCTGGTAACCCTTATAACCAATAAATGTTAAAAGAACTACAGTATCCCTATTGCCTTTCACTGCCCTCTATCTCTTGCTTAAGCTATCTCTGCCCCACCTCCTCCAGCCCTCCTCAGTTCCACTTTCAGATTCTCCCTTGACCCTTCATTTTCTCCTTGCAATGGAAATCCTCTCATTTTTTCCAAGGCACATCTCAATTCCATTCCCTTCCTAAAGTCACCTCTTTGCTAATCTTCACTCATCTCTTTCTTGGGGACCGATATATCTTTGGAATTATCCTGCATAGTGCTTAATTGTTTTCACATTTTCATGTATGTTAATTTTTATCTCCCAATCTCCATAGTATGTAATTTGGGATTAGGGACTTTGCCTTACTGAGTACTATATGAATACATGTTATTGATTTACTAATTGGATTACAAATATGATCACCACATAGAACCAACTGGCTGAAAAGAATTGTTCCCTGACCCTGGCCTCATCAGCACAAGGTCAAAATTAACCAATTTATTTAAGTGTCTAAAGGATAGGACATCATGTGAATTATATTAACTATCAAATAAGCCTAGTTTGCTTATTATTTAGACATTCGTCTAAACCCTAATAACCCCTTGTCATCTCTGTTATGAGGCCAAGGTTGCACATTTAGAATAGGTTTCTGGAAGGCTAAACTGCAGAGCCATAGGCAGATGTGCTGCCACTCTTGCAGGTTTGTTCATAAGATGGCGAAAAATTGCCTTCCTAGTCCCTGGCTTCCCATTGCAAACTAAAATGATCTCTGGTTTAGAGCTACTCAAAGGGTTAACTTTGACTCCTTCACCAAACCCAACTATTTAATGTTTTTAATGGCATAATGTGTTAATAGCCATACAGCTGTCGTTTCTCAGCCTCTTCCTTTATTGAGTTAGACACCATTTAGTAGGCTGAGTTCAAATTGTAAACAAATTATTTTTGCATATGGATCAATGGAAATTTAATAAAGTTTATTAAAACCGTATATTGGACCAAGGAGTGCTGTTTTCTCTCATGGATATAAACCAACCTCATTAGGTCAACCCATAGTAACTGAATTGCAGGGAAGAAAGTATTTCTGGTCATTTAAAGATTATTTCGGTTCAACAGATGGTGACTAGCATCAGAGTATAGTTTTTCTTGTTTGTTAATTCATTTGCATGAACATATTTGATGGATACCTAGTGATCCCAACATGCTTGATTTTAGTGTCTAGTGTGCTTTCTAGCACATAGCAGGAAGTTGATAGAGTTGTCACAGAGGGGATTGTGATCTCAGGTGCAAAGAAGTGGAGTGAGATGCTGAGAGTCACACAGCTGTTGATGGGTGGAGCCATGGAAGAGCCTGGAGCTCTGAGCTCTCAGTTCAGTGCTCTTATCACTCACACAATGGCCCTCATTTGATTCATTGCCTGTGAAATGTCTTAAATGTTCTACAGATACCTTCTGCCTGTTCTCATGGCAATTCCAGTTTATGTTGCAATAAATGTTATCTTAATCTCAATTGATTGACGAGTTCTTAAAATAACAGCATTACCAAAGTTCTCACTCACATTGTAAATCACAAATATTCCACTCTTTGGAAAGCATTCAGGGTGGTTAACCACTATTTCAGATATGGCTTGGGCAGCCCCACTCTTGTTGGAGGTGTCTGAAGGGGCTTTTACCAGAAGGAGCTAAATGGTTATCAGATAACTTAGAGTGGCATACAGGGAATTTGTAGTAAAGGCCTAGATTCCACAACACAAATATTGACTGCCCTGTGGATTTGAAGTTAAAGCAGAAGAGAACTAAGATGGGCCTACTTTTTTGGCCCTGAGTGACAGCAGTTGGCAGAAGTAACCCTTTGGGGTAGTAGAACAAGCTTGGAATTGTTCATTCCAGCTTCCTTGTGTCAGAGTCACTGGCAAGTAGGAGGTCATTCTGTTAGACTCTGGTTGGAATCATTCTGTGTCTGGGGGCCTGTTGTTTCTGTCATTCTTCCTGGAAAGCAGAATCCTAAATATGGGCAGCTGGTTGGGACCGAAACCTTGGTGACTTCTGAAAGTTATAACAAATGGAAGTCATTATCACCATTGTCCCCCTTTACCTTTGTGCTACTTGAGGCAGAAAATGATTTCCCCCTCCCCCGGTTTGTTTTGGAGTCTTTCATCCAGAGAGAAAGAGATTAGCCTATGGCTACAATAGAGCTTTCAGGGCCTTTTGGCATGCTGCAAATGTTTACTTATCCAGGTACAAATAGGTAAAAGCACATAGTTAAAGCTCCCAGCTGCAAGGTCATTTACCTTTTTAAAATTCAGCTGCATGTGCTGACTGAAGTTGAGGGCTTGCTGGTATGAGCCATTAACTGCCTGTTGTACGTAACCTCACCTTGTCTTACACACAGCTGCGTGCGAGCTGCTGGTGCCATGCAGCCAGCCCACCATGCATGCCTTGTGAGCAACAAAAGCAGTTTAACTTGTGATCGCTGATCATATGATCCACTTACAGGGTGTAGGCTCAGTCAAGTAGAACTGGTAAATCATTAAAAATGTGCCTCGATGCTATGCCTGCTGAGTAAAACATCATGCTAACATCTCTGCCTCCCAACCCCAACCAGTTAGCAGCATGGGGAAGGAGCTGGTACCAGCTGCATATTGGGGAATCCCGTGTTGCCTGAGCTGGACGTGGTGAGAGATTGTCAGCTGCTTCCAAGCAGCATGGGAGAGGAAGGCAGGAAGACAGAAATAATCTGGAGTGGCTGCCATCCTCTCTCCTTGTCCTTTACTTACTCATTAACTGAGCCTGTGCAAAGGGCCTTCTGTGTACTAGTAGGCTTGGTACTAGTGTCTAAGTTCAAAGGTAGGAGAGGAAATGAACTCTGACTTAGAGACTCTCAGAGTCTGTCAAGACCTCAGTCACACATAGGCAAGTACTTTCACGTAGGCACCCATGAGGTGCCGTGCAACCCTAAGAGGCCTGGGGTAGCCAAAGAGATGATGCTTAAGCTGAACCTTGAAGAGGAATAGACTTTCATCAAGGAGGCATCTGGTTAAAGGAACAACACATGGGCTGTGCCTTAAAAGTTTACTTTCTAGAATTCTTTCTTCCATGAAGCATACCATTCTACTCAGTTTCTTATAGGTCCTAACAAATTGTTTTGTGACTGTGTGATGGAAGGTCCAGTGGGTCCTCTCTTCTCTCCATCATGTGGCTGTCTAATTGTTTCTGGCATCCTGTTACTCAGCTACATAAACCCTTCTGGGATGGGACTGTATCTCTTCAGTATTCTTGATCTTCCTTACAGCTCCAAAAACTTGGGGAGTGGGTGTTGTTCGTTGGCAACCCTTCTTCTATTTTCTTGATTAGAAATATTTTCTTTGACTTATTTTCCTTAGAAAATAAGAAATTATTAAATTAGAAATTAGTTTCTTTCACTTAAAAGCTAAGGCAAAATTGCCAGGAGTAGACAATGAGACAGGACATACCAGATAGGTGCTCCTCCTGCATATACATCAGGAACATCTTCTGTTAAAGAGAGAAGAGCTGTGTGTGTGTGTGTGTGTGTGTGTGTGTGTGTGTGTGTATGTTTAGGTATACTGTGTGTGTCCATATGTTCTGGGATATTCAGGTTTCTCAGGAGTCCTGCAGTTTGCCTGGCTGATACAACCTTTAAAAATGACTTGGACTTCTAGAGGCCCTGGAGAGTGGGTTTAATAAAATATTCATTCCTCTAGATGTGAGACTATGCCATTTTAGTTTATGTAGATACACCACTATCTTCCAGTTAATCATAGCCCTTAAATACCTTCTATTGCCTCTCAAAAGGTTTTACCTGGACCCAGAAGTTCATACAGAAGCTAAACTTTGGGAAGAGGTCAGATGTGGAATCCGTGCTCCCTTCCCTTTCTACTCTGCTCTGCTTGTACGATGAATGGTCAGCTACAATGTCTTTGAACCATCCTTCCTTTTTTTTTTTTTTTTAATGGGAATCATTCGGACAGTTGTTTCCTGCAGAATAACTTTCTCATTCCTCTCAGGATCATTGCCTGGGGGCCAAAACTTGGTAATTAGAGGGTTGGAGGAATTCCTCTAATCTCTTTGCAATCTGGTGTCTTCATTCTCAACACCAGTAAGAGCTAACCTTTGGCTGGTTGGAGGAATGAATGAGTTTTGTCCTCTAGAAAGATGTCCATCTTCATTGTACAAAGAAATGGAGACCTGAGACTCAAGCTTTGTAGGATTAAGATTCAGATAAAATTGGACAATTTGCTCACCTTTCTGCTTTACATCTCTGTAAAGGAAATAATACTCCTTCCTACCTCCCCTAACTTTACCCCAATCTCTAAAGAAATGAGAGAAACTCTACATCTGTTCTAAAACCAGGGGTAGTTATGGCATAATAGGTATGAAAGATCTATTCTTATCTCTTCCTTGTATAGGGGCAGATACATAGTGACAGAATTGAGAATAAACCAAACAATTGAGTGTTTTCACTGGAAACTGATATATGATTAACCATGTACTTATGAACATATTTGATTGGTGGTATTTAAAGAGTTGCAAATATTTGTCATTAAAAATAGGCTGTGAGATCTGTAGTCATCAAAGGTGGGATTGCCACTTGTGGAGGCAGAGCTTTGTTTTATCTGAAATCAAGAAAAGTTGTGCAGCTACATTTGGGGACACTCTGGGTTGTTGGCACAAAATTTAAACTCAGGCTATCAGGAAATTCCTCAGTGGGAAGGCATTTTACAAAGTTGAATATTATTATCCATTGATCATGGTAGGAAAGCAGGCAAGAAAGCTGTGTTCTATCCTGGGCAAGTCATCAATGCCTGGGGAAGGCACTTCTGTCTCCATGTTCTCATCTGTCTAATAGAGAAGTTAATACCTTTCCAACATACTTCACATGTGAAAATCAGACAGTATAACAGGTTCTCTGTCTTTCCTGGAACAGATGAAATGTCTTCCATCGTTCAGACCCTAGGCTGTTTTGTGTGGACTCTCCTCTGTGGGCATCTGTCTCAATCCCTTTTTCTGTGGTAGTTACTGACTTATCTTATTTCCTCCTAGTACAGTGTAAGCTACCTTAATTTGCAACAGTTTACTCCTCTCAACATGGTGCAAAGAGCACAGCGCTTGCATCAGGAAGCCCTAGGAATACAGAATCAGAATGGAATTCTGTGCTGGAATCCAGGCACTTGGTTTCCCCAAGGATGCCATTGTAGCATGGTTTTATCTGCCCCACCAACTTGTTTTTGGGAGTCAAACAGGAGGGCTTATGGGAACATGCCAAGTACGTAGTGCATGCTTAATAACCATTAGGCTCCTTCCCTTACTTCTTTGCTCATAGTGGCAACTTAATATATGCTTTTGGACCAAATCAAATGTTGACAATGAGGAGGAAATCCGTGCTATTTGTTTTTTTCCTTCTGGTTAAGATGTTCAGGAAAGAGATGGCCCTGTGCTCAGAGTTTTAGTAAAAAGTTTAAACATTACCATTTCAATTGTTGATACGAAGTATTTTTGAGGTTTGCAGAAAACACGATGCAAATTTTATTAAGTTACCATTATCCTTGTCAGTGAAATTAGAGCATTTTTTAAATCAGTATCTTCGCCAATTACAAACAATAAGGAAGTAACTCATGCTGTTATATTAAACAGCTTATAAATTTTTACATACATGTGAGAGGAATCACTTGGAATCCAAAGCTGCCAAGAGGAATAATTAGGAACCACAGAACAGATCTTGGTAATGTGACAGCAGCTTCTAAAACATCCCACAGGACGAAGAAGCGCAAGCTGGCTTGACCTATATCTTTAATAATACAGATCATTGCCCTTGGATTGAGGCTAAAGGGTAGGACCAAGTGCTTGCTTCATCATGTTTTAGGAAAAATTGCTAAAGTATATTTATGAATTCACCACACAATGGCCTCTTGCTTTGATTATGAACTGATGGATCTCTCTAAGTAGCAACTCAGCATGCAAAATTTAAAACAAAAAACCCCACCACAGAGCATAATTTCTTATATTCTGTCATGCTTGGCAAAAAGTATTATGTAAGACCCAAGCAGACAAATGGCTGTTAACAGTAGAAATAACCTTTTGTTTAATTAGAAAATAGGAGCTATATGGGACAATAAAAATGGTTACTGATGCCCTCCGTCACTGTTTAATAAATACGATCGCGCTAGAGATAATGGTAAGTGTTATTTATTTGTGCAATATCACAGACTTGGTAATTGTTCATGTTGTTGAGCATTTTCCTGTGAGGAGATCACAGTATTTTTAGAATTTGTTTCCTTTGATCCAAGAAAAGAAAATAGCAAGTTGTTTGCTTAAAATGATCATGGCCTCCCTAGTAAAGCATCTGCATATTTTTAGCCTCTCAGTTTTGAGGACAGAATCTCTGTGGCATTGTCTGATGCATATTGAGAACTGGTGGGTTATTTTGAACTGGCTCTAATTTTTTTATTTTTTTTCCAGAGTGCCCTCAGGTGCTCATGGAACATACTTCTCAGCAATGCCATTTCATGTTCAGTTCAGATTTTCCAGCACAACTAAATTTAGTAGCCTTGCTGGAGGGAGGAAGTGGGGCAGAGCTACCTACCTGAGGATGTGTTCATGGGAAGAGAAAAATCTCCCTGTTGCTCCGTCTTGAGAACCAGCATATGGGATGAAGATCAGACTGAATTTCACAGCATGTGTTTCACTATCTTCCCCGGGGGGTGGTTGGGAGAAAAGGCTGAAGGTGTTGGCGATGTTTCAGGGTCACTTCCATTTTATGTTTACTGTGAACACTTTAGTTGTGAGACTGTGCCATATATTTGGGGTCATCTGGCTAGATTTATTTCATTGCACATGGCAGTTCACGCTTGGTTTCTTTTTTTGGGGGGGTGGGGGGGTGTGGATTCTGTTTTCTTTTGTATTGTGATTGCTGGAGTGGATACTCCGTTTCTTTCCTTTTGGAGAAAATGTTTGTGGTTTACGATATTGGATGATTTATTTTTTATTATGGCAACCTGAGGATTTTTCACTGTTGACTTTGGTGATTGTGAGATATTTCCTCAGACGTTGAACTAACACTTGATTCTTCTCATATAGAGAAATCCACAAAAATGAGATACGGCACAAATTCGTATACAAGCGTTTTGTGTGACCACTTATTTCTGTGAGTCCTAAGTAGCCCTTTCTAGAAGGTTTCCATGTAGTACCTTTATAAAAATATAGACAGTTTGTTAAAAGGAAAACACAACACAACAAAACCCCTTTTCTTCACACAATTCATTTTAAGCTTCAAAATCCCTGAAAATCCCCAATCTCCTTTTGCAGTCTGGTTCCCACTCTAACTTTCCTCGTCTCCCCCTGAAAGAAAGAAAAAAGCATTTCTTCCAGGGACTGATAAGTTGTAGGCCGATGCTTAGCAACAGCATTCCTGTGCTTTAAGTAGCTGCAAGCCCCTTGCTGAACTCTTTGATGTGACTGTCAGGGCAGATTTATTTTGTTTTAGCACATTGTCTACTTGTCCAGATGTATCAGGAGATAAAAAGGAGTCATGTTTACACTCCTCCCTTTTTTTTTTTTGGAGATGTAATTAAATTGTGTTTTTGATGAGTCTTGGGGAGCTCCAGTTGAAGAAAACAGGAATTGGCTGGAGTAAAGGGAAAAATGAAAACTTGCTTGGCAGAATGAACACCTGACTGGGTCAAAAAATAAAGCATAAGTACCAGCTGGTGTGGTTCTGTGAGGTCGAAGGTTTTGGTCTGAGTCTTTTATTCCGCTTCCGTGGAAGTCCAACCAAGAAGAAGGGAGAGGTGCCCCTCCAGCGCTCACTTCCTGGGCACTATCTGTGAAACCTCTAGCTCTCAGTGATCTCTTCTTCCTTACTGCACACAGGCACGCACATGAGACCTTAACTCCCTTCTTCTTCTCTCTGTCATTTACGGGGCAGTACGTCTGTGATAGATAGTTGTCAATCTAAAGCTAATAAAATTGCTGAACTCCAGTGATCTTGAATAAACAAATCTTCATTGAGCTGGATGAGTTGAATTCCCTGGGAATGGGATTGCCACTCTTTTTTTTTTTTGGTGATCAGTTTTTTAATGTGCACATTTAGTAACACCATTCTGAGTTCTATTAATGACCTGCAGTGAGCAGTGACAAGCAGAAATCCGACATTCAGTACTGCTGAGGACCTGCCAGGCAGCGGCTAACACGCTCGCTTTCATCTGCAGCTTGGGAGACCTCTATTTGCATCCTAAATAGGTTACACTACAGCACCCCCTTCTGCCGACTGAGCCGTGTAACAAGAAGGTCTCACTACAACTCAGTTTTCTCCCCATGACAGCCCTGAAGGCCCTTCCATGGCTTTCTCTAACCTTCCCAGCCCTTCCCTTTGGTCCCTGGAGGAGCACAACAGTGACTAATGGTGTGCCTACCTGCACTCCTGGGGGCTTCATTTGGATTACACTTTTAATTACTCATTCATCAGAGGAAAGGAACAAAAACCATCCATTGAAGGAGACAGAAAGATGGGTATAACAAAAAGAAAGCTGAGCAAAGCAGGTGCTACCTTAGATCACTCCTGGCTGGGGTCCCTCCTGCCAGACCCCAAATCCCAGACAGATGCCTCTGGACGCATCTTAGAAACTACAGGCTCGTGTTTTGTGTTTCCCATTTGCAGCCCAGTCTGAAGTACAGGAAGGAGGTTTTCCTTTGTTTGTTCTAAGCACCTTTTGGATGACTCCATTTGGCAGAAGTGCACCTTAAACTTGTAGCCCTTTCACATATGAGAAATCAGCTGGGCTCTGCTAGAAAAGAGTGTGCACATGGGGAATTTTGGAGGGAGGGACTATGTGTGCCACCTGTCCAACATTGAGAAGCTCTGTTTGCAGGGGTTGGGGTATGGGGTAGAGAGGTCCCATCAGAGGACAGTGTAGAGGCTAACTTAGCCTGGGAAGATGTGGACTTACTGTTATCCTCCACCCTTGGAGGCCGGGGAATGCTATTTGTTCAATATTTTAAATTCATTTAATTTACCATTTAACTAGTATTTACTGATATT
This sequence comes from Rhinopithecus roxellana, assembly GCF_007565055.1. Taxonomy (NCBI): domain Eukaryota; kingdom Metazoa; phylum Chordata; class Mammalia; order Primates; family Cercopithecidae; genus Rhinopithecus; species Rhinopithecus roxellana. The sequence continues at coordinate 129,380,388 of NC_044559.1, read as the reverse complement.
GTGGGCCAGCCAGGTGGAGTAGGGCACTGCCCTCAAGGAGCAAAGTGTCTACTAGGGGAACAACTCAGGCAAAGCATGTTGGGGAGGGATTTAGGAAGGAAGATCAGGCTGTCCTCATCCTCAACACAATGAACTTGGAGTCTTGGGTGTATTCAAGGCAAAGATCTCCAGCTGGATGGGGTACAGTGTCCTATGGGAGCAGGACATCACCCTGTGATGGCTCTCAGGGTGAGGGGTGAAGGCAAGAGATGGGTTAAGAAGAAGGCAGGGACTAGGGCAGAGGGCCTTCTAGGAAATGGATGGTGCTCTTTGCTTACCCCAAGAGCAAGGTGAATCATTACATGTTTTTAAGCAGAGGGACCCCAGTTTTCCCATGAATCTTTGTGGAGTCCTTTGAGCTTTATAACCATCTGGGTTACAGGTCTTCTTTGTGTGTCTCACTCCCGTGCCTTACCCTTCTGTAAGCTGTCTGTGCACATGCGGTTGCAGGATAAACCCAGGGGCTGGAGAAAGCAGACGGGTTTCTGTGGCCGTGTTTACCTTTCAGAACCTAGGAATCCTGGATGTGGAATAAGAGAAAAGAGGGCTTGTAGCATGTGTGGGGCCTTTCTATCTTATAACTGGAGTACAAAAGACAGTAGATACAGTAGAATGGAGTCAGGAAAGATGTTAGAAAATGGTTTAATGAATGAAAACTCATTTGGAAAGTAACCCCAAAACATCTTTTTTCGTTTTCTTTTCTCCCTCCATCCTCTTTCTTTCTTTCATGGTCAGGACATTGGACTGTCCTGAGCAAAACATATACCCAGAATGGGGTCTCCCACCCAGGGTAGGTTCATGCACACTTTGTCAGTGACTGAGTCCCGCTAGACCACAGTGTGTCTGAGAGTTGAAGACTAAGATTTCAGAGGCACAGGGTAGTGTGTCTTTAGGAAATAAACTTCAATTTTGCATTTCCTTTGGCTTCAGGAGAATAAGTCTGCTAGAATCATATACAAATATTGTACAGGACATCAGACTTACTGATTATGATACTTGATTTGTCATTTTTCTTGTAGTAATCAAATATTTGGGTCTGGAATCTCTCAAGGAAACAGCTTCACACATGTATATGTTTAGATGAATGAAACTTTTGATGTTAAAGTTATTGATACTATAAAGCAAACAAAAAGGCCTCTTTCAAGAATGGCTCTGTGAATAATTATCAGATAATTTTGAAAAAAGAAAATAAAGGAGAAAAGATTTTTGGGGATTATTTCTCAAATGACTTTCCATCTACTAAACTATTTTCCACCATTTCCCTTGGCTCCGCTCTACTATATTAACTATATTTTATAATAAACACATTAGTAGTATGAAAATTAATATTTAATAATGTAGAGTCCTTATCTAGAAAAGTTAAGTTCTTATCTAGAAAGGTACACAAGCTGAGGATTAGTATTAACTTTACAAAGACTGGGTTTGGAACTCAGAGTTTTTTATATCCTTATCCTCTCCTCTGCAATCAACACATACACACACACTTTTGCATACTGCAGCCCTTTTGGAATTCCAAATGTTAGCATCCAAGCTGCATGGTTCTTCTTCAGATTTTAGCTATCCTGATATAGACACTGAGAGCATGTGGGCTCTAGCCCAGAAGGGTTTTAGCAGCCTAGCAGAGCATTTGTACATATCCCCCTTTGGTTGCTATAGTGGGTGCTGTTGAATTGCTAAGCAGAGAATCCTCCCTACTCTCTTTGGGTCTCTTGGGGGAAATGAAACTCAAGTGTAGGAGCCAGTCCTAAGTCTGTAGGTCTCTAGTTCCACATCGTAAGTCACACATGACATGGGGCATGGATCTTCAGGGGGTTACCTAAGCTGCCCAGGACACATTGTCCTCATCCTCAACACAATGAACCTGGAGTCTTGGATGTATTCAAGGCAAACATCCTTGGCATCTCTTATAAATAGGCTTGAGAGATAAAAAGAGGACTGAGTGATAGGGTAACGGGGAAATGCTTTTGGAAAATGAGAGATGCACATTAGAATTAATTTTCCCACACCCTTGAGATTTGCATACAACAAAATTAAAATTTTTTAGAATGTTGTTCCCAGAGGGCTTCCTTGTGCTACTCTTTTGTACTGGTCACATGTTCTCTTCTGGTATTATCTGTTTAACATGTGGACAAAATGTGTATGATGTCTCATCCCCAAAATTGATGCCAGTAGTTGCTTGACACATGCTAATTAGTAATTAAATATACTGTATTACTCCTCACTTAAACAGAAAACACCACACTGAGTTTAACTTTATCCTGTTGACATATATGTGTGTGGAGGAGTGGAGGAAGCCTGGGTGTCATCATTTCAGAGGTCTGTTGCAGCATCTTGTGGTTCAGGCTCTTAGTCTAGCATTTTTTTTTTCCATGTCATACTGTGACCCCAGCAGCAACCCTTGCCCACCCCTCATGTTGTTCTATTTAGATATCTGTGGCTGTTTTTAATCTTCTGTGGGATACCAAAGCTTATAATAATAAAATTGTATGATAAACCTGCCTGGTGTCAACTAAGATCCTGAAAGGTATAAACTCTATGATATCTGCAAGACCTCGTGAGGAGGGTTTTCTGGAGGTGGAGGCCTTTTGTAGATGTTGATGTCAGGATTGAGCTACTGTATAACGAGTTCAGTTTGGCCCAAAGATAATGATGAGATGTTTTGAATGTCTGGGATGCAGTGAAGGGCTCCCAAAGACTTACGTAGGAGGTCATCTGCTTTCGAAGGGGAATTTGCCCATTTGGCCTCTTTGGTGTCCATTACACTGTATTCTGGGATAGACCTACCTCTGTGGAACACCACATGGCCACCCTTAATCAATCATGGTCTGATGAGGCCAGCCGCTCTCTCAGCACTAGGAGTAGCACAGGAGTCAGGCTCAATCAGTCAGAGGGTTCTTTCTCATGGGTGAGGAGATTCTTTCCAGGATAGGCACGTAACCCAAACCAGGCCACGGATTCCCAGATTTTGTTGGAACTTTCAGGAAAGAGAAACTCTTTATTTTTTCTTTGAAGATGGTGAGGTACAGATGTGGGGGCCTCCTGGAAGGTCACCACATGGAGAAACCAAGAAGCAAAGGTGAGATAGAAATTTCTGATGAGAAGTTTGAACACCTGGATCCAACCATACCTTGAGCTCATTAAAGCCCCTGCTCCTCTTTTTAAACTTAAAGCACTTTGAGGTGGATTTCATGACTTACCATCAAAAAGATAATCTTATTTTCCTGAACTGTTCTACAAGGGAGATTTTACAACTTACCCTGGAAATGTAGTAAATGGTCCCTATCGAGTCATTTTGGTCAAGAATTCTTAATTGTGTATGTCTTAAATTTCATTTTCTGACAGTCTCTTTGTAATGTAAATAACAGACCAAACCTACTTGCCCTCTCCCCAAATCAAAAAATCCCTAAACCCAGGAACAAAATTCTGATTAGTCTACTCTTTCTAAAGACACCTTCATCTACTTGAACATCAATTTTCAATGGTCCCTTCAACCTTCTCTTTAAACACTGTCTTTATTACGCATCTTTGAAATGATCTACCTATAGATATGTATGACAAGTGTCAACCCTAGTGAGCCATGAGAATTTGTCATAGCAGCGATCTCACAAGCATATCTTTTTTTTTTTTTTTTTAAAGATGGAGTCTCTCTCTGTCGTCCGGGCTGGAGTGCAGTGGTGCGATCTCAGCTCACTGCAAGCTCCACCTCCTGGGTTCACACCATTCTCCTTCCTCAGCCTCCTGAGTAACTGGGACTACAGGCACCCACCACCATGCCTGGCTATTTTTTTTTTTTTTTTTGTATTTTTAGTAGAGACGAGGTTTCACCGTGTTAGCCAGGATGGTCTTGATCTCCTGACCTCATGATCTGCCCGCCTCAGCCACTCAAAGTGCTGGGATTACAGGCGTGAGCCACTGTGCCCAGTCCTCACAAGCATATCTTGAAGTTTTCCTGTGGTTTCATCCTAGCATCTGGTCCTGAAAGACAAAGATGGATAGGGAGCCACATGGTGGCTGTTCACTGGCCCCAGGAAAGGCCCTGCTGGTTTCCCTTCCAGAGACTACTTCCATAGGCCGAGACAGGTAACTGCCGTTTCCCAGTGACTGGAGGAGATGGAGAAGATTCCAGTATAACCAGCCAATCTAAACCCAGGTCTTTCTCTGTTAAGTCACCTTTGCTCCACATCAGAGACCATGGGGCTGCTGCTTTCTCACCAACCTTTCTCCTGTTCTCACCTCTCTCCTCCCAGCCTGGGGATGGGGAATCCATAGCAAGCACCTATATGGCTCACATTTTCTTCTCCTCAAACCCTCTGCCCGTAGTTCTGTCTGAATCGGAAAGTGACTGCTCCAATGAAGACACAGGAAGAACAGAAATATAATTTCTAAGTCACTTGGCCTAGTGACATATATGTTGGGAGTTAGGAAAGTCAGTGTGCGGCTTCTCTACCATCCCAGGCACTGCAGTCAAACAAATCAATTCAGCCTTCAGAGGGGCATCCATTGCCTTGTGATTATGTTTGTGTAAAGTCTTGGGGTCTTTGATCAAAGAATGGCATTTCAGGCCAGGCCCTAATCCTCACTGCCTTAAGATGTTTAAATGGGTTAAAAAAAAAAAAGTTGATAACAGCTGGGATTTAAATTTGCCTTTGCCCAGCTTTTGTTTTGAAAGGACTTCTATTATCCGTGGCTTCCCTTTTCGAGGCAAAGATGGATCGTTGGGTAAACCAAAAAGGGAAAGAGGATATGGGAGGAAATGGGCGGGGACTCTGAATTAATCTTCTGAGGAAGAATGTTTGATCAGCGGGGAGGAGGGGATGAAAACCTGTGATGCTGACAGCAGGCACCTTTCTGATGAGGGTGTGATTGGCACCTTTGAAGCTTCAGTCGGGAGCCAGTGTCCAGTGGGTCAGAGCTTCCTCTGTCTGTGGGTGGTGGAGGTAATAATGAGGCAACTGGAAGGATTAATTGCGGACAAGCAGCAGGATTACGAGGAGGGCTTCTCAGCTCCAAAAGGAACAGTTCGAGGAAAGCCTCTGATCTGTCAGCCTTAGAGGAAATTAGTGGGAGCAGACTCGAGCAGGCTTAAAAAAAGGCATTTAGGATATTAAAGAGAAATGTGAAGAGGATATTAAAATAGGGCAAAAGGGCAAGGAGCGCTGATCTCGAAAGGCGGGTGTCTCCCTCTTCTTACTAGGAATTTCCAAGTTTTTCCCAGATTTCATAGTCACCTTCTTTTTACAGTCTAGCAGCGTGATTTTACGTGCATTACAACAAGTTAGGGAAGGGTCAGACTGGATTTGAGGTGGCACCCAAGGTCCTGTCCAAAACTTGTTTGCTGTCCACCCTCTGGCAGTTTCAGAAGCTCCTGAAACTAAGGCTCCTGGTATAATTTTACAACAAGCCAGCACATTACTGACATCCTATCTGCATTAGCTATCGTATGTTTTACTTCTTACCCTTCTGGTTCAAGTCTGGATGCTGCCAATAAATCCTGTGTTACCATTAAAGAGGCCATTCATCACGCTTCCTAATGCGATTAATCAAGATACACCACAGTACCCTTAAAATGAGATCATTTTGATAAATCATGTATGACATGAAAAGACTTTATTCCTTTTAAGTGCAATTTAGACTGTAATTTTTTTCCTCATTTATGATTCATGGGAGAAACATGGATAAAATTCCCTTGCACAGTTACACCTTATCTACAGCAATAACTCAAAACAGCTTTTAGATGAAAATTCAGGATCTTATTCACCAAAGCTGAATGCCAGCTCATTATTTTCTGGCTTTCAGTAGTCCAAAAATAATGTCTACACATTAAGCGGCATTCTCAAAAAAGTTGGAATTGGCCAGGCACCAGGCACATCAATTACACTCCATCATCCTTAATAAGGAAGAAATATCAGATGTCCTCTTGGAGGTTTCTTGAATCAGTAAGGCTCAGCCTTTACCTTCCCAATTTAGAATGATTGGGAAACAAAAATCGTAGTAACAAAAAAGTATGGGAATTTCGGGGCCTTTACATGACTCTTCTCCTGTTGCATAAGTCTCAAAAGAGGTATTTTTTTCCCTCCCATGTGGTTCATGCTTCCTTTTCCATTCCCCTTTTTTCATTTCATAAAGGAAACTACCATTTTGTTAGGTCTGAGTTTTGTTTCTAAGCTGCTGTGTCTGTGATGCAGGCTTTCCCCTCACAGCTGTCACAATAATTTGGGAAACGATATTCATAACCTCCAATAGAAAAATAATTTGAAAATGTGCCTTCTGGTGAGATCCATCAAGTTTAAGGTCACATTTTTGGTTAAAAGGGAGACACTGATGCTATTCATTAAACTGAAAAATGGCTTGTTTTCCACTAATATTGAAATAAACTCTGGATGAATGTTAAGTCATGCTGGCATGCACTCATATTGAAAGCAAAAGGAAAACAGAGATATATTTAATTTGGACATGTAAAGTCAACAGAGTTTTAGGCCTTTCATGAGAAAGGGAATCAGGAAGATTGGCTGAAACAAATGTGAACAATTAGAAGTTCATTTGCCTCTTGCGAAGAATGAGAGCATTTAAAGAGGGATTCAGTGTCTGAGAATTACAGACCCACTTGCATTGTTTTTCAACCACTGGTACCTATGAATAAAGAAATAAAGACTTGATCAACATGTAATTTGTTTCCCTGCTGTTCTTAGAGATTCATTTGGGAAGTAGAACAAAAGCCAGTATTTGACTCTGTTTTTAAGTAACCCAAGAATGCACACGTATCCTATTCATGCCCACTTAACATAAATGCAGCAAAACTCAAGTTTATTTGGGTTATCATATTTATGCTAATACTCTGTACTTTAATCGGATAGACACTGACATAAAACAAAAGTTCCTTGCATGTTATTCACATTTAAGTGAAGTTTCCTGTTTTTAATTTTTTTCTAATATGAAGAGTCAATTAAGAATCTAAGGCCATTAAAGCTGCACTTGCCTTGTTTAGGTTTCCATTTCACATTTATGACTTTCTATTTTTGTGAAAAAAGATCTGTAAATTTGAAAAATATGCGTGTATCTCATTAAAAAAGTTTCCCAGCTCTAGCAACACTCAGCAAATCTCCAAAGAATGCAAGTTTAAAACATAAATATTTTAAGGCCCCATAAAATTGGCAGTGAATATTTTTCCCCCTTTAATACTATGTTCATTTCATTCCAGTTTACTGCCACGATTATATTTTCCGAAGTGGCTTTTAATATAATACACAATTATTTCATATGGGGTTGGGTAGGTCGCCTCATTAAGCCTGCAAAGATCAGGCTTCTTGTGATTCCCACAAATAGACTTACATTTACTCCTAATTACAATGGCCCCCTTGAATTGTCCCAAGATTATTAATATAAATAACAAGCTAAGCAAAATAACCACAATGGAAAAGTTAGCAGGGCAAGATGACCAGGTCCCCAAACCTCACACAGAGCAGACTGTGGTATGCATGCAGTGGTGCCCTGCCACCTGTTGGCTCTGCTTACATATAACAGGGTATTGATGTCCCTCATGGTGGTGCAGTTAACCCTCTCTGACCCCTATCCCTAGTTCATCATCCCCAAGAGAAAAGAAGAGGCCTTTGAGAATCCCAGGCTTTCTGATTTCCCCCATCATTCATTTCCTTGGCCACATGTTTCTTCTGCGAATGCTAAAAATTTATGGCTGAGCACATTAAGGGCAGTGCGAGTCCTTCCCTACTTCTGGATTATTTCAGAGTTTCCTGTCATAAGGAAATCCAAGATGTGTCCTCAGCGAATTGCATGTGACAGTGTCTGCTTATATCTCAGGAATCTGAGGCATGATGGATAAACTGTCAGTTTTGAAGGATGATGTTTTCTCCATGTTTCCATTATGAACTGGACTGTCATCTCCTAATAAATTTCTTGCATTGGTATCAATTTATTTTTACAAGCAGAGGGTCTGATGTATTTGGGAAAGGCACTGACAGCAGATCTGGCCTAGCTTGACAGAGGTGGCTTCAACTCATTTTGGAAAAGTACTTTGGTTCCAAGGACAGAACTTGACCCATAGCCCTCGAGATTAAAAAAAACCTCCATGAGAGGAAAAGAGACACATGAGGCAAGTTCCTTCTTTTAAGTCAAAATAAATCAAGCCTTTAGGATTACCATGACATAATATTATTTCTAAGACAGTCCTACAAACCCAGTTGAGATACGCCATGTGTAGCCTTCTCGTCTGGGTTAGATGAGACCATCTAAATATTGTTAGAGCATCACAACAATGCAGTGAATCGATGGATGAATTTGGGTTATAATGACGTTAGGGATCTCACCATTTTTTCTCCCAGAAAGGATCTCAGTAGTGCTTTTCTGCTTGACAAGTGAGAAGCAAAGTTAATTCATATAATGCCTATTTAATTATGAAATATGGGCATGTCTCTGTTATGGCTACTGTGAAGGGCAGAAAAAGCTATACAACATTAGCTTTACCTCTCAAGAGACTTAAAGTCCAGCTGAAGAGATAAGATATTAAACAAAATTAAAGTGAAGTAAGAATAAATCATGGCTAACATCCATGAGCAGTGGCTAAGATGGTTGTCTCTTACCTTATTTAACATTTACCTTTATTGGGAAGGGAGGCAGCATAACATTGTATTGTCAAGACAGCGGCAAGTGGAGGCAAACTGCCTGGGTTTGTGTCCCAGCTCTGCCAAGTAGTAGTTACCCAAGAACTTAAGTGAGAGCTTGGTTACGGGACTTAATTTCTCTGGTCCTCAGCTTCTTCATCTGTAAAACAGAACTAGGAGTTGTGACTCCTTCATGAAACTTTGTGAAGACTGAATAAATCAATACATGGAAAGTGTTTAACGCAGTTCTTGACACAAAGTAAGTACTAACTAAAAATGCTAATAAGTGTTAGCATTTTTTAACTATCATGATCACGATTGTGACTATTATTACCATTATCACTGTTAGTCAAAATATGGCTTAAAGAGTTTAAGTAAATTGCCCAAGATGGGGCCTAGCTCTAAATCTTGATCAATAAGGCATCAGAGCACAGAAAACAGAGTTAAACGATATACAAATTGTGAATTAGTCAAGAACAGAATCCTTGAAAGCTTAGTATTTGTCTTACTGTTCTTTCTATTCCTAGACTATAAAATAGCCCTTTCTCCATAGCCTGAAACATACTTTAGAAGCTACTTGAAAGGTGTTATATATAGTGATGTGTAGGTAAATGCTTAACAGCCAAATCTCTGGGGAAAAAAGTGTGTGTGTATACACATGCATATATAATTTATTGCATTTTTAAGTTATATAAATGATGTGTAGAACACAATTAAAAATAAATAAAAATTGAATATATAATACTCTTTATAAAAAAATTCCTTACAATCACTTGTCACAGATACTTTCAATGATTTTGACCAAACTCTTGTATCGTGTATCTGTGGTTGCAATTGATGAACAATTGTAGTTCCAACTGGAATGCTGGTTGATATTCCTTTATCTTAATCAGTTTGTCAGAACTTTACTCATTTGTTAATGTCATAACATACTTTGCTGAATTGGATAATAGTTTTTGAATACTGGAAGAATATGTTTTCAAATTTTTGTGCTATTCACAATGCCTTGCAATACCCAACAAAGCAACTTCTCAAAGAATTAAGGAAGGATTATTAAATGAGAAGGAATATACTAATACCAAGGATAATTTTTATAAAGGCAGAACATCCTATCTATAAATAAGCAATTATATTTAGCCAAAAATGTATGGAGCACAAGTTAATATTTTGCTACCATTATGCTACGACACAACATCCTTTTTTTGTTGTTTTTAAGAGATGAAATTTTGCCATGTTGCTCATGGTTGGTTTCCAACTCCTGGGCTCAAGTGATCTGCCTACCTTGGCCTCCCAAAGTGCTAGAATTACAGGTGTGAGACATCGTGCCCAGTCACACAACATTCTTTTAGGTTCTATCTGCTACATTAACATTTTCTCCATCACTTTAAGTTTAGCAAATGCACACTAATAAATCAAGCTCTAACTTGTAGCATTTGCCAGTTTCTGCTGCAAATACTCCCACAGTGGCCAATGTCAAGCTACAAAGTGCCATCACCGAAGAGTTGGAAAGTGATTGCACATCATTATATAGTATTTTTATCATACAAATACAGTAGACTCAATTTCAAGAGCATAAATAACAGTAAAATTTTGTAAAATAAGAAGTGAGGAATCTTGTTAAATAAGGCAATTTATTCAATTCTAAGTGTATATAATTTTTTTTTTTTTTTTTTTTTTTTTTTTTTTTTTTTTTTTTTTTTTTTTTTTGAGACGGAGTCTCGCTCTGTCGCCCGGGCTGGAGTGCAGTGGCCGGATCTCAGCTCACTGCAAGCTCCGCCTCCCGGGTTTACGCCATTCTCCTGCCTCAGCCTCCCGAGTAGCTGGGACTACAGGCGCCCGCCACCTCACCCGGCTAGTTTTTTGTATTTTTTAGTAGAGACGGGGTTTCACCATGTTAGCCAGGATGGTCTCGATCTTCTGACCTCGTGATCCGCCCGTCTCGGCCTCCCAAAGCGCTGGGATTACAGGCTTGAGCCACCGCGCCCGGCCATAATTTTAAATAATACCTGTGTTTAACAACTGACCCAAGTTCCTGAAACCTTAATAATTACTTCTTGTAAGCCAGTACAGGTTAACACTTACACACCACTGGTTATTTGAACCCAAAAGGCCAAAGAGATCTGAAACACTAATTTGTCTACATTGCACAGCTGATTCCTTCATGTATTATTAAATAAGCTGATAGTTTTATTAGCACGCCACAAAATACGTTGCATATTAACATGAGTTGATTCATATCTCACTACTAACATATTACCTACCTTTGTATGTGCACTAAATAAGCCTAGGAGGGTTTTCTTTGCCAGGCACCTTTGAACATCAAGTTCATTGTACAGTGCTTAGGATTCAGGCTATGGAATCAAGCTGTGTTATTTCTCAATTCCGGTCTCCACATACTAGCTGGGTTTTCTTGGACAAGTACTATAGCCTCTCTCTAAATCTCAACTGCCTTACCTATAAAGTGGTAATGTTAATGGTACTTGTGATGGCAGCCGCGGCCTGTCTGGAGGAGCCGCTTCAAAGATGCTAGCTTCAGTGGGGGAGGAAGGGCTGGTGGGAACCAGGAACAGACAAGAGCCCCACCCTCTACCCAGTTGGCGGGGCAGGAGCCCGCACTCCTGGGTGCAGCTGCAGCTTCCTAGCCGTGTTCTAGACCCTGGCATCACTGTGCTCTCAGGGGCTTGGGAAGCCCCTGCCCCTGTGGGCTTGGAAGTTCCTGCTCCTGCTTCCAGGCCTCTCCCCGCTCCCGGTGCCCACTCCAGTGCACAGCAAAGTTGTGGCCAAGCCCGAGCGCTGTCGTGACCCAGCTGGGTTTGCGTGCGCTCAGGGCGGCACTCACACGCCAGTGCCCCCTGCTGCTTTGGCCCCCGCCAGACTTTGGGCGTCAGTGAGTGCAGGAAGCAGCCCAGGGGGTGCTGAGGGCAGCTCCCTGCGGGCCTGCAGACACCCCTCAACATGAACAGCCTGGCAAACGTGGAAGGCAGACAGTTCCCTCGGTGGAAGGGGGTGGGTCCCCAGTGAAACCCCATCTTCAAAGCCAGGGATGGCTTGAAGCCTGGGGGCCGGGCTTCTAGCTCCAGGTGGAGTCCACCGCCTGGAGTGAGAATTTATGATGCTTTTTCGACGGGCCCATGGCAGCCCATGGACCAATCAGCACTCACTTCCTCCCTTTTGAACCCAGAGACACCCTCCCCACTCCAATGACCTGCCTGTAGAAAGGAGCTACACACTATGGGTCTTCTGAGAGCTATTGTGTTGCTCAGTGAAGCTCCTCTCTGTCTTGCTCACCCTCCAAGTTGTCCACGTGCCTCATTCTTCCTGGATGCAGGACAAGAACTCAAGATCCACCAATGGCCGGACTAAAAGAGCTGTAACACAAACAGGGCTGAAACACGCGTCCCCGCCTGCCACGTTGCAGGTGATGAGGGGGGAGGAGCTGCAGCCCTTCAGGGAGCCCAGACCTAGGGGCTCTCCAAACCAGGGCTGTGACGCCCTCTTTAGGGCTCTGTGGTTCCTGGCGTCTCCAAGCTTCCAGGCACCACGGCCTTCCCTGGTGCTCATGGTGGAAGCTACTTGCAGGACGCCTGGTCTAGCTGCAGCCTCCCTTGGAGCCAGCGCCTGTACTGGCAGTTGGAGCTGCCTGCCTGCTGGTGCTGCGCAGCCAGCACACCTAGCTGTGCGCTTGGCCGAACCCCGTGCTTACTCACACATTCCTTGCCACTCCATGCCTGGCTCACCCTTGGCAGATGTGGGATCTGGACCGGTAGTGCCAACCAAGGGCAGCCTGCTGGGCCAAGTGTGTGGAATAAGCCCAGTGAGCCCAGGCAAAACTCAAGCAAAGGCACCACCGGCCACAGAGGTTTCTGACTAGAAAAGTGACACCCCAAGGATCCTGTGACACTTGTATTATAAGGCTATTGATAGGGTTAAATGAAACAGTGAGAGAAAATAAATTATAAAATGCCTGCATATAATTAATGCTCAATAAATGTGATGTATACACCCCCACATTACTTGGAGGTTATATTACATACTGATTATGTTCTATGTTTGAACATATGACACAAAGCAAATCTTCAGCAAGAATTAATTAGCAGCAAACTATTAATTTGTGTTCCATCATACTTCTTTGGATAAAGATATTTATTTGTAGATAGGATGTTCTGCCCTTATTAAAACTACCCATGCTATTAGTAAATTCCTTCTCATTTGATAATCTTGTCTCAATGCTTTGAGAAGTTGTCCTGTTAGGTGCTGCAAGGCATTCACTGTCAAATTAGGACTGGCCCCTACAATCTTGATGTCTACAGTTCTGCAGAAGGGACAAGTATCCAGTGGACAGTGAAGCAGGGAAGAATAGAGTAATGGTCAGAAGAAGAGCATCATGAAAACCTGAGGGCTCCAATGCAGAGAGAGTGTGGGGCTATGGAAACAGTTTGGGCTTTAGGAGTCAGGCTGACTTGGTTTCTAATCACACTCTGGACTTTAGAACTGGATAGCCTTGGACATGTTACTAATCTTTCCTAAGTCTCAGTTTTTTCGTTTTTCAAATGAGAGGAATATAGGACATATCTCATACATTGGATAACCATTAGCATTTACTATATATTCAAGAAATATTAGATCCTGTCACACACTTTGCCTCCTTTCTTTACCATCTCCTTCTTTTTCCTCAATTCGTATTTTTCCTCTCTTCTCTTTTTTCGTCTCTCCTCAATCTCTGATAGGACAGATTGAAAAATATTTAATGGACTAGGCATTATTTCATATCAGCAATTGTATATGAGTAGTGTTTCAATTTGTAAATATTGTAAATTATAAGAAATAATGATATGTTAAATAAAGTTTACAACTCCAACCATCTTGATCATATTGCTAGCAAAAATACTTATTTTTTGAGATGGAGTCTCATTCTGTCCCCCAGGCTGGAGTGTAGTGGCACGATCTCAGCTCATTGCAACCTCCACCTCCTGGGCTCAAACAATTCTCCTGCCTCAGCCTCCTGAGTAGCTGGGACTAGAGGCTCATGCCACCACACCCGGCTAATTTTGTACTTTTAGTAGAGACAAGGTTTCACTATATTGGTCAGGCGGGTCTCAAACTCCTGACTTCAGGTGATCCACCTGCCTCAGCCTCCCAAAGTGCTGGGATTACAGATGTGAGCCACTGTGCCCAGCCAAAAAATCTTTTTATCTTTGTATATTCTACCTATTCCAAAATTTATGTAGTTAAAAACCACAACCTATGTATTATTTTAGTGTTTACTATGTTCACTTAATACTAGGTAATTAATATCTTTGCCTCTTTCTCTTTCCTTTGTACTTATGGTGTATTAGGTTACCAAAAGACATTATGATCACTTCCATAACATCCAATATTTAGATGATTTTATTTTTTCTTCTGTTATATAAGTGTCTGATAAAAATGTTTTGGGACCACTGCTCTAGATGATTTGTAAGATCTTTAACAACTCTTACATTCTGTGATTGGATTAGTTATATAATAGCCCATAAGATACCCAAGCCACAGGCCTTCCTTCCTTTTTTCTTTTCCTAGTTCTCCTCCTCCCTCCCTCCTTTTCTTTTTCCTTCCCTGCCTTTCATAAATATTTGTGAACTACTACTCTGGGCCAGATGCCACTGTGGGCACTGGCAGAACTGGGTCCCTTGTAGATCAGATAGAAACAAATGGGAAGCTCTGGCCCATTGCCTTCAAAAGTCTTTCTTATTCCAGAGAGGCTTTTGACACAATCCTCCTCTCCCCACCAGCCTCTGCTGTGACCAGCTTTTCAGTTGAATCACCCTTCAGCTCTCTCACTCAGCTTCATGGTCAGCTTTTGCCCAGACTCTGACTTCTTCTCCATTGGGATCTTTTCTTGGTCTCTTGGTTCCAGACTCACCCTCATCCCTTCCTTGCCTTTTGTTTTCCTCCCAAGTTCTTGGCTTCTTACTCTAGACAGGATATGGCTGTTCCTGCTTCCAAACCTGTCTATTGTTCCCAACTTAATCTGTCTGTCAGTGACACCTTCTCCCTTGCTTTACTGAAAGGCATCGTACCTTAATCTGTGAGAGAGGTGGGAAGCTTCAGCCTTCTACCTGGTTCTTTAGTTTCTCTAACTTAATCCTTCAGAAGATGGCAAGTCTTTATGTTCTGATTCTGGCAACCTGGCCTGCACTTTCATGTTTAATTACAATCACGGTATGTAGTTTTATCTTTGACTTTAAAATGTTTTACTCATTCAGTTATCATGCATTGACTTCTTCCTGTATTTCTGGCAGTATGTTGGGCACAAGGGTTAATTGTATAATTAATTTCCAGAAGTTCATATAGTTAACCTCTAAAGCTCTCTGTTAGTATGAATGAGAAATGGGTAAGGACATAACTACTGTTACAGGGGTTTAGATGTCATAATCAAGGTCAGGGACAACATTCTATGATAATCCAGAGTATGGGAGTGTGAGGGACACGCTATGAGTTGATGGCTCTTTGTAACCAGTATTAATCAGAGTATGATTTTTTTTTTTATGACCCAGGAATGCAACCAATGTTCTCATTTTATTTTTCTTGGTATTCTTAGCACAGGGCTTGGCATATAGTAGGTGGTTATTAAATACTTGATAACTAAATGAGTGATGCTTTTTCTTAAGAGAGAAAATAAATGTTTTTAGAAGAGTCAGCTTTATACCATGGTTTCAGGGAATGAATTGTGATGAAAAGTGAAGATTGCTTTTGCTTGAAAGAGGCTGACATATTTCCCAGACCTGGGATCACTTTCTGTGGTGTATGATTTAAGGGTGAGCGAGCATGCCAAAGCACTCCACTTGAGTTGAGTGATGGGGAATGAGTTGTGGAGCTGTGGTCTTAGATGGTATTTTGCGAAAAATAGTGGGAGATTTATGGCTATTAAACAACTTTGTAGCTGCCCCCTTCTTGTTTCGAAGTCTGCCAAATCTCTCCTCCTGTGGTCTGTACCAAGTTCTTTCAGTGTGTCCATGACATTCAGAAATATCCACCAGACTGCAGTTTTTCATTGAATGCACCCATTGGAAAGGGGCTTGAATTTTACGCATTTATCAGTTCCGGTAATCACTGAAATTCTCGCTTTGCAAGTCTGTTGTAGAATACACTGTATGTGCATTGAATCTTTTCCAAGCAGGTTGCCAAAGTTCTACCTTCCTTCTTTCCGTTATGGATATTGCAGAGTACAGTATATTAGTGGCTATTACCTTTATTGATGTGAGTTTTAAAAATTATTGGTAACTCTTTGTGAGCAGGAGTAGAATCAAGTAACCTTCAGAATGCTTTGATGTATCTTCAGCAGAAAGACTATTAGGCCAGAATGAGTGTTTCAAGCCTTGTGGGGAAGGGGATACATATTTACCATCATCTGCTTTTTTCTATTCTAGAGCTCACTCTCAGTAGCTCTAGAAGAAACAGAAATGGGATATTTCATCACAAAAAGCCAATCAGAGATGACATTCATCCATGTTGTACAAGTACTAGAGAATTGTTATAGGAATTTTTCTCTCATTATGGGTTCATGTCAGTATAGGAGTACATGGATTAGAAAAGAAATAGGGCCTTTTGGTGTTTTTTAAAAAATTTCAGGCTTAAGTCTGAGAAATTTCCAAAATGTAGAAAAGTTTTAAAAATAATGAACACATGTAGGGATCATCCAGAATTTGTGGTTTCTAATATTTTGACATTTTTTAAAGTCTTCTTTAAATGAAAGAAAGAACATCATATATACAGCTGAAGTTCCCCTCTCTCCACATCCCACTAGCCCCAGTCCTACTACACTGCCCCTTGGCAGAAGCAATCATTTTCATGAATTTAGTGTATATTTTTTATAATTTTTAGATGTTTCCATACATACATGAAATCAACAAACTTTATATTTCCATAAATATTATATTACATTTATCATCTTGCAACTTGAATTTTCACTCTGTATTACATTTTTAGACCTATTCTGAGTGAGATATAGAAATCAGGTTTGTTTCTCTTAAATACTAAATATTATTCGGTCTTATTGATATACAACATTATATTTATTTTCCTCATCGACAGACATTTGAGTTAATTCCAGTTTCTTCTGTTATAAATAATGCTGCAATAAACATTGTTTTATGTCTCAATTTGCAGACTCATGTGATATTTTCCGTAGAGTATATATTTTAAGTGAAATTGCTTCACCAATTTTCAATTTTATTAGATATTGCTAAGTTACTCTTCAAAGCGGTCGAACCAACGTACATTCCCACTAGCAAGGAATGAGAGGATAACAGTTTCTTTTTCCTTTGTTCTCACTAGTACTTGCTATTGTGAGACTTAAAAGTTTGTCAATATGATGAGTGGAAAAATCGTATCTTGTTTTAATTTGCATTGCCCTTAGTCCTAGTAAATTTCAGCAACTTCTCTTATGTTCATTGACTGTTCAGGTTTTCTCGTCTTTGAATTTCCAGACATTTCCTTTGTCTATTTTTCTATAATATTTTCTATTGATTTAAAGACATTCTTTTTTTTATTTGGATATTAATTATTTATTGTAGATATTGCAAATATTTCCTGACAGGAGAATTTAAAAAGTAAAATGTAAAACTATAATTCCTTGTCATAGGCATTTACAAAATATGGCAAGAGCCGGGTGTGGTGGCTCACGCCTGTAATCCCAGCACTTTTGGAGGCTGAGGCAGGTGGATCACCTGAGGCCAGGAGTTGAAGACCAGCCTGGGCAACATGGTAAAACCCTGTCTCTACTAAAAATGCAAAAATTAGCTGGATGTGGTGGCACGTGCCTGTAATCCCAGCTACTCAGGAGGCTGAGGCATGAGAATTGCTTGAACCGGAGAGGCAGAGGTTGCAGTGAGTTGAGATTGTGCCTCTGCACTCCAACCTGGGCAACAGAGTGAGATTCTGTCTCAATAACAACAACAAATTTGCCAAGGATTCAAATATTTGAGAGTCTTTATAATCTTCAAGATTCAGATTTACTCAGATTTGCTTATTCTCATTTTAGGCATATCTTCTTAATCCAGGCAAAAGAAAACATTATTTAAATTTTACATTACTGCATACTCAGTATACAATGGGTATACTGCCTCAGTTTCAAGGCGAGTTCTTTATTCTTTGGCACATACGGTATAAATTTAAGGCATTTTCTTGCCCACTTCTTTCATATGATAATTGTGTCTTTCTGAATTATGCTTCTAATCCTAAGGTTCAGTGAACATCACTGTTGAAAGGATCACATGGGCTTCATTTTGAAAAAAGCCAAGTCAAAGAGCTGATAGTTGGAACGTTGATTTGTAGTTGTTTTCTGAAACATCCAGCCATAGAAGTCCCACCAAAAGGCATAATTTGCAAAATCGTTCTTTCCTGGATTATTTTCCATGATGTGAGTTTATCAATGGACACTGAGCAGGAAAGTAATTAAGTGCTGGTCATAGAATGATGACTGCAAAACAACAGAAGCCACACCATTTTTTGCTGTACCTAAAATACGAAACAAAACTAAATATCTCTTTTACGCTTGGTTACAGAATTCTAATGTGTAGCACAGTCAGAGGTGTTTCCGAAAAGGTGGCATTTGTTCCAGTAATTGTAGAAAAAAGCTGTCATCAAATTGTCAACAGCCGAAATCGAGATTAAAAGTTCTAAGAAATATCACAACACAACAAACTAAAACTCATATTGGATTTTTGGGTCTTTTTTTTTAAAGTGATGAGATGGAGCAGAAATATTGACAGCTATGGCTTCCTATGGAGGAAGTATGATAGATCTAGAGAGGATGACCCCTGTACCCTCACCCCATATATCCTGCCTCAAGCATTAAATAGATGTCATATTTAGGATACTATCCTCATGTTTCATTCATCGTGTAGAAATTACAGGAGACCTTGAATACCCAATAGAGAGATACTTGGTGACTGTAGTGTTTGATTTTTAATCTAATTTTGGGCTCCACATTCTTGTAGTGTGCTAAAAAGTGGAAAAGTCTTTCCTACTTTAAAACATGTTTTTCTTGATGACTAAGCCTTTATTTCTGTGGACCCAATAGTCTTGGATCCAACTTGAAACACCATGTATTTGCCTTGGAGCTGGAGTGAAGAAGTGCTACCTGAAAACTGTTTTCTACCTAGGGATAGAGCTTCTGATTTTGCTGCACTCACGCTCTTCCTGTAAGTCTCCACTGAAAGCCGCTTAGTCAAACGTCTCAAATGTCAGAAATGAAATTTAAAGGGTTTTTCTAGCAAGTAGGTCTAATCTCCTACTTAGTTTTGATTCCTATAATATAGGTAATCTCTTTGGAGAAAAGGCCTGCTTTTAGGAGGGCAAATATATCCCATAGAATGTATTTCCTACTCCGGAAAGAAAAATGTAGCATTAATGAAATTTACTTTTTCACGAAGCTTGGAAAGATTGTAAGCTTCAGATTTTGATCCTAGCAGATGTTCTTTTTGGGATATTAAAAAAAAAAAAAAGCTGCATTTGATTTAGGAATCTCAGTTAAGAGTTACAGTGGTAATAATGTTTCTTGCTACTAGCAACCACACTGTGAGTGTGGCATACTGGTCATTGGTTCTGAGTGATAGCTGACCCCAAGCTGAAGTACTTTCTTTTGGCTTTAGCTCACAAGGATGTTGGGTTCTGAAAGAGAGCCTTAGCAGCTTGGGCCATCTTGGACACCGTTCTATGGTTAAAGAGTTGTCTGCATACAGTGAAAAAGCTCATCCTAGATGTATCTTATGTTATTTTCTTTTAGGCCTTGGAGTGACACATTTGTTGATAAGCACTACATCCCAAATCCAAATTTCAGACGTATTTCTCATTGCTGTTGTTAAACTGAGCCAGAATCCCCAGTGCACAACACAAGACAATTTATATCCTTTCCTATAGTGACTTCATTCTGCTGAGTCTTTCATGCCACTGGGCTCATGGAAGTCAGCCCTGGTTTTCCCCATTTATCCCTAGGGGCAGAACTTAACCTCTTCACTAGTATCCAAAGAAATCTGCTTATAGCCAGCCTTTACTTTGTGGGAATTACTGGATGAAGGCCTGATGGAAATCTAAGCCTTTAACTTTTCCTGTCTTCTGCCTCTCTCTTTCTCCTCCTCCCTCTCCTTTCATTTCAGCACATAAACTGCCCCCTTTTCTTAGAGCTATTCCATATGTACTGAGGCCCCTCAAAGCTTTGGATCTTACCCAACACTTACCAGAATATTATCTCAACAAAAACAACTCTTGCTTCCTAAGAAATATCTTGGTGAATAATTTTCTCCAAGCTTAGATCCCAAGGAGACAAGTCTAGGTAAATGAGGAGTTTGGTATTTGCTGTTGCTTCATGTTGACTTTGTTTATGTCACACAGGCTTCCAGTGAGGACGTTGCCGGCTCCCCGGAGCTCCACTACACGCCCTTGCCTTCTGCTTCCAGGGAACTTACCAGTCACCAAGGTTGGAACTCAGCTTTTTATTGCTCTCAGTGGGTGCAGGGAGGGACACTTGGCTGTGCAGAGCTCTGGCTCATTACTGCTGCCTCGGCACTTTAGAAAGAACACAGTGCTTTTTAAGTCCTTGATGAGAAAACCATACCTGTCACACGTAGTGATTTTAACCTGTATTAAACAGAATTTAGTGGCAGTCTACTCAGGAGGCAAAGAAATCTATGGTATAATATAATTTTGTGATTTTTTTCTTTAAATAAAGAGATTAGAGTACTTAAAAATTATCAAGGAGATGTTAACTCCAGTATTAGTGATGGAGAGAAATTGGGAAACTCACTAACATTTATAAAAGTATCATTGTTTGAGAATATAACAACATCTGTAATTTCAAAATGAATGAACTCTACATTATAACTAAAAGGAATTCCAATTTGCCTGGCAACATTGAGAGAAGCCATGTGCAGTTTTTGCTGAATTCCCTTATTCTCAAAACGTTAATTTGGTTTACTCAGTTTTACCAAAGCCTTGCATGTCTGTTGCCATCTCTAGAGTCTTCAACTTCAAAAGCAGACAGAACACTGACATGAAATATTTGAAAATGTCTTATCCCTAAGCTGGCTGTTTTAAATATTGTTTCCCCAAGAAGGAAATTCCACTTGTACATGTAAAGAGGAAAGTGAACAGGGACTATTCCAGCATTGTCATCCCAGCAGCATTGCAGGATGAGCAGGTGGAAGAACAGACTGTGTAGATGCTCAGAAAGTAGTGAACCTGACCCTCCGAGTCACCATCTGGGCTCTGGGCAAATGGGATACTTGTATTCTGCAGGAAACGAAGAAAAGAGTAGTGCAGGATTTCTAGTGTCTGTGCCTT
This sequence comes from Rhinopithecus roxellana, assembly GCF_007565055.1. NCBI lineage: Eukaryota > Metazoa > Chordata > Mammalia > Primates > Cercopithecidae > Rhinopithecus > Rhinopithecus roxellana. Next base: position 129,359,416 of record NC_044559.1, on the reverse strand, counting down.
GGACCTGTGTTGCCTTTCTGGTGTCTGGGCATCAATAGAAATTTTCTACATTTAAATATACATTAGTTAATTTTGTGAAAAATCAATTTTGCTCAAAGTTGGGGGAATAAGCTGCTGCCAACCTGCTGTGTTTTGAGGGGTCTGAACAGGTCTCTTTCACTGAATATCCTTTTGAAGGTCTTAAGCATACATCCCTTTCGAGACTGTTTTTGGGGGAATTTCCCTAAAATGACACCACATCTAGATGGAGCAAAAAATTAACTCTTAAATTAGCCTCATATCCTCATGTGTTTATTTATTGGTTTCTTATGTTTGAATAAGGGTGTTTTTACTTTAGAGTCTATTGAATAAGTTGCATAGAAACTGAAGTCTCAGAAACCTCCCAGCCACTTGTAAAGTTTATCTGGCCATGAAATTGAGATTTCACAATAGGGAGATATGATCAGATAGATGATAATCATTAGGAATAGGGCAAATATCATCTGTCATTTTTAACAGTAATATAAAGAATCTGAGACTTGAAGGAAGGAAATATAACACAATATAGTTTTAAGATATTTGGAATAATATTTGGAATATGGAAAAATGCCTAAAGTTGTTAGAGTTCAAGTAAGTGCTCTTGGATGACATTAGGGCCTAACATCAATGAGAGAAACGTAAAGACATTTTTTAAAGGGAGCCAACACAGACATCTCAATTTTACTGAAGAAAATCCCTACACATTTAACACATTAGTTTCCTGATCAGTGCTGACTTGGTTGTTGATAAAAGCAAGTCCGCATCATCATATGATCTTTGGGCTGATGGCCATAAGGAGACCAATAAAGAGAAGACCAAGGAAGTTCATTAAAGCTGGATTATTGAACTGATCTGTGCAGGAGAAAGGTGAGACTAATATATTTCAGCTTGGCATAAACCAATTTGGCTGGAACCAACTTAGCTTTCCCCAAATGAGAAAGCCATTATTTTTTGGCACTAAAATAAAACCACTTAATACTATCTCGTTTTTTTTTTTAATATTTAAGATAATTCTTTCAAGTTTCTGATCATGTAAATCATGAAACTATTTGAATTTCATTTGTTAATACCTTCATGCAAACAGCTTACAAACATTTATGCAGAAGGGGGCCTTTCATGGTGTGAGGACAAATTACATCAGTTCTTTCTCAAGTGAAATTCTCCATGACGTCTGAAACTTTTGTCTATACAGTCCTCACTGGAAGTTCTATTTGCAAATAATTTTTTATTCATCCAGTTCCCAATCTCTTTTCCTTCCGCACCAACAACTACAAAAACTGGCGGGCAGTAGTTCATGTGCAAATTGCTATTTTTCTGTACATGCCATTTTCCCTTTACTTGTCCTTTTGTGTAACTTCCAATGTCAAGTATGATAGGCCCAAGATTCATGTCCTAAAAACTGTAGATTCAAATGCAAAGGAAGTCCGGGCTTAGAATAATGATCAGGAGACCTGGGACTCAATTCTTCCATCTGTTACTTGTAGATAATCCATATATCACAGGGATAGTAACATGTCGTACTTTGCTTCCTACATGAAACTTTTACTGATCTGAGTTATATTGATTTTCTTCTTTCTATAGGTACGTCTGATATTTGTTTCTATCTTCCAGGTGCAATTGTTCATATTCTACTTTGAATGGTAAAGGTCAGGTTCTGTGTGTCTTAAACTCCTTATAAATGAAAACTTCCTGAGAGGTAGCAGTAAGTCCAAATCATCTTTTTTTTTTTTGAGATGGAGCCTCACCCTGTCACCCAGGCTGGAGTGCAATGGCACAGCCTTAGCTCACTGCAACCTGCCTCCCGGGTTCAAGTGATTCTCCTGCCTCAGCCTCCTGAGTAGCTGGGATTACAGGCACACACCACCACACCTAGCTAATTTTTTGTATCTTTAGTAGAGACAGGGTTTCACCATGTTGACCAGGGTGGTCTCAAACTCCTGACCTCGTGATTCACCTATCTCGGGCTCCCAAAGTGCTGAGACTACAGGCATGAGCCACTGCACCCAGCCTCAGCTTCTCTTTGATATCACTGACACTGCCCCTTCTTCAGGTATCAGCTTACATATCACAGCTCCAAAGGAAACTCCCCTGATCCCCCCTACACACTTATATTAGGCCAGTGTTCCCTATTCAGGGACTATCTTCCTAGATAGGCCATAAGCTGTTGGAAAGAGTGGTTGTGATTGCATATGTTCACCACTTTATCTGCAATGCCTGGCACAGGACCTCCTACCTAAATGGAGCTCCATATATATTTGTTCAGTAAAGACTGAATAATAGAAACCCAGGGGAAGCGTGAGTATCTTAGTCACCTCTGCAAGGTAACTTGATTGCATGTGAGAAAAGAGACCCTGCCTCCTTTGGGGGTGAACACACTAAAGGGAAAGGTCTAGCTGTGTGGACCTCAGACCTCAATTCTGTTGCTTTCATAAACCCAAACCATCAGGGATGGGTGTCATATGTGTTGATTCATTACCAGAGAGCATTTAGTCACAAAGCCTAACTTCTAAATAGTTGATTATTTTAATGTTGTAGTTTTCAAGCATTGGTGGTTTGATGGTAGGGAAGGGAATAGGATGAATTGAAGTAACTGATGGAATTATTTTACTAGAACAGAAACTCTCAAGGAAGGGGTCAGACTCTCAGTAAGGTAAAGATTGTGGTACACACATGGATTTAGAATGGTCCACTTGAATTCTCTCTGAGAATGCTGCCCTGGGTTGGAGCATATCTTTGGAATGAGGAGGACACGGGGATGTGTCAGTAATCTCAGTTGTTCCCTAGTGGCAATCTACACATTGTGTCCTTGGCTGTGTCCATGTTATGAGGAGTGCTAAAATGTCTGTTGTAGAAATGTCCCTTTAAATATGTTATGAGTACAGGACATGCCCTAGCATGCCAGGTATTGCCGTTCTTTACCTGGTAGCTCTTAGAAGTAGAATTCACATTTGTACAGGGCGTTGTATCTTTTGGGGAAAACATTTCTATTTAGAATGTAAACTATATCATCCTCAAGAAAACCCTGTAAAGTGGGGAGGGCAAATATTATTCCCATTTAACAGAGGGAGACATCAAGAATTGCTGGGGATGATGGAGCAACTCAAGAACAGGCAAGGGAAACAAAATCAAAGCCCTGTGCCCTTAATTCTCAGGTCACCCCTGACCTTTGTCCTTTACCCAGTGCATATGAAGCAAATGTAGGTAGGACTAACTGTGGCCTTGAGCTGGAAGGAAGAGGAGAAAAAGTACAGGGAGAGGCATGGCCTGGAAATGTTCACCGCTGCCATGCATTTCCAAAGCCTGTGCTAAGGCTGCTAGGAGATACTTGCCTGCCTCTGTCAAAGAATTGCATTACTCCTGCCCCGCCATTCTTTATTTTTAAATTACAGAACAATAAAATCAGGAGTGGAGAAGGTTTGAAAACAAAAAGAGACAATGCTCCATGTCAGTCTGGATTCAGACGGGGAAAATAGAAGGCACTCTATGTATTCCAGTAATGAAGAGTTTTAATGGAAGGAATTAGAGGTGCTCCACCACCCAGTCTCAACCTCAGCACTGAACCAGTGATTCTCAGGAGCTTGCTGGAAAGTTTCTGTGGATCATAGGAACACCTAGGCATCTCTCACTGACTTTCTTTATCTGAAGCACCTGTGCAGGGATTCTCACATTCACCTGGAGACTGTTTCAGTCATTGCCATTATCCATGCGCTGCCCTGCTCCTCCTTCTCTCTAGATTTCCAAATCATACTCCAGCATCTCTCTTTGGCCAACTCTCACCTAGGCTGATTTGCTGAAGGTGATTCTGAGATATACAGTTTTCAGTTCTCCCTTGAAGCTACAGAGAAAACCTTAGAAGAAAGCAGATGGTGGTAATGCTAAAACAGATAATCCAGCACATCTACCATAACCCTGCCTTGCCAATAGCTATCACGTTGCGGAGCTCATTTCAACTTGTCTGCATACACATTTTGCAAGATAATTGCAAGCCTAGTGAATGCCCCCAAATTATTTATTTCCTGATGCTTATACTATAGTCTTGAAGGTATGCCATAGTTAGCTTGCCATATTAAACATTGGACTTGAAATGTATAAAAGAAAGAAAGCAAAAAAAAAAAAAAAATGAAGAGGAAATTTGCTGTGAAACTTGCTTAGAGTTTCTACTTTCTACTTTGACTATTGTTGGCAATCTTGCCATTATTTTTATTGACACAGTTGTTAGGTACTCATCTTCCTCTCCAACCAGGGGCTTGGTCTATTTGTGTTTGAAATTGGTTGCTGGGACTGTCACAAAGTAATTTATACAGCAACTTATCATAATTAGTTATCGTTTGCAGTTTCCCTAATGTGAGTTGCATTTTATGCTTAGCAATTGATTTTTCTGTATATCTCCATGAAGCGCTCAATGTATGCCATCCAAAAAAGAAGAAAAAGACCGAAAGAAAAACTGTGGTTTTTTATATTATTTAAAACATTTTTAGCCTGAGATATCATAAAATACGTTTCCACAGGAGCCATAAATACAGAGTGTTTTGCTTCAACTCATTAAATCAGCCAGAGTGAAGGTGAACAAAAGGAAATTTAAATGGCTGTATGTGAAGAGGTAGCAATGTAGAAAAGATGTTTGGGATGGGGAGATGTTGGCCAGAAAAACTTCATGCCAACAAGCATAATGCTTTCAGGAGGGCTCAAAAGGAAGTTACTTGATGACTAAACCATTGCTTACAATTTGTTTTGGGCTTTTATAGGATTTAGAGGTGCAGGGGCAGAATGATGTGATACTTTTCCTTATCCATTATAAGGGTCACAGCCTATAACAAAAGATAGCTTAACAAGAGAAGAGGATAAGAAATTTACTTAATCAAAATTTTCTGAGACCGGGGGGCCTTCAGAAATGAAAGGGAAAACTATTTTTATGCTTATGTTAATGAAGAATGGACAGCTGTGTAGAAACATGATTAGACAAATGGTATGATCTAATGGTAATAAATTGAGGGGAAACCCAGCAAGCCCTATCTGTTCAGATTCTTCTTAACCTCTCTATGTAGCATTCCTTCCCCTGGTTATAGCACAGGACCCTCTGAAATGAGAGTCTTCAAAGGAGAAGAGAGAGTGTGACCTTTCTAGGTTTCATGGTTGGCTTTAAGGGACAGGATTCTAGTTTCAATGACCCCACTTAGGGAAAAGGAATTCTGGTTGCTATAACTCACTGCAGGGGAGAGACAGAGGGATGAAGGAGCAGGTAAGAGAAGGCCAGAGAGACCTTGCTTTTGAGGCCCTTCCAGTGTCTTTTGTTTCAAAGCACTCAGCACGTCAAGGTGCCACAATTTGGGGTATTGTGTTCTGAGCCCTGTCAGAGGCAGTATGTCTCTTTTAGCAACTTTTAGTTTTTCATTTTTAGATTTCTACTCTCTTGTCATGTCAGTCACAGGGAATGTGAAAGTTCAGTATGTCTGATCATTATAAACAAAATCTACAGAAAACAATAGCAAAGACTCAGGAAAATAGATGCATTTATTTAGGCCAGCTTAATAGCTCAGCATCAAGGAATCTTTTGCCTACTGCCTCTTGGTTCTCACTGACCATTTAAAAAGATGGGGCCGGGTGCAGTGGCTCACGCCTGTAATCCCAGCACTTTGGGAGGCTGATGCAGGTGGATCACTTGAGGTCAGGAGTTCAAGACCAGCCTGGCCAACAATTTGAGACCAGACGGGCCAACTGGACCGTCTCTACTAAAAATACAAAAATTAGTTGGGTGCAGTGGCAGGCACCTGTAATCCTAGCTACTTGGGAGGCTGAGACAGGAGAATTGCTTGAATCCAGGAGGTGGAGGTTGCAGTGAGCAGAGATCACGCCACTGCACTCCAGCCTGGGTGACCGAGTGAGACTCAGTCTCAAACAAAACAAACTAACAAAAAGATGGGATGAACAATCTGATGGTTCTGGTGACTTTGCCAGGTAGGTCTCACCTAAGGTCAGACCCTATTACTAAGACAACCTGCTTATATATTGCCTTCTGCCTTCCAGAATATTTTGATTAGTCTTTCAAGAGAGCTAAGCATCAAATAATTTCTCCAAAAATTGTCACTGACTCATTGAAAGTTCACAGAAGCACGACAGATCCAAATTTCCCCCATGAATAATGTATTGAAAAGTCGCAAAAGGAAAGAGAGAAAAGAAAAAAGAAAAAAACCTCCTTAGAGACAAAGACATGTTTTTGTTCAGGGGTCCTGTCAAATAAGAGTATGGCCTTGGCTTGTATCTTTTAGACTTCTTGCCACCATTGTGCCTTGACTGTGTGGGGGAAGAGTGTGTTGGTTCCTCGTGAGAACTATTATTAGCATTTGCTAATTATGTAAAATGATTTCCTCTGATGACATTTTCAACAGAACCCATTACTTTAGTTTTCTTTCCTTCATAATGCTTTTATGGGCTTATAATCTTGTGGAATTCTCAGATGCTGAGAGATGCTAAAGTTTCCTTTATTTAATCGAGGTGACTAGTAATTTGACAGTAGTGGTTGACAGGTTTATTTTATCTGCGTGGCAGTAGGAGTCTATTTTCAGTGGGTGCACTCTGTTCCAAAGTAAAAGGACTTTACTAAGTGCTGAATAAATTGTACTTTCCTTTGATTCTAGACCTTGCTGAAGTGGTTTAAAAACTCTGGTCTGGGTCATCAAATTCATCTCCCTGCTACTTTGCAGGGTCAATAGCTTCACTCTGTACAGAGCCGGGCTGGGTGGATTGGAATGGAGGGTAGTGTAGATTAAAACTTCCGCACATATATAGATAGATGTGCATGTGTGCACTCGCTGTCTGCGAGGGTGGCAGTGATGGAAGAGCAAGCCAAGTGGAATCTGAAGATGGATGAATCTGTTAGACTATTAGCAAGACTGGCATGGAGTTTAGCCAGGAACTTTAAGCAACCTCCTTTAAACATTTGAAATCCATAGGGGTCCATTTCCTCTCCTTTTTCTCCAAGGATGATTTTTCATTTGCAGTCTCCAAGATTGCTTTATTTCTCTTCTTTGGACAGAATTGTGGTATTCTCATAGACACAGAAGGGCTACGAATCTGGTTTTTCTTTCCCAGAAGCAAAGCAAGGAGGGAAAAATGTATTTCAGTTTTCCCCTGCCCCTCAAATAGTAGCAAACCCTACTTCTGTAAAATGAGAGGTCAGAAAGACAACTCTTCCCCCAACAGACAGTCCCAATAAAAAATGATAGTAAAAACATGCTGCCTTTATCTTAAAAAATGGAAGCTTAGAATGTACAGGGTGGAAGGTTCTAAATGTGCTTAGTGTTTTAGAGTCCTTCTGTTTCTTGCCCATTTTTATGAGGAAAGAAGTATGATATGGTCAGTAAGACAAAGATTGCTATGAGCACAGTCATTCAAGAATCTCCCCAACATGTCTTTATTTAGTACTTACTGTGTACTGAGTGTATTGTTAGGATTTGTGGAGAATTCAGAAATAGAGAATATTATCTCTATCTTCCAGGAATTTATGGTTTGATTGAGAAGATCCTAAAAATGAAGTAATACCAACCAAACAAGAAATTATATGTTATATAAATAAGGGCTCTATTAGTTGGTAAAAGCTGCAGGTGCTCTCAATGTTTAGAAAAGACAGGGCACAGTGTAGGTGAGACTCCTCAGGCATGGCTCTTTGGAGGATGTTGGCATTGAGCTTTGAAGAACATGTTAAGTGAGGAGCAAAAGAACGGCATTCCAGAAAGGTAAATGGGTAAAGATAAAGCACAAGGGCAAGAACAGGTAGAACTGATGAGAGAAAGGGACCCTGTTTTGAAAAGGTCAGAAATAAGGTTCCTTATGTAGGATAGGTCCACATTATGGCAGCTCTCGGACAGACAGAAGGGTTTATATTTGATTCAAAACCACGCTGTAGGATTATTAATCTGCAAGCAGTATGCAGGGGTAGCTGGAAAGGAGGGAGCCTGGACTCAAGGAGGCCATGGGGGGATGGGATTGGAGGGGGATCATTTCAGTCTTAGAAGCCTTAGATTTCCAGATAACCAGGTTCTGTGCCCATAGACTGTGATGCCTCCAAAGAGCAGGTTTCTAGCAAAGGTAATTTAGAAAACAACTTGGTAACAGATGGGGAAGACAGCTGGGGCCAGGATAGATACTGCCAGGAGAGCAGGAGTGGGGGCCATGCACAGGGAACCTTATGGCCACTATGGAGTTGTTGTATGAGGTTGCTGATGGTTTGGTCACGAGGACTCAGGCATCAGAGAAACTGGACAGTCAATGTTTTTCCTCCACATGTTATTCAGAATATTTCTGATGTTGGCTTTTGAAACTACAGCATAGGGCCCAGGATAATGTTGCAATAATCCAGCGTTTGATGATCAAGGCCTGGAGTGGCTGGCTGGCTGGCTGGCTAGGGGTACAAAGAATAAAGGAAGGAGTATGGGAAACATTCTGTTGCAAACACAATAGACCGAATACTGATTGTATTTCAGGGTAGAGAGAAACAGAGGACCAGAAAGCTGTAAGGAAGCCAGCATGGTGTGTGGGAGGCTGTGGTCTCTGCCTGTTGCCCCTCTCTTGGTTCAACCCCATTGCAGGATTCTCTCCCACCATTCATGCATGAACTCTAATCTGGCCTGTTAAATGAAAGACTGGTGGAGTTAATGTAGTGGAGCTTGTGGCAGCAGGAACAAACGTACAAAAAGCAGGCAGAGCAGCCACAAACATTTGTTCTCATTCTAGTCTTTGGCTTAAAGGTGAGCTTCATTCTCTTAAAAACTAATAAGTACCCAGGGTGTTTTATTTCTGAATCTTGGGCTTCTGGAAGGAGAGTGATTTGAAGCCAATGCTTTTGGTCTAAATTGTTCTGCCGTGACCTCGGGCCGGTATTAACTTCCTAGTCCCAGTTCTTCTGACTCTTTTTATTTCCCTGTCTCTTATAGAAAACTTTACCCCACCCCAGGTTTTTCCTCATGTAGTGATTTTACAACCTTTTTTGGAACAAATAAACAAACATCTGGAATCATGTGGTACATTTAATTAAAAAGTTTGCATTTGGCCAGAAATGGTAAAATCATGAAAAATGGCCTGTCGGTGAGCTCAAGAAGGCCAAATGATGACGTTGTTGGCTGCAAACGGACTGAAATTGAGGGAGGTGAACACCTGCTCAGCTCGGCCTGCTGTCCTCTAACTTCCTCCTCCAGCCATTAATATTTACTGCAGTTTCTTTATCCATTCTAATGAAATTTTTTGGTTGAGGCTGCTCTGAGGAGAGGGCTGTTACTTTTCCAATAACTTTGGATTTGTTGCGATGTGTGTACTTTATAAAGGGTGTGGTATTGGGCTTTTTGGGCTTTTCATTTCCCTTGCTCAGAATTCCATATGCTTCAGGTCACCTCAGGGGCCTGTTTCTGTTTCTTCAATCAGTCCCCCAGCCATGGTTTTCTTGAGAGCCCCTACCCAGGGCATGTAGGAGATGCAAAAGAAGCTGTGGGCTCTGCCTTCAGAAATCCTACAGTCTAATTGGAGACAAGGTCCTACGCAGACAAGGCAGAGGCCAAGCTAGAAGGGAGGGATCTCCGACGATAGAGAGATTGGGAGGTAGCCTTGGATGAAAGTGAGAACTGAGTTGAAAGAACTTTCCCTGAGTGAGTTCCAAGTGTGAAAGGATTTAGGGAGAGACCAAGTTGTGGAATTCTTGTCTAGTTTCTGGTCATAATCTAGGTGAAAGTAGGGGGTGGATACGTTTAAAGCAAGAATTAGATATGATTATTCTACATTTCCGATTAGCTTCTCCTTTGCAAGACATAGCTAGGGTGAAGTAAAATTTAAGTTTTGTTTGCAAATTAGGATACAATGTTAAGATGATCTGGCTTTGCAGAGTGTAGCGCTCTCATATGTCTCCCACATGAAGATTTATACCGAGGATGAGATTATTCTTAGGACAAAGTGAGGTTTTTCTTGTTGCACAGAATACAAGGAAAGTGGCCAGGGGCTGCAAATAGAGTGAGCACCGTTTAGGTTAGATCCAAGGGAAGTGTGAACCCATAGGTATCTGAGACATGTCTCACAATAAATTTAGAAAGTTTATTTTGCCGAGATTTAAGGATGCACCTGTGACACAGCCTCAGGAGGTCCTAGTGACATGTGCCCAAGGTGGTCTGGGCACGGCATGGTTTTGTATGTTTTAGGAAGACATGAGACATCAATCAAATACATTTAAGATGTACATTGGTTTGGTCCAGAAAGGCAGACAACTTTAAGTGGGGGGAGCTTCCAGGTTATAGGTAGATTTAAAATTTTTCTGATGGGCAATCAGTTGAAAGAGTTATCAATAGAAAGGAATATCTGGGTGATATAAGAGGTTGTAGAAACCAAGGCATAATCATGCAGATGAAGCCTACAGGTAGCAGGCTTCAGAGAGAATAGACTGTAAATATTTCTTATCAGACTTAAGGTCTATGTAGATGTTAAATGGTGGTTGGCTTTTCCTGAATTATAACAGGGAGGAGGGCGTAATGAGGCATGTCCAACCCATCCCCTACTTTCCATCATAGCCTGAACCAGTTTTTCAGGTTAACTTTGGAGTGCCCTGGTAAACAGGAGGGAGTCTATTAAGATAGTTGAGGGAGCCTTAGAATTTTAGTTTTGGTTTACAGAAGGATAAGTATTGTTTTGAACTCAGGTGTGGATTGGCAAGGGAGATAGAGAAATCACCATTCCCCAAGACCTTTCACTGAAGGACTTGCTTATCTGTCTTTGAGGTAGCCTGAAGGAAGTGAAATGAAACTTAAACAATTACCAGATCCTGACTGGATGTGATCCTGGGTTCTCTATGTCAATGCTGGTTCAGCTTTTTCATAAAATGAAATCAGGGTTTCACCTTGACCCTTTTGGACTTGTGCAAGCACAGGGAGATATAGGATCATGCTGGATGGAGCATAACTTCAGTTGCCAGAGGAGTTCTTAGTCCTTAGCCTTTTATTATTCTTGTGCATCTGTTTCCTTAAATACTCTCTGCAGAAGCATTAGCATGAAAATAAAAGAGTATAGCAACTTGGAATTTTCCATCTGTAGCTTCCTTAGTCTGTGGGGTCAAAGTTGTGTCCTCAGGGATGCTAATGCAAACTCTGTGTGCTGTTCCAGGGCAAATGTTTCTCAACTAAAAGACAAGAGGGGGTGGGGAGCCAGGGAAATAATGCAATGCTAATTCCCAAACACAGACTGCCCAGAGGTCCCAATTTAATTGCTGCTCCCCCAACTCTATTCCCACCCTCCCCCAAAGGAAAAAAAATATCCTGTGTTGTTAGGACAGACATCTGTGTGAGAGCAATAAAACAGTGTTCTCCCTTGTGGATTAGCTCTTTATTCCTTTATTTATCTTGCTATACTTCATCAGTTTATCCTAAATCAAGGAGAGTCAGAGAGGATAAGATGCAGTCCCTTTTTTGTTTTTGATTAAAGAAACCCATACAACCATCCTCCTACACAAATTTCTTTTCTCAAGAGAGAGCTTTCCTTGTTATGTCTAATTTCTCCTCCCACTTTTTTTTTCATTGGCCTCCTTGGAAACTCTCTGGAACTTTTATTTCATATAATGTTCAAATCAGATAATGAAACTCCTCCAGAGACAGGTTAAACAGGGCAGTGAATGTTGGCATGTCTGCATGATTCTAAAGTACAAGGGGAACTAGGATAGCAGACTTAACATATTCCGTAGCCTCCTTTTCTTCTTCCAAATTCCTAGAAGTTTATTAATTCTTTCAAGAGATATCTATGAAGCATGTTCTATGTGTCAAGTCCTGTTCAAAACATTAGAGATAGGGCTGTGCACAAAGTGGGCAAACATTTCTGCCTTCAAAGAGCTTATGTTCTAGTCAGAGAGAGGATCCATAACTAAGATAAAAATAAAACCACCACATAGTATATCAGTACTAAGATGAAAACAAAAGCAGATCAAGGGTACAAGAGAGTATGTGTTGGCAATTTGAGATCTGATAGCCAGAGAAGCCACCACTGAGAAGATGATGGTGGAGTAAAGACCTGGGAAGGTGAGGCATGGAGCCCTGAGAATGTCTGAGAGAAAAGTGGTCCAGGTCAAGGAAGGAGCAAGTGCAAGGCCCTGAGGTGGGAGCATGCTCCTGGCATACATGAAGTACAACCAAGAGGCCAGTGTGGCTGGGGTGAGTAATCTAGAGAGAGAGTGGTAGATGAAGCCAGAACAATACCAGGGGCTAGAACTTGTAGCCCATTGTTAAATTTTAAACCCAGGAACATTAAACTTTTAAAGAATTTATTTGAGCAGATAGTGATTCATGAATCAGGCAGCACTAGATTGCATGTGGTTCAGGGCTCCACCAAGAGGGTGTGAGGGGATATTTTTTATAACGTGTTTGTGGAAGCCAAGACAAAGAATTGTTTGGTTAAAGTGGAAAGGCCCAGTTAGAGGTTAATTGGTGGTTTCTTGTTGGTTAAGCTTAAGTTTCGTTTTACTGCTTACATTGACTTGGGTTTTGGTTTGCTTATGTAGGAATCCAAAGTGCTGGAACCATCTCAGTGTAATGGCTTCCTGATAGATTATTTTAACACTGTTTACTGTGACTAAGACAGGAAGCTATTTCAAGGCAGAAGAAATAATAGAAATGATGTTACCCTTTTCCTTATAGAAAAAAACAACAACTCCAAATGAATAACTAACTGGAAAAGAAAGGGCACTGCTTTTGATCAGAAACTATTGGTTTTCTGAAAGATCACAGCCCGAAATAAATGCAACAGAGTTTCAAAATGCAGAACCAAGACCCAGCAGGATGGCATATACCTATAAGCTCAGATATGCCTGAGGTAGGAGGACTGTTTGAGTCCAGGAGTTTGAGACTGTAGTGTAGAGTGATTGAGCCTGTGAATAGCCATTGTACTCCATCCTGGGCAGCACAGTGAGACACAGTCTCATAAATAAATAGATAGTAAATAAATGGACGTAGAACTAGCTTCGGGAGTTCTCTAAGCACAGAGAAAGCTACTGGGGGCCTCATAGCAGGCAATAATTTAGGCTTCCTCAGTGGGTACGGCCACATGGGTCATATCATCTATATACTTCTCTCCATCCTTAGTTTAGGCATCAAGTAACAGAGCTATCTCTAAGCCAGAGCAGTAAGTGTGAGTGATTGGATCAGTAAAATAAGATGGCAGGAGTTGGTACAAATGTATAAGTCATAATAAATGAGAATGAACTAAATTAAAAGACAGAGCACTCCCAGATTTGGTTAATAAAAAAAAAGAAGATGTAAAATAAAATACTTTTTTATAATAAAGTATTTATAATACTTTTTTATTTATTTATAATATTTATTTATATTTATTTATATTTATTTAATATAATATTTATTTATAATAAAATAAAATAAAAACAACATAGGAAGCTTGAAAATACAGGAATTAAAGGACAGAAATACTGGATACCTGCTTACACAAAATCCAGGAAGAGCAATGTTAATATTCAACAAAACAAGACTCAAGATGATTACTGAAATGCCAAAGAGGGTTATTTTGTATAACTAAGAAATACAATGGAAATCTAAAACAATCATGAATCTTAAGGCAACCAATGATATGGCTTTGAAATTCATAAAGCAGAAATTTCTAGAAATACCAGAAAAAACTAACAAAGTCACCATCACAAAGACTTTAGCACATCTCCTATGAAAATGACAGCTAAATGAATGGAAATTTTACAATACCTTCGTTTTGTTACATAGAAAATAGGGTGATATTCTTTAATAACCTGTATGAAACTCACAAATTGGCTCATATCCACAAATTGGCTCATAAAGAAAAGTGTAACATGCTTCATTCAAATTAACTTATCATAACTAAGTCAAATTAGAAATTACATTAAAAAAGGAAGACTTCCTTCCCCCTTCTTCCAAAAAAAAGTAAAAGAGGAAAGAAAAAGTACTATAGACTACAGAATTAGAAATAAATGAAGTTTTGGGTTTATGAGGAAATAATATAGAGTATTCTTTAAAAGTAAATGGAAGTGATAACACTGTAGTATATTAAAAACTGTGAGATATAGCCAAAAGTCTAATAAATGGATTTTTCCTCCTTAGAAACATAAACTATAAAACAAGGAATAGAAGATAAAAATAAAAGAACTGTGTTTTCATATATTCTAATTAAAACCCAAGCAAATGTAATGACATATGAAAGGACTTAATAAAATAGAAACCATGTACAATATACTTTATCAACAATACCAACAGATACTTAAGAAAAAGGTGAGCCTAGCAGATCGAAGTAAGAAAAAATAGAGATTGACATTTAACATTAGGAATAAGGAGACAAAAAACCCCATAACAGAGCGCAATGCCCAAATCCAAGCGCGACAAGAAAGTCTCCTTAACCAAAACTGCCAAGAAAGGCTTGGAATTGAAACAAAACCTGATAGAAGAGCTTCGGAAATGTGTGGACACCTGCAAGTACCTTTTCATCTTCTCTGTGGCCAACATGAGGAACAGCAAGCTGAAGGACATCCGGAACGCCTGGAAGCACAGCCGGATGTTCTTTGGCAAAAACAAGGTGATGATGGTGGCCTTGGGTCGGAGCCCATCTGATGAGTACAAAGACAACCTGCACCAGGTCAGCAAAAGGTTGAGGGGTGAAGTGGGTCTCCTGTTCACCAACCGCACAGAGGAGGAGGTGAATGAGTGATTCATGAAATACACAGAAATGGACTACGCCCGCGCTGGTAACAAAGCAGCTTTCACTGTGAGCCTGGACCCGCGGCCCCTGGATCAGTTCCCCCACTCCATGGAGCCACAACTCAGGCAGCTGGGCCTGCCCACCACCCTCAAGAGAGGTGTGGTGACTCTGCTATCCGACTATGAGGTGTGCAAGGAGGGCGACGTGCTGACCCCAGAGCAGGCTCGCGTCCTGAAGCTTTTTGGGTATGAGATGGCTGAATTCAAGGTGACCATCAAATACATGTGGGATTCACAGTCGGGAAGGTTCCAGCAGATGGGAGACGACTTGCCAGAGAGCGCATCTGAGTCCGCAGAAGAGTCACACTCAGAAGACGATGACTGAAAGGGACTCAGGACTGAAGGCCTCCTGGAACCTTCTGGGTCTCACTAGACCAGGCAGGACTGCTGCCGCCCCTCTGGAGAGAGAGCTGTTTATTTGTCTGTAGACAGGGAACGTGATGGGCGCTGACCTCCTGTAAAGAATAGAACTCTGGGCCAGGTGCGGTGGCTTACGCCAGTAATCCCAGCACTTTAGGAGGCCGAGGCGGGCAGACCATAAGGTCAGGAGATTAAGACCATCCTAGCTAACACGGTGAAACCCCATCTCTACTAAAAATAGAAAAAACAGAACAGAACAAAACAAAACAAACAAACAAAAAAACCCCATAACATTATTAAGCTTTATGTTGATAAATTTGAAAATCTAAGTAAAACAAGCAATTTTAAGTCAATTATAGTTACCAATGCTGTCTCAAGAAGAAATGTAAGTCTAAACAGAGAAAAAAAAAAGATGATAAAAGAAACTTAAAAAATAGCCATATATCCCTCAAAGAGAAGTAGCCTCTCATCTTTTATAATTCATTCCAGAAAATAAAAAGTATGGAAAATTGCTGTTTCTCTTACTATGAATTCATAACGGACCCAAGCAAGGTGAGAAAACATGAAAATGAAACTCTAGGTCAGTCTCTTTTTCAAATATGAGTAAAGGAATCCTCCATGAGAAATTAACAATAAGACTTAGTAGTGCATTTAAAAAATAGTACTTCCTCACCAAGTAGAGTTTTATCTCAATATCGAAAGGGTAGTTTACCAGTAGAATTTATCAGTAAAGGTGTCATATTGGCATATTAAAAAGAAAACAGGATTATATACGAGGATAATGTTACTAGATATAAAAAGAGAGAGGGGCCAGGGATGGTGGCTCACGCCTGCAATCCCAACACTTTGGGAGGCCAAAGGGGTTGGATTGTTTGAGCTCAGGAGTTCGAGACTGGCCTGGGCAATATGGCAAAACCTTGTCTCTACTAAAATTACAAAAAATAGCTGGGCATGGTGATGCATGCCTGTAGTCCCAGCTACTTGGGAGGCTGAGGCAGGAGGATCTCTGAGCCCAGGAGGTGGAGGTTGCAGTGAGCCGAGCTCATGTCACTGCACTCCAGCCTGGGTGACAGAGTAAGACCCTGTATTTAAAAAAAAAAAGAAAAAAAAGAGGGAGAGAGAGAGGAAGAAACCTATGAAATTTAACAACCATTTCTGCTAAAAATCTCTCAGTAAACACGGAATAGATAGGAACTTCCCTAAATTGATAAAGTGTATCTACCAGAAACCTATAGCAACCTGCATATGAAAGAGAGATATAAGAAATTTCCATCAAAGTCTCAGAACAAGCAGAGAAGGACTATTCTACATCCCCTTGGAGATGCTAGCCAAAGCAATGAGATGTACAACAGTAACACAGAGCACAATAAAGATTGGGGTAAATTCAGCATTATTTGCCGTTGATATTATGACTTAGACCAGAAGTCAACAAACTTTTTCTGTTAAGGAGCAGATAATAAGTATTTTAGGGATTGTAGGCCAGAAGACATCTGTGACAATTACTCAGTTTTGCCTGAATAACGTAGCAGAACTAAGATCCATTATATCTGTAGTAAAATATGTAAATGTGCTTAATTCATGTATTTTAAAGATTTTCAGAGTGAATTATAAGGCAAAACCCAATGCTCTGTGTTGTGTAAGAGACAGAGAAACAAACTGACTCAGGAAAGTTAAAATAAAAGGATGGACAAATGTGAATAAAAAGAAAGCAGGTGTTGTAGTCCTTGTAGTATTTTACAAGGTAGAATTCAAGCAGAATAGTAAATGAGACAAAGAAAGATGCCTGGTAATACTGAAGGTTGAAATTCATATTAGAAATAACTGTTATGAATAGCTATGTAGCAAAATACAGTGCCAATATTCATGATGGAGAAATCATAGGCTATGAAAGGAGAAATAGAAAAAAATACTAGTCTTAGGGGATTCTTCTTCACCTGTCTCATTTACTGACAGATCAAGTGGGGAAAAAGTAAGGATATGAAAGACAAAAACAGCAGAATTATTAAGGTAGATTTTATTAAAACATATCAAACTTGGTACCCTAACAATATAGAATATGCTTCTTTTCAAGTCAACATAAACACTCATTGTTATTCCAGTTAGTATGGCTGTGTAACAAATTACCCTCAAATTTAATGCTATGAAAGAATGACTTATTATGTTCAGATTCTGTGGGTCAGGTATTTCAAGAAGGGATAGTAGGAATGGCTTATCTCTATAATGTCTGGGGCCTCAATAAAAGACTTGAAGTCTGAGAGCTAGAATTATCAAAAGATTCATATGCTCATGTTTGGTGGTTGATGCTGGCTGTTGGCTAAGGACCCCCTTTTCCCTCCATGTGTGTCTCTCCATGTGGTTTCCTTTTGTTGGCTCATTTGGGCTTTTTCATAGCCTAGTAGCAGAGTTCTAAGGGTGAGAGTCCCAAGAGACAGAAAGACCCAGGCAGAAATTATAAATCTTTGATGACCTCAGAAATCATGCAGCATTACTTTGGCCATATTCTGTTCATTACGGTAGTTACGAAAGTTCTGCTGCTCACGTTCAAGGGAAGAACAAATAGACTCTGCTTCTTCTGGGGAGTGGCAAGATTCTGGAAGAGCATGTGGGACCAGAAGTGTTGCTCTGACTGATTTTGGCAAATAGTCTTCCCTAATAATATACTGGATCACAAACAAAATTTCAATAAATTTCAGTAGATAGAGGTAGTACAATAACACTGAGATCATAATATAATAAAACTAGAAATAACAAAATTAGATTGCAAAAAAGCCCTTCTACCCAGAAATTTTCTAGTACTCTTAAATTTCAAGTCAGAGATAACATATGTGGCTAAGAATTCCTGGGGGATTAAAAACAAACAACAACAACAAAAAAGATAACATATAAGCCTAAACTGTAGAACAGCTAAAGAAGTATATTAATGAAACCATTACCTATGAGAATGTATAGATAGATTTAAGGTAATTATTAGAGAAAAACAGATAGCTTGAAGTGCATATATTAACTTGAAAAAATAAGCAAAAAATGTAAAAGATATATTAAGCATCTGACTCAAAAACAGTATCAGCCTCATAAAGGAAAGTGGAAGGGAGGAATTTTTAAAGTTAAAAATAAATATTAATAAGCTAGAATATAAAAAGTGTAGACCAAAAGCTATTTTTTTGAAAAACTAAATTATTAACTATCCCAATAAAGGAAAAATAAAGAAAATGCAAATATACAAAATAAAAAGATAAAAAGCCAGAGTAACAAGAGAAAACTAAAATAATCCTAAGAACAAACTGTGTTTAATTCTGTGCAAGTATCTGAAAATCTAGATGAAGTGGATAATTTTGTAGGAAAATATAATTTCCCAAAGCTGACCCCAGAAGAGATAGAAGATTGAAATCATTTGATTTCCACAGGCAAAATAAAGTTCGTAAAGACTTATCACTTCTCCCACAAAAACACCAAGCCCAGGTGGTTTTACTGGAAAATTTTACCAAACTTTAGAAGAGTAGATACTTATAGTATTCTGCTAAATGTTTAACAACTGGGTCTGGGGGCTGGGGCAGGGAGTGAAAAAAGCCGTGATCTGTACTGTTTGCTGATTTCTAAGCATAAATATTTCTGTCATAACTTATTTCAAGCTACCTGTGTGACATCACTTGAAGTGAAGATGAGAAGAGATGTACAAATAGGCTGTTGTGAGTCAGTACGAGCTGGCTTTTGCATACCATGGAGCTGATCCCAATGCTATTTAAACTGTTGCAGGGTGTGGAAGTACTTTTTACTCTTACAGAAGTATATTTACAGAGTAAAGAAGTACTTCCAAATTTCTTTTGTGGAGTACATAAGGCCTTTATAGAAACACTGATAAGGTCTTTACAGAAACACTGATAAGGATTACAGAGAAGATGACTACATACTCACTCCAATGTTAAATATAGGTGCAAAAATACTAATTGAAATAATTACAGACAGAATCTAGCAGCATAAAAGCAGAGTAAAACATCATGACCAAGTAAGATTTATTCCAAGTATTCAATGAAATTTCAGTATTAGGATACTGATTTATTTTTTTAGTAGATCTGACAGTGAAACCCATAATTATATGGATGCCAAAATGGCTTTGGCCAAAAGTTTTTATAACCATTCTTGATAAAAAACATTCAAAAATAGATGCATACTTCCTTAATATGAAAAAACACATCCATCTGAGTCCAAAAGCCAACATCAAACTTAGAGGTATTCCTATGAAAGTAAGAACAAAACAAGATCTCTGTTCCTACCTATTATTTAATGTTTTACTAGAAATACTAACCAAAGCAATTAGATATGAGAAGAGATTACAGGCATGAAAGTGGAAAGCATATTATAAAAGTTTCATGTTTACAAGTGATTTTTTTTTTTTTTGATGGAGTCTTGCTCTGTTGCCTAGGCTGGAGTGCAGTGGTATGATCTTGGCTCACCTCAACCTCAGCCTGCTGGGTTCAAGAAATTCCCCTGCCTCGGACTCCTGAGTAGCTGGGATTACAGACTCATGCCACCATGTCTGGCTAATTTGTTTTTTTTTTGTATTTTTAGTAGAGATGGTGTTTCACCATGTTGGCCAGCAGGCTGATCTTGAACTCCTGACCTCAGGCAATCCGCCCGCCTCAGCCTCTCAAAGTGCTGGGATTACAGATGTGAGCCACTGCACCCGACCAGGTGATTTTTACACTTGGAATTTAAGGGAAAAAACTAAAAATCTAACAAAATAACTCAGTGAGAAAGTAAAATATACAGTGAATATGCAGAATCATTAGACTTTTTATATTGAAATGAAAGCCTGTTAGTATTTTGAATGAAAAACTTCATTTACAAAAGCAACATAAAAGATAATAAATTGGGAATATTATAATCAAATATTAACAAAAATATACAATATCTCCAAGAAAAAGCACAAAAACTTTCTAGAAGAGTATGCACAAGAATGCTTAACATTAAGAACAGACATTCATATTATTTTATAGGAAAACTCAAGATCATAAATATGTCAGTTAACTCTTTGTAAATTTATAAATTCATTATGAAATCATGTAACAAAGCTTTTTTTCTTCCTTTTTAAACTAGAAGAACTGAATCTAAAGGCCTTGTGGAAAATATGCAAAGATAATAGCTGGGATTATTTTTAAAAAAGAATTATAATGAGGGAAAACCAGCCCTATTGGATATAAAATACATTATGAAGTTTTAATAATTAAAACAATGTGGTGCTGGCACAGGAATCCCCAGAATAATGGAATAGACTAAGAAGTCTAGAACTAGACTCAGTTACATGTAAAAATTTGTATATGGTAAAGTAGTATCTTAAATAGGTAGGGAAAAGATGGGCCATTCAATGTATGTTTTTGGGACATATAGTAGGCATTTGGAAAAAAATTTAGATACATACCTAATACCTTACAGCAGGATAGATTGCAAATGGATTAAAATTTTAAGTGAAAAAGAAAAGAAATCATAAAAGTATTAAAAAAAGCATAAGATAACTCATAATTCAGAAACCCGGATATAAAAAGCAAAAATAGACAAATTTGACTTTATTAGAAATACTCTTGATTTTATTTTAAAAAATTATTGTGTTCCTTTTACACAGGAACACAAAACCTTTTAAACAAAGTCAAAAATGAACATTGAACTTAAAAAATTATTTGGGAATTGTGTTACAGACCATGATAAATTTAGATATATATTCATATATTTTATATATATTTATAAATTTATATATATAAATAAAAGAGAATAAAACAAGGTGTAGAATAGTATGTATAGTATACTGCTACTTATGCATAAAAGATAGGACAATAAGAATCTATATTTATGAAAAAATTCTGAAAGATGCATGATAATAGTGACAGTTTATGGATGGGAGAACTAGGCATGGAAAAAGAGTATGGTGGGAAAAAGACTTACCTTACTCCTGCATTTACTTTAAAGCTTTGGACCATGTTCAAGAATAAACAAATTGAATTTTCAAAGACCAAAATAAAATTCATAGTGCCAATAACCTAACAATTACACATGGCCAAAGGGAAGTACACAGAATAATATTCATTGAAACATTTTTCTAGTAGTAAAAAACATACAAAAATTACATGTCTATCAGGAAAGAAATGATTAAAATACGGTAAATTTGTAATATTGAAGGCTATGTAGCAGTTAAAAAAAGGTTAAGGTAAGCAAAATACTAACATAACAAAGATCTCCAAGACATATTTTTGAGCAAAAACATGTTTGAGTGCAAAAGATTTGTACGGTGCTGGCATAGCTTATTTATTTAAGAGTACAGTGCTATACACATTTTTGTATTTAAAAGCACAAAATTTTACACACATGCAGACACACACACTAATCTATAAATACATAGAAATTGTTTTGAAAGTGTAGACATAAAACTCCTAACAATAATTACTTCTATGGGAGGACTTCGGAGTGGAAGAGAGTAGAAGAGGGTGAAAAAGGACTTCAGATTTTTCAGTATATGAGTTTTTATTAAAATTTGCTAATATTTTACTCATATAATAATAATAAAAAGTCCCAAAGAAGGTGATAACTTTGGGTGATTTATAACTGTTTTGGAGACTTTACAAGTTTGTTTCCCCAAGGCCAAGTGACAAATTGTTTCTGTGAAAACATCCCTTTTTTTCTTCAAATTTAAATATTCCAAATGTTGAGAATTCACAGTAAACTTGCTGTACTCTGTCACTGTTGAGGAATGGGATAGTCACATGAATCAAATATGCTGGTAAATAAAGAAATACGGAGAAAAATGTAGAGGTACGTGCATATATTGTTTGGCTTATAATCTACTGAGAATGGAAAGGAAGACATTAGCATTAAGAATATTCTTTATTGAGTGAATTCTTTAGAGCCAAGCACTGTGCTGGTATCTTTACATATGTTCGTGATCTCATTTAATCCTGGAAACATCTCATAAAAGTGGATATTATCCCCATTTTATATATGAGGAAATTGAAGCTTAGAAAGATATTTTGTTGTTTACCCAAGGTCCCAGTGCTAATAAGTGTCCTCCATGAGACGCAAAACCAGGTCTCTCTAACACTGAAGCCTGTGTTCTTTCCCCTGTTCCATTCTGCCCCCCAGTAAAATGCACAACAATACAACTACACTGAATACATATTAATGTTTCTTGATGATTAGGAGAGTACTTCTGGCTTTTTTGAGTGCTTTGGAATCCTGTTATGAGCGTCAATTATCTGAGTACTAGTGAAGCATGGAAATGATGTCTAATTGGAGATATCTAGTTAAAAGAAAGCAGAGTAATACTGCATTGACAGAATTTAGTGCTTTTATTACAGATAGATAAAGGTATGGCAAAATCACTGGTGTGATTCTTGCATATCCCCTTTATTAATTGATCTGCATATTCTGAAGGCCATTATTCCCTCTATACTGATTCCAAATGTTCTGTCTTTATTAGTCCCTTTATACAAAACCTTGTATCTCTATTTGTCATCCTAAAAATATTGCTTAAAAACATGATGCAGTTTCTCCCCACATTGGAATCTGATAATGAAAGGTCTTATCTCTATAGCCTGAATTAACATGAGCAGAATTTAGGTATACTACGCCAGTAGCTTCATGGACAGCCCCTTTGGTTATAGATTATAAATGCCATTTAATGAAAGCACAGGATGGCTCCTGAGTGTCTAGTAAACTTCAACAACCACCTGAGAGATACCTCCGTGTGACTGCATAAAATGGAAATAAAGAATGGCAAATAACCCATTGACTATGCACTTTCTCACCCGCTGAGAGCAAAACGCAATCTGATGCAATTTTAGTACTTACATGCCTCTGGGGAAAATAGACCCCTAAAAATCACCGAGTGCAGCACTGGAAGAATTCCTTAAATTTGTGCTATGCTTGGTGTTATAAAACCCAAGGAACCTTAGATGCTCTTCTTGAGTAAAATGGACTGGTAATTTTGTTTTGTTATATTATCCAGCAAGCGTAATGATAATGGGTCACATGCAATTTAAGAAAAAATTAAGTCTAATAAGAAAAATCTCTAATAAATACTAACAGCATCTTATTGGTATCATCATTGGTCTAACCCTTCTATTAACATTTGTTTTTTTACATATTAAATGGTCTGTAATATGTTGAAAATGAAGAGGATAGTAAAAATTAAAACAGACATTCGAATAATATATGCATTGTACAAATGTTTGCATGTTTCTTCCCTCAGGCAAGTACTAGGAGGTGTGGTATATGCAAAGGAGTGGTGCTAGGATAGAGCAGGAGATTTTGATTTTAGATATGCTGAGCAGTGAAGATGCTCCATGCAGGGGATAGACCTCATCGTTAACCAGGAATGCAACCAATTAAATGAAAGACAGAGATTAGAAATCAAAATGCAGCCCTGAGGAAAGTATACAGTTATCCCCTCAAATCAGGCTTCTTCTGGGCCACTGAGAAAGGGTGAACAAACTTAGGGAATCTCTGGTACCCAAGCAAAGGGCCTCGGGGTTCCTGTGCATTGATAGCTATCCATCATGGGCAATGTGGTAGAGTGGGATAGAGCAAGAAGGGTGTATTCAGGAAGCTCCCTTTATTAGAAATGTGCTTCTCAAGCCTACATAAGAATCTCCTAGGGAACAATCATAAAGTAAAAGTGCTTAAGCACCTATTTCCATTGATTCTGATTCAAGGGAACTGGGTAACACCCTGGCATCTACTGTTTTTAATGAGTTCTTCTGGTAACATGTCTGCACGTAATCACGTGAAGAGCACTGCATTAAATGATATTGACAAGGAATCTCTTTCCCCTAGTCCTTTCCACCATGTGATTTAGGAGAATAGCAACTATTTCCAAACCCCACTGAATAGTGGCAGCCACAAATGTCTTGCCATGTCAGGCTCTCAATGGTTTCTGAGAAAAATTAAGCAGCCTTCAGGAGGCTAATCTATGATTAGGTATTTGCTATGCAAGACACTGTACTATGTGTAGAAATGACAAAGGTCCCTGCCTTAAGGAACTTACAGTTTAGGAGGACCTAGCAGACAGAAACTCAAACAAATAAATGCAGCAAAGTGTGACATGTGCTGTGAAAAACCATTTGTATAGGATAGTGGGGACAAATGGGGTTTGGTCATTAGCTGAAGGGTTGCCTAAGTCAGCATAAGGCTTGCACAAAGGAGTGGCAGATGAGGACATCACAGAAGCCATGCTGAGGAGGTCAAATACTTGGGTAGTATCCATATGTTGGTCGTAAATGTGTGTAGGAGGGAAGAGCATGAAATAACTCCCAGGTTTTTCGGGCCAGAATGTCTTTGTGGAAGGTGGAGCCGTTATGAGGATCAGCATTTGGAAGAAGTGGATTTGAAGGGAATGTTAAGTGTGAAGTGTTCATAGTCTGTAAATGCAGATGTTATAGGTTGTGGGTCAGCAAACTTTTATCACAAAGGGCCACATAGTAAGCATTTTAGGCATTGCAGGTCAGTCAGTCTTTGCCATGACCACTCAGCTCTGCCATTGTAGTGTGCAGGTAGTCACAGGCAATATGGAAGCAAATGGGGCTGGCTGTGTTCCAATAAAACTATTTAGAGGCCGGGCGCGGTGGCTCAAGCCTGTAATCTCAGCACTTTGGGAGGCTGAGACGGGTGGATCACGAGGTCAGGAGATCAAGACCATCCTGGCTAACCCGGTGAAACCCCGGGTTTCACCAAAAACCATAAAAAATCCAAAAAACTAGCCGGGTAAGGTCACGGGCGCCTGTAGTCCCAGCTACTCGGGAGGCTGAGGCAGGAGAATGGCGTGAACCCGGCAGGCGGAGCTTGCAGTGAGCTGAGATCCGGCCACTGCACTCCAGCCTGGGCGACAGAGTGAGACTCAAAAAAAAAAAAAAAAAAAACACACTATTTAGAAAAACAGGCAGTAGGCCAGATTTGGCCCACGGGAGCTAGTTTGCCAATCCTGCTGTACGTATAGGTATGATTAGAAGATAAAAATATAAATGTAGCTATGTTGACTCACATACATATTATATATATATACACCTAGTATCTTTCTATGTAGACATATAATCATACCTACTTGATATAAATGCTGCACTTCCTGCTTATTTGGGATAAAGAGGTTTTTCAAACTATCCAAAAGTCAAATAATGATTGTCTGTAAGGAAACAATTAAATATGAAAATATAAATTAAAGCAACAAAATACATTTTGTACTCAATGGTTTAGCAAAATTTAAAAATCTGGTGATACCAAGTGTTAGCAACATTGCAGAGCAACAAAAATTGAAAAGCAATTTTGATGGGAGTTGTGAATTAATATATCTCTATTGGAGAACAATTGATTATTTTCTAGTGAATTTGAATATATATGCCAATCCTAAGATCCAGAAATCTCACTCCTAGGACTCTACCACAAGAAAAGCTATTATATGTGCTCAGATCAATTATGAACTATACTCATAGCATAACCAAACAAAAAACAGAAGCCGGAAACAACCCAAATGATTCATTAAATAAAGTGAAATAACATTCAATATGGACAAATCTAAAACTCAAAAGAAAAGAAACCCACTGAATGATACCATATAATATCCTTTATATAAAGCTTGAAAGTGCAAAATAAAACACTGTTGTAAAGGGTCCTTACATTTTTGGCAAAACTAGGATGAAAACCATGAAAATGAAAAATTCAAAATGCAGGTAGGTGGAGGCAAAAAAAAAAAAAAAATTTCTGACCTGATAGGAACAACCAATGGTATTTATTTATTTCTAAGCTTGGTAATGGGCAGACAGATATTTTTTAAATGATAATTCTTATTTTACATATATTATATTTGTTCCTTAACATCAAACAAGTCTTGCATGATAATGAAAAGGCAAAACCAAAATCTTACTAAGTTATCAATTTTATATTTTCAAAAATAATTAAGTCAAGTTTATTCTTTTGTTCAAAAGAAACATTCATTTTGGCGACTGATTTTTTTTTTTTTTTTTTTTTGTCTAGCTCAGTTTCTTTCCAGTCATGTCACCTCTCCCTGTGATGCAGGGTCAGCTGGCTTCCAGTGTTTCAGCTGGGCAGGAGTCGGGGGATTATGGATAGCACAGAAGAGGGAGGAACATCAGGAAGGAGCTAACGTGGCTGGTATAGGGTCATTTGAGTTCCCTATCTCTAGGAGAATGAGCATTGTCTTTGGCATAGGACCAAATGTGGTCAGAATCCTCCCTGTCACTCAGAAAGTAATTCCATTGCTGTCTTAATATTACCCTAGTCATCTGGGGTTGCAGGGACACTGTGTAGTGGTCTTGTGGTGTGGAAGCTATTGCTACATAATGTTTTATTTCTTGAATATCACTTTGTAGTGTCATGATTACAAGGCTTGGAAGAAGATAAACTCTCTGTCCATTCCGAATATAAATGGGCACTTGAGATGAAACCACCTCATTAATTTCCCCTTGTTGCTGAAGTAGAATCTGAATCCAAACCACAACACAACCTAGCCCCTAAATCTCTATTAAAAACCACCTTGGGTAGTCTGGTAAAGCTTTATTTAAAGTCAGCAGAGAATTATAAAGTCAAAAGTGAAAAATGGTACAACAAGAAAGAATCATAAAAAAATACTAGATCAGTTAAATGTAGTCAAAGGCAATTTAGTGTGTTCTGGCACCAGCACTTATTGATGCAAAGAATGTGATGTGTCAGGGGTTGGCAAGAGCATGTAGGAAATGCAGAATGAAGGATGCAGCTCCATGTGTTGACTCCGAAACAGCCATACACGGCCTGCAGAGTTTGCTTCAGCTACCTTGCTTTTGTATCAGAAATTTCAGGGAGAATATTCGAATTCCTCCAGGATGGACATCTTTCTTCTGTTCTTTTGTTCTGGATATAGTTTATGTTTTAAAGTAGAATTCTTTCTTTCATGGAGATAAGCTAACATAGAGACTGTGTAAATCAGGTCTCACCAAACTAATATAAAGACTGTGTAAACTGGGTCAGACCAGGAGGGTAAGTAACACTTGCTGGTACTTCTGAGTATCCTAGTATTCTAGTTTCTCCGGGGCTGCTACAGTTATCTGCTTTTTTACATCCCTCTCCAAGGTGTGAGGGTTTCTGCCTCATCTTCTTCGCCCCTTTAGTTTCCCATTCACCAATATTAGCAGGTTTGCTCAGTAATGAACACAGCTACCAATGTTATGCACCCACCCTTTTCCAGGCACTGTGCTAGGCCCTGCATATACATTCTCTCACTAATCCTCAACAAGCCCCGGTGGTTCTTAGAACTCTTGTCTGAAAAAAAAAAAAAAAAAAAAAAAAGCCCCTGTGAGATAGGTCTTATTAGCATGTTGATTTTACACATAAGGACAACTAGGGCTAAGAGACTTAGAACTCATTTGAGGTGCCACAGAAACAGGACTCACCAGGCCGGACTCCTGTGTAGGAGCAGGCGCTATGCAAGAAGTGTTGGTTCTCTGACTCCATCAAAAGGTGGGTGCCCGTACCTCTAGGAAACAGTACAGGATAGCATAGTGTCAAGAGCATCAGGCTGAGGTCTGGGTTTGAATCCTGGCTTTGCCGCTTATTGACTCTGTGGCTCTGGACAAGGTACTTGACCACTCTGCATCTCTGTCTCCATGAAATAGGAACAATAATAACACCTGCCTTACTGAGGTTGTTGTGAGGATTGTGTAAGTTGCTATGAATGGTTTCAAATAGTTATTGTGGAAGTGCTGAATGGTAGTCCCCCTTACCTCTAGGGGATGCATTCCAAGATCCCAGTGGATGCCTGAAACCATGGAGAGTACTGAACCCTATGTATACTGTAACATTTTTTTTCATGTACATTTATACCTGTGGTAAAGTTTAATGTAATTATTAGGCATGGTAAGAGATAACGATAACTGATAGTAAAATAGAACAATTATAAGAATATTACAGAATCACTGCTCTTGCACTTTGGGGCCATTATTAAGTAAAATAGGGTTGCTCGGACACAACCACTGCCATACCACAACAGCCAATCTAATAGTTGAGACAGCTTCTAGGTGACTAAGCGGCCGATGCTATATACAGAATGGACACACTGGACATAGCAATGACTCACATCCTGGGCAGGATGGAATAGGACAGTGTGAGATTTTATCATGCTACTCAGAATGGCATGCAATTTCAAACTTGTGGATTGTTTATTTCTGGAATTTTCTATTTAATATTTTCGGACTCTAGTTGACTGTGGGTAACTAAAACCATGCAGAAAGTGGATAAGAGGGGACTACTGTATACATGTTGTTGTTGCTGCTGTTTCTATTATTATTATCAATAGTGTTGGTATTTTTGTCTTAAAAATATATCCCCTAAAAGTAGAGTGCCTTCACTGAAAGAAGTGGTTGTGGATGGAATCAAGGACGGGGAGGTGGAAGGACCTGCCCCTGTTACAGGTCAGATGGGAGGATATTCTTAGACATGCCACTCATTACCCTTCAAATCCCACTTTGGTGTGGGCCATATCCATTTTTGGTAAACTCATTTGCCCCAAATGAAGCAGCTTTTGAAGATCAAACAAGAAAACTGGATTCTTTGAGTATATCCAGCTTGAGTACTTCCATGTTCAAAACGCCTTTCTTTCCTGTCTACAGATTCACCTCTAGGAGAGAAGGAAAGAGGTTTAGAGACTTCCTTTGGATCTAGCAGCTCTTATCAGAGTCTCAATGTAGATTCAAGAGGAGTGATTGGTATGCTGTAAATGCTTTAGAGGATCTGAAATAGATTAGAGAAACCTATTCAGAGGATAAAGGCAGGACAAGAGGGAACCATTAATCTCATGGACATTACATTCCCTAAGAACTTTTTTTGGGAATGAACAGAAACATGCCAGGCCATGTGCTGTCCATTTGCAGTTCTTTGAGCTGTGGACTTGTGTGCATGTGTGTGATAGATTGAGGCCAATGTCGTTGCCTCATTTGCAATGGTTCTTAAACTTGAAAAGGAACTGAAAGGTTGACACATGCATGCAGAGTCAATGCAGATGATTCGACTGAAGTAGTCCTGACAAATACCAGGGCTCTCCACATTGTCAGGAACAGTCTGATGATGACACGTTCGAAGTTCCGCAGACTGGCTTGCATCTTAGTAAATGTGTATGATCAGGAGAGACATAGTTATGCCGTGGAGAGTTCTGAGATGTGAAGAGAACAAGTTAATTGTTCAGCCTCAGCTGAGACCTTTCACTCAAGTCATTAATCACAGTGTACAGTCTGGAGTCTTGGCTCTGAAGTTCGATTCTTTAGGCTGCTTTCCTGCTCCAGATGAAAGCTCATTCCAGGTGCTGGCCATTTGTGTTTTCCTCCAGCCAGGCTGATTTATGGACCTGGAGATGTTTTCTGGTTTTTCCAAATTCTGTTCCATTACTTTGTAATAAGGGGGGACATGTGATTTCTGGCTTTTTGCGGATCCTCAGTTTTAACATCCCTAATACCAAAGATTTTTAAAATTAGTCTGTGGTCTGCTTTCTGTGATCTGGAGAATAAAAATGCTGTTCTGTGTTTTGAGTACCAAAGTTAAGACTTAGGGACTCTTATTTCTTTCCCCTTGGGCTGGAGTTGAAGTTGCAAGGGACAGGCAGGAACCTCTGTTCCTGCCTTCACCATCCCAATGCAAATTAAGGCTTGGGAAGCTCTAGTGACAACAACTCACTGCAGGTGTTGGAGATATCACGGTCCCATGTGAATGCATATGGCTCAGGGTATAATATTAAAGGCCTTCCACACTTGGGCTAGGTCTCCGGTGACAGTGTAAGGCAATATTGAAGATTTCAAAAGAGAATCTGAGTGTCAAAGGAGGACATTGTGATATGGAGGCTGAACAGCATGCTGTCAAGTGTTACCTGTTTGACTGAAAGGTAAACCAGATCTGAGTTGATATGGGGCAACAGATCCCTTGGGAGTTTTCCCAGGAGGATAGAAGTGTGTCACAGGAAAGTAATTGGAAATTGATATTTGGCATATCTCTGGGTTACTTTTTATTCCAGATAATACCAAGAGTCACTTGGTATTGGCCAAGTGTCGTTAGTGACTTATACATCAAATCCCACAACCCATTGCTGAAATACAATCTTCTCTTCGTTGACAGTAGCCAGCTGCTTCCTGGTCCTCTGCTTCCTAACTAGTACTTTATGTTAGAGGCCCATGGCCCTGGTTTAGGTGAAATGAATGGTAAAAATAGAAATTCAATCTTATAAAAAACCTGTCTATAATTTTTAAAAATTGATATGTAAACTGTGTACGTATTTATGGAGTGCATGTGGTATTTTGATACATTCATATAATGTGTAATGATTAAATCAGGGTGTTTGTGATAAATCACCTCCAACATTTATCATTTCTGTGTGTTAGGAACATTTCAAATCTTCTAGCTGTTTTGAGATATAAAATAAATTATTTTTAACTATAGTCATAATTGTGCGGTTGAACATGATGTCTTCTATCTAACTAAATGTTTGTGTCCATTAACCAGCCTCTCTTCATTCCCCTGCACCACACCAATTCTACCTTTTGATAATTCTCTGAAATAAAATTTTCACTGTCAGTGCTGTCCTTAAAATTCAACTCAACTCAACAGGTACTTGTTCAGAGCCTCCTACAGGCTTTATGTTGTGTTGTGTGCCATGGGACCTATAAAATAAGAATCAGACATGACCTTTGCCCTTGAAAAGCTTATGAGCTCATAGGAAGGATGATGTGCTTATGAAACACATTTTACATGGCAAGATAAGCTATCGTGTATGTGACAAAGTGACTAGAATCGGGAATAAGTGCAGAGTCAGAAAAATGAGAGTAGGTTGTATTGGAATTGTCAGAGAAGACTTTATGGATGAGGTGGGACAAAGACACCAATATCCTAAACCCAGAACTGTCCCTTAAAGAAATTGTGAGAAGCACAGCATCAGGTTACTAAGAAATTATGGAGCCCTTTTAAGTGAAAGTAAATTTGTTCAATATGAGAATGGATTAATTTAGTTCAATAAATATTTATTGAGTACATGCTATGTGCCAACAACTATATCTGATGTGATCAAGGAAGAATAATGAGTACAAAGGGGACATGTGTGTATTCTCAGATGCTAACTTCTCTCACATAGGTGTTTAAAGTTATTCCTGGTCTGTTGATTCCAAAGTCTGTGATTTTTACCATTCACTGTTCAACCTCTCAAAAAGACTTTCTCATCCAAGATATATTTGGGTTGAGGAGCTGAGTCTAATTTTTTGTGTGGTGGAAAAAGGCATGTCTAACTTCATAAGTTGTATGAAGTATAAAGAGTTGCATGCATGCTGATTGTGAAAGAAAGGGACATTGAATTAGCACTGAATGTGGGCCTAAATTATTAGGTTAGGGAGTATTTGGAATAGCATTAGAAAAGCCTGAACGTGACCCACATTCAGGGCTATAAGTGAAGCCCAAGTTCTCTATAGATCAAGCTTTTCTTGGAACTTGTATCGTGCCCCTTGACAGCTGATTTGGAAACCCAATTAGAAAGGCCTCCCATCATCAGAGGTGAGACAGTTTTGCACTGAGCTTTGTTACTTGAGAAGTTTAAAATTGGCTCCACCCAGATATATGGATAACTCACTAAAATCTAGAATCGATCTGTATTCCTCCTTGTAAAATAAGGAAAGCCATTATGTGTTCATTTCTTTGGGGACAGGTATAACTGGACAATTGCAAACGGTTTTAGAAAGAAAACAATGTCAGGATGATAGTGGTGGTACTAGTCATCATCATGGAGATGGTAGCTATTATTCCAAATATCCAGATAATTTTAAAATAATATAACCATAGAACCCTATTAAATGCTAGAAAGAATCTAAGATATCAGGCATTGAGGCACAGAGGTGTCAGAGTTTATTTAGCTAAGCAATACCAGAAGACAACTAGAAAATCCTGCTTCCTAGCTGGCAGTCATTTGCATACCACAATGAGACCCCTGCTTAGTAACCCCTGCATTTCTGCAACCCATGTAACTGCTTTCTGAAGCTAATTTAGGTATCAAATAAAAAATGGAATTTTGAGAAAACCGTATTTTTTTTTTTTTTAACTGAAGGGATTGGTGGAAGGAAAAGCGAGAAGAAATTTGAAATCTTGGTTCCTGACATTTTCCTTACTGTTCAATTACTCTCTTCACTGGAAAGGTTCATCTTGGCCTTTATGGGTGACACATCCACATGTGGTCGCTCACTCCTATGCGTGCGTGTGCATCTGTTGATATGCATTCTTCTTCTCATCTGTAGGCATTTTACAAATAATGGCTTGTGTGCGGGTGTGTTTTTTATCATCTTATTTTTTTAAATGAAAATGACAACTTGAAAATTCTTTGCAGAAATAATTCTTCTATGGTAAAGAAATTTCAGCATGTCTTCCAGGGTCATCTTTGGGTCACCTAATTTCGTGGAGGAGTTGGTGGGTGGGAGAGATATAAACAGTGACTTTGGAATTTTTATCTTTCCATCCTGTGGCAAGTGGGCAAAGTTGGTAACAAAGAAGGTTGGTTGGTGGAGAACTAGGAAAATATATTCAAATAAGAAAGGTATAACAAGGTTGTGAGTGTATACCAAAAAATTGGCAAGTGCAAAACAAAAAATTGGCAAGGCATAGAAAGACAGAAGAGGAGGCATGGATACTCTTCCCCTCCCTCCAACCCTGCTCCTCTGCTGAAGCCATTGCTGGGGTGTGGGCGGGATCAGGAGAGTATATAAAGGAGCTTGGACTTTGCAGTTGTAACTCTTCTTTTTGATGAAGCTGTTTTGGAAGCTTTCTTCTTGAATAGAGCTAGGGGGATCTGAGGGAGGCTCAGAAGAGAGGAGAAAGGCCATTTGGAACTCGATCCAGGTTCTGGGTATAAAGATGAGGAAGTATTACAGGGTTTCTGTAAACCAAGGAGTTCAGGTTGGCAGGATGGAAATCTGACCCAGATTTTACTCACCAAACTATGCGTGTGGAGGTGCACCTCAGAGGGGTACCTTTTTCATATTTATCCAAAGCACTGTGTAGAGCAGACTAGTCCCTGGATAAGGGAATTTTAAACTTCCTTCTAAGTTTTCCAATCCTATCTGCATATTTTCAGAGCTGGAGTTTCTAAGCAAGGCATTCTATATTTGTTCTCTTGGGTAGTTAAAGCACAGACAGCAGGGAAGCATGGTGGCTCACAGAGAGAACTAGCTGCAGAGACCACCTTATCCAATGAACGAAGTAAGTATAAAATGGAAATGACTAAAGGGGTCCTTGATTTCACTCTCTTGAGAAGGCATCCACAAAGCCAAGTGCCTGGAGACCCACATTTCCAGCTTATCTCGTCTCCAGTCTCCCTTTAGGAAGGCTGTGAGCAAGCCTGGCCTTCGTGGTTCTTTACTTCCCTGTCTGCAAACTCCCTGCAATTATTATGCAGATCCTTACGCTGTGTACCATGGGAGTGTGAGGCCTCTGGAAGAAACTCTTGACTTTGAGGAGCTTGGAGGCCTTTGTGAAAACAGGAAAGACAAGCACAATCCTAGTAAATGAAGTGTGTACAAAGCCTGTTTGACAACAAAGTCCTCTCTAGAGGACCTTGAAAAATCAGAGACCGCCATTCCATATGGAGAGGTCCTTCCACCCTCACCTCAGTGGTTGTTTTTCTCTCACTGAAGAATGAAAACGGTAAATGGCCTGAAGCAAGCTAAAAGCAGATCCCTCGGCTTTATTCATTTCCTGACTGCAATACTTGGTGGTAGTATTAGTAAAGGCTCTGGCAGTCCTCATAGGAGAAATGCCAGTAATGAGGCAATGGAATGTTCATTCACCTGCTTTATGTTCTTTTGGAAATAACATGATTTATAAAAGAATACAGAATCATAATTGCCAGCCAAGATGTCATTTTAACCTTAGGATGTCCAGAAACAAAGAGATATTACATCCTTTGTTCTTGGAACACCACTGGTGTCAAATTATGCACAGCGTTTCCTCTTGGCATTTAGTGCTTGTGAGCCTAACAGCAACCAAACACTGACTTCAGAAAGATGATGCTTCTGATGGTTTTCTCACCTGAATATCTCCTTGGTGCTATGGGAGACAGCATGGGCCTCCTAGCTTCCCTGCATTCTGATAGAGCAGGAGCCAGGAGGCATGGCAGTCTTAGAAATGGCTAAGGGTTGGGGTATACTGTCTTTGGCCTCTATCAAAGGAGCTGAACAAGAGTCCCATTAAAATGCTGGTGAAATAATTCATAACCTTGGTTTTATCTGCACATCAACATATGCCAACAGATGCTCAGTGCAAAACATGAATATTTGATTAATATAACATCAGGCATCTGGAGCAGAGAGCAGTGGAATGTTGCGGGGTGAGTAGGACTGAAATGTTATCCATCTAATCACAGCTGTCTGAATGCACATAGTAGGCATTGAAAATATCCGTGATTATATTTTCGTTGATTTGAGTAACTCTGTTGCTTGGTTTTGAGCCCAGATGTTTGGCGTCCGGCTGGAACTGTGTGCTCTGCCTCCTGTCATCGGTCTCATCAGCACGCAGATGTTCGGCAAGGGACAGCATTCCTCTAGTCTCCGTTGTAAGGCCTCTTCTCTCTTCTCCCAGCCCATCCACTTGGGCTCCTGTGACAGTCAGCCACAGAACACATCGCAGGTCACCCATGGAGCTTGGTGTAGAAACTGTCCCCCACACCATTTTGTCATTGTGGTTTTATCTGAAGGCAGAGAACACTCGAGCCTCAGCTGACAGAGTAGACTAATGCTGGTGACAAGTACTTGAGTGGTCATTTCATCATTCATTCCATTGGTCATTGAAAAAATGTTGAGTAAAGGCTTATTAGTCCACAGCACTTCCCTGAAACCTGAAGAAGACATAGGAGAAGACCCTTGGTAGGAGAGGGAGAAGGTTACAATGTAAGTGAGAATATGAGACATTCATTAACTTCTAGGGAATGATAGGACTGGTTACATTAGTGCTGAGGACATTCACAGCAGAGGGGAGGGGAAGCTAGTTGGTAGAGTGGATAGATAGCACACTAGATCCAAGTCTGTATCTTGGATCTCTCTCATAACAGCAGCATGTGGCTGAAAACCCAGACCTCAGTTTCCTCTGTAAAATAAAGGAGATGCATTAAGATGCTTTCTATGCTCTTCCGTACTATCCTTCAGTGCCACTTTCCTCTGATCAAGAATTGAAGAGAACCGCATATTCCCATGGTTTAATTTTCCCAGAAGACCTAGGACTGACCACTTTCATAGGTAATCAGATAGACTTCTAATAGTCAAAGGACCCTATGAATGAAAGGTAGTAAAAGAAGGCGTACACTGATGCCTTAATATCTTGGTTAGAAGATAGAGCTTTTGAAAGTCTGTGAAAATCAATTTTGGATAATAATAGAAAAATCTGTTAAGGCTGGGAGTAGAGCTCTGCTTCAAAGTGAAATAGCAGCAAGTTTTACCTTTCTTCATGTACCATCATTCTTGAATTAGTTATTAACCTCAGGACCAAGAGCATCTTGTTGCCCTTGGATTGGTCCAGTGGCATTTCTTTCTTTCTTTTTTCTTTTCTTTTTTTCTGAGACACAGTTTTGCTCTTATTGCCTAGGCTGGAGTGTAATCGCGCAATCTTGGCTCATCACGACCTCTGCCTCCTGAGTTCAAGCGATTCTCCTGCCTCACCCTCCTGAGTAACTGCGATTACAGGCATGCGCCACCATGTCTAGCTAATTTTGTATTTTTAGTAGTGATGGAGTTTCTCCATGTTGTTTAGGCTGATCTTGAACTCTTGACCTCAGGTGATCTGCCTGCCTCAGCCTCCCAAAGTGCTGGGATTACAGGTGTGAGCCACCATGCCTGGCTCTAGTAGCATTTCTGACTTCCTTGGTTCACACGGTCTTGGTATGACAGCCCTGTGAATGGGTACCTGAGGACCTTTGCTGCCAGTGTTCAAGGTGGCTTTTCTTTAGCTCATCTAAGCTACAGGGGCTGTATCTTTAAAAAGTAGAGACAGCATGATTAATCTGTAGTTGGACAGGTTAATTGTGGCTTCCAATCTCTTCAGATCCGGTGTAGGCAGATCAAGTAAGTTACCTATATAAAAGGCAAACCACAGAAGTCATGAACATTCTCACTTCTGTGTAGTACTATATAGCCTCCTGAAAGGTTTATAACAATTACTAACCAACTTGTTTAATCCCCACAGTTCTGTGAGGTCAGTATTACCTTCTTACATTGTAAGTGAGGATACTGAGGTACAAATGTATTTGTGGCCTTGGAAATTTTTCACAGGACATATTTGGTGGATGCTGGGAAGAGCTAGTCTCCTGAAACTCCAAAATACCCTCCCTACCTCACCTGCTAGTTGAACTTTTTCTGTAAGTTAAGACATTTCTGATTCTGGGTACTCTTTTAAAATGCAAATATCCCTGGAAGAGAGGTCAGACCAAATTTCTTATTGCTTAAATAATTGCCTGACTAATGGTTAAAAATAATTTTCATCTAAGATAGTTGAGCACAACATGCTAACATGTTAAAATCAGGATTAAATGGGCCGGGTGCGGTGGCTTATGCCTGTAATCTGAGCATTTTGGGAGGCCGAGGCGGGTTGATCACTGGACGTCAGGAGTTCAAGACCAGCCTGAGCAACGAGGTGAAACCTTGCCGCTACTAAAAATACAAAAATTAGTTGGATGCAGTGGTGTGTACCTGTAGTCCCAGCTACTCGGGAGGCTGAGGCAGGAGAGCTGCTTGAACCTGGGAGGCGGAGGTTGCAGGGAGCCGAGATTGAACCATTGAACTCCCGCCTGGGTGACAGAGCGAGACTGTCTCAAAAAAAAAAAAAAAAAAAAAAAAAATCAGGATTAAATGAAGGGGGACCAGGATAGGTTTGGGTTTGGGGAGCTTGTTTAGGAGTAGCTATCTGATAGGGGTATAACAATGGTGACCCCAGGACTCCAATTCTGAATGAAGGAAGTCCCCATCTAAGGGATAGTATGGGACATGGAGCAAGAAGATAATGGAAACAGAGCAACTCTTTATATTTCAGACTTGGTTGGCTTATTTGTGCCAGACCCACCCCTGGTGAGTGGGCAGGATTGTGATGGATGGGGTCAAGCTTCTCTACCATTACATGCCAAGTACCTGGCTTAGGGCATTGATCCATTTCATATACTGTCTTATTTTGCTAACTACGTAAGGCAGAAAAATCATTTCCCTGTTCTACTCCAATATGTGCCAGTTGAAAGTGAAATCCTCACACTGAGCAAATGTACCAAAGAACACTCTATAAACTTAATGAGGGAGATGAAGAGATATGTGCCAGAAACCTAGAAAATTTAACACTGATGAGGTTATGACTATTATATGTTTAGTTAAATTGTTGACACTGATGGGACGTGACTGAGGAAATCTACCATCCATTTTCTCCTTGTATCAGTGTTAATGGTTCCTTGGTGTACTCTTCTCAGTTAACAAAAATATTCCCGAAAGTTAAATGCAGGGAGAAGAAGTGGCATAAGAAGTACTTTTATTATCTCTGTTCTTCTGGGAGTTCTCTCCAGGAACATTATTTAAAGCAGGACTTCTCCGGACTGGCAAATGAGTTTGAAGGGAAGGACTCACGAGTTCAGAGGGGACCGGAGAGGCTCCTAACCCTGTGCTTGAAGACTTGCCCCAGAAAACCCACGGAGCACGACACAGCCATAGCCTCTCAAAAACACCTTTCTCTTTCATTTTCCTCCTTTCAAAAACTGACAAAGGTTATCCACAGGCTAGTGAATAAAGTCTCAATTCCTTTAGCTGACATTCAAGGCACAAATGTGATCGTGATTTTTGTAAGCTGTCAAGTGCTGTATAAACAGGTGGTGGAGAGAGTATTGAATTTGAAGTCAGAACACTTTGGTTTCAGTCTTGTTAGCTGGGTGACCTTAGGCCGGTCACTTGATCACTCTGAATCTCAGTTCCTTCACTTATAAAATAGGATTATTTCAATAGTTAAATTAATTGAAAGTAACATAGTACTTAGCAAAGAGTGAACATTCAATACCCATTAATGAAGAGATGGTTACCAGAAGCAATTTATTCTAGCATTTAAGAACATTGGCTATGGAGACAAAAGTTAATAATCTTTTTTATTCATTTATTTTTGTTTTAGATTCAGGGGGTACATGTGATTGTACCCACTTGGTGGGGTTGGGCTTCAAATGTACCTATCACCCAAATATCGTACCTTGTACCCAAAAGTTAATTTTTCAACCCTTACCCTCCTTCTACCCTCCCCACTTTTGGATCAGTCTTTCTTTTGTCTTTGATTTCTACCTATAAAATGGGGGTAAGTTGGAAGATTTAGATGAGTTAATACATATCAGTAACTTTCAATAGTGCTTGGCCCATATTGATCCTTCTGTAAGTATTAAGTCTTTTCTTGCTACTGTTGTTGCTTTTATTGAATGACATGTCCTAACCTTATTTTTCCTGACTTATCTGATTTTCTGTTTTACCAGCAGACAGAGCTCCTCCACAAAGTCATGATATCATTAGGGTGGGGATTAATTCCTACCTTTAACTTCCATGAGCTTTACTCAATGCCTGAAAAATACTCAATAATTTTTGTTGTTCAAAAGTGTGCAAACATGCTTGCTAATATCTACCTCGCATTGCTAGAGGTTTCAGCTTGTAGAGTAAGCGAAAGAAAGAAAGAAAGACAGAGAGAGAGAGAGAGAGGGGGAGGGACGGAGGGAGGGAAGGAGGGAAGGAAGGAATGAAGGAAGGAAGGAAGGAGCATCCAGATTGGAAAGGAAGAAGTAAAACTGTCTTTATTTGTGATGAAATTATCATCTGTGTAGAAAATTCAGTGGAATGTACATAAAGCTATTAGAAGCAACAGGTGAATTTAGCAAGTTATGGGATGCAAGATTAGTATCCAAGTCAATTTTTTTTTAGTTCTTAAACTTAAGACAGCCACAAGTAGACCAGTTTAACTGGAGTGTAGGATGAGTAAGGGGTAGTGTGGTATGCAAAATTAGAAAGGCAAATCTAGATAACATGGAATACTTTTGCTTACTCTTTCTCTCCCTTCGTTCATTTCTTTTTCCCTCCCTCACCTCTTTTCTTCCTTTTTCCTTTCTAGTTTCTTGGCATAACAACGTTTTTCCATAAAAGAAGGGTAGAACTTGTTTCTTAAAAGCAAAGTTATTTATTCTCTGGGTTAAGTCAAACAAAATGACCCTAACTATGTTGTTTTGAGCTTACAGTGAATGTTCTGTTATATATAAAATGTTCCCAAAGATAAGGAGTGAAATGTCAGCAAGCAATCATTGGAACTTAGGGTATCAGGATTCAAGTTCTGATTTCCTCTTAACTAGCTCTAATAACTTTGGGAAGATCACTTCACCTTTTTAAGGCTCAGCTTGCTTTGTCTTCAAAAAAGGATAATGATTGCATGACTTCATTATCAGTTTTTTATAGGTATTGATATTTATAGGGTCATTGATGGCTTACTCCAACAAAATTTTTCTAGTTCTTAGAAACTCTAAGAGCTGGAGATGGGGAATCACTCCCCTCAGGGAATATTTAGTGAAAATATGTGTAGAACTAACTCCAGTGGCATAGGATAGGATAGGCTATTCAGAGTAGTATACATAAGGGCCTAGGAGAATGCAAAGAAGGGATTAATTAACCCTGCTTGTGGGGTTGGCAACAATTTCACTGAGTTGATATCTAAACCCAAGTTCACAGCTTAAGTAAGATTTTTGATGGAGAAAGGGACAACTTTAATGTAACAGTGGAAATAGTGTCTTTTGTTTGTTTGGCACTTTACCATTTTACTTGACGTAAATTAGAGTGATCTAAAAACTATATAGATGTTAGGGATTATTATTGCTATTCTAGGGGTGGTTCTTATTACTTTAAACTACTTGTTTGATAATGCTGGGGAAATTTTGACCCCAAATTGTAGCAATTTAGAAAAGTTTGTTTATATGAAAATTTCCAGGGAATTTTTCCATGTTGGGGGAACTGGGAGCCTTAGGAGCTTGGTGGGGTGTCAAGGATTAGGGGAGGGGCATAGGGAAGAGGGAAAAAGGATATTAATTAAATCTTTGCAAAAAGATGACTCATTTTGTAGTTATGGCAAACCTTGCTAAGTAAAAATACAAGAATATGAAAACCTGGATGTTTAACTTTTTTCCCATAAGTTATTGTGGTACAGGTGGTATTTGGTTATATGAGTAAGTCCTTTGGTGGTGATTTGTGAGATTTTGGTGCACCCATCACCCATGTATACACTGCACCATATTTGTAGTCTTTTATCCCTCACTCCCCTCCCATCCTTCCCCCCAAGTCCCCAAAGTCCATTGTATTATTCTTATACCTTTGCATCCTCATAGCTTAGCTCCCATATATCAGTAAGAACACACAATGTTTGGTTTTCCATTCCTGAGTTGCATCACTTAGAATAGTAGTCTCCAATCTCATCCAGGTCACTGCAAATGCTGTTAATTCATTCCTTTTTATGGCTGCATAGTATTCCATCATATATATATATACATATATACACACACATATATACACATGTATGTATATATACAGACATACACATATATGTATACATATGTGTATATATACGTATATATACACATACGTGTGTGTGTGTATATATACGTATATATACACATACGTGTGTGTGTGTATATATACACACACGCACACATACACACCACAGTTTCTTTATCCACTCGTTGATTGATGGACATTTGGGTTGGTTCCACAATTTTGCAATTGTGAATTGTGATCCTACAAACATGCATGTGCATGTTTTCAAATAATGACTTCTTTTCCTGTGGCTAGATACCCAGTAGTGGGGTTGCTGGATCAAATGTTAGTTCTACTTTTAGTTCTTTAGGGAATCTCCACATTGCTTTTCATAGTGGCTGTACTAGTTTACATTTCCACCCACAGTGTAGAAGTGTTCCCTGTTCACTGCATCCATGCCAGTATCTACTCCTTTTTTATTATACTTTAAGTTCTAGGGTACATGTGCATAGCGTGCAGGTTCGTTACATATGTATACTTGTGCCATCTTGGTGTGCTGCACCCATCAACTCGTCAGCACCCATCAATTCGTCATTTATATCAGGTATAACTCCCAATGCAATCCCTCCCCCCGCCCCCCTCCCCATGATAGGCCCCGATGTGTGATGTTCCCCTTCCCAAGTCCAAGTGATGTCATTGTTCAGTTCCCACCTATGAGTGAGAACATGTGGTGTTTGGTTTTCTGTTCTTGTGATAGTTTGCTAAGAATGATGGTTGTTTTTTATTTTTTGATTATGGCCATTCCTGCAGGAGTAAGGTGGTATTGCAGTGTGATTTTGGTTTGCATTTCCCTAATCATTAGTAATGTTGAATCATTTTTTCATACGTTTGTTGGCCATTTGTATATCTTCTTTTGAGAATTGTCTATTTATGTCCTGAGTTCACTTTTTGTTTGGATTGGTTTTTGTTTTTCTTACTGATTTGTTGGAGTTCGTTGTAGATTCTGGATATTAGTCCTTTGTCAGATATATAGAATGTGAAGATTTTCTCCTACTCTGTGGGTTGTCTGTTTACTCTGCTGACTGTTCCTTTTGCTGTGCATAAGCTCTTTAGTTTAATTAGGTCTCAGCTATTTATCTTTTTTTTTTTCCCCTATTCAATAGTTTTTAGTTCATTTCTTTTTTTTTTTTTTTCTTTTTTTTATTATACTTTAAGTTCTAGGGTACATGTGCATAACGTGCAGGTTTGTTACATATGTATACTTATGCCATGTTGGTGTGCTGCACCCATCAACTCATCAGCACCCATCAATTCATCATTTATATCATGTATAACTCCCCAGTGCAATCCCTCCCTCCTCCCCCCTCCCCATGATAGGCCCCAGTGTGTGATGTTCCCCTTCCCGAGTCCAAGTGATCTCATTGTTCAGTTCCCACCTATGAGTGAGAACATGCGGTGTTTGGTTTTCTGTTCTTGTGATAGTTTGCTAAGAATGATGGTTTCCAGCTGCATCCATGTCCCTACAAAGGACGCAAACTCATCCTTTTTTATGGCTGCATAGTATTCCATGGTGTATATGTGCCACATTTTCTTAATCCAGTCTGTCACAGATGGACATTTGGGTTGATTCCAAGTCTTTGCTATTGTGAATAGTGCCGCAATAAACATACGTGTGCATGTGTCTTTGTAGTAGACTAATTTATAATCCTTTGGGTATATACCCAGTAGTGGGATGGCTGGGTCATATGGTACATCTAGTTCTAGATCCTTGAGGAATTGCCATACTGTTTTCCATAATGGTTGAACTAGTTTACAATCCCACCAACAGTGTAAAAGTGTTCCTATTTCTCCACATCCTCTCCAACAACTGTTGTTTCCTGACTTCTTAATGATTGCCATTCTAACTGGTGTGAGATGGTATCTCATTGTGGTTTCGATTTGCATTTCTCTGATGGCGAGTGATGATGAGCATTTTTTCATGTGTCTGTTGGCTGTATGAATGTCTTCTTTTGAGAAATGTCTGTTCATATCCTTTGCCCACTTTTTGATGGGGTTGTTTGTTTTTTTTCTTGTATATTTGTTTGAGTTCTTTGTAGATTCTGGATATTAGCCCTTTGTCAGATGAGTAGGTTGCA
Source organism: Rhinopithecus roxellana (assembly GCF_007565055.1). Classification (NCBI taxonomy): domain Eukaryota; kingdom Metazoa; phylum Chordata; class Mammalia; order Primates; family Cercopithecidae; genus Rhinopithecus; species Rhinopithecus roxellana. The sequence continues at coordinate 129,316,615 of NC_044559.1, read as the reverse complement.
AAAATTTTCTCCCATTCTGTAGGTTGCCTGTTCACTCTGATGGTAGTTTCTTTTGCTGTGCAGAAGCTCTTTAGTTTAATGAGATCCCATTTGTCAATTTTGGCTTTTGCTGCCGTTGCTTTTGGTGTTTTAGACATGAAGTCCTTGCCCATGCCTATGTCCTGAATGGTACTACCTAGATTTTCTTCTAGGGTTTTTATGGTATTAGGTCTAACATTTAAGTCTCTAATCCATCTTGAATTAATCTTCGTATAAGGGGTAAGGAAAGGATCCAGTTTCAGCTTTCTACTTATGGCTAGCCAATTTTCCCAGCACCATTTATTAAATAAGGAATCCTTTCCCCATTTCTTGTTTCTCTCAGGTTTGTCAAAGATCAGATGGTTGTAGATGTGTGGTATTATTTCTGAGGACTCTGTTCTGTTCCATTGGTCTATATCTCTGTTTTGGTACCAGTACCATGCTGTTTTGGTTACTGTAGTCTTGTAGTATAGTTTGAAGTCAGGTAGCGTGACGCCTCCAGCTTTGTCCTTTTGACTTAGGATTGTCTTGGCAATGCGGGCTCTTTTTTGGTTCCATATGAACTTTAAAGCAGTTTTTTCCAATTCTGTGAAGAAACTCATTGGTAGCTTGATGGGGATGGCATTGAATCTATAAATAACCTTGGGCAGTATGGCCATTTTCATAATATTGATTCTTCCTATCCATGAGCATGGTATGTTCTTTCATTTGTTTGTGTCCTCTTTGATTTCACTGAGCAGTGGTTTGTAGTTCTCCTTGAAGAGGTTCTTTACATCCCTTGTAAGTTGGATTCCTAGGTATTTTATTCTCTTTGAAGCAATTGTGAATGGAAGTTCATTCCTGATTTGGCTCTCTGCTTGTCTGTTACTGGTGTATAAGAATGCTTGTGATTTTTGCACATTAATTTTGTATCCTGAGACTTTGCTGAAGTTGCTTATCAGCTTAAGGAGATTTTGGGCTGAGACAATGGGGTTTTCTAAATATACAATCATGTCATCTGCAAACAGGGACAATTTGACTTCTTCTTTTCCTAACTGGATACCCTTGATTTCTTTCTCTTGCCTGATTGCCCTAGCCAGAACTTCCAAGACTATGTTGAATAGGAGTGGTGAGAGAGGGCATCCCTGTCTTGTGCCAGTTTTCAAAGGGAATTTTTCCAGTTTTTGCCCATTCAGAATGATATTAGCTGTGGGTTTGTCATAAATAGCTCTTATTATTTTGAGGTACGTTCCATCAATACCGAATTTATTGAGCGTTTTTAGCATGAAGGGCTGCTGAATTTTGTCAAAAGCCTTTTCTGCATCTATTGAGATAATCATGTGGTTCTTGTCTTTGGTTCTGTTTATATGCTGGATTACGTTTATTGATTTGCGAATGTTGAACCAGCCTTGCATCCCAGGGATGAAGCCCACTTGATCATGGTGGATAAGCTTTTGGATGTGCTGTTGAATCCGGTTTGCCAGTATTTTATTGAGAATTTTTGCATCGATGTTCATCAGGGATATTGGTCTAAAATTCTCTTTTTTTGTTGTGTCTCTGCCAGGCTTTGGTATCAGGATGATGTTGGCCTCATAAAATGAGTTAGGGAGGATTCCCTCTTTTTCTATTGATTGGAATAGTTTCAGAAGGAATGGTACCAGCTCCTCCTTGTACCTCTGGTAGAATTCAGCTGTGAATCCATCTGGTCCTGGCCTTTTTTTGGTGGGTAGGCTATTAATTGTTGCTTCAATTTCATAGCCTGCTATTGGTCTATTCAGGGATTCCACTTCTTCCTGGTTTAGTCTTGGGAGAGTGTAAGTGTCCAGGAAATTATCCATTTCTTCTAGATTTTCTTTATCTTTGTTTTTATTGCATTTGTTTTTGGGTTCTTGGTCATGAAATCCTTGCCTAAGTCAATGTCTAGAGGGGTGTTTCCAATGTTATCTTCTAGAAGTTTTATAGTTTCAGTTCTTAGGTTTAAATCCTTAATCCATCTTGAGTTGATTTTTGTATAAGGTAAGAGATGAGGATACAGTTTCATTTTCCTACATGTGGCTAGCCAATCATCCCAGCACCATTTGTTCAAAAGGGTGTCCTTTCCTCACTTTAGGTTTTTGTTTGCTTTGTCGAAGATCAGTTGGCTGTAATTATTTGCATTTATTTCTGGGTTCTCTATTCTGTTCCATTGGTCTGAGTACCTATTTTTATACCAGTACCATACTGTTTTGATGACTATGGCCTTATAGCATAGTTTGAAAACAGGTAGTGTGATGCCACCAGATTTGTTCTTTTTGCTTAGACTTGCTTTGGCTATGCAGGCTCTTTTTTGTTTCCATAAGAATTTTAGAATTGTTTTTTCTAATCCTGTGAAGAATGGTGGTGGTATTCTGATGGGGATTGTGTTGAATTTGTAGATTTCTTTTGGCAGTATGGTCATTTTCACAATATTGGTTCTACCCCTCCATGAGCATGGGATGTGTTTCCATTTGTTTGTGTATATGTTTAGAAATCTGTGATTTCTTTCCGCAGTGTTTTGTAGTTTTCCTTGTAGAGGTCTTTCAACTCCTTTGTTAGGTATATTCCTAAGTATTTTATTTTTATTGCATCTATTGTAAAAGCGGTTGAGTTCGTGATTTGATTCTTGGCTTGGTTGCTGTTGGTGTATAGAAGAGCTACTGACTTGTGTACATTAATCTTGTATCCAGAAACTTTGCTGAATTATTTTATCAGTTCTATAAGTTTTCTGGAGGAGTCCTTAGGGATTTCCAAGGTAAACGATCATATCGTCAGCAAACAGTGACAGTTTGACTTCGTCTTTACCAATTTGGATGCCCTTTCTTTCTTTCTCTTGTCTGATTGCTCTGGCTAGGACTTCCAGTACTATGTTGAAGAGGAGTGGTAAGAATGGACATCCTTGTCTTGTTCCAGTTCTCAGAGGGAATGCTTTCAGCTTTTCCTCATTCAGTATTATGTTGGCTGTGAGATGGCTTTTATTACATTAAGGTATGTCCCTTGTATACAGATTTTGCTGAGAGTTTTACTCATAAAGAGGTGCTGGATTTTGTTGAGTGCTTTTTCTGCATCTGTTGAGTGATCATGTGATTTTTGTTTTTAATTCTGTTTATGTGGGTATCACATTTATTGACTTGTGTATATTAAACCATCCCTGCATCCCTGGTATGAAACCCACTTGATCATGGTGGATTTTCTTTTTGATATGTTGTTGGATTTGGTTAGCTAGTATTTTGTTAAGGATTTTAGCATCTATGTTCATCAAGGATATCGGTCTGTAGTTTTCTTTTTTGGTTATGTGCTCTCCTGGTTTTGGTATTAGGGTGATGCTGGCTTCATAGAATGAATTAGAGATGGTTCCTTCTTTCTCTGTCTTGTGGAATAGTGTCAAAAGGATTGGTACTAACTCTTCTTTGAATGTCTGGTAGAATTCTGCTGTGAACCTGTCTGGTCCCGGACTTTTTATTGTTGTTGTTGTTTTTAAATTTTAAAAATTTTAAGTTTAATTTTTTTTTTGAGATGGAGTTTCACTCTTGTTGCCCAGGCTGGAATGCAATGGCACGATCTCAGCTCACCATAACCTCTGCCTCCCAGGTTCAAGTGACTCTCCTGCCTCAGCCTCCCAAGTAGCTGAGATTACAGGCATGCACCACCATGCCTGGCTAATTTTGTATTTTTGTTAGAGATGGGGTTTCTCCATGTTCATCAGGTTGGTCTTGAACTCTCGACCTCAGGTGATCCACCCGCTACGGCCTCCCAAAGTGCTGGGATTATAGGAGTGAGGCACGGTACCTGACTGGTAATTTTTAAATGACCATTTCAATCTTGCTGCTTGTTATTTGTCTGTTCAGGGTATCTAATTCTTCCTGATTTAAGCTAGGAGTGTTGTATTTTTCCAGGAATTTATCCATCTCTTCTAGGTTTTCCTTTATGTGCATAAAGGTGTTCATAGTAACCTTGAATGATCTTTTGTATTTCAGTGGTGTCAGTTGTAATATCTCCTGTTTCATTTCTTAATGAGGTTATTTGGATTTTCTCTCTTTTCTTGGTTAATCTTGCTAACGGTCTATCAATTTTATTTTTTCTTTTAATGAACCAGCCTTTTGTTTTATTTATCTTTTGTATTATTTTTGTTTCAATTTCATTTAGTTCTGCTCTGATCTTGGTTATTTCCTTCTGCTGGGGTTGAATTTGGTTTGTTCTTGTTTCTCTGGTTCCTTAAGGTGTTACAGTAAATTGTTTTTCTGTGCTCTTTCAGACTTTTTGATGTAGGTGTTTAGGGCTATGAACTTTCCTCTTAGCACTGCCTTTGCTATTTCCCAGAGGTTTCAATAGGTTGTGTCATTATTGTCATTCAGTTTGAATAATTTTTTTAATTTTCATTTTGATTTCGTTTTTGACCCAATGCTCATTCAGGAGCAGGTTATTTAATTTCCATGTATTTGCATGGTTTTGAAGGTTCCTTTTGGAGTTGATTTCCAGTTTTATTCCACTGTGGTCTGAGAGAGTATTTGATATAATTTCAATTTTCTTAAATTTATTGAGACTCGTTTTATGGCCTGTCACATGATCTATCTTGGATAAAGTTCCATGTGCTGTTGAATAGCATGTGTATTCTGTGGTTGTCAGGTGAAATGTTTTGTATATATTTGTTGAGTCCATTTGTTCCAAGGTATAGTTTAAATTCATTGTTTCTTTGTTGACTTTCTGTCTTGATGACCTGTCTAGTGCTGTCAGTGGAGTATTGAAGTCCCCCACTATTATTGTGTTGCTGTCTGTCTCATTTCTTAAGTCTATTAGTAATTGTTTTATAAATTTGGGAGCTCCACTGTTAGGTGCATGTATGTTTAGGATTGTGATATTTTCCTGTTGGACAAGGTCTTTACCATTATATACTGTCCCTCTTTGTCTCTTTTAACGCTGTTGCTTTAAAGTTTGTTTTGTCTGATATTTGAATAGCTACCCCTGCTTATTTTTGGTGTCCATTTCATGAAATGCCTTTTTCCCCCCCTTCACTTTAAGTTTATCTGAGTTCTTATGTGTTAGGTGAGTCTCCTGAAGGCAGCACATAGTTGGTTGGTGAGTTCTTATCCATTCTGCTGTCCTGTATCTTATAAGAGGAGTATTTAGGCCATTGAAATTCAATGTTAGTATTGAAATGTGAGGTGCTGTTGCTTTTATCATGCTCTTTGTTGCCCATGTACTTGGTTTTTGGTTTTTGCTTTTTAACTTGTATTTTTGTTTTATAGTTCCTATGTGATTTATGCTTTAAAGAGGTTCTGTTTTGATGTGCTTCCAGGATTTGTTTCAAGATTTTGAGCTCCTTTTATCAGTTCTTGTTGTGGTAGTTTGGTAATGGTGAATTCTCTCAGCATTTGTTTGTCTGAAAACAACTGTATCTTTCCTTCATATGTGATGCTTAGTTTCACTGGATACAAAATTCTTGTCTGATAATTGTTTTGTTTGAGGAGCCTGAAGATAGGTCCCCAATCCCTTCTAGCTTGTAGGGTTTCTGCTGAGAAATCTGCTGTTATCTGATAGGTTTTCCTTTATAGGATACCTGGTGCTTCTGTCTCATAGCTCTTAAGATTCTTTCCTTCTTTTTTTTTTTTTTTTTTTTTTTTTGAGACAGTCTCGCTCTGTTGCCCAGGCTGGAGTGAAGTGGCGTGATCTCTGCTTACTGCAAGCTCTGCCCCCCGGGTTCATGCCTATTCTCCTGTCACAACCTCCCGAGTAGCTGGGACTACAGGCACCCGCCACCACTCCCGGCTAATTTTTTTGTACTTTTAGTAGAGATGGGGTTTCACAGTGTGCTCCAGGATGGTCTTGATCTCCTGACCTCATGATCCATCTGCCTCATCCTCCCAAAGTCTTTCCTTCATCTTAAATTTGGGTAATCTGATGACAGTGTTCTTAGGCAAAGATCTTTTTGTGATGAACTTCCCAGGTGTTCTTTTGCTTCTTGTATTTGGCTGTCTAGATCTCTCGCAAGGTCAGGGGAGTTTGCTTCAATTATTCCCCTAAATCTGTTTTCCAGGGAAAACCTGGACATTTAAATCCTAGTTTACCATGGAGCAGAGAACTCCATCTTTGTAAAATGCTGCGACCTGGGAATTTCCCTTCATAATTTTGATAGACATGTGGCACTTCTGGTTGAGAACTGGGCCTACAGCAGTGCTTAACTTAAGGGTTGCTAGATCCTTGTCTTGGTTCAACATATCCCATCTATGAGATAATGACTGTTTGATTTAAGAAGTATTGAAGAGTATTTGGAAATATAGACAAATAACACAGTATCTGGAGCTTGCAGCCCAGTGGGAAATGGAGCCAAGAATGTACCTATAATTTAGGGTAAGGAGCAATAATGAGGTCCCATAAAAATAAAAAACCATGATGTTAAATAGACTGGAGATCATTTGCACCTTGAGGCTTTTCTTAGATGTTATGCCAGCAAAAAAAAGTAGTAATAGGCCTCATGCTTTATGCCAAAAGAATTCTTCGTACACAAGATTGTTTTAGTGTAATCAAAGAGACCCTCCTCCTAAAATTATTTAAGGGTAAAAAGAAAACAAAAAACCATCCAGCTATAAAGAACTGCCAGCCTGGGTTTGGAGCATGGCTTTAATCCTCTCTGCCTGGGGTCATACTGTTTTTATGCTGCTCTTGACTCTATTTCAAAGCTGATGTTGCTATCTACAAACCTTGCCTAAAAGCTGTAATTATTTCATTTTTATTTACTGTGAAGTCCTTTCCAATCATGTTAGAGAAATGGATTCCAGTGCTTGCAAGTGACCCCTTATCCTGTCTTTTAAAGAAAATAGCATATATTGTAGGCTCCCCTTATCTGCGTTTTTGCTTTCCACACTTTCAGTTCGCCACGATCAACTGTGGTCCAAAAATAAGATATTCTGTGAGAGAGAGAAAGACCACATTCATATAACTTTTATTATAGTATATTGTTATCATTGTTCTATTTTATTATTATTATTGTAAATCTCTTACCATGCCTATTTATAAATTAAACTTTAACATAGACCTGAATGTATAGGAAAAACATAGTATACATACTATATATAGCAAGTGGAGAGCACACCAAATGTATATCATTTTTGTACTGTAGTAAATTTGAAAAATTGTAGGCCAACCCATTATAAGTTGAGGATGGAAGGTCTGTCTATAGGGTTCAGTATTACATGTGGTTTCAGGCATCCACTAGTGGTCCTGATGTATCTTCTACAGACAAAAGGGGACTACTGTATGTTTGTAAAACCATTGAACAAGGAGTTTCAAATGTGACAAAATGTTAAAATGGGACTCTTCAAGTTCAGCTGAAGCCACAAATAATAGGAATCAACTGGTCATACATTCCAAGATGAGGTGCTAGATCACCCCAGCAGGACCTGCAAGAGTTCTAAAATTTGGATCGTGTCATTGTCTGAGCTTTCAGACATTAGGTAAGTCAAGTCAGATTTGATCCTCAGTTTTTTCCTTTGTCAAATGGGAACAGTCATTGCTACCCAGTGACCTTGTAGGGATGTGTCAATTGAGATGCTGGACCTGAAGATGTCGTGAAAATTCAAGGTAGTGGTTCTCTTTCTCCTTCTTGCAGTGGGGTTTTGGGTCACAAAATGATAGGATTGTCCTCAAATACTTTATAGAAAGCCATTGGTGCTTTTAACACAATATGAGTTTAGTGTTTCATTTTGGGGTCAAACACACTTTGTTTTTTTTCTCACAACTGTTTTTGTGAATCTACTCTGCAGGGCTAGATCTTCTGCCCTGGAATAGTATCCTAGCTAGTGTTCAGAGCCTGCCACTCACTATTAGTTAGTAATAACTCCTCTCATTGGTTACCTAAGTTTCCAAACAGTGTTGGTTATACTATAAATAAGTATAGTCTCTGGTAATAATCAAAACTCTGAAATTCATCCATGGGTAATGCATCTTCTGGCACCATCAAGAGCTTGCTACAAGGGGAGAAGTGGGCTGAGTAACTTCTTTCTCCTTTATTCTTCCATATGCTAGGTGAGTTGGATAGGGGAAGGGAAGAGAAGTAGGAGCCAGGATCAAATTTGCTTGGCTGGTCCCAATCTGGTATTGGGTTGCTTTTCGACTGGCAGATGCTTAAGACTGGCCTTTCTTCTCTGCAGGCTGTTTCTGATTTGGATGCTTATCACTAGGGTTCCTCTTTCTTGCGGGTGATTCTCTTGCTGATGATAAATGAATCATCTAGGGACTTTTATCTGCTGAGCTCTCCTTGCGTCTAACAAGGCAAGGTCCAAGACTACCTCAGGGTGCTTTTACTTGTACTTGGCACTTACTTCTTCCCTGGAAATATGGTTCTTTGACCTAAGAGTGATATATAGTTATGTCCCCAAATTGAGTCTCTTTTGTTTAGCCACCTAGCGAGCAGCTTCAGCCATAGTAGTTCTTTCACTCATTAACTTTCTTAGACTGGTATCAGTTCACTCTGACCCTCAAAGTTCAGGGGCACCTACCAAGCTATCTGAGTACACTATCAAAGTCCCTCTCATTTGCTTGAAATAAAAGGAGTAGCATAGCCCTAATACTTTTCCACTGGAGGGAAGCATTACAAGTACACTTGAAAATTCTCTTTAAAGAAATCCTTGCCGGGCACAGTGGCTCACACCTGTAATCCCAGCATTTTGGAAAACTGAGGTCAGGAGTTTGAGACTAGTTTGGCCAACATGGTGAAACCCCATCTCTACTAAAATTACAAAAATTAGCCAGGCATGGTGGCAGGTGCCTGTAATCCCGGCTACTTGGGAGGCTGAGGCAGGAGAATCGCTTGAACTCGGGAGGTGGAGGATTGCAGTGAGCCGAGATCACGCCATTGTGCTCCAGCCTGGGTGACAGAGAGACACTTCATCTCAAAAATAAAATAAAATAAAACAAAATAAAATAAAATAAAAAGAAATCCTTAATTCCAAATTCCCAGCTCCTTTGATAGTATATTCAGCATCTTTTTTCTGCTATGCAGAGATGTACCCAGCTAAGGGGTGCAGACCTGGGTCTTAAACGTCACCTTTGCAGGTCCTGCTGGGATGATGCGGCACCTCATCTTGGAATATGGAACCAGTTGATTCCTGTGATTTTGTGACTTCAGCTGAACTTGAAGGGTCCCATTTTCACATGTTGTTATATTTATGTCAGTCTACCCCAAACTGTAGTCTATGGAGCCCTGCTTCAGAAAAGTGTTCCGATGTTTTTAAAAAGGGTCCTGATCAAACATATTTGGAAAATATATGTAAGATTTCCAGCTCTTCAAGTGCTCATTGCATATAAGCCTATCAAAGATTATGTGGAATCCAGCATGAGGAGTGGTGTTTGACACTTTCTAAACTCAGTGTTTCTCAAATATATTTAACCACACAATTTATTAACATGGTGTCTCTTTGTTTGCTGGTGATGCTTCCATTGGGTTTAGCTAAGAATGTCCATACATTCTTTCAAAGGTTTCCTAAATAAAAAACTTAATTCCTTCTTAGTAGAAATGGGCTCATTTTAAGATGAGTTATCTGTTTTGGAAATAGTTAATCAGTATTGGCGATGTGGGGAACAAAAGAGTAATGAGTAGGCTTGCTGCCTTGCTTATTGCAAACAGCAAAAAATAAAAGGTAAGATTATAATATTTATATGTATTATAATAATATTGATTAAAATATTGATTATTATATACAACTCATTATAATAGGAGTTTGTAGTATCCTGGTATTCTGTCTGGACTTTGAGAGCTTAGCTTCAATGAACTGTAAAGGGAAAGTCATAGTTAATTATACTCACCTGGATAAGATATTGTTATTTCCTGTGTTTTTAAGTCACAGCCATCAGTTGTATTAATTTTGAGTCTTCCCAAGTGTGTCTACCTTTGGGAAGGCACAATTGGTCAGTTCTTAGACTTTTTTTTTCTGTACACAGCTCATTTTCACATATGGATCACAACTTCCCAGGCTATCCTAGTATAACCTATTCCATCTATTCCTCATTGTACTTTAATGATAAGATGATTGGCTTTATAGTCCTTTTCTGTTTCAAACTTTGCAAGTATTTATTCTGAGTAACATTAGAGTCTCACTAGCATGAAAAACTGTCCTGGTTTGCCTGGGACTGTCCTGGCTTTAGTACTCAGAGTCCCACATTCTGGAATCCTCTCTCCAAGACGCAAAATGTCCTGGTTTTCAATAGTGGATGGCAAAGCTTGGAAACATACAAAGCCCATATGTTAGCCCAAAATATAGGTGTTGAAAGCAATGCTGTTTTACTGTCAAATAGATACAGCGTAGATTATCTATTTTTCATAGTTATTGTTACCCTTCTCCCCTCCCATGTTGACAATATGATTTGCAGTTCACACTAACGGATCATTCATTATTGTTTCACTCCAACTGATGAGACTCAAGTGTACACCATAACTACATTGTAATTTGAGTGTTAAAAGTCCATCTGTCTTTGACTTTGTCTTTATATTAACTTGTTGTGCTTTGTATCAAGATAATGCCAGTAATTTTTAACTTTATGAATATTGTGACCATATTCTCCAAGAGTTCAGATAGTGAAAATGAAGATGATTATTATACCAATGCCAGCATCCTAGAAAAAGAAGGTTAGTGGTTGCTATTTTAATGGCAGGTGAAAGGACTCATATATCTGCATTGGGCAGATAAATAATCGAAACAGAGCATACTGCACAATATGCAGAAAAGAAGATATAAAAGTGCATAGAGACTGCACAGAGACTGAATCCCACAATTTTGGCATGAGGTAGACAAGTACTTCTAAGTCAATCAAAAGTTTCTTGTCTCCCAAGAAGACACCAACGCTCAGTTGAATATAGCAGCCACTGAATTATCTTGAGTATGCGACACAAATAAGCAGTGTCATTGCATTATTCCCTTGATTGTTTTCTGAAACTGATAAAAATTATGTTTCCTGATTCATAGGTTGCAGTTAAAGCGCCCTAGGTGTGAATAGCAGGGGACATTTTGGGTCACATGTGCTGGCCCTCTATGTAGCAGAGTTAATTCTGTTACATTTGAACAACAACTCTAGTATATCAAGAAATTCTTGAATCACGGCAATAAGATAATGTTCCCTCTAGCTCTTTAGTACTTGAACTTGATAAATGGAGATTCAGAATGTCTTCTGGATTTTTATGAAGATTTTTAATGAAACTGTAGAAACATAAAACAAAAGATTACTGATAACTTGTCTAAAAACAAGCTAGATTTAGCTCATCTATCTGCATATGTGGCAGACAGTGCAAATGTAAATTTTGGTAAGCTTCATTCAGTGTGTAAATTTCTTACCAAAGAAAAGAAAAAGATTTCAATGGCTAAAGTTCAGTATACCTTTTCTGCAAGGATGCTAAAAAGATGGGATTTGCTTACCTGTGATATTGAGGCTTTTTCTAAAACTCTCTGATGATCTTTGAAGAAGCCGTAAGGAGCCTAGAAAAGGACAACTGACTATACCCAAGTTGTTGGATGTTATGTGTAGGATGTGATGGAAACTCATACAGAAAAAATGGACTTATGTTTTGGAAATAAGCCTGCTTCAAATGAAAAAAAATATGTCACCAGTGGACTGCCGGGTTAGGCCAATCTTTCTCAGTTTTTCAATTTCTTTAATAAAACTGTCACTTACTTAGAATCTGGCTTTGATTTCACAAGTTTGAATTACTTCTGTGCTTTACAACCATTTTACCTGCCAAAGAAAAGTTTTACTTATGATGACATCCAAAGTGCTTCGTAGTGTTTTAAAAATGATCAACATATTGGACATGGATTGTCTATATGATGAGTTTATACATGCAGTGGATCTGATTGACAAACTGCTGGTTCATCAAAGCAGGCATGTGGATACAAAGTGGATGAACATTTTTGGAGAGCTAGAAATTAATCCCTACAAGTCTAAAATCCTGATGTTACTAGTAAGTAAACCTCTAAGTATTCCATGCTGAAATTTTTTTTTTTTTTTTTTTTTTGAGAGGATATTTGGCTTGGCGGAGTCATACCAAGACAGTGCAGAGTGGGCTTGATAAAGCGCAGTAGTCTAAAGTTAAATCAAGTTTTACATTTGACTATATTTATTTAGTTTTAACACTACAGAAAGGAATAGAAGGATGGTGTAATGGTTGAACGCAGTTTAAAGAACTATTACTGGAAAAGGAAACAGAGAGTAAGAATATCCTGCTGTATCTTGCTGTATCACAGGACAGATGGAAACATGTCATTTATTTATTTTTTTTTTGTAATAGACATGAGGGCACAAGTACATTTTTATTACATGGTTTTATTGAATAGTGATGAAGTCTGGGCTTTTTTTTTTTTTTTTTTTCTTTTTGATGGAGTCTCGCTCTGTGGCCGAAGCTGGAGTGCAGTGGCGCCATCTCGGTTCACTGCAAGCTCCATCTCCCAGGTTCACGCCATTCTCCTGCCTCAGCCTCCCGAGTAGCTGGGACTACAGGCACTTGCCACCACGCCCAGCTAATTTTTTTGTATTTTTAGTAGAGACGGGGTTTCACTGTGTTAGCCAGGATAGTCTCGATCTCCTGACCTCATGATCCACCTGCCTTGGCTTCCCAAAGTGGAAGTCTGGGCTTTTAGTGTAACCAACACCCAAATAGTGTGTATCATTCCCAATAGGTAATTTCTCATCCCTCAGCTACCCCTCCACCTTTGGAGCCTCCAGTGTCTATTATTCCATTTTGTATATCCATGTGTACACATTCTTTAGCTCCCACTTATGAGTGAAAACTTGCAGCATTTGATATTCTGAGTTATTTAGATAACTCAGAGTTATCACTTTAGATAATGGCATGTAGTTTCACCCGTATTCCTACAAAAAACATAATTTCATTCATTTTAGGGCTAAGTAGTATTCCATAATATATACATATATATCATGCTTCTCTATCTTCCTATCTGTACATACATACAAACATATACACACACCACTATATATACACACACACAGCACATTTTCTTTATCCAGTCATCTGTGGATGGACACCTAGATTGATTTCATAACTTTGCTATTATGAATAGTGCTGTGATAAACATACAAGTGCAGGTGACTTTTTAATATAATTTTTTTCATTTGGGCAGATACACAGGAGTGGAATTGCTGGATTTAATGGTAGCTCTATTTTTAATTCTTTGAGAAATAGCCATACTATTTTCCATAAAGGTTGTACTTGCATTCCTACCAATAGTGTATAAGCATTCCTGTTTCTCCAAATTCTCACCAACATCTGTTGTATTTTGACTTTTTAATAATAGCCATTCTGACTGGCATATAATGGCATCTCATTGTGGTTTTAATTTAAATTTCTCTGATGGTTAGTAATGTTGAGCATTTTTTCAAATGTTGGGCACTTTTATGTCTTCTTTTTTTTTTTTTTTTTTTTTTATTATACTTTAAGTTCTAGGGTACATGTGCATAATGTGCAGGTTTGTTACATATGTATACTTATGCCATGTTGGTGTGCTGCACCCATCAACTCGTCAGCACCCATCAATTCATCATTTATATCATGTATAACTCCCCAATGCAATCCCTCCCTCCTCCCCCCTCCCCCCTCCCCATGATAGACCCCAGTGTGTGATGTTCCCCTTCCCGAGTCCAAGTGATCTCATTGTTCAGTTCCCACCTATGAGTGAGAACATGCGGTGTTTGGTTTTCTGTTCTTGTGATAGTTTGCTAAGAATGATGGTTTCCAGCTGCATCCATGTCCCTACAAAGGACGCAAACTCATCCTTTTTTATGGCTGCATAGTATTCCATGGTGTATATGTGCCACATTTTCTTAATCCAGTCTGTCACAGATGGACATTTGGGTTGATTCCAAGTCTTTGCTATTGTGAATAGTGCCGCAATAAACATACGTGTGCATGTGTCTTTGTAGTAGACTAATTTATAATCCTTTGGGTATATACCCAGTAGTGGGATGGCTGGGTCATATGGTACATCCAGTTCTAGATCCTTGAGGAATTGCCATACTGTTTTCCATAATGGTTGAACTAGTTTACAATCCCACCAACAGTGTAAAAGTGTTCCTATTTCTCCACATCCTCTCCAACACCTGTTGTTTCCTGACTTCTTAATGATTGCCATTCTAACTGGTGTGAGATGGTATCTCATTGTGGTTTTGATTTGCATTTCTCTGATGGCCAGTGATGATGAGCATTTTTTCATGTGTCTGTTGGCTGTATGAATATCTTCTTTTGAGAAATGTCTGTTCATATCCTTTCCCCACTTTTTGATGGGGTTGTTTGTTTTTTTCTCGTATATTTGTTTGAGTTCTTTGTAGATTCTGGATATTAGCCCTTTGTCAGATGAGTAGGTTGCAAAAATTTTCTCCCATTCTGTAGGTTGCCTGTTCACTCTGATGGTAGTTTCTTTTGCTGTGCAAAAGCTCTTTAGTTTAATTAGATCCCATTTGTCAATTTTGGCTTTTGCTGCCGTTGCTTTTGGTGTTTTAGACATGAAGTCCTTGCCCATGCCTATGTCCTGAATGGTACTACCTAGATTTTCTTCTAGGGTTTTTATGGTATTAGGTCTAACATTTAAGTCTCTAATCCATCTTGAATTAATCTTCGTATAAGGGGTAAGGAAAGGATCCAGTTTCAGCTTTCTACTTATGGCTAGCCAATTTTCCCAGCACCATTTATTAAATAGGGAATCCTTTCCCCATTTCTTGTTTCTCTCAGGTTTGTCAAAGATCAGATGGCTGTAGATGTGTGGTATTATTTCTGAGGACTCTGTTCTGTTCCATTGGTCTATATCTCTGTTTTGGTACCAGTACCATGCTGTTTTGGTTACTGTAGCCTTGTAGTATAGTTTGAAGTCAGGTAGCGTGACGCCTCCAGCTTTGTCCTTTTGACTTAGGATTGTCTTGGCAATGCGGGCTCTTTTTTGGTTCCATATGAACTTTAAAGCAGTTTTTTCCAATTCTGTGAAGAAACTCATTGGTAGCTTGATGGGGATGGCATTGAATCTATAAATAACCTTGGGGAGTATGGCCATTTTCACGATATTGATTCTTCCTGTCCATGAGCATGGTATGTTCTTCCATTTGTTTGTGTCCTCTTTTATTTCACTGAGCAGTGGTTTGTAGTTCTCCTTGAAGAGGTCCTTTACATCCCTTGTAAGCTGGATTCCTAGGTATTTTATTCTCTTTGAAGCAATTGTGAATGGAAGTTCATTCCTGATTTGGCTCTCTGCTTGTCTGTTGCTGGTGTATAAGAATGCTTGTGATTTTTGCACATTAATTTTGTATCCTGAGACTTTGCTGAAGTTGCTTATCAGCTTAAGGAGATTTTGGGCTGAGACGATGGGGTTCTGTTCATATCCTTTGCCTACTTTTTAATAGGATTATTTATTTTCTTGTTGAGTTGTTTGAGTTCCTTGCAGATTCTGGGTATTAGCCCTTTGTTGGATGCATAGTTTACAAATATTTTCCTCCATTCTGTAGTTTATCTGTTTACTTTGTTGATTATTTCTTTCGTTATGCAGAGCTTTTTAATTAAATCCCATTAGTCTGTTTTTCTTTTTGTTGCATTTGATTTGGGGCTCTTAGTTACAAATTCTTTGCCTAGGCCAATGTCAGAAGAGTTTTTGCTAGGTTTTCTTCTAGGGTTTTAATAGTTTGAGGTCTTATATTTAAGTCTTTATTCCATCTTGAGTTAATTTTTGTATATGGTGAGACATGTGGGCCCAGTTTCATTCTTTCGCGTATGGCTACTGAATTTTCCCAGCACCATTAATTAAATACGACGTCCTTTCTCCAGTATATGTTTGTCAACTTTGTTGAAGATCAGTTGCTTGTAGATATGTGGCATTATGTCTGGGTTTTCTATTCTGTTCCATTGATTGATGTGTCTATTTTTATACCAATATCAGATTGTTTTGGTTTCAATTGTTTTGTAGTATAATTTGAAGTCAGGTAACGTGATGCCTCCAGCTTTATTCTTTTTGCTTAGGATTGCTTTAGCTATTCAGTCTCTTTTTTGGTTCCATCTGAATTTTAGGATTACCTACTCTATTTCTGGGGAAAATAATATTGCTGATTTGATAGGAATTGCATTGAATCTGAATATTCCTTTGGGCAGTTTGGTCATTTTAACAATATTTGACTTTTTAATCCATGGACATGGGATATTTTTCTATTTGTTTGTGTCATCTGTGATTTTTTCGTCAGTGTTTTGTAAGAGATCTTTTACCTCCTTGGTTAAATATATTTCTAGGTATTTTACTTTTTTGTAGCTATTGTAAATGGGATTGACTTCTAGATTTTGTTCTGAGTTTTATTATTTTTGGTGTATAGAAATGCTAGTGATTTTTGTATGTTGAATTTTTATTCTGAACTTTATTGACTTTCTATTCTAACTGTATTTCTACTCTTTCTGTTCTAACTTTAATCAAATCAAGGAGTCTTTTGGAGGAGTCTTCGAAGTTTTCTAGGTATAAGATCATATCATAAGAAAACAGATAATTTGACTTTCTCTTTTCCAATTTGGATGCTTTTTATTTATTTCTTTTGCCCGATTACTCTAGCTAGGACTTCCAGTACTAGAACATGAGTGGTGAAAGTGGCATCCTTGTTTAGTCCCAGTTCTTAGGGGGAATGATTTCAATTTTTCCTCATTCAGTGTGATGATGGCTGCAAGTTTGTTGTATATGTCTTTTATTATTTTAAGGTGTGTTCCTTTGTTGAGAGTTTTTATCATGAAGGGATGCTGAATTTTAGTGACTGCTTTTTTCTGCATCTATTGAGATAATCTTATGGTTTTTGTTTTTATTTGTGTTTATGTGATGAATCACATTTATTGATTTGCATATGTTATTGCAAATCCCTGGAATAAAACCCACTTGATTATGATTATGTTTTTGATGTGCTGCTTAATTCAATTTGCTAGTATTTTGTTAAGGATTTTTGCATCTGTGTTCATCAGGAGTATTTGTGTCTCCTCTCCTCTCCTCTCCTCTCCTCTCCTCTCCTTTCCCTCTTTTTCTTTTTCTAATTTTTTTTTCTTTTTTTTTTTTTTGAGATGGTGTCTTGCTCTGTCGCCCAGGCTGGCGTACAGTGGCACCATCTTGGCTCACTGCAACCTCTGCTTCCCTGGTTCAAACAATTCTTCTGCCTCAGTCTCCCAGATAGCTGGAGTTAGAGTCACATGCCACCACACTCAGCTACTTTTTATACTTTCAGTAGAGACAGGATTTTGCTATGTTGGGTGGGCTGGTCTCGAACTCCTGACCTCAGGTGATCCACCCACCTCGGCCTCCCAAAGTGCTGGGTTTACAGGCATGAGCCACTGTGCCTGGCCTTTTTTGGCTGTGTGTGTGTGTGTGTGTGTGTGTGTGTATGTGTGTGGTGTGTGTGTGTCCTTGCCTGACTTCGGTATCAGGGTGATATTGGCTTCATAGAATGAGTTAGGGAGGATTCCTTCCCCCTCAATTTTTTGGAGTACTTTCACTACAATTGGTACCAGTTCTTAGAATGTGTGGTAGAATTCTGCTGTGAATCTGTCTGGTCCTGGGCATTTTTGTGTGTGTGTGTGTGGTTATTAAGAGATTTTTTATTACTGATTCAATCTCATTACTTGTTATTAGTTTATTCAGGGTTTCTATTTTTTCCTGGCTCAATTTTGGGGATTATATATTTATAGATTTCCTATAGGTTTTCTAGTTGTATGCATAGAAATGCTCATAGTAGTCTTTTAGGAGCTTTTGTATTTCTGTGGTTTCAATTGTAATGTGTTCTTTATAAATTCTGATTGTGTTTATTTGACTTTTCTCTCTTTTTTCTTGTTTAGCTAGCAGTTTATCAACTCTGTGTATCTTTTCAAAAAACAACTTTTTGTTTTATTGATCCTTTGTATTTTGTTTTTTATTTTAATTTTATTTCGTTCTGCTCTGATCTTTGTTATGTATTTTCTTCTGCCAGCTTTGGGTTTGGTTCTTGTTTTTGTAGTTTCTTGATGTGTGACCTTAGCCTGTTAATTTTTGATCTGTCTTTTGAATGTAGGCATTTAATGCCATAAACTTTCCTCTTAGCACCATGTTTGCTGTATTCTAGAGGTTTTGGTATGGTGTGTCACTAGTTTTCATTTGTTTTAAAAAAATTTTTTAATTCTTGCCTTAATTTTGTCATTGATCCAAAGATCATTCAGAAGTAAGTTGTTTAATTTCCACATACTTGTGTAGTTTTTTGAGAGTTCCTCTTGGTATTGATTTATAGTTTTATTCCACTGTGGTCCAATAAAATACTTGGTATGATTTTAAGTTTTTAAAATTTATTGAGACTTGTTTTATAGCCTAAACTGTGGCCTATTTTGGAGAATATTCCATACATAGATGAGAAGAATGTATATTCTGTGGTTGTTGGGTAGAATGTTCTGTAAGTATCTCTTAGGTTGATTTGATCTAGAGTTCAATTTAAGTTCAAAGTTTCTTTGTTGTTTTTCTGCCTCCATGTTGTTGTTATTTTTCATTATGTATAGGTAATATCTGTTTCTAATGTTATTTTCATTTTCTTTTTAAAAAGTATTATGTCTGTGTATCTTAAGAATATACATAATATAGCCTATAAATTTAAATATCCAATAAAGTGCTTAAAAAGTGTTACAACAAATTGTTTTATCAGAGGACAGAAACATTACTGTAATATTTTTCTCACACATATTACTCATTTAGTTAGTCCTACTATTAATTAATGTTAATTGCCACTGTTAACTGAGCCTATTTTCATTTAAATAATAAAATTTGTGTAGCTGAAAGGAAAATACTATAGAATAATATATAATTTCAAATAAAACCTTATTTTTAACATTTTTATGTTAAAATAGTAACGTATGTATGTATGTATTAGTAATTAACTATTGTAAATTGTTATCTTTGTTTGCTTTTTTCTGGCTTGGAATGGCTGTACCCTAGGTTGGTTGGTTACTCTAATGGCCACCAGGGTACTTCTCCCGAGTCCATCATGTTTAAGACAGGCAAGCAAATCTAATTCTCATTAATTGCCTCTTACCTGGTATAAGTAACCTCTCATATTGGACATTGACTGTAAAAGGAGTTACTGTTACATTATCCTTATCAATTACCTGTGACAGTGGAGCCAGTAATTCTCAAACCATTTGTATGTCATTTAGGACTCTTTTTAAAGTAAATTACGTTTACTTTAAAATGTAACTTATTTGATATTTGGCATCTTCAATTTTTTGTTGGTGCTAATGGAAAAAAGGGGAATGACAATAGTCTATACGTATTACCAATACTTGTACATATCTGGTAATTGGCTGGGGACTGAAACTTCTTTTAAAATCCAGTAGTTAGAAAATGATGCTTATATTTTCGTCATTCTGCCCAGTGTTTACCATCTCTCAATAATCCATCAGGGTTTTCTGGTATTCCAAGCCCTTGTGGAGTGTCCCTTCCTTATCACCAACCACCCTCTCCTCATGTGGAAGGAAATATGTACCCTCATATCCTGTAAGCATCTCTGTGCTTACGAAAGAATATCCCGCTCCTCTAGCTCTTTGGCTCCTTTCTTATTCCTACCTATACTTCCAAGCCCCTTGAAAATGTCCTCCACTTCACAAAACTTTCTTCAGACCATTTTTCTAACCTACACTCCTATGTACCACATGCCTTACTACTCAGCTACTGTCTTGTATTGTCCTGTGAAGTCTCATCTATTCTCTCCTCGGATGGATTGAGGAGTAGAGATCATGGCTTATTCTTCCCTTGTATCCACCCAAAATGCTAGAACAAGGCTAGGCAGATTGTAATTGTTCAAAAAAGACCATCAGTTGGTTTTTATAAATGATGAGTCCTGCAATACATTACATAGAAATAGGCAAATAATAATATATCTTCTCATAGAAACGTTGTCCATCATGTTTAACAGGGCGTGAAAGCACAAAACCTTTTTGTGTTGGAAAAATAAGTGAAGACAGGAAAAAATGATCATAATAACCTTGACTCCTGGGCTAAGATTTTAGTTAATACCTTACTACTCCTGGGTAGAGACTCTAGATTATTTAAAACACGTAGACACACTCACATGCACACATTCATATGTACATGTACACACGCAAGCACACAAAGAATGGGGGTTTGGCCTTGACATACTTTTAGAATTTGATACCAGTACTTTTTTAACAGCATGGTCTAAAGTTGGAAAAATAGGAATTCAGTGTCTAGTTGAGTTATGAGTTAAGAATGAATTTCACAACAAACCTCAATGATTTTCCACCAACAACACCAACCCAAAGACAATTTCTAATCACTTGGTGGCCATCGTATTGCAAACGAAGCAGAGCACAGACATGCTGTCTGTTTCACTTAAATTTATGAAAACCTGCTGAAAGGGAATGTAGAAAGCAAACGACCCATGGTAAAGCATTGTGAATGAAGGGAGAGGTGCTGTGGTTAGCTGGGTTGCTCAATTCCTTAGATTCTCAAAGCCAGGAGAAAATTTATCGTCTTCCACTGAGACATAAACTAAACTCCTTTTGGCCATTAATCTGCAAAGTTGATGCCTGCCATGGTAATTCATCAAACATTTTTGTGGGGTGAGTCTGGTGGGGCCTCTGGGGCATCTGCCTTTGAAATTCAAAGAACAGTTTTCTCCCCTGGGGACACAGTGACTTTCTTCCCTCAATGCACATCTGGAAGGGGAGTTCCTGCTCCCACTGTCCCCCAAGCCAAGGCAGGGCCTGAAAGAGCTGCCATCTTCATGAAGCATGTGCTTGTACCTCACATTTCTGATCACTCTACCCAGGCTGTCAGGCGAAGAGAAGGAAGAGAAATACAGCCAGTACACTGTTTGTAAGGGCGTTTTTCCCATTACAGTTCAGCACAAAGAAAGGACAATTACTGTTTTTAGTGGGTTTTGTAGGAGCGAGAGTCACTGCATTAACCATTGTGAAAAATGAGCAGAATTCTCAAGCTACATGTCTAATCATCTGCACATAGATTGGGCAATGGTTTTGGAATCTTGAGGTCTGATCTGAATTTACAAGTGTGTCTCCAGGCCCAGCGACAAATATGTGATCTGAAGAGAGTGGGCATTCCTATGGAGAACGGAGCCTTGGGTGCTGGGCTCATCTTTTGCCCCTTCAGTAACAGGCACCTGCCAATGCCTTGGTCCCTTAGCTGGAGGTTTTTCCTGAACCTTCCAGTCCTTAAGTAAACTGGCCCTGTTCTCTCTACAGGCTCCTGGTCCTCTGTCCCCCAGTTCTACACCACACTCCAGACACAGTGGTTACCTTTTAGTTTCTTGAGTGCACCAGTGTCTTTTCTACATAGGACTATCCACCCTGACTAGAAGGCCCTGCCATGCAATCTTTGTGATACTGGCTTCTTTTGACATTGATGTTTCAGCTTGAATGTCATCTCCTCAGAGAGGTCTTCTGAGACCACTCAGTTTAAAGGAGCCAAAGCCACCCACCCACCAGTCACTTTCTATCATCTGTCAGTGTGTCACTTTCCTTGTGACACTTACTGATATCTGCCATTTTTTTCTCTTTCTCTCTCCCTCCCTCTTTCTCTCTCTCTCCCCATTTCTAGCCCACTTCTACCTCTATGAAATTGCAAACTCCAAAAGAGCATGGTCCTTATCTGTCCTGTTCACTGTGCTGTATCCAAAGTATGTGTTCAGTCATTCTTGCTGAATGAATGGTTTCCCTGTTCTTTGGGTGTTTGGCTGAGGATAGCATGACGTTTACAGTAAGTTTATGTCATTTTTCATATTTAAAAAACGTGTGAATCAACATCCTTTAGGTATAATTTACTCATACATTTATCTATTAACCAATGTATTCATTTATTCTTTCAATTGATATTTGTTATCTACTATATGCCAGATACCTTGGCAAGATATTACAGATGTCAGAGAAGTTTCGGCCAGGGAAATGATACAATGAAATGGAGAGAGACACATGTGAAAACAAAATTTCATATTTTATACCGAATGTTATATCCAGACCTGTCTGTCTAATATCCAATTTTCTTTTTCTAGCTAAATTGCTATCTTTCTGCTCCAACTGTCTACTCTCCAGTAAGGCTCTCTCTTCATTACCCCACAATTGGACCTCGTTATTCACTTATGTTATTACTTTATTCTAGAAATCTCTTCTCTCTGCCGTTTTCTTTGAGGTTGGTTCAGGACTTTCCATCCCAGGAAGGGTTCCACAACCCTGTAAGCTCCCATTTGTCCCCTGAGCTGGTCTCCTTAGCATGTGAAGTCTAGGCCCTTTAAAATTTAGCTTTGTGCTGATGATGATTTTCTTTGGATTTGTATTTCTTCCATGTGTGTTAATATTGAAAATCCAATTCAATTCTAGCTTCTTTGAGAAAGCAGCCATGTTTTATAATTCTTCTAGGTCTCTGCCAGTATCACAGGTAGTGTAGGGAACATAATAGCAGTCAGTAAATTCTTGCTGATTGATTGGTGTCGAAATTGGGTTGTCAGTTCCAGACGGCATGCTGAAGGAGAGTAGGTCTGGTAAAATCCTCTTCAGCATTCAGCCGCCCTGTAGATCAAGTACAGGCAAAGCTTACGGCGAAAGGTGGAGAAAGGCAAAATTCCAATAGCAAGAGTATTATTAATCTACTTAAGCCATTAAGTGTTGTCCAGTATTAGATTGGACCGGAAATCCTGGTTTTCAACTCTTTCCCATTTGAATGCCCAAGAGGCTGTCAGCGAGTAAGAGGAAACACGGAATTGGCTTTCAGTTGCCCGAGGAGAGGAGCTTAAATTCCTAGATTTATGGCTCTGCTTTACCTGAAACTTTTATTTTGCTTTTACTTTTATGTACCAATCGAGTGTACTCTATTTCAGTTGGTGCTTCTTAAACAGTCTGAGGGAGCTCTAAAAATAAGTAGTGACCAATTTATACAGTAATGTTCATAGTGGTCTTTATGGAATGCCTCATCATAGGTCAGTATCCTAGGAGCCCCAAAAAGTTATGATACTTTCAGAGGGGGCCTTAGTGAAGGAGGTACAGTTTGCAATATGAATGGTCTGTCTGTGATCTCTGAACTCAATTATTCTAGTTTTTCAAAATCTAGTAGTAGTGAAAGAGGTAGGCAGAGTGTAGCAGTCTTGTGTCCTGAATCTCTTTGCTAACATGCCATCTTGCTGCTTCTCTTTGGCCTGATTTTCTTCATCATGCTCTACATTTCTGGAAGTCCTTTGGTCTTCCTTTTGTTGAGGTTTTCTAGCTCCTTCATATCCCACCTTATCTTCATTTCCTGGAGTGAACTCTTTCTTCTTTGACTGTCTATAGCACTCAGGTGCTTCTTCATTCATTTGCTGATTATTAAAATTGCTATTTAATGTATATGCATCTTGTTTCCTTAAGTTGACTTTAACCTATTGTTTGGCAGGAACTTTGCCTCGTACTTCTTAATATCTCCAGAATGCCCATAGTAAATGCTCAACAAATATTTGCTGCTAGTGATATACCTTAGTTGACTCATTTTGTTTCTGGTAAATTTTACTGTAACAAGTAGCAATATAATGATATAACTTAAAAGAGGACAAAGAAAATCTAGAGGGACTTTGAACACTTGATTAGAACTCTTAAAAGGGAGAAATTCTTTCAGCGTTGGTAAGTAATATAAAAATTATTTTGATTGATTTTATCAACTTGATATATCTGGCTATTACTACAAGTGTTTGTTTATATGTTAATCTTTCCTAAACTTGACAAGGATAGGGTCTTCTTAAGCACAGAGACTATATATTTTATATGTCCTTGGCCTTATTTGGATTACCAAGTAAGTAGAGAGCTGAAAAAATACTTATTAAATGCATAAATGAATGAATTACCTTCAAATCCAAAGCTAGAATTAAAGAAAATAATTCTTTAATGTTAAAGAAAATATTTAGAACCTCTAGCTCTCAAAGTTGCAAGTTACTAATGCTGCTCACCCATTGTTCAGTTAATACTAATAGTCTGTCTTCTACATGGGGAAGTTTGTTAGACTAAAATGTGATAACAGGGACCATAAGTTGATGCCTTTGCTTTGACTGGTTTGGGGATAGCTCTTGAGAGGATACAATGTAGTTTGTTTTCAGTTTTATTTGTCAGCCTTGATCTTGGTGGAGGAACATGTTCTTAACACCTACAAGATAACATGATTGTTTAAACATTACAATATCACACCCCATATTTGAGTTTTATGAAAAACT
This sequence comes from Rhinopithecus roxellana, assembly GCF_007565055.1. Classification (NCBI taxonomy): domain Eukaryota; kingdom Metazoa; phylum Chordata; class Mammalia; order Primates; family Cercopithecidae; genus Rhinopithecus; species Rhinopithecus roxellana. Next base: position 129,292,378 of record NC_044559.1, on the reverse strand, counting down.
GTGAATAGGGCCAATGTCCTAATTTGTCAAAAATGTTAAACTAATATTGCAATTCTATAAAATAAATTATTGACAAATTTTATCACATAAAAATGTGTACATTTTATCTATGTGTAGCATTATAAAGAAAATTAAGGCAAATAAGCTAGGAGATAATATTTTAAAATATAATTAAATATTTTATTCCTTTATTATAGGAGGAGCTTTTATGAGTTCTACTGAACAACAACAAAAAATCCAGTAGAAATATTGGATAAAAGATGTGATTACACAAAACTAGAAATGCGGGTGAACATAAAAAGCTCAAACTTACTTAAAAACTTAAAATGAAATATTCATAAATAAAATTATTACTGAGGACCTATAAAATTTTGGGTTAAAAAGAAATGGTAATACTTAATAAATGTTAGGGCACAATGATACTATCTTTCTTACATCTTCCTTTTAGAAGTAATTTATTTCAATGTTTCTGGAAAGCAATTTGATAATTTTTATATTACTACACAAATATGGTAGCTACCCTTTGGCTCAGCAATTTTTTAGAACACAAAGATGCAGTCAGTGTATGTAAAAGACTAAAAGTAATTCTTCATAGCATTGTTTATATGAAGGAAAACTGAAAATAGCCTAAATATTTAACAATAGGTGAAATGATTAGAAATGTGGTATATTCAGAGCAGGCATAGGGGCTCATGCCTGTAACCCAGCATTTTGGGAGGCCGAGGTGGGTGAATCTCTTGAGCCCAGGAGTTTGAGACCAGCCTGGGCAACATGGCAAAACCCCATCTCTGCAAAAGCTACAAAATTAGCTGGGCATAGTGGTGCACATTTGTGTAGTCCCAGCTACTTGGAAGGCTGAGGCAGGAGGCTAGATTGAGACCAGGAGGTAGAAGCTGCAGTGAGCTGTGATCATGCCACTGCACTCCAGCCTGGAGGACAGAATGAAATACTGTTTCAAAAAGAAAGTGGTATATTCACATGATTGTGTATTATTTGACCAACAAAAATCAGTCTTTTTAAATTTAAATTTTATTTTTTTAAGTGAAAGCAAGTTTATTAAGAAAGTAAAGGAATAAAGAATGGTTATTCCATAGGCAGAGCACAGAAACAAGTTTTAAAAGAGTAACATGAGATTGTGCTTATGATATTTTAAGTGGGGACAAAGTACTAAAAGCTCCATAGAGCATCTCAATTTAATGGACCCACACAAGGCTTAGAAGAAGTTCACTGAAATATCAGCAGTGGTTCTCATTGCATAATAAAACAGACGTGAGTGATGTTTTTGACTGGGTCAAACATCATTGTCCTGTCATCTTGTTTGTGTGACTGAGAGGCTAAGTGTCAGAACACTGTAGATCTAGTTAGTTTGAAGAAGTTCATTTGTTCTTTGAACAAAAAATGTAGTATGAATTATGAATCTGGTACTATGCTAGATTCTGTAACAAGGAGCTTAGAATGAAATAAGGGATACAGCTAGGTCAGTAGATATCTATGTTATAAGTATTATTGTATTAAGTGCTTGGATAATATAGTAATGAAGATGATAATGATGATGAAGACATAGAAACCACTTATGTAGCTCTTCTAGTTTCTGTTGCTGTGTAACAAGTTATACCAAAAGTTTAGTAACTAAAACAACCATTGTATTCAGCTCATGGTTTCTGTGGGTCAGAGATTCAGAAAGGATAAAATTATAGCTTTTTCTCTACATCACAATGTCTTCAGCCTCAGCTGGGAAGACGTAAATGCTAGGGCTGACTTGACTGGAAACCGGAATGATCTGAAGATTCATGTTCATACATTCATCTGTTTGGGCTAGGAGGACCCACAGACAAGGATTTCTGACTGAAATGCCTACATACTCCTTGTGGCCTGGCTTGCTTGCGGTTTGGCAGCTTCAGGGTGGCTGGATTTACATGAAAGCGCAAGGTTTCAAGCCCAAGGGTTCTAGTCAGCAAAGCAGAAGCTGCATCAGAAGTTTTTCTGACTTATTCTTGGAAGTCACACATTCACGCCGATTCAAGGGAAGGGGACACGGATACCACCTTCTGGTGGGAGGAGAGTCATGTTGAAGATCAAATGGAGCTGGAGATATTGTCTGTGACTTCATCATTATGTGCTAGACATTGTTCAAATTGCTTTCTAGCAAGTAGTTCATTTAATCCTCACTACAATTCATGAAGTAAGTAGTATCAGCATTGCCTCCTTTAAACGAGAATCTGAAGTCATAGAGCTAAGTAGCTTGCCTAAGGTCACCTAATAAGTGGCAAAGCTGGACTTCAAACTCAGGCAGTCTGGCTCCAGTGTTTATGCTCTTAATCAGTGGAGGTGATCAAGTTACTAGGGACATACACAGAATACCTGCCTAACCCTGACGCAGGACAGGGAGCAGGGAGTACATAAAGGAAAGCTTCCTTGAAGAAGTGATATATAAACTGAGTTATGAAGGATTAACAAACCCTAGTTTGAGACTTGAAGGACTAGTAAAATGGACAGTAGTTAGCTGGGCTGTGGGTAGATGCCTGGAATGGGAAAATGCCTCATGAAGGGAAAACGGCATGTACAAAGCCCCCAGGCAAGTGAATACAGCATATTCAGGCAACTGCAAGTTGCTCTTCAGGGCTAGAATTTAGAGCTGTGGTGGCAAGTTTCAAGTGACGAGGCTGGAGAGATTGACAGGAATAAAATTAGAAGGTCCCAAGCAATCCAATAATGTATTAGAGAGCCTGGTCGCCATACTGAGAGATCGCCAGGATGGTGATGTGACTGAATTGACTCTCCTGTTTTCCTCCTAGCAATTAGCCATGCATTTATTTTGTATTCAACTTTTTATTGTAGTAAAATATACAAAACTTAAAATTCACCATTTAGATCATTTTTAAGTGTACAGTTCAGTGACATTAAGTACATTCACATTGTGGTACCACGATGACCATCATCCATCTCCAAAATCTTTTCATCCTGCAAAACTGAAACTCCATACTCATTAAACACTAACTTCCCATTCACTCCTCCCCTCTAGAATCCACCATTCTACTTTCTATATCTATGAACTAGACTACTCTAAGTACCTCATATAAATGAAATCAATATTATGTGGCCTTTTGTGCTTGCTTATTTTACTTAGCATAATGTCCTCAAAGTTCATCCATGCAGCAGCATGTGTCAAAATTTACCAAACTTTGTTTATTCATCCATCTTGTTGAGGGTCATTTGGGCTGCTTCCACCTTTTATCTATTATGAATAGTGCTGTACATGGATGTACAAATGCTTCTTAAGACCTATAGATAAATCTTTGAGACCTTGTTTCCAATTCTTTTGAGTATATATACAGAATTAAAATGGCTGGATTATGTAGTAATTTTATTTTTGATTTCTTAAAGAGTTACCATACTGTTTTCCATAGCAGCTCTACCATTTTACAATCCTACCAACAATGCACATGATTCCAGTTATTCCACGAGCTCATTAACATTTACTATTTTCTGATTTTTGTTCGTTTGCTCACTTTTAAAAATAGCCATCCTAATGGATATAAGGTGGTATTTCACTGTGGTTGTGATTTGCCTTTCCCTAGCCATTAGTGATATTGAGCATCTTTTCATGTGTTCGTTAGCCATTTGTATACCTTCTTTGGGGCAGCGTCTGAGAACTGACTTTTTAGAATGATCCCTCTGGGGAGAAGTAAAAGGGTAGAAGGAGGGTCACAATGGAGACTGGGAGATCAGGTAGGAAGTTGCACTAAACTAGCCAAGAGGTGATAAGGCTTCTGTGATACAACTAATGAAATTGTATGGGGCAGTGGTGGTGGTAGGGAGAAGCAGGAGGAGGTAGCATTGAAAGATTGTTTTGCAAATGAAGCAGAACAAAAAGGCAAGAAAACTCAAGGTTGAGTGGATGATGGCACCATGACTGGTATTAAGTCAGTATGTACCTGTGTAGCCATTCTGGCTGAAATACTTCCATGGCAGCTCCCTGAAGAGTGCCCCTTCATTGCCCCTCCCATCTAGGTCTTCGAAATCCCTAAACTCCCTGTATGCCACCATAATTCCCTAAATAATAATGAATTCTGGGTACATATAGGGGGTAGGGGAACCTTGGACCCTACTCCAGCTCAGTAGCCAGGGTCCATTCAGATTTGTCAGCCCCCTTCCCCTCTGATTTACTCCAAGATAACAGTAACATTTCTTGACACATGTACTGATGTGGAAAAGATTTTTGGAAGATATGAAGGGAGTTCACCAAATGTGATGAGTTTTATTTGGGCCCTGTTTGTGTATTCACGTGGAGAGAGTTAGCATTCTTGGTTCTAGAGAAAAAGATTTAGAAATTTTCAACATATGATAGTCATAGAATCCAAGAACTTACCATCCAATGGAAATATTTTCCCTCTGCAGTGGCACTGTTCTTTCATAAAATTATTCACAATTTAGCAACTATGAACAGGAATAAAACCTCTAACCAATATTCCAAAGAGGTCAGCTGTGCCTAAAATGCATGTTGGCAGAATGTAGTAACATTCCCAGATTTTAGGAAGCCAGGAATCCAGGAAGGAGTCTTCCTTTTTGCATATAGCAACTTAAGCTTATTTGAAGGTGATTGTTCACTCCCTCCTGGAGTGCCCTTAGCTGCAGACAAAGAGAGTGGGATTCACTATGATCATTTGGCATCATGTTCCTGATAGATAGCCTACAAGGTTACCAGAAGCTGATGAGGCTTATTTTGGTTTTGTTTTGTTTTGTGGAAAACCAGAAGGGATCTCAGTGTTGCTGCCTGCAGGATAAGTAAAGATATCCTACTATGTATTTTATTGGCAATCCTGATAGCATTTTCTCCATTGGTGGTTTATGTGTAATAGAGACCAAACTGCAATTTTCTGACCTGCCAAGATCTATTATGTCTGGTAAATATAGTTTATGCTTGACAGAATACACACTTAGGGTGGAAAGCCATGCAAATTAAACTAAGGTTTAGGCTAATTTTTGGTAGTGAAAATTATTCTTCCTTGGTGACCTTATTCAGCATGAAATAAAACAACCAGAAAGCTACTCATGCAGTCCACTCTTTCTTTAATCAAAATAATGAAAGCCTTTGGATAGCCCAGCCCCTGATTCTCATAGCTCTTATCTTTCATGGAGCCTAATCTTTTATGGTCATAAGAAGCTTTTTGTATTAATAGATTAGAGATTAGATAGTAAGATGCCTTATTTAAGGTAACTGTTCTTAGTCTACTTTGAAATCTATGCAAATTATATCTGTCTATGGATTTGTGGAGACTATATCACCACAGAGTCTTGATATGTTAGCATAAATGATATGTTAAAAATATTTACCCATTGTCTGGGCTACCAAACTTGAGTCTTATGTTGGAATGGTGTCTGATTGCTGACAAGCTGAACAGTAGTTTTGACAGAGCTAAATAAGGAGAAAAGCCAAGCTTTAATAATATTGACCATAAGTTAGGAATAATCTCATTGATTGTTTAGTACAGCTAATTCCATTTTCTGGTGATAATTTGCATTAATATATTTAGTTTATGTAGCTTAGTCTCCAATATTATCTTGGTAATCCCATCTTCATTCACAATGGAACAGAAACTGCAGAGTTGGAAGGCTTGTAGGTCCAGGTAACAAACTTGTTCTATCTGCTGGCTCTCAAATTCTTTTGTTTTAAAATATGTTTTTAAATCAACAGACAAAAATTATATATGTACAAATGTTTTGAAATATGAATACATTGTGGACTGGCTAAATGGGGCTAAATAATACAGACTGAGTATCCCTTATCTGAAATGGCACTGGAAGTATTTTGGATTTTTAGATTTTTTGGGATTTTGGAATATTTGTATTATACTTATCAGCTGAGCATCCCAGATCTGAAAATCCATATCCAAAATGCTCCAGTGAGCATTTTTTTTGGTGTCACATTGGTGTCCAACAAGTTTCAGATTTTTGAGTATTTAGGATATCAGATTCTCAGATTGGGGTGCTTAACCTGTATGTGCATTGTGTCACATAGTTTATTTATTTTTTTTTTGTAGTGAGAATGCTCAAAATATACTCTTAGTGATTTTCAATAATACAACATATTGTTATTACCTATAGTCACCATGTTGTACAATAGGTTTCTTGAACTTATTTCTCCTATTTAATTGAAATTTTGTATCCTTTGACCAATATCTTCGCAACTTACTTCTACTCCCAGCAGTCCCTAGTAACCACCATTCTCCTGTCTGCTTCAATGAATTTAACTTTTTTAGGATCCACATATAAGAGAGATCATGTGGTATTTACCTTTCTTTGCCTGGCGTGTTTTACTTAACATAATCTCCAGGTTCATCCATGTTGTTGCAAATGACAAGATGTCCTTTTTTAAGGCTAAATAGTAGTTCATTGTGTACATATACACAACACTTTCTTAATCCATTCATTCATTGATAGAACCGTAGACTGATTCCATACTTTGGTTATTGTGAATAATTGCTGCATGGGAGAGCAGATATCTCTCCTACATACTGATTTCATTTCTTTTGGATACATTCATTTCTTTTGATGGGATTGCTAGGTTATATGATAACTGTATTTTTAATTGAGGAATCTCCATACTGTTGTTTAACTTACATTCCCACTGATAATGTACAAGGGTTCCCTTTTTCCCACATCCTTATGAATACTTACCTTCTAGCTTTTTGATTATAGCCATTTTAACAGGTGTGAAGTGATATCTCATTTTGGTTTTAATTTGCATTCCCTGATGATTAATGGTGTTAAACAGTTTTTTATATACCTGTTGATCATTATTGAAATATGTCTGTTCAGGTCCTTTGCCCAAATTTTAATCAGGTTTTTTTCTTACTAATGAGTTGTTTGAGTCCTTATTTATTTTTCATATTAACCCCTTATCAGATGCATGGTTTGCAAATATTTCCTCCCTTTCCGTAGGTTATCTTTTCACTCTGTTGACTGTGCAGAAGCTTTTTAGTTTGATGTAATCCCAATTATTTATTTTTGCTTTTGTTGCCTATGTTTTTGGGGTGACATCCAAAAAGTCATTGCCCAGACTAATGACATGGAGCTTTCCCCTGTGTTTCCTTCTAGTGGTTTCACTGTTTCAGGTCTTATGTTGAAGTCTTTAATTCACTTTGAGTTGATTTTATTATATGGTATGAGATAAGAGTCTAAATTTTTTCTTCTGTTGTGGATATTCAGTTTTCCCAACATTATTTATTGAGGAGACCGTCCTTTCTGCATTGTGTGTTCTTGGTACCTTTGTTGAAAACCAGTTGACTATAAATGTGTGGATTTATTTCTGGGCTTTCTATTCTCTTCCATTAGTCTATGTGTCTTTATGACTTGCAAATATTGTGAGACAAAAGAACACAGGATACACCCTCTTCACACTTGCCATTAATAGTTCAATGCAGCCAGAATGAACAAGGTGTTACAGAATGTGATGCAACAACAAGGGAGCGATAATTTTATTTTAATTTAAAAAGGCATTCTTGAAACCAAAGTTTAAATAAACCATTTGTTTAATGGCTTTAATGTGGACACTAGAAGACACAAAGGTCTGGGCTATTGGGATTCCAATCCATTCTCTGGAATCTTTGCCTTCAGAAATATGTGGGAGGTGAGAGTCCAAATGTTCTGTATTACTCTCATCTTTCTGTGAATGACACAATTATTCTGCCTTTCGTTGGCAATCATATATTTTGTCAACTTGTGAAAAAATACTCTACAAAGATGAAAATTGACCTTATAAAGATTCTTCACATGTATCACATTTGAGAAGGATGTGTTCCTGCCTGAAGAATCTTGCCTTGGTTTGTTGACTCTGGGGTTACACTGTGTCCAGTTATGGCTCCTTGGATGAAGGCCCTGTGTTGTTTCTGAGTCAGCTCACTCAGCTTTCTGGAGGGCAGTTGATTCCATGAAAATACTTGCCTTTGTGATCAAGCAGTGGGGGTGGAATGTGTGGCTCTTCAAAACAGAGTGTAAAGAGGATTACTACAACGCTACGGTTATGATTAATTTTAAAAAGATACAATGTCATTATCAACCTTGATCTGCTCTGCTTTTGTATTTTAGCAATTGGTTGGATGAGAATGTGCCCAGGCATGCTTTAATCACTGGAAGGGCATCAAGGCTTAATCTTCCAAAGGGGTTTTTCCCATTGTTATTTCCTGAAACATGCTTGCCATTACTCAAGTGGCATACAAAATAAAATTCAAATCAAAACAACAAAAGAGATGTGATCCCTCTCTTTTGTGCCTTCTTTTAGGCTTAATTCTCAGAGGTAGAGCGTATCTAAGAAGAGTAGGCTATTGAGTTCCAGACATACTACTTCTAGTAGGCTATTGAGTGCCAGACATACTACTTCTAAACTCTCCACTTAAAGCTAGCACATTCCCCTGACCTTGAAAAGGTGAATAGATACACACTGCTGAGACTAAATAAGCCACCACAGAAGAATAACTACAGGAGGAGCAAGTAAGTGCAATACCCTCTTGTATGAAATGTGACCAACCTGAATTAAACCATATTTTTAGTCCTCGCTCAGCTCCAAACCTTTCAGAGCTTTTGCTCAATGACGCCACCCCAGTGTATCCTTGGCTGACTCTCATAATTGCCTCATTATTGCTGCTTTTCTTTATAATATGCATCTTTGGATTCATAGCCCAACAATCTCAGCCGAGTCTCCTTTGTAGTTTGTTTAGCAGACAGTTATAGTCATTGCCCCTCGGCCCATACAACATGGGGGATCTGGATGAAAATGAAATGCAGACTTGGCTCATCAGAGGGCAGCTTGGCTTCGCTTGTATGCCACAAACATTGTCACCTCCTAACACTGACAGTAGTTGCTGATGAGCACATGTGAACCCATTCCCAAAAGTGCATTGCCTTCATACCACATGAATTAGAGCCATTTGTGTTATTTTGCTTATGTGTTCTTTTTCTTTTCTGTGCTGTGTATTCAGATTCCCATATTAGTTTTCCTTAATCTAAGACTCACATTAGATCACTCTAGCCAGACTGTCAAATTATTCAAGAACTCTCTTTGTAGCCCTAAATCTAGGGAAGTGCCTGGTAGTCGATAATTATTTATCAAATGAATGAATATTTTTCAATACTTACTGGCAATCAATAAATAATTGTATTTCTAAAACAGTGTGAAAACATCATGAATTGAATTGGTGAGAATAAAATATAAACTGCATAACTGTAAGAGATACTACTATACAACAGTAGTGCTGATGACATTTTATTTTGCTTTATTTCATTTTATTTTATTTCATTTTATTTTATTTTATTTTACTTCATTTCATTTCATTTTCTAGGGCTACCTGATACGAACAGTTCCTTGTGAAAAGAGAAGGTCGGAATCCAATTAGTAGATTGGAATTGATGAGTTAGTTAAGGGCTTTAGCATCCTACCATGGGCTGTGTTTTTCCCCCTGAACCTATGGGCATTTTTGATTGAAGAGGATGGCTGGAAGCTGCCATGTTTGAAGGGCTAGAGAAAGAGCCTAGGTTTCCTGTGTCAGATGATACAAACTAAACTAGAAATGCTACATGGTAGGGAGGCAGTGGGGGACAGAAGAAAAGACATCATTATTCTTTGTCTCTTCTTTTCCCTGGGGGAAATGTTGGCACCCAAATATTCAACAGTAGGTTGACATGTGGAAAGTGGCCTAGCCAAAGGATCTGTGGTGATCAGGAGTCATAAATCAGATATGAGAGGGAGAGACCATATGGTGCAGAAAGAAAGTGACGATGCGATTCTTTCAGCTGTAGCCACTCATGTGCACTCTCTTACCCCGTAGAGAGAGGGGCCCCTTTCCACTGTTTCTTTTCTACTTCCCCACTGAACCTGCAGGAATGTCAGCTGTAATACCTTGCTCTTTTCTACACATTTCTGAATCAGCAAGATGTCAGTGACCTGGAGGGGATTCCGGTGAGAGCCAGAGAAATGATTTAAGAGCCAGGGATGCCGATGATCCAGTGGGTGTCTTCTCTCTGCACCACTAGAACTGACTTATGGGAAGACAGTCAAATAACTAGATGTGTGTTGTTTGGCCCAGGGCAGACCAGAAGGTATGGGGTAACTTGTCTCCAATGGAGTTGCCAACAGCCAATAAATTATTGTGTCTTTCCCTCTCCAAATGGACTGTCAGTCTACATATATATATATTCAAGTCTTATTGAAAATAGTTACCTCAAATTTACTTGCACTCGTTTTCCTGAGAGTCTGAGGAATCAATCCTCATTGCTGCAGGCCCCCAGAAGTTTTAAAACAGCCTCTGCCGTGCCACGCAACTCTACTTACCCAGAGAAATTACCTTCCCTCTTTTCCCTCAACTTGTCTGGAGATGAAGAGGGTGAGATTGAAACCCCTTTTCTTAGAGACATGTCTCCTCCCTTGCTGGTTTCTGGCTTCTCTTTTGGGTGTGTGAGCAAAATCATTTTTTTAACCATTTGTCAGGGGGCAGATAGGAAGTCTGTCTTTTCCATTAGTTAGCAGAAAGTGACCCCAGCAGCTGTGGAGGGAATCAGTCAAGCCGTTGCTACCAACCAGACCAGGGTGGAGAAGGAGGCCGGGTTTTGCTCAGTTGTCACAAGGTCCCAGGCAGCTCCCCAGGAGTCCTGGAGCCTATGAGGCCCTGTTTTTATTGGCCATGCCTGTGGTAGGCTGACATCCTTCACTCTGAGCTTCAGGCCAGCCAGGGAAGGGGGCAGGGGCCACTAGCATTGGGAAGCTTTCATACTTTGCCCTTAACACTCCATATCCCTGTTTAATTAATTTCCTAACTTTGTGGGGGAAAAAGATGAAATAAATAAGGCCAACTGACCACTTCATAATTTGTTTCTGAAGCTTGGCTGGACATAAAAGTCTCCCTTCCAAAACCACACGGCATAATTTATTTTACGATTCCCTCTCGGCACCAGGTCTGGGCTAACCTTGAGTTTGGAGGCTATGCCTTCGCTTCCTGGTGCTGGTGGTCACAGTGTGTCCTTTCTTGGCAGTGGCCACGGGCCCAGCAAAACAGACCTCTGAAAGGCGAGCAGATTAATCATTCTGAAGGCATGCTCGCCTCAACAGTTCCCCTGCAGGATGTCTGAGAACCAGAGAGACGGGACTGCTGTAGTTCACAAGGGGCATAGGGAAATGCCTGAAGACACAAAAACAGAGGTGAACAACAGAAAAAGAATGAGTGCTTTTAAATTGTACATGCTGGAGTTTTCACTAAACCGAAAAGTATTACAAAAAAATATATTGCCACTCCTAGAGCACAAACTGTGATGAGTCCAACCTTTTTATTACAATCAGGCTTTCGCTAAATACATTATGCCCTGCAGGTCAAAATGATTTACTTCTCTATTTTGGGACATCTGAGTTCTATTCTACTGTTGCCAGTATGTTTTCAGCTGTGCCAGAACTGAGCAGGTCTGCGGCTCCTTTGTAACATCAAAACGGAGACATTTATCATTGAGATTTATCATGGGACAGCCTGCCAGATGGTTTGGGTATTTTAAAGGTGAACTGTTTGGGCCTTGATTAGCTCATGCGAACTTCTAGCTAAAGACAACTCTATCAGCTGCTCAGTGGAAAGACACTGATGTCCCCCTCCCCCCAGCTCCCTCCCTCTGTTCTTCTAGTAATGCAGAAAATATTAATGTAATGGCAGATGTGGCATAGATTGTCATTTCAGGAAGAAAACCAAGCCATAACCAATTCCACTGATTGCATTCTAATTATAATGTGACCTCCTGTTGCTTTGCATAGAGGCAGTATTCATTTCAGTACACCACTGTAAAACTTGCCTAGTCAACGACCCTCAAAGGGGCAATTGTAAGATTTAAGCTTGGATTTTTTTTGCTCATACCAAAGTCCTTTATTCTGCCAAGCCTCTGCTGATTGGGCCAGAAAGAATGCATTTGATTATATAGACTAAACTTATTGGGAACAGAACCTCTGTACTTTGAAATGCTTTTCATTCAAATTACATTCAGACATTCAATCAACATTGATTATGATATGGATTGGCAACAGGGAATGCCTTGGGTTTTTGTTCTGGCTTGAAAGTTTGCTGAGCTCTCTACCAGATAACAACTGGGAAGCCAGCTGAGTTTCCTTAACCTTTTCCATGAGTTTCCCAGAAAAGGATGGTTTCTCTTGGGAGGCCAGGAGTTCCTTATTCCCACTCAATTCAGTACTCCAAGATCATTTCTTTACTTGGAAAATGTGGGTCTTTGGGGCTTCCAAATTTAATTAACCTCTGAGAGCTTTGGGAAATGTATGTTCATTTGTGTTTATGTTAATAAAGTAGGTTCTTGACTTTGTGCATGAAAATCTAGGAGAATGCATCTTAGATTCAGATTCCAGGTCTAAAATTTTGTATTATGGAAGAAAGTGATCATCACTGATTCTGGTCATAGATGTTGTCTGTGTGATTTAGGGCTAGGCTCAGTTTTCTCATCTGCAAAATGAAATAAAGGTGATCCCAAGGTTAAATTTATAATATAGTTGATTTGAAAATACTAAGAAACAACATAGTATTATTATTATTATTATTTACATGTCAGTGTATGTGCTTGTGTTTTTGAGGGGCCTTTGCCTACATCTAGACCTCTCTCTGTCTCTGGAAAAATCCTGGTGGGATCAGTTTTTTAAGTAGTTGGCTCTTGGTAGACTCGCACACATACTAAAGTTTTTGTTTTGACTTGAAGGTCCTCTTCCGGCCCTTCTGAATAACTTTAACCTAAAAGTCAGGCTAGAATTCCCACAAGAAGAGAGGAGTTGCCAGAGCTTCCTCATTCCAAGCTATAAAATCACTGGAGATCGCTCCATTTTCTTTATCCAATCACATACCGTGAGCTGTCATTTGTGTACAGATGTCTCCCAAATAAAGATTTCCAGCCTTCATAGCATTCCTGAAATTTAGCATTGCTAAGTATATGGTCACCTTGAATAGTATTCTAGGATCTCGAATTCAATACGTTCTCTTTTTTTTCTCCTAAAACAACAGCAACCAGCCTCTCCTCTGTTCTCTCTTTCTCTTAACTACTCCTCTAATTCCAGTTATTAGAGTTCAAAACCTTGAAAGTTTTATTTTCTCCCTTTTCTTTACTTCCCACATAGAACTAGTTGCCAACTCCTGTGAATTATACCACTTGAAAATATCCATTCTTCCTAAAGTTACTGCTTTATCATTGGGTCTAATCATTTCTTTCATGGCCTATGCAATTTAGTCTTTCCACCAATCCAGTCATCCTACCATGATGTGGCAGCAGCTTCTAAGATGGTCCTCATAATGCCTGTTACCTGGTGTACATACCCTTGTGACATCTCCTCCCCTTATGTGTGAATGGGACCTGTGATTTGCTTGTAACCAGATTATCAAAAATGTAATGGGACGTCACTTTCATGATTAAATGACATAGGACTGTGACTTCTGCCTTAGTAGAAAACTTTTTTCCTGCTGATCTTGATGAATTAAGAAGCTACGTTGGAGAGGCCCACATGGCAGCAGCAGAGGGTGGCCTCTGGCCAACAGTCAGTAAGGAACTATGGCCCTTTACCCAAGACCCCATAAGAAGCTGAATCCTGTCAACAACCATTTGAGCTTGGAAGCTGCCCCAGTCAAGCCTCAGATGAGACCCCAGCCCTAGTCTGTACCTTGATAACCGTCTTACGAGATGCCTGAAACAGAGGACACAGCTAAGCTGTATCCAGATTCCTGACCCACAGAAACTGTGAGACAACAAATATGTATTATTTTAAGCTGTTAGATTTGTGGTAATTTGTTACCTAATGGTAGACAGCTATATCCTAGAGCAGCCAGATTACTGCCTGACACTGTCAGGCTTTTGCTCAGAAATACTCAGTGTCTTCATGATTCTTTGTCTTTGGCCTTGAACTACCTATTCAAGCTGTTTTCCAATTCTCCTTCCTGAGCACAATTACCTCTGTACTGTTCTTATTTCTGGCTTTCTACCTTTTACCTTTGCTGACATTGTTACCATTTCCTGGATTCTCTTTATAACTAAATCCCATATCGTTTTTAAAGGCCCACTTAAATGTTGCCTCTTTCATAAAACCTTTTGTGATCCATGAAGCTGTATAGATCTCTGAGCTGCCATCGTTCTATACCTCAGGTTCTTTTCATTTTCTACCTCATAGGGGACTGGCTTGAGAACATTGCTGTATCTGTACTACAGGTTGAGTAGCCCTTATCAAAAATACTTTAGGTCAGAAGTGTTTAGAATTTGGGATTTTGGGGGAGATTTTAGAATATCTGCATTATGCATCTCCAGTCTGAAAATCCAAAATCTGAAATGCTCAAATGAGCATTTCCTTTGAGGGTCATGTTGGTGCATAAAACATTTTGGGTTTCAGAGCATTTTGGATTTTGGGTTTTCAGCTTAGGGATACTCAACCTGTGCTAGGCTGCAGATTATATGAAGGAGGCTTCTTCCGTTTCATATTTCCATGCCCTTGAGCTTCCAATATAACGACTTAATGGATGGTATGCTCTCAGTGGATGAGACTCAATGGATGGTACGCTCCAGCGACTCAATGGATGGTATGTTCTTCTTGTTCATGAAAAGCAAGCCAGTGTACCCACAAGTCAGCACAATAGAAATGGTTTGTGGAACTCTTGGTTTATTTACTTGCTTATTTTTGTATTCATTCCTTTACTGCATACCAGGCATTGTCCTAGGGGCTGACGTGGACCCATGGACATCATGCTTAGAAAGACACCTTGTTCTTGGGGTTTTATGTTTAATTAACATCACCATCTTCTTGAGACTCTTAATCATTTTATTTTTGAATCTGTTTTTTCTTAGTGAAGTCACAGAAGATAGTGGGATATATGCTGGGGCTCAGGGAATTTGCCAATTTGCCTGTGCCTTCTGCCTCCCTGACACAGATTCTAAACCACTTGTTCTCCTCACCCTCCCACCATGGCAGGGGCCTGGGCACAACCACAGGGAGAGCTGGGGTTGGGTACACATGCCCTGTGTTCCAGGTCACAGAGTAAGGACCCTGGGTACCTGGGAGGATCTGTACTTGCTGCTAGTGAGGAAATGATATTAAATAGCAAATATTATGACAGGTTGAGAGAAAGAGAGGAGATCATAAGCGAGCTTACAGACGAATAGGAAAAGGTTTTCTCTTGCCTTTTGAACAAGTGCCTGCATTTTCATTTGTACTGGACCCTGGAAATCATGTAGCTGGCCCTGACTTGGGGTATAGTGGGAAACTAAAGGGGCAGGGATATAGCTCTGGCAGCAGCAGGGGTGGGGTGGAGGGAGACAGCAAACAACAGACAATAAGCAAGATGATTTCGGAAAGTCATAAGTACTATGAAGAGAATCAAATGAGGTGATATGCTGGTGAGTCCCTGAGTATGGTGCAGGAAGCATGTTACCTTAAAGAAAGATGATGAGGGAACTGTCCCTGAGAAGTTGGCATTTGAGTGGACATCTGCAGGAGGTGAAGAGGTTAGGCCAATCCAAGAATATGGGGCAGTTTCTAGGCAGAAGAATGTGCTAGGTCAAAATCCTTGGGGGCTGGAACAAGCTTGAAATAGCCAAGAGCTAGACACAAAAGCCAGTGCTGCAGTAGCCTAGAAAGTGTGGAAGAGAGGAGGCTTGGGGCATTTACTAAGGTAAGATGAAGCTGATCCTTTATTTTATTTTATTGTTCTTTTTTTAGAGCTATATTCTTGCTGTGTCACCCAGGCTAGAATGCAGTGGTGGGATCATGGCTCACTGCAGCCTCAAACTCCTGGATCAAGCAATCCTCCCACTTCAGCCTTCTGAGTAGCTGGGACTACAGGCATGTGTCACCACACCTGGCTAATTTTTCATTTTTTTTTTGTAGAAGTAGGGTCTTGGTATGTTGCACTGACTGGTCTCCAACTCCTGGCCCCAAGTAGTCCTCCCGCCTTGACCACCAAAAGTGCTGGGATTACAGGCAGGAGCCACTGTGCAAGGTCCAGCTGGTTCTTTAACACCAACACTATACTGGCCATAGTGAGGACACAGCTTGCCTCTGGGCTTGTCTAGGTCTGTGATCCTGTATTTTCACACCTAAGAATCACTAAAGAGGGATTTTATAGCAATGCACTGTCCCTGCATTTTCTACCTTAATTTAATTCCTTTTTCTTTGTCAACATAGCTATTCTGTATTCTTTAAAATAGAGATTTTTCCAGGGACTTGTAACTTACAAGGATGTAAATAATCATAGGCGGGCCAAGGAATGTGTAGTTCCTAGGGAGAACTTTGCGAATGAGATTTGTTCCTTTCACACAGAACCTCAAGGACTGTTAGATTTGTTTCAGGGGTCACAAATGGGCACCTTATAGCCCAAACTGGGGCCCCAGAAGTGTTTTATTTGTTCTGCATGTTGCCCTTCATCAAACAGGAGTGCCCCAGCAATGGCCCTGTGCTCCCCAGATAGCTCTGTCCTAATCTCTCCTGTAGTCTCCTGCTTGTTCTTCTTCCCTTTATGCCTGAACTCATCTTTTTGATTGTTTCTCCTTAAAAAAAATTCTCCACTGTATAGTGCAGATGTGGAAATGTTGGCATGTGCATAGACCCTGTACCAAAAACCCAGCAGAAGAATCAGCGTCCCTGAGATACTTCCTCCTCATCCTCTTTGCCAAGCACCTCTTATTGCTGATCTTGGAAGTCAGAGGTGGGAAAAGGCAGGTAAGAGGGTCAGGAAGTCAAAGTCCTAATTCATGCACACCTGGGCCCACCTGTCTGGCGTGCCCATTCTGTGGACTCCCTATATGTAGATGCTAACCCAGGAAGCCCCTTGGGGCCAGTGGTGCCTGGCTGGCTCCCTTCCTACAGACTGTTCCTTTAAAAATTAGGGGCGTTAGCTGAGAAGAAAATTAAGTAATTTTGTTATTTTTCCTTGATAATGCTAAAATTATTAATCTTCAGAGATAAGTACTGTTCAGTGCATAATGAGTTCGAATTGTTGATAATTATAATTTTGAGGAGTTTCAGCTTGCTGTCAGCCAAGTAATTAAAGGGGTGGGACCAAGGTTCTATTTTGTTCATGATGGTTGTGCTTCTGGTAAGAGCTCTCTCTGTGTGGCAAAAATGCCCTCATTCTAGTCACGTGGTGCAGTGAAAGGGTTAATTAAATCAAGTAAGGTAATCCACTGGATTGTGAAGAGTTCTCTTTTCCTAATTTCCCCCCTTGACCTTCCGTCTCTTCCTTAAGATCTTCCCATTGTCTTAGCAAAGCCAGACACCCTGAATGGCGCCCACTCTCGGCTGATGAGACAGATGCAGGATGCCTGGGTCCTGCCTGAGCCCAGGGAAGAGGCTCAATTCCTTTCCCTCTTTCGCAGGTGCCCCCTTCACCCAAATGCCCATGAGTCACCTTTAAAAAAAATGGCTTGCATATACTAGCACTGGACTAAAAAAAATTGAACCAAAAGAAAAGAGGAAGAGAAAATGGAAAACTAATGATTCAAGAAATCACATAGCACGAGATAATTCTATTTTGAAATCACAGCAGTGGCACCCAGAGGCGGACGCTCCCCAAATTACTAGTGAAAACCCTTTGATGTATCCAGTTGTAAGAAAGCCCAAGGCACTTTTTTATTATTATTATGAGTGTTTCACATTCCCCAAAAGAAGCATTTAGCAGTAATTTTTAAATGTCTGTGTGTGAGCAAGCTAAAATAAATAAATAAATAAATCCCTGAAAAATCTCCAACCCTAAATGTGCTTACTTGATGGCTGGCTTTTACTTATAATAAAAGCCAAGGTCTTACAATGGTGTATGAGGCACCCGTGAGATCTCTCTGCCCTCATCTGCCTCTTTCTCTCCCCTGGCTCACTCCACTGTAGCCACACTGGCTCACTGGCTGTTCAGGGACACACTGGACATGCTTGCTGCTCAGTCTGTTCCCTTACTGTATTCCCAGCCTGGATGCTCTTTCCTGGGTATCTGAATGGCTCAATTCTTTCTTTCCTTGAGCTGTTTCCTCCAAACTTCTCACTGAAGCCTTCCCTTGCCATGCTGTATAAAACCTCAACTTCCTACTTTGGACACTCTTAAAGAGACTTTGCTGATGTGATTAAGGTAAGGATATTGAGATGGAGAGATTATCCTAGACTATGTGGGTGGGCCCAGTGTAAAAATTAAAATCCTTATAAAAAGGAAACAGCAGGGATACAAACAGGGAAAGGAAATGTTACAACAGAAATAGAGGTTGGAATGATGTAATTTGAAGATGAAGGAAGGGGCCACAAGCCAAGAAATACAGGCAGCATCTAGAAACTGGAAAGGCAAAAGGAAATGATTATTTTCTGGGGCCTCCAGAAGTAACCAGACCAGTTGACACCTTGATGTTATTAGCTCAGGAGATCCTTTTTGGACTTCTGATCTCCAGACTGTAAGATAATAAATCCATGTTGTTTTAAGCCACTGAGTTTAATTTGTTACAGCAGCAATAAAAAACTGATACAGTTGGCAGGACCCAGACTCATAAGACCCCAAAGAATTTGACCATCTTGGTCCCCAATTCTTCTGTACAATCTTCAAAGTTTCTATTTTCTTTCAGGATTTCCTTTCTGACTTGAAGACAGAGGAAAGAAACCTTTGCAGTACATGCATTCTGGTCTCCTTTTGTACCTGAGGCCAGCTTTTGTCACTTGGTGCAATAAAGGCTGCATTAGATTTTGATGGGAGGTATGGTGCCCAGGTGTGTTTCAACACAGTTCAGGTGAGGGACAGGGGATTTGGGGAGAAGCAAATGCAGCCCTGCCAGGAACAGTGGGCTGCTGCTTCTACAACTGTGTAAAGGACCAGACTTGTCACTATTTTAATCCAAGTAGACAGTTCTCGCCTGTCTAAGGATGTGATTGACTGGTGGTATCTTTTCATGGTTATGCAGCAGACTGAACTTCAGAAGTCAGAGCTCACAGCTGATGGGATGTGTTTGTAACTGGACCTGGTAAGAACTGGACCTCTAAATGGGACAGGAAGAACAGTGGAGACAATCACACTGTGGCCTTTTGCTAGTTATTCATTCATAGAGTTCTTCCTGTTTTAATTCTGAAGGACTAAAACATTAAAAGATAATTTATTCCTATACTTTCCTCAGCACCCTGTGCCTTCCTTTCTCCTTTTCTGTGTCTCTTGCTTTATCTTTCTGTTTCTGTGTCACACTTTTCCCTGACCTTCCATTTCCTGAAAATTGTCTGTATTTGTAAGGATAACCTTAGCGCTTGAAACTTTTTCCAGCTTTATTTTAAAAAGATGACCATTTTATTATGCAGTCTGAAAATCCAAAAGTGTTCTCTGCTCCAAAGGTCCTCTTATTTAACTGGCCAGCAAGGAAAACCCACAAATTACCAAACAAGAGGAACAACAGGAAGCACTGATGGAGCTCATTTACATCTGCATATGTTCTTTATTTAAAACCAGGGGAAGTGCTGAGTGGATGGGTTTGGGAAATATGGCCGGCATTCCGGAAAGGGCGGCTGTGCACAAGTCCACACATCCTACGGTACTAACAGGCGGAAAGGGAACACCATGGAATTTATGTTGCAGTGCCATCTTTTAATGTCTATTCTGTGGCATCTTCATTAGATCCCAACATGACGCACAAACTGTTAACATATCAAACGCAGTAGGTAAGAGGTGTGAATATCCTAAAAGGGCTTCTGATGAAAGCTACCCTATTTTCTTATACTCTGAATATGTGGAACAGAGATGTTGGGATAGGTACACATTAGGGTTTTATTAACAAAATAGCAGTAAGATGTATAGCCAGTTAGAGATACCCGTTAAGCCTCTATGTTCTAAAGACACATATTCCAGCCTCTCATGGTCTTTTGGTGGCAAAAAATGTTTCCTCCTGAAGAGGTGAAAAGGTGACCACAGTGGTCCTTCTTGCTTTGCTCTGCCTCTGTGGCTGTCATGGGAGTGGAGTTGGCTGTGACATCTGCCCTGCCTTGATACACAAGGCTGATTCAGAGTGGGTTGTCAGGTGTCCTTTCATTCATCATGACCTTGAATATGTCCCTTCTGAAAGTAGGCATACATGGTGAAAAAAGGGACCTTCCCTGGAGCAGATTTATGAAGCAAAACATGAAACCTTATTATTGGTCCGTAGAACGAGCCCAAGAGGCCCTCGAGATGGTCTTTGATTCTACTCATATTTTAAGGTAGAAAAACTTTAAAGTTTAAAAAAAAACTCAGAAAGGCTGGAATAATTGGTCAAGATCTCAGTACAGCTGAGCTACAGTTCACTCAGTCATCTTTCCCTCTTCACCATCTGCCCATTCATGCATCCTTTGATCCCTCCATCCACCCACAAACATTTGTTGAATGCCTATAAATAAGATCCAGTCCATGCCTCAAAAAGCTCATGTGCACAGGAAGGATGGGAATGTAGGGCTGTGGATTAGGTGTTACCACAGAGATGTGGCAGCTGAAGGATGCACAGAACGAGGAGTGTGCACATCAGCCTGGGCTCTGTGGTGGAGAGTGAAGGAAGGCAGGGAGTAATACTCAAAGTTGCTTAAGACGTATCTCTTAAGACATATGTCTTAAGAGAAAAATAGTTGTTTGCCAGGTGCTCCATATGTGGGAAGACTCAGTACTATCCTATTTCTATTTGCTTTTAAATAATAATAACAAACTTAAAATTTCTGTTGTTTCATTGATTCTCTCATTCAATCAAAATCTGAGGACCTGAGATGCCCAGAAGAGTTGGAACACACACTCTCTACTTGAAAGGAGACTTGGCAAAATAATGAATAAATTAATGTTCTAGAAGTTACTGGGACCAGTTTTCATCCAATGCAAGAATAACTTCTAAGTTCTTCTCAACCTTGAGATTTGATGAATTAGAATAACGAACCTTTGTCTCATTATCTCATGCAACTCACAACAACCCTGTAAAATAGATTTTATGATCATTGTCAGTTTTATAGGTAAGTAAAAAGAGATACAGGAGGGATTAAGAAATATGCACAAGATTCCATAGCCAAAAGGTGACCATGTAAGAGCCAAAACTGTCTGCTATCCTTAAATCCTAGGTTATTTCTTTTGCATTACTTTGTATTGCTTATACATAGTTGAACTCAATAAATGACTTCATATAGGTAGGGCAATTTCTTCATTTAACTACACTTAACAGGAGACCAAATTAGAACATTTGTTTTGAATTAAAATATGATCTTTAAGACATTCCTATTAAGAAGGGCCATATGTTAAACATAGAATTTTAGATTATTAGAGCTGGACCTTATGCAAGGAGATAATAACTCTCAATGCAATTAGTCATTTTCTGCCATATTGCAGATGAGAGGGAACACAGTTTAAAATCATAACCAAGAATGCAAGTTTCCCTACTCCTACCAGTGTTATCTCAACTAACACTTACTGCTTTTTATTTTATTCAGCACCTATAAAGATCATAATCCAAAGAAAGGAAAATGCAGAACAATTGGATATAATGAGAGTCTGAGCTTGAGAAGGGTTTGGAGCATACAATGAAATTTCTCATTCCATGGTTATTTGAGTGTTGGGATGAGAACACCAGCGCAGAACCGTGGTGATGTCTGTGGTCAACAGAGAGCACCGGGTACTAGCTGGGTTTGGTAGAGCCCTTGTAGAACTAGAGAGAGGGCCTTGAATGGTCATCTAACTATGTAAAACACTCACCTTTGGTTAGTTCTGCTCTCTAGTCATATTTCTGACCTCTGTGGAGTTTATTTAAAAGCATAATTCTCGTTGATTATGTACTGATAATTATGTTCTCATAATTCTCATAATTCTCATTGATTCTGTAAGGAAATGTCCTATGCACATGGTTCTAGAAATATAAATTACTCCTGTCAATATTTAACCAAAAACCAAACTTGGTCCTTCAGGCACCAGGGCAGAGACTGCTCATTTATATTGATGTGATTTTCACTAAATAAGAGCTGTAATGTTTGAGGACCAAACTCTCCAGTTCATTTCCTGCTTTTTGAAATTATCTCTGAAGTTTGCCTTTTTTGTTTTCCCTTTTGTTTTTCTGCTGGGTTCTTCTTTCTCCTCCAAAGCCGCAGGATTCCTGCTACATTGCTCAGTTCTACTTTCCACCTCCGCTGCTGGGCAATTCCTTCCTTCCTCACTCCTGGAAAGAAATAATTCTCCTCTTGACAGCTTTCCTTTGGTGGTTTACATACTCTCCTCATGTAGCAGTCACATTATAAACATAGACAGATGACTTTGGAACCCTGGGCTTATTTTCTCCCTATTGTGGTACAAGGCATTTAGCACCTGGTAGGAGATCAAAAAATATTTTAGGAATGAATGAATGATGGAAGCAAACAAAGAAGGAATATTTACCTCTCATTACTGCCATCTGGAGACTCCAAGGAGGCCCTATGGTTCAGTCTACTTTCTTTCAGTTTGCCACTTTGTGTCACTTGTCCAGGTGATTTTAAACAAACATTCATTCATTCATTCTCTCCCTCTCCACAAGAGGATGGACACTTATCACATGCAATCGTGGTGAGATTGTCAGTGATTTTCATACCCTTTTGCTTTGTGCTTTTTGGTAGTTTGACATTTTTCTGTAATGAGAACATTTTATTTTGTAGCTCGAAACTATTAACCCTTTTATGCCTAGTGTTCCATTACTGGAACGCTAAGCTTTTGGGAGTTATTTATATCCTACTGTTCAATGTCATTGCCAAGGTTTGAATTTTCATATATAAAAATTGCAACCTCTGGCACAAATGGGTTAACATTAGATTTTTTAAATTACATTTTGTATTCTAAAAATGTTTATTATAAAATTTAGAAAATTAGTAATATTGGGAGAAAAAAACTACCCATAATTCTGATACCCACAATCCATTGCTAACACATTCACTTTATTTCTAGCCTTTCTTTTTTCAGTGCATATATTTTGGTATGTAGTTGTGATCCTGGTGAAAATTGACATTTTTTATTTTACTTTTTTCAATGAACACATATAAAGTAGTTTTATGTTATATATCTCTGTGAATTTCACTTTTTTTGACTGCATGCTAGTCTTTTAAAATATTAATATCAAGTGCATGGTCAACTTTAGCATTTCCCAATATGTAATAGCAACACTAAAGTGAGCATTTATTAAATGCTTGCTACTTGCTGGGCAGTGATGAGAATAAACTGGTAGGCAAAATGAACTTCTGCTCTCCCAGAGGATAGAATCTACAAAAATAAATTTACGTTAACGATTCAATATGGTAAGAGCTTTATAGTGAACATGCAGAGTTATGGGAACATTTGAAGGGATGTAGAATCCAATTTTAAGCAAGGATTAGGGAAGTCTTCCTGGAAGAGGTAACATTGAAGACTTGACAGCTGTGTCACAACTGACCAGGGAGAAATGTGGGAAGAGCTCACCTTGGGAGAACAACATGTATAATGGGCCAAAGTGCTGGGATTACAGGTGCGAGCCACTGTGGCCCAGTCCCTATCAAGAAGTTTTAAACTGGAGAAGCTGAAAGATCACATTGGCTTATTGCAAAGATCATTCTGGCTGGGAGAAGTGGCTCACACCTATAATTCTAGCACTTTGGGAGGTCAAGGGGGGTGGATCACTTGAAGTCAGGAGTTTGAGACCAGCCTGGCCAACATGGTGAAACCCTGTCTCTACTAAATATACGAAAATTATCCAGGCATGGTGGTGAGCGCCTGTAATCCAAGCAGGCTGAGATAGGTTAATTGCTTGAACCCTGGAGGCAGAGGCTGCAGTGAGCCGAGATCGTGCCATTGCACTCAAGCCTGGGCAACAGAGCGAGACTCCATCTCCAAAACAAAACAAAACAAAAGAAAACACCAGAAAGATCATTCTGGCTGCCATCCATAGGTATGTGCAGGGAGACCAGAGAGGGGGTTGGAGCAAGAGATGCAATTCATGCAAGAGATGTTTGTCATTTTTCTGTTGTTGTTTTTATTTCACCATCATAACAACCATGAGAGGAAATTTTTATTCATAGCTATCTTGAGTACTGTTTTACTAGAGAAGAATAAAAGGAAAATGCTAACCGACCTTAGTGTTACAACTTGTCAGTGTCATTTGCAGGCTGAGTTTGTTCTCATGCCCACCTACCAAGTCATTTCAGTAGTACATGTTGGAGATGGGTAAAGGGCACCTTCTTGAGGATGGCTCTCCACAGTATACATGGTTCAGACCAGATTTCATCCACATTTATGCTGCATCATTTGCTGGGATCTCAACTTCCACTCTAAGCCTAGTGTCAGTTCTGTACAAATGATTTTTAAAAATCCAATGTAATTAGGATGATTATGTATACCTTACATCCATGTTTCATGGACTCTCTGGGTGGAATGCATCTGCCTAAGGTCAACAACATTATTTCCCTAAAGGGACATTCCTATCGTTCTACTTCAGTTAAATTCCTCACTATTTTTCAAGTGCTTCAGGTTATATGATTACACTTTCTTGGCCAAAATTCTGCTTGTGGCATAGTGTTGCCCATTGTTGGATCTCAAAGCACATTCATTATCATATGCTGATGGCTGTTCTCCAGGAGTGGAAAGAGGAGGTACAGAGAAGTGAATGTGAGGGTGCCAGCAGTGGGGGATGCAGCCACACCCCTGACAGGAGGCAGAGTCTCTGAACTCAGCACCAGGCTGGGAAACTTTGCCTGGGCCTCCCTGTGCTCTTTTGGGGCAGGCTACTTTGGAGACATAACAAATGTAACCAGGGTAGAGCTCTGCCAGAAAGCAGCAGCGGGGACAGTGATGGAAAGCAGATGGAGGCGCTGGCCTTCACTTGGTGAGAAATCCACTGAGGGAATGGAGAATGTTTGCAAAATCTCCGAGTTCTATTGGGACACCTCCTAGTGCATTTACAAGGCGCCAGCCTCTGTTTGCCAATGGTTTAGTTTGGTTTTGATGAGACCATATTACCCTTTGAATTCTCTCAAAATTTTGAACATTTCCCAAATTTTGTTTGACTCACCAGCTGGAGGCTTGGAATTAAAACTCCAGCATGAGTGCATGAGAAAAATAAGTGAAATCTTGCCTTATTTTGGAGGAATGGTTAAGAAAAGGTGCTTGTGGCTGCCTAGCTTGTGGTTTGCTCCCCACATTGTGTAATTCTTAGCCTGGAACAAATCTTCAGTTGTCATTTTGTATTTTCTCCTGCTTCTACACGGGGAGGGAGGGCTCTACCTCCCCAACGTATTTCAGAAAGATGGTGGACTCTTCTGAGGTAAGATTTCAGAAAGGAAGGCACACAACCTTATTTGTTCTTCTGATTCATGGATAAAGGGTTAACCAGTCAGCCTGCATACTGTGGGTTTTTGTAGCACATGCAGTTTGAACATAGCTCTGTATTCAACATCTTGTGGTGGGAAGGAAGGACACAAAATCAAGGGTTCATCTCCCTTCTCTGGGGGACTCTGCCCTTTCTACGTGAGATGATGGTGTAAGACTCTGGGAATATAGATAAGTGTCCTTACATACAAACAAGTATGATTCGCTGTCTAGGGAAAGATACAGGGGAATTGAATAAGGAATGATTCTGCGTTCTTAGTCTCTAAGACATTGAACCTATACAATATTCAGTAAGTAGTTTTGATTCTTCTGTGGTGCCCCTATGCCCACAGACATCCTCCCATCATCTCAGCCTGAAAACACCATTCCTGCAATCTTCCTCCTTTCCCTCTTTCTCTCATGCCACCTTCTTTGTTTTGCTGCCAAATGTTAAAAGAATTTAGACTTGTTGCCTTTCCTCTCTCTCTTTCCTGCTCTCCCTTCCTTCCCCATATCTTCACTCCTTGTCCCCTGACTTCCTTACTCCTCTCTGGATTACAGCTGTTCTCCTGGTCAGCAATCCAACCTCTTCTTCACATTCTTTGCCTTACTGACTCTTTGGATGAGTCCTGGTGATTCCAGAACCCTCTGTCTCTGCGCTTTTATGCCACTCTCTCGATGCTTCTCTCATGTCTATATCTGCTCCCTTTCTTTTCTTCTCACATCCCTTAATTGTGACCTTTTTTCGAGATTCTGTCTTTGAGCCCTTTCTTTCTTTTCAACACTCTTAGCCACCAGGGGATCTTTAACATCTCTCCTATATAGATGCCTCCATTTTTACTTTTCCAGCTCTGACTTTTGCATGAGCCACATCGCATCTGTATTAGTCTGTTCTCACACTGCTAATAAAGATATAGTCAAGACCAGGTAATGCATACAGAAAAAGAGGTTTAATGGACTCACTGTTCCATCTGGCTGGGGAGACCTCATAATTGTGGTGGAAGGCAAAAGGCATATCTTACAAGGCAGCAAGCAAGAGAGAATGAAAGCCAAGTGAAAGGGGGAATCGCTTATGAAACCATCAGATCCCCTGAGACTTATTCACTACCATGAGAACAGTATGGGGGAAACTGCCCCCATAACTCAGTTATCTCCCACCAAGTCCCTCCCACAACACATAGGAATTATGAGAGTTACAATTCAAGATGAGATCTGGGTGAGGACACAGCCAAACCATATCACCATCTGATTCTCAAACTAAAAAATAGTATAAAGTTCATCTATTTTATTTATTGCATGATGTTCCTTGTTAGAAGTAAGCTCCCCAAAGGCAGGGATGTCTGTCTGTGTTGCTGTTCTATCCCAGTGGCCTAAACTAGAGCTTGGCGCACGGTATTGGCTCACTTAATATATGTTGAACTAATGAATGAATGTTACCAACATTTATGGAGCACTTGCCTTGGAAAGAAAGTTTCTAAGCACTTTATGTTCAGATGATTGTCTCACATCATCCTGACAAAATCCTATGAGGTTAGCCCATTCATAATCCAATTTTGCAAACAAGGACTGTGAAACACCAAGAAGGCAACTCTCCTGAGGCCATATGGCTGGTGAGAAGCAGAATATAGACTTCAAACCCAGGCAGAGTGACCCAAGCCCAAGCTTTCAAGCACCGGGTTATACTTGGAGGTAAGTGTCTGATCTCTGCCATTGACTAGCTATATGAACTTGGACATGCTTTTTAAGTTATCTGAGCTTCAGCTTCCTCATCTAGTGAAAGGACAACACCTCTGACTTCACAATGTTGTATCTAAGAACTTTGTAAACAGTAAAATACAGCATTAATGTTATTCCTCAAATAAGGTATCATTAATATTCATGAGAAAAATTGCATACAAAGTCCGTTAGGACTTACAGAGCCACAGAACAAATCAGAAACCAACCAAACAGTAACAAAAACAGCAAACCACATATTATGAAGTTATGGGGCTATACTTCAAGGAACATCCATCCTTTCCTTTTCCCTCCCTTCCTTCCCTCTGTCAAATATTTATTGCAACTCTACAAGTGCTGTGCCTGGGCTAGAGACAAAAGGATAAAAATAATGAGTTGAGATTAAGAGTTAGTAATTAGTTGAGATTAAGAGATTGATTTATACTTCTGATACGGGAAAGAATAATATTGACTGGAGTTCTTGTGGAAGGCTGTCATGAGAGGGCCTGGAAAAGGAGCTTAGATGACTCAAGCAACAAAATGGAAGAACTATATTCCTCTGTGTTCTCCTTTTCTGTGTCTAAGATGTGTAACCCTGAGAAAACTGGTTGAACCATGGCTCAGCTGGCTGCCCCAGTCATGGGCCCCTTAAAATCTTTACTTAGGTCACCATAGATGCCAGAGAGGGCTTTAAAGGTCACTGCTAGATCACCAGTCTAGATAAGAACCAGGGGAATGGGAAAGTGGCTAGGAAAGGAGACTCATATTTGGGTTGGAGATGTCAGGGTAGTCAGGCAGAGGCATCTGCAGTTATGCAGCAGAGTAAGAAGAAAAGGAGAGCGAGGCTCCATAAGCACTTGGTTCTTTGGCTGAGGGTCTGAAGAAATCCTCCAAAACATGTGGCATCCACCACCTCTTTTGCCCACATCCAGGCCCTTCCCTCCTGGGAGCCTGTCAGAGGGGAAATGCAAGTGGCTCCATGTGTCTCTGCCTTTGTGCTAACTTGGCTTCTTTGCTGGAGGGATCAGTTGAGCATGTCTTCAATACATTGGTCTGGGGACCTTCTGGTTCCCTAAAGCTGACAGATTTCTGCTCCTTTTTGGACTTCCCAAGACTCCATTTAAGTTTTACAATCAAGGGTTGACATAAAGACATCAGTCCAGAGTCTGAATCTTCTCTTGCCTTGTTTAAGACCTGCTACAAGGGCTTTCTGTCCAGAAGAGCTTTAGTTCCATATGGGGAAAGGTAGATAAATCTGGGTGCTGTCATTTCTTTTTTTTTAAGAAGTAGCTTAGTGTGGACACAAGAACTCTACACTGAGAATAAGGAGTCTTGGATTCTAGCTCCTGGGTTTGTTTGTGTGACCTGGAATATGTTCTGTCCTATACATTCTAGGCTTCAGTTTCTTCTATAAAAAGTAGGAGTTGGGCTACATGGTATCTAATACTGATTTCCATACTGACATTCTCTCATCTTTGGTTGGGGCATGTGTGTGTGTGTGTGTGTGTACAGATTTTTCTGGAAAAAAAAGATTAAGGATACGATCCCATACACACTATCATCACCATATGTGCGTGCATTCCTGACATGGCTATCTGCCCCACCCGTGCCATATGCTCCCCACACTTTGTCAGCCTGGCTGTCCTTTATTGCCCATCACAGCTTAGCCTGCCACATGTTCCTGTGCACATGAGATACGCTGACACAGGCTTTGTGAAGGCTGACTCCATGTCTTGTTCTCTTTGCTGCTCCTTGAGGAATCCTAAATCCAGCTGCAACCTCCACATTTGCATGGTTTTGTAGAAGGGGAAATGTGAAGAGTAGGCTTTTAATCAGTTCACACATATTTTGGGAGGCAGGGTCTGAGAGGACTTTGTGAAGCCACTATTCACTGCTTCACGTTGTGGGATCAAGCCTACACTTTGTATCATATGGAAATACTGATAGTGCAAGATAAATACTGAGGCTTAGGAAGAAGCATACTGTACTTTCAACCATCCAAATGGTGGCAGGACTTGAGGACAAAGCATTCAACTAATATGGCAGAACTCTACAAGGCAGAACTGCGATGGAAGTTTAGGAAAGGAAAGATTTGTGACTCTGAAGGTGGTTCACATGACCCTTGCTACGGAGGGAAATGGAGTGCCTCCTGGAATCATGCTTTCCCTGTCCTGCTGAGGTTAATGTGGATATGTGTCAAACATTTTTCAGAGATTTTAAAGAAATTGTACACTTGATCCAACCCTCAGATCTATCACTTATTATGCGGCTTCGGACAGGCCATCTAACTTATTTAAGCTTTTTTGTCCTAATCTTTAGAATAATATATTACCTACTATGCTGTCTTTTTTTCCCAGTTTAGTTATGAAATTCAAAGAAGACGATGTTTGCAAAAGCAATTTGTAAAGAATAAATTAACCAGCGGTTATGTGCTCAACACTGTGGAACCTTTCACCCCAAATCAAAACAAATCTAAACAAAAACCACCTCCATGGATATATAGACAATTTTGACATGTAACTTCTAGGGGTCTGCTTAACAGGTTCATGTGTCAGAATTTGACAATCCATGAAACAAAGATCAAGTAATCATAATAATATCACTGCCTTCATGGCGGAGGTTGCATATATGTTTCTCCTATTCCACTTCATCTCCCCAGTGCTCACACATACACCCCGTTGGTTTGTAGTTAGTGAATGATTAAGGAAATGTGCGTGTGCCTGTGTGTGCTTGTGTGTGTGTGTTTATGTATGCATGTATGTGGCATAGGTGTGTCTGCACTTACCCATTCTTGCATTTCTATCTTTTAACTGTTATGGATGAATAAGCACTATGATGGACGAGACATAGTGATTCTCCTAGATCAGAAGTGTGTTACTCGCTAATGAGCTGGACAATTCTACTCTGTGTATTTAACTTTTCTGACTCCCTCATGCAGGTTAATTTTGGTAACATATCATATTTTACGCTGGCTCAGTGGGATTAGGTGGGAAATTACAAATTAATCAACAATTTGATATCCCTGGATACAATTTGGTCTGTTTCAGTCACAGCCTGGGTCACACCTGTTGATATGTATTTTTAAACTGATTCCTCTCTAGATCATTCTTTTTCATCAGCACAAGGCAAAATGCTGAAATTTCTCTTTTATATATGTTTTATTAGCATGTCTTTCAAGTGCTCCTTAATCTTCCAATGAAAATGCAGGAGTTCTTAGTATTGTGCTACAGCCTTTGTATTCACTTGGTGATTGCCAACTTATTTAAAAATAAACTTTTAAAGTGAACTATAACATACTATACAATATGCACAAATCATAGTATACAACTTTATGAATTATCGTGAGCTATCACCACCCAAACAAAAAAAATTAATACTGGCAATGGCCCTTGTCCCCCAACAAACTCTCTCATATCCCACTCTAGGCACTACTTCTTCCTCCCTAAAGGTAGCCAAGATTCAGACATCTTATTCTATGGATTAGTTTTGATTGCTTTTAAATTTTATATAAATGGAAGAGTAAAGTATGTATATTTGGGGATCTTTGTTGTTGTTGTCCAGTGTTAAATAGTATTCCAAAATATTGGAGTTCAATGTGTTAATCTTTTTCTTTATGGTTAGTATTTTTGAAGTCCTGTCTAAGCAACCTTTGTCTTCTCAAAGGTCATGAAGGTATTATCCTATGTTATTCTTTAGAAGTGTTGTATTTTACATTCACATTTAGAGCTACAATACACCTAACATTTTTATATGGTGTGCAGTAAGGGGGTCAATAATTATTTTTTCATGAGGCTATCTGAAAAGACTTTACATTCCTCACTGCTTTTTTCATAAACCAATTGTCTTCATACATGTGAAGTTATCCTGGACTCTCTATTCTGTCCCATTAGTATTTTGTCTCTTCTGGGTCAATGCCCTTATCTGTCAATGACTATAGTTATATAATAATGTCTAATATCTAGTCATGTAGCAAAACTATAATTGGCTATCCTTGGCTCTTTGAATCTCCATACAAGTTTTAGAATCATATGTGTCTTAATAATAACAACAACAATGAAAAATGATATTCTGATTGAGATTATTTTGAATTTATAGGCCAATTTGTGAAGGATTGATGTGTTTGCAACATGACATCTTCTAGTTCATGACCATGGGAATATTCTTCCACCTATTTAGGTCTTCTTTAGTTAACTCAATAATAATTTTTAGTTTTGTGTGTGTG
Source organism: Rhinopithecus roxellana (assembly GCF_007565055.1). Taxonomy (NCBI): domain Eukaryota; kingdom Metazoa; phylum Chordata; class Mammalia; order Primates; family Cercopithecidae; genus Rhinopithecus; species Rhinopithecus roxellana. The sequence continues at coordinate 129,261,133 of NC_044559.1, read as the reverse complement.
TGTGTGTGTGTGTGTGTGTGTGTGTGTGTGGAGGTCTTGTACATATTTCATTGTATTTCTATGTATATGATTTTGCAAAATAGTATGGTAATATGATTTACTTTTTTGATGCTAGTATTTAAAGATTGAAATAATTCTCACATGTTGATTTTGAAGTCAGAAACCTTGCTAAATTTGCTTATTTATTCTAAGAGTTTCTAGAGTTTTTTTGATTTTCTGTACACAAATCTCCCTGTAATAATTTTTTTCTTTATACCTATTCCTTTTATTTCATTTCTTATCTTATAGAATTGGCTACGACCTCTAGTACAATATTGAACATAAATGGTCTTGAAAGATACTGTCGTCTCATTTTCAATCTCAGGTTTTAATTTCATTATGTCTAACACTCTAATGAGTGTTATAGAACTTTTATCATTATCCTTTATCAATTAGAAAAGTCATCTTTTGTTTTGTTATGAGTTTTCAACATCAATGGGTGTTGAATTTTATGAAATATTAAATGTTTTGTGCCTCTATAGAGGTGATCATTTGCTTTTCTCCTTTATTAATGTGGTGAATTACATTGATCATTTTTTAAAATAGATTTTATTTTGGGAAGAAGTTTCAGGTTCAAAGCAAATGTGGACAGAAGATAGAAAAAGTTCTCAGATACTTCCTGCCTCGACACTTGGACAGCCTCTTACACTATCAGCATTTCACACCAAAGTGGTACACTTGTTACAATTGATGAATCTACATGGACACATTATTATCACCCAAAGTCCATAGTTGACTTCAGGGTTCACTCTTGGTGGTGTATATTCCATGGGTTTTCATAGATATGAAATTACATGTTTCCAGTATTATAGCATCATACAGAAGAGTTTCACTGCCCTGAAAATCTTTTTTGCCTCACCTATTCTATTCCTCCCTCCTCACTATTCCCTGGTGACCACTGATCTTTTTATTGTCTCCATAGTGTTTCCTTTTCCATAATGTAATATAAATGGAATCATACAGCTTTTTTTTTCAGTTAGTAATATGCATTTAAGTTTCCTCCATGTCATTTTATCACTTGATAGGACATTTCTTTTTAGTGCTGAATAACATTCATTGTCTGGATGTACCACAATATTATCCATTCACCTACTTCAGTTTTGACAATTGTTTATGAATCTGCTATAAACATGTGTGCAGGTTTTTGTGTGGATGTAAGTTTTCAATTCATTGGGTGAATACCAGAGAGTGTGGTTGCTGGATGGTATGGAAAGAGGATCTCTTGTAAGAAACTGCCAGATTATTTACCATAATGGCTGTACCATTTTGCATTCCCTCCAGCAGTTATTGAGCATTCCTTACTTATTTGCCACCTGTATATCTTCTTTGATGAAGTGTCTGTTCAGGTCTTTTATCCATTTTTAAAATTGGGTTGTTCATTTGGTTATTATTGAGTTTTAAGTGTTCTTTGTATATTTTCGGTAACAGTCTTTTATCTATCATTTGGAAATATTTTCTCCCAGTCTTTTAAACATTAAAGCAACTCACATTCCTGAAATTTACTAAACTTTATTGTGTTATGTGACTACACATTGCCACATATATGAACACAAAATTGAACTGTTAGTATTTTGTTTATGGATTTTGAGTCTGTGTTCATGACAAAGATTGTCCTAGAATTTTTCTTTCTGGTAATGCTCTTATTAAATGTCAGTATAAAATTTTACTACCTTTATAAAATAAGTTGAGGAATGTTCTTGTTTTTTCTATTCTTTGGAAGACTTCATTTAATATTGGTGTTATTTCTTAAGTATTTGGAAAAATTCTTGGCTAAACTGTCTAGGCCTGGAGTTTTCTTTGTGGTAAGGCATTTAATTACAGATTTAATTTCTTTAAGATATAGGACTATTCTATTTTTTATTATATCTATTTTGTTGTATTTTTAAAAAAAATTTTAAAATTGATTTAAATGTCAAATTTATTTGCATAAAATTGTTCCTAGTATCCTTTTATCTATTTTTCAGGTACTATATTGATACTCCCCATATCTTTTCTGATATTGTAATTTGGTACCCTTTCTACTTCACTCTTGAGCAGTCTCACTCCTAACCCCATCCCAGAATTTATAATTTTATAAGTCTCAAAAAAGTTTTGGCTTTGTTGACTGTTATTTTCTCTTTTTACTATTTCCTTCATTCCAGTTTGTTGGTTTTATTTTCTGTTCCTTAATGTCTTAGGATGAATAATTAGATCACTGATGTTAGGTTTTCTTCTTTTCTAATATATGCATTTATTGATATATATATGTCTCTAAGCGTGGCTTTAGCTGTATCCTATGTGTTTTTTTATGACATACTTTCATAGTCATTCAATTCAAGATATTTTCCAATTTCTATGCTGATTTTTTTTTTACTGTTGAGATATTTAGAAGTATGTAGCTTAATTTCCCAGCACTTAAGTGTTTCTTAGTTATCTTTTGTTAATAATTTTCAGGTAATTCCACTCCAGTCAGAGAATATACTTGGCACAATTTCTGCCTTTCCAAATTTGCTGATACTTGCTTTATAGCCTGGAATAGGTTTAATTTGGGTGAATGTTCTGTGTTGTGCAATGTCTTTAGTCCTCATGTGCAGTATTCTTCATTTGCATACATGTGTATATGTCTGCATATGATCATATTTAAAGATTGTTAATTATATTGTTCAAATCTTTTATTTAATTTCTTTTTGTTATCTGCTTCTTTTACTTACTGACAGCAGTATGTTAAAACCTCCCACTATCATTGTGAAATTCTCCTTTTTGTCGCCTATAGTTCTGTTGATTTTTGTTTCATGTGTTTTTGAATTTAGTTGATAAATTAAGAATTTTTACATCTTCCTGAACAAACAACTCTTTTATCATTATCAATATCTTCCCTTTATTTTTAGTTATGGTCCTTACCTTAAAGTCTAATTTACTTGGTATTTGTAAACATACACTTTCTCTTATGGCTTGGACTTGCTTTGTGTAGTTTTTTCACTTCTCTACTCTCAAATTCTCTGAAGGCTTTTATTTAAAATGTGTTTCTTGTAAGCAGTATATTACTCTGAAATCCATTATGAAAACCTTCCTTTTAATGGTGATATATAGACTATTTAACAATTAATAGAATAACGTCTTAACTAACATTTAATATAGCTTCCTTGTGACCTAGCCACCCTTTTCCTAATAGTCTCAATTATGTCTTATTTGTTAAATATACCAATTAAATTCTTAGTTTAAGATATTGTATGTTTCGGCCTTGAATTTTCATTTGACTCTGTTGTATGGTTGTCATTTCTTTGCTAAATTCCTTCATGTGCTGTTTTGCATCTTTAGAATATATGTGATTGATATGTTCCAGTCCATGGCCAATAACTCCAATATCCATTTATTTTGTAGCTTGATATCTCTTATTGATTGATGGATTGGATCTTTGGGCATTTGGTTTTGTCTCTTCGTATGCCACATGATATTTCATACTTGACACTGAGTGCAAAAATTATAGGAAAAAACTTGAGGCTCTGAATAATGTTATTTTCCTTCAGATAAGACATATTTTGTTTCTTGGAGGAAGCTGGGGTGGGGGAAGATTGCCTTAGTTCAGTTAGGGATTTATTCCATGGGAAACTGGGCTACAGACCTGGTGAGGACAGATCTATTTCCAGTTGCCCTTCCACCTGTGATGTAGTTTTTCAGGGCCCCTGCTGAAAGTCTGGGATGTCTACCTGGACCCCTCCTCCTTGGCATATCTTAAATCTAATTTTGTCTGCCAAGACTTGTAAGACTGTGAAGTTTGGTTCAGCTACTCAGCCTCTTCATTGCAGCTTGAGAATTGAAAATTGCCTCATGAGAGACAGTAGCACTGGATGTGGGACTCAGGTCTCTGCACACTCACTCTCCCCAGATCTTACCCTCTCAGGTCATCACTGCCTTAGTAACTCATTGAGGCCCTCATGTAAGATTTTCTACACATATTTAGCTCAGCATTTTTAGTTTTTCTCAGTGGGAGCATTGGTCTGCTGCCAGCTAGTCTATCTACTTTGCTCTCACTCTCATCAAATTATTTTATTCACACTTTACGGATCTTGAATTTGAGGTTAAATCATCCACATTACAAAGACAGAAACCCAGCGCCCTGCCATGCTCTCCTCAGTCTGTCTAATCACAAGACATGAGAAAACTAAGCCTCTTTCTATTCAGCCCCTATTTCATGTATCTTTCTAGGATCGGTTGTCAAAGAAATCTTGATAAGAAAGTGTTAATTCTTCAGGGGAAGCTCTTCCTCAGGGATCACTGCATTTTATTAATGCAGCTGTTTTGGAGGCCTTCAGCCTTTGATGGAAATATCTATTTTGGAAGAATAGAAGTGAAAAGTTTGCTGTTGTTTGCTTGGGTCTCAGTAATACCCCTGGGGCATCTACCCCTACACATAGAGCCAACTTTGCCTTTGAATCTCCCCTCTCCATCTGAAGTTTTTGTTCTTTCCAATGCATTTATAGCAATTTACTTCCTCATGAAAAAAGAACTTGCCTTCCTGAATCTCTGCAACGAGCTAAAGAAGCTAACCATATAACTCAATCCTGCCCACAAGTGGGCAAACAAAACCCTTTGAGAAAGTTATATCCTGTTTTATCTAATAATGGTCAAGATGCAAAAGACATGAATTTCCTCTTTCATAGCAAGGACAAAAAACTCCATGAAGATGGATGTATTTAAAAAACAAAATTGAGGCCAGGCATACTGGCACATGCCTGTAATCCCAGCACTTTGGGAGGCTGAGGCAGGCAGATCACTTGAGTCCAGGAGTTTGAGGCCAGCCTGTGTAATATGGCGAAACCCTGCCTCTACAAAAAATATAAAAATTAGCCGAGTGTGGTGGTGCACACCTCGGTCCCAGCTACTTGTGAGGCTGAGATGGGAGGATCACTTGAGCCTAGCAGATTGAGGCTGCAGTGAGCCATGACTGTGTCTCTACACTCTAGCCTAGGCAACAGAGTGAGACTCTGTCTCAAAAATAATAATAAAATAAAGCTGCTCATTAGTTGTTTGACCTAGACATAAATTCATTTAACTTACCTTAGCCTTGATTTCTTCTCTGACAAAATGGGCATGGCAATCATACCCTTTCATAAGGCTGGGTTGTATAAAGTCTTGCATATGATTATTGATTAATTGAGTGATTTTTCAGATTTCACAAGAGTTTGAAATAAAATAATTAAAAATTAATAAAATTTGTTATAAAGGGAACGGCACTGTTTCAAACTTAGCTGCTGCTGTTGCTGCTGTTTGGTAATAAATTCTTGTCCACTTTTGACTCCGATCAAAATCTGATGCCCTGGCTTGGCTAGAATGAGTTTTCCCATTGCCCCGTGTCTATTTTTGTTAAACAGTGGCCCCTAATCAACAGAGGAGGTGTTTGTTATAGAAAACCAATGACTAGGAATTGCCTTCTCAGATACAGAATATGAGGCCTCAAGAGATGAGGAGATGTGTCCACGGTTACTAGACCTGGGGGTATCCTGACTTATAGGCTGCGAGAGAAAATATCACAGAGTATGCTCTGATTCCTAGAGGGCCAGAGGGGCTCCTTTGTGATCCCAAGTTCTGGCTCACCTTCTATATGGAGTTATGTTCTGGTCTTGAGGGACTTACCCTTCTATTCCATCATTTTCTGCCATCAAAACTTTCCTTTCTGTTTTCTGAGACAATATCAATGGCTGTGAATGTTGAACAATTGTCTGATAAAAGTGATTTTTGACATTAAGAATCTAAGTGCTTATATTTAAGAGTCTGATCTAGTGACCCTCAGGAATAACAATCAATCACACCTTATTTAGTACTGGGATTTTCCCTTTACAGTCGATGTTTACTTACAAGATTGACCTGCATAACAGTTTAAAACAGGTAGGACCACGAGGTCAGGAGATCGAGGCCATCCTGACTAACACGGTGGAACCCTGTCTCTACTAAAAAGACAACAACAACAAAAAATTAGTCAGGCGAGGTGGCGGCGCCTGTAGTCCCAGCTACTTGGGAGGCTGAGGCAGGGGAATGGTGTGAACCCAGGAGGCCAAGCTTGCAGTGAGCCGAGATCGCACCACTGCGCTCCAGCCTAGGCGACAGAGCAAGACTCCGTCTCAAAAAACAAAAACAAAAACAGGTAGGACCACAATAGTAACAATAACTGCCATTCATCAAGTATATTTTGCTTGTAAAAATGTCTTCACTTTCATTTCTTATCATTTAATTCGTATGCTAATCCCTTGAAGTGGGTGATATCATTATCCATTTAAAAAAATGGCAGTTGCAGCTCAGAAGGCAAAGAATGTGCTCAGGATCATAAAGCCAGTAAGTGATGTAGACAGATTTTCAACCAGTTTGTTGATTAGGCAAAACAGTTGTCTTTTCACAGCACCTTGGGAAAGGTTGGAGAAAGAACCTTTCCCAAGTTCTTTCTCCAGCCTGTATGGAGAGATCGTGCCTTGACGAAAAATGACAGCAAGTATATGATAAGTGGTTGAGTCAGGAGTAGATTTTTAATCTTCTAAACCTTAACCCATCTCTCTTACTATTGGCCATACACTTTTCTCCCCATTAGCATCTCAGCTTTTAGAAATGGGCACTTTGTGAACCTCTCCAATGCATTGCATCTCAGTTGTTGCATTTGAGATGCTAGAATGTGGAGATGCAATGCAGTGAACTCAACAATCCAAAATAGCCAATCCCAAATTTTGGTGTCTAAAGAGTTACCATTTCCACTATAACAGATCACCATCAAATTTACTTAATGTCAATATCACATTATGTACACTTTAATTTCCAACTCAGAAAAAAAGGTCTAGATCTGTTTGTGGCTTTATTACCAATGTCACCATTATTTTTGAGCCGTTGGTATAAGAAGTTCAGATGTTTGAGTTCCTAGATTATTAAATAAGAGAGAATTTAGACAACCTTAATTTCTTATTATGCTCAGTACTTTCTGTGGCCAAGCCAAAACACTCATGTTACAAGACTAAATCAGTTTCTGGAGTTTAGAAGGCTTTAGCACTTTCTTCTACTTTATTGAATTTGTTCTTCATTGAGAGAGAGAGAATACCTAGGAGGAGCCAGCCTGTCTTGGATTGTAGTGATATTTTGAATGGTTCCTTTACTTGTTTTTAAAAGCTCAAACTCCCTGCTAAAGTAGACTAGGTGTCCAGGCCTTCATTCTTGATTGCTGGCTCAGGCCCAACTGTGGAGACTGACATGGTTTTAACTTCATGATGAAGTTAATTTCATCTTTTAACTTCATGAGCCATAGACCCATCATAGATCCATCCACCCCAGTTTTCCTTCCAGGCCCCACATGAACTGTGCCAAGTCCGGAAAACACAGAGACTTGGCCCAGACATTTTTCCTGGATACTCCTTTCTTGTGACATTGCCACTGGAGCTCATCATCTTGGCCTTTCCATATGAGATACAGTGGGGATGAATGAGGAGGGTAAATCAGCTGAGGATGCAAAGAAGAGAATGACTGACTAGCTGTGCATCTTAGCAAGGCATGGAACTCATAGTACGTGGCTACTGGTGAAAGCTCAAATAACTGGGTATCTGAACAAAGAAACCACATTCAGGAGCGCTAAATCCCAGCAACTTAAGGCTCTGCCAGGCAAAGCAAGAGAAAGAAAGGGGCAAGGATTTGAGAAGGGGTTAATTGAGGGTGAGATAAAGAAGTTTTACTCTGTTATCATATTGACCAATTTGTATCCATTTGCTTTTCTCCTTTGAGTCATTGTCATTTCTGTTGCTGGGAAGTGGACTGAAACCTTGGTGTTAGATGAGGAAATAACCCTGCCAATTATACACACACACTCCCCACACTGGCATGCCACTGTCTTTTTCAAGATCGGAGGAATCCCTTAACTAGTTATTATATCATGCATGAAAAACCCCAAAGTAAAAATGTTGGGGAATTAACAAAAAAAAAGTTACAGCCGCCAAGCCAATGTTGTATTATTTTCTCAAAAACTCATGATGTCATGGACTTACCTCACCTTTAGTGCAGCCATGCGAATAATGTGTACTGAGCTTTCTATCATGTACCATTATAATTAGCTCTGTCAGGTCTTAGCCCTGCAACCCTCATGCAGATAATATGATAATATGTCTTCATAACCAAGTGACCTTACATGCACAATATTTCTCCCCTTATGAAGATTGCATGTCAATAAAGTAATTGAGTCTCAGAGGCTGCAGTGAGGGAAGATTTAGATGATTGGACGTGGAGAGCAGTGATGTATGACGATTATTATTCCTCTTGTCAGGGAGGCGCGTACAAGCGAGGATGGCCAGAAGATGACAGGGATGACGGGTTGCGTTTCATTAAAAAAAATATTGCTGTTAATCACCACTCTATTCTTTTCAAAGTCACTGAGGAAAGAAACTCTTTTTTCATTTTAGCTACAATGAACATCCCCAAATGGGAGCACATCGTAAGATTTTTAGCCTCAGCCCCCTTTCACAGTGTCTTTCTTCTGTTGCAAAGAAGCTAAATTAAGATTTTAATTAATAGATCGGCCATGGGGGCCTGGGCAGGGGCAACCCAGCTTCCCTGCTGTAGGGCTCCTTGGGTTTCCAAATGCAGGAAAGGTGCCTGCCGAGATGGAATTACACTTCCTCTCCTCTCTGCATGGAGAGAAGTGTGCTGGTGAGCTCTATAAAAAGAAAGCAAATGTGAGAGAACCAGATCCGAGACAACTATTTTTACTTGAATTAATTTGTTTGGACAGTTTTAACACTTGGAACATTTATATTTCCATACTTTATAAAAGCAAACATGCTGTTTCTCTAGCTGTAAATTTATCTTATGATATCATAACAGCTGGAAACTTGTAGCCTGGTAGGATTTTGTTTCATATTTAAACAGCTTGAGAAATATGTCGGAAACAAGGTATATTTTCCCCCATCTCTGTGTGTTTTCTCCTCTCGTATTAGGCTACCCTAGGAGTCTTGGCAGTATCATTCGGAAGATACTGAGGCTCCAGGATTTTTATTAGCCTGGCATTGTTAATTGCTGCTCCCTTGCAAACCTCTTCCTATAAATGCTGAGAACACACTGGAGCCCCTTCCAGGGGAGTTCAAGAATCTTTTCAAGGGGAAAGAAAGCTAATAGTAAAAGCGTCTTTTGTTGGCAGAGGGGCTTCTGAAGTCTTTAAATCTTCGTTCATAAGTAATTGACTAAGATCTAACAGCCTTGAAGGAAAGGAGCTGATGGTATCACTTTTTAGTCATAGTGTTAGCCTTATGATTTATGGTACAAAATTAGCCACTGCATCCTCTCATTACGGGTGCTGAGTGATTTCTCCAGGCACGCAGGAGGGAATTGAGAGCTGGATTTGTGTCTCCTGGATCTCTACTGTTTCCTCCTAGGGAACCACAGTGAGTGTTTTTGGAGATAGGAATATTGTTTGCCTTCCATTTTCTCTGCTCTGTAAAAGAAAAGACCAAATGTAAGTAAATAAATAACCTAAGGGAGCTAGAATGTTCAGAGGAAATGTTAACCTAAGGGTGGTCCAAGGGTGGCAGTATAGAATATAGAGTTTCAGATAGGGTCAGTGAGTGATTTCAACCTCCTAATTGTCCCACAACCCCCTCCCTTGCTTCCACAAATTCAAGGCCAAAGCTTTCTGATTATTTTTTCCATTGAATAGTTTCTGGAGTAGAGATTATATCCATTTCTCCATCTGGATAGTTTTTTCCTAATGAATTAAAAACTACCTAATAGACTTCAGGGGCACTAGGAAGACTCTGATGATTTGTTCATAATCCTTATTCTATGCTGACAATGAAATTTTTGCAAGTGGAGCTTTATCTCTACAGTTCAAGGCTTTGGTTTCTGGTGAAAAATACAACTCTCCCTGGGAGGTGGGAAGAAGCAGATTAACCTATTATCAGTTATTTACATCTGGGTGAAAACAAAAAGGATCTAAATATTTTCTGAATACTTTAAGAAGAGAACAAGCAAGATAATAACCAGGTGCCTTGGGGAGTGAATTTACGTGTTTGAGGCGGGCTGATGCAGAGAGGAGCATGGATACAAACGGGCCAGTAACTAGGAGCTTTTTGCTATTGAAAAGCAACTTTGCTGACTGCACAGTTTGTGTGAGCTCTACTACAGCTCAGTTCTCTCCTCACATCAGCCTGCTTCCCTAGGTGATGACAGTGTTAAAAGCACAGACTTCAGACTTAGACTACATGAGTTCAAATCCCTGCTCTACTACTTGCAAACTCTGGAGCTGGAGAAAGTCACTAATCTCCTGTATGTAGCTCAGTTTTCTCATTTTTAAAAGTGAGAATAATGGTGCCTTGCTCTAGGGCAGTTATAAATGTCACATCCTCATAATAACCAATAATAAGAGTATGATCAGTGCTACCTGTTTTTATCCCACAGTGGATGGTAACTTAGACCTATGCTGGATTTGTTGTCATTGGTGATGGCGGTGGTCCTGCGGATGATAAAGAGATGATAGATCCTTATATGGTTTGGCTGTGTTCCCACTTAATTCTCAACTTGAATTCCCACATGTTGTGGGAGGAACCTTGAATAATGGGGGTGGTCTCCCATGCTGTTCGCATGATAGTGAATAAGTTTCACCAGATCTGATGGTTTTAAAAACGGGATTTTCCCTGTACAAGCTCCCTTCTCTTGTCTGCTGCCATGTGAGATGTGCCTTTCACCTTCTGCCATGATTGTGAGGCCTCCTCAGCCACTTGGAACTGTAAGTCCAATAAACCTCTTTATTTTGTAAATTGTCCAGTGTCAGGTATGTCTTTATCAGCAGTGTGAAAATGGACTAATACAGATCCTAAATATAGCAAGTGTACTGGTGCTTAATTTCCTTTTGTAAAACTTGAGTCCCGGCTGATTATCTCCAAACTTTCCCTTGACTTCTTTCCCTGTATTTTAGTTCCAGCGTGTATAAAAATGAAAGCTGAACTTTCTGAAATATCATGGGTGTGGGCCTGGGGGGCTGCTGATGTGGTGCTCCTTCACTCGCTCTGTCTTGCCATAGATCTCCACAGAGCCCTGAGCTGTAGGACTGTTGATGACAAAAAGAGAAGATAAAATGCTGGAGAAAAGATCATTCGAACAGGGTGCAAATCCCCAAACCCTCCCTACGATTTCTCTGTCTCCATGCCTCACCCAAAGCAACATTTGGCCTAGAAGGCAACTTTCAGATGATCTGGCCCCATGCCTTTCACATTGAGCTATGTGGAATTCTGGCATTCCAGTAAGACTTGTCAGAGATGCAAGGGGAACAAGTGGTGACCCATCGGGGTGGAGTTAACAGGGCTCCCAAAACTGGCTTCCAACTCCATTTTTATCTATTTAATACACTGGGGTCTAAAGGAAAATATCATTTAATGAAAAAACTTTATTGTCTAATATAACAACAGAAGATTCAAGCATCAGTGATCTAGCCCATCTTGTTCATTTTACAGATGAGGCCCAGAGTGGGCTTATCACTGGCTCATGTCACTGCTAGTTAGTCATGGACCCTAGCCTTGAAATTGCTCTTTGGAAACCCCACTGTTTCCAGTATTGTGTCTGCATAGTGGCTTCCACGGGCCGAGGGCTCACCTCATTGCCCCCTCCCCACATGCCCTAACTGGTCTCTTGAATGACTATAGCACTAGCATGTAGTGGCCATGAGTGCCACCAGTGCCACCACCCTAATGGCAGCTGTGATTATCAGCACAGAGGCCCAGGAAGAAGGACAGAATGGACTGCTGGGGGATGAATTGGGAGGGAAAGGAATGGGCAGAAGTGGAGCCACATTAAAATCAGAAGTGTAAGTGAAGAACCCACTATAATGTTACATGGGGCCTTGTTCAGCAAAGGAAGATTGCTGTCTCCCAGTCCAGTGCAGCTGAATTGAGTGATCTGGCTGGGGTGGCAGTGGGGCCTGTGTTTCTGCTCACAGGTATCTGTGTTGATGGGCACCCCTGCCTGGAGCCGCCAGCTGCTTGGGTCTCTTATTCTTTTATTTCCATCCCGTCTCCCTGTTTTCTGTCACTGTGTCATGTCAAATCATTGTCAGGTGGCAGACACCACACCCCCCAAGTACAAAGGTATCAGGTTTCAGGACACAGGCTGAAATGAATATAATAATGGGAGCCAGAACGAGGCACAGGCCACTTAGCAGGCAAGGAAACAGCTAATAAGTGTTGTTAGTGGTTTCCATGGGGAGGACCTGGCATACATTTCCTGGACAGGCAGGTGGAGCACGGCCTGTCCTGGGGTCCAGCTGCAGACAGGCTTGTGCGATTAGTATTGATGCCTGTCACTTTGTGGCTGCCAAGCTGTTGATTCTGTGAAAGACCAAAGACTCTGGTTATCTGGTAATCAACACTGCTCTCAGGAACGCACTGGGGAAACAGAAATAGGCTTTCCTGAGTATTGACTGAAGCCATGGATCATGTTGCTGGTTTGTGTTTTCCTCTAGCCCCAGCCCTGAGATTGCTCCAGCCTGTTCTTCACCTGCAGCACCAGGTAGCCGTTCTCATTTGTCATGGGATCTAATTCTCACCCTCTTAGAATGAGCCCATCCAAACGCCCTGACCCAGCTGAACACTGATGTAACAAGGGTAACTTGGGGGACAGCATAGGAAATAAGAATGCATTTGCATGTCAGTGTGGAAATTCAATCCCTCACCTTTGACAAATTCGCAAATCCAAATGCATGGTTGACGCTTAGGCTTATTATTATCCCACTCCACCTCACCTTTGCTGTTTTTAAGGCTCTTTAAAAATATAAACATTAAAATCCAAAAGGATTAGTAACAGAAGAATAAAAAAGATAATTCGTTTTTGTCTCCTAATTCATTTTCTTGGTAACTGTTGCCTTCTCATATCCTTTTCTTTCTTTCCTTCTTTTATATTCCAGAACCTCAATATCTTATTTTTCCAAAGCATCAATGTCCTGATTATAGTGAACCTTCAACAGACATCTCCTCCTGCCCATGGAAAATGAGTTCTGACTTTTCTTGGGTTTTGTTAAGTTTTAATATCTTTTTTTCTCTCTCTCTAACTCTTATTCACTCTCTCTCTCTCTCTCTTTACCTTTCTTACTTTCTCTCCCCTCCTATCTCTTTACTCCCTCTTTCTCCCCCCTTTTGCTCCCACTCCCTTTCCCAAAGCTAAAAAAAGCTGAAACATTATTGCTTCTTTATTTCTTATGTAAGGAGCAACGAGAACTGAGGTTACACAGAATATGTCACAAACTGCATATCACCACTTAGCTAACCCATTAATCTACCCACTTACCTACCCACCCATCAATTCATCCATCCAGTCATCCATCCACCCGTCCATCTGTCCATCCATCCATTCATCCATCCATCCAATAAGTGACACTGAGCATTTACCGTTGGCCAGGCTCTGGCAAGATGCTCAGGATACAACAATAAATGAGCTTTCCATCCTTAAAGAGCTCACCATCTAGAAAAAGACAACCAGTGCTGGGTGGTAAGTGATCTGTGATAAATGGTGTGGATATATGTGTGTGTGCATGTGTGAATGTGTATACCTACCTGTACACGCACACACTGCCACCCAACCGTTAAGTGTCTGCTTGGCTTTTGACTTGTATTCATTTGTAGATAAATCAAACAACTCTTCATTAATGCCAGTAGCCAGGCACTGTTTCAGGAGTTGGGTTTACAGAGGTAACTAAGACATAGACCCTTCTTATTCTTAAGTTTCTCATGAAACACAGCCTGGATTATCCTTCCCTCCCACCCCGCCATGTTTCTGCCCCATAAGCTAGTCCATTCTCTGGTAATCTACTTAATTTTATAGATTAAGAATAATCTATGTGACATAGTCCTTCCCAGTACTTAAGGAAGGGAAGGTACCATTGAATATATCACCTGCAAAGGAACTGAGAGATTATCGGCCCAAGCACATCTCTTTGTGAATGAGAACACTGAGGCTCTGGAGGAGGTGAAGTGACTTCTCCAGGCCACACAGGAAGGCATTGGCAGAACTATAACTTGGCCTTGCCAATATGTGCCCTTTCAGTCCTTCCCGATGTTCTCACCCTAAATTTCTCTTTCATGAGGCCCCAGAAGCTGCGTAGATTCACTCAGGCCATCACTCAGAGGCTGATGCAGTCATCTGAGGCCATGGCATGTTACCTCTCAGAGCAGGAGGGAGAGGCTTCCCTCCGGGGAGGAGGCTGAGAAGGCCACCCATGACTCTGAATCAAGAGTGGTCTTATAAGTCAAGCACTTTGTCTTCCTGCTCTTTAGAGAGGCTAAAACAAGAAATAACCAAAAGGAGACATAATGCCCAGGTCAGCAACTGATTACATTTTTGATGTCACACCGCCTTCTGGGTTGGGAGAGGTTGAAAGACTTCATAGACATCACCCCTGCTCATCTTATCCTTGGTGAATACTCTTCACACAAATGTCCCAAGTGCCATGCTCACAGGGGATTGGTGCTTGGGTCATCAGTACCTTAGGCCACAGCCGTTCTCAGAAGACATTATCCAGAAGCAAAAAGCCATTATCCAGAAGCAAAGTTCAGGAATGAAGATTTCTCTCACAGGTCCTGCTAACACTCATCTTTCTGGCAAAGGATAATGATAAAAAGACCAAACAGATGACAAAAAGAAAGCCTACCTTCTAGATGGATTGTGACTCTTTGGGAGAAACTGGGCTGAAGCAAAATGCTTCAACTTCTGGGATATTGGTTATATCCTCAGTCTTTACTTTAAATCTGTTGCTCCAGAAATAAAAGGACATGCTAGGCTTTAGTTATATGAAAACATGGTATCGGTTCTGTATGCTGAGGAGCCGGAGATGGGTTGAGAGCCCAGCTCTATGGTGATGGGCCTTGGAACCATGTCTCTGATGTTCTCATGTGAGAAGCAGATGAGTAGAGGTTGGTGGTAGAGTTAGTGAAATAGAGGCTGGCTCCCACTTCCCACAGTGCTCAAGGACAAATGTGTAGTATATTAGTAAATGCAGAGTCAATAATACTCTCTGTGAGTGAAAAATAAGTGTGTGAAAAAAAGACTCTGTTGTCATTGGGCTGCAAAGGGTGAAAGGATGGAAAATGAAACCAGGCTTGTGTTCCCCTCCTAGGATGGCTGTGATGACCCAGGCCACTTGGGGTTCCAAAGAAGCCCTGTGGAATGTGGGCTGGGCCACCTGCAGGTCAGGCTCTTCGTGCTGCTGCCCTCACCTTCTCTACGGGTTTCAAAGTGAACCCTTGTGCAGGGAGGTGTGGCACTCCCTGTGCCTTTGCTTCTCCAGCTGCTGAGTGATGGTGACAAGATGCTGGCTTTGGAGCAGGCGCAGCAGGTTCCTGTGGGGAGAACATCGGTGCTCAGGGAAGGGTAATCCACCCCTGCTCTTCACACCCAGACAGACACTCACAGTTTCCAGGGATATATAGGGACATTTCTAAATCTGTCTTGGACGTCTATTCACTTTATCTTTAGCCATGGAATGCTGACAAATATTCAATACGGTTGAGTGACCTTCTATAGGTCAGAGCGGGCTACGTTCTGACTGAGTTTAGAAAACTCATAAATCTGGCCAAGCCTTCAATTTGTCAGGTGGATGGGGCTTTGTTAGGGGAGACTGCAGCCAGAGCCAGTGGGGCCTACCTTCCTTCTCCCTCCACCTACCTGAGCTGCCTGAAAAAGGACTTCTCTGGTTTGTGAACACATTTTCTCCTCTTGGTGTGCAGAGCTTTTGGTTCCAGCCCTGTCAGATCGTGATAACACAGACCCAGTGGTGTTTTAATCATAGCAATGGGCTCATTGCTTTGAACTTGCCTAGTCTAAAAAAGTGAATAAATAAAACAGGACCAGCAAGAACAGCTGGAAGAAACAGAAGGAACTTGAGTTTGAAAAGTTGGACATAGCGACGGATCCAGGCTCAGCTGGTCTCATTCCTCTGCCTAAACAGCTTAGCAGACCAGATAACAGAGAATCCTTTTGCAGCTGTTTTTCTTCAAGTTAGAGAATTTTAGCACCACAAAGGAAACTGGAGATTATCTTTACAGATGAAGAAACTGATGTCCAAAGAAATTTTCCAAGGTTAAAGAGATATTTGTTGCCAGAGCCAAGATAAGAGCACAGCTTCTTCCAACACTTTAATTTTATTGTTTTATTTTGTTTGTTTTCCTTTCAATTAGACCCCTGGGAAATGTTTATTGAGGACCTACTGTACTCACAGTTCTGGGCAGCCTTCTCTGGGTAAATCCTGAATTCAGGTGTGTACATCTGGTGAGGAAAATAGTAAACAAGAGTAAAATAAGACAGGCAGGCAAAAGAAGACAATGCTCAGAATCCAGTGACATTCATACCAAGGCTTAAAGTGCAACAGAAAATGTGACAGCAAAGGAACCAGGAAAACCTTTCCGGAAAGAGCCCTGGGAAAGACAGAATGGGTGCGTTCTCCACCTCTCCTCACCTGCCTTGGGATGCTCATTTGATTGAATTTGTAACAAACAAGTCCTTTGGATCAGTCCTTCTTCTTCCACCAAACTAAGGGATGGTAGTCATTGCTAAAGCTTCCTCTGAGCCAGTCCTCCGCCAAGTGGCTTTACCTGCTTATTTTATTTGGTCCTCATAACAACCATAAGGTAGGTTGTATCACAGATTTTCAGATGAGGAAACTGAAGAGCAGGGAAGCTAGTGACTTATCCCAAGTCATCCACCTAGTCAGAGGCAACTCTCTGTTACTGATGGGGCTTCACTTCCCCTTAGTGTGAAACAGAGGTGTCCTTGAGATCACATGTGCCCAAAGACATTATCAAAACACAGACGTGTGGTGAGGCAGGAAGCCTGAGAACCCTTGGCATCTGTGCTCTTCACACGTAGAAGGAAGAATCTCATTGCTTGGACATGAGGGGATATAAGCAACGGGTCAGGGCCCAGCAGCACACTGGATTGAGCTCCAGAAGGCTCAGAGGACCCTCATCAAAGGCTCTGTGTGTGGTTTATGGTTCGTTGAGCTTTACGACCCCAAAGAATCCATTATTTGTTTTCTTTATAGTAGGCCTCAAACACTGGGCTTTGCTTATTCTTTAAACTTACAATGCTCATTGCATGACAGAATTATTTTTCATTTCTCTCTTTCTTTCAGAGCCTTGGAATCCCATTAGGAAATTTCTAGTACAAACATTTGGGGGAGATACTAGTACTCAGGTTGGGCATCTGGGAGAGATAGACAAGCTCTTATTACAGCATGGAGGATGGGGAGATTACCTGGCCAAGTATCATTTCAGGTTGTGGCAGAAAGAGATTAGCTCCAATTTATCGCCGCTCACATTTTCCTCTTTTTCCCCGTTTTCTGAGTGTCATGGAAATGATATTTGTGCATCCCAGGGGCCTCTCACAGTGGTGTCAGTTTAGAGATCTTCCGAGATACATCTAAATGTGGACATAAAATGTAATGGGAAGAAATTGAAAAAATATCTGTTTCTTGATTCTTTATTACTGTGGAGTTAAGAAAGCTATTTCTCATGCTGTTTCATAAATTTGAATCCAAATGTATATGTTAATGTGTATTCAGATGGCTTTTGGATGACTCAAACATTCAGACTTTTTAAATGAAGTTTGTCAAATTTCTGGCAATTTAGAGATATATGTTTAGACAATGTATATGGCATACCTGCCATATGTACATACACCGTGTTGTCAAAATTGAGCCTAAGTGAACTATGATGAAAATTTAAAATAAGTAAGCTTATGATGAATACTTAGTAGTTGAACTCAGTATTTGATTTGGAAAATATAAACATGAGTGAAATTAATTTTTGGCTGCTTACTCCATTAATATTTTACCGAAATTAAATTTGAATCTAACAAAGACAAACATACACATTTCTCTCCAGGTCTATTATTATCTCTGTGACACAAAAGCATACAGGGAGATTCCAGACTCTAAAATAAATGCAGTAGCAAGCCCCAAAGGGCATTTTTTTTTTTTTTTAATTTCAGGAAAGGTTTTATGAGGCAGGAATGCTCAAAGATATATCTGTGACATTTAAATATCTATCATCAGCTTGTTTCCTAATATTGCCATTACTTTTGCTAATTAGGGCCAATTACTTAATGTTTGCCTGGGTTGTGGTTGGGTTGAGGGTGCATGGTGGTTCATGTACAATCTGTTCTTCTGATTCAAAAACACCATTCTCTCCTTGCACTGCTCGATCCTTAGCAGGGAGAGGGCCCAGCTACAAGATATGCCTAAACTAACACAAAGGAAAGGTATTGTCTCTGAAGTTTAGAAAGAATTCAATGAGCTCCTAACTTCACTCAAGTGAGTGTGAATCACAGGACCAAACTGTCTGAGTGATCACAGGATTAAACAAGAAGTTCAGGAGTGCTCCTTGATCTTCACTGCTGGCTACAGGCTCCCAAAGTGCCACTGCACCTGCACCCAGTGCTTCTGAGAGGTGCCAGCAGGGATGGATGGTAACAGTGGTAGTCCTCTGTGCTGAATGCAGAGGTACGGGTGGGGGAATATCTTTTGGGGTTTCCCTCTAAATATTGTCATTATCTGAAATCTCAGAAACAGAAGAACAGCTAGCATCATGTCTTCTGAACCAATTCTGGTCAAAAAGGTTCTTTACGGCAGAGTTTTTCGAACTGTAGGGTATAGAGCGACCCCTTGGAGAAGTCTTTAAAAATCTTACCCATTACTTACCAGAACTTCTGATTCCCAAGGTTGGGAGTAAAGTGTAGGAGTTCATCTCACTCTTGGCGGCATCTCATGAGCTACATTCCTCAAGCTTAAGTAATTGACACTGTACATAGATCGTTATGTTAAAGATACAAGAGTGATTAAGAATCCAGTATAATCTGTAAGTCAGTGATACCAAGGGTATGGGAGGCAGTGAGGGCAAAGAGTGGTACAGTCTGGGAAAGCCTCTCGAAAGGTTTGGAACTTGAGTAAAGCTCATTGGCCATGTAAGATTTAGATAATATCAGCCAATAGTGATGGGATGAGTCCTGTCATTTGTGGACAAATTGACTAAACAATCACAATGCACATAACTTCAAATGGCCAAATAAATAATCTTCATAGTCATGGTTCAGGGTGGGTAAAATATTGAGGGTATTACTTCTCACCCCAAAATGGCCTCCATTTCCCTGATACCCCATCCAGACCTGAAGTAAGGTCAGCCCTCTTTTAGTTTCGCTGAGTTCAGTAGAACTGTCTGTAACTGGCTTTGTAACTGATCTTGGACAAGGCAATTAACTTTACTTAGTCTGATTTCCCTCGTTTGTACAATGGGAGGGTTGTGGTGGATGATTTCAGATCCCTTTCACTCTAGCATTCCATTTGACCCAGTTAAATGCTTCTCATTATTACTTCACTGGAAGTAGGCCAGGTCAAATGATGCCCCTTCAAGCAGAACCATCAGATCCGGCTGTACACGGTAAAGATGGATATTAGACTGCTCAACTTATCATCATTAGTCCTGTAGTCTCAGAATGGGAATGCACTGTAGTTCATATCTGTCATAGTTAGTATTTGGAAGTCTCAAAGCTGGTGAGATTATTCACATATTTATTCCTGTGTACCGCATATGCCACCCCACGTCTCCCCTTCATCATGTGTCTATGACAATATATTGAACAGAAAATCTCCATCAGCTGACTCTGACAGAGTGTATTATTTACAGTGGTGTCAGAATGTGCTGCTTATAATTGACTGGGCTCATAATAAACCAACCTAAGAATCTTTTCTTTTCATATTCCTTCTTACTGGTAAATCTTCTGCTTGCATTCCTTCTTTCCATCACACCTTCTTCATTATTTACAGAGGAGGGAACACACACCAGATGGTGCATGAGTAATATTGTAGGGTGACTCTTTCATCTTGGGAAGGCCTCTCTCTCTCTCTTCTCTCTCCTTCTCTTTGACTTAGGATTTTGCTGTGGTAATTAAGGGTGAGAGAAATCAAGTCAATTGGACTGAGTTTCTAAAGCAAACAGAATACGCTTCTCCATTTCTCTCAGCTTCAGGAGACAATGTGGGGCAACACTAATAGTTGCCTGGGCAATTTCATTTTTTATCCTCATGTTTTCACTTACTACCTGTGAAACCGCGAGAAAATTACCGACCCTCTATGTGTCACGGTTGTGTCATCTGTAAAATGGGGATACTGATAGTATCTAACTCATAGGAATGTTGGGACTGTTAAACAAATAATGCATATAAAGGGCTAAACCCAAACTAAGAACAACAACAAGTACACCTAGGCCAAAGCACACACAAAGTACGGTCTTTCATGTTCCCCATTCATCAATAGAGAGTCCCCTATAATGTTCTGTAGCAGAATGTGTTTGGAATTGCACAGGGGAAGTGGCAGCCTTTCCAGCCCCCATCCAGCAGGATGTGGATGTGCGAGGCTGTGCCTGCCACTCCTCTCCCCGGCCGTGTACCTTCTCTTGTTCTTCTTTCAAAGACTCATTACACTTGGCATACACATGAGATTGTTACCTAGCCTGAGGAAGATTTTCCGTTTTTATTTTGTGGCTCCAGTAATCATAGGTATTAAGCATTACTGCCTCTCCTAGACTAACCTGCAAAAGCCAGAGGCTGGGTTTCTGTGGCACTGTGCTCACTGAAGCAGTATTTTCGTAGTCATAGCAGCCACCTCCCATCTGCCACCTAGTCTCTCTTCCTGGAATGTCCAGAAACACTTTGATGTATTATTCCCAAATTTAAATGGACAAAGTTTGTTCATAGAAAGGACTAATTTTGATGAGCATTTCTTTTTAATTTAATTGCTCTGATGAAAAGTCTAATAATCATGTAATTCTTAAAGATTAGTGTAAGGTTATTGTCCTGAAAATATGTCTAGTTTGGCACACAGGGTAAATATGTGATTTTTGCTACCCCTTGGTTTTATGCAAGAAAATTATCATTATCCATCAAAGCAAAAATGTTTAGTAGAATGAAGTAACTGAAGGAAAAAATGCCTGAACATGGGGTCCTGTAACTGAGATTGATGGAACACTTATCATATGGCTTTAATCCCAGGCATTTACATATTTTCTCATAACCTTGCTTCCCCTCTCAGAGGTTTAGGTTCTTACCTTAAAATGAAAAGGTAAAACTAAATCATAGGCTAGATGTGGTGGCTTACACCTATAATCCTAGCACTTTGGGAGGCTTAGGTGGAAGATTGCTTGAGTCCAGGAGTTCGAGACCAGCCTGGGCAACATAGTGAGACCCTGTCTCTACAAATAAAAAATAAAAAATTATCTGGGTGTGGTGACGTGTGCCTATGGTCCCAGCTACTCAGGAGGCTGGGGTTAGAAGATTGCTTGAGTGGGGAGGTGAAGGCTGCAGTGAGCTGTGATCACACCACTGCATTGGGTGGAGTCACAGAGTGAGACCCTATCTCAAAAAACCCTTATAAAAACCAATACCTAACTCATATGTATAATCAAGTATTTTATCTTAAAAATCAGTTGATTGGTCTTTTTAGGGGTGCATATAAATATTTATTTGCTGAGCTTCTGCGACAAGTCTCAGGTAATGAATAAACTCTGGTGTTCAGTTGTCTTCTAATATAGAACATTTTAATTTCTGAGGGAAGATGCAATCATTCTGCCATTTGTGTGATGTCTTTTTCTTTATTTGGATGGGCATAAGTGAAGATTTACTCCACCTAGGTCTCAAAAAATTGTTCAATTTTAGGGTATGCAAAAACATAATGGTGGACTAATCTTACATCTTGATTTAACTGATGAGGAAAGTGAGGCAAAAACATGGCCAAGGATGAATTAGCTATGGAGTCAGGAATAGGACTGGGGTGCCTTCATTCCTAGTACAGTGTTTCTTCACCTGTACCTCCTAGAATCATGAAAGCCATCAGGTACCTGGTACCTGAACTTAGATCAAACAGCCTTAAGACAAACAGATGTGTACAGTTTCAAACGCAAGACCCAGCATGCACATATTTGTTTGACTTAAGGGGCTTTCTGTTTTGCATTCTCTTGCAAGTGCTGTTTTCCAAAATGCTTGCAGTTTAAGTTGGGTAACAGCCATCCTTCCATTGACCGATCATCCACTACCTTAACTCCAGCATCACATCTTTGAGATAATCCAGGCTAGAGTTTGGCTGTCATCTAGAATTCACAGTTTTAGTGTAGCACTTTGCTGACTAGAACTTTGCTGATTAGATAGTGGTAGTTAGCTTTCTGAGACTCTGGGATGGCAAGCACATGGGCCATGATAGTTGTAGTAGCTAGTGTTATATTGAGAAAAACTAAGGGGTCTCACCAGGTGAAACCATCTTTAATGTCACTTTGCTAGCTATCAGTACAGCATAGTGTAGAGTTTAAAGTGCTTTATCCACATTTATGTTTCAGCCACAGCCTTGCTCCCTCTAGACGTGGCAGGCGAGATTTTTCATTTGCCTATCACCACCAGCTATATAGATTTTAACTTACCATGGTTTGTAAGGTTATATTTTGGCATTTCAGAAGCTGTCCTCATTGGATGCCAGCATATTTGAAATCTTTTGGAATAAACAAGTAATTGGTTCTGTGCGAGCTTATGAATTAAAATTAACTTAATATTACCCTTTTGAGTTTATATTGGTTTCTTCTCCTGGTTTTTATTTTATTAAGCACCTTTCTAAGTCCTGGTAAGGATGGGTGTATGGACAAGGAAACCTTCTACTTGGATGAAAGAAAGTCCCACGGAAGGCTGAGTGGATGAGTGCCGACTCACCTTGGTATTCAACATGAGTACAGAATGGATAGGTCTTCACTTCTCAGGCCTCTGCTTCCCATTCTACAAAACCAAAGCTTTCCCTGGGTGGGGTGTTTGCCTTTCCTCTGAGAAAACAAGCTGGCGTTATAGAAAAGGGAGTTGAGGGGTGCGGTTTTCCTCTGGCATAGGTCACTTTCATCTAATCTAAACCTCACAGAAATCCTCTGCTGATTCAGAGGACAATGACTTTGATCTCTTTTATTTTAAGGCCTTGCCCAGGCTCAGCCCAGCAAATGAGTACACAGTGCTTGATCAGAACACAGCTGAAAGAAGAGGTGTTGTTCAACGGGGATCACAAAAGCTACGGTAGAAGTGGGTAACAGGAGCTGGGCTTGAGCCCTGGTCTGACTTCAGTGTGGATGTGGAAAGGTGACTATTCTCAAGAGGCAACAGAATTTGATACTGGGTTCAAATCTCAATTTTGTTTTAAAAGTGCATCAGTAACTTGTAGCTCATTTGACAGCCTGCAGCCCAGCTTGTTTAGAAATCCCTTCTATTCTCTCTGGTACTCCAGGTGCCAAATAATCTATTCTGATGGTATGGTTACATATCCAGTCAAGCACAGACTTAGGTTGTTCTCAACTCAGAACTCACCCTATCACATGTTGAAGGAGAATGCAAGAGCCTGTTAGAGACACTGGAACCCAAGATGGTGAATAATATTAACCAAAGGCCAAACTCTCTAAAATGCGTAGGCCAGGAAGAAGGACAAGGGGGAAAAAAGTTTGGATCAGTATGTGTATGTGTATGTGTATCTGTATGTGTACTATATGTGTGTGTATAGTGTATACATATTTGCATATATCTGTAATATGTAAAAATTATATAATAGTATTCATGTACATATATACATATATGTTCATGTATACACACATAAGTATATTTATATCCAGATATACTTATGTTCATATGTGTATATAAGTATTCCCACTGTATGTGCATGTATAGTGTGCCTATGAAGGACAAAGCATGGTGCAAAGCACTCTGGGGAATACTTGGTAGATTAAGACACAGGTCTTCTTCTCAAGGATCTAGAGGGCATGTGGTGATTAAAAGCCATTAACTATTCCAGGAATGCCTACCCTTCTCCATAATCTGGTAGCTGATATAGGATAATTTTCCCTCGGATTTTGTGAATAATCAACAGAAGGCTGGTATCACAACACTTGCTGTGGTCAGTTTCTCTCCTCTCTCCTGAAAGGCAGTGATCACATTTTCTAGTTGGACTGCCTGCTTTTAGAAAAGGTCTCTGTTGCTATCCAACCAGCACAGTCCCTCTTTGCTTCAGGGTCTTGGCAAGAGCAGGTTCTGATTCTGAAGCATTAACATTCTTCAGGGCTCTGACTCCCCTCAGAGGTCTGTTTGCTTCTGACCCTGCAGATGCAGGTCGTCCCGGATGTTTATTTGTCTGTTACCTAAACTCAGGACACATGCACAGCAGTAAATTCTTCATTTGCCAGAGTTAATCACAGCCATGCTATAGCTTATATCATTCCCACTGTCCATTGGGAAAGCCTTGAAAATATAGATGGGATTTGTTCTCCAGGAAATAAGTTCAACAAACCAGGTTGGTGAGACTACACAGAGGGAGAGGTTTGAGTTGGAGTCCCTCCTTGGATAATATCTTATTCCATTCCTGCCAAGGATCAAATTTAAGACTTGCTGCATTCCAAAAAATAGACTAGTGACAACTTGGAGTGGAGGGAAACAAGAAAAGGTTTTGTTTGTTTGCTTTTTCATTAAACATTTTTAAAAATTAAAAAGTCATGGAGGAAAATGTAATGTTACTCATGCTTTCCCAACTCAACTGAATATGAAAAAGTGCTAACGTTTTGTCATACTGACTTCAGATTATTTTTATTATTAAGAAATAAAATATTTAGAAATAATTGAAGTCCCTCACATTCCTGTCCCTAGTCCCAGCTTCCCCGAAGCAAATATTGTCATGCATTTGGTGTGTAGCTAGCCCCTTTTTATCCTTTTATTGCATAGATATGTATACAGTTATAAACAGTATAGGGCATTGTTTTAGTATTTTTAAAAATTATTATCATAGTATTATACTATACCTTTTGACAGTGTGTTTTTATTTTATCAACATTGTGTTTTTGAGAATTATCTGTGTTGAGGTATATACATTGCATTCACTCATTTTAACTGCTGTACAGTACTCCATCATATAAATTTGATGCAGTTTATTTATTCATTCCTACACAGATGATCCCAAATTTTTGCTATTGTGAGCAAAGCTGCAATGCACACCCATATGTCGTCAACCCTCCATATACATGGTTTTTCATCTGTGGATTAAACTGTGGACTGAACATATTTGAAAAATCAAAATAATTGTGTCTGTACTGAACATGAAGCAGACTTATTTTCTTGTCATTATTCCCTAACGATGAGTTCTACCGATATCTTTTATATCAAGATTGCTAATCATGTTGCTTTTTCTTCTAAATTTAATTTTTTCTTAATATTTTGTAACCATGTTTATGTGTTTCTCATAAAGGTGTTTCATTAGTCAAGTTAAGCTAGTAACTAGTACTTCCAAACTCTAGTAGGTTAACACAACAAAAGTCTTGTACAAAGTGAGCTATGTAATTGTGTGATTCCTGCAGTCCACTTGGTGACTCACAGATCCAGGTTTTCATCTCAAGAAAAGGCAAGTTGGAGCTGCCACATTGCATGTAAAACTTTCACCCGCTTACTTATGCTTTGGCTGGGAAGTGGCACATGTTAATTCCACTCAGAGCCCTTTGGGCAGACTTGCCTTGCGGTATTTCTAGGTACAGAGTGGTCTTTTGTTTTATTTTATTTTATTTTTTTTCTGAGCCAGGACCAAAACTCCAAAGCCCTTGCTCTTTTTTTTTTTTTTTTTAATTATTTTTATTATTATACTTTAAGTTCTAGGGTACATGTGCACACACACGTATGTTTCTTGCGGCACTATTCACAATAGCAAAGACTTGGAATCAACCCAAATGTCCATCAGTGACAGACTGGATTAAGAAAATGTGGCACATATACACTGTGGAATACTATGCAGAGTGGTCTTTATTTATTATGCTGAGCTGAGTCGGTGTGTGCCTTTAGTGTGAGAATTGAGGGTTTTCCTTAGTTATGGAAAAGTTCTCTATTGTTAGCTATTTAAATTGCTTCCCAGTATTCCTGCTGTGGCCTAAATTCTGGAAATCATATTCAGTATATGTTGAATACTCCAAATTACTTAATTTCTCTCTTTTTTTAACCTTATTATGTCTCAGTGCTGCACTCAGAATTATTTCCTCACTACTGCCTTCCAGTTCACTAGTGTTCTCTTTAACCGCAGAAACTCTTGTGTTAATTTCATCTATAGAGTTTTGAAATTTCAATTATATTATTTCTGTCTTCTAGTTGATTCTGTCTTCTATATTGATTATTTTATTAGTTGTTTTTCTCATTTTATATCTATTAGTTTACATAATGCTTTCTTATTCAAAAGGATATTATCTTTTACTTTAAGTATTTTTTAAGGTTTTCCAGAGACAATTATGTGTATTTTTTTCTGTAGTCAAATTTTCCTCTGATTGTTGAGTTTTGTGAATATCTTCTTGGTTCTGTTTTTCCTTATTGGTTTTGAATTTTAGGTTGCTTGCTCATCTAGAGTGAAAACTATTTTTAAAAATAAACCTTTAAATATCCATCATGTTTTGCAGATTTTCAGTAGCTTCCATGTGGCTCCCTTGAGAATCTCAGGCCAGAAACAAGTTCTATGTTAGTGGACTGAGATTCCTGACTCAAAGTCATATTGGGGATATTGCAGATCCAGTACTTAGCAGCTTGACACAAATCTGATCTGTGTGATTTGCTCTGTTCATTCCTGTCTCACATGTACATGGTGATACAGTTCACAGCCTTAGGTTTTTCTTGTTTTACCCATTCAGGTTGGAGACCCTGTGAGTTTTATGCTGTGAGTCAGGCTTGCGGCCCTAATTCAGTGTTCAGTGACAGCCTTCTCTTTGCCTTTGTCTGTTTCTAACCTAGAGTTCAATAACCCCATGATTCCAGCATTTTTTCCTTGATGTCTGTTTCAGTACTTTTCCAGTGTGTAAGAAATATTCGTCTTGTATTGGTTATAGATACAACTTTTAATTTTTGGAATTTCGGCTAGAATTGCTTTTTGTGGTATAGCAAGGAAAAGGTATTGAATGTGTAAGTTTACACTGTTATCTTGGCTAGAAATCTTTTACATGTATTTTAAAGAGTTTATTTTGATAGTAAAAGAATAGATGTTATTTAACATATTAAAAAGCATATAGAAAATATTTAAGTAACCCAAAATATAACTGCATAAAATAATTACAGTTAAAATGTCAGTGTGTTGTCATCTATATTTTGGTTTTCACTAAATAGAATTCATACTATATATTTAGTTTTATATCCTTCTCTTTTATACCAGCCATTATAGGGTGGATTTACCATGCCATAAAATAATCTTCAAAAGCAATTTTTTTAACAGCTCCTTAATGTCCCAACATATGGAGGTACTATAAAAACATAAATCATCCAAATTTTTAATATCTCTCTTAGCATAAATTAACAAGTAATTACTTAGTAAAAGAGTATGAATATTTTTAAGGCACTTGATACATAACGAAACATTTTGATCCAAATATGCTATTTCCAATTTACATTCCAATGGTAGCATTATCATTCTCTAGCCAGTACTAGGTATTTTCTCTCCAACTTTACCAGTTGGATAGATGAAAAATGCTGTCTGTTGACATGTTAGTGCTCTGAAATATTCCTATATCTCTTTTGATATTATTTCTTAAATTCTAAGTCTTTAGTTGTATTTTTTTCTAAATAAGACTCTAGGTTCCTCTCCTTTTCTGGTTTTCCCAGAGAGCCTGTTTTAATATTTTGCACTTTTCATGATTTTTGCTTACATGCGTTTTTTTTTTTTTTTTAGCCTTTTGTTGTGCAAGCACTCTTATTTTATGACTCCTTAAGCTGATTGTTTAATTAATTAATTTTAGTTATCTCCTGTCAATTCACAGGCTTACATGCTTTGTTAACTTCTGAGTCTATATTCTGTAAATCTTGATATGAATTTGCTTATTTTCATTTATTTCCAAAGTAGGTATAATTGATGTTTATTTACTTTGTGATCTAATGTTTATTGAGGAAATCTCCAGATTTATTTCATATTTTAACTTAAATTTCTGACATTATAGTTTTATTAAACTGAAGTTTGAGAATATAGTTGTTTTCTTTCAAGGACTTTATCAAACATTCTAAATGAATTGACACATTTTAAAATGCCTCAGGGGTATTTGAAAAGAACTTATATTTTCTTTTTGAAGGGTATAAGGAAATGTATGTATATATATAAGTTTATGTATTTATTTATAATTATGCTATTCAAAGATTTCATTCCTTTTAATATTTGTTTAATCTGTCAGAGGCTGACAATTGTATAATATGTTTCAACTCTTCATTTCTGGTAGTTTTTGCTAAATAGATTTTGGTGTTTGATGAATATATTATATGTGTCATAAGTTATATGTCCTTTATATCTTCATTGCAGAGGATTCTTTTTCTCAGCACAAAATATTATCTTCTTTTTCCAGATATTGCTTTCTGCCTTGTATGTTGTTGCTATCACTGTTTTTTGCAAGACTTTCTCATATTCTATTATTTCAATTTTAAAACCATTTTTTACATTTTATTTAAATGTTTTTGGTGATCTGTATGTATTTGATTTTGTAACACCTATTAGGAAAACTTAAGGCATTTACATCTGTTGCTATAGCATATATTTGGGCTTAATTTTATAACTTTGTTTAATGCTTTCTTGCTTTTTCCTTTTTATTCTGGGTTTTATGTGTTTTCATCTTATATAGTGGTTTGGAAGATTGAAGTATTTTCATTAATTGTACTAGTGATAATCCTTTTGTTTATAAACTATCTACTAAATCCTATATTCATCTGTCAAATTCAAGAACCAGTTTCTAATGAGAAACCTAAATTATCTGGACTTTTCTTGACTTTCTACTTCTCTGTATTTATCAGTGTTTATTCCTTTTGCCTGGTTTTATGCTATCAACATTTTAGGATAAAATCCAGATTTTTAAAAATATATAACCTTTCCAGACTTTGAATTTAATTTTGTGCCCATGTTACAACAGTTCTTCATATATTTCCCTAAAAAGTTAATTGATTTCAAAGTTCCTTGCCATTTTCTTTATAGTTTAGCTATTGCAGTTTTGATTTCACAGTCTTGAGTTCTTGATTTTTCTTTTTCTTTATTAGTTGACAGACATTCATTTTTCGTGTGCTTTCTCAGGAAGAGAATAAAAATGATTAATGTTTTTATGATTTTAAGTTTAGTAAAATGTCTTCCTGCAACCTTTTTACATGAACAACTTGGACATAAACCTCTTAAGTTACAGACTTTTCTAGTCATTGCTCTGGACAAATCGTTTCATTGTCTTCTGACATTTATTTGATTTTGCAAAGAAGGGTGAGGCCAGCCATATTTTTGCTACTTTAGAGATAAGCTTTCATTCCTCTTTTCATTTTTGTAGGATTTTAAATTTATCATTGAGATTTAAAACACAATAGAACTTCCCTAATATTTCTAGTCACTAAAAAATTTCATTTCATTTGGTTCTCACTAAGCCATTTTACTTAAAGCCTTATAAGCATATAAAACTTATAAAGTCTTTCTTTCTCTGTGGTAATTTCTATTTTATTAATTCTTTTGTGATAAATTTTCTGTTCCTGCTGTAGTAACACTTCATCTGGATCTAAATTGTCCTCTATGTCTGTCATCTTCTCTTCTATATTTTTCTTCTGAATATTGAGAAATATTCTTTAAACATTTTTCACATTATTATTTTACATTGTTTCAGTTTTACTTCTGTTTATATTGCCTCAAATATGGACTTTCATTTTACCATTGGATTTTGGGTTTCCTTGGTTAATTTCTTAATCCAGCCAGTTTCCTAATTATCTCTTCATTCATCTGAGAATAATTTTTCCTTTGACACTCTGATTCTCTTTTACAGAGTCTGTTTTATAGAGTTTTTGAGGATAGCAAACAGATGAGTTCTAAATCTTGCTTTTGTCTCATGTAAAAATAAAATTTCAAATATATCCTCCTCATCTGAGTCAACACGGAAGAGCTCCTATTCTAGATGCTATGGTTGTCTTTTTTCGTGGAATCCATAGTGGCAGATGTATACATGTGGTTTTCTATGCTCATTTTTGAATAGGGAATGTTGTGCTCTAAGACCAACAAGCAGGTCCTGTGGCGTGTTCCTTGCTTCTGTGTCACTCTAATTTGATAGGATTCTACTCTTGAAGTTTGAAGTGATGTAACTTAATTTGGGATATCTAGGAAGCATTCTTCTATGTGTTTCTGATTTGCATTTTTATAGACTTTTATTGACAGCTGGATATTTTGAGCAAGCTAGGGAGCCAGATGGACTTTTCCATTTTCCTTTGAACGGTGCTGCATGTGAAGACTATATTCTTCAGGAAATGCTTCTCCAATGCTTTTTTTTTTTTTTTTTTTTTTTTTTTTTTTGGTTGGGGGTGGAGGGGATGGAGTTTCGCTTTTGTTGCCCTAGTTGGAGTGCAATGGTATGATCTTGGCTCACCACAGCCTCCGCCTCTTGGGTACAAGTGATTCTCCTGCCTCAACCTCCTGAGTAGCTGGGATTACAGGCATGTGCCACCACACCCAGCTAATTTTGTATTTTTAGTAGAGATGGGATTTCTCCATGTTGGTCAGGCTAGTCTCGAACTCCCGACCTCAGGTTATCTGCCCGCCTTGGCCTCCCAAAGTGCTGGGATTATAGGCATGAGCCACCATGCCTGGCCCGATGTTCTGTCTTTACCCATTTATAATTATTTTCTTCAAAGGAATGACCTATCCCTAAAATCTTCCTATATTTTCTTCATTGCTTGGTTGAGGAAGTATGAAGAGAATTCTAGCCATCTGTGGTTCTGAGGTCACTTGCCAGATGGCTCATCAGCATGGACAGGAAGTAGGTGGCATCTTATGACATGCTTTAAGTCAACTAGATTGCCTATGCCTATGTCCTATGCTCTTACTCTGCTTCTTCAAATACACCTAAGTGTGAGGGAGCATTCAATTTGGATGTAGACAATAATATATGGTAAGAAGCCCTGGGGTCTGGGTCAGGGCCTCAAGGTCCATCTGATTGCAGTGGGAGTGTGGGAAGGCCATGTAGGGTCCAGAACACTTAACTCTCTTTTAAATGAAAGACCTAATCACTCACCTGTTTCTACTGCCCTCAAAATTTTAGAAAATTCTGAAATGGAATAAAATTAAAACTTACCTACTCCAACTCCTTTAACAGGCAGATGGTGTGAAATTTAAGATGGGCACTGAATTAAAAAAAAAAAAAAGATATCCATCAGGTAAAGGTGAGAACAGAGGATGCAGATGGCTAGAAAGCTGGTACAAAGATGTGAAGTAGAGGGTCTGAAAGAAAGCCAGGAATAGCTGACGTATAGTGGGCTAGCAACAAACTGGAAAGCAGTGTCCAGGAAAGAAGATATTTTTATGTTGGGGTAAGGAGTTTGGATTTAATTAAAGTGTTATTGGAAGGCCCTGGGGGAGGATGGTTTAAAAAGTTAAGTAACCTAATATGATCAGTTAACAGCAAAATGTTTACATATTTTTTTATTCACTCATGCACTTGTATATGCTTTCATTCATTAAGTAAACCCATATTTATCAAATAACCACTACATGTGATGGAGTTATATCCTAGGATTCCAAATTCCTAGTATAAGGGGTCTTTCTATTATGTCATGCAACATCTCTATCGGACAGTAAACTTTGGTGAACAGGGTCTGGACTTCTATATATTTGAATCTCCTATGACTTAAACAGTCACAGGAGTACCTGACTTGTGGTAGCCCCTAAATAAATATCCTTAATATACTAAATAAATATAAGTAATATTCTATAATGTTCACAGAGGTCTCTGAAATAGAAGAATATTGCTAAAACACAGTTAAAGATAGTCATCATTAGCAGTGACCAGGATTTCCTACAGGGCAGAGTTCCATAAAGCTCTTGCAAGGACTGATCAGTGGGTTGGATCCATTGACTCTTTTAATCAGGCTAAATATGCTGTCCCTTCTATGCATATAGTTGCTGGGATTCTACAACGCAGGTACCAGTTTGGCCATGTGGATATGAAAGAGTAAAGATTTGTCTGTTGAGTTGACAACTAAGGTGTAATGAAATCTCATGGCTAAAGTGTATATGAATTCAAATAGGAGACAAGCCCTTCACCTCTACTGGGGGTTATATGACATACAGAGTCTTCTCATAACATGTATTCCCAAGACTTTCGACAAAGCAACATCTGTTTTACTTTGAGGGAGCTATGATAAGCATCTGCTTAGAAGAATGATCTGAACAAAACCAGGGCACATTTGTTTGCCATGCTATAGATTATCTAGTCTTACACTGTTTATGAATAAATCATGCAGGATGGATAAACCGGTAACCACAACAGCATGTTTCATCCTGCATTTAAGACATTAATTTATGCATTCATATATTTTTCCTGTAGACACTAAAAAATTTATGTTTTAAATAGAAGATCACGTGGATTTTGATGTAGCTCAGCAGTTGGATGTAGATTCCAGAAATTCCTTTATTAAATTAGAGCCCAGTTGGCTGATTAAGGGTTCTAATGTTCATAATTGTACCATTTGATGCATTAAGATAAGTGAGCCAAAGATAAAAATAGTGTTTTATGAGAACATAAAATGCATATCTATGTATGTATTCAATGTTTGTATGAGACATTACATTTAATCCTCAAAACTCATTTCAAAGTTCATGTCATGAACGTTTACAAAAGTTCAGGAATCTCTTAAAGTCACACAGGCAATTAGTAGCAGAGTCTGAACTGAGGATCACATCTTCTCAGTCATAATCGAGTTTTCCTGGCTTACCACAACAACCGTTTCATTGATAAGTTATTTTGAAATCACATTTGGGGGCTATCACTCACATGTAGTATGAAGCTAAATCTAGAATAACATTCATTTTGAATTCTTTGGTCTGTTACACATAAATAGTTCTTAGTATGAATCACGTAGATGGAGGAGAAAGATACACAAAACGTTGATCTTTGGGTGATTGCATTGAGGATTCTAATCTCTATTGGCATGCTAAATGTTGGAATTGAACTAAAAAGAGTCGCTAATCATATTATTTCCATAGTGAAAGCAGTAGTGTCTGCATTGTATGCTCTTTTGTTGTTTAATGCAGACTCCCTAAAAAGGCAGATTTTGGTCACTCAGAGGCTGCATTATTCTTTGTACCAACTTGGCTATCCTAAAACGAGGAAAACAAGCAAGCAGAGAATCGAGACATAGTAAATAAACATTCTTAAAACCCACATGTTCCTTTAAACATAAAGAAAAAAAATGACCCAGTGAGAATTGGAGGTGATTTGGGTCTGCATTCGCTCAGCTAGACCAAGCTGTTCTCACCGCCACCCCCCACCCCGCCCGACTTTGACTTCCTTTTTATTTGTATTTTCCATTTCCTTTCCCTGGACCAGATGTGTGGATTCCCCTGTTGTGCCCAATGACAGAGTAGACTTTTCTGGAAACTGCTGGGACTATTTGTAATCTCTTGACTTTACAGAGGTCTCATATGCTGAGAAGGACAAATTCTGATGTTTCACAGCAACAGGAAGAGGGTTAGGGATGTTGAGAGAAGGACAGTTTGGGTGGAGTTTTCACATATGTTTCTCTTTGATGGAGAATCCAGGGCAGGGATCTGGTTTGACTGGGGCCAAGTTGTATTTCTGCTCTCTTTATTCCATGTGACTTGAGAGAGCAACCACATGAGTACAGAGTTTTAGCTTGAAGCATGACTTCCTCATCCTAGAATGCCAGAGTCGGAGAGGCCATTAAAGGTCATGTTGTCCAACTTCCCATAAAATTAATTTTAGGTGAAGTCTGCAGGAGAGAGTAAGAGAGCCTCTGTTTATAGAAGAAATTGTCTCCTAGAATCTAAAACTGTCTGTTGCCCATTGGATCAACATCTATGGCCATTCAGAATTGGTGAATATTATAGAAAGAAAGTGCGGGATGGTGTTAAAGGACATTAGTTCAACTTCTCACCCAATGCCCAAATCCCTTGATTAGAAATGGAAAATATAAGATATATTGATGATATTGAATTGGTATGAAATTCTGAAGGTTTTAAAATGCTGCTTATCCCTAAGACCAAAATAAGTGAACCCTTGGCTGGTCACCTCTTCCTGCAAGGTCCCGAGATAAGAGTATGCGTCGATGCTAATCCCTAATGGGATAAGACTTTGATATTAGCCAGGGCCTTTAGGAATACACCCCCCAAAAAAAACAGATGGGCTAGGATGAATGTCACAGGAGGCCCCTTACCTTAGTCAGCTTAGGCTAACTTAAGGGTCTAGGCTAGAACAAAAGCAGGCCAAAAGGTCTGTTCTCCTTGTGGTCACCTCCAAACCCAAATCCAAGTTGCAAATCTTATCACTTCTCTGTGAGACAAGGCCTTGCACACCAGTTAGCAGCAGATGAAAGTACAAGAATTAGAGTTTGTGGCCCATCGTTTGTCATGGATGTATAGGGGAAGTGGCAGGGGATAAGAGGGTATATGACAAGGGTAGGTGTATTTTCTGGGACCATCCTACTTAATTATGTGGGAGAGGAGAAAGCCCCTGAATAATGGAAGGGAATGTCCCAAGGGATATATCCTGTTATTACTCTGGCTGTGTGACAGAGTCGGGTAGTAAGGAATCTAGAAGGACCACGTCAACTTGTATAGGCCCAGTGCTTCCAACTGTATGCACCACAGTGAAGAGAAGGTATTCTATGCTGGTCAACCCTGCTAGTATTTCTCCTCCTCCTCAGGGGTTGGGTTGTTGGGCTCGGGAAAGAGTATGAATATCCCTCAGAGAACATCCCCTTGCATAGCATCTCTACCCAAAAATAGTCATTCGGTCTCCACTTTGCCCCTGGTGTCATCTAAAATAAGGAATATCAAATAGCCAGATTCAATTTCAGCATTATGGTTTGAGCAAGGGCCTGGCTTCTAGAGTGGGGTGTGTTGAGGTCATGTTCCCACTATTTGTATTTAACTCACCAAATATATTCTGTAATTGGGCATGACCCAGCAAAATGTTCCACTCTGAAGTTTTATCATGGAGGCCAAAGAGCATGTTCAGTGTCTTCCAAGTTCTCAAAGGAAGTAGTAATGGCAGGGCAGGCCCTGAGCCAGAGCTTCCCCGTGACTATGAAAGCAGTGGCAGAGGACCATGTGATGTGGCACCAGAGCACATGACTCAGATGTCCATTGAAAAGCTGTATTTGCTCAGGATGATGGCTAAGAAAAATGTCTTATGCCCTTTAAGAAAAGAGTCTTGTTTTGAGGCGAGGTAATCCTTCCATTTTCGTAAGGTAGCTACTGAAAATACGTTTTCATTTTCTTTATGCACACCAAGGAGTAGGCCTTCTGAGAAAGTTGCACTTTTATTTAAAAAATAGAAAAGAAAGAAAGAAAGAAAAGCAGTATTTCAGAAGAAAGCCTGAGATGCAGATTTGAGATCTTAAAACTTGAAGTAAAAATCAGCACTCTGATGTGCCCAGCCTGTCCTTTCTACCTTCCCATTGTTAACAGGTTTTCTTTTCCAGCTCTTGAAGGAAGACTTTCATTCTTACTTTATCACCTCCTTTTTCCCTTCTTTTTTATTTTTTGGGGGTCTGAAATAGTAATCCTGCAACACAGAACTTGGTTGAAATTCTGACTGTTTTAATCCTTGCTTTAATTTACTGAGGTTAAGTTGATTATAGGAAGTTGAGTGTTGGTTTTTTCAAATTGTGGTCTTAGCCGTAACTCCGACTTTGAACCTTTTCTGCAGTTCCATGGATGTCTGCGGATGGTCAGAGTCACATTTCATTGTCTCCAAGAATTGTCATGACCCTGTCTTTAACATTCCCTCAGGCTTCTCTTTACTACAGATCCAGAAAGTACTTGGCAACAGTCTCCCATTAGGAGAGAGCATTTAGGGTTTTAGTTTCAACTTTTCAAAGTTTAATGCTTTTCCGTTTTCTTTTCTCTGCGTCAGCCATAGGACAAGTAACATACAGTTGATCTTCCATATTCCCTGATTCTGTGTTTGCAAATTTGCCTGCCCACTGAAATCTGTAGCCCCAAATCAATATTCATGACACACTTTCTCAGTCATTCATAGACATGCACAAAGCAGTGAAATGAGTTGCCTGATGTGCATGTTTCCATCTGAGGTTGAACAAGGTGATGCTGCTTTTTCGTTGCAGCTCTCAGACTGTATGCAAATGTCTTTCCAATGGTCTATTTAGTGCTATGCTTTTCACGTGTTTGTTTTTTGGGTGATTTTGCAGTTTAAAGTGGCCGCCAAGTATCGTGCTGAAGTTCTGTACGGTATTCCTAAGCCCAGGAAGGCCATGATGTGCCCTGTAGAGAAAATCCACTTGTTAGATAAGCTTTCTTCAGGCATAAGTTATAGTGCTATGGGCCATGAGTTCGACATTAATGAATCAACAAAATATCTTAAAATAAGTTTTCTTAAACAGAAATACAGAAACAACAAGGTTATGTCTCAATCAATTGACAGAAATGTTGTGACCAGAGGCTTTCAGGAACTTAACCCTGTATCTTCCTTAGGAGCAATGGTTCGGTATTTGCTAATTCAGTGTTTGCAGAGACTGTATAGGGTATAGCTGCTGCAAATGACGAGAATCAACTGTAATCATTTACTAAGTGTCAGCTGTAATGATGAAGATAAATATTCTAGACTTCATATGCCAGGAGGGATGTGCATGCCTTATATACTCTATGGACATGTTACAGTAAGGGAAATAGAAGGGTTTCCCCCTCAACCTGGAACTCCTCTAACAAGCCAGATAGAAATGCATCATTTTTTAGGCCATTTCACTTGGATCGAAGCTTGTTTTCTTTCACACTCCTAGTGCCTTCAAAAAAAAATTGGCTGTTTAATTTAAAAAAAATTAGCCTCACTGTTTTGTGTATATTTGTGGTCTGAGCACCCATAGAAGGGAGTCACCTTTCTCCTCCAGACAAGGGTGGGTTGTTGAATTTTATATGAAATCTTGACATTGCAATAAATTTCTGAACCTGAACCGGCCTGCATTGGATATTTAATACTGTTTTCATTTCCAATACTAATCAATCTTGAAAGAATGTGCTGTTATTTTTTAGTTACATGTAAACATTTAGATGAATATAAAATGGCTTATTGATAGCTTACATGCAGGCAGTTTATTGATACTTTTGTCAAATTCTGTTTGATTGGTTGATTTGGCCATCGTACTGCTATGGATGTGGAGTAGAACCAATGTGACATTTTTATTTCCTGGCAGCGGTACCTGAGGATGAATGGGATATGGGGAAGCTTGAGCTCTGTCTTTTGGATGACAGCACTATCAGGGCCTGATCAGCCAAGCTCCTTTCTTTAAGGAATGACCTCAACTCTGTTTCACAACAGACGCAGTTTGGAAGACCCTACACGCCGTTGCACATTGTATCATTCATGTGGGAAGCCCAGCTGAATAGGGGCCACAGAAATCTCCACTATGTAACACTTCTGGCTACAGTGTATTATTTTGTTTTATTCTGATTTTTTATGAAGGTCCCTAGTAGGCACCTTTGGAAACTTTGAAAATACATTAACAAGATTTGGTATTTGATGCACAGATACTAATAAGGCTATTTTCCTCAGCCTGCAAGCCCAGTCTGAGACTTTACAACCTTTCTCTCTTCTGATTGTGAATTCCAAGTGTCACGACAAAATAGCACTAAGAAATCAGTAAAATGTGACGGTTTTTCTCAAGCCTCTACTAAGAGCCTAGCCAGATGCACATTTCTTATTCCTTTTGGTAAATAGATTCAGATTTGGTATGATTCAACGAACTAAAAAATATCCCCTGCTCAAAGCTTGTCTATGCCTGCTAATTGCATGAAGCTTAACAGATCCTCCACACACAGCACCAAATAAGGGCTGGCTAGAAATCAAAACCTCCTTGCCAAGCACTTTGGATTTTCCAAAGGAACTGTAATGTTCCTGGAGATGTTTATTAATGGAAATGGGGAACTTTGTGGACCAGGGTGAAGTCATAGAGATTGATAGCCTGTTACTAGTGTTTATTATTTTTGACTGCAGGTTTTGAAAGCTTTTTCTCCTATCCTCCCTAAAAGGAACTTTCTCCATCACTTGGGACTGAAAATGGGGGTGGGGTTCAATACCTCATGGAGCAATCCGAAATAGACACACAGAATGTTAATAAGCCCAGGATTTTGCCCTCTGTTCTGTATTGCTCTGCCCCAAAATACAAAACCTAATTAGTGCATCCAGAGAAGCGTTAAATGGATTTCATGCTGTTTAATAAATGCTTTACGTGCTTTGGTGCCACTGCGAAATGTGTGGTTGAGTGAGGGTGGGAATAGGGAGAGGAAATGGTTGCTGTAAATGCCTCCTACCAGTGTCAAGTACTTTAGGATGAGCATCAGAGATGTGTGCTTATAACTCAGGTGCTTCATGTTTTCACCCAAATTTTCCTCCTTTTGGCTAGCCTGTCATTTTCCTTTTGGGCTTTTTTTTTTTTTTTTTCTGCCAGACATCGTCTCCAAAGGCTCGACCCATAATTGTCCACACTCAGAGTAATGAGAAATTGTGAGTGACAGATATATACTGAGTACTCACTGGGTGGTGAGCCCTGAATGGGTCATGGGAATTAGAAGGTGTGGCTGTTGCTTCTGGAGAGCTTATGTCCCTTTGGGGAAGACAGAACACACAATGTCCGATTTTCAACGTAGATGCTCAGTCTGATGTTCAGAGCCTTTCATAATGTGTCCCCTATTTAGTGACTGGCCTGGGATATCTCTCCTAGAGGCTGGTCTATATTGTCTTCTATCTTGGTCAGTGGTTGTGAGTAGAACTGCCAGGAGAGCTTTGAAAAAGCCCCAGTGTTCACACTGCACCCTCTATCAGTGCTTTGAGACTTTCAGCCTGCATCAGGATCACCCAGAGGATATGTGGAAACACACATTTCTGGGCTTCACACCCAGCATTTCTAAGTCAGCAGGTAGAAGGCTCTAAAAATTTGTATTTGTAGAAGTTATTGCTAATGCTGCTAGTCCAAAATCACACTTGAGGAGGATTGGCCTTCATCAATTAAATCAGAATTGCTGTGTGGCTTCAGTATTTATGTAAATTTTTCTGATGATTCCAGTGTGCAGCCAAGACGGAGATCTGCATTCCACACATTCTTTAATGCATGTGGTGGAGACAGATGATCACATACCATGAATGCCTCTGATTATTTTCCATGATTTAGCTCTTTTTCTCTGACTAGACAGTAAAAGTCGTATTCGCAAGAACTGTGTATCTTTACCTTTTCTTGATTCTTTCAGGGTGCCCAGCTCAGGGTGGTCACACACAAGTGTAACTTGAAAGGTGTTAACCAAGGAAACTTATGAGGGTGGATGGGAAGCATTGTAGATGACACCAGCACTCTTCATTTCCCTACTCTCCAAAACCTGAGGAAAGTTCTTTGCCTCTATTTGTGGACTCTGAGATGCATTGCAGAGCTACTTTCTCTCTCTTCTTCCCTCCCTAGGGGAGGGTGCATTTTTAGCATTTACTTTTAAAGAAAGCATCTGCAAATAGTACTTAGATAAAACCTGCATTCACATCCTGGCTCTGATGTTTCTTCTTATATGATCTTGGCGACACTACTTAACATTTTCAAGTCCCCATTTATTCATAAATGAAATAGGTACAAGAACATTTCTTTCACAGACTTCTGGAAATTAAATGAGTTTGTGCTTAAAACACTTCTAAGGACAATATAAAACACAAAAGGCACAGTGGGCTCTTTTGTTTATAACCACATTGTAGCAAACACACATTTTTCCTGGAAAGATAATGGAAGTGCTCTTGGGTTATGGGAAACAGCAAGGGGAGATGAGCAAATATTTGTGCCTCATCCTGACCTCACCATGCATGGTGTGAAATGTCTAGGTATGCCATCAAGAACCAAAGTCCTGTGTAACAGAAAATCTCCAGTGAGCCTGTCATGAAGATGGAGACAAGCCTCTGTTGAACTTCACTGCCAGTGAACTCTACTAAAATGTCGGTCCTGTATTCGCATAGCTTATTAGTCAGGGAGCAGGCTATGAACACTGAGATTTCCACAGCAGCCTGTTGGTGCCTTTAGTACATTGCTTCCAGACTGATTCCCATGAAATAAAGAGATCTAGCATCGTACTTACTGGTTCTTCGCAAATGTTCTTCCCCATAGGTAGAGTGCCTTAACTCTAGAACCATAAATGTGTTTTCGGAATGCAACAAGATTGCATAGTTGTGTAATAAAGCTCCTGATAGAGTGATGAAGATAGGAGGGGGAGATGGTGAACTGGGAGAGCCAGGAATCCTCATCAAACTATTATGGGAGGCTCTGTCCTCTGAGAAGTGTTGTCTTAAGAAATTTCCTTGATACTCAAAGGGTGTTTTACATGGAATCACTTAGGCTTTTGTTAAGAATGTGGACTCAGGTCAGGTACAGTGGCACACACCTATAATCTCAGCGCTTTGGGAGGCTGAGATGGGCAGGTTCCTTTGAGTCCAGAAGCTCAAGGTTGGCCTGGGCAACATAGAGAAACCCCATCTCTACAAAAAATACAAAAATTAGCCAGGTGTGATGGCATGCAACTGTAGTCCCAGTTACTTGGTGTGGCTTGACCTCCGTTGAACCAGGGAGGTCAAGGCTGCAGTGAGCTGCGATTGTGCCACAGAGTGAGGATCACAGAGGGAACCCTGTCTACAAAAAAAAAAAAAAAAAAAAAAAAAAAAACAAACAAACAAAAAAAACACCAAAAACCAAAACAAAACAAACAAACAAAAAAAAAAAACAGAATGTGAACTCAGATACTCAGACAATACCCTAGACCTTCTGAATCAGAATCTGCATTCTTTTTCAGGAGTGCCAGGCAATTCGTATACACTTAAATGTTTGAGGAGAAAGATAGAAGAGTCTCTTAGAACTAGACTGGGAATTAAGAGACCTGATTTGGTATTCTTTTAGTTCCATCTTCACCTCAGTTTCTCCATATGAAAAAAAACAGATGAGTAGAATAAATTCCTTCCCATCCATTGACAGGAATTGGTAGTAGACGAATCCCCGTAGAAAAATTTTAGAAGTCTAATGTTCAGAAGAACCATCCTCTTCCTCTTCACCCAGCTCCTTTTTGTTAACATTTTTGGATGCCCATCTCACTTGCAGCTGCTTTGGAGTTTGGCAGTTATAGTTAGATATCTCAGCAGCTTCCAATTCCCATTATGAGAAGTTGAAATTCTCTCATAGGTACACAGTTCTTCTGGCATCCGGCACCATCTCTTCCTATGCTGAGTGGAGTGTGGTCTGGCTTTCATGGGAGCCATTTCCAGCAGTACATGTGAGGAGAGGACCTGTCTCTTGGCTGCTGGGAAGCACTCCAGCCAGACAACAGCCCTCTCCAGCTACTCAGCGCATCCCACATTGGACAACTGGGAAAGCGCACAGGGAACAGTGGGGGTTGTTGAGCTCAGCGAGTGTTTCCTATAGTGCATGATTAAAGAAAACACCTGTGTAGCTGCTAAATCACTTCCTGCTGTTCCCCTGTGCAAATGCTGTGCTCAATAACCTTACAAGTGCCTCATTCCTTCTACCCAACCAAGGCAGCGCACAGAGCCACAATGCATAAAGCTGGCAAGTTATTAGTTCAGGACCCCTTAAAAGATCTCTTAAGATTGATTTGTTACTAGTCCATGGGGTCCGTTGGTTAGCCTGGTGGCATTTTGCTAGACTGCAGCTTCAGGGAGGCTCAGGGATGGGCAGTGGGCCTACTCTCTCCAAACTGCCCTTCTTTGATTAGCCCTTCTCTGTATCCAAGGCAGTCCCATGGAAGAGCTCTAGAGCTACAGGAGCCAGAAAACCTTAAACCACAACTTCAATACTGTAATTGTGAGCCAGATGCTTCCCCAGGGAAAACAGCCAACAACAGTGAAATGAGATGCAAGTGGGACCTATGGATTTTGTTTGAAATTCAGGAAAGGGAAGTGACAGTAAATCAAAAGGAAAAGCTATCATTCTAAACAGGCCTCTTCCTGCTGCTGAAGTTTATGGGGTACTTTGGTTACCACTACGATCTTGTGGGGCCCTGGCTGCCTAAAGTGAAGAAGAGAGACTCCTGTGTACCACCAGGTGGACTGGCAACAGGATTCAGTGTGATGACAGGCTAGCTTTGTAATTTACTTCTTCCAGGGCAAAGCAACATGGCTTTCACTGCAAGTTTTAGAGTGTTTGAGCAGATGAGTGAATGGGCCTAAGAGACCCAGTGAAGAGGATTGCTGGATGTTGGGCAGGGAGGGGAGGGGGTTGGGAAGAGGGAGGGTAAGGGGAGGGCTTTAAAGAAACAGAACTGAGGAGAAAGGACAGCTGCAGATTCACTCAGTCTCTGCTGCTTCACTGCTTTGTTCTCTTCATAGCCTTGGTCGTAACTGAAATTATCTTGTCTACGAGTTTGTCTGCTTG
The DNA here is from genome assembly GCF_007565055.1 of Rhinopithecus roxellana. NCBI lineage: Eukaryota > Metazoa > Chordata > Mammalia > Primates > Cercopithecidae > Rhinopithecus > Rhinopithecus roxellana. The sequence goes on along the minus strand of NC_044559.1, from coordinate 129,218,671 downwards.
TATATTATGTATCTCCCCAAATAGGATGTGAACACTGCAAGAGCTAGACTCTTATCTTACTTGTGCAGAGCTGGATCTTCAGAAATAGTCCAGTGCCTGGCACACAGTAGGTGCAAAATACATTTTTTTTTTTTTTTTTTGAGACGGAGTCTTGCTGTGTCACCCAGGCTGGCATGCAGTGGCATGATCTTGGGTCACTGCAACCTCCACCTCCCAGTTCAAGCAATTATCATGCCTCAGCCTCCCGAGTAGCTGGGGTTACAGGTGTGCACAACCATGCCTGGCTAATTTTTGTAGTTTTAGTAGAGATGGGGTTTCACCACATTGGCCAGGTCATCAAACTCCTGACCTCAAGTAATCTGCCTGCCTCTACCTCTCAAAGTGCCGGGATTACAGGCATGAGCCACCACGCCTGGCACAATAAATGTATTGAATGAAGAAGTGAATCTTTAGTATGTGGGGACTGTGATCCTGAATTATTTCTGTTTTGATGACTTCAGAGCTGGCATGGATTGTCTTTATATTTTGGTGAATGGTGGGTAGGAGTTTTGCCTTGCTTCATGGGAAAGGGAGCACAAACAAAAATGTAAGGCTGTCTTCTGCCTCCCCAAGCAACTTTGTAGAACTTTTTGTTCTCTCTGTCTGCTAAGACCCTTGCAAAGACACCTTGGGTATCCTGTTATAAAGCCCTTATGCTGTTATAAAGCAGGCACACATTAACACACTGTGCCTGCACTCTACTAAGTGGAAAGTGGGGAGTAGATACAAAAGTGACCATTTTCTGCTCTCAAGGAGCCCATAGTGTGCTGGAGGCAGCAGGCATGCCAAAGAGACAATGAGTCCATTTGTGCATAAGGGCTATGATGGAGATGTGTGTAAGTTACACCTGGGGAAAACACATTGGACTTGGGAAGAGAATGGAGGAAAGGTACTAATAGCTTCCTGAAGATATTCTGAATCTTTTTTGTTTTTTGTTTTCTTGAGACAGAGTTGTTGCCCAGGCTGGAGTGCAATGGTGCAATCTCGGCTCACGGCAACCTCCGCTCCCAGGTTCAAGCAATTCTCCTGCCTTAGCCTTCCAAGTAGCTGGGATTAGAGGCATGAGCCACCACGCCCGGCTAATTTTATATTTTTAGTAGGGTTTCTCCATGTTGGTCAGGCTGGTCTCAAACTCCCGACCTCAGGTGATCTGCCCGCCTCGGCCTCCCAAAGTGCTGGGATTACAGGTGTGAGCCGCCATGCCCAGCAGATATTCTGAATCTTGAAGGAGGAATAGGAATTGACTCTGGGCTTAGCTGGCAGGGAAGGGTATTTCCAGAAGAGAGATGAGGATTATGATGCATACAGGCCAGAGAACCTGGTGTGTAGGAAACTGCAATTGTAAGGTATGAGTGGACAAGTGTTGAGAGACTAGAATGGCCTGGTACCCAGTCAACATGCCTACAACAGACAGGACTGGGAAAAGAGCTCCTTGGTGAGGACAGCTTCTCAGACATGAACATGGCCAGGGCAGTTAGGTGAACTCTAGTACAGATGTATGCACTGGACAACTTAACTAAGAACCATTCATGTGTCCTGACAAAGGATTATCTTTCCAGCAGCTACTTCCTCTCTTCCAGCTCTTCTGTTGGCCACCTTGTTGTTTACCCCTTTGAGTAAAAATAAGCAAAGAGCCAGAAGAATGAGGTAACCTCAAATGCCTCCTTAATTTTGTTTTTTGAGCAGCCCTGTCTGAAACATTTTTTGAGTTAGAAATCTGAAACAAAACAAGGCTTCCAAATGATTCATGGATTTCCATTATTCAAGTTTCCCTCATATCTTCATCACCATATAGGTACTGGGTGTGAATCTATGTGTGCTCATATACATATGCTTGATTATATGATCATCTCTTGGAGGACATGTGACACAGGAAGACAATAGGGCACATGATATACTCTTTGACCTAAGGTAAGAGTAGCTTCTCTCTCCTCCCTGTTTCACTATGGCTTTGTGGACATGTGGGCACACAGAAGAAGCAGACAGCACTGCACAGGCAGTGCTTATATACATAATTGCTTCTCAAGGCCACAGATAAGAGGATGGACAGGATTGATGTAAGTCTATATTTTGGCAGACAAGAGCTCTTGGTGGCCTCTCCATTCAGTGCTAGAATGTTTCTACTATCACACCACTTAGTTGATGTTTGTGATTTCAAGTGTTCAAGTGGTCAGCTCCTCTGATACCACTCCTATGACACTAAGGAGTCACCAGGAATATTTATGGCTATGGGCATATGAGCTCCAAGAAATAAAAGATTCATTAAGGGCTGCCATAGATATTTTCTGGTTCTCTTGTGACTTGAGCTGAAATTGTAAGACCTGTGTGTGTCATTTCCTTTCTATAAGTACTCCAGTCCTCCCAGGAGCAGCCTCCTGCTCCACTGCCCTTGGAGCTATAACTACTGCCGTAAGAACCAAGGACAGTAGCTATTTGTTCTCCTGAGACACTTGGTGCACTATCCACAGTGACCCACAGCAATAAAGTTAATTTCGATACAACTACCTGTGACAGAGGAAAGTGAAGGAGGTGTCTAAAACAACGCTGGAACCCCACCTTTGATATCTGTTTTGTACGACCACTTCTGGACACTAGTGTATGAGTTATTTTTCAGAGATAATTTAAGAGAATTGTTTAAGTAGGGTATGAGTTTTCTAGGGCTTCCATAAGAAATGCCACTGACTGGGTGATTGAAACAACAGACATTTATTTTCTTCCAGTTCAGGAGGCCGGAAGCCTAAGATCAAGATGTTGGTGGGGTTGGTTTCCTCTGAGAACCATGAGGGGAGGAGTTGTTTGTGGCCTCTCCCCTTGCCTTGTAGGTGGCTGTCTTCTCCCTGTGTCCTCATGTGGTCTTCCCTCTGTGCCTGTATGCGCTCTGATCTTTTCTTACAAGGACACCAGTTATATGGTATTAGGGTCCACCCCAATGACCTCATTTTAACTGAATTCTTTATAGACACTATATCCAATCATCAGTCACTTTCTGAGGTTCTGGGGGTTTAGAACTTCAGCCTGTGAATTTTTGGTGGGGCACAGTTCAGCCTGTAACAAACAGATATAGGAGGACTGAAAAGGCAAGGAGGGAACTTTGAAATAACAAAGATAGTAATTGTAAGAAGCAACTACCCTAACCTTAGGACTAGAGGAATAAAAGAAAGAGGCTGGAGTCATGAGAACTTAGCAGAGAACTTAGCAGCTTGCAGAAGGAGTCTTACAGGACTGGTGCCCAGAACTCTGAGGGGCAGAGGGTACGAGCAGCTGCTACTGGCAAGTATGAGGGGTAGACAAGGAGACAGATTGCCAGGACCATGCGAGAAATGGAGAGGAGCATGTCCTTTCTCCCTCGTTTCATCTTCAGATCTTGCTTTTGTGCCCCTCATAGGCAGGACCTAACAGGTGTCCACTGGCAAAAAAGATACGTAATCTGCAGCCTACAGCATGACAGGCCATGTTATTGAAGGATGGATTTTAACTAAGAGACAATAACTTTAATAACACAGGCTGGGCGTGGTGGCTCACCCTGATAATCCTAGCACTTTGAGAGGCCGAGGTAGGTGGATTGCTTGAGGCCAGAAGTTTGAGACCATCCTGGGCAACATGGTAAAGCCCCTTCTCTACAAAAAGGACAAAAGTTAGCCGGGCATGGTGGTGTGTGCCTGTAGTCCCAGCTACTCACAAGGCAGAGGCAAGAGGATTGAGCCTGGGAGTTTGAGACTGCAGTGAGCTATGATCACACCACTGCACTCCAGCCTGGGTGGACAGAGTGAAACCCTGTCTCAAAAAAAAAAAAAAAAAAAAAAAAGAAAGAAAACAAAAGAAGCAGCACAGATTCCTTCAGCTTCTTTTAAAAAGTCGTATCTTGCTCTATAGCCTTGCTTTTACTACTTAGCAGCACATCATGAAAAAGTCTCCAGTGTCCATCCTCTTCCAGAGCGTGAATTCTAATGGCTGTGGAGTATATTCTATCATAAGGATGTATCATCACTTACTTAACCAACTTCCTATTCTTAGCCATTCAGTGTTTTAAAATTTTGCCACTCTTATAAACAGGACTGCAACTCAATAAATCTAAGCACACATCCTTAAGTAATCCCTTAGGATTAATTTTTGAAGTGGAATTACTAAATCAAAAAGTATGAGGATTTTTCAGGATAAAAACTCACTTTTCTAAGCTAGGGAAAACATGAATTACGTATGGCTTCTTCTGTCCTGTAGTACAGTAGGGTGAGATTACAGTGCACTAGAACGTTGGGTTGAGGCAAGGATTTAAATATTATTGGCCGAACCTGAGTAATAGAATGTAATGATTTCAGAGTGAAACTAGGCATACCCTTTATGAAAGCATTTAAAGGTGAGGGGACAGTTAACAGTAGCATCTGCCCCAGCTGGTGGAAATACCGTGTTGTTACTGATTTTAATGCAATTGCATTCTTAGCAGAACTAATTTTGTAAAGCATTTCTCTAAATAATCCAATTTTACTTGGTGCTTATGGTTGGACAAAGGCGCAGGTAGGTTTTGTATCAGTATTTATAGAGTGTAGCCTTGTAGGAATTACTCTGGCCAGAGGACATTGCTATAAATCTATAATGATGGTTGTGTTTTTGATTCCATCTTTAGTTTCTGAATTTCAGCCTTTGTAATTAAAAATCCATATCATAAAATATTGGCCTGTGACAATTTTATTTTTCTCCTGGGATGCTATGATTTTTCTGAAGTATGCCTTGCTCGGTCCTTTGTGGAGGATAAAGGTCTGGGGGGTTTTGAGCTGGGCGTTTGGAGCCCATCTTTATGACAGATATTTGGCATGCCAGCCTGGGTGTTACCCTTGGAAGATCTGAGTCCAAGCTTTTACTGGCTCCCTGAGGACAATTCTGAGAAAGTTACTATCCCTTGTGCTGGTTTCTGGTGCTGGATATATACTTGCTTTTGTAAGACTAAATAAATTGATAAATTCAGCTGATTCAGAGCGTTTACATAATCTTTCCAATGTCAACAGTCATTTAAATTATCCTAACTTTATACTGAATCTCCAAAATCCAATTACTAGCTAATAATAATTGTCAGTTTTACTTTAAACCTTTAATGATAGGTCACAAGGGAAGTGTAGCAGCAGGATTAAATCGCTGTAGACTGTAGCTATGCCCAGCCTTAAATTACTCGCCTCTTATCTCTGGCTAACAGAGCCACTATATGTTTTGTCACCATTTTTGCTAAATAGAATAAATGTCACCAAAATTAATTTCATCTCCCTTAAATTAGCTTCTTACTGTGATTTCTCACTTCAGTCAAAATTTATTTCTTCAGGAATTTAATTTCCTTCTTCATCTCTTTTATTCGAGAGAGCGAGACTGTTCCGGAACAAATGTCTTTTAATCACTGGCTGGCAAGTTTTGAGGCTTGCTTTTCATTAATAATTGCTGACCTCTTTAGGGGGAGTGTTGGAGGATATTTCTGTTTTATTTAAGCTATTGTATGCTTTTAAACAGAGTAGACTGGGTTGTTTCTGAATAGTCTTAGAGAAGCTGTAAACCTTGCATAGACCAGAAAAGATGAAGTTATCACAAAGAAAACATTTTTTTCATGTGAGGGATGATTCAGCAGGGAGTTTGTAATTAGGCACTTTAGTTGTTTTTCCTACTTTTTAATCATTTTCAGGTATATACATCTGACAATAGCTATCCTTTAAGCAAGGCATATGTTTGAAAAAAAAACTGTAGGGATTTAAAAATTAAACTTCTCAGAGAACACATGAATACACAGAAGGCTCACCCAACTCTGAAATCCATCCTGAAGATAGGATGGTAGCACCTGTAACAAATTCCCTTTGCTCATCAACATAAACCTTAAGGCACTAAAACATTAAGATCCATGGAGAGGGAGAAGAGAGAGGAAGTGAGACAGAGAGGGAGAGGGAGAGATCCATTTCTAGAAAGGCACAGTGCGAGGAGCTCTGTGACCTGCTCCCCAGTGAAGCAAATGTAACTGGTGAAGATTATGAAAAAATATCCAGCCATTCAGAATCTCTGTACTAGGGGAATATAGCAAACGAAGAAACATTTATTTAAGAAAATCTACTAAAACTCAAAAGGAACAACGGGATTCTATGGCACTTGAACCATGACCTGTTCCTTTCCTCCTCCCCCCAGCTTACTTTGAAGGAAGCTCTCTATTCTGTGTGGGTGTGGCTAAGAAGGTGGGGCTCCATTGTCCCTCATCTCCCAATCAAGGGATATGGTATCTTACCCAGAAGAGCAGGCTGCCAACATTTCTTATTCCCTCCAACTCTGAGATGCAGAAGTTAAGTTCCTGGTGAGAGCAGCCAAGAAGTCAGAGACTACTATTCTCTACCCAACCCCCAACTCCAATGTGGCAGTTCTACTGCAGGTGAAGCTAACTGAGAACACGGGGGCCCTCATCATTCTTACTCAAGAATGATGAGGTAGAGGGTCCACACTGGGAGAGGCAAGCTGAGAAGACCAGAGAGTGTCATATCTGCCTCAGTGTCTGGAGCAGTGGCTTGGAGGTTTTTCTCAGGAGGAGAGGCAGTCCATAAATACACAGAGCTCTGAAGCTCTCCTAAGGGGAACTGTCTTTGAAACAGAGTGAGGGAAGTTCAAGGCTAAGGGCACTTTTTTACATAATGAAGACATTGGTGGTAAGTAATAAAGAGGAGACTAATAATTCCATGACAGTAAAAACTTACACCAGAAGCAAGCAAGTTTACTAGAGAGAACCACAGAAAGAGATAAAGAACTCTCCTGGGTTCACAACAAACCTAAAGGACTAGCCTCAAAAACTTCCCCTACCCATGTACAATTCAGTGGCATCTATAACATTCACAGTATTGTGCAATCATCACCACCATCTCTTTCCAAAACACTATCATCACCCCAAGAAGAAACTCTGGAATGATTAAAGCAACAACTTCCCATCCCTTCTCCCCTATGATCATGGATTAACAATTAGCTTTCATTAGAAACAACGGAGACCAGAAGCCAGTAAGATGACACATTCGAAGTGCTGGAAAAAATAAAAATAAAAAAACTGTCAAGCAACAATCTTATATCTAGCAAAACTGTCTTTCAAATATGAAGATGAAATAAAGACATTTCTAAGTAAACAAAAATTGAGAAGCTTTATTTGCTAGCAGACTTCCTTTACAGGAAATACTAAGGGAAGTAATTCAAGCTGAAAGCAGTACACCCCAGACATTCATTCAAAACCACATGAATAAACAAAAAGCACCAGTAAAGGTAATTATATAATAATAAAAAGATAGTATAAATACATATTCTCCTTTCTGCCCTTAACTAATTTAAAAAGCAATTGTTATGTAAGCATGAAATTACCATATAATCTAGCATTTTTTACTTCTAGGTATACACCCCAAAGAACTGAAAACAAGAACTCAAACAGATACTTGTTCACCTATGTTCATAGCAGCCTTATTCACAATGGCCAAGAGGTAGAAACAACCCAAGTGTCCATCAAGGGATTAATGGATAAAAAATGTTGGATATCTGGACAATGTAATAATATTCAGCCATAAAAAGGAATGATGTACTGATATATAATACAATATAGATGGAAAAAGATTATTCTAAGTGAATGAAGCTAGACTCAAACAGATAAATATTATAGGAATCCACTTATTTGAAGTATCTAAAATAGGCAAATTAATAGAGACAGAAAGAGGTTACCAAGGACTGGTAGCAGAAGGGAAGAATGAGAACTTGGCAGGGAGAGAAGAGTAGGCAGTTATAGTTTAATAGGTACAGAATTGCTTTTGGGATAATAAAAATATTCTAGAAATGTATAGTGGTAATGGTTACACAGAATTTTTTTTTTTTGTATTTTTTTTTTTTTTTTTTTTAGTAGAGACGGGGTTTCACCGTGTTAGCCAGGATGGTCTTGATCTCCTGACCTCGTGATCCGCCCGTCTCGGCCTCCCAAAGTGCTGGGATTACAGGCTTGAGCCAATGCGCCCGGCCCGGTTACAAAGAATTTTAAATGTACCTAACACCCCTGAATTATGCACAATAATGACAAAAATGGTAAATTTTATTATGCATGTTAACCACAATAAAAATAAAAAATAATTAACTCTAAAAAAGCAATTATATAAAATAATATGTATGTAATTATATTATTGGGCTTATATGTAAATATAATATTTTTGACAGTAACAGCACAATGGAGATGGGTGGGAGGAAACCTGTATTGGTGTAAGGAAATGGTGCCAGATGGTAACCCAAATCTATAGGAACAAATGAAGAGAATCAGAAATGATAAATAGAAAGGGAAATATAACAAGCTCTATGAATATATGTTTACTCTCTTCTACTCTCTTAGCTTCTTTAGTAGACATAAAATTATATAAATAATAAAATATGTTGGTAAGTTTGTAATATATTTAAATATAATGTGTGTAACAATAATAGCACAAAAGGAGGAAGATGGAACAAAGCTATATAGGTGCAATTTTAAAAATTTTTGTGAAATTAAGTTAGCATATATCTGAAAGCATTTCTGATAAGTTAACCACTAATAAAATCTAATAACTAAAAATATAGTGAAAAATTATTAAAGAAATTATATTACACTAGAAATATTCACTTAAAGCAAAAGGAAGCAGTAAAGAAAGAACAGAGAAACAAACACACATGGGGCATATGGAAGCAACTGAAATGGAATATGTAAATCCTACTATATAAATAATAATATCAAATATAAATGGATTAAGCAATTGAATCAGTAGGCAGAGGTTTTCAGAATGGATAAAAAAACAAAATCCAACTATGTGTTGTTTACAAAGCACACACTTTAGATTCAAAGATACAAATAGTTTGAAAGTAAAATAACTGAAAAGATGTATCATGCAAATAGCAACCATAAGAAAATTGGAGTGGCTATACCAATAACAGAAAAAAAAATAGACTTTAAGACAGAAAAAGTTACTAGAGAAAAAGAGAGAAATTTTGTGATGATAAAAGTGTCAACTTGTCAGGCATGTATAACGATTATAAACATACACATGTGGCTATATAGCCGCAGAGCTCCAAAATACATAAAGGAAAAACTGACAGACCAGAAGGGAAAAATAAACTTTCAACAATAATAGTTGTAGAGTTCAATACCCTACTCTTAGTAACAGATAGAACAGCTAGACAAATTATCAAGGAAATAGAAGACTCAGACGACACCATATACCAACTTGACCTACCAGACATCTGTAGACCTTCCACCCAGCAACATCAGAATGCACAATCCTCTCAAGAACATGGAATATTCTCTAGGATAGACCATGTATTAGACCATTAAACAAGCCTCAATAAACTTAACTGGCTAAATCATGCAGAGTATGTTCTCTGATAACAATAGAGTGAACATAAAAATTAATAAATTTGGGGAATTCTCAAGTATGTAGAATATAACACATTGCTGAATTAACATTAGTCAAAGAAGAAGTAATAAAGAAAATTGAAAAACACTTTGAGATGAATGAAAAAGACACACAACATACCAAAAGTTACAGGGTGCAGCTAAAGCTAAAGTAAATAGAGGGAAATTTGTAGTTGTAAATGCAACTACAAACTGAGAAAACAGTTATCTATTCAATAACTTAATTTTCCACCTTAAGACAGTAGAAAAACAAGAGAAAACTAAACTCAAAGCAGATAGAAAGAGACCATAAAGAGCAGAAGTTAATGAAATAAAGAATAAAAAGCAATGAAAAAAATTAATGAACCCAAAAGTTTTTCATTAAAAGGATCAACAAAAATGCCAAGTAGTTAGCTAGATTGACCAAGAAGACTCAAATGATTAAAATCAGGAATTAAAGATGGAACATTACTATCAACCTGACAGAAATAAAGGATTATAAGGCAGTGCTATGAACAATTAAATGCCAACAAATTAGATAACTTAGTCGAAATGGACAAATTTCTAAAGACAGACTCAAGAAGAAGTAGAATATTCGAATGGACCTATAGAAAGTTAACTGATTGAGTTGGTAAACAAACGAAAAATAACCAACTATCTACAAAAAAACCCCAGGCCGAGAGTTTACTTCACTTGTAAATTCTATCAAGCATTTAAAGAAAGTAAATGTTAATTCTTCACAAAGTCTTCCCAAAACAAAGGAGGGAATACTTCCCAATTTATTCTCTGAGCCCACCATTTTTCTGATTCCTAAACCAGAAAAAGGCATCATAAAAAAGAAAAATATGGTATTTCATGAAATGAAAAATCCTTAACAAATTATTAGCACATCCCATCTATCAATATGTACAAATATTATACACAATGACCAAGTAGGATTTATTTCGATAATGCAAGGTTAGTTTAACATTATAAAACCAATTAACATAATACACCATAGCAATTGGACAAAAAACACATGACTATCTCCATACCATTAAAAAATATATATTTGACAAAAGTCCATATCCACACACATTCATGATAAAAACATTCAGCAAACTAGGACAAGAAGGGGGCTTCCCCAACATGATAAAGGACATCTGTGTGGGGTGGAGCAAGATGACCGAATAGGAACAGCTCCAGTCTCCAACTCCCAGCGCAAGCGACACAGAAGACCGGTGATTTCTGCATTTTCAACTGAGGTACTGGGGTCATGTCACTGGGGAGTGCTGGACAATTGGTGCTGGTCAGCTGCTGCAGCCCGACCAGCGACAGCTGAAGCAGGGCGAGGCATTGCCTCACCTGGGAAGCGCAAGGGGGAAGGGAATCCCTTTTCCTAGCCAGGGGAACTGAGACACACAACACCTGGAAAATCGGGTAATTCCCACCCCAATACTGCGCTTTAAGCAAACGGGCACACCAGGAGATTATACCCACACCTGGCCAGGAGGGTCCCACGGCCATGGAGCCTCCCTCATTGCTAGCACAGCAGTCTGCGATCTAACCGAAACTGCAGCAGCGAGGCTGGGGGAGGGGCGCCCGCCATTGCTGAGGCTTAAGTAGGTAAACAAAGCCCCTGGGAAGCTCAAACTGGGTGGAGCTCACAGCAGCTCAAGGAAACCTGCCTGTCTCTGTAGACTCCACCTCTGGGGACAGGGCACAGCTAAACAACAAAAGGGGAAGCAGCAGAGGCCTGTGCAGACGCAAACGACTCTGTCTGACAGCTTTGAAGAGAGCAGTGGATCTCCCAACATGGAGGTTGAGATCTGAGAACGGACAGACTGCCTGCTCAAGTGGGTCCCTGACCCCTGAGTAGCCTAACTGGGAGACATCCCCCACTAGGGGCAGTCTGACACCCCACACCTCACAGGGTGGAGTACACCCCTGAGAGGAAGCTTCCAAAGTAAGAATCAGACAAGTACACTCGCTGTTCAGCAATATTCTATCTTCTGCAACCTCTGCTGCTGATACCCAGGCAAACAGGGTCTGGAGTGGACCTCAAGCAATCTCCAACAGACCTACAGCTGAGGCTCCTGACTATTAGAAGGAAAACTATCAAACAGGAAGAACACCTATACCAAAACCCCATCAGTACGTCACCATCATCAAAGACCAGACGCAGATAAAACCATGAAGATGGGGAAGAAGCAGGGCAGAAAAGCTGGAAATTCAAGAAATAAGAGCGCATTTCCCCCTGCAAAGGAGTGCAGCTCATCGCCAGCAACGGATCAAAGCTGGTCAGAGAATGACTTTGACGAAATGAGAGAAGAAGGCTTCAGTCCATCAAACTTCTCAGAGCTAAAGGAGGAATTACGTACCCAGCGCAAAGAAACTAAAAATCTTGAAAAAAGAGTGGAAGAATTGATAGCTAGAATAATTAATGTAGAGAAGGTCATAAATGAAATGACAGAGATGAAAACCATGACACGAGAAATACGTGACAAATCCACAAGCTTCAGTAACCGACTCGATCAACTGGAAGAAAGAGTATCAGCGATTGAGGATCAAATGAATGAAATGAAGCGAGAAGAGAAACTAAAAGAAAAAAGAAGAAAAAGAAATGAACAAAGCCTGCAAGAAGTATGGGATTATGTAAAAAGACCAAATCTACGTCTGACTGGGGTGCCTAAAAGCGAGGGGGAAAATGGAACCAAGTTGGAAAACACTCTTCAGGATATCATCCAGGAGAACTTCCCCCAACCTAGTAGGGCAGGCCAACATTCAAATTCAGGAAATACAGAGAACACCACAAAGATACTCCTCAAGAAGAGCAACTCCAAGACACATAATTGCCAGATTCACCAAAGTTGATGAAGGAAAAAATCTTAAGGGCAGCCAGAGAGAAGGGTCGGGTTACCACAAAGGGAAGCCCATCAGACTAATAGCAGATCTCTCGGCAGAAACTCTACAAGCCAGAAGAGAGTGGGGGCCAATATTCAACATTCTTAAACAAAAGAATTTTAAACCCAGAATTTCATATCCAGCCAAACTAAGTTTCATAAGTGAAGGAGAAATAAAATCCTTTACAGATAAGAAAATGCTTAGAGATTTTGTCACCACCAGGTCTGCCTTACAAGAGACCCTGAAGGAAGCCCTAAACATGGAAAGGAACAACCGGTACCAGCCATTGCAAAAACATGCCAAAATGTAAAGACCATCGAGGCTAGGAAGAAACTGCATCAACTAACGAGCAAAATAACCAGTTAATATCATAATGGCAGGATCAAGTTCACACATAACCATATTAACCTTAAATGTTAATGGACTAAATGCTCCAATTAAAAGACAAAGACTGGCAAACTGGATAAAGAGTCAAGACCCATCAGTCTGCTGTATTCAGGAGACCCATCTCACATGCAGAGACATACATAGGCTCAAAATAAAGGGATGGAGGAAGATCTACCAAGCAAATGGAGAACAAAAAAAAGCAGGGGTTGCAATCCTAGTCTCTGATAAAACAGACTTTAAACCATCAAAGATCAAAAGAGACAAAGAAGGCCATTACATAATGGTAAAGGGATCAATTCAACAGGAAGAGCTAACTATCCTAAATATATATGCACCCAATACAGGAGCACCCAAATTCATAAAGCAAGTCCTTAGAGACTTACAAAGAGACTTAGACTCCCATACAATAATAATGGGAGACTTCAACACTCCATTAGACAGATCAACGAGACAGAAAGTTAACAAGGATATCCAGGAATTGAACTCATCTCTGCACCAAGCGGACCTAATAGACATCTATAGAACTCTCCACCCCAAATCAACAGAATATACATTCTTCTCAGCACCACATCGCACTTATTCCAAAATTGACCACATAATTGGAAGTAAAGCACTCCTTAGCAAATGTAAAAGAACAGAAATTATAACAAACTGTCTCTCAGACCACAGTGCAATCAAACTAGAACTCAGGGCTAAGAAACTCAATCAAAACCGCTCAACTACATGGAAACTGAACAACCTGCTCCTGAATGACTACTGGGTACATAATGAAATGAAGGCAGAAATAAAGATGTTCTTTGAAACCAATGAGAACAAAGATACAACATACCAGAATCTCTGGGACACATTTAAAGCAGTGTGTAGAGGGAAATTTAGAGCACGAAATGCCCACAAGAGAAAGCTGGAAAGATCTAAAATTGACACTCTAACATCACAATTAAAAGAACTGGAGAAGCAAGAGCAAACACATTCAAAAGCTAGCAGAAGGCAAGAAATAACTAAGATCAGAGCAGAACTGAAGGAGATAGAGACACAAAAAACCCTCCAAAAAATCAATGAATCCAGGAGTTGGTTTTTTGAAAAGATCAACAAAATTGGCAGACCGCTAGCAAGACTAATAAAGAAGAAAAGAGAGAAGAATCAAATAGACGCAATAAAAAATGATAAAGGGGATATCACCACGGACCCCACAGAAATACAAACTACCATCAGAGAATACTATAAACACCTCTACGCAAGTCAACTAGAAAATCTAGAAGAAATGGATAATTTCCTGGACACTTACACTCTCCCAAGACTAAACCAGGAAAAAGTTGAATCCCTCAATAGACCAATAGCAAGCTCTGAAATTGAGGCAACAATTAATAGCCTACCCACCAAAAAAAGTCCAGGACCAGATGGATTCACAGCTGAATTCTACCAGAGGTACAAGGAGGAGCTGGTACCATTCCTTCTGAAACTATTCCAATCAATAGAAAAAGAGGGAATCCTCCCTAACTCATTTGATGAGGCCAACATCATCCTGATACCAAAGCCTGGCAGAGACACAACAAAAAAAGAGAATTTTAGACCAATATCCCTAATGAACATTGATGCAAATATCCTCAATAAAATACTGGCAAACCGGATTCGGCAGCACATCAAAAAGCTTATCCACCATGATCAAGTGGGCTTCATCCCTGGGATGCAAGGCTGGTTCAACATTCGCAAATCAATAAACGTAATCCAGCATATAAACAGAACCAAAGACAAGAACCACATGATTATCTCAATAGATGCAGAAAAGGCTTTTGACAAAATTCAACAGCCCTTCATGCTAAAAACGCTCAATAAATTCGGTATTGATGGAACATACCTCAAAATAATAAGAGCTATTTATGACAAACCCACAGCTAATATCATACTGAATGGGCAAAAACTGGAAAAATTCCCTTTGAAAACTGGCACAAGACAGGGATGCCCTCTCTCACCACTCCTATTCAACATAGTGTTGGAAGTTCTGGCTAGGGCAATCAGGCAAGAGAAAGAAATAAAGGTATCCAGTTAGGAAAAGAAGAAGTCAAATTGTCCCTGTTTGCAGATGACATGATTGTATATTTAGAAAACCCCATCGTCTCAGCCCAAAATCTCCTTAAGCTGATAAGCAACTTCAGCAAAGTCTCAGGATACAAAATTAATGTGCAAAAATCACAAGCATTCTTATACACCAGTAACAGACAAACAGAGAGCCAAATCATGAATGAACTTCCATTCACAATTGCCTCAAAGAGAATAAAATACCTAGGAATCCAACTTACAAGGGATGTCAAGGACCTCTTCAAGGAGAACTACAAACCACTGCTCAGTGAAATAAAAGAGGACACTAACAAGTGGAAGAACATACCATGCTCATGGATAGGAAGAATCAATATCGTGAAAATGGCCATACTGCCCAAGGTTATTTATAGATTCAATGCCATCCCCATCAAGCTACCAATGAGTTTCTTCACAGAATTGGAAAAAATGGTTTTAAAGTTCATATGGAACCAAAAAAGAGCCCGCATTGCCAAGACAATCCTAAGTCATAAGATCAAAGCTGGAGGCATCACGCTACGTGACTTCAAACTATACTACAAGGCTACAGTAACCAAAACAGCATGGTACTGGTACCAAAATAGAGATATAGACCAATGGAACAGAACAGAGTCCTCAGAAATAATACCACACATCTATAGCCATCTGATCTTTGACAAACCTGAGAGAAACAAGAAATGGGGAAAGGATTCCCTGTTTAATAAATGGTGCTGGGAAAATTGGCTAGCCATAAGTAGAAAGCTGAAACTGGATCCTTTCCTTACTCCTTATACGAAGATTAATTCAAGATGGATTAGAGACTTAAATGTTAGACCTAATACCATAAAAACCCTAGAAGAAAACCTAGGTAATACCATTCAGGACATAGGCATGGGCAAGGACTTCATGTCTAAAACACCAAAAGCAACGGCAGCAAAAGCCAAAATTGACAAATGGAATCTCATTAAACTAAAGAGCTTCTGCACAGCAAAAGAAACTACCATCAGAGTGAACAGACAACCTACAGAATGGGAGAAAAATGTTGCAATCTACTCATCTGACAAAGGGCTAATATCCAGAATCTACAAAGAACTCAAACAAATATACAAGAAAAAAACAAACAACCCCATCAAAAAGTGGGCAAAGGATATGAACAGACATTTCTCAAAAGAAGACATTCATACAGCCAACAGACACATGAAAAAATGCTCATCATCACTCGCCATCAGAGAAATGCAAATCAAAACCACAATGAGATACCATCTCACACCAGTTAGAATGGCAATCATTAAGAAGTCAGGAAACAACAGGTGCTGGAGAGGATGTGGAGAAATAGGAACACTTTTACACTGTTAGTGGGATTGTAAACTAGTTCAACCATTATGGAAAACAGTATAGCGATTCCTCAGGGATCTAGAACTAAATGTACCATATGACCCAGCCCTCCCACTACTGGGTATATACCCAAAAGATTATAAATCATGCTGCTATAAAGACACATGCACACATATGTTTATTGCGGCACTATTCACAATAGCAAAGACTTGGAATCAACCCAAATGTCCATCTGTGACAGACTGGATTAAGAAAATGTGGCACATATACACCATGGAATATTATGCATCCATAAAAAAGGATGAGTTTGCATCCTTTCTAGGGACATGGATGCAGCTGGAAACCATCATTCTTAGCAAACTATCACAAGAACAGAAAACCAAACACCTCATGTTCTCACTCATAGGTGGGAACTGAACAATGACATCACTTGGACTCAGGAAGGGGAACATCACACATTGGGGCCTATCATGGGGAGGGGGGAGGGATTGCATTGGGAGTTATACCTCATATAAATGACGAGTTGATGGGTGCTGACGAGTTGATGGGTGCAGCACACCAACATGGCACAAGTATACATATGTAACAAACCTGCACGTTATGCACATGTACCCTAGAACTTAAAGTATAATAAAAAAAAAAAAAAAAAGGACATCTGTGAGAGACTCTTGGTTACCATCATACTTAATGGGAAAAGACTGAATGTTTTCCCCCTATAATCAGGAACAAGACCAAGAAATCTACTATCTCCACTTTATTTAACATTACAATTAAAGTGTTAGCCTAGAAATTAGACAAGAAATCAAAATCAATTGGATGCAGATTGAAAGAAAGAAGTAATACTATCTAATTGCAGATTTTGTATATAGGAAATTCTAAGGATTCTGCAAAAAAAGAAAAAAAGAAAAAAAAGAAAAACTACCAAAACTAATAAATGAGTTCAGCAATGTTGCAGAATACAAGACCAATGTAGAAACATCCATTGTATTTCTATACACTTGCAATGCACAATCTGAAAGTGAAATTAAGAAAACATTTCCATTTATAATAGCGTCAAAAGAATAAAAGACTTAGAAATAAACCCAACAAAAGAAGTACAAAATCTATGCCCTGGAAAACAACAAAAACTTTACTGAAATACAATTAAAATAACCTAAATAAATATAAATACATCCTATGTTTCTGGATGTGAAGACAACAGTTCTCCACCACATTTGATCTACAGGTTCAACACAATTGACTATCTAGTCCCAATTTCAAAACTTACTAAAAACTACAATAATCAAGGCGGTGTGGTACTGGCACTGGAATACACACATAGATCAAGGGAATACAACTGGGAGTCAAGAAAAAAGTCATTGCATTTACAGTGAATTGATTTTTGATGAGAGTACAAAGATAACTCATTGGGGGAAAGAATAGTAATTTCAACAAATGATGCTCAGGAAACTGGATAGTCACTTGCAATAGAATGCATTTGGAACCTTGCACCATATACACCTCATAGCATCTACAAAGTTAACTTAATATATTAATAAATCAAAGCCCGAATATCACCACTAAAAGCATAAAACTCTTAGAGGAAAACATAGACATAATTCTGTGTGACTTTGGGTTAAGGCAACAGTGTCTTACATATGATATCAAAATCACAAGGGACAAAAGAAAAAAATAAATAGATTGGACTTCCTCAAAATTTAAAACTTGGACACCTCAAAGAACATCATCAGGAGTGTGAAAAGATATCCTCTAGAATTGGCGAAATGTATATAAGTCATATATCTGATAAGGTATCCAAAATATATAAAGAACACTTATAACTCAATAATAAAAAGGTAATTATTATCTCATTTTAAAAATGGGCAAAGGAATTGAATATATATGTCTGCAAAGAAGATATAGAAATAGCCAATAAACACACCACGAGGGGCTCAACATCGTTAGCCATTAGGAAAATGCAAATCAAAATCACAGAGATATCACTTCTCATCCACTAGAATGGCTATAATCAAAAAAGATAAATAATAACAAGTGTAGGGTGTGGAGAACTGGAACCCTCATACATTGCTGTTGAGACTGTAAAATTATGAAGCTGCTTTGGAAAACAGCTTGGCAGTTTCTTAAAAGGTTAAATATTGAGCAATTCCACTCCTAGGTATATACCCAGAAGAGTTGAAAACATACATACACAAATGCAAACAAAATTTGGTCATTAATATTCATAGCAGCATTATTTGTAATAGTCAAAGAGTGGAAATAATCTAAATGTTCATCAATGGATGAATGGATAAATAAAATGCAGTATATCCATACAGTAGAATATTTGGCAATTAAAAGAAATGAAGTACTGACATATGCTACAATGCGGGTAAACCTTGAAAACATTATGCTAAGTAAAAAAACCCAGTTACCGATGAACATGTATAGCTTAAGGTAAATTCATAGAGACCAAAAGAATAGTGGTTGCTTAGGGATGAGGGGGCTAGGGAAAAGAGTCAGGCATTACAGATGGTGGGCATGGGATTTCTTTTGGGGTTGATGAAAATGTTTTCAAATTGTGGTGATGATTGCACAATTCTGTGAATATGCATGAAATATTGAATATGTATTTTAATGTAGTAAATTTTATGCTATGTTTATTATATCTCAATAAAACTTTTATTTAAAAAAAGACTAAAATAGAAGTTGGAAACATTGGATGCAATCCTACATTTGGTTTTTCCAACCAATATGACTTTGGAAAATTTTCTTATTTGTGGACCTTAGCTTTCTTATCTTACGATGTTCGCACCAACAAGATCTTAGAGGAGGTACTTGGCAATGTGGGGCAAGGGAGAGGGACTTTATTAGTGGTTACAGTGACCAAAGAGGGCTCCTCTCACAAAACCTGTGCAGTCACACCCCACGCCATGCTCAGAAGGGCCCAAGCTTGGTTTAATTATCTGCTGTATGTTTTGAACAAGGGGTCCTGCATTTTCATTTTGGGGGGTCCTATGAAGAATGTAACCAATTCTGATCCTACTTATAGTGAGAAGGGGCTAGGGAGCCTTTAATGTCCTACAGAGCATAGGGCAGCCCTGTGCAGTGAATAATTGCGCTGCCCAAAATGCCCTGATGAGAAACACCGAATGCTAAGTCATGGTTGAACTCTGAAGGGCTGCAATTTTTAACTAGCTTACTAGAACCTCATCTGAAATGTTTAAGAATAGTGTGTGTTTTTCAAAAAAGTTGCTTTGATTTATTTAATGTCCCTACAAAAGAGTATGACGGGTCTAAGGCGATTGAACATTTTGTTCCTCATTTTTTTTTTCCTGAGACTGGTAATATATCCTATATGAGCCTTATATGCTTTGACCTTGCTTCTCATCCATTAACTGGGCTGTTGAAGTTTAGATGATTATAGCCTTAACTTATTTTATTTCTGGTTATTAGATTTGTTAAGAAATTGCCAACTCAGTAGGCTCTGTGGCAAAAACAATTATGATTCCTGGAGAATCTCTGATGAATAATAAAGTTCTAAGCTAAGCATTTTACTTACATGATTTCATTTAATTTTCCCATCAATCTTTTAGGTTGATCATTATTATCCTAACTTTATAGATAAGGAAACTGAATCTCAGAGGGCTTAAGAGAGAAAGATTAGATGAAAATGATATGTCTTCTTTTTTGACTTCTCAAGTGCTATTAGATGAAACCTGAAATCCACGACTATTTTCTTTCCTTCCTTGACTTTTCCCCCAAATGTATGAGTCCTCACTGGAAGAATTACTGTTGGAATCCACTGATACATGTTACTGTTATATACTTATACTGTAGTAAGCCTCTAAGTTAGTGATATTTTCATGTTGCACCACAATTTATTATCTACTTGGTTGAGAATATAATACTGTACATGAGAAAAATATACTGAATTAGGAAGTGCAAGATTTAATCATTTCTGAAGTCATAGAATAGTAGAGCTGGAAGAAATTTTAAAGCACCCCTGTGCCAATCCATACATTTCACAGATGTTGAAACTGAGGTTAAGATAGGTTTAATATTTTCCCTGTGTTCACATAATTGATGTATGACTTTAGTGACAAAGCCAGGAATATCATTTATGAGTTAAAGTGAATTATTGGCTCATCACTCTTTCCAAACATTACCTTGCCTCCCTTTGGTCAGTTTTATCTAGATGAAATAAAACATCCAATTTGATGGTTTGACAGATTTCTTCTTCAATGGAAGTAACTTGCATGGAGTTTAGATAGTCTATGGATTTCCTGTACATGGGAGTTATAACCTTTTGGAGCTTCTTTAACTCAACATAGAGGTGTCCTCTTTCAAGAGGACTTCAACTTAGGTTTGACTCTATGAATAACCCAGTGAAAAATAATTTCCCAGTAAGTTTGAAGAATCCCTTAAAGATAATTATATGTGTTGAGAAACAGTAAGTCGTGTCATTGGGACAGCGACTCAATGGTATGAATAATAGGATGAAAAAGAAAATGAGGCATTTAGAGAGGTTAGAAGGGATGTTCTAATTTATATTTTTGGATCAATTTAGAATTCAGAAGTACTTATTGGTAGCTTATTGATCTTTACTTTTTGGGTCCATTAAGATGTAAAGATGGTCAATTTTATAAATTAATGTGGATCGTGAGGGCTTCTAGATTCCCTCCTTTCTACAATTCTATTAAATGATATTTAAACCAAGGAGACAAAGCCTATGTAGTTTTCTTTATTCAACGGTAGACTTAAAAGAAAATAAAACTCTTCAAGATACATCTCAGACCTTGTGTTTGATTTTTAGATTATAACCTTGATATGCTCAGCCTTCTCCTTCTCAGGCCTCTGCAACGGGCCTGAAATGACCTTTCATTGGCCTGGTTCCTCTGATGAATTAACTCAGCACATTTTTGACAGAGAAGAAGGCTGGCTTTTTTAAGGCCTTCTTTAGGGAGATATAAATCTCTTGCTGCTTTGGAGCTGAAAACTGTTTATAAACCAAACTTTATGTTCCCAAAATGAGAAAACTTTCCTCCTTCTAGTCTTGCCGGGTCTCACGAGGATCACTGGGCATGTTTATCAGCATTTAAAAGAAATAGCTAATTATGGGGAGTGGTCTAACTAATTGGGCAAAGGTCTCAGGTATACATTTAGCTTTTATATTTCATCTCCAACTTTCTTTGTGCAATAGGAAAACAGACTAATGTTTTTCTTTCTTAATTCAACCTACAGAAAATGTAGGGTCAGATTAACTCATAAGACCCTGCATCTCAGTTCATAAGTCCTTTCCAATAACAAGCCCTTCTATATACTGGGCTTCTCTAATATTTCCTAAAGTGCTGACCATCAGCCATCCTTACTTCTTATTGCAATCATACTCCTTGGGTAATGCATTCATTTTCATGACCCCAAACATTATATACCTCATTGGCTCAAATGTATTTTTCATGACCTCCATGTACTGCTTGATCTGCAAACTGTGTTTTCAACTGACTGTTGGATGTTTCCACCTGGATTTCCTTCACCACCCATGTATGCCTCTCCAATTTTTTCTCTTAATATATTTTCTTTATTGGTTCGTAACACAATAATCTTACCCAGTTTGGGCAATTGAAGTACCTTAGATAAATCCTCAGCTCTTCTCTCTTGCCACCTATTTAATAGGTCATTAAATATGCCTTTTGGGTACTTTTTATTGAAGTATTAATATACATTTATAAGTATTTACAAATTATAAGTGTTTAGTTCATCGAATGTTCACAAAGTGAACAAACCTGCAACCAGTAACTAAATTATTCACACACTTAAACTCCCCTTTTACCCCACTGTCTTCGTTATCTCTGCCCATCAGATGTACTTCTTACTTAGCATTTAATACAATAGAATAGTTGGCCTGTTTTTGAACTTTAGATAAGTGGTACCATACTATATGTATTCTTTTTGTCTGGATCCTTCAGGCCAAAATTATGTTTATAAAATTCATCCATGCGGTTGCATGTAGCAGTGCTTTGTTCATTCTGATTGTCTAGTATATGCTGGATGAATATTTCACAGTTCATTGAGTCATTCCGCTATTGATGATGGACATTTGATTTGTTTCCAGTTTGGGGCTATAGTCATGTTGCAATGAATATTCTCGTACCTGTCATTTAGTTCACATATTTATATATCCCTGCTGAGAAAACACAAGGTCTTGCTTGTGAATAGAATATGCATTTGTTCAGCTTTAGCAGATGTTGCCAGAGAGTTTTTTAAAGTGGTTGTACCAGCTCATATTATTCAATTCAATTCAGCAATTATTCAATACAGCATATTATTCAATACCAATTCAGCAGCATATGAGAATTTTCAGTTTCTTCACATGCTGACCAATACTGGCTATTATGAGCCTTGCTCATTTTTGGCATAATGTTCCATATGAAGTGGTAGCTCATCATGGTTCTCATTTGCATTTTTCCCTGTTGACTGATAAAGTTGAACACTCTTTCATACATTTCTTGACCATTTGAATTTCCTTTATTGTGAAATGGATTTTCAGTCTTTGTTCATTTTTTAAAATTGAATTATTTGATTATATGCTGGCTTCAAGTTCTGTGTCAGATTATGAATTGCAGTTTTTCCTTCCCACATTGTAACTTGTATTTCATTCCCTTAATGGTGTATTTTGATGAACAGAAATTCTTAATTTTAATGTAGCACAATTTATCATTGCTCCCTTAATGATGAGTGTTTTTAATTATCTATTTAAGAGATATTAGCTGTGTTTTACAACATTTAAAAAATCGTTTGATGGCAGTATACAGACAATGACACTCTGATGGATGAAAAGCAGGACTCTGTTACTTGCAGCTCCAAATCAGAGAAGGCTGCCAGGCAGGGCCCCACAGGGGATTTCACCCAAGACCATGGTAACAACAAGCTGGAACTACACGGGGCAGTTTATGGTAAGCAGGATGTGTTTAGCTAGGTCTTCCAAGCTTCTCATGGATTGACTAATCTGAATAATTTCCAGGGCTCCAGTGTATAGGGACTATCCCTAATTTTTTCCTACCTGGTTCTGGGGCAATAGGGGCAGGCACATATTGGCCTTAGTGTGTGAGAGCAAAATAGTAGAAATAGTTGAAGTGTGGCTTTAATCAGCTGCTCAGAAAGGAAAATTGATTGTCCTCTACCCAGGGCTTCAGGACTGGGTTAAGAAACCATTAAAAAAGGGGGCACAGCAATAAGAAGCATTGCTTTATTTTCCATATTGAGGTCTAGAATTAATCTGAAGCTACCTTTGTCATGTGAACTGGGTTCAAGATTCATTGTTGTTCACATGGATAGCTACTTGATTCATCACAATTTATTGGAAAAAAATTCCATTTGCAACCACGATGCAGCTGTTTATTTACCTCTCTTTCTACTACTACCATGCCATAGTAATTACTATAGCTTTTTAGCTACAGCATCTGTAGGGACCTTAATGTCTTAACATCTACTCATATTAGTCTTTCAGCTGCTGTTGTACATTTGCTCTTTTCATTGTCATATACTCTTCCTCCTTCTTTTCCCTCATCCCCATTCCCTTTCCCTTCTTCCTTCCCTTTCCCCCTTTTCTTACTTGTTCTCTTCCCGTCCTCCTTCTTCCTCTCTCCTTTTCTCTTTCTCTTTTTCTCCTTCACTTTCTCCTTCTCCATCTTCTCTTCCTTCTCCTTCTACTTGTCATTCTTCTTTTCCTCCAACTTTTCCTTAACTGTTTTAGAAATTATTTAGAAGTTCTTTGCCTTTCTATAGATATCTTAAAGGACATTTCTCAAAATCCCAACATTTTAATTAGGGTAGCAATGAAAAAATAGAGCAATTCAGGGGAAGAAATGACATCTTTATAATACTGAGTCTTTCAATCCATGAACATGATATGGCTTTCTATTGACTTGGTCATCTTTGATTTTCTCCTTTGGTGCTTGGTAGTTTTCAACATAGAATCCTGTATGTATTTTGTTAGATTTATACTTCAATATTTTTGAGCAATTTAAATGGTATTGCTTTTACAGATTTTATTTCCAACTTGTAATTTCTACTGTTGTACAGATAAAATTGATTTCTGCATAATGATCTTTAATCTGTGATCCTGATAAAATTATTTTAGTTTTATGTAGTTTTCTGTAAATTCTATTAGGTTATCTATATAGACAATCATGTCATACACAGAGAGAGATATATTATATCTAACTATAATTGGATTTGTTTATTTCTATTTACTTATTTCTCCTTGCAGTCCTGTTACTTTTTTGCCTCATGTATTTTGATGCTCTGTTGTCAGGTGCATACATGATAATTATTGCTACACTTCCTTGAAGAATTCACTCTTTTACCATTGTATAATGTACCTCTTTATCTCTGATAATTTTTCTTTATTAAGTCAGCTTTGGCTGAAATTAATATATCTAGTACAGCTTTCTTTTGTTAGTATTAGTGTATCTTTACATATCCCATTTTCAACCTATTTCTGTATTTATACTTAAAATAGTTTTTTCTATAGACCACATGTAATTGGGTTCTGTTTTTTATCCACTTTGGCAATCTCTTTCCTATAATTGGTATATTTAGACTTTTCTCATTTAAAGTGATTACTGACATAGTTGCATTAACGTCTACAATGTTTGTAACTTTTCCACTTATTGAACTTGTTCATTGTTTCTTTTTCCCCTCTTTTTCTGCCTGCCCTATTTTTGATTGAGCATTTTATATAATTCTATATCTCTCCTCTTTTATCATATCAACTATATTTCTTTAAAAATTTTCATAGTGGTTGACTTAAAGTTTGTAATATACATTTAAATAGCACTATACCACATTATGGATAGTGTGGGTACCACGTAACAGAGTATTCATAATTATTTAACTTATCCTCTATGAAATTGCTGTCATTCATTTCACTTATTCATATACTGTTATCACTGAATACAGTGCTACTATTATTACATTAACCAAGGAGTTATCTTTTAGATCAATTAAAATTTTTTAAAAAATATTTTATTTTACCTTTGTTTATTCTTTCTCCAACACTCTTCCTTTCTTCATGTGTATCTGGATTTCTGACATTTGTCATTTTCTTTTTCCTTCAATAATTCTTTTAACATTTCTCATAGAATAAATTTACTGGCAATGAATTTTTCAGATTTGTTTGTGAGAGTCTTTATTTCTTCTTTACTATTGAAGGATAGTTCCATTGAATATAGAAGTACCTCTTTTTGCTTGCATAGTTTCTGATGAGACATCTACTGTAATTCTTATTATGTTTCTCTTTCGGGGTTTTTTACTACTGTGTCTACTAGAAGTTTTAGTTTGGGACTGCTGTAGCTCCCATGCTAGGATATGTAAAAGGCAAAAACAAAACTATACAAACAGAAAAAGCCAAACGGCTCACTGAATCCTTCTTTGAGTACTGAGATCCTTATTCAGTTATCCTGTTGTGATCACTTTCAGATTTTTCTGATAGATGCTTCATTATGTATTTTACTCCAGAGTTTTTAGTTACAGATATGGAGGAAATAGAGTGACATGTGCTTACTCCATGTTATTTGAAACCAGAAGTGACATTTTTAATACTATGTGTGTGAGGCTAAGTTTCTTGTTAATATCCTCCGATATGTAGAATATTTTTTAAAGCAGGCAATCCACCCAGTGAGATTCATACCACAAGTTCTGTTTTGCCTTCTGTAGTTGGTGATTCCAATGTCAATGAAGTTTGCAGAGCCTCTTCTATATTCCCTGAAGCTGTCCAATGCATGCATTAGTCAAGGCTTCGTCTAGGACCTGGGCCATGGATTATATTGTGGATCATTCTGGATACCTTCTCTGCGGTGGTTTTTGTTTTGATTTGTTTTGTTTTGTGGCTCTGTGCTACATGTAAATAGGTCAAGTTTGATTCTGCATCTTATGCCATATCATACACAAAATTAGAGGACTCTGTTAGCTAGTTCTCTCTTAGGTTTCTCCTACAATTTAGGACTCCAGGGAATCCCTTTTCCAGATTATTTTGGCTAAAAATTTGGGTTTCTTTCAGGATTTTATTCCTCTACAGTGTCACACAGTGGGGACCTTCTTTAGGTTCTTACTGGGACTTTGTTTGGAGAGATGTAGTGGGAATTAAAAAAAAGAGAAAAGTAATGGATACTATCTCCCTACTCTTTGGACAACAGAGGCTACTTTCCTAGTAACTCTGTCTAAAGAGACGAGTCCTCCTTCTGGGTTTTATGCCATTATGCTGCTGCCACTGCCACAGCTGCCATGGAAGCTCAGGTCTATGGATGACTCTGGTCTTGGGAGAGGTCTAGAAGGGAAAAGAAGATAAGGGAAAAGTGAATATTCTTGGGTCTTGGGGGGGTTGCCAGATACAGTTTTAACTACTTCTACTTGGACAACTAATAAATCGAGGTGCTAAAGATGAACAGGTTATTATTATGTTGCTAGATATGTAGATTAAGGGCAATTTACTCGTACTTAAACTTTAAATAAGATGGAAAGCTTTTTTCCTTGGGCAGTAATAACATTAAGAACGGTGATGATGAAAGTGTGGTTCATGATCCAGCTGCATGAAGTCCCTCTATGAAGGATGTTGAATGTGCACATTTCTAGGTCTTAACTTTGACCTCTTTGAATCTTGATTTCTAGATTTGCATTCTGTATTCCTATACACACTAAAGATTTAAGACATTGCTTATAGATGGTGATGAATCCCTAAGTCATTGAAGTTAAAGAGACCAGTAGATGATTATATTATTGTATGCAAAAGATATCAGGGGCTTGAAGTTGGGCCAAGGCAACAGAAATGAAAAATACAGGGAAAATAAAAGAGATATTATGGAGGTAAGGAGGACACCTGGGAACTGATTAGCTCTGAAAGGTAAAGAGAGGGTATACTAAAAGATGACTCAGAGGAAGTATTTTGGATGCATGTGAGAATGATGATACCATAACAAGATAAGGAAATGCCAAAGTAAACTCTAGATGATTTAATTAGACTGGATTTGAGTATGGGGATTTGAGTAATTCTGGCATGTCTGTATGTGGTTTTTGAGACTCTGTTTAAGGTAGGGTCAGTATAAGACACACCTTCCAAGACTTTACAGTCTGTTAGTGGGATTGAGAAATGAAGAAAAAAACAACTAAAGCTAATTTGGATTGAGCTCTTTCTATATACCAAACACAAATGATGTTCTAAACATTTTACATAGATAGGTTAAGCAACTTGCCCAAGATCACACAGCTACTAAGTGAAAAAGCTGGGATTTAAAACCTTGTGTTCTAGACTCTGTGCTCTTAATGTCTATACAATTAATATTACCAAATTTATGGTAACTTGACCTCTCCAGCCATCAGTTTCCTTATTCCTAAATTAAGGATAATAATCTAGTAGAATGTGTGTGATAACAAAATAACACCATATACAGAACCTAGAAATAGTAGCTGTTCAAATTGCGTGATTTACTTTTCATTTCTCTAAGTGGTTCAGATTTTTTAAAATGCTGCTTGAAAATACTGTATCTGTAACTACAAAACCAGTTTTCTAAACTTTTACTTATTTTTGGAAATCTTCATGGTGCTTCAATAAAAATTTTATAACACTAGAAGAAAAAAATTATCTGTTTTTCTTTTCTTTTTCTATAGCTTTGTAGAACTATTATTGAAAGACAATAAACTATACATATTTAAAGCATACAATTAAATAAAATTGGACATATTATATATATGAGAAATTATCACCCCTAAATCTCCCTAATGTCCCTTGAAATTCCTTACTTCTTCCCTGTCTGCCCTGCCTCTGAGAAATCACTAAATGACTTATCTTGTTATAGATTATTTCACATTTTCTAGACTGTTGTATAAAAAATACAGTATGTACTATTTTTTCTGGCTTCTTTCAATATGATTATTTTGAGATTCAACCATGTTGTGTGTATCAATAGTTCATTAAAAATATTATTGCTGACAAATATTCCATTGTGTAGATATACAATAGTTTGTTTCTTCACATTTTGATGGGCATTTATGTCAGTATGATTTTTAACTTTATTAAAAATAAAGCA
Organism: Rhinopithecus roxellana; assembly: GCF_007565055.1. Classification (NCBI taxonomy): domain Eukaryota; kingdom Metazoa; phylum Chordata; class Mammalia; order Primates; family Cercopithecidae; genus Rhinopithecus; species Rhinopithecus roxellana. Next base: position 129,190,528 of record NC_044559.1, on the reverse strand, counting down.
GCCATAAACACTAGTTTATGAATGCTTTCACATGGGACATTAACATTTAACTTTTTAAGAAACTGCTGAAATATTTTCTAAAGGAACTGTACCATTCTACATTTCTATCAGCAGTGTCTAAGAGTTGTGGTTGCTCCAAATCCTCACCGACACTTGGTATGGTGAGTCTTTTTAATTGTCATATTGGTTTGTGTATGTTAAACCATCCTTGAATTCGTGAGATAGATCCTATTTGATCATGATCAATGAAGTTTTTCATATGTTGTTGAATTTGGTTTGCTAGCATTTTGTTGGGGATTTTTACATCAATGTTCATCAGCAATATTGGCCTATAGTTTTCTGTTTTTGATGTGTCTTCATCTGGTTTTGATGTGTCTTCATCTGGTTTTGGTATCAGAATTGATAACAGAATTAGCATAGCACGAGTTTGGAAGTATTCCCTCCTCCTCTATTTTTTGTAATAGTTTGAATAGGATTGGTATTTCTTCTTTAAATGTTTGATAGAATTCAGCAGTGAAGCCATCAGGTCCCAGGCTTTTCTTTGCTGGGAGACTTTTTTATTATAACTTCGATTTTGTTACTAGTTATTGAATGTCTTTTCAGATTTTTTATTTCTTCATGGTTCAATTTTGATAGGTGGTATATGTCTAGAAATTTGTCCATTACTTTTAGATTTTCCTATTTATTGGCATATAGTTGCTCATAGTAGCCACTAATTGTCCTTTAAATTACTGCAGTATCAATAGTAACATCTCATTTTTCATCTCTGATTTTATTTATTTTGGTCTCCTCTCTTTTTTTCTTAGTTTAGCTAAAGGTTTGTCAATTTTGTTTACCTTTTCAAAAAAAAAAAAAAAACAAGCTTTAATTTCATTGATCTTTTGTATTGATTTGCATTTCAATTTTATTTATTTCTGCTCTGATCTTTATTATTTATTTTCTTCTCCTAATTTTGAGTTGTGTTGCTCTTGCTCTTCTAGTTTCTTTAAGTTGCATCCTTAGGTTATTCATTTGAAGTTTTTCTTCTTTTCTGATATAGGAGCTTATACACTCCCTTGTTAGTACTGTTTTCACGGTATCTCATAGGTTTTGGTATGTTGTGCTTACATTATCAGTCATTTCAAAAAATTTTTAAATTATACTGGTTGGGTGATGGGTACACCAAAATCTCACAAATCATCACTAAAGAACATACTCATGTAACCAAACACTATCTGTTCCCCAATTACATCTATCTATCTATCTATCTATCTATCTATCTATCTATCTATCTTCCCTCATCACTTGGCACTCATTCTCTCTCCTGCTGCCCTGTGAAGAGGTGCCTTCTGCCACGATTGGAAGTTTCCTGAGGCCTCCTCAGCCATACAGATCTGTGAGTCAATTAAATCTCTTTCGTTTATAAATTACCCAGTCTCAGGTATTTCTTCATAATGAAATGAAAACAAAAATAAATTTATTTATTAATTTATTCATTGACCCACTGGTCATTCAGGAGCATATTGTTTAATTTCCAGTGTTTGTATAGTTTCTATAATTCTTGTTATTGATTTCTAGTTTTATTCCATTGTGTCAGAGAAGATGCTTGATATTAGTTCAATATTTTGCATGTTTTAAGACTTGTTTTGTCACCTAACATAAGGGTTTGTCCTTGAGAATATGTGTTCTGAGAAGAAGGTGTATTCTGCAGCTGTTAGATGAAATATTCTGTAAATATCTATTAGATCAATTTGGTCTATAGTCCAATGTTTCTTTGTTATTTTGTTGCCTGGAAGGTCTGTGCAATACTGAAAATGAGGTGCTGAAGTCTCCAGCTATTATTGTATTAGGGTCGGTCTCTCTCTCTCTCTCTCTCTCTCTGTCTTTCCTTAGCTCTAATATATGTTTCATATATCTGGGTACTCTAATGTTTGGTGCATATATATTTAAAATTGTTATATCCTCTTGCTGAATTGACCCTTTTTCGTTATACAGTGACCTTATTTGTCTCTTTTTATAGTCTTTGTCTGATATAAATATATCTGCTTGTGCTCATTTTTGGTTTCTATTGACATGGAATATCTTTTTCCATCCCTTTATTTTCAGTCTATGTGTGTCTTTATAGGTGAAGTGTATTTCTTGTAGACAACAGATTATTCTTTTTTTTAATCCATTCATCCACACTGTGTCTTTTGATTGGAGAATTCAGTCCATTTACATGTATTATTATTGGTAAATAGGGACTTGCTTCTGGCATTTTGTGATTTGTTTTCTAGTTATTTTCGGTCCTCTCTTCCTTCTTTCCTTCCTTGCTGTCTTTTAGTGAAGGTGATTTTCTCTTGTGTTATGATTTAACATCCTGCTTTTTATTTTTTTGTTTCTGTTGTATTTTTTTTAATTTGAGGTTACACATACTATGAGGCTTGCAAATAGTATCTTATAACTCATTATTTGAAACTGATGACAACACTAACTGCATAAACAAACAAAAGGAAAGCTAATAAAAATTCAGCACATTAACTTTTTCTATCTGCTTTTTAATTTTTTGTTGTTTCTATGTATGTTGTATTGTACCATCTATATCTTGAAAAGTTGTTGTAGTTTTTATTTTTGGTTCATTCATCTTTCAGTCTTCCTACTTAGAATAAGAATAGTTTACATACTACAATTGCAGTGTTATAATATTCTGTTTTTCTGTGTACTTAGTATGACCAGTGAGTTTTGTACCTTAAGATGATATCTTACTGTTCTTTAACAGCCTTTTCTTCCCAATTAAAGAACTCCTTTTAGCATTTCTTATAGGGCAGTCTGGTGTTGATGAAATCCCTCAGCTTTTGTTTGTTTTGGAAAGTCTTCAATTCTCTTTCATGTGAAGGATATTTTCACCAGATATGCTATTCTAGCATAAAAGTTTTTTTTTTTTTTTCCTTTGGCACTTTAAATTAATGTTATGCCATTCTTTCCTGACCTGTAAAGGTTTCCTCTGAAAAGTCTTCTGCCAGATGTGTTGCAGATCCATGTTGTGTTATTTGTTTTTTTCTCTTGCTACTTTTAGGATCCTTTCTTTATCCTTGGCCTTTGGGGGTTTGATTATTAAATGTCTTGAGGTAGTCTTTTTTGGGTTACACCTTCTTAGTGTTCTACAACCTTCTTATACTTGAATATTGATGGCTTTCTCTAGTTTAGGGAAGTCCTCTGTTATTATCCCTTTGAATAAACTTTCTACTCTTGTCTCTTTCTCTACCTCCTCTTTAAGGCCAATTACTCTTAGATTTGCTCTTTTGAGGCTATTTTCTATATTTTATAGGTGTCTTTCATTATTTTTTATTCTTTTTAAATCTTTTTTCTTTTATATTCTCTGACTGTATGTTTCTACATGGCCTGTCTTCAATCTCACTGATTCTTTCTTCTGCTTATCAGCTCTGCTAATAGGAGACTCTGATGCATTCTTCCTTATGTCAATTGCATTTTTCAACTCCAGAATTTCTTCTTGATTCTATTAAAGTATTTCAATCTCTTTGTTAAATTTATCTGATAAAATTCTGATTTCCTTCTCTTTGTTATCTTGAATTTCTTTGAGCTTCCTCGAAACAGCTATTTTGAATTCTCTGTCTGAAAGATCACAGCTCTGTTTCTCCAGAATTGGTCCCTGGTGGTTTATTAAGTTCACTTTGTGAGGCCATGTTTTCCTGGATTGTTTCAATGCTTGTGGATTAGTCATTGTCTGGACATTGAAGTGGTAGATATTTATTACAGTCTTCATAGTCTGGGTTTGTTGGTACCCATCCTTCTTGGATAGGCATTCCAGGTGTTTGATGAAATTTGCGTGTTGTAATCTAAGCCATATCTACATTAAGGGACATGCCAAACCCATAACACTGTGCTTCTTGCAGACTCATAGAGATACCACCTTGGTGGTCTTCAGTAAGAGCTGGAAGAATTTTCTAGTTTACAAGGCAAAGACTCTTGTTCTCTTCCCTTACTTTCTCCCAAACAAATGGAGTTTCCCTCTGTGTGCTGAGCTGCCACCACAACTGAGACTGTGTTGGGTTAGACCTTGTATTAATTTGTTTTCATAGTGCTATGAAGAAATACCTGAGACTGGGTAATTTATAAAGGAAAGAGGTTTAATTGACTCACAGTTCTGCATGGCTGAGGAGGCCTCAGGAAACTTAAAATCGTGGCAGAAGGCACCTCTTCACAGGGCAGAAAGAGAGAATGAGTGCCGACGAAGAAGGAAGCCCTTTATAAAACCATCAGATCTCGTGATAACTAATTAACTATCATGAGAAACAGCATGGGGGAAACCACTGCCATGATTCAATTATTCTTCAATCATGATTCAAGGGTCCTGCCCTTGACATGTGGGAATTAATTACAATTTAAGGTGAGATTTGGGTGGAGACACAGAGCCAAACCATGTCAGACCTGAAACCAGCACAGCACTGAGTCTCACCCAAGGTCCACTGTAACCACTACTTAACCTGTGTTTGTTCAAGGCCCTAGGGCTCTACAATCAGCAGGTATAAATCCAGCCAGACTTGTGTTCCTCTAGGACACAGGTGGGTCCAGAGATGCCATCTGGGAGTCAGAGATTGGAGTGAAAAACCTTAGAAATCTACCTCATGCTTTATTTACCGCACCTAAGCTGTCACTCAAACCATGAAACAGAGTTGTTTCCACTCTTCCCTTCCCTTTCCACAGGCAGATGAGCCTCTCCCTATTGTCACCATTACCACAGGCCCATGAAGAGTACTACCAGTTTACCTCCATTGTTCACTTAAGGCTCAAGGGCTCTTTGGTCAGCTTGTGGTGAATGCTGCCAGGCCTGGGACCCATTCTTCAAGGCAATGGGTTCCCACTCTGGCTCAGGGCAGGTCCAGAAATGCCATCAAAGAGCCAAGGCCTGGAATCAGGGATGGTCCCATTTTTCAAAAGATTATCCTCTGCTTATTGAATTGCCTTGGCATCTTTGTAAAATGGTATTTGATGATATACATATACATGTGAGTATATTTCTAGACATTCTGTTTTCCTTCTTTAACTTATATTTCTATCTTAATGCCAATACCACATAGTTTTCATTTATATAGCTTTATATTTAGTCTTAAATAAATCAGAGTAAGTTCTCCAAGTTGTTCACCGTTTTTGAAGTTGTTTTAGCTATTTCAGGTCCCTTGCATTTCTATGGCAATTTTAGAATCAGTTAGCCATGTCTAAAAAAATTCCTGCTAGAATTTTGATTGGGATTGTCTTAAGTCTATAGAAAAATTTGGGTGATATTAAAATATTAATGATAGATTGTTTCAATCCATGCACATATTATATTTCTCTTGTTTTTAGATTTATGTCTCTCAGCAACATTTTATAGTTTTCAGTTTATAAATTGATCCCTTAATTTCATATTTCTGTGCTATTCTTTGATTTCTGATAGTTTATTGCTTTTATATGTACATATTTGATTGATTTTTATATGTTGATCTTGTTTTATGTTACTGAAATAAACTCATTTTGTAGTCCCAGTAGATTCTTTTGGATATTTGGTGTGAGTTTTTGTATAGCTGATCATGTCTTTTGCAAATAATAGCAGTTTTCTTTCTTTCCAATGTAGTTGTCTTTTGTTTTGTTTCTTTCTTTATTGCACTTGTTTCTGTTTCTTTCCTTATTGCACTGGTTTAAACCTCCAGTTATATGTTGAACAGAAGTAGGAAAGTGGCCATCCTTGTCATCTTTCTGATCGTAGGTAGAGTTTTTAACTAAAAATGTACTTTTTAAAATACATGATACTACTCAGGCTACACAGTTTTTTGTTTTTTGTTTTTTAATGAATGTTGATGTTTTGTAATTTTTAAAAATTTTTCAATTTTTTCTTAGTTGTTAAAATTATTGACATGGAATTGTTTACAGTGTCCCCTTCTTGTCTCTTAAATTTCCATAGAGTGATGTTACCTCATTCATTCCTGATATTGGTAATTTTATCTATTTTCTTATTTTTCCTAACTGAGTCTGGCTAAAGTTATATGGTGTTTGTAGTCTTTCTCAAGGCCAACTTTGGTTTCATAGATCTTCTTTCTTTTTTGTTGTTCTCACTATTATGGATTTTTGTTCTTTATTATTATTATTTCTCTACTGCTTACTTAGTGTTTAATTTCTTCTTTTACAAGTTTATAAAGATGGAAATGGAAGTCATTGACTTGAGATCTTTCCTTTTTTCTAATATCACCTCTCATGGTAAAAATTTTGCTCTGAGTAATTTTTGTTGTATCCCACCATTTTGGTATGTTGTATTTTAATTTGCAATTTGTTTAAAATATTCTCTAAGTTTTTTTGACTCATATCTCTATTTAATATTGTGTTTCTAAATATTTTGGGGTTTTGCAGTTACTTTTCTGCCACTGACTTCTAACATTATTTTGGTAAGAAAAGATTCTTTGTCTTTGTACCTTTCTTAACAATGTCACAATGTCTTTCATATAGCAAATTTTTTAAAACTTTCCTGAGGTCTAGTATGTCACATTTTCCTCTGATGAATTGTATTTTTTGCTATCAACTCTAATAACTCTTTCCCTAGTCCTGGATCATGGGGATTTTTTTTTTTATTATTATTACACTTTAAGTTCTAGAGTACATGTGCACAACGTGCAGGTTTGTTACATATGTATACATGTGCCATGTTGGTGTGCTGCACCCATTAACTCGTCATTTACATTAGGTATATCTCCTAATGCTATCCCTCCCACCTCCCCCCTCCCCACAATAGGACCCAGTGTGTGATGTTCCCCTTCCTGTGTCCAAGTGATCTCATTGATCAATTCCCACCTGTGAGTAAGAACATGCGGTATTTGGTTTTCTGTTCTTGCCATAGTTTGCTGAGAATGATGGTTTCCACCTGTGTCCATGTCCCTACAAAGAACACGAACTCATCCTTATTTTTGAGACGGAGTCTTGCTCTGTCGCCCAGGCTGGAGTGCAGTGGCCGGATCTCAGCTCACTGCAAGCTCCGCCTCCCGGGTTTACGCCATTCTCCTGCCTCAGCCTCCTGAGTAGCTGGGACTACAGGCGCCCGCCACCACGTCTGGCTAGTTTTTTTTTATTTTTTAGTAGAGATGGGGTTTCACCGTGTTAGCCAGGATGGTCTCCATCTCCTGACCTTGTGATCTGCCCATCTCGGCCTCCCAAAGTGCTGGGATTACAGGCTTGAGCCACTGCACCCAGCCAAACTCATCCTTTTTTATGGCTGCAAAGAATTCCATGGTGTATATGTGCCACATTTTCTTAATCCAGTCTGCCACTGGTGGACATTTGGGTTGATTCCAAGTCTTTGCTGTTGTGAATAGTGCTGCAATAAACATATGTGTGCATGTGTCTTTACAGCAGAATGACTTATAATCCCTTGGGTATATACCCAGTAATGAAATGGCTGGGTCAAATGGTATTTCTAGTTCTAGATCCTTGAGGAATCGCCACACTGTTTTCCACAATGGCTGAATTAGTTTACAGTCCCACCAACAGTGTAAAAGTGTTCCTATTTCTCCACATCTTCTCCAGCACCTGTTGTTTCCTGATTTTTTAATGATTGCCATTCTAACTGGTGTGAGATGGTATCTCATTGTGGTTTTGAATTGCATCTCTCTGATGGCCAGTGATGAGCATTTTTTCTTGTGTCTGTTGGCTGTATGAATGTCTTCTTTTGAGAAGTGTCTGATCATATCCTTTGCCCACTTTTTGATGGGGTTGTTTTTTTCTTGTAAATTTGATTGAGTTCTTTGTAGGTTCTGGATATTAGCCCTATGTCAGATGAGTAGATTGCAAAAATTTTCTCCCATTCTGTAGGTTGCCTGTTCACTCTGATGGTAGTTTCTTTTGCTGTGCAGAAGCTCTTTAGTTTAATTATATTCCATTTGTCAATTTTGGCTTTTGTTTTCATTGCTTTTGGTGTTTTAGACATGAAGTCCTTGCCCATGCCTATGTCCTGAATGGTATTACCTAGGTTTTCTTCTGGGGTTTTTATGGTTTTAGGTCTAATATTTAAGTCTCTAATCCATCTTGAATTAATTTTCGTATAAGGAGTAAGGAAAGGATCCAGTTTCAGCTTTCTACTTATGGCTAGCCAATTTTCCCAGCATCATTTATTAAATAGGGAATCCTTTCCCCATTTCTTGTTTTTGTCAGGTTTGTCAAAGATCAGATGGCTGTAGATGTGTGGTATTATTTCTGAGGGCTCTGTTCTGTTCTATTGGTCTATATCTCTGTTTTGGTACCAGTACCATGCTGTTTTGGTTACTGTAGCCTTGTAGTATAGTTTGAAGTCAGGTAGCGTGATGCCTACAGCTTTGTTCTTTTGGCTTAGGATTGTCTTGGCAATGCAGGGTCTTTTTTGGTTCCATATGAACTTTAAAGCAGTTTTTTCCAATTCTGTGAAGAAAGTCATTGGTAGCTTAATGGGGATTGCATTGAATCTATAAATTACCTTGGACAGTATGGCCATTTTCACAATATTGATTCTTTCTTTCCATGAGCATGGTATGTTCTTCTATTTGTGTCCTCTTTTATTTCACTGAGCAGTGGTTTATAGTTCTCCTTGAAGAGGTCCTTTACATCCCTTGTGAGTTGGATTCCTAGGTATTTTATTCTCTTTGAAGCTATTGTGAATGGGAGTTCATTCATGATTTGGCTCTCTGTTTGTCTGTTACTGGTGTATAAGAATGCTTGTGATTTTTGCACATTGATTTTGTACCTGAGACTTTGCTGAAGTTGCTTATCAGCTTAAGGAGATTTTGGGCTGAGACGATGGGGTTTTCTAAATACACAATCATGTCATCTGCAAACAGGGACAATTTGACTTCTTTTCCTAACTGAATACCCTTTATTTCTTTCTCTTGCCTGATTGCCCTAGCCAGAACTTCCAACACTATGTTGAATAGGAATGGTGAGAAAGGGCATCCCTGTCTTGTGCCAGTTTTCAAAGATAATGCTTCCAGTTTTTGCCCATTCAGTATGATATTGGCTGTCGGTTTGTCATAAATAGCTCTTATTATTTTGAGATACGTTCCATCAATACCGAATTTATTGAGCGTTTTTAGCATGAAGGGCTGTTGAATTTTGTCAAAGGCCTTTTCTGCATCTATTGAGATAATCATGTGGTTTTTGTCTTTGGTTCTGTCTATATGCTGGATTATGTTTATTGATTTGCATATGTTGAACCAGCCTTGCATCCCAGGGATGAAGCCCACTTGATCATGTGTATAAGCTTTTTGATGTGCTGCTGGATTCGGTTTGCCAGTATTTTATGGAGGATTTTTGCATCAATGTTCATCAGGGATATTGGTCTAAAATTCTCTTTTTTTGTTGTATCTATGCCAGGCTTTGGTATCAGGATGATGTTGGCCTTGTAAAATGAGTTAGGAAGGATTCCCTCTTTTTCTATTAATTGGAATAGTTTCAGAAGGAATGGTACCAACTCCTCCTTGTAACTCTGGTAGAATTTGGCTGTGAATCCATCTGATCCTGGGCTTTTTTTGGTTGGTAGGCTATTAATTATTGCCTCAATTTCAGAGCCTGCTATTAGTCTATTCAGGGATTCAACTTCTTCCTGGTTTAGTCTTGGGAGAGTGTAAGTGTCCAGGAAATTATCCATTTCTTCTAGATTTTCTAGTTTATTTGTGTAGAGGTGTTTATAGTATTCTCTGATGGTAATTTGTATTTCTGTGAGGTCAGTGGTGGTATCCCATTTATCATTTTTTACTGTGTCTATTTGATTCTTCTCTCTTTTCTTCTTTGTTAGTCTTGCTAGCAGTCTATCTATTTTGTTGATCTTTAAAAAAAAAAAAACAGCTCTGGATTCATTGATTTTTTGGAGAGTTTTGTGTCTCTATCTCCTTCAGTTCTGCTCTGATCTTACTTATTTCTTGCCTTCTGCTAGCTTTTGAATGTGTTTGCTCTTGCTTCTCTAGTTCTTTTAATTGTGATGTTAGGGTGTCATTTTAAAATCTTTCCTGCTTTCTCTTGTGGGCATTTAGTGCTATAAATTTCCCTCTACACACTGCTTTAAGTGTGTCCCAGAGATTCTGGTATGCTGTATCTTTGTTCTTGTTGGTTTCAAAGAACATCTTTATTTCTGCCTTTATTTCGTTATGTGCCCAGTAGTCATTCAGGAGCAGCTTGTTCAGTTTCCATGTAGTTGAGCAGTTTTGATTGAGTTTCTTAGTCCTGAGTTCTAGTTTGATTGCACTGTGGTCTGAGAGACAGTTTGTTATAATTTCTGTTCTTGTACATTTGCTGAGGAGTGCTTTACTTCCAAGTATGTGGTCAATTTTGGAATAAGTGTGATGTAGTGCTGAGAAGAATGTATGTTCTGCTGCTTTGTGGTGGAGAGTTCTGTAGATGTCTATTAGGTCTACTTGGTGCAGGGGTGAGTTCAATTCCTGGATATCCTTGTTAACTTTCTGTCTCGTTGATCTGTCTAATGTTGACAGTGGGGTGTTAAAGTCTCCCATTATTACTGTATGGGAGTCTAAGTCTCTTTGTAAGTCTCTAAGGACATGCTTTATGAATCTGGGTGCTCCTGTATTGGGTGCATACATATTTAGGATAGTTAGCTCTTCCTGATGAATTGATCTCTTTACCATTATGTAATGGCCTTCTTTGTCTCTTTTGATCTTTGATGGTTTAAAGTCTGTTTTATCAGAGACTAGGATTGCAACCCCTGCTTTCTTTTGTTTTCCATTTGCTTGGTAGATCTTCCTCCATCCCTGTATTTTAAGCCTATGTGTGTCTCTGCATGTGAGATGGGTCTCCTGAATACAGCAAACTGATGGGTCTTGACTCTATCCAATTTGCCAGTCTGTGTCTTTTAACTGGAACATTTAGTCCATTTACATTTAAGGTTAATATTGTTATGTGTGAACTTGATCCTGTCATTATATTAGCTGGTTATTTTGCTCATTATTTGATGCACTTTCTTCCTAGCATCGATGGTCTTTACATTTTGGTATGTTTTTGCAATGGCTGGTACCGGTTATTCCTTTCCATGTTTAGTGCTTCCTTCAGGATCTCTTGTAGGGCAGGCCTGGTGGTGACAAAATCTCTAAGCATTTGCTTGTGTGTAAAGGATTTTATTTCTCCTTCACTTATGAAACTTAGTTTGGCTGGATATGAAATTCTGGGTTGAAATTCTTTTCTTTAAGAATGTTGAATATTGGCCCCTACTCCCTTCTGGCTTGTAGAGTTTCTGCTGAGAGATCTGCTATTAGTCTGATGGGCTGCCCTTTGTGGGTAACCCAACCTTCCTCTCTGGCTGCCCTTAACATTTTTTCCTTCATTTCAACTTTAGTGAATCTGACAATTATGTGTCTTGGAGTTGCTCTTCTTGAGGAATATCTTTGTGGTGTTCTCTGTATTTCCTGAATTTGAATGTTGGCCTGCCTTACTAGTTTGGGGAAGTTCTCCTGAATGATATCCTGCAGAGTGTTTTCCAACTTGGTTCCATTTTCCCCGTCACTTTCAGGCACACCAATCAGATGTAGATTTGGTCTTTTCACATAGTCCCATATTTCTTGGAGGCTTTCTTCATTTCTTTTTACGCTTTTTTTCTCTACACTTCTCTTCTTGCTTCATTTCATTCATTTGATCTTCAATTGCTGATACTCTTTCTTCCAGTTGATCAAGTCGGTTACTGAAGCTTGGGCATTTGTCACGTAGTTCTCGTGTTGTGGTTTTCATCTCTATCAGTTCTTTTAAGGACTTCTCTACATTGGTTATTCTAGTTAGCCATTCATCAAATCTTTTTTCAAGGTTTTTTGTTTCTTTGCCCTGGTTACATAGTTCTTCCTTTAGCTTTGAGAAGTTTGATCGACTGAAGCCTTCTTCTCTTAACTCATCAAAGTCATTCTTCATCCAGCTTTGTTCTGTTGCTGGTGATGAGCTATATTCCTCTGGAGGGGGAGATGCGCTCTGATTTTTTGAATTTCCAGCTTTTCTGCACTGCTTTTCCCCCATCTTTGTGGTTTTATCTGCCTTTGGTCTTTGATGATGGTGATGTACTGATGGGGTTTTGGTGTGGGTGTCCTTTCTGTTTGTTAGTTTTCCTTCTAACCGTCAGGACCCTCAGCTGCAGGTCTGTTGGAGTTTGCTTGAGGTCCACTCCAGACCCTGTTTGCCTGGGTATCAGCAGCAGAGGCTGCAGAAGATAGAATATTGCAGAACAGCGAGTGTTGCTGTCTGATTCTTGCTGCGAAAGCTTCGTCTCAGGGGTGTATCCACCCGTGTGAGGTGTGAGGTGTTGGTCTGCACCTAGTGGGGGATGTCTCCCAGTTAGGCTACTCAGGGGTCAGAGACCCACTTGAGCAGGCAGTCTGTCCGTTCTCAGATCTCAACCTCCGTGCTGGGAGATCCACTGCTCTCTTCAAACCTGTCAGACAGGGACATTTAGCTCTACCAAGGTTTCTGCTGCTTTTTGTTTAGCTATGCCCTATCCCCAGAGGTAGAGTCTACAGAGGCAGGCAGGCCTTCTTGAGCTGTGGTGGGCTCCACCCAATTCGAGCTTCCCATCGGCTTTGTTTACCTACTTAAACCTCAGTAATGGTGGGAACCCCTCCCCCAGCCTCACTGCCACCTTGCAGTTAGATCTCAGACTGCTGTGCTAGCAATGAGGGAGGCTCCATGGGCGTGGGACCCTCCAGGCCAGGTGTGGGATATAATCTCCTGATGTGCCATTTGCTAAGGTCCTTGGTAAAGTATGGTATTAGGGTGGGAGTTACCCAATTTTCCAGGTGTTGTGTGACTGAATTTCCTTTGGCTAGGAAAAGGAATTCCCTTCCCCCTTGTGCTTCCCAGGTGAGGCGATGCCTCGCCCTGCTTCAGCTCTCGCTGGTCGGGCTGCACCCGCGGACCAGCACTAACTGTCTGACACACCCCAGTGAGATGAACCCGGTACCTCAGTTGAAAATGCAGAAAACACCCCTCTTCTGTGTCCCTCACACTGGGAACTAGAGGCTGCAGCTGTTCCTGTTTGGCCATCTTGGGCACACGCCCCCCCCCCACCCCGGGGATTTTATATTCTGGAAGTTTTAGCGTTTTATACTTTACATGTAAGTGCATAATCTATTGTGCTAAAATTATATAAATTTTGAGGTTTAGATGGAGGTTCTTTTCATTTCTTATTTTTTATTTAGTTTTGCTGATGTATGTCCAGTTGTCCCAGCATAATTTATTATAAATTCTCTTTCTCTTCCTTTGAATTGTTTGTTCCTTTATTAAAAAAATAATTGATTGTATTTGTGTAGAACGTTTTTGGGTTCTGTATACTGTTTCATTGATTAATGTATCTGTCTGGCCACCAATACAATACTATCTTGATTATTAGGCATATATAATAAACCATGACATTGAGAAGAGAGATTTCTCCCACTTTCTTGTTCCTTTTCTTTCCTATATAAATTCAAGAATATGTTTCTTCAGGTCTATAAAGATTCTTGTTGACAATTTGATAGGCATTGCATTAAACCTATAGATCTTATAGGAAAAAATATTTTTATATAACAATTCCACAGTATATTGAGTCTTCCAATTCATGAACATGGTATACCTCTTCTTGATTTAGGTCTTTTAAAATTACTTTCACCTGAAATTATAAAATTTCAGAATTTTGTAAATTTTTTGATACAAATTCTATATATATACTTATTAGATTTATACCTAAGTATTTCATGTATTTGAATAATTGTAAATGATATTACATTAGTTATTTCAGATTCCACCTGTCCATTTTCAGTATATAGAAAATGCAATTGATTTATTTGTGTTAATCTTGTGTCCTGACACCTTATTGAACTTACTTATTAATTCTAGGAGTTCTTTTATAGACTCCTTGAAGTGTTTTATGTAGACAATTATGGTGTCTGCTAACAGAGACTTTTTTTTTTTCACTTTACCTGCCTTTTATTTTACTTGTTTACTTTTTAACATATTGCCTTTCAAGACTTGTTAGTTGGGATAAAAACAGCCTTAATCTACAGCTAATTTTGCTGCACTATATAGAGCCAATACCTTTCTGGGTCTTGTACCCAATGCACCATGGTTTACTAGATTTTCCACTCTAGTTGGTGGTAACATGAACTATCCCAGCTCTGCATAATGTCTGAAGATTTTTTACTCTGGTCCTTTCAGGTAGTTTTCTTCTAGCTCTTTTCTAAAAAATCATGTAGTTGCCTCACATATATTCCCTGACTAGCATTCAGCTGAAGACTTGCAGGGAACTCTCTGCAACTTTCCAGAGCTTTTTGTTACAGCTCTATCTGCTCCAATCATCTGCCTATTGGGATCTAGTCATCTTACCCTCCCAGCTCCATCTCCTCAATTGAGACTATGAGCTCCACCTGCATCCCCCTGTTCTGTGATGTCACCTAGAAATTCTCTCCAGGCAGCAAACTGAATCTATGCTTGAAAATAATCTCATTTGTTTTCCCTCTATTAGGACATGCTGTCCTATGTTGCTCTATATCCAATGTCTTTCATATATTTTGTTCAGTATCTTAGTTGTTTCAGGTAGGTGGATGGGGAGTATGAAAGTGATTCCTGTTAGTTTATCTGGTTGGAATTGAAAGTATCATAAAAGTCTGTTAACTCAGTGTGGTTTTGAAGCTTATTGGGTCTTGATTATTACATTTCAAACTCTACTATCTGTAAGCAAAAGAGACATAGGCCAAGTTATCCTTGTAAAGAACTCATAAGAGTTTCCTGACTTACCTGGCTGATGCTTCCTTTGGGGACATTGCCTTTGGGATCATGGGGGTGTTGGAGTGTTTATCATGCCAAAGAGAATCTGCATGTGTGACTAATAAGTCAACATTTCAAAAGGAGTGGCTATAGTCTGCTTAAAAGTGAAAGAGCACTACATGGGCAGGCATAAGAAGGAGAAAGTGGCATTGATATTGTAATGATGACTTTGTAATGGTCTAAAAAATGATTCCCTCTATTCTTTAACTGTGCATTGGTGGTAGGGTGTTGTGTAGGTTTCTTGTCTTCCAAGGCAATGAACAGATTCATTATGGTTAGTTTTGTGGATTATAATAGGGAAAATATGATTCGAAGGAAAGTTAAAAGGTATTTAATAACGAGAATTGTATTAGCTTTCAAATATCTGTTTTCCCTTCACCTACTTCCTTGTTATCTTTTCACTGGGGGAATGTGCTTCCATGGCCCTCATCTTTTTTTCCCCCTTTTAAAAAATATTTCAAACTTTCTTTTTATACATTTCTCTTATATATTTTAGGCAAGTAGAAGAAGCCCAATGTTGTCCACATTCATGTAGTTTATGTGTGCCCAGGCCTATATGATTAGTGTTTTGGTAACACGGAATAATGATCTGGTTTGACATTTCAAAATTATGAAAGAGAGGAAGTACCACTCTTTGCACCCTTGTTTTCTTGTAGGATCCTTAAAGACTAACATTAAAACATTTGCCCTTCTCAAGACAATTCAACACCCCCTCTTCTTCAGGTAATGTCTGCCACCATGCCCAACACTTCAACTCAAGTATACCCCACTGACTCTATTCAGTAGAGAGATGGTGAAAGTGTGAAATTGTATTCTCTTCCCCCTACTTCAGTTCTCTTTTTGAAGAGGAAACAAACCAACCAACAAGTTTATATCTTTAAATTACTATTGGTAGGATATTTGTAGCTGAGACCAAGTCCTAGTGCTTTCTTAATAAAACCACGCATGTAAATAGGGTCAGATTTTGGGCTGACATTGCATTTGAGTTAAAATCTGGCATCTCCACACCATTGACAAGTCTGACAGCTGGAGCAGCAGTCACCTCATCATATCTCTCAATTGTGTCTTTCCTGGTCCTTGGCATCCTTCCTGTCTAAATTTTTATCAGATGAGCACTTTTCCTTGGCAAGTACTTTAAATACTTTCAACTTGTTTTTTTTCTCTCTGAGCTGTAGCCCTTTGCCCTCAGATGTCATATCTCACATGTATGACTGGAGGATATTCAGAACGAATTAGTTAAGAATGCAGCACCAGAGTGCAGTTTAATTTGGTCTTCTCTCTGCTCCATCCTCTCCCAAAATATCAGAGCTTCCTCTTGAAGAGACATTTATGGACATTTATTAATTTCATGGAAGCTACTTAATGGTCTTGAAAATTGGAACAGTTGTTGTGAGTTTTGATTGTGACACTACAAGGCTAACTCCACCTGTGCTCAGCCTTCAGCATTGTTTTCTTTGGCTTTGCTTCATTCACAATAATCAAGGACTTGGGTTCGTTACCAACATTAGCAAGCCTCAAAGGCCTCTCATAAATCCAAGCCAAATACTGTGTTAGGAGGTTCCTTAGATTAATGGCAGCCCTGGTTCTCTGAGGCTGTGTTGAGATCTGAGAGAAGGTAATGTTCACTCAGCTTCAGCATTTCTACTTGTAGTTCAAAGCCAAACCTGGAGGTACAGGATGATCTGCAGGCAACAAGAGATAGAATATGGGCCTGCAAAAGTACCACCTATATACATGATGAACTCTTCTTGCCTGGCATGCAAAGAACTTTAGACTTTTCCTCAAGCCTTTTCCTATGAAAACTCTCAGGTTTTGTCAGCTGGGTCAATCCATTGCCTTTCCAATACACCTGGAGCATTTCTTCCTCGATGAATTGAGGGCTGAACAAAGATGCATGGCAGGAGTGAAACTCTTTGAACAGTGCAAAAATAAATCTTAATTGATTGTTTAGTAAGTAGAAAGATAAATCAAAACCAATCTATGAAAGTTAGACAGATCCATATATCTTTTCAGGGTCACACTTTGCCTTTGTTTTCTAGCATCTTCATTGGTGCTTGCAACTGAAATGGGTCTTCTTTTGACACTTGGTCTTTCCTTAGTTAAGGGTGAGGGAGACTCTTTGGTTCTCCAGTGGACAGAAGAAGATAGCTAACAAATAAGTCATTCTTTCTCCCATAGTCTATTTATAAGCCTTACAAGTTAATGCTGGAAAGACCAATGAGAAGAAAAATAAAACAATAGTAGTAGTAGTACTAATGATCATGAGCTTCATCATCATTGGCCACATTTTTAGAGAATTTGCTATGCACCAGGCACTGTTAAAAAGAAAAACAACTTTACTGAGGTATAATACACATACAATAAAATTCATTCACTTGAAGTATAACAGTTCAGAAGTTTTTAATATATTTACAGAGTTGTGCAACTCTCACCACTATCCACTCTTAGAACATATTTGTCATCCCCATAAGCCACCCCATATCCATGAGCAGTCACTCTCCGTTCCCCTTGAGCCCCCAACCCCTGTCAAGTACTAATCTACTTTCTCTATATATGTATTTTCCCATTCTGGACATTTCACATAAATGCAATCATACAGTGTGATCTTTTGTGCCTGGTGTTTTCACGTAGCATGTTTTCAAGATTCATCATATTATAGCCCATGTCAGTATTTCAATTCTTTTTAGAGATGAATAATATTCTATTGTCTAGGTATGGACATGCTGCATTTTGTTAACTACCATCAGTTGATGAATATTTTGACTAGAATTCAGGCACTATACTTTTATTTTTAATCTTTCATTTTGAATTAATTTCACACTGTTGGAAAATTAGTACAATTATTTCTTATACACCCTTCTCCCAGATTTCCCAGTTATTAACAGCTTATATAATCACAGTACAATGATCAAACATTGATACAATACTATTATCTCATCTAAAGACCTTATTCAAATTTCTCCCTTTTTTTACTAACGTTCTTTTTCTAGCACAGGATCCAACCCAGGATCACATATTGCATTTAATTATCATGTCTCCTTAGTCTTTTAAAATCTGGAACATTTCCTCATTTTTTAACTTTGAGACTTTACATTTTTAACTTTAAATATGTATTATTTTTATATTATATATTTTTTAGAGATAGGGTCTCACTCTGTAAGCCTAGACTGAAGGGCACTGGCATGACTGTACTTTACTACAGCCCCAAACTCCTCGGTTCAAGTGATCCTCCTGCCTCAACCTTTTGAGTAGCTAGGACTACAGGCATGTGATACTGTACCCAGCTAATATTTAAGAGTTTTTGTGTATAGAGACAGGATTTTCTTTTGTTGCTGAGGCTGATCTCAAACTCCTGGCTTTAAGCAATCCTTCTGCCCCAGCCTCCCCAAATGCTGGAATTACAGGTATGAGCCACTGGGCCTGGCCTTAGTTTTATATTTTAAAAGCTAAGCACGCTTACTGCAGAAGAATATATAAAATATGTAAGAGAGAATGAATAGAAATCACCCTTATTTCATTACCATTAGATGGTCACTATTGACAATTTGATCTATTTCTGTCCTTCTAATTCATATTATTGAAAATATAATTTATATTCTCTTTTAAACTAGCATTATATCATAACCATTTTCCATGCATTAAGAACTCTTAAAAAACATAATAGTTTCATAATGGTCCATCTTGTGGTTAATACATACTGCCCTCAAGCACATCTGTGATATTAAACATTTAGGTTTTCTCTGGTGAAACAAAATGAAATTAGTCAATGTGTATGAACTGTTTTAAGGTTACTAATTTGTATTGCTAAAATGACTTCCAAAATGATGATATCAATATAAATTCCCTTAGGACTCTGTGAAAGCCTGTTTTACCACACCATCCTCAGCACTGGGGAAATTCATCTTTTTCCAATGTTTGAAAATTAAATTCCACTGTGTCTTTAATTTGCATTTCCTTATTAGTGATGTTAACTTTTAAAAACAGTTATCAATTTGCTTATTTTCTTTAGTGAATTGTCTCTTTGTATACAAAATGTAATTTTTTTTTTTTAAAGAGAAATTTCTCATCATTTATTTCTTTTCAGGATGAATGCAAAATTCTCTAACCATTTTTCAAATTCACGAGTCAGTTCCCAAGTATCCTCCCAAGTGACCAATATTATTTTATTTTAGCATCATTATATAAACTTGTACATTTAGACATTTTTTATAAGTTTCCATCTATTATCTCTTCATGTATGGCAGGTAAAAGATTCTTCATGTAGGCTCCTGGGTCCTGTTGATAACCAAGTCATCTCTGATAATTTCTTTGATTTTTGTTATGACAAGACGATCATGGCTAATCTTATATAAACATTTCTTCTCCTGGACCTGAAATCAGCCATTTTTCCAATGGGCCACTTTAGTGAAAAATAGTATTGAGAGGTCATAATCTAGGTCTTTTTAGTAGACAAAGCTAGGAAATGTTTGTTTTTTTGAGAAAATACATTGAGTTCATTCTGATATTTACATTCAAATTAAAAGCTTTAAGGTTTTATTACTTCTTCTATATCTGAATCCCTTTTCTCTTATGCTAAAAACAGTAATTACATTAACGTAAGTACTTATTTGTTTTACTCTATAATATTTTCAGAATAATATTACAAATATTAACATTATGATTACTGAAAAGAGTGTGTGATTTTTTTTTGCAATTTTTTTTTTTTGCCCTTAGAATCATTACAGTGTTTTATAGTCATTTGGAATAACTTTTCTCTGTTAGGCATGTTGCTAACAAAACAAAGTTAGATGCATTTGTTTCATTGTGCTTTTACTAAGCTTGTCTTTTTGGAAAATTTCATTTAGTTTTGTTGGCAGATGGCTCCAAAGTGGAAAAAATACAAGATCTATTTAGATGAGTGTAGCTTTTAACCTTGTCATTTCCCAGCCCCAGTTAAAAAACAAAAAAAAAGATTCTGGTTTATCACTGTAATTTTTTTTTTTTTTTTTTTTTTTTTGAGACGGAGTCTCCCTCTGTCGCCCAGGCTGGAGTGCAGTGGCCGGATCTCAGCTCACTGCAAGCTCTGCCTCCTGGGTTCACGCCATTCTCCTGCCTCAGCCTCCCGAGTAGCTGGGACTACAGGCGCCGCCACCTCGTCCGGCTAGTTTTTTGTATTTTTTAGTAGAGACGGGGTTTCACCGTGTTAGCCAGGATGTTCTCGATCTCCTGACCTCGCGATCCACCTGTCTCGGCCTCCCAAAGTGCTGGGATTACAGGCTTGAGCCACCGCGCCCGGCCTATCACTGTAATTTTTAAATAAGCCAACATAAAGGCATAGTAATCACTTTCCCTGATCCTTTCTTTGATAGTAACATACTATAAAGTTTTCTCTCCTTTCTTTTTTAGACCTAAGAATATATATATCACTCCATAGCAGCATATTGAGATATTTAAGCATTTTAAAATTTGTATTTCCATTTGCCTGGTATAACTTTGCTCCTCCATTTACTTAAGTTTTCATGAGGTAAAATTTACATACCATAAAATTCGCTCATTTGAAGTGTACAATTCAGTGACTGTTAGTAAATTTGCAGAGCTGGGTAAACATCACCACAGTCCAGAAATCGAGGAAAAGGTATGTTTTACACACTATGCTTATTTTCTGCCTTCTTTTTATTTTTTTAATAAAAGTAACTTCAACATTTATTTTAGATTCAGAGGGGTACATGTGCAGGTTTGTTACATGGGTCTGTTGCGTGATGCTGAGGTTTGGGGTATGGATGATCCCATCATGTAGGTAGTGAGCATAGTACCCAATAGGTAGTTTTTCAGCCCACAGTCCCTTTCTCCTTCTCCTCTCTAGTAGTCCCCAGTGTTGATCATTGTTTCCATCTGTATGTCTATGTGTACTCAGTTCTTAGCTCCCACTTGTAAGTGAAAGCATGTGGTATTTGGTTTTCTGGTCCTGCATTATTTTGTTTTGGATAATAGCCTCCCGCTGTATCCACGTTGCTGCAAATGATATTTCATTATTTTTATAGCTGTGCAGCATTCTAAGGTGAACATATACCACAGTTTCCTTATCCAGTCTACCACTGATGGGCTCCTGGGTTGATTCCATGTCTTTGGTATTGTGAATGGTGCAGCAATGAACATTCGAGCATATGTGTCTTTTTGATAGAACAATGTATTTTCTTCTGGGTATATACCCAGTAATGGGATTACTGGTTGAGTGGTAGCTCTGTTTTATGTTCTTTGAGAAATTTACAGGCCACTTTCCACAGTGGCTGGACTAATTTTCATTTTGACAGTGTGTAAGCATTTGCTTTTCTCCATAGCCTCACCGGCATATGTCGTTTTTTGACTTTTTAATATAGCAATTCTGAGTGGTGTGAGATGGTTTTCCACTGTGGTTTTCATTTGAATTTCTCTAATGATTAGTGATGAGGATTTGTTCATGTTTCTTATATGTCTTCTTTTGAGATGTGTCTGTTCATGTCCTTTTCCCATTTTTAGATGGGATTATTTGTTTATTGCTTGTTGATTTT
Source organism: Rhinopithecus roxellana (assembly GCF_007565055.1). NCBI lineage: Eukaryota > Metazoa > Chordata > Mammalia > Primates > Cercopithecidae > Rhinopithecus > Rhinopithecus roxellana. The sequence continues at coordinate 129,169,247 of NC_044559.1, read as the reverse complement.
TTTAAGTTCCGTGTAGATTCTGGATATTAGGTCTTTGTTGGATGCATAGTTTGTGAATATCTGCTCCCACTCTTTAGGTAGTTTGTTTGTTCTATTGATAGTTTCTTTTGTTGTACAGCAGTTCTTTAGTTTAATTAGGGCTCACTTGTCTATTTTTGTTTTAGTTGCAATTGCTTTTGGGGATTTAGTCCAAAATTCTTTGCCAAGGCCTCTGTCGTGAAGAGTATTTCCTATGTTGTCTTCCAGGATTTTTATAGTGTGAGGTCTTACATTTAAATCTTTAATCCATTTTGAGTTAACTTTTTACATGTGGTGAAGGGTAGTGGTCCAGCTTCAATCTTCTGCATATGGCTAGCCAGTTATCATACTATCATCATTTATTGAAAAGGGAGTCCTTTTCCCATTGCTGATTTTTGTCAGCCATGTCAAAAATCAGATGGTTGTAGTTGTGCCACTTTATTTCTGTGTTTTCTTTTCTCTTCCATTTGTCTGTGTCTGTGTTTTTGTACTAGTAGCAAGCTGTTTTGGGTACTGTGGCCTTACAGTATAGTTTAAGGTCTGGTAGTGTGGTGCCTCCAGTTTGGTTGCTTTGCTTAGGATTGTTTTGGCTATTTGAGCTCTTTTTTTGTTTCATATGAATTTTAGAATAGTTTCTTCTAATTCTGTGAGAATGACATTGGCAGTTTGATAGAAATAGCCTTGAATCTATAAATTTCTTTGGACAGTATGGCCACTTTTATATTGCTTCTTCTAATCCATGAACATGGAATGTTTTTCCATTTATTCATGTTGTCTCGGATTTCTTTCAACAGTATTTCGAAGTTCTCCTGTGAGGCTCTTTCGTCCCCTTGGTTAGCTGTGTTCGTAAATATTTTAATTTCTTTGTAGTGATTGTAAGTGGGATTATTTTCTTGATTTCACTCTCAGCATGGACATTGTTGGTTTATAGAAATGCTGCTGATTTTTGTACATTGATTTTTACATCCTGAAACTTTACTACGATTTTTCCTCTTTTTTTTTTTTTCTAAAGTTGTTTATGAATTTTGGGAGCCTTCTGGCAGAATCTTGAGGGTTTTCTAGGTATAGAATCATTTTGTCAGAGAAGATAGTTTGACTTCTTCTTTGCCTATTTGGATACTTTTTATTTCTTTCTCTTGACTGATTGCTCTGGCTAGGGCTTCCAATACTATTTTGAATAGAAGTGGGGAGAGTGGACATATTTGTCTTGTTACAGTTCTCCTGGGGAATGCTTTCAGCTTTTGTCTCTTCAGTATGACATTGGCTATGGGTTTGTCATAGATGGCTCTTCTGTTTTGAAGTATATTCTTTTAATATGTAGTCTGTTGAGTGTTTTTATCATGAAGGGATGTTGGATTATATCTAAAGCTTTTACTGCATCTATTAAGATGATCCTATGGCTTTTGGTTTTAATTCTGTTTATGTGATGGATCACATTTATTGATTTGCATATATTGAACCAACCTCATGCCACAGGAATAAAGCCAACTTGCTTTTGGTGAATTAGCTTTTTGATGTTGATTCACCAAGACCAAGTAGACTTCGTTGTGGAACATACGGGCTAGTGCTGGCATTGCAGAATGAGTAAGGGAGGAGCCCCTCATCCCTGATTTTTTGGAGTAGTTTCAGTAGGAATGGTACCCATTTTTTTTCGTGTGTCTGGTAAATTTTGGCTAAGAATCTATCTGGTCTAGGGCTTTCTTTGGTTGGTAGTTTTTTTTTTTTTTTTTTTTTTTTTTAATTGTTGATTCAATTTCGAATGTGTTATTGTTTTGTTCAGGTTTTTACTTTCTTCCTGGATCAGTCTTGGGAGACTGTATGTTTCCATGAATTTATCCATTTCCTGTAGATTTTCTAATTTCTGTGCATCAAGTTGTTCATAATAGCCTCTGAGGATCTTTTGTATTTCTGTGGTATCAATTGTAATGTCATCTTTGTCACTTCTGATTTTGCTTATTTAGTTATTCTGGTTTTTTCATTATTAATCTAGCTAGAGGTCTATCAATTTTGTTTATTCTTTTGAAGAACTAGATCTTGGTTTCATTGATCTTTTGCATGGATTTTTGCATTTCAATTTCATTTAGTTCTTCTCTGACTTTAATTATTTATTTCTCTGTTAGCTTTGGTGCTGGTTTGTTCTTTTTTTTTTTTTTCTTTAAAGTTCCTCTAGATATGGTGTTGGATTGTTAACTTGAAGTCTTTCTAACTTCTTGATGAAGGTGTTCAGCACTATAAACTATCTCCTTTTAACACTGTTTTAGCTGCATTCCAAAGATTTTGGTAAGTTGTGTCTCTATTTTCATTAATTTCAAAGAATTTTTTTATTTCTGCCTTAATTATTTTGTTCATGCAAGAGTTACTCAGGAGCAAGTTGTTTAATTTCTCTGTATTTGTGTAGTTTTGAGAGATCTTCTTGGTATTGATTTCCATTTTTATTATGGTGTGGTCCAAGAGTGTGCACAGTATGATTTCAACTTTTTTGAATTTATTAAGACTTCCTTTATGACTGAGCATGAGGTTGATATTAGAATATGTTCCATGTGCAGATGAGAAGAATATATATTCTGTTGCTGTTGTGTATAGTATTCTGTAAATGTCTATTAGGTTCAACTGGCTGAGTGTCATGTTTAAATCCATAATTTTTTGTTCATTTTCTTCCTCAATGATATGTCAGTGAAGTCTGTCAGTGGAGTGTTGAAGTTTTCTATTATTATTGTGTGGGTCTTTTTGTAGTTGTTTTATGAATCTGAATGCTCCAATGTTGGGTACATAGATGTTTACATAGTTAAATCTTCTTGTTGAATCGAAACCTTTATCATTATGTAATGTCCTTATTTCTGTTTTTTGTTTGTTGATGGTTTAAAGTTTGTTTTATCTGATATAAGAATAGAGACTAGTGACCTTTTTTCTTTTCTGTTTGCATGGTAGATCCCATTACTTTTAGCCTGTGGATGTCATTACATGTGAGATGGATCTCTAAATGATGGCAGAGAGTTTGATCTTGTCTTTTTATCCAGTTGGCCACTCCGTGCCTTTTAAGTGGGGTGTTTAGACTGTTTACATTCAGGGTTATTATCAGGGTTATTATTGTTATGTGAGATTTTGATCCTGTCATCATATTGTTAGCTGTTTGTTTTGTAACATTGATTGTGTAGTTGCTTTATAGTGTCTGTGGGCTATGTGCTTAAGAGTGTTTTTGTGGTAGCAGCTATTCTTTTTTTTTTTTTTTTTTTTTATTATACTTTAAGTTCTAGGGTACATGTGCATAACGTGCAGGTTTGTTACATATGTATACTTATGCCATGTTGGTGTGCTGCACCCACCAACTCGTCAGCACCCATCAATTCATCATTTATATCATGTATAACTCCCCAATGCAATCCCTCCCTCCTCCCACCTCCCCATGATAGGCCCCAGTGTGTGATGATCCCCTTCCCGAGTCCAAGTGATCTCATTGTTCAGTTCCCACCTATGAGTGAGAACATGCGGTGTTTGGTTTTCTCTTCTTGTGATAGCTTGCTAAGAATGATGGTTTCCAGCTGCATCCATGTCCCTACAAAGGACGCAAACTCATCCTTTTTTATGGCTGCATAGTATTCCATGGTGTATATGTGCCACATTTTCTTAATCCAGTCTGTCACAGATGGACATTTGGGTTGATTCCAAGTCTTTGCTATTGTGAATAGTGCCGCAATAAACATACGTGTGCATGTGTCTTTGTAGTAGACTAATTTATAATCCTTTGGGTATATACCCAGTAGTGGGATGGCTGGGTCATATGGTACATCCAGTTCTAGATCCTTGAGGAATTGCCATACTGTTTTCCATAATGGTTGAACTAGTTTACAATCCCACCAACAGTGTAAAAGCGTTCCTATTTCTCCACATCCTCTCCAACACCTGTTGTTCCCTGACTTCTTAATGATTGCCATTCTAACTGGTGTGAGATGGTATCTCATTGTGGTTTTGATTTGCATTTCTCTGATGGCGAGTGATGATGAGCATTTTTTCATGTGTCTGTTGGCTGTATGAATGTCTTCTTTTGAGAAATGTCTGTTCATATCCTTTCCCCACTTTTTGATGGGGTTGTTTGCTTTTTTCTTGTATATTTGTTTGAGTTCTTTGTAGATTCTGGATATTAGCCCTTTGTCAGATGAGTAGGTTGCAAAAATTTTCTCCCATTCTGTAGGTTGCCTGTTCACTCTGATGGTAGTTTCTTTTGCTATGCAAAAGCCCTTTAGTTTAATGAGATCCCATTTGTCAATTTTGGCTTTTGCTGCCGTTGCTTTTGGTGTTTTAGACATGAAGTCCTTGCCCATGCCTATGTCCTGAATGGTACTACCTAGATTTTTTTCTAGGGTTTTTATGGTATTAGGTCTAACATTTAAGTCTCTAATCCATCTTGAATTAATCTTCATATAAGGGGTAAGGAAAGGATCCAGTTTCAACTTTCTACTTATGGCTAGCCAATTTTCCCAGCACCATTTATTAAATAGGGAATCCTTTCCCCATTTCTTGTTTCTCTCAGGTTTGTCAAAGATCAGATGGCTGTAGATGTGTGGTATTATTTCTGAGGACTCTGTTCTGTTCCATTGGTCTATATCTCTGTTTTGGTACCAGTACCATGCTGTTTTGGTTACTGTAGCCTTGTAGTATAGTTTGAAGTCAGGTAGCGTGACGCCCCCAGCTTTGTCCTTTTGACTTAGGATTGTCTTGGCAATGCGGGCTCTTTTTTGGTTCCATATGAACTTTAAAGCAGTTTTTTCCAATTCTGTGAAGAAACTCATTGGTAGCTTGATGGGGATGGCATTGAATCTATAAATAACCTTGGGCAGTATGGCCATTTTCACAATATTGATTCTTCCTATCCAAGAGCATGGTATGTTCTTCCATTTGTTTGTGTCCTCTTTGATTTCACTGAGCAGTGGTTTGTAGTTCTCCTTGAAGAGGTCCTTGACATCCCTTGTAAGTTGGATTCCTAGGTATTTTATTCTCTTTGAAGCAATTGTGAATGGAAGTTCATTCCTGATTTGGCTCTCTGCTTGTCTGTTACTGGTGTATAAGAATGCTTGTGATTTTTGCACATTAATTTTGTATCCTGAGACTTTGCTGAAGTTGCTTATCAGCTTAAGGAGATTTTGGGCTGAGACGATGGGGTTTTCTAAATATACAATCATGTCATCTGCAAACAGGGACAATTTGACTTCTTCTTTTCCTAACTGGATACCCTTGATTTCTTTCTCTTGCCTGATTGCCCTAGCCAGAACTTCCAACACTATGTTGAATAGGAGTGGTGGGAGAGGGCATCCCTGTCTTGTGCCAGTTTTCAAAGGGAATTTTTCCAGTTTTTGCCCATTCAGAATGATATTAGCTGTGGGTTTGTCATAAATAGCTCTTATTATTTTGAGGTACGTTCCATCAATACCGAATTTATTGAGCGTTTTTAGCATGAAGGGCTGTTGAATTTTGTCAAAAGCCTTTTCTGCATCTATTGAGATAATCATGTGGTTCTTGTCTTTGGTTCTGTTTATATGCTGGATTACGTTTATTGATTTGCGAATGTTGAACCAGCCTTGCATCCCAGGGATGAAGCCCACTTGATCATGGTGGATAAGCTTTTTGATGTGCTGCTGAATCCGGTTTGTCAGTATTTTATTGAGAATTTTTGCGTCGATGTTCATCAGGGATATTGGTCTAAAATTCTCTTTTTTTGTTGTGTCTCTGCCAGGCTTTGGTATCAGGATGATGTTGGCCTCATCAAATGAGTTAGGGAGGATTCCCTCTTTTTCTATTGATTGGAATAGTTTCAGAAGGAATGGTACCAGCTCCTCCTTGTACCTCTGGTAAAATTCAGCTGTGAATCCATCTGGTCCTGGACTTTTTTTGGTGGGTAGGCTATTAATTGTTGCCTCAATTTCATAGCCTGCTATTGGTCTATTCAGGGATTCAACTTCTTCCTGGTTTAGTCTTGGGAGAGTGTAAGTGTCCAGGAAATTATCCATTTCTTCTAGATTTTCTAGTTGATTTGCGTAGAGGCGTTTATAGTATTCTCTGATGGTTGTTTGTATTTCTGTGGGGTCGGTGGTGATATCCCCTTTATCATTTTTTATTGCGTCTATTTGATTCCTCTCTCTTTTCTTCTTTATTAGTCTTGCTAGCAGTCTGTCAATTTTGTTGATCTTTTCAAAAAACCAACTCCTGGATTCATTGATTTTTTGGAGGATTTTTTGTGTCTCTATCTCCTTCAGTTCTGCTCTGATCTTAGTTATTTCTTGCCTTCTGCTAGCTTTTGAATGTGTTTGCTCTTGCCTCTCTAGTTCTTTCAATTGTGATGTTAGAGTGTCAATTTTAGATCTTTTCCTGCTTTCTCTTGTGGGCATTTAGTGCTATAAATTTCCCTCTACACACTGCTTTAAATGTGTCCCAGAGATTCTGGTATGTTGTATCTTTGTTCTCATTGGTTTCAAAGAACATCTTTATTTCTGCCTTCATTTCGTTATGTACCCAGTAGTCATTCAGGAGCAGGTTGTTCAGTTTCCATGTAGTTGAGCGGTTTTGATTGAGTTTCTTAGTCCTGAGTTCTAGTTTGATTGCACTGTGGTCTGAGAGACAGTTTGTTATAATTTCTGTTCTTTTACATTTGCTGAGGAGTGCTTTACTTCCAATTATGTGGTCAATTTTGGAATAAGTGCGATGTGGTGCTGAGAAGAATGTATATTCTGTTGATTTGGGGTGGAGAGTTCTATAGATGTCTATTAGGTCTGCTTGGTGCAGAGATGAGTTCAATTCCTGGATATCCTTGTTAACTTTCTGTCTCGTTGATCTGTCTAATGTTGACAGTGGAGTGTTGAAGTCTCCCATTATTATTGTATGGGAGTCTAAGTCTCTTTGTAAGTCTCTAAGGACTTGCTTTATGAATCTGGGTGCTCCTGTATTGGGTGCATATATATTTAGGATAGTTAGCTCTTCCTGTTCAATTGATCCCTTTACCATTATGTAATGGCCTTCTTTGTCTCTTTTGATCTTTGATGGTTTAAAGTCTGTTTTATCAGAGACTAGGATTGCAACCCCTGCTCTTTTTTGTTCTCCATTTGCTTGGTAGATCTTCCTCCATCCCTTTATTTTGAGCCTATGTATGTCTCTGCATGTGAGATGGGTCTCCTGAATACAGCAGACTGATGGGTCTTGACTCTTTATCCAGTTTGCCAGTCTGTGTCTTTTAATTGGAGCATTTAGTCCATTTACATTTAAGGTTAATATGGTTATGTGTGAACTTGATCCTGTCATTATGATATTAACTGGTTATTTTGCTCGTTAGTTGATGCAGTTTCTTCCTAGCCTCGATGGTCTTTACATTTTGGCATGTTTTTGCAATGGCTGGTACCAGTTGTTCCTTTCCATGTTTAGGGCTTCCTTCAGGGTCTCTTGTAAGGCAGGCCTGGTGGTCACAAAATCTCTAAGCATTTGCTTATCTGTAAAGGATTTTATTTCTCCTTCACTTATGAAACTTAGTTTGGCTGGATATGAAATTCTGGGTTGAAAATTCTTTTCTTTAAGAACGTTGAATATTGGCCCCCACTCTCTTCTGGCTTGTAGAGTTTCTGCCGAGAGATCTGCTGTTAGTCTGATGGGCTTCCCTTTGTGGGTAACCCGACCTTTCTCTCTGGCTGCCCTTAAGATTTTTTCCTTCATTTCAACTTTGGTGAATCTGGCAATTATGTGTCTTGGAGTTGCTCTTCTGGAGGAGTATCTTTGTGGCATTCTCTGTATTTCCTGAATTTGAATGTTGGCCTGCCGTACTAGGTTGGGGAAGTTCTCCTGGATGATATCCTGAAGAGTGTTTTCCAACTTGGTTCCATTTTCCCCCTCACTTTCAGGCACCCCAATCAGACATAGATTTGGTCTTTTTACATAATCCCATACTTCTTGCAGGCTTTGTTCATTTCTTTTTCTTCTTTTTTCTTTTGGTTTCTCTTCTCGCTTCATTTCATTCATTTGATCCTCAATCGCTGATACTCTTTCTTCCAGTTGATCGAGTCGGTTACTGAAGCTTGTGCATTTGTCACGTATTTCTCGTGTCATGGTTTTCATCTCTGTCATTTCGTTTATGATCTTCTCTGCATTAATTAGTCTAGCTGTCAATTCTTCCACTCTTTTTTCAAGATTTTTAGTTTCTTTGCGCTGGGTACGTAATTCCTCCTTTAGCTCTGAGAAGTTTGATGGACTGAAGCCTTCTTCTCTCATCTCGTCAAAGTCATTCTCTGACCAGCTTTGATCCGTTGCTGGCGATGGGCTGCGCTCCTTTGCAGGGGGAGATGCGCTCTTATTTTTTGAATTTCCAGCTTTTCTGCCCTGCTTCTTCCCCATCTTCATGGTTTTATTTGTCTCTGGTCTTTGATGATGGTGACGTACTGATGGGGTTTTGGTATAGGTGTCCTTCCTGTTTGATAGTTTTCCTTCTGACAGTCAGAAGGACTGTCTGTTGGTCTGTTGGAGATTGCTTGAGGTCCACTCCAGACCCTGTTTGCCTGGGTATCAGCAGCAGAGGTTGCCAAAGATAGAATATTGCTGAACAGCGAGTGTACCTGTCTGATTCTTCCTTTGGAAGTTTCCTCTCAGGGGTGTACTCCACCCTGTGAGGTGTGGGGTGTCAGACTGCCCCTAGTGGGGGATGTCTCCCAGCTAGGCTACTCAGGGGTCAGGGACCCACCTGAGCAGGCAGTCTGTCCGTTTTCAGATCTCAACCTCTGCGTTGGGAGATCCACGGCTCTCCCCAAAGCTGTCAGACAGAGTTGTTCGCGTCTGCACCGCCCCCGCTGCTTCCCCTGTTGGTCTTCAGCTGTGCGCTGTCCCCAGAGGTGGAGACTACAGAGACAGGCAGTCTTCCTTGAGCTGCTGTGAGCTCCACCCAGTTCGAGCTTCCCAGCGGCTTTGTTTACCTACTTAAGCCTCAGCAATGGCGGGCGCCCCTCCCCCAGCCTCGCTGCTGCCTTGCGGATAGATCGCCTCAGACTGCTGTGTTAGCAGTGAGGGAGGCTCCGTGGGCGTGGGACCCACCCGGCCAGGTGTGGGATATATTCTCCTAGTGTGCCTGTCTGCGTAAAGCACAGTATTGGGGTGGGAGTTACCCGATTTTCCAGGTGTTGTGTGTCTCAGTTCCCCTGGCTAGGAAAACGGATTCCCTTCCCCCTTGCACTTCCAGGTGAGGCGATGCCTCGCCCTGCTTCAGCTCTCGCTGGTCAGGCTGCAGCAGCTGACCAGCACCAATTGTCCGGCACTCCCTAGTGAGATGACCCCAGTACCTCAGTTGAAAATGCAGAAATCACCGGTCTTCTGTGTCGCTCGCGCTGGGAGTTGGAGACTGGAGCTGTTCCTATTCGGCCATCTTGCTCCGCCCCTCGGTAGCAGCTATTCTTTTGTTTCCATGTATAGCACTCTGTTAAGGACCTCTTTTAAGGTTGGTCTGGTGGTAATAAATTCCCTCAGTATTTGCTTATCTGAGAAGGATTTTATTTCTCTTTTGCTTATGAGGCTTAGTTTGGCAGAATATGAAATTGTTGGTATGAAATTTCTTTCTTTTTTTTTTTTTTTTTTTTTTTTTTTTTTAAGAATACTGGAAACAGGCTCCCTATGTCTTCTGCCTTGTAAGAATTCTGCTGAGAAGTCCACTGCTAGCCTGATGGGATTCCCTTTGTAAATGAACTGATCCTTCTCTCTAGCTGCCTTTGAGATGTTTTCTTTTGCATTTACCTTGGTGATTCTGATAACCATGTTCCTTGGGGATTGTCATCTTGTGTAGTATTTTGCAGGCATTCTTGGTATTTCTTGAATTTGCATGCCAGCCTCTCTAGCAAGTTTCGAAAAATGTTCAGGGATTCATAATAATGTCGATGACTTGTAGACTTGGTCTCTTTACATAACCTTATCTTTCTCAGATGTTTCATTCGTTTTTTGAAAAATTATTTTTTAAAAAATTTTTATCTGACTGAGTTTACTCAAAGAACTGGTCTTCAAGCTCTGAGATTATTTCTGTGGCTTCGTCTATTCTGCTGTTAATGTTTCTGATTGTATTATGAAATTCTCATAGTGAATTTTTCAATTCCAGAAGTTCAGTTTGGTTCTTTTTTGAAATAGCTATTTTGTCTTTTAGCTCTTGGATCATTTTACTGGATTCTGTGAATTCCTGGATTTGGTTTGAATGTTCTTCTTGATCTCAATGAGCTTCCTTGCCATCCACAATGAATTCTATGTGTGTCATTTTAGTAATTTCAAACTGATTGGATACCATTGCTTATGAGCCAGGGTGCTCATTGGGAGGGAAGGGAACACTCTGACTTTTTGAATTGTCAGGTTTCTTGCACGGATTCTTTCTCATCTGAGAGGGCTGGTGTTTCTTTAACTGTAGCATAAGTTGAGTATAGTCAATTGGCTTTGTTTCTGGGTGCTTTCACGGTGCCAATGCCCTCTATAGGATCTGTACTTGTAGCTGGAATTTTGCCCCTTCCCTAGGAGTTATTTGGGGCCAGGAACTGTCCCTGACATTTGGCAAATCTAGGCAGGGTTCCCAGCTTCCTCCCTCTTCAGCCTTGATGTCTACCTCACCTCTCTTTTGACTCTTGGTATTTTCTCTTTGAAGATCTATTCAAAATATGTTAGTTTACCCAATTTTTGGTCTTTCTTGGTGACAACAGTGCTTCCTGACTGTTTCCAGTTGGCCATCTTGTCCAGAACCCCTGGTGATCATTTTTAAAATGAAACTTTATTGTAGCATTTTTGTCCAATTTAATATAATGCCCTTTTTTCCCTTTATAAGTTAACCTTCATGTCTCCAGTCTACACTTAGACATTCAGGTCCTAAATATTACCTTTGCATATTCAGTAAACACCACCTCCATTCACAGCTGAACACTTTACCAGGTTCCTAATTCCTGAAAGAACAGAAGCCATATCTGTATCCCAGGAGGCTGGGGAGACAAGATGGTGGATCTCCTCTTGTTTTCTTTTCATACATTTTTTGGCCAAAAATTGACTTGTATGTGCAGCTATTTGCTATCGAACACTAAAAGTTATTCTTTCTCACTGTATTTTTGTAGCTATCAACCAAATTTTCTTCATCCCTCTCTCCCCTCTACTTTTCTCAACCTCTATTAACCACTATTCTACTTTTTAGCTTCATGGCATAAGTATTTTTTAGTTCCCACATATGAATTATAACATACAGTATTTGTCTTTTTGTGCCTGGCTTATTTAACATAATATCCTCCAGTTCCATCCATGTTGCTGCAGAATGACAGGATTTCATTCTTTTTATGGCTGAATAATATTCCATTGTGCATATATAACACATTATCCATTTATCTATTGGTGGACATTTAGCTTGATTCCATATCTTGGCTATGGTGAATAGTGCTGCAACAAATATGGGAGTACAGATATCTCTGCAATATATTTATTTCCTTTCTTTTGGACATATGCCCAGCAGTGAGATTTCTGGATCATGTGGTAGTTCTATTGTTTATAACTTTTTATAGTGGCTGTGTTAATTCTAATTCCCACCATAAGTGTATGAATGTTCCCTTTCTCTGCATCTTTACCAGCATCTGTCATTTTGTGTCTTTTTGATAATAGTCATTTTAGCTGAAACGAGTTAATAATTCATTGTAGTTTTGATTTAGAGTTCCTTGATGATTATCAATGTTGAACTTTTTTTTTCATGTACCTATTGGCCATTTGTATGTCTTCGTTTGAGAAGTGTCTGTTCAGATCTTTTGCTCATTACAAAAATCAGATTATTATTAATATTATTTTTACTATTGAGTTCCTTTTATATATATATATATATATATATATATAATTTGCACATATTTTCTCCTATTTTGTAGGTTATGCATTCATTTGTCAATTGTTGTTGTTTTTGTTGTGCAAAAGCTTTTTAGTGTGATGTAATTCTATTTGTCTCTAAGTCTTCTTATCCTTATCTTAGAAATGAATCTAATACTATTTGTCCCAGTGTTGTTGCCTGTGCTTTTGAGGTCTTACTCAAAAAACATTTGCTAATATTAACGTCCTGAAGTATTTCCTCATTGTTTTCCTCTAGTAGTTTCATAGTTTTGGTTCTTATATTTAAGTTTTAATCCATTTTTATTTTATTTTTGTATATGCTAAGAGATAGGGGTCTAATTTTATTCTTCTGCATGTGGGCATCCAGTTTTTCCCACACCAATTGTTGAAGATACTGTCCTTTCCCTATGTTCTTGATGCCTCTGTAAAAAGTGAGTTGGCTATAAATGCCTGGGTTTATTTCTGGGTTCTCTATTTTTTTTTTCCATTGATCTATGTATCTGTTTTTGTGCCAGTACCACGTTACTCTGGTTACCATAGCTTTATAGTACATTTTGAAACCAGGCAGTGTAATGTCTCCAGGTTTGTTCTTTTTGCTCAAGACTGCTTTGGGTATTCTAGGAGAATGACATTTTTGAAGAGTACTAGCCAATTATTTTATGCAATATCCCTCAATTTAGAATTTTTAGATGCTTCTTCATGAGTACATTTAGATGATGCATATTTGGCCAGAATAGCATGCTGCATCCTTCTCAGTGCATTATATCAGGAGGTATGTGATATCAATTTGTCCCAGTTGTGGTGATACCAGCTTTGATCACTTGGTTAAGGGGAAATCTGTCATGTTTCTGAAAAGAGTCCCTGTTTTCCTTTGTATTTAATAAGTATCTTGTGGGGAGATATTTTGAGACTGTATAAGTATCCTGTTCCACATGATAGTCTCCTTCACTAAATTTAGCACCTGTTGGTACTTACCTACAATAGTTATTACTATGGTCTTTGCCAAATGGTGATTTTCAACTCTTATCACTTCTTATACACTTATTTATCCAAATACTGCTGTGAGAAAGAGCTTACCATGCTCTCCTACTTATATATTTACTTATTTATAACATTATGGTCTCATAGATTCTTACTTTATCCTATGGGTAATAATCCATTACTGTTGTTATTTATGTTGTTGATCAAACTATTTTAAGATTTTCCCATTGGGAGACCGTTCCATTTGACTCTTGACTTTTTTTTTTTTTTTACATGCCCTTGTTATTTGTTGTGCTATTCCTTATTTTCTAAGTTCATCTTATACTTTTCTTTGTCTAGAATTAGCCATTTCTCCAAGAAAATCTGATGACTTTCACTGGAGAAAGATACTTAGAAATCATGATCTGGACCCTGTTCTATTTTATCTTCTCCCTATGACTTAGGCACAATTAGCAATACTATATTTTTAATGAAATACCTGAGACCTCAAGAAGTTAAATAACACGTCGGTTGCCACACAACTGAAGGTGATAGAGCTACGATTTGAACCTAGTCTGAAGTTTGGTCTCCAGTGTCCATACTTAAATTTAATTTCTCTCTGGAATTGGAAAACTTTTCCAGTGTCTCTGAGTCTTCTTTTCCTTGTCTTAGCAATGAGTCTAATACAATTTGCCTCTCAGTGTTGTTGTGATGATGAAATGAAAGGACACATGGGAACTTGTCTATATTATTTGTTCCATAGTGGATACTCAAATATTAGTTGAATTTGAGCTATATTCACTCAGTATTCATAAGCACCTACTATGTTCTCAGCACTGAGGTAGAAAATATGCAGGTATGTGCATATTTCCTGGTAAGAGCTCATATTCCCTGGCAATAATTTCTAATGTCAGTCCTTCCTGTGCATCCAATATAGAATGCAGAATCCTTTCCAAGATAGAATTTAGGCAGCCAATAATGAACAAATGAAATGTATTTGCTGCCCTAGACATGAGTGATGAAGGGTTGAGAGAACAGGTGTGTCTCTACCAAAAACAGGTGAGAATCCAGGCTCACATTTCAAAACACTTTGCAACTTAAGTTTCTAACCATTTTCTAACATTCCTTGAAATTAGGCTAATATAAGGACTTCCAGGCAACACAGAGGACTGGGTGTACATGCTAAAGCACAAATGACATAGAGGATCAGGATCCCAACTTCTTAGAATATGCCAGACAGTAATAAATGTAACAACCACAAAATTCCAGCCTTACTTATTTGGGGAAATGAGAATCAGTTTGTTCTTCCCCCGCTGGTACTAAACAATGCTTTGCAGGATCACTGCATGGTAAAGATCTGAGAGTAGAGATCTGAGAGGCTGTCTGTGTGAAGGCTGAATTTCATGAACTATCTCATTGCTGGGATGGTTCCCTTTCAGCCTTGTGGTAAGTACAATACTCAGGTCACTGCTAGTGCAGGGCAGGCAAGCTTAAGCCATAATAAGTGAAAATATGTGTGTATTGGGTTGGGGCAAGGGGTTTCAGTCTGGATTATCTGAAACTCAGACTTTAAGCTGAGTACCTGGGCTGCCAAGCAGGTATATGTAAAGGACAGCTCTAAGTTGAGGTTTAAAACTAGTGTGCTCCAACCAGGCTGTAAAAGTAACTAAAGTAGCTGAGTGCCCCAGATCGCCTAATGTTTATTTTTGTTTTGTTTTATTTTTTGTTTTTCTGTTTTTGTTGTTGTTTGTTTGTTGTTTTTTCTGAGATGGAGTCTGGCTTTGTTGCCCAGACTGGAGTGGAGTGGCGTGGCACGATCTCGGCTCACTGCAACCTCTGCTTCCTGGATTCAAGCGATTCTCCTGCTTCAGCCTCCTAAGTAGCTGAGACTACAAGCGTGTGCCACCATGCTTGGCTAATTTTTGTATTTTTAGTAGAAACGGGATTTCATCAAGTTAGCCAGGCTGTTCTCGAACTCCTGACCTCGGGGAATCCACCCACCTTGGCCCTTCAAAGTGCTGGGATTACAGGCGTGAGCCACCACCCCCAGCTGCCCTAATGTTTTACAAGTTTGAGACACAAACCTGTGGCATTCTTTTTTCAGGAACATGATTCAGAAACCACTTTTCCTTATCAAAACGCAGCAAAATGAACCATGATGATTGGAATGCTTCCTGATCTTATAGGTAGACTGGGAAAGCATAGGTGGGAAGAGCACAGACAGGGAGATCAGAAGAACCTCGAATTGCCACAAAATGTGTAATGGCCAGGTAACCTAAGCCAGCCACTCAATTTATCTGGGGATCACTTCTTCACTTGTACAGCAAACAAGATGAATTAGATAATTGTATAATTCCTTGGGGCTCTGAAATTCTACTGCACAAATGGATGCCTCATGATCATTGTTGAGATGAGGTCTTCCAGAGCCTATGACCCCAGATGTGATTGATCATCTTGCTAGAGCTTTAGCCACCTTCTCACCTGTTAGACAATTCCTGCCCGTGTCCATACTATATCTGCCTTTCACAGCTCATATGCTACATCTATGCAGTCTTCTTCAGGTTAAGCTGTATGAAGTTTAAGTTTCTTGTAACTATTAAACTTCATCTTGCAAAGGATTCTTCCTTTGAAGACCAGGTTGCAAAGTAAATAAAAATGAAACTCACTTGATAAAGCAGGGATGGGAAGTCTATAACCTGAGCCTTATTGTGGGATATTTGAATTGTCCCTATCTTTTGATGTTTGTCTTGCAGTTGTCCTGAGAAGGTAGGATCAATATCCCCCATCCTATTGGTTCAGAGTCAAGACTAATGATGCCACACATGCATGAAGAGTGTATGGAAACATTTATTACTTACATCACGAGGCTTTCTAGGGAGAGCAGAGGAGACACCCAAGCTTTTCTGTTAGGTTTGAGTGAGGAAGGCATAAGTGGCTTTGGTTTCTACTGTGTTTGGGTGTGGGCTGGCATTAGGGCTCCTGTGTATAGGCTCGAGTTTACGTGGTTTGACATCCATGCTAGTTCCAAGGAAAGGAAGGCCTGGGATTTGTTTTTTAATTGGCTTGCTCAGGTGCAAGGGGAAAAGAGAAGTGGGAGAAAAGGGGTCTGAAAGCTGTCAGCACCCAGATGATGGAGTCAGATGATCTTACGTATTAGAAAATCCCAAGGAAACCACTAAAAACTTATTAGAACTAATACATGAGTTAGCAAGATTGCAAGATACAAGATCAATATATGAAAAATCAATTTTCTTTCAATACATTTACAGAGAAAAATCCAAAATGAAATTAAGAAAATAATTCCATTCACAATAGTATATAAATATATTAAAAATATAGGAATAAATTTAATATAATATGTAAAACTTAAATGGTAAAAACTCAAAACATTAAAAAATTAAAGAAGAGCAAAATGATAGAAAGGCAGCCCATATTCATGAATTAAAAGACTTAATATTATTAAAAAATGACATTATTTCTCAAATTTATCTAGATTTAGCACAATCCCTATCAAAATCTCAGCTGTCTTTTTTTGCAGAAATTGACAAGCTGATTTTAAAATTCATATTGAAAAGCAAGGGATCCAGAATAACAAAAATAATCTTGAAAACGAAGACAAAGTTGGATGACTTGCTCTGTGTCCCCACCCAGATCTCCTCTTAAATTGTAATCCCATAATTCCCATATGTTGTGGGAGGGACTCAGTGGGAGATAATTTGAATCATGGGGGCAGTTTCCTCCATACTGTTCTCGTGGTAGTGAGTAAGTCTCACAAGATCTGATGGTTTTATCAGGGGTTTCTGCTTTTGCATCTTCCTCATTTTCTCTTGCTACCACCATGTAATGAAGTGCCTTTCATCTCCCACCATGATTCTGAGGCCTCCCCAGTCATGTGGAACTGTAAGTCCAATTAAACCTCTTTTTCTTCCCAGTGTCAGGTATGTCTTTATCAGCAGTGTGAAAACGGACGAATACACTCACACTTCCCAATTTCAAAACTTCAAAAACAGGTAATGAAGAAAGTATAGTACTAGTATGAGGATAAAGGTATAGATCAATGTAATAAAGTTGAAAATTCAGAAATAAAGCCTTACATTTAAGGTCAATTAATTTTTGACAAGGGTACCAAGACATTTAAATGGGAAAAGAACAGCCTTTTCGACAAATGATGATGAGGCAACAGAATATGCATGTACACATGAATAAAGTTCCAACGCTTACTTATACAATATATAAAAATTAACTCAAAATGGATCATAGACCTAAATGTAACAGCTAAAATGATAAAATTTTTAGAAGAAAACATAGGAGTAAGTCTTCATGACCTTGGGCTAACCTTAGCAATGATACCAAAAGCAAAACAACCAAAGAAAAAATAGTGACCCTTAGAATTACCATTAAATAGGAAGATAGTACCCCTTGTGTTGTGGGCCTTAATTTCTGTAGGCCTTGTTTTTTTTTTTTGTTTTGTTTTTTTTTTTTTTTTTGTTTGTTTGTTTTGTTTTTTTTTTTTGTTTGTTTGTTTGTTTTTTTTTTTTTTTGAGACAGAGTCTCGCTCTGTCGCCCAGGCTGGAGTGCAGTGGCCGGATCTCAGCTCACGGCAAGCTCCGCCTCCCGGGTTTACGCCATTCTCCTGCCTCAGCCTCCCGAGTGGCCTTGTTTTAATCTATATTAGGACATATTAACTATTTTAACCAGAGATGGATTATTCTATTTTAGGTTTGTGGTATTCCATTTTTTTCAAGCTGATTTTAAATGTCAAAGATTCCATTTTATTTCAATTTATTACTCATCGGGTTAGGTCGTATCTACTATGTGAAATATGTTAAGGCATATATATAAGGCAACAGGTGCTAAAGCCGTGGAGAATTTAGACAAGGAAAGTGTACCAGTGGTCAAGGTGAGGCATACCTGTTTGCCCTCTACTTTGCATTTGGTAACCGTCCCTAAGAGTATGGTAACTCTTTATTACATATAGATCAATGTAATAAATTTATGGTTAAATTCTCAGGGGAGTTACCATATGCAAAATAGAGGACAATTTAAATTTGGTGAGATCCCAAACATAACTGTAATTTGAACCTCAGAATTAGTTAAGACCATGAAGGTTTGCCTTTGCAGATATTAGAGTCAGTTTTGAAACCTATGTTTTAAAACACAAAAGCTAATAGGCATCCTTTTTACTTTTCAGTTTTTATTATATATTTTTAGTACATTTTAGATTTCTAATTGGATCAAATTATGGATCTCTGTTTTAGTTTCCCTCACCACTCACTTTTGTTTACTTGCTTTTAAATTTGACGGTTGCTGGATACACTTTAAAGGGGTTGTGTCTTCTTTGTTCAGATGTATATATATACATTTTCTCTTCAGAGAGTACCACTTCATTATCATCAAGGTGAGGGACCTCCCCCATGGCAGTTGTTTTATTGGGTAGGGTACTGACTTAAGTAGAGTTTGAATTAGCCCTTTAATATGTTGATAAGCCACATCACTCAATGAACACAGTATCTTTGTTGGTCAATTTTATATATATAGTTGTCTGTTAGTGTCCTCTGGCCTTTTAAGTGGGGCAGGGATAATGCATTCAAGTCTACTTCTCATAAAGGTCTGTGCTTTGGCAGCCATGGGTACTCTTTCCCTCTAACTTTGAGGATCAGGTTTTCTTTTGGTGGCAGAGGGATAGGCAGGGCAGGTATGTGTGAATGAACTGTTTATAGGAGTGTAGACCTCAGTATGCCACAGGGTGACTATTCTTCTTGACACAGTGGCACCCAAGGGGCCCATGTATTACATAGTTTATCAGTATCAGTCTTTTCTGTCATTACTGAATAGGATCCTTTCCTGGTTGAGACACAGAACAAATAGTATTAGGGTAAGAATTGTTTCCCTGAACCTATCATAAGCCACAGCTTATGCTAGAATAGAGATTTAATCTGAGGCACAAAGATAGGCCCAGGCTGAGACATATGACCTAGGGCAATTTTAAGTAGCACCCCAATCCCATACTCTTGTCCCTAAATGCCAATATTGAAACTTCAACTTAGGTTGATTAAGTCTATAGAAGAGGCACAGTAGGACTCAGCAAATGCAGCTCAAAGTGCATGCTTGCCAGCCAGAAGCAGAGCCTGTTAGTCCACCAAAAGCAAAGGACAAAAGCTCCCCAGGTGATAGTGGCCGTCACCTAGATCATCCTCATCACAGGGCCAGTTGTCAGGTGGTTGCTTAGCAGAGAAGTGGAATCAATCACCCTCTCCCAAAATTGGTTCAGATGTCAAGACGGACAATGCCACAAAAGCATCAGGAGGGTATGAAAATATTCATTACATCATGAGGCATTCTGGAGAGAGCAGGACAGGCATCCAAGTCAGTTTGTTTGGCTTGAGTGAAGGAAGGGGCAAAAGGCGTTGGTTTTTTATTGTGCTTAGGGAGCAGTGTTGGGGAGAGAGTTCCCACATGTGTGCCATTTTTTGCATGATTTGAACTTCCCTCCTTGTGCCAAGGGAGGGAGCATGCTGGCTTTCTTACCAGTCTGCCCAGACATGGGGCTGGGGGAAAAGTGGAGGAGTGCAGCCTGAAAGCTGTCAGTGGTCAAATATCAAAACTGGAATCACATACTTTATTACACCATTTAAAGTAATGCCGTAGTAACATGCTGGTGCACACATCGTCATGGGATCCATGAATAAATGGACTTTCTAGAAAGCTAGAAATATGAAGATAGTGCTTTTGTTCAAGTACAGTTGGGTACTGACTACTACCTCTACCTGCACAAGAACCCAGAAAGTTCTTGGTTATAAAACTTCTAATAAATGGATGTGCATACATTATTGTAATACATTCTTCTGGCATGATTATGCAAGCTTTGAGTATAAAGGGCAGTTGTATTGAAAAAAATTGAACTGTCCGTTACCTTGCGAAGACATGTCTCAACCTACTAAACATGCCTTTCAGGGACCCTGAGAACTAAGAAATGCCATGGTATGCTGTGATATGCTGTTTCTCCTTCTATTCTGTGTGGCCTCTTCACTTATGGGACTTAATTTAATCCTAAAATGTGGGAGTACATGGAAATGTTTGTTCTTGTAACTCCATAGTCCATTGAACTTGAGTGTAAAGCATTTCTGAATTAGCCAAATGTTCTTCAGCTAAATGTCTAGAAAATAAATTTAAATGCCAAACAGTGTATCTATCAAAAAAGGGTTTTGGAAACTTTCATTAGTTAAATGTGATTATTTGGGGCAAATTGAACCTTGAATTTAGTGGTGTAATTTCACTAACTTAAGTATTTAAGCCACTAAAAAATAATGAATGTATATTAGAAAGTATGGTAGATTAGACATTCTGAATACACATCCTTTTTTTTTTTTTTTTTTTTTTTTTTTTTTTTTTTTTGAGACAGGATGTCACTCTGTCACCCAGGCTGGAGTGCAGTGGCATGATCTTGGTTTACTGCAACCTCTGCCTCTCAGGCTCAAGCAATCCTCCCACCTCAGCCTCCTGAGTACTTGGGACTACAGGCATGTACCACCACACCCAGCTAATTTTTGTATTTTTTGTAGAGACGTAGTTTTTCCATGTTGCCCAGGCTCTTCTTGAACTCCTGGACTCAAGCTATCTGCCCGCCTTGGCCTCCCAAAGTGTTGGGATTTCAGCCATGAGGCACCTTGCCCAGCCCCCATCCTCTTAAACAGATCTTATTTCTGGAGAAATAATTATTATTAATGCATTTCTGTGTCACCTAGAAATAGGAGCTATCACTAAACAGGAGAAAACATAAAAACGCCAAGCTGAAATCAGAAAGAAGTATGCGTTTTCCCCAAATTCAGACATTGAATTGTACAGATAAAGCCTTGGACCCACCATACACTGGGGGATATGAATCAAAAACTCCTTTGTTAGATCTGGATTCTTGAAGCTTAATCAAGTGATTTCTTATCTGTAGCACAGATCCTTCCTAAAAGAAAGCTTCATAAGCTTAGGCTGTCAAGAGTTCCACAGGTTGATAAAAGGCAAATATGAGCTCACGATCAGAAATTAGCAAACACTCAAGGAAATCTCACATAAGAGTTAGCAAAAGAAACAGATTTGAATGCCAAAATGGTATCAGATATTAAAAGTATCACAGTCAGAACATAAAGCAAATTTGTATGAAGTGATTAAACAAATAAAGGTGAGTTAAAACAGAGAAAGCAGTAAGAGTTTTAAAAAGTAACCAGTTTGAAAAATATCCAAGTAAAACTTTCAGTATAAAAATATTATTATATATACTTTTAAACCCACAGTTAAATAGATTATCGTTGAAGAGAGAATATTAGCAAACTAGTAAGTTGCTCTAAAGATATTAATATATACAGAATGCAACACTGAAATAACCAGAAATGGAAAGTCTAAGAGGTTAGATGATATAGAGGCTTGAATGAGGTTTTCCATTCAACAAATCAAAGTTCCAGGAAAAGAGAATAGGAAACAGATAGCAGAGCCATACTTGAAGAGGTGACAGCTGAGAATTCTTCAAAATGATGGAAAAATAAATATGATACGTATGGCAGAGCATGCAGATAAACTTAAAAGCCCCACCTAACTAAAAATATTAAAACCACAGAGCACCAAAGACAAAGAGAAGATTATATGAGTAGCCAGAAGACAAAAGTCACCTATAGAGAAATGACAATTAGAAGGCACAAGGCAGATTTCTTGGCATCAAAATGGAAGCAGGGAAGCAGGGAGATTATATTTTCAGAGTACTGAGAGAAAAATAAATATCAGCTTGGAATTGTGTTAGAAGTAAAGTTATCTCTCAAGAAGGAGTGCAAAATAAGAAATATTGGTATGGACAAAATGGAAATAATTTACTACCTGTATATTCAACTAAAAGAACTTCTAAAGCAGGTACCTGAGAAAGGTATAAATTATCTTGGAAGAAAGTGTGAAATGATTTAAAGGAATCATGAGAAAAAAAATGGCAAACATGTAAGTAAATCTAAACAAACACTTGCTTTATGAAAACATAATTTATGGATTTTCACAAAAGGACAGAAGGAAATCACTGTCAAATGTAACATCTAATTCAGGAGGAAGTGATCAGAGTTTAAGTGTTCAGGCAAAGGGTTTAAGATATTAATGTAAGATTTTTTTAGATCAGCAATGTGTGATACATTGTCACAGATAACCACCAAAAAATAGAGTATATAAATCCCAAACTAGTGAAGGAGAGAAATATATATATGTGTGTGTGTGTATATATGTATTATATATGTATTATATATGTACATATATGTATATATGTATTATACACACACACACATATATGTATGTAATCAAGAAAAGAGGAAAAGAAGCTTAGAAGTGGAAAAAATACAAATTCCGAAATAATACGCTAGAAACATATCTAAAGGGATCAACCATCACAATCACTACATGAACTGAACTCACAAGTGAACTACAGACATTGTCTTATTAGATGAACAAATAAATAAACCCAACTATATATCCTTTACAATATATGTATGAAAATATAAGGATACCCCTGTTTGAGGATATACCAGGCAATGGCAACGAAAACAAAGTGAGAATATCTATCTCTCTATCTACCTACCTACCTACCTACCTACCTACCTACCTACCTACCTATCTATCCATCTATCCATTTATCTATCTATCTATCTGTCTATCTATCTATATCTATCATCTGTATCTGTATCTCTATCGAATAGATCTCTCACATATAGAATTCAAGACAAAAAGTATTATGGTGGATGAAGAGGACCTCATATAATGATAGACCTTTTGATTCACCAAAAAGATTTTTTAAAATCTAAGTTTGTATGAACCTCCTAAAATATTATATTTCATCATATCTGAGATACCAACATTTGTAAGACATGCTATTATTTTATCTACCACTGTGAACAGTAAAAAACTCCTGCAACTAAACTATGAAATAATGGTTTCACCATCATTCTTAGCAAACTATCACAAGAAGAGAAAACCAAACACCGCATGTTCTCACTCATAGGTGGGAACTGAACAATGAGATCACTTGGACTCGGGAAGGGGAACATCACACACCGGGGCCTATCATGGGGAGGGGGGAGGGGGGAGGGATTGCATTGGGGAGTTATACATGATATAAATGATGAATTGATGGGTGCTGACGAGTTGATGGGTGCAGCACACCAACATGGCACAAATATACATATGTAACAAACCTGCACATTATGCACATGTACCCTAGAACTTGAAAGTATAATAAAAAATAAAAACCAAAAAATAAAAAAATAAAAATAAAATATTCAAGAAAAAAAAGAAATAATGGTTTCATATTATGTGAACTGTAAGAGATCTTCATTTTGAGATGTTAAATGTGAAAAAAAACTGTCTTAGAATTAACGAACTATGATAGCTTCACACCACTTAAAGCAAATATTTATGCAAGAGAAAAATATGTGAAAATCTCCATAACAGTAAAAGATTTCAAAATATTTCTTTCAATTGTGATAGCTCAAACCGAACAAAAAAAGATATAAGAGATGAATAACAAGCTGATTTTTATGGACATGTGTAGAACTGTGCGCAGTTAGAGAAACACACATTCTTAAGCATATATGGAACATTTTTTAATTTGACCACATCTTAAGCTATAAAAGCAAATGTTAACAAATTTCAAAAACTAAGTATCACATGTTCTCTGACTACAATAAAATTTTAATTTAGAAATTTATACTAAAAAGTTAACTAGAAAAACCCCATCTGTTAGCCAGGTGCGGTGGTTCACATGTGCAATCCCAGCACGTTGGGAGGCTGAGAAGGGCGGATTGCTGGAGGAAAGGAGTTCAAGACCCGCCTGGGCAACGTGGCGAAACCCCATCTCTACCAAAAATACAAAAATTAGACAGTCTCATAACCCAGTCTCAAAAAAAAATATTTTTTTTGAAATTGAAACACATCTGTTTAGATGTTTAAAAAACAATTATAACACATGACTCATAAAAATAATGGAAATTTAAAATCCCTGGAGTTGAACATTTATGAAAATACTGTGGCACACATTCATTTATAATGAGAATCTCACAAGGAACAAGAAGTTGAATGGAACTTTTTAGCTAAATAAACAATATCTACCTAAAACAAACAAAACCTATAGCATACTTTGTTCTTAATGGTAAAAAGTTAGAAGCATTTCTTGTAAAGTCAAAAGTATATTCAAAGAAAAGTAAATTTTCCCTTCCATCCAGACTGTCCTGCAGAGACAAAAACATATTCATATATGTTTGGCAAGGAGAAGGACATAAAGAGAAATATTTTGTTTTGGTTTGGCTTGTTTTAAGATTTTTTAAAGTGTTTGATATATGTTGACAGCTTTCCCACAAGCTGTACTAATTGAAACTCCTACCAACAGAGTGTGAGAGGATTCATTTCACTACATTATCACAAACATTATGTATTACCATTTTACAAAATAGCAAAATGCCTCTTTAAAACATTTATCTGATGCCTTGTGGGACTCAACTTGCTCCATGAGTTTACTGACTATTTTTATTTTTATGTTGTAAACAGCTCTTCTTATAGAGCTGTTAATAATTTTTGCTTTTATTTGTAAGAAATGTTTACTAAAGTAGGTAATAATCCTTCACCTGTCATAGATGATAAAAAGCATACTTTTTTAAAGTTTATAATTTGGCTTTTAATTTGGCTTTTACTTTTTTATTGTGTTTTACCATGGCAGAGGAAAACTTTTTACGTGGTTAGACCTAACAATATTTTCTTGTATTATTTCTTCCTTTGCTTTTATTGCATATCCCTAGAGATTGGAGAGTCTCTAATCGCTTGTGGTGATTGTTGTCTAATAGTTAGTTTTCTTGTGTTGGACTATCTGGTTAGGATTGCAAATTCATTTAGTCCTTACATTTATTAAACTGTGCTTCATGTCCTCACTGAGAGAAAATATCAACTTTATCATAGTATAAATTATTTTGTAATAGAATCTTGTTCTTTTCCTTCTATTTTGTACCGCTAATCTCTCTTTCAGTTTTTTTTTTTACAAGTTCCATGTTGTTTAACTATTGCAGCATTATTTGTGAGATTATGATAATTCTTATTACTCACCCTGATTATTTTTTTCTTTTTTGCTCCTTTTCATTGGATACTTTTTAAAAAATTATAAACATTATCCACCCTCTTCTATTTCAAGATGACGTCAACTATTCTTTTTAAATGTGTTAACTAAGAGGAATGCAGAATCATTTTCTAAAGTTAAAAACAAAAACTTGGCCAATCTCTGATATATTTTTCTAATAGCATTTGACCCATAAAATTAGGGAGATCTAAAGTAAGAAATATACCTGTTGGTTTGGAAAGGTAGAAAGGAAATAGTTACATTCTCACGTAACCAAAGTTTTAAAAAATTATCTAGTGTCATTTATCTGATGTTATTTCTCTAAAATGCCTCATCAACTCTAGCCAGACAAACCTCTTCATTATTCCTGCTTCAGGCCATGCACATTTCAAATTCTCAGGCTTTACTGAGAATATTCTTTGCCAGGGATATTTTTTCTCTTTCTGTTTATTAAAATGTGTTTCTTTAAGGCCAAACTCTAGCTCCTTCATCATGAAGCTTCTTTTAGTATATGTTCCACGGAGTTTAAACATTTTAGAACTTTTTCTAATTATAAAAGCAAGAAAACAAACTCATAGAACATTTGATAAAAGATAGAGACATATTTTCTATAATATTAACTCCCTATATCCTTGCAGTATTTCATATGAATACATAGTTGTAACTCTAGTGAACTTAAAATTTCATGTTCTATGTTAGCATAGTTTCATGCTGTCCTCTGTTGCTCCATTCTATTCATTATTACCGTTTTAATGACTATCCAATGGTCCATAGAGTCAATACATAATTATTTACATAATCTTTGCTTTACTACCTGTCCCTTATGATAAAAAGCTCTGCAGAGAAAATCTTTGTTGTGTAGCTTTCCTTTCTTTGGGGAATTAGTTCCTTAGAATAAATATCAAGAATTGGAATTTAGGGGAGAGAAGGGAAAAGCATTTTCAGGCTCTTGAAATATGTTTTGTCAGGTGACTTTCATCTACCAATTTTATGTATGAAAGTTCTAGTACTCCAGTTGCCTTGACTACATCAGATATAAATATTTTTTCATTATTATTTAAGAGGAAAAAAGCATGTTAAGCTTTTTGCCCCTAATTCTCTGTTATTGTATATTAGCTCTCATGTATTAATTTTGTTTCCCCAAAGAGATTGTAAGGTCCTTGCATGAGACTAGAGATAATGATTTATATTTATTCTTTATACCGCACAGTGTCTCCCCAAAAGTGTGGCAGACACAGTTGTCTTCAGTATTTGCTCCTTAAGTGATTGAAACCTTCACAAAATTCCTTTTTGTTCCTCAAACTCAAGGTCAATTATGCTAGAAAATTTGGCGAGTAGCATATTTGTGGAGTCTCAGCTCCAAAAAATAAACCCTTACCCAAACCTCACTTGTAGAGGTTAAACTTATGCTTGGAATCAAGGTTAACTGAAATTTTCAATAAACATGTATATACTGAGTTTTTCTTGAATTTCAGGCTCGTTTTATCCTAGTTCTTATCCAGTTAATTCACAAAACATAAGCTGTTTAACCACCACCATTTTCAGGGATTGCTTATAGGAAGACCAAAGAACATAGCCCTAGTCCTCTAAAACTGATGATGTCCTAGGATGCTAGAAAGTCCCTTGCCTCCACAGGAAAGCAAAAGGCAACTATAATAGAAGTACCCTATTGCCATGCGTTTTCAGCTACACTTGTTCCCCACTTTATCCTAGTTCTAGAATGGTGCCAGGGATATGATAGACAGTCAATAAATATTTGTTGAGTCGTTGAATGAATCTGTGTGCATAGGCTGAATGAATCAATCACTCTGCAAATATGCATTGAGCTTTTGCAAGATGCAAAGACCAGTGTACTAGTTACTAGAAAAACAGATAAAGTCGATGGATCTTATACATGGCAGGGGGCTGGATCTAATGACCTTAAGGTTTCATCCAGCTCATTTTTCTACAATTCATGTGCATTTCTTTTGAAACTTACACATCACATCCACAAGCCAAACAAAACTCCTCAAGCTGCATTTCTAGGATGATCCCCCGCCACCTCTCCCTGAGGGCCTGAAAAGTTGTATGCTGCTGATTTCTGGTGTGGGCAACTCCTGGGCAGGGACAAGGATGGCTCCAGATGGATGGATGCCTTTGTGGATGGCTCCCTTTTATCCTTAGTTGTAAGCCGCCTGAGCAGTTATATTATAAATGGGTAATTTACCACTTCATCCCCAAGGCCTCTTCTGTGGGCTCTTTCATGGACACTGTTACCAAAGGTTACCAATATGCCCGGTGCCTTTGATATTTGTGGGCACTGCAGACCAGAGAAAAAGAGTTGCTGCCTTGTACAGCTGCACACTGGCTTTCACATGTCCTGCAAATGGGTACCTGCCAGCCATCTTCCCCAGATGTCATCCTGACCATTGATTTTTTTTTTTCTGCTCACTATTGCAGTTATTAACTACAGTGAGGCCTGGGCACTTAGCTATCCACTTTAATTATTCATCCTTATGAAGAAAAATTTCCCCCGTGTGCTTTACTCTCTTCCAGCCCCATCCTAAGCACACGCAGACTCTTCCTTCCTTCCCTCCCCAAAGTGGCTTGTGTGTCGAAGGGCCTTTCACTGGGGTACTTGTTCCATTTATGCCTTTAATATGCATTTTGTGTTCTGCCAAGGGGGTCAGGAGGGCACGTGGCGAAGCCAGATGGCTTACCTCTTCCCTCAGGAAACACGCCGCTATTTAGCTGGGCACCTTCCCAACTCAAGGCGGGGTGAGATTCCACTGTTGGAGGGAGAGTTGGTTCAAATGCCACTGTCCCTGAGATCACAGCTCCAAGTTCCTCTAGGCTATGCACTTTTCTACTTCTCTGCTACTCGCTGGAGTTTTCTGCCAGGAACAGCTTTTTAGGAGATATTAGAAAGGAGGGTGGGAAGGGAGGGATGGGAAAAAGCAACTCTTGTTATTTATGGTCCTCATTCAGGCACAAGTTTCTGTTATTTTAATCCGACTGAAATAAGAAACCATAATCCATGGATGAAAAGATGGTGAACAAACTCAGTTAAATCGTGAGCACCCTGAGGATGTGTGTTTTTCCCTATTTCTGGTTTTTAATGTTCCTTCCCTGCTGCCGTTTCCCAACTTTAACTTTTGAAAAGCCAAGCAGTTTAGCTGGCCAGGCCCAGGGAACTTATTTGTATGCAGCACAAATTTCAGAATCTGTTCTCAGCCTGTGCCGAGTGAAAAATGGCCTGCATTTTCTTGATAGCCCATGTGGTTGTAAAGAATAAATGGCTAATGAATTACAGATGAACATTGACGCAAATTAATCTTCCCGCTGTCCCTGGGTTATATGGCAGCCATTTAAAAGTTTAATCAATACACTAAAGTTGAAAACATGCAGGCACTGCAGTTGTTTGGATGTAATAAACATCAGAGGGAACCGGGAGGTTTGCACCCAGTCCATGTATCATAATGACAGGTATTTATGTTTAATGGACTAAATATTTTTTATTGGAAGGGAGCAAATGTCAGCTTAACTTTGTGAGCCCCGCATTCAACTTTCCTTTGAGGTTGGTGAAAGACGGCTGACGTGTCATTGGAAATGAAATGTTAAGGGGGAAAAAAAGCACAACGGAGACAAAGCAAGGATGGGAGCCATTTGGAGACGTGGTGCAGCGCTTACATTCTGCAGCAATTCATTAACGAAAACGTAAACTCTGATATTTCTAATGTTGCTGTAAAATGGTTTACTAGGAACAACTTTAATGGTTATTAGTGAAAACAAGTACCCAGATCTGCCAGATATCCTTTTCAGTGCAGGCTTTTGTTTGAAAACTCTTTACCGGGTCATATTTGCTGGAGATTTATAATTAGTCTTTTTCCTTAATGTGAGAAGTGGAGGAGAAATAGCGTGATGGCTCTCAGCTCTTGTATTTCATAGATCTTTCCTTTTGAACGGTGTCCAATGACTTCGAATAACCATGTGTTCTCTTTTGGAATACTTATATCTTAATTACTTTTCAAGTCAATATTTTGTACCTCGGCCGTGAGTCTGGAAGGACCAGGATAGCTAAAAGAGAAAGGAAATTGCCAGTGGCAGTGCCATCTCGCTGCACAGAAATAGGCTGAGACTACAGGAGAGCAATGGCTTCATCTGAACAGAAAAATACAGATATAGTTCAGCTTTTCATTTTTTTTCTCCCAAGATAAAATAGACAAAATATGTCAGTGGAGCATTGGATCTTGGAAAATAACACACACTTTATAAAAATAATTGAAAACATTTTAGACCAAAAAGATCATGTTTTTAATGTGTCTTCTGCAACCAATTGTCTCAGATGCTCTTCAGCGTCTGAGGGCACAGTCAATGGCAGGGCTTGGAAGAAAATTATTCAGTAGATAACGAGGTGGGATTGAAGGATGAGAAAAAGGGGCAGGGGTTGTGATACTTACTTATCCAGTGTTCAGATCTTGCAAAAGATATAAATTGCACCTTTTTATATGTTAAATGATTTTTTTAAATCACAAGAATTTGTGTTTCTAATGGGCCTAAGTTTCCGAGGTAATCAGTATTATGTGATACTAAATTAGTAAACCAAACTGATGGGTTCATTGGTCCTTCATTGTCTCTTAAGCAAAATGAAGAGAAACTTTGTTATGAAAACCAAAGCATGGCTCACTGTTAACCGTAATGACATCCCACCCATTACTGCCCCTGAAGTGCTAACCACTATTTTTCTTCCTAGCTCTTTCTACCCTCTTAGAGGATTGAGTCCTTTACCTATTTGTTCACTTTGTGTTTCCGCCATGTGAATATAAGCTCCATAGTAGGGGGTAGGAGGGAAGAACCTGATTTTCTTCTTTGCTTCTAGAGTCCTGGGGCCTGGCCTATAATAAGTTCTTATAAATGGCAGGTAAGTGAACGGAGGACCACTATTTCTTATGGTCTTTAGTAATTTATAACTCTAGCTATTTTTTTGTTAGTTGTTATGATTTATAGTCACTGTGTTAGTTGTTTTACATATAATACAATACCTGATCTTAGTTGTTAACTCTAGAAGATAAGAGTTATTATCTTCATTTTATAGAGGCAAAAACTGATGTCAAGAGAATTGAAGCTAATTATTTGTGGTCACTGTTAGTATGTAGCAATTCCAGAATTTGAATCCTGACCTGTTTGGCTCTATATCAGTTATATAGTATTCCCCAAATTCCTGTCACTCATATTGTCCTTGGTGATTAAAATCTCATTAAGTGAGCACATTTAATTCTAAACGTAACCAGCCAGCTCTCCAACTGGCTGATAATGAACAGAAGTATTAGATTCACAATTTGCCACCTAAACCTGGTGTCCTGAGTCCTACCTATAGAAAGCAATCTTTGACTTTACAAAAGTAGACGTTGGCTATTTGATAATGGGAGATATGTCACTCATATATGTGTACTCTGTGGTCTAGGGAAATGCAAGGAACTCTAGCAAATGATGAGAAAAGTGTTCAGCAACAGAAATCTAACAAATAGTGACCAAAATGTGTAGGCATTAATTTCCTCACTCAGAAGTGAGAATGGAGGTAGGCAGCCCAGGACAGTGATAGTGGCTGAAAGAGCGTATCACCAGGCACCCAGGCCCTTTCTGTCTTTCTGTCCTACTACCTTTTCAGCATTTGCATTTTACCCTCATGGTCTCAAAATGGTTGCTGCTGCTCCTGGCATCATTTCATCACCCGAGGTAAGATGAAGAGGGATGCCTTTCCCTTATGAGGCATTCGCTTTTCATTTGTGGATAGACAGCTTCCTAAAGATGTCTGTCTTTTTCTCATTACCCAGATCATGTCATTGGGAGACTGGAAAGTCAAGTGTTTCAGTTTTCATGCTTTTATAGTAGAAGAAGGCAGGATAAAAGGGAGCCAATGCATAGTGTCTGCTATGTAAGATAAATCACATTTTTTGTGTACCTACTAAAGACTTGAAACTTTGCTAAATGCAATATGCGCACCAACTTATATCATGTTTACAATCACCTTGTTACAGAAGAGTGTTTATTCCCATTACACTAGGAAGAGGTGGAGCTGAGATTTAAACCTACATTTGTCTATTTCCATCATAGGTCTTCTCTTTGCCATGTTTCTTTGGCCGCCATTTCGATGTCATAGTGAAGGATGATTTCATAGTGAAGGCCATTCCCAGTTGTTCCAGCTCATGGTGAATGTGCTGTCTTCTGAGGGCACTTAACAGTTGGGTCTGCCTCTTTGATAATTAAGTATGCACTGCCATGTGCCAACTTCTATTTTTGTGTATTCTGTACAAAGTGTTTAAGAAGGTGGGTCGGAGACTCACTGTCTAGATCCAAATCTTGGCTCTATAAGTTACTACCAGTGTAATCTCCTGCAAATTATATAACCTCTCTGCAGATTGAACTTTTGGAGACCAGGGCCATTATTTTTTTTCCACTCTTGATATCTCCTAAAACACAAGATTCTATTTCACATTAGAGCCACTAAGTAAAAGCTCATTCTAGAATCACTTTTAATCCTTGTTTCATTGATTTAACATCTTTTTGCCTTAGCTTCTGAACATCTACTAATATTCAGACACTAACACATCTACTTTATAGGATTGTTGTAATGGTTGAACAAGATGATGTACCTACTTACAGTTTTTAGAACAGTGTGTGATGCATAGAAAAAACTCAGTGTTAGCTATAATTATTATAATCATTCATGGACTGCCAGTATTCAAACTCTAAAACTCCATGGGATATAATATAATCTGTAATGTATCCAAAAGCAGTTTTTCTTAGGTCATCTCAAGTACACTGTTATTGAGAATAACCATATCCTTCTGGTGAAGCCATATTGAGCATCTCCTGCAATCCGGGGAGTGTGATATATGTTGGAGATACAAAATGCATGAAACACAGTGAGAAGCACGTGATAATGAACACTATGAGCAATGTTCACTCTCGATAATAACCAAATGCTTAAAAAGTAAAGCAATGCTTGGATATAATATTTCCACTTAATAAAACTAGCAAAAATGATTAAACAGGCATACCTGGTGCTATGGAGTGGATTGGGTGCATATTAATATGTTTTTGAAAAGCATTTTGGCCCTGTGCATCGAGGCTAGATGCATTCACTTAGGAATCTATTCTAAGACAAGAATCTAAGATGCATAAACACAGGATCTTTATACACTATTCACTATAGTCATGTTTGTAACATCAAAACACACAAAAAAGTCATTATCCAACTAGATAAGAAAGCTAAATAAATTATGGCACATTCACAGAACACAATGTTATACAGTATTCAAATGATGGTTAGATCAGATTTAATATGATAGGCAAATATTTCAGTAATAAAATAAATGAAGATGGATATATATGAATACATCCATACAGCATATGGACAGAAAAAAGACCAGAAGGCAAAACATCCAAAAGCTAACTGTGGTTAGTTCTGAACAGTGGAATTATACATGATTTTTATTTTTTAAATTTACACTTAATTTTTTACAATGAACATTTAAATATAATAAGAAAACAACTAAAATAACTCCCCAAACAACAATATAGTCTTCATGAAAATAGTTTCAGAGAGAAGGGGAGTGATAATAACAAAAAGGATTTATGTGAGTTAGTTAAGAATTTTATTCAGTTACAACTAGCCCCAAATACTAGTAGCTTTAAGAGAATACTGTCCTAGAACATGAATTTCAGATGTAGGCAGTCCATAGCTATTATGATATCACTAGGAACACAGGCTTCTTTGATTTTGGTTCTACCTTCCAACAGACTGGCTCCCGTCCTCAAGTTTGATTTCCAGTCACCATATTATTGTTGTTGCACTAGCTCTTCTTTCCAAGTTCTAAGTAGCAGGAAGGAAGAAAAGGCAAGATGAGCACTGCCATGCTCAACAGCGTAGGGGCTCTGTGTATAAGATGACAGAGCAATATAGATACTGGGTAGCCGGCCTTACTTTAAGATTTTAATAACAACTCTGCCACTTAACAGCAGGTTGACTTTAACAAAGGCTAGCATGTCAGTGACAACAAGGAGGCCTCCAGAACCTTCTCAGTACAGTGCCATATACAACCACTGTCATCACCTGTGCTTGGTGATGAATCCCATTTGCCATTCCAAGCCTCTGTTACCTCCTGTGCTTTTGTTTCCTCCCCCTTTAAAATAGGCATATTGAAAATTCACTGCCTTTTATGATTGTAGTGAGGATAATATGATTTTATAGTTGTGAAGGTCTTTTTGAAAGGCTTAGTATGCTATGCAAATGTAATTTTTAAAGACTTATGGCAGCCAATGGGAATTAAGGGCTCACTACATGCTATTAATAGTCACTGCTAAACTCTGAACTCCTTATGTGCAGAATTTCATTTAATCTGGGGAATGAGACATTATGAGTGTCCCCATTTTACAGGTACAGATATTGAGAGACAAAGAAATTTACACCCAAGTTATCTGCCTCTTGATTCCATGACATTTGTTCTCAATCTTAAGTGTGCTTAAGAATCACAGTAAGCCTGTTAAAAATGTAGATGTCTAGGATCAGAAATTAGATTCTGCTGCAGGTGGCCTGCAAATTACAGTTAATCGCTCAGTTCTACCTATTCTAAACTCTTAATTATCCAGCAATGTGGCAAAGAACATGTTCCTCAGACAGAGCTCTTCAGACTCCTGAATTCTACTCTGACTTTTCCTTGGTCTTCTCTGATAGGGAGACTATAGCCCTTTTGGGTAGAAAATGCCCTTTTGGCAAGAAAAACTTGCCAGTTATTTGGGAGGCTTTGTCATCTTCCATGGAAAAAGGTCACTAATTTCTGAAGCTACCTCCTGTACAGTAGTATGAGGATCCTCAGAGATAAGAAGACTTGGGCCAATAGGTTTGACTTTGTTGGTTGGATTTTCACTATTTTCCAAAGAGAAAATCTTTGAGACCAAGCATAAGGGCTGATTTGCCAATGGGAGTTAGTTTCCAGCAAGATCAAGAGTGTCTACCACACACCTGACTTTTGAACT
Source organism: Rhinopithecus roxellana (assembly GCF_007565055.1). Taxonomy (NCBI): domain Eukaryota; kingdom Metazoa; phylum Chordata; class Mammalia; order Primates; family Cercopithecidae; genus Rhinopithecus; species Rhinopithecus roxellana. Next base: position 129,135,292 of record NC_044559.1, on the reverse strand, counting down.
TTCCTCTTGGCCCACTAATAGCAGAGGTGCAATGAGGAGATCTTCATTTGGCAATGGATAGACTCCCAAAACAGAAAGCATGGCCATGTCATTCTTTATTAAGTCATTGGTTAAATTTGTCATTAAAACCATTTGGGCCTGGAGTTATCTTCATGGGCTGATAATGAACTCTGCATTCAATTTCTTTAATAGATATACGGTCCTTCAGGTTATTCACTTCTTCTTTAGTTCCTAAGCTTTTTTCGAAAAGATACATTACACCTCCTTCAAACCTCTACTTTAAGTTCTGGGGTACATGTGCAGAACATGGAGGTTTGTTACATAGGTATACACGTGCCATGGTGGTTTGCTGCACCCATCAGCCCATCACCTACATTAGGTATTTCTCCTAATGCTATCCCTCCCCTCCCCCCACACCCCCCGACAGGCCCCAGTGTGTAATGTTCCCCTCCCTGTGTCCATGTGTTCTCATTGTTCAGCTTCCACTTACGAGTGAGAACATGCACAAACCTCTACTTTTAATCTTTGTGGCCATCACATAACCAAAGTGTTATTCATCGCTTGACTATGAATTCTTCCCATAACCTTCTAGGCCTTCTGCTTGGTAAACAGAAAAAATTAGCTCCTTTATACATTTCTTTCTTCATTCATTCAGCAAAGATTTGAACCATATTCTGAATTCTAAGACCTGCAATAGAGGTTGTGGATTCAAAGATGAGTAAGACAGTATCCTTGGGTTCAAGTAAATTTCTTTTAAGAGGGAGTAATAGCAATCAAATGCTTGACTGTGCTGCAGTGGGATATGTGTAATAGTTGTGTGATGGGTAGTGCACAGAAAGAGGAAACAAGGAACCATTAATTCTGCCAAGGGGAAATCAGGGAAGTCTTCTAAGAAGAAATGGCATTTTATTTGGGCCTTGAACGATAAGGAGAATTTTATTTGGCAAAGAGGAGTCTTGTCATGTGAATTGTCATGGGAGGTTTGGGGGAACAAGCCGTTTCAACTTCTCCTAGGGTAAGAACTTTTATTTTAGGAATGTATTGTTTTCTTTTGATTGGGAAACCCAAAATCTGAATGGTAAATTTAAAAGTTACATTGCTTTAGTTATCACAGTTCTTCTAATTGTGTGTTTCTCAGATGAACATGACATGCCTCTACAATCTTGCTACACAGTGGATTTTATGTTAAATTATTGCTTCCTGGTGATTCTCAGAGTTTTATAACCCATTTTTATTTAAATTATTTTCATAGTTGTAATAATAAATAAATATCTTATTCAAAGAAAATGCAGCCTTTGAAATGGTTCTTAATTTGAATTTGACATTCTAGTAACAAAGCAAGAATAACCACTTGTAGATGGAGAGCAAGAGCGAGAGTGAGAGTGAGAGAGCGAATGAATCACAAACACCTGTAAAGTGTAACTATTAGTTTCAAATAGGATATTATTGACTTTGTCCTAAAACCAATTGATTGTGATTATTCTAAATTTTATCTTGAGTATGTTGACCATGTCAGACCAACTTCAATTCCTATATCCAGATTCAACTGGATCCATTGTACTTTGATTCTACCATGAAAAGCGATGCCTTTGTGTGAATTCATGAACACTTCTTTCCCTTCTTGGTTAACTGTGTTTAGATCTTTATCATATAAGACCTGAATTTATGTTCGTTGTTGAAACTGCTGCTGGTTTCTTTTGCTCTTTTGCTCTTACACACCCATGTTGGCCTCTAAGAACAACTTGCTATCATTCAGGAGCTTGTAAACTCATTGCTTTAATTACTTAGTGGAGGCTCTTTGGAAGTTAGGGCCATTTGTTTCTAATTTTCAGTTAAAGGAACCTAATGATTTCTATTTTAAGAATAAACACTGTCTACTTGCTTATTATGTTTTGATACTAAAATATAGCTATAATTGTTCTGTGGCATTGTCAGTTATTTAAGTAATTCCTGAGTATTTAGGTAAAGCCTGGATGGCTTGGAACTACTCTAACATGGTAAAATGTGTCATCAATGTTTTGCTCTAAGAGTATCCTGTAATGCATATGCTCAATTTGAGAAACAAAATATATTATAATTTTAGGTTTCAAAACATAAATCCTTAACATATTTACTGGATACTGCATGCTGCGCACAGTGCCAGGCTCTTAAGTGACTGCGGTAGACTGTAGACAGATCAGACTTCTTGTTCTCATGAAGCTTGGAATCTAGTAGGATGCTCATTCATTGACCTATGAACACATACTGTGTTGTGTGCCAGGAACCGTGATAGATCCTGTGCTTTGCCCCACAGGTCAAGGCACTAACATAATATGGTGTCTGGTACGTAGTTGGCCCACAACTCATGGTAAAAGTAACCTTTCCATTCTCTTTAACAAGTTACATCATTACATATTAAGGAAGAATGTGAAAAAAATTAATCATAGTATCAGAGATTGCTTTTTGCTCACAAAAATCCACATTTTCTCCTGCTTTTGGGGAGCAAAGCTAGACTTCATTTCATTCTCCTTTACAGTTAGGAGAAGTCATGTGAGTGTGTCACACTTGTGTAAGATATGGCCACATGAGTGTGTTTCAGCCAATGAAATGTTTGTGGAAGTGCTGCGTGGCAGTTCATGACCAACGCTTTTGAGAAATGACTGTGCCTCTTCCACATTCTTTCCCTTTCCACTGGCCTGATGCAAATGAGAGGACTTGATAGGAGAAGGCAGAGCCACAAAAATCACACCTGGAGGAAACTGCCTGCATTGGCGTTTTGAGTAACAAAGATGTAAACTTCTATTGTGTTGGTCCACTGAAATTTTGGGACTTATTTGTTACAGCAGCTTGTATAATCCTTATTAATGCAGTAACAGGATAGTTATAAGATGGATCATTATTATAAAAATTATGACAAATTATCAAGGCATATTCCAAAAAATATTATCATTTGGCAATGATAATACATGTCATTCAAAAGCTGAAGTTTCTCATTGTCACCTTGCGGGGGTATATTGGCAGATATTATTATTGCCATTTAAAATATAAACACTGGGGTTCACGTAAGTCATATGAGCTGCCAAAATTTGCAAGCCCGAACTGCAGAGGAGCTAGTAGCACCAGCATCTAGGTATTCTGTTTCTTAGTTCTATCCGTCCACCCCATTATACCACCTCCATGATATTTATGTCTAAAATTATTATAATTGTTTGTTTCTAAATTTTGTCTACTTGCTTACCTTGCCTATCTTCCACCAGTAGATTATAGTGTCCGTGACCTAAGACTTTGCTATGTGTCAGGCAATAGCCTTACATATCCTCACACAGGGATACACTGCCGTATCCCTAGCTACCAGGATATTGCCTGGCACATGGTAGAATCTCAGTAAATAGTTGTGTCATGTAAGAAGGCATGAGTCCATGACCAGAAAATAACTTTTCAAGTCAGGTATTTTGTAATGCAAATTAAGTGTGAGTCTTATGCATTTTTGTGAAAGAAGGAGGGAAGGAAGGAATAAAAGAAAGATGGATTATATATGTGGAATATATGCTCTTGAGGGGGTTGGGAGAAGAGGAAGGCAGAGGGTGAGGGATTGAGGTGGGGAGGGGCAAATAATTTCTCATTCTTAACTAATTTTTTAAACAACTGATTGCTGTTTGCAGATGTGTTGGCCTAAAACGATCATAATCATTGTTAGCTTATAATACATAAACAGGTCACTTAAATAGGTCTCTTCTAATAGAAGAGAAGGCCATTATACAGATTCATAAAAATTGATAAAGATTTGAAAACTACTCATGGGGTCAGTAATCTCCCATTAAAAGTTCATATGCCAAGAAAAACAAGCCTCCTAAATTATTACTGTGAAAATTTTCAAACCTACAGAAAAGTTGGAAGAATAGTACATTAAACATACATATATTCTCTACCTCAATTCACTGTTAATATTGGGCCATATTTGCCATTTCTCTATGTCTCTGAGTCTGCCTGTGTATTATATATATCATTTTATTTTATTGTATTGTATTTTATTTTTGAGATGAAGTTTCATTCTTGTCGCCCAGGCTGGAGTGCAGTGGCGCGTTCTCAGTTCACTGCAACCTCTGCCTCCCCAGTTCAAGCGATTCTCCCATCTCAGCCTCCCGAATAGCTGGAAATACAGGCATGTGCCACCATGCCCAGCTAATTTTGTATTTTTGGTAAAGATGGGGTTTCTTCATGTTGCCCAGGTTGGTCTTGAACTCCTGACCTCAGATGATCCACCTGCCTTGGCCTCCCAAAGTGCTGGGATTACAGGCATGAGTCACTGCTCCTGGCATATAGATACCATTTTAAATGAGACATGTAAATAAATTACAGACACCATCACACTTCATCCCTCAATACTTTGGCATGGGTCTCCTATGCATAAGGGCATTTTCCTGTGAAACAATAATACCATTATCATACCTAAGAAAATTAACATTAATTCAACATTGTTACTTAATTATGTGAGGTCCATAGTAAAAAAATTCCCCAATTTTTCCAATGGTGTCTCTTGTAACTCTTTTTGTTTTGATCCAGTGTTTAATCAAAGTTTATACTTTGCATTTGATGGTTAAGGCTTTTAAGACTTTTCCAATCTAGGGCGATGATTCTCAAAGGTGGGCCCCAGACCAGCAGTATCACATCACTGGGGTCTCTGGGGGTCAATCCAGCTATCTTTGTTGAAAGAGGCCCTCCAGGTGATTCTGACGAAACTGAAGAACGATTGATCTACAGCATACTTCCCACCTTTCCTGCTTTTCATGACATTTCATTTTTATCAAAAGCCCAGGTCAATTTCATTTTAGAATGTCCCACATTCTGAATTTTTCTGAACATTCCCTCATGGTTTGATACAAGTTTAACATTTTGGCAGGCATAGGTGATATTGGGCATATTTACTACATCATGTTATGAGGCACGTGATATTTAATGATCCCTTTGTCCTTACTTAGTGATACTAAGATTGAGCATTTGGCTAACGTGGTCACCACCAGATGGATCCCCTCTAAAGGCTATGTTCCTCTCTATAATTAATAAGTGACCTAAAGACTGTGTGAATATTTTCTTCCCCAATAAAGTTTCACCCAATAGTTGTAACAGCCATTGATAATACTTGCCTGAATTACTATGTTGGCATATGGTAATTTTTCTAATTTTGTCACTCCTTCTATGTTAATTAGCTGTCATTCTTTAAATAAGAGTTTTCGTTCTTCCCTCGCATTTATTTGTATTTATATTTGTTTAAATATTATGATGGACTCATACTTATTAAAAAATTCAATGTATCAAATAATTACTATCATCATTCATTCCGATATTCAAATGGTGCCAAATTTGGCCACAGAAGAGCTTCTTCAAACTTCCTTCTGTGCTCTTTCCCTGCTTTCTGGCACAGCAAGATGTTCTAGGCTCACTGTGTTCATTTCCTGCCCCACAACATGAATCAGCCATTTCTCCCAGTAGCCCTTGTTATTTTGGAAACCAGTATGTGGATGCTAGATGTCCTGCACACGTGCATGACTTGAGCACATGCGGGCACACACAGTCATATGTGTATATTTTAATCGTAATTTCTTACAGATCCCTCAATTCAAACTTACAGAGCTGTTGTCAGCTTCTTCGTATCCTTATCCTTTCTTTCTTCTGCTACCTTGCTTTCTAGGGCTGCTGTAACAAAATATGATAAACTGAGTAGCTTAAAACAACACAAAATTATCTTACTGCTCCATAGGTCAGAAGTCTGACCTCAGTCTTCATTGAGCTAAAATTCAGGTGTCAGTGGGCTTGCACTTCTTTCTGGAGGTCCAAGGGAAAATTTTTTTTCTTGCCTTTTCCAGCTTCTGGAAGCCATACATATCCCTTGGCTCCTGGCTCCTTCCTCCATTTTCAGAGCCAGTGACATTGACCTCTCTAACCACTTTTCCATCATCACATCTCCCTCTCTGATGACAGTCTTAAAAGCTTCTTTTTAAAGGAGTGATGTGATTAGATTGAGCCCACCAAGGTAGTCCAGGATAATATCCCCATCTGCAAAGCCTCTCTTTCCATGTCAGGTAACATATTCACAGGTTCCAGGGATTCGAGTGTGGACATCTGGAGTTATTCTGCCTACCTACCTCATCTTCCCTTATTCTTAGTTTTATTTCTCTTCTCTCTGAAAATCTTGACTTTTAACAACCTCAGTATATTTATACATTTTCTCTGTTCTACAATATACACAGAATAATTTGAGAAGGATAATAGCAATAACACTAGCAGCGATAAGCCTGCTAAGTGAAAGCTCCAGATTTCTTTGTAGTTTTCTGTTACTCAGAATACATTCCGGCACGTAGTTGAAGTACTGTGTTACAAAATTACTTTAATTAATTTCTTTGTATAGTTGTACTACAGATTTAATATACAATTAGGTTCATTTTTTTCTGTTTATATTCAGACTTAGAGTTCATATTTTTCCATCCTTTTCAATTTATTTTATTTTTTCAGCATGTAAACTATACAACGATAAAAAGAGACATATTCAGAGAAGTCCCTGTCCCGTCCGTATCCCCTTTACCCTATTTCTACCCACCTACTACACATTGTCATTCTTACTCTCTCGTTTATCCTTCCCACATTCTTTTTGGAAAACATAAATGGACATACGTATATGGTTATTTTAACCTTGTTTTTTCTTCATTCTTACCAAAAAGTACCTGAGTTTATTCATTTTTTTTTTTGCTTATTGCATTTTTACTTAACAAGATATCTTGCATATATATGTATATTTATATACAGTTATATATATATGTATATATCTATATACACGCATATACAGTAGTATATCCTGGGAATCACTGTATATTAGGTAGTCATGGAAATCTTGAAAGGAGTAATTATTAAATTCTTAAATACATCTTCGGTATTGTTGAACTTGTTACAGCTCTGTATAATATTTGTGACTTAGCACAACTATAAAAAGGCATGCAATGAGAGAAAATGTCTTGTATGCCTTCTGCCCACCTCTTCCCTCCCTGAGGCAGAGCTAATTTTTTTCCTATGTTTGCATAACATTTTGTATATTAAAGTATTATGGCAACTTTTATTACAGTTATTTTTATTTGACAAACCATCTCCCTTTCTGGCCTGCTAGTTCCTCAAATGTACAAAGAATCTCTCTCTCCTTTTCTTTCTTTTTAGAAGTGGGAGTGAGTAGCAATGATTATGCCTGGCATATGGTGTTTCTCCATTTACTTATTTTACCTGAAATTCCATTAGAGATTTAGTCAGTCTATTTTTATAATAGTGTCTATTTTAAAAAAGGTATAACATCCTAACACGTATTAACATATCAGAGACTAGCCACTTCTTAGAAAAGGCATGAAAGGTCAGATGAGAAAAAAGGACAGTGGTGTTTGGATTCTGTCTTTGATAGAAACCCCAAGGAAGGCAAGAGGGGGTACAAGCTTTGTAGATACTCTAGGAAGAAGAGAGAATGAATCAAGGAAAGGGAAAGAGGAGACAGAAAGAAAAAGGGCTATATCATGATGTCCACGATGTGAGTTACTCACAGCACAGGAAATCCACCTAGATGATAATAGGAGTGATGTTCATTAGGAAAGAAATAACCCCAAGGAGTTTTTTTTTCTACATGCTAAGAAGCTGAGGCCCAGAGAGATGGAACAGGTTTCCCAGGGCAATAGCACTAGGAACTGGAACAGCAGACTTTTGAGTCCACCACACCCACCCTGAGTTGAGGTGATCTTTCTTGTGATCCCGAGAGGGAACCTTTGAAATCAAGCAGGCACCCCCACTTGCCTGGGGGTGGGCAGAGGGCCTGAGCAATCTCTCCTTTTAGAGCGCTTTGTAGCTGGGCCACTCATCTCAAGATTGAAATATACCATCTCCATCTTTCCTGACCTCCTTCAGTCAAGTCAGCTGTATTTGTGGAGGTGCATTGTTCAGTCTCAGAGCATTGTTTAAATTTAAAATCAATAGAGAAAAGTGAGCCAGCGAGAGGCACAGACTGATTAAGTGCTGTCTGTATGAAGAGGTTTATCCTCTGCCACATTTCCGTTGAAAGCCTGAGAAACATGAAGAGGATGGAGCAAAGTGAAAACAGATTAAAAATTATGTCAGGTACCAAAATGCAGTAAAGCAACTGCATCTTTGACAGGTAATTAAGAATTGGGTGACTTTGAGTTCTGATTTGGCATAATGATGTCAACATGTTCACACACACACATTCCTTGTATACACATAACACACACAAGATATACACACAAAGTAGACACACAACATGTACTGTGTGTATTGTATAACACAACTTACATAAAGACACACAGAAGACACAACAATACACTCACAAACACCCACATGTCCACATTCACAAAACACCCACATGCACACAAAACATGGAACACACATTAGTGTCTGCACACATGTGCACACATGTGAAGTTGAACTTGAGCAACACAATAAAGATGTAACTTTTCCATCTCCCAATTCATTCTACATTTTTATTTTGATAAAAGATAGCAATAGAGGGGGGAAATCTCTTCATCAGAAAATACAGTGAAAAAAATTCCCAAGACATTGTCATGTATTACTGGTTATTTTTGGTGGTTAAGAGAATTATTTGAAAACAAAGAAGCCTTTCACAAAGCCTCTAAAATACAAAAGATTTAATAACATTTACATCTGTGTATCAGCCATGTCTGTAATGCAAGTCATGAATAACACATAAACCAGAGCACGGAAAGAACAGAAGTGCTCACACATCATTTAAAATCCAACCCACCCCATCGTCGGTGGAATCAAATACACAGCAGGGGCAGTTCCAGTTGCTACACACACAATAGAGTCATTGGAAATGAAAACATATTAATTATATTCCTTAAGGTTAGGAGAGAAATAGCAGGATTCACTAAACCTTTCTAACTTCTCTGTTGAAAATTTGTACCAAAGAGTACATCCTGGGTTGCCTCTTTATTTTTGCTAAGAAACTGCAGAATGAGCCTGTGTATTTGTCCTGTTTTACTGTTTATTCGAGTCTGCACTTGGGGCTCAGACTTGCCTCATTGTTGTGCTGAAAATGGAAGAAAGTTGGCTTGGAAAGATGGATCTTTGTTACGACAGAGTAACTTGCAAAAAAAATTACTTGTTTTAAATGCTTGACAATACCTGCACAAGTCCCAGTGGTATATGTGGAAATTCATGCTGCGATGAAATGAGTCGTGTAGTATCCAGACCTAGAGCCCGTGGAGCAACATGTTTGACCATGAAGGAAATCATTCCTTAATCTGATTTGGATAATTGTCTGTGGCCCAAATTTGGAATTGTATGTTCCTAGGTCCATTCATTTGACTCCTGTGTATATCCAGGGATCTCCTAGGCTGGTGAGAGATTGTCAGACTCTGCTAGGAGGCAACCTCTGGTGCCCAATAGAGAAGGGTGAGGCCAGGAATGGTGGCTCACACCTGTAATCCAAGCATTTTGGGAGGCTGAGTTGGGTGGGTTACTTGAGGTCAGGAGGTCAGGTCTAGCCTGGCCAACATGCCGAAACCTCATCTCTACTAAAAATACCAAAATTAGCCAGGCATGGGGGTGCATGCCTGTGATCCTAGCTACTTGGGAGGCCGAGGCAGGAGAATCACTTGAACCTAGGAAGTGGAGGCTGCAGTGAGCCCAGATAGCCCCACTGCTCCAGCCAGGGTGACAGAGTGAGACTCCATCTTAAAAAAGAGAAGGATAAGTTCAGGGGGAATTGAACCGGTGATTTTTGTGTGAATTCATATTTATTCTTTAAGTCAGTATTGTGTTTTGTTTCCAGGGATAAGAAGATGTTCACATAATGCTAATGTTAGATTAGCACATTCGTTTGCAGGCTTTTGTTTTGGCATTTATTTCTCCTTCTTCTTCTGTTCACTGTTTCCCCTTCTACCGCTAGGCCTCCTTCTGATGGTGTCAGAACATTGCTGCCAGTCCAGAGTAGTTTAAAATGAGTTCTGTAAATGTCATGGAACCCCTGCCTCTGCCTCCCCTATGTGTCTCATTTCAGTGTGAAATTCCAAGCACTTCCCAGTCCTTACTGCTGCAAAAGGTTAATAGTCGTCTTTTTTTTATGTACTGTAAATGCTCAATTCCTAAGGATAGTGTTTCAGGGCAAGTTGAGTGTAATTGCTAAATAATATAGTCGTTCTCTTTTTAAATGAGTAGCACTTGCATGGTTCCAGATGCTCCTGCATGCATTTGTGTGCATGTATACATGCATGCTTGTACATGTGTGCACGTGTGTGTGTGTGTGTGTGTGTGTGTGTGTGTAGGCAGGCATGGGTGAGGCCTCCCCTTGGAGGAAGTCACAGCCATCCCATAGGAGTTTGCACATTTACACCTTTGGGTTTTAAATGTTGTGCCGCATCCTGGGCTTTTAGGTGCTGCAGATTATGTATAATAGATGACCTGCATTTACAGAGATGTGTGCTATACAGATGTAAATGTTATTATAGCTTTTATATTTTATGTTCTTGTTGAAAGATCATTTTGTCTTTGAATAATATGGCCGTCCAATTTTTTTTGGAGGGGAGGGGGTTATCTTTAAAAGAGAATATGAAATGGATATTGCACATCATATATTTCTTAAAAGTAATTTGAAATTTTAGGGTCTGGGATTGGGGCTGACTGATACACTGCCGTGATGAGATATAACCCCTGGAAAATAACAGCACCAGCACATGCCTGCATCTGTCTAACCTCATAATTCACTTTCACATTGGATTATGGATGTCTGCGTTCAGTGAGTCTATCTTCCCTTTAGGTATTATTTCAGCCCTTTGAGATAATAAGGAAAGTTTAATTGCGTTGTTAATTGATTTTTTGCACAACATTATTACCTTGATTGATTGCAGAGTTGATGAAAATGTTAGACACAGGCAGCGTGGAGTATCAGCCAGGCAAGGAGTGGGAGCCTTGTGGAGAATAGATAACCTTGATGTTAAGAGCTATATCCTTCAGATATGTCTTCCCTTGACATATTGATGGCCCTTGAAAAGGGAAAAGCTGATTGTATGCAGAATGCAATCATTAAACCCACTTCAGCTCGCTGTTGATTAATTTGTTTTTTCCTGAAGGATCTAGTTATAGGGAAGGCCTCACTTGTACCAACTACAGCCATTTTCCAGGTTCCAGACTATGCTTAACCCTCTAGGTGAAGGAAAGTGAGGAGGGTGGCTTGACTGAGACGGGAAGATTATCTTAGGGTGCACAGAGTGTGTGCTTAAGACTTACAAGGTGTCTCCATGCTCAGGAACACTCTATGTCCTTCACCATGCTGATTTTCCTGAAATTATTGATTCTTTAAAATGCCAATAGCAAGGAACCCTTCACTAAGACCTGGTATAGGATGAAACTGTCATTTGGGGATTCTCAGGAAGGTGTTCACCAGTCCAGTGGTATCAGAGGAGACATGGCACTCAGGAGCTTTTATTATACATTAGGTAAAACCCTGCATGAGATTGCCCCCATGATTGGAGAATTTAGTTGTTATTGGGGTGTGCTCGTGTGTGTGTGTGTGTGTGTGTGTGTGTGTGTGTGTGTGTGTGTGTAGAGGGTGATAATAAGAAGGGATTTCTGCAGACAGTTTCTTATATTTTCAATTACTCCTCTCCCTGGCCTTATATGACACTTTCTTAGAAAAGTTTATTGAAAGCCATCATCATTTTTTTCTGAGTCCAGGGCCATCTTCATGGTAGCAAAAATCAGATTGATGGATCAGTTGGTTTACTGATTGATTGATAGGACTTCTGTCCTGTTTCCCTCCCCTCAACTCACATCACTTCATTCGCTGCTGCCCAACCCTGCACAGAGACTCAGTGGCCTGACTTTATGGGCAAAGAAGTTGCCCCTCTGGAAGAATGCAAGCTCTTACACATGCAGTACTCCTGGATAGCCTCATCTTCTAGGGAGAACGGATTGCTTCCCCTGCCACCCCCTCGCCAGCTTCCATGCTTATTACTCATGGAACATTCTGGCTTATTTTGCCTTCTTCTTTCCTTTGTGGCTGTACCCAATATTCATTCAAACAAAATTTCAATTGTATAGCATTGCTGGAGGCCTACCAATAGTTACATCACCTTCCTGGAGTCCTGAGCCCCCAGGGAGAGGTCATGTGGACTTCTCCCTGCACCACAGAGCACCCTGTAGATGGAATTCTCTGTGTGATGCTAAGCACAGTTTCTCCTCAGGCTGCCCCACCCCCTGCATTATGAGTCTTTCTTCTCCTGAACTCACCAATGGTGCTCAGGGAGTCTAATATCCATAGAGTCTTGGCCCTCAATTACCGTAATGGCTTATAATGAGATTTTGGCCAAGTAGCAGGTAGCAGGTTATTACTTCCTGCTCAGCGTGGGCAATGTCTACGCTGTTGATTTGTGTTGCCGAATGTAGCTTAGAGCTGGGCATCAAACTGTCGGAGCCAGATGTATTCTATTAGGTGCGAGGCTCACATTGGCCCATAGGCAGTTTTTTTCTCCCCCAATATGGAAGCATGTTAACTTACCACAGGGTGAATCCTGACAAATTCAAGCCAGCCAAATAAAAGGGGTAAAAAAAAGATCCCAAGTCATCCAAGTAGTACATTCTAGGGACAGATAACACCTGGTACCACCCACTGTCAGCAGTGTCTCTCTGACTGGGGCGTTCTATTGATAGGCAAAAAACACACCCATCTTAATATTGCTGGAAAGACTCTGGTGCCTTCATTAAGTTTTAATGAGCCTGACCCTAATGAAAGCCCTTATAACATGCTCTTCTACTATTTTCCTTGTCTTTATCTTGGGCAGAAAAAAAATGTACAGAGGTTCATATAACTCTTATAACCTGCTTTCTACTATTAATTCTTCCTTAACCTACAGTTTCTTGCACTAACATACATACACATGTACATGCACACACACACACACACACACACACACACAGTTTTTCCTCAAAGCAGGTTAGAGGGTGGGGAGTTGAAGATTGGGAAATTATGAACATATTTTACCATTTGGCACTGGGATGAGCTAGTGTCCAAGAATTATGCTGTGCTTTCTGCAACAACAGACTCATTTTTTGTAAAGCAAACTTCTTTCGGTTAGATTATATATCATCAGATTCCCTTTGTTTTCTTTTTAGAGAAAGCAATTTAGGGTGTGCTGGAATTAGGAAAGATGATGGTAATATCAGTACAGGAAGAGTTTGTTTGGGTTCTAATGAAGGGTAGGTGGAGGCTGGACCAATGGGCCCAAGTAAGGAAGGCCTTTTCCCCAATCCTTGCAGGGTTTGAATTATGACAAACCCAGTTGTTACAGGGTCTGCTTAATTTTTATTTGAAAGGATTTTTTTTTTTTTTTTTTTTTTTTTTGGACCTTAAAGAATTAGGAAAACAATAAAGCACCTTGTCTTTATTTTCAATGACTCTCAAGAAATTTCAGCCTGTAGAACCGGACAGAACTGTGGATGTTCCCTGCTTTTGATGTAAGCTCTCTAATAGGAACAGATCTGAAGCCCAAAAGCAAATTTCTGCTTGAGAGAAAAGCCAAAATTCCCAATCAGACTCTGCAGGAGGACCCCCACTGCTCAGATTTCTTCATACAAGATTCTGTCAGTTTTGGGGGAGTCTAAAGACTTTATGTGAAATTTTTCCTGCAAGTTATTTTTTGGTTATAGTTCATAAATGATGGTTCAGATCTATTCTACTTATCCAAAGAAACTGTTTTCTTCTTTTTTCCTGTTAATGTAATTGCACATCACTAAAATTTGAATGTTTATGGTTTTTGTTTTAGATAAAGAGCTGAAACAACCTTTTATTATTATTTAGGTACCATTAGTTTTCAGACTGCTATTGGGGATAAAATAAAACCTCCATTTACCAAAACTCAAGACATTAGAACCCTCAGTTAACCAGATGTTTTAAATCTCTGGTTTTAGGTAGTCTTGATTTTACAAGAATAAAAACTAATGTCATGAGTTTTACTTTTTAAGAAGAAATAAGGGCCCCTCTTTAGGTTGTTCTAAAACAGTGTTTCTTAAAGATGGTCCCTCAGGATCGGCATCACCTGGGAACTCGCAAAAATGCATACTCTTGGCCCCAACTCAGATCCACGGAATCAGAAACTCCGGGGAATGGGGCTTGGCAAACTGTGTTTTAACAGGCCTTCTCAGTGATTCTGACTTGCATGGGCAAGTCGTGGAACCACTGTCCCAGGGCTAACCCACACATTTCTACCTATAACTGTCCAGGGATGTATAATAAATGCTGGGGTTCAGAATAAGTATGCTGAGATCTCTTCATCTATTCCACAATTTTAAAAAAACGTACTGCATACCTACTATGCCATAGCTTTACGATGCATGGGTGAAAAGCTGTCGTTTTCGATTTTTTGGAGCTCATATAAGCAGGAGATCCTAAGATCTTGAGAAATGTTCAATCCGCAGCCTTCTCACCCCAGCTAAACTCCTAACTGTACTATCCTCACTAAAGGCAGTCAAAGAAATACTCAGTTGTGGTCACTATGATTACCTAGTAAGACAGTGAAATTGACTTTGGTTTTAGTGTCTTATGCGTGAAATTCAAAAAGGTTTCTAGCTAACCATGAGTTAATGAGATAACTTACTTAACAAGGACCCAACATTCCCCTAGTGGCTAGTCACGTGACTGTTATATTAGGAAAGTTAAGAAGATGTGTGAGGGCCATTTTATACTTGCCTCACTGATCACTTGAGAGGCCTCTCGGCTGAAATGGAGAATAACACCTGGACCCAGCTCTGGTTTCCCCTGCTTTGAAGGCCAGTAACTCCAGTTTGTGTTTACTCCTTCCCTGATGGAATCCACTCATGTATTTTTATCCTATAAAATTCTAATTTAAAATGCCATTCCCTAGAATGTTATACCTTTTATTGCTGTTTTTTGTTTTTTGTTTTTTTTAATAATGATATGTTTGAAATCTCTAGAAGCCCACAAATACCTCTTTCTCCTAAAGGGAGGTGATCATTCGTTGTTCCAGGCATGAAAATAGTTACTTGACCCGTGTACCAGAGACCAATGATGGTGATCAGATGAGGATCAAACAGCAGCTGGAATTATTGTCATATTTTTATTTGAGTAGCTTCTGCCTCTCTTTTTTGATGACACTGGGACCAGGTATCCTAAGAGGGAAGGCAATGGCTGGGTAGATTTGCAGGAAGGGGGAGCATTAAAAGAAGATAACTTTGTGTGTATTGATCCATTTTTCATGTTTATTTATTTTTATGGTTTTTACTTTTTTGACTGTCAAATGATGGCAGCTCCATGCCATCGGATGGCATATCTTTTTGAACTTTCATGGTAAAAATGACTTTTCCCCTAAGAAATGCAGGAAACCTTTGTTTATTATTTTGAATGCTTATTTACATTTGTGGAGGTGATATGCAAAAATCCCCAATCTCTGAGCCTGGAAGATTAACTAGAACAATTGATGGTAAAGAAAATCAGTCCCTGAAATTGAGGCAAGAAGAACCCCAAAATGGGGGACAAGGAGTGTCTGATAGCCCTATTCCTGAAAGCCTTCAGCGCAGATTGACCAAACATGACATATTGATCATTCAGAAACCTATAATTGGTGACCAAAAGCACACTGTAGCTTTAATGACTCTCCCTGAATAGTTGCCGCCATTTATTTTTTTTTTTTAAAAGCAAGCGGCTGCTTTCCTAAATTCATGCTGCCCTCTAGTGGTGATGCTCCCGACTTCAGCTGGAAGGTGGAAAGGATGAAGGTAGAGATAATGGCGGGAATCGAGGAGGTGGTGACGGGGTGGCTTTTTCCTTTCTTTCTTTTTTCTTTCCTGTCTGAAAGATGTCTGAGTTCCTCACTCAAACATTGAGAAAGAAACGTGAGGCCAGAGTACTTGACCACTGTCCATTTTGACTGACAGCCTGGTTGATGTGACATCCATCACGGAGCCGCACTGAAGGGCACTTCACAAATCTGAACGGTTTCGCATCCCATCTCGGCGTGCACTTTGGAATCCAGCCCATCTCAAATCCATTAAGCCCTACTTAGAATACAGACATAGGAGAGAGGGGAAACACACTCACACCAAACTAGTCTTGCAGTTCAAGTTTCTCTCTAAGAAAAAGCAAGTAGGAATGAGCTTATTAAGTAAGGATGTGGGTGATCTTTGATGTTCTCTGGAGACCCCTGGTTCCTGTGAACAGGACTGAACAAATAAATAATGAATTTGAAAAATAAGCGGAAAAGCAAAATTTATATTCCTGTCGCCAAGGCTGTGTCTTATAATTCAGGGATATTTCCGGGCTAGATAGAGTTGTATGGGTGCCTGGTCTGGTTCTGTCACCTTCCAAAAGCCAGTTGGAACCTTATTTTTCTACTCCGTAAAATAAAGGAATTTACCTGAAATGAGGTTCTTTAAATTCTTTCTCAGCTTGAGAATCCTCCAATACAGTTAAAGAAATATTTATAAAGAAAAGTTTACCGTTCTGTATCCAAGCTTACTAGGCAGTACAGCAAATCACAGAGAATCCTTATAGGACAGTGTAAACAATTCATTGTTTAGGCTTCATCTTTGCTTGGACCAAAAAAAAAAAAAAAAAAAAAAAAAAAAAAAAAAGGAACCTGATGCTAAAAAACAAAATTTGGACTGCTGAGAAGATTTAGCAGTTCATTTGGGGGTTGGGGAGGAGAGGGGTTGTTGGAGAAAGGAAATATTTACCATGGAGTTTGACCTCTCATATTTATGATATGTTTCTGTTTGATTGACATACAATGTGTATAGAGGTAGGAGCCAAAAAAGGGAGCTCCCAATAAAGGGGCTAGTGAACCCGCCCTCCAATCTGAGAATCTTCCCTCAGTTTGTACTCACTCGTTACTACCCCCAGTCCAAAAAAATAGGAAATTAAAAGGCATTGACATCTAAGCAAAAGTACATTGTCTGTTTCCTTTCCAGGATTCACATAATGGAAATATTCGCTGCCAGATAATTTTTAATCTGTTAGTCTAATATTTCTTTCATGTGGAGAGGACTGAATGGCCCACCCAGTCTGGATAGAGCCACGGCGCCTGTAACCTGAGTGTGGGGTCCAGGACCCAAGATGGGACAGTAGAGAATGTCACCAAGGATCTGCTCAAAGATGCAGTTATTTCTCAGACTTGGGCCAGCTTTTCCATTTTCCACTGACAGATTATATGACAGACTATATGAAGAACTTGTCCTGCATTTTTTTCTCCTCTCTTTCCTTCCCCACCTTCCCTTCTTCTTCTAAGATGACAAGCCTTGTTTCAGCTGCCCTGGGAGCCCAGGGTGTGTTTTCTAGAGGCTCTGGTTTGTCACACGACAATAAGCCTGCCCACTCTGTGACTGCCTGTGTAGCCTCCCTGGTCTGGGAGGCTAGCCCCACAGCCTCACCTGCTGAACCCCTTCACGACAAATTTTGCAAATATCCCTTCCCTGCTGACCGACTTCCTTCTCCTGTTTTTCCTTCGCTACAAACACGTGAGCGAGACTTGACAAGGCCCTAGCATTTGTCTGAGCAGGCTGTGTAATCTGTCCTTTCCCAGTGGAAAGCCACACTGGATGGATCTGAGCATTGGAGTCAAATACCCTCTTGTCAGAAGGATAGGTTGCCTGGCCTTTTTGTTAGCTTTCTTTCCAGGTATGGTGCATCCTAACCTTTGAATTGTTGCTCCACACTCTAATATTTTGTCTGGCATTTGGTAGAAGACAACATATCAGAACCCCACAGTTTGGACCCTATCATGCACTCGGTATTCACCTTTCTCCTTCATACTCTTTGTGCTAAGAAATGAATAAAAACTAATGTTTACTCTACTTTATGGTAACAGTGCTGGCAGAAATAATCAACCTGGGAAAAAAATGACAGCAACTAATCCTGTACATAATATAATTTATGATGAATGAAAAATGGACCAAAGATTTATATCTTCTTGATATATTGAAAACCACACAAATACATGGGGAGGAATTAGCCTTGATAGAAATAATGAAAACAAAATAAAATTAAAATGAGCTAAAACTACACACAATAAAATTTGTTGACTAAAGTTTAACAGCAGACTCAAGTCTTCTTGTCACAATTTAGATCTGCAATATTTTACTCAAGGAAATGGGGCTTTGTAAAAATAAATGACTCTAAAAGAGATTTAGAAGATGTAATCAGCACAATTTAATATTTGGCCAAAGCTGATTGAGGAATTTAACCTTACTGTAAAAATTACATGATAAAGGATTGATCCCATTGAAGATAAATTCAATAAAATAGAAATGAAAATGTTAAAAATAGAAATGATTTTTGTACTTAAAAATTGATCAAGGAATTAAATTGGCTAAATGGAGTTTGCTGTGAATAATTAATGCTTTCTCAAAGGAAAATTATCAGGCTAGTTTACATGTTTGTATTTATAAACCTGAAGTCAAAGCATCCCTGGAGTCAAAGTTGGAGAATTCAAACGTCTACCAATACAAGACATCAGGGTCAGTGTAGTAGGGTAGGAATACCCCTTGTGGGGTTGTTTTTGTACAATGAAGGTGAAGCAGGAAGCATGGTTTGAAGTGGTCACTGCAGTATTTAGCAAAGGACAGTGTGCAGTACCCCCCCCCCAACCTATGGTGCAAGAGCCCTAACAGAGGTTTAGGGGTTGGCATGCACTGTTGTAATGCAGTACCCCATTCCCACCCAAGATGCAGATGATAAACCGAGACACTTGCCTGAAGTTCATGCTCAGCTAGGTTGGGAAGCAAGTCTCACACTTTTTTTTGCTTTCTCTACCCTCCCCTGGGTAAGGTGGAGAGCCTTTCTTCATTTCATCTCCAACCTGAGGCATCTCAGATGTGCTGCAGATGAAGGGAAAATATACTGGGTGGAGAGAAAGGTCTTTGTCCTCATTCCTCAAAAACTGCTCCCACACAATCCCTTCCCCTAATACCTTTTAAAGTCTCTCTTCTTTATTTTGTCTTAGTATTTAAGTAGCTTACACTGAAGTAGGATGTTGTGCTAGGAGCCTGTCATTTCGCAGGCTCCGCTAAATCCTGTGTGATAGCCACAGCAGAGCTGATAGCACATCACATGGGCTGACCTCAGGGTATTACTCCAGCTACTTCTCAAGATCATAAAACATGGGTGTTTATTCCTTTCCAGTTCCCCGCGTATTCATGGCCGCACTTAACAAAGACTGAGGAATGTGCTTTCTGGGGAATGTCCCTTCCCAGTGTGTGATGTTTACAGCTCTTTAGGCCAGATGATAATGTTCACTGTACTTCTCTCTTTTCATCTAGATGTTGTGATTGCTTTGTTTTTGTGGGAGAAAGTGTTTGGGGTAAAAACAACACCAGGATTTAGGAACTGAGGCCGTTGCCTCCTGTTACTCTTTCTTGTTCAATGAGGCAAATATTTAATCTGTATATATTTTCAGAGTGTTTCAAATGTCTGAAGTCACGCCAGAGGTTAAAAGATAAGTGTCCAGCAATTGATATTCCTTACTTTGTAGATTCTGTATAAATTTTATGTACATGATTATTTTAACGGTATTCATTTATTCAACAAATATTTAGTTGAACATCTCCTCTGTACCAAGTGTAGATGCTCTCCAACTTACAAAGGTTCAACCTATAATTGTTTAATTTTACAAAGTCGTACACATTTGATAGAAGCTGTAACCCCATTGTAAGTGGAAGGGCTTACAACTTCAGATAGTTTCAAGTAATGATGAATTTTTGATTTACAATAATTTCAACTTACAATAGGTTTATTGGGACGTAGCTCCATGGTAAATAAGATGCTTCTGTATGGTTTTAGGTACCGGGTGTTAGAAATTGGGGAGGAGGGAGAATATTGTAGGGGATGACACATTTATGGACATGTATAGAGTCCCATGGAAACACTGTTCTAGAGCCTTCTTCAGTGTACCAGGATGCTCCTGATCACCTTTTCCTCTCTGTCACTGGGCCCATCCACCTCTTCACATCATTGTTATCACCTTTTGCAGGGGTCATGAGGTATCTAGTTCCTTCCTTTCTCATATAGATTACAGAACAGGAGTTCTATGGGGGAACCGTTCATCCCCTGTCTCCATCCTAGTGCTAATTATAACCTCCTCGTATCACAATGGGATTGAGATATGTTTGTGATTCCATAGCTACATTTATAAACTCATGTGAAATAGCATTTAAAATAACGATCCCTAAAGTGATGACTACCAAAACTAACAACAGTGATAATTATTCTGTTTTACAAATATAAATGTATTGGTTCAACCTACACTCTAGTATCAAGTACATTTTTGTAATTTACATGCAGATTCTTTTTTTTTCACCACTAAAATATTAATAACAGACCACTTGCTTTGATGGCTAGGCTTTAGTTCTGTTGAATACGGAGTTATGAGTCTTGGGCTTATGCCAAAGCCAGTGGGACACAGCCTAGTTAGTGGTCAGCACTTCTAGCTGTGAGTATGAAATACAGGTTGCAGGAAAGTTAATGAAAACCCTTTCCTCAGGGATTTTGGGGTCCTCCAGAGGCCCCCTTCTATCCAGGTTATGCTGTGGGGATACAGGCTGGATGAGTTTCAAGGGCTGACTTAGTCTAAATCAATTTTTTTATTGACTAACCTGTTGAATTTGTCTCCTGCATCAGGCAGTGTTGGACCTGGTGTTCTCATCTTCATGAGGAAAACATTGGAAAATGCCAAATCACCTATTTCAGAGCTAAAATGAACCTCTGAGATTATCTGGCCCCTTGCCCTTGTTTTACAAATGGGGAAACCAGCCCAATGAGAGAAAGGGACATGTACATGGTCACGTGACTGTTAGGGCAGGGCTGGATCTAAATGCAGGTCTTTCCCCACTTCGCCTTACTAAATAGACTATTGAACTGCAGCTGGTATTGTGAGGCCGTCCAGGAATCAGGGAGTCCAGGATGCTGGATGAAATGAAAGGATGTGCAAGAATTCCCTTCCCTGGACTGGACTCTCAGGGCCTCCCCCAGCAAAATCTCTGGTACTGACCCTGCAGTCCCAGCCTTACATCCAAGAAAGGAGGCTGATTCCCACCCACTCAGGCAGCCCCAAGGTTATAACTTAATCTGCATAATTAGGACATCCATTCCAGAGGGGGAAAACATGGAAAAGATAAAGGACCTCTTTAAAACAGATTCTTCCTGATAAATTTTTTTCATAATTATAGCTTTAACAGCTTATGATGATGGGAAAGCTGGCTACTTAAGAAAAATTAGAAGTCTCATTTGGCAAGAAAAGAATCCCCCGGGGGACAGTGCCCTGTCATTTTTCAGGGTCTCTCGGAAAGAAACCCCACACAGACAGCTGCACGTCAGCCTGACACAGGGCAAGCCTGTTTTACTTAATATGGCCAAATCCAGATCTTTTAATTAAAAACACTGCATACGCCATTCAATGCGTTGTTCCCCCTCCAGTCCCAAGACGTTGTAGTTTGAGGAGACACAAACAAATGAATACGTTGCAGATGTTCAGAGAAACCATTGCCTACTTGAGTCACAAACCAGCGGGTTCCCAAATTCCAGCCTTGGAGTGCCTCCCCATCAAAATGTTCTTTGCAAGCAAACTGTTCCCTCTGTAATTTTCACAGTTTATGGCAGTTGCCATGGTGGGAGAAGAAGGGCCATGGGGTGGACAAGGGAGAGAGAAACACAATGCCCCCTCACTTAATTTACCAGCAGAGCCTCATATTTTACAAATAAGCTTCTTGATAAATAAAGGCCTGTGGCCACACATGGGACTGTGCTGTTCTGTGCATGTTTGCTTTTCCTGGCTAATTTTATTTATTTATTTTTGAACACAAAAGTCACATATTGGGGGTAATCACATCCCGACGCACAGAGGCAATGCTCGCTTAATTTCAGCCACTGGAGATAGTTTGGGTTTGACAATTTCAGCCGATTCTTACCATCACTAGCCAGAGCACCTTTCTCCCCAGGCGAGTTCCGGCAGCTGGATCTCATTTTCAACTGCCAGGCCATCCCCACGCCTTCCTGGAGCAGCCCACAAATTGAGTGCCGTCCTTTCCGGGAGTTTATTCAAGGTGACAGCTCCTCACACAATGGCCTTCTGATCACCTCAAGTAGCCGAGATATCAGTGGGGTCGGGCGTGCTCCTCCTGCAAATTCCAAATTTAGATTGACTGAGGTTATCCTTAGGCCCCTTGTCCCCACCGCTCCAGCAGAACAGAACTGCCAGGACCTTCGCAGCCGCAGTGAGTTTTGTAATGATGTCTGGGGAGAGATGTTCTGCAGGGGCAGGCAGAGAAGACCCCGAGTGATGGGGAGTGATGTCAGCTTTCGTTAGAGCGGCAGACAGTGTTAGAATATCCTTGGCATAATATGGCGCTGGTATCTGTCAGCATCTCTGTTTTCTGTCACCGCACACAATCCTCGGCCTGTCTACAACCCTGATGGTGTCTTTTCAGATCAGGCTGTTTCCAGCACAGAGACTAGCTCTGCTCTTCACCACACAGCCCCTTTGTTTGAAGTCTGCCCTTTTGTCATTAATGCACTTGATGTCTATTTAAATCTGACAGTGAATGTGGTATCTGTTTTCCTGTCAAGAGATCATTGACAATATTAATACCTCATGTCTTTGCCTCATTTTCCAAGCGCTGACACCTAGCCGCAGTCTCCTGCATTCATCAAACAGCCTTCTCTCACCAGGATGTCTATAAACATTCTTACTTCCAGGCCCAAAGGAAAAAGGGTAGGCCTTAAAAAGGGCTTTTATCAATGCCAGCCAGAAAGAAGGCTCGGGAGTGTGGCACAGAACACATCACAGCCCACGTTCCAGGAGCATCCAGCCTGTTTCTAGGGCGGCACTTGCCGTCCAAGTTGCATCTAGGTGAGCTCTGGAGTTGAAGTTTACCCTGGAGAAAGGGAAGAAAAAAAGCAGTTGAATCCTTGAATGTACTGGAGAGTTTACTGGAGATAGGGCACTCATGGTGGGTGGTGGGTGTGTGTGTGTGTGTGTGTGTGTGTGTGTGTGTGTGTGGCGTGTGTGTGTGTCTGCCTTTCATCCTTTTGCTTAAGAGAAAGATTGTGTTCTTTATGACATCCAACAGACCTATCCGTTCCTTTTTATTAAAATTCATGTTATCCTAGTGCTGTAGAAAGAAATTAGCATCCTTTGGCCCCATCCTTCCACATTCTTCAGGTTTATTTGAGTCAACTATGTTTAAGGAAGCCCACTGTGTATACCTGGCAGAACCGAGGCACTCCCACCCAGGCCTGTAGTGGATGCTATTCCTGGAGCAGAGCCTGACCAGAAAACCCCACTGACCCGCAGGATCCTGGCATGGGTGACAATATTAATACGATGCTGGTGGCTACATAATTCAGCACAATAAAGGAAACAGCTCAATGCCAACAACTAAAAGAATAATTTAGGTCCCGAGAAGGGTCTCAGTGAGGTTCCATCCAAGCTCAGTTTCCAGGCACCAGACCAATACTGAAAACCAGAAATTGGGGATTGGGGGCCAAGGAGAAAGCATGAGCAAGGAGGAAGAATGATCCACAGTAAACTTGCTCATGGGAACATGGCAGGAAATAAAACTAATGAGAGTGAGCCCAAGGTCAGCTTTGAGGCCATGGAACAATGTCACCCTCTCTCCATTGCCAACTGCTGAGAGACTCTTTGACCCCAGCAGTTTCTAGCTTTCTTCCAAGCCATCCAAACCAGGGAGCATCTGCTTTGTCCTTAAAAGTTTCTAAAAGTCATTTTGATCCTTATGTAAGAATAAGGTTTGAAGTTTTGTGGTGGAGAAACATCTCTTTTACAGTTGCAAAAATATTTACTACTTAGAACTTCTGATGTGAAGAACCTGGTTAATTTCAAGTGCTAATTTATCACAAATTTAAAAAAAAATGGGCTTGTTGGTTTCACACTGTTACACTGATGGAAATAAAAATAATCATGTCCCTATGTTGCTATTTTCACAGGCAGATTTGTGGCTCTTGAATGAATGTCTTATGGACATTTCCTTTCTTTGTTTTTTTCAAGTTGTGTACAGTTAGTTCAGAGACTCAAGTCCAATTACTTCTAAGACAACTCTGTCTAACTGAATTTAAAATAGATTTTTCTAAAAATAGAAGAAAATAAAAACGCAGATGGTGAAAATAAAACAGATTTTTCCTTGATAATCCTACAGAGCTTTCATAATAACTATGGAGGTGATTTCTTATGGGTATTTAGAATAAATAATGAGTTGTCTAAAAAAGTTCAACCCTACTGTAGGGGCATTTTTCATTGTTAAGTCTCCTACAATCTCCTTGAATGAGAGGTGAGCCTTATGTGGAGCCACAGAGTTACTTAAAGTAAAACTGAAAATGGAAATCAAATGCTTTCTGACCGGAGAAAGAGAGTTCAGGATGCCTGTAAGAAGCCATTTAATGTTGGAGGCTCTTGTTCCTGTCCATGGGGAGTTTTTTGGTTTGTTTGTTTGTTTGTTCATTTTTGTTTTGAGGGCATCTCGCTCTGTCACCCAGGCTGGAGTGCAGTCGTGCAATCTTGGCTCACTGCAAGCTCCGCCTCCCAGATTCACACCGTTCTCCTGCCTCAGCCTCCCAAGTAGCTGGGACTACAGGCACCCGCCACCACACCTGGCTAATTTTTTTTTTTTTTTTTTTTTGTATTTTTAGTAGAGAAGGGGTTTCATCGTGTTAACCATGGGGTCTCGATCTCCTGACCTTGTGATCCACCCACCTCGGCCTCCCAAAGTGCGGGGATTACAGGCTTGAGCCACCGCGCCCAGCCTGTCCATGTGGTATTTTGTCAACACCGCCTCTCTTCCTTAATCACCCCATATGTGCTCAATGCCTGGTGCCTGCCAGGATTTGGAATATTCTCTCTAGAAGTTAACAATATTGCTTCATGATAAAGGGTATCAAAATAGTCACATTCTGGGAAGATTGTTCTATGTCTTTTGCTTGGGCTGGGTTCATCTTTAAACTCTTAATTTTCCATTCTTAGAAACTCTACTAAGGGAAACTGGAGTGAGGAGAGGCTATATTCTGGGGAGTAATTGGCCAAATTAGAGAAGTACCTAACATGTGGAAGAGAAGTCATGCAGAAAGCGATATTCCTAGGAACCTGTATTTGTACTGACATTTTATTTCAATGTCAACTCTGAGGTCAACAGAACCTCCTTGTCTGTGACGACAAAAAGATAGAGTTCTTCCTTTCTGGGGCTTCATCCACTTTCTGCTGCCCGTTGGATCTGTGATTGTCTTGCATGTCTGTTTTTCAGCACCTGTGGTTTCCCTGCTATGCTAATTGTGCCACCTGTAATGATGTGTGTCTTTTTATTCGCAGGTGTCCTGGGGAAGTGTCGCTACATTTACTACGGGAAAAACTCGGAGGGCAACAGGTTTATCCGAGATGACCAGCTCTGAAACCAAGTTCTGTATACCTTCACCCATTTCATGAAAATAAAATCAAAAGGGAAATCAAAAATAAAGACAACGCTAAAGAAAAAACAATAGCCCACGTTGCCTCTCTTTGGGAAAAGCTATGACTTCAGCTTTTGGTACCTTCTGCTGACTTTGCCAGGCCTGTCAAGATGATCCTTCTGCCTTAGACTGAGTGGTCACATAGAGATTGACATGATTGCCCTTAAGCAGGTCTCATCCACCAGGGTGACAGACAGCAGTGGCGAAGCAACAGAGCTGACAGCATGAGCACCATGATAGATTGCCTGGTCCTGCCACTGCTCACAGGGGAGCAGAGGTTGCACCTGGGGCCTCCCTGGGCATGCTCAGTGGCTGCAGTCAAGTGAGAAAGACTGTCTTCAGCTCACCTATTGAGTTGAAATCCCTCTGATATCATCATGCTGCGGGCTTATTTTTAGTGAAAAAGTCACCGTTTAGGGGAAGGCCACTCTCCCTCACTCCCTTTAAATCTTCACCTCCTGTATTCTGCATATACATAGCTCCCGTCTCTTCCCCTCCACATTCCTTTAGCATCATTTTTATGACAGGTGATGCATTTCGGTTTGCAGTTTTTCGGAGAACAAGGTATAACTTCCCAGCCAGGTCATACATTTATGGCTGACTTCATGTTGCTACAATCCCTTTATTGGAGTAAATAGCTTTCCCTAAATCCCTGACTACAAAAGTATGGACTTTTATCTTGTTTCATTCAACTCTAAATCCACTTCTTGCACTGAATATGATGCAGTGTAAGGCAGTAAGACATCTTTCTCAGCACGAGGGTTTGTTTGTACCGGGGACTCTTATTCATTAATTTATTTTTTACCGTACACACTGCCAGTGATGCCTGGGGCCATACTTGTGTGTGGGGCTGGCTTGCTCCTTTGGGTGCTATTTAAAGGTAGTGAGGTGATGAAAAATAGAGTGATGGGTCAGGAGGTTAAGAAACAAAATTAAGACTGTCAAAAACACCCACCAGACCAAAGAGTTTTTATAGAAGGCACAAACCTTTTGGATTTCGCACTTGTCATGACTTCTCAGAAATCAAATCCATAGGTTGTGAGACGGTGCTTCCTGTATGCTTGCCTGTGCCCTAGCACTAACGTCACAAGGAACATAAGTGTGATCATTGCTAGTTGGGTGACTCTAAGTTTATCTAACTTGCTGGTGCACCAGTCAGATCACTCTAGAAGGTATTCAAAAGGCTGATTGTTCTTGACACAATAGTGTTTATTTTTCTGCTTCTTCTATTTCGACCAAGTGTTCATTGTCCTGCCAGTATTAGGTCAGTTGGATGACAGCAAAACCTGAAAGAGAATCCCTCCAAGTTATAGATACTGGGGACTAGGAGCTGCTATTGTAAAACTACGGGACTCAGAATCCCTAAGCTGCCCAAGGAGAACCTACTTTCTCATCTCTAGCCCGTTTACATAGCCTCTGGCCCACTGAGTCAACACAGGCCTTGAATGATATGTATTGAGGCTGGCAGGCGTCCCTGTTAGAGATTACGCAACCTTTGTTAATCAGTTCTTTAGACAAGTTAACATTAAAATCCTCAAAACCATGAATAATTGGAGAATGTTGAATGTTTGCCTTTCTCTCTCAAATCCATTAGTAACTGGAGTTGAGTACCTTTTCTCTGTTTGATCTGCAAAACAGCACTGGAAAAATGCTTTGCATTATCTGCATTTGGTCCCACCCTGGGTTGTTGTTTAGAAGCATCAACACATGCTTTCTCCCTGGCATAACATGGGCAGCCAGAGTTCTGTGCAAGGGCAGCTAGACGAGTCCGATGTCATATCCAATCTAGCCGCACATATATCCTTGTCTTTATAAAAGGCTTTAACCCTGCCTCAAACAATAAAAAAGCACTTGTGAACTGACCACAGAATTTTTCCATCTTTATTTTTCTTACTTGTTTACTTTTTTTAATGTCAGAACCATTTGTATCGTGCGCAGGAATGTCTCCCTCAATGTGAGCTTTGGAGGCAAAACATATTTTTGGAGTGAGTTATTGACCACATTGTTTCCCTCTCTTTGGGTTGTTTATTTTCTTCCAGAATGGTGTAATAACTTTAATTAAGATTAGCTTTAATTATAAATTACCTAAAGGTCATCACTAAGGTATATTCATCTTATTGATAGAATTGTAGTGAGCTTTGTTTCTCTTAGGGAGGGATAATGATAATGAAGTGCTGGGTTGCTCACAGTTCCACTGTGTGTTAACCAGATTTCACTGGGCTAGAGCTAGATTTTGGTCTGAATTGGCAGAGGTAGAAGCCATGTTGCATGTTTATCTTAAATCTGTAGGAATTTCCCAAGCCTTATTTTTCAAAGTCGAGAAGTAGAAAGTAATAAATTCAATCAGGGCCCAGACATGTTTTGTACCTCCTTTACCCTTTGGTCTTTCTTCCTTTTATCCTATTCCACTGAGCTTGTTCTTTGGGGATTGTGGTGCCTGACATCCCTGTCTTCCCTCCCCGAGGACGCTGACCTGAGTGGAGAGACCTCGGCAATACAAGGCTGTCCTGCAACTCTCTGTTGCCTCAGCAATGTCAGGACGACTGTCTCTTTCCTAAGTAACATAATTTTAAAGAACAATTTGTTCCTTAGGGAATAATGTCTTGGATTGTGGGGAATCCTATTAAAAGTACAACTATTGCAATCATTTGCTTTTACTTTTACCGGCCTCGCTCATAAACCCTCCATCTGTTTGTTGCTTTAAATAGAAGCACATTATAAGAGATTATCACTTGATCAGGCTGCATGTCTGAGTGTTGTGTGTTTTCACATACTCATGTATACTAAGGAATAAAAGAAAGCAAACCACAGATTCTGGATGAAAGGATTTTTTCATTTGTGTGTGTGAGTGTGTGTGTGCATGAGTGTGTTTCCAGCAGAGACGTATCTTGCACATTTTCAAGGGAAAAGTGTCTTTCTTGCTGTTTTCAAGAAATAACCTGGCTGTCTTTCTTTTCTTTGTTAACATGCAGACCAAAAACAATCCACAGGGCCCTTTTCATCAAAACAATAATAGTGTTTATACTTGCTATTGGCAAAGGCAGCCTAAATCAGGTCTGTGTGGCTGCAACACAGGTAGTGCCCAGCATGGACACAACAGTACCCATTGAGACTCTTCTCTGGTGTCCATCATTGTAGCTGATCCAGTGTGACCTTTGACCATCTGCTTCTTCCAGTTCTGTTTCCAGGAAGAAACCCTCTCTGAAGAAGGGTGCTACCACTACCCAATTCTCTGTAACTTGTTCAAATACCATGAGGAAACTGACTGTTGTGAGTAAGACCTGGAAAGGAAAATGAGACCAGAGAAGCACAAAGAATGTTGATTACCTGTTTATATGACAACTGGACCATCGGCTTGTGGTACAGTGTTGTGTGCTACTTCTAATGCATCGGCAACCACTCAAATGACCTGAAGAACATTGAAAGGCACAACCACTGTTCAAAATATTATCTTCCTACAAGTATACCTGAAATTTCCCAGCATTGGCAGTTCCCATCCTTTGGGTAATTATAATGCTAAGTGTTAATTTGTCACTTTGTGGTTGGGATAGGTCATAAATTGTGTTATTTGTGCATATTATCATATAAACACATGCTAATTCTTCTAGAGTATCTTGGAATGTGGCCCAGAGAACAAACAACCTGGGACAAGGGAGTTTTGCTAAGAAACAGTAGGGGAAATTAGAAGTATGGAATATGTTTGGTGGAGAGTTGCTACAGTAGGAATGATATAAATGGCAATAAATGGGATTATGCCAAGAGACAGAATGCAGCAGAATTAAAATGTGGCATCTTCATGGATAGGAGTAAATTGAGAAGGAAAGGGAAAGGATAGTTTTCTGCCATTTAAAAGGTTTGCTGATATTCAGCACTACAGTGATGTTTAGGGATATTTTATCCTCAAAATGTAGTCATCTTTCATATAAATGAGTGTCCACCCATTGAATGTTTTACAAGTTTTTCTGCCCAACACAATGAAACAGTATGGAAAAGATGGCTCATGGAGCACTGTGGGAACAAATGATCACATGCATGGCAGCTGCATATGGACAGAGATGACTGTGGCTGGTACCTAATATCCTACAAACTCAGCATCCTAAGGCAAGTGCCTCAGCTCTGGACTGGCTAAAAAATACAAGGTAAACTTATGATCTGGGCAGTCATATGAAAAAGAAAATAGTTTTATGGTCATGGGAAGTCTTCATATATTCATCAAGTTCAGAGGTAGATGGACACCTTGACAAGATAACACAAAAAAACAAATATATTTAAAGAAAAAGACAAGTGCCTGTATATGGTGCAAAAGATGCTGGCAATAGGATTTAACTGTCATTGGCATGCAGACAGCGAATAAGAACTTAGCTCATCAAAACTGTGAATAACATCTTAGTTCAAGTGGATTACATGGATTAATATGCAGAATATCCTAGAAATAATGTTTATGTTTTGTCACATCAATTTACTTTAAATCAACTTTTCCTTCTTTGTATTGTAATAGTTCTCTCAATGTTATAAATAGGAATGAATTTTAAAACCTCTGGGATAATTTCCTTTAGACGTGAACTTTCCAATTGAGGTGTTTGTGATGAGAGGGAAAAAGTCCTGACAGTGGGCTTAATCACAATATTTAGACTCTTCTAGTTACAGAGTATCAAAATAGGTAAGAATTAATGTATATTATTTATTCACAAAAGCTCAATTTCATAAATCATAGTCTAAATCATAATAATTAAGTGCTACTATAAAAGAAATTTCCCTTGAAGCAAGATACAAATAAAATTTAACACCCAGGTAGAGTATGGTGTTTTAATTTTTATGTTATTACTATTTAAAGTAATCTTTCATGAAAAAATGTACTCTGACTTCTACCCCACATTCAGTTTTTCAGGTTGTGCTTATGATAGAAACAGCTTTTGGGGGCAAAATATAGCTTAATTAGAACAATAACAATGACAGCTACAAAGTCTTCTAAAATTTTTAACGTTATTAGAGAGAGAGAGAGAATGTGTATGAAAGAGTTTAGGATCTAACTAGAGAATTCCTATTACTGACATAAATTCTCTAACTTTTGCGTGGACTCCAAAATAGGTCAGCAATTATCCTGTTACCATGTTACATAGAAAAATGCATCTATTTCATAGCCTATTAATTAATGTCTACTTTGTGTCCTCCTTTCATATGAATTGCTGATCTACATTTTATGATGTCAGTCATAAAGTGCTGAAGCCCTGGTGCGACAGTGTCGTGACGTTTTTGTTTTTCCCCTTCTTGGCCTTTTAAACACAGGATCATTGTTCAAAGAGTAACTTAGAGAAATTTTGTTTTAATTAAGAGAGATCGTTGATGCTCAAAGAAAAATAGGTTACATGAGTTATCTCTAACAGTTACTATATAAAACCAGGTTTCATTTATAGACTATCTATATTCACCTATATTTTTACATTCATACACAATAGCCATATTTCCTTATTTGCATACAAAGGTTGTCTTCCCCTGAATAATTCCTTTTTCTACAGGACTATAGCATAACGTTCACATTCTGTAGCCACATTGGCTACATTCTCAAGCACAATAAATGTCCAAATGCCTCCAGTTAGAACACTTACCTCCCCTCCTGTTTTAAAAAACTTTATTTGGTGTGCTCACTCAGAATGATCCATTTTCAAAGGATCACAGCAGAGTATAAAAATACTTGGACTTAATGGTCAACACATTCCTGAAAGATCTAGAATAAATGATGATGATGAAAGTTACTATCACTAGAAAAGGGTCATATTTTGTGGTGTAGCTATTTTGATAAGTTAGGTTTAACCATTGCTTGGGAAATTACATTTAGCTGAAAAAATTAGCATCTCAACTCTAATTTATTAGATACATCTTGCAGATTTATTTTATAAATTTTTGCATATATAATATAGATATAGGGTACTGGCTTATCAAATATGAAAATGGAATTTACAACTCCATTTTGGCTAGTTTGGCCTATGGAGCACTTTAGTGGACAGTATTATGGGCTTCTTTCCTCCGGTTCATTCATGATACACAAATTCACATACTCATAAACACATAAATAATGGTTACTATAATTATTTTGCAATATCATCATTAAAACAAGCACTAAAACTGTCATTTTACTAAAATGTTATAGTTGTAGAAGTACATGCTAGTACTACTAGTTGTAGAAGTACATGCTACCAGAAGCATCCATTTACTTCATGCAGATCAGTAATATAAATATATGAAATACTCTTAAGAATACAAATTGGCTATACATATTTAAAAACTCTAATATTTTCCATTATTTCTGATCTGCTCCCACCACACTGTTGGGTCACTTCTTTAGAAATATTTTCCAAGTAATTCTTGGTTTACATGGTTTACATGGTCCCCTTAGGTTTTGAAGCTTTTTAAAAAATGATGCTAATTTGTATCTGTAAGGATGCATATCCATGTACTCACTTCACAAATATTCATTGGGTACCCTTAGTATGCTAGAAAGTTACAAATACAAGGGGATAATAAGAGGATGCCCTGCTTTTTGACAAATTTCTGTCTGGAGTAGACTAATATATACACAAAAATTATTATATGCTGAGATAGGTATTAAGTTAGAAATTGCACTAAAGAACTACATGAATTAAGGCACCAGAAATGATGGTGGGAAGTTAATTCCAAATGTAGCCATAATCCAACCATATCTGCAGTTACCGTCTTGACCCAAGACACCAACATTTCTTAACCTGGATTATTGATTACATCCACCTCCCTACTAAGTCTCCTGATTCTGCTCTTACCTTTGTACAGCCTATTCTTTATGGGAAAGTCAGTGTGATCCCCTAAAAATGCTCAGTGGCATCCTGTGGTTCTACTACCCATTTCCCATCAGTGGTTTCCCATCTCACTTGGAGTAAAAGTTAGAGTCCTTTCGTCCTTTCAAGACCCTATGTGGTCCTACATAATCGGTTTTAGAGAAATCAGGAAATCAGTGACCCAATAGCTGTGAGAGTGAAACAGAAATAAATGCCCACACCACCCCTCACTGCTCTCCACTCCAGTCACACTAGACTACAAGGAGCACATTGTGGCTCTGGGACTTTGCCCTTGCTGTTCCCTCTGACTGTAATGTTCTTCCCCTAGACAACCCCATGAAGTGCCACTTCAGTTCATTCAGGTTTTTGCTCAAATGCAACCTCACTAGAGAGGCCTTCTTGGACCACCCACCCACTCATCACACTCTACTTATCTTGCTTTATTTTCCTCTGTTGCACTTACCACTGCTTCACATATTAGATATTTATTTGCTTTTTCATTTATTATTCAAACAAAGGGGTGCCTTAAGGGTGCCTTGGCCTATAGCAGGCCCTTAATAAATAATCGTTTTATGAATGAATGAAACAATGGTTCTAACTTGCAGAGGTCTATTAGGCTTTGTTTACAAACATATTGTTGCATATTGAGCAGGATGAGTCTCTTTTATCAGATGAGTTTTCATTGGAAAGTTTTCTACTCCTTTCTTTAACCTAAATCAGGCAAATAAATACTTCATTCCATTCCAGAAGAATATACAATGAGGAAGCATGAGACAATGAAAATGGGTCAAGATTGAAACAGGAAAGAAAATGAATGTCAAGAAGCAGAATGACTAGATGATATGCAACTTGACATTGGATGGATTTGAGATGCAGTGTAAGCTTTACAGGGGTGCTTTTCCAATTATTTCCCATGCAACCAGCAGGCTATGTGGAATTGGTTGTGGATACTATAAGTAATACAGATCAGAGATTATATTTGTAGAAGCAGAAGCTCTTTTCACTCAATTAAAAATTAATCAAATGTGTAAACTCTTTATTATAACTCTTATACACCATTTTACTGATAAGATATACACAAAGCAAGATTTAAGGAGAAATCTAAAGGAAGCATAATATTATTTATAAAATAAACTCTTCTTAAGCATTATTAAATTATGGTTTTATCTCAAGATATGAATAGAACTAACACATTTTAAGTTGGTAACTTAGCATCCAGACTTTCTCAAAACTTCCGATTGGTGATTGTAAAATAATGAAGTTTTTCTTTCCTGCTCTGTGGGAATAGAATTTATTAGTCTAATTAAGTAATGATAATTGTATGCAAATGCTATTATAAACTCATTACAGGCATTAACTAATTTACTTATCCCACAGTTTCATGAAATAAGTGCTATTATTATCATCTCCATTTTAAAGATAAGAAAACTAAGGCCTTGAAACACTCAGTACCATGGGCTGAGTACACACAGGAGTGGATGTGAAAGCCAGATCTTAGCTCAGGCTGTTTGGGCCCAGAGTTGATACTCTCTATCACTGCAATATCTCTATGACAGGCATCCCTTATTTGTAAAGCTGCACATTTTTCTGATGACGGAGATAGTGCTCAAGATATTTTTGAAGCTTCTTTGGTCGAACAACTCTTTAAAACTCAAAGTTATTCATAAAATGAGGATTCGTGTTAACAAAAGGGGAAAAATGGCGTTATATAACTCTACAACCCAATCATTCCCTGAAATCAGTTCCCCCCCCAAAAAAAAACAAAAACAAAATAAACAAAAACAACATACATTGTATAAATCCAAGCTACCCCCAAATGAAAAATATTTTCTGACATTTAAGACTTTTAAAGATTTTCTGTGAACACATAGTGTGATGAAAGAATCAATAGCTTGGAAATCCCACATCCTGATCCTTATTTCTGCTATTTGGTCAATGGGCAATTGTTAGTGATGTTCAAAATTTGGAAAAACTCCATCTTACTGGATGGTCCAGCAGAGCCAATAGAGCTGGGCTCTCTTTCTGCTCTGCTTCTCCCTGACTTCACTCATCTCTCTGGTCTTTAAATTCTGTGCTGTTTGAGGAGGATAGGAAGCCTGTCCAAAAGCAGATGAAGCTAACACCATGGAGGATAATCACCAATGGCTCTCCAAACTTGGAGTTTAGTAACTTTGTGAGATATAATGCATATGAAAGTGCTTTGCAAAACAAAGTGCTACCCAAGCGTAAATGATTATATGGTAGAATGCAAACTCTGAAGGTATTTTCGAAAAGGAAGTTTCGGAAATATTTTAGGTGATCGGATTCCTTCTTGGAATTAGGGCATAGTCTTTCAAGATGACTACTTTGAAGCTGACCAAACCACAACATTTTGCATCATTCCTGAAGGGGAGATTCTAAAATTAGTCACTATTTTATAGCTAAGTCTTATATACTCAGTTATATGTGCTTTAGTGGTGTTTGGACTTTATGCATGATATTTTTCATATGCCATGTTTTCATTTGGTGATAATCATTCATGGCCTTTTTCCCTACTTTATGTATTCCTCATAATTAGAAAGTATAAATTTCAAACTTCTTCTGGCTTCTGTTTATTCACTAGGGTCAGACTAGGGTATAGTGAGTGAGGCAGTCACCTTGGAAGCAATTGTAAGAGGCTACAAATCTCACTAAGAATACTAATGTTTAATTTTATTTATTTATTTATTTATTTATTTATTTATTTATTTATTTTTATTATACTTCAAGTTCTAGGGTACATGTGCATAACGTGCAGGTTTGTTACATATGTATACTTGTGCCATGTTGGTGTGCTGCACCCATCAACTCGTCAGCACCCATCAATTCATCATTTATATCATGTATAACTCCCCAATGCAATCCCTCCCCCCCCGCCCCATGATAGGCCCCAGTGTGTGATGTTCCCCTTCCTGAGTCCAAGTGATCTCATTGTTCAGTTCCCACCTATGAGTGAGAACATGCGGTGTTTGGTTTTCTCTTCTTGTGATAGTTTGCTAAGAATGATGGTTTCCAGCTGCATCCATGTCCCTACAAAGGACACAAACTCATCCTTTTTTATGGCTGCATAGTATTCCATGGTGTATATGTGCCACATTTCTTAATCCAGTCTGTCACAGATGGACATTTGGGTTGATTCCAAGTCTTTGCTATTGTGAATAGTGCCGCAATAAACATACGTGTGCATGTGTCTTTGTAGTAGAATAATTTATAATCCTTTGGGTATATACCCAGTAGTGGGATGGCTGGGTCATATGGTACATCTAGTTCTAGATCCTTGAGGAATTGCCATACTGTTTTCCATAATGGTTGAACTAGTTTACAATCCCACCAACAGTGTAAAAGTGTTCCTATTTCTCCACATCCTCTCCAACACCTGTTGTTTCCTGA
Organism: Rhinopithecus roxellana; assembly: GCF_007565055.1. Classification (NCBI taxonomy): domain Eukaryota; kingdom Metazoa; phylum Chordata; class Mammalia; order Primates; family Cercopithecidae; genus Rhinopithecus; species Rhinopithecus roxellana. Next base: position 129,099,577 of record NC_044559.1, on the reverse strand, counting down.
TTTTTTAATGATTGCCGTTCTAACTGGTGTGAGATGGTATCTCATTGTGGTTTTGATTTGCATTTCTCTGATGGCCAGTGATGATGAGCATTTTTTCATGTGTCTGTTGGCTGTATGAATGTCTTCAGCAAAGTCTCAGGATACAAAATTAATGTGCAAAAATCACAAGCATTCTTATACACCAGTAACAGACAAACAGAGAGCCAAATCAGGAATGAACTTCCATTCACAGTTGCTTCAAAGAGAATAAAATACCTAGGAATCCAACTTACAAGGGATGTCAAGGACCTCTTCAAGGAGAACTACAAACCACTGCTCAGTGAAATCAAAGAGGACACAAACAAATGGAAGAACATACCATGCTCATGGATAGGAAGAATCAATATCGTGAAAATGGCCATACTGCCCAAGGTTATTTATAGATTCAATGCCATCCCCATCAAGCTACCAATGAGTTTCTTCACAGAATTGGAAAAAACTGCTTTAAAGTTCATATGGAACCAAAAAAGAGCCCGCATTGCCAAGACAATCCTAAGTCAAAAGGACAAAGCTGGAGGCGTCACGCTACCTGACTTCAAACTATACTACAAGGCTATAGTAACCAAAACAGCATGGTACTGGTACCAAAACAGAGATATAGACCAATGGAACAGAACAGAGTCCTCAGAAATAATACCACACATCTACAGCCATCTGATCTTTGACAAACCTGAGAGAAACAAGAAATGGGGAAAGGATTCCCTATTTAATAAATGGTGCTGGGAAAATTGGCTAGCCATAAGTAGAAAGCTGAAACTGGATCCTTTCCTTACTCCTTATACGAAGATTAATTCAAGATGGATTAGAGACTTAAATGTTAGACCTAATACCATAAAAACCCTAGAAGAAAATCTAGGTAGTACCATTCAGGACATAGGCATGGGCAAGGACTTCATGTCTAAAACACCAAAAGCAACAGCAGCAAAAGCCAAAATTGACAAATGGGATCCCATTAAACTAAAAAGCTTCTGCACAGCAAAAGAAACTACCATCAGAGTGAACAGGCAACCTACAGAATGGGAGAAAATTTTTGCAATCTACTCATCTGACAAAGGGCTAATAGCCAGAATCTACAAAGAACTCAAACAAATATACGAGAAAAAAACAAACAACCCCATCAAAAAGTGGGCAAAGATATGAACAGACATTTCTCAAAATACTAATGTTTTAATAAAATATTTTTAAAACCCAAATTAATGCATATGATTAATGATGAACAAAATATCCAATGTTAAATAAAAACTTTTCCTTTTGCCCCAGGCTCCATCCACTATGAGTCAACACAGCACCATATTCACCTCTTCAATTCTATCCTTAAAAAACATCAAAGTCAAGAATCCTGCCTTCTGTGTTCCATGTTGCATATGTTAGTTTCTACTTGTATTCTAAAAATATCAGCATATTTTCCTGAGAATCACTCAGAATTCTTACTTTGCCTTCTTGCTCCCAGCTTGTTTAATGTGTTCTCATCTCACTGAAGGGTCAGAAAGACCCTATATTCCTTGCTCTATGTCTGACTTTAGTGCTATTTCCGAGTTTGGCTATTCATTCTCGTTTGGTTTTAGTAGTTTTTCAGACATTCCTCTTGACCTGTTGGGCCTTGACATTTCTACCCAGACTTTTCTTTCCTAGATCTTTAGATGTCCCCATTTGCCTTGGGTAAGAAACTCTATGTCAAGCCACTGTAAGCCCAACCCTGACTGGGCCACACTCCTTGTGGAAGAATGGGGGAAATTTGAACATGACTTATTTGATGGAGATTTAAAAATCCTTGGGCCTGTCAACACTCAACATTGGTTTAATTTACAGCTAAAAATCCTAAACTGTTTTGTAGCTAGCTTCTTTACAGAAGACTAAGTCTTCATCTTAACCATCTGTGGTGGTTTCTTTTATCTTTGTATTTTTCCCATTTAGCTATTAAACCAATTTTCAGTGGTTTTTTACTTCTTCTGTTGGCCATTGTTTTCTTCTGCTACACAGTTTGGCAGACAATTGACAGAGACTGATGCCTTCTATTCATCAATCCCTGCATATGAGAAAAATGAGCTCCATATTTGTCTAGCAGTCTTTCTCCCCACCTTAGAACGACTGGCAAGCAGTGTGTGTATATATGTTTTTTTTAATAGACTTTATTTTTTTAGAGCAGGTTTAGGTTACGGCAAAATTCAGCAGAAGATACAGAGATTCCCATATCCCTTCTTTTTATACAAGTGAATGCCTATGCAATGCCCACATCTTCCTTTTTTCCCTTAATACCCCCTAAAGAACAAAGATGGATAACATAATATTGCTGGAACACATAATAAACCAAAAAGATATTATGATTATGAATGCATTTACATCTATCAATGTGGCTCAAATATGTATGAAACAACTGGTAGAACGGTGTGAAGTAAAAGAAAAATAAGCAATTTTAGTGGGAAGTTTGTAGACATTCATTATGCAGAGTGTTCCAAAATCTTAGTGAAATTTTAAGCTTTCATGACTCTAACTTCAAATGCTACAAAATTACAAAAATAACATTTGATCATATAATTATTTACATTGCTCTTCCACTTACTTTGTGGCTTTCGGAAAGTAAATTTTTAATGTTAATTTCTTGAGTGCCCTGGTTTCTGAATGACATTTTCTCAGAGGATGGGCCAGTGAAGGAAGACCCGTTGCTGTGCCTAGGTCACTTGGTCTGACTCTACTCAACTTTTCTGCATGGGGTCATGTCCAAACTTTCTGTCATGTGTTCACTGAAACCTCATTCTTTTTTTTTTTTTTTTTTTTTTTTGAGACAAACTCTCTCTGTGTCACCCAAGATGGAGTGCAGTGGTGCAATCTCAACTCACTGCAACCTCCACCTCCTGGGCTCAAGCAATTATTCTGCCTCAGCCCCTGAGTAGCTGGAATTACAGGTGAGCACCATGACACTCAGCTCATTTTTGTATTTTTAGTAGAGACGGGGTTTCACCATGTTGGCCAGGCTGGTCTCGAACTCCTGACCTCAAGTGATCTGCACACCTCAGTCCCCAAAGTGCTGGGATTACAGGCATGAGCCACTGTGCGTGGCCAAAACTTCATTCTTTGGAGGGTCTTGAGGCCAGGATTATACATGCAATTATTCTTATAATTGAGCAGCAGGTGAGGAAAGTTTTAATGAAGTTTGAAAATCAACTAGAGTGATGTGTAGCCGAAGGCCATGCTTATGTTGAATTTTAATAAGAAACATATCAATATTTTAAAATATAAGGAGTTAACTTTTCACATATATTTGATGTAAGTAGTAGCACTTATACTTTGAAATGATTAAGGTTTAAAACTGCACCTAGACTCTTGGGGCTTCCTGAATAATCTGGAGACTAAATCTCGATTTTAATGTGTGAGCAAGTATTTTCTGCATGACTGTGGTTTACCTTTTAAGGTTATTTATTGTCTTTTGGGGGTTATTTACAATTTTGATGTGATCAAATTTTTAAATTTTTATGATACATGTATGAGGAAGGTGCAGGGACTGATGGCTTAGGAAATTCTTCAATATATTGAAATCATGAACTTATTCTATATTTTCTTCTAAGACCTGTGAAATTCTTTTCCTGCATACTTAGGTGTTTGATCCACCTGGAACTTACTTATGGTGTGATGTGGGAATAAAAGTAAACTTCTTGACTACATAATAGTCTGTTGTTCTACTAATCTTTTCTCTCCTTTTCAATGCAATTTCTGTCATTGTCAAGTTTATGTATATATGTGGAATTATTTCTGGCCTCTCTGTTATACTCTATTTGCATAATTTTTTTCTTGTGCCAGTATTACCCTATTCTGATTGCTATAACTGTATAATTTTCTTCCTCCCTCTCCCCTCTCTTCTTCACTTCCTGCTTCCTTCCTTCCATTTTTAGTTGGTACGTAGGTCTTCTTCTGATTGAATGGTAAGAATTCTTTCTATATTCTTAATATAAGTCTTTGTCAGATGTATGTATTGCAAATATTCCCTCCTGATTGGGGGCCTGCCTTTTTAATTTCTTAACAGAGTCTTTCAAAGAGCAGAGATTCTTCTCCCATTCTAGAAATTTCTCTTATTTTAAAAAAGTTCTAATTTTGAAATAATTTCAGGTTTACAAATATGTTGCCAAAAATAGTACAAAGTTTCTTTATACCTTTAATCCAACTTCCCAAAATATTAACATCTTAAACCTAATACAATTATCAAAATTAGAAAATTAATATTGAATAATATTCTTAATCTACAGAACTTACTCAAATATATTGACTGGCCTACTAGTGCCTTTTTGCTAATCCTTGATCCAGCAGTTTATCAGAAGTTCACTAATTTTTCTTATCTTTTCTGAGAACCAGGTTTTCGTTTCACTCATTTTTTCTGTTTTTTACTATTTTATTAATTTCTATTCCTATTTTGTATTTCCTCTGTTTCACTTGCTTTGAGTAACTTTTCCTAGTTTGCTAGTAGAACTTTAAAAATTCCTTACTATTCTGTCTTCTAATATAAGCATTTAAAACAATAAATTTCTTTCTAAATATTGCTTTAGCTTTCTCTAACACATTTTGATATATAATAATTTCTATGTTATTCTGTTGAAAATATTTAATAATATCTTTTGTGATGTCTACTTTGATATATGGATTATTTAGAAATCCCTTGCTTAATTTCCAAACATTTGAGAGCTGTAAGTGACAGAAGACCAATGCAGGAGCTCTAATAGTCAATTGATAGAAGTTACACAAATAAAGAAAATGAATGAAAGAAAATGTTCAAATAAATAATGGGACACAGTTTTGAAGAGCTGAAGGCCATCAAATATTCAACATGATAAATATAAATAAAAGGAAAAAATAATTGTGATTTTAGAACATTAAGGTAAATAACTGAAAGCTTTCTGAGAATGAAAAACCAATGAATCAGATAAATATAGTACCTCTGTAGGACTGACCTGTTATTGTGATGCCAGATGATGGTGCAGAAATGCTTTCAAAGTTCTAATGAAAATGATTTCAACTTGAAATTCCGTACTTTGGCAAAATACGAAATAAATGTGAGACAAAAGCAAATATATTTTCAGACATGAAAGAGTTAGAAATCTATTCCCCAGAATGATCCATCTTTTCTCATGCTCAGCAATAGAAAACAATTTTTACTGAGACACATCCCAGCTAGCTAAAAATTATATTTTTCTGCTTCCCTTGCAGCTATGAGTGGCTCCCTAACCATGTTCTTGCCAATTATTTGTAATGGATGTGTTGTGAGGGGGGCTTCATGGAAATATCTTTAAAAGGAAGGGGATATTCTACCATTATTATTCTTTCTAATTTCCTGAAATGTAGACATGGTAACTGGGGCTCTGACATTCATTTTGGTCCATAGTTTCCATGAGAATGAAAGCCATAGGCAAAGAATAATTTTTTAAAAAGGTGAAAAAACTGTGTTCCGATGACAATATGAATCCACCATATCAGGTTTGTACTGCCTACCTTCAAATTTCTTTTTGTGATAGAAAAATATATATATTGTTTAAGTTACATTTATTTTTTATTATTCTTATAGGCAGCTGAACCTAATCCAAACTGACACAGAAAACTATTTGAGGATATTTATTAATTACTGAGTAATTTTATCTTATTTTTGCATTCACCTGGCCACATGACCATGGTCTGGGCATTAATCTGTAGTGGAAGTATGGAGGCTTCCACTTCATACTTGTACAGAGGTTTCAAAGTACCAGTGGATTTAACCTAAGAGAGTTGTCGAAGGAAAAATCAGGAGGATTTCTGTGCAAAATCTTAAGGAAGATGATAAAAACATATTTCAAAAGTAAAATAAAAGCAACTAGAAACTCCAGGGAAAACATAAAGGCACTTAAAAATGCTATCACTTTGTTCTAAAATTCGCAATACTTACAAAATCAAACTCATTTAAGCAATAATAGGCATCCTTCAGAGGGGAAGCTTTCTTCCAAAAATGATCAGTGTTTGCTTCTCCTAGGAATTTTTATTGAAACTAAGATAATTACTTGAAAAATTTAATTTATTCAGGATTTATTTAAGTGTTGGCCTCTTTACATGAATTTACTTGATATGTGTTGAGTTTTTTGTAGGCTCACTCTTATTCACCTTAGGAAAGTTTCTTATTATACCTGTGATTGTCATATATATTCCAACAATTTTTTTATTTTATTTTAAATTCTGAGATACATGTGCAGCATGTGCAGGTTTGTTACAAAGGTAAACGTGTGCCATGTTGGTTTGCTGCACCTATCAACCCATCACCTGGGTATTAAGCCCCACATGCATTAGCTATTTATCCTGATGCTCTCCCTCACCCCACTGCTCCAACAAGCTCCAGTGTGTGGTGTTCCCCTCCCTGTGTCAATATGCTCACATTGTTCAGCTCCCACTTACAAGTGAGAACATGTGGTGTTTGGTTTTCTATTTCTGTGTTAGTTTGCTGAGAATACTGGCTTCCAGCTCCATCCACATCCCTACAAAGGACAAGCTCTCATTCCTTTTTATGGCAGCATAGTATTCCATGGTGTATATGTACCACATTTTCTTTATCTAGTCTATCGTTGCTGGGCATTTGAAGTGGATTCCATGTCTTTGCTATTGTGAATAGAGTTGCAGCAAACATACCTGTGCATGTATCTTTATAACAGAATGATTTCTCTTCCTTTGAGTATATACCCAGTAATTAGGTTGTTGGGTCAAATATAGTATTTCTGGTTCTAAGTCTTCTAGGAATTATCACACTGTCTTCGACAATGGTTGAACTAATTTACATTCCTACCAACAGTGTAAAAGCATTCATCTTTCTCCACAGCCTTGCCAGCATCTGTCCCTGTTTCTTGACTTTTTAGATAATTGCCATTCTGACTGGCATCAGATGGTATCTCATTGTGGTTTTGATTTGCATTTCTCTAATGATCAGTGACGTTGAGTTTTTTATGTTTGTTGGCCACATAAATGTCTTCTTTTCAGAAATGTCTGTTCATGTCCTTTGCCCACTTTTTAATGGGGTTGTTACATTGCACCAATTCTTCAGGAATACCAATTACAGCATCTTGCAAACCTCAATAATAATACTAATGGTCCTTTATTTTACTTGTTTACCTAATTTTTGTCTTTCTCATTAGACTGTGACTCATTGATTATATAAACAGTATTCTTTTACTTCTGTATTATCAGAACATAGTCCAGCATTAGGCATATCAAAGGTACTCATGTTTATTAAATGAATTAATGTGATGAAACTGCATACAATACATACAAGAACCTGTTCCCTTTTTGCTGTTTCTTCAAGGAAGAAGAAAAAAAAACAGTGAAAGAAGTTGTGATTGAGGAGGAAAATACTGAACACACTGAATAGACTTAACCTTCTCCAAAGCACTTATGAGGTAGCACGCATACCCTCAGAGCATGTCTCATGATATTCCAGGCCTCTTTTCACAGATCACCTTGCAATCCCAGGTCACAAGGTGGGAGCTGCCAGCAGTCCTGGTATGAAACCACTGCACCAGCTTCCAGTCCTTCATTAAGTGAGGTGGCTTGCGATGGACTACCCTAGGGTAATTGTGCCAAGCTACAGCTGCCCTGTCCCTGCCTTCCTGCCAAACAGACTCAGACTTCAAGTGAATAGTTTCACAAGCCTGCAAGGAATGGATATTTATAAAGACAAGTTATGTTGTGGTCATGTTCACATAGCATCACCGTCAGCTCAGCATCAAGGCAAACTAGAGTCATCTCTGTGAACAAGCAGCTTTACTGAATGCAGAGTTCTAGGAAGGGAAACACATGGGTAAATGAGGCTAGGGGAGTCTGACCCCCAACTTGTCCATATGGAAGCCCACACCTTTCTTCTTTTCACATGGGGCCTTTGCCAGAGGCATTTGACACTTGGTAGAAAGGTCATGTGATTTAAAAATTAATAGACTTTGTTTCTGGTGCAGGCTCTGCTACTTACCGATTTCGTGTCCTTGAACATGTGCATCCCTATTTCTGGGCCTTAGTTTTCTCATTTGGAAAATTTCAACTTCATAGATTTGTTTTGAGGGTTATAAAAAGATAATGAATGGAAGCATCTTTTATAAAAATTTTTTAAAATTGCTCATTTTTAAACCAGAAAATGCCTCAGGGCTGTTCAGTCTATTGTGTTCAGCCTTTATGTAAAGAATTGTTAAAGAGAAATGTTACAAATCAGGAAGAATTACTTGCATCAATAAACAGTATTAAAGAAAAACAACTTTGCTAATATTTAACATCTTTGTTTATTAATCCACTAGTCAAATATTATTAAGCATATCATCACCATCATCAAGAATATTTGAGAATCTACTATTCACTTGTTCAGTAAACATTTCTCAAGTGCTCAAGTGAAAGGCACTAGTTTAGCCCTCATGAGTGAATTCATAAATCAAAAGGAGAAGAGAATCCACACAAGGAATGAGGCTGGTGTAATAAGTCAAGGCTGTTCTGGATAAGGTTCTTATTGGTAATTTCTGAAATCAGAGAATGTCAGACCTGGACACCTATGTGATACTTCAGCTTGTTCAACTCTTACCTAATACATGAATTTTGTCTCTACTATACTCATAACTAAGAACTTACCATGTGGCAGGGAGGGGGATATTCTATTTCAATTAGACCTAATTGCTAAAAAAATGCTCCCCTCTCTTCACCATTTGGTTCTCTTCCAGCTGCACACAGTAAGGTAGCCTTCTCTGCCATGGGACCACCCCTTGGATATTTAAAGATGGCCATCGTGCCTCCTCCTCCTGTGCCTCCTTTCTGTAGGAGATACAGCACTGTGCCTTGGATCACATGGTTCTGCCCCTCACCATGCCACTTTGTCTCTTTGGGCCTGCTCCAGTTTTTCCTGTGTCCTACTCAGAGTGTCATGTTCATCCTCATTTCAAAATTCTAGGAGTAGTTCCATGAAGGCAGAATAGGAAGGGAATCTAATTGCCCCTTTTTAGAGTTCTCACTGACATTCACATTTATAAACCTAGAGATTACTGCCAAACTCAAATTTTCTTTACATATGATATGTCTCCCTTTATTTATAACTACACTCCTAGAAATTGTACATTTCTGAAGTTTGACTTTTGGAACTAAGTTCACAACTTCTCAATTATGTTTTCCCCAATTTTATTTTAAGATGGTGGCATAAGCTCCTACCTCCAACAGAAGAAGTCATTTCCATTGTAGTTCAGTCCCTAATAGAATCATGGGGAGAATGATACAAGGGTCAATGCATAGTTTATAACTCATGTATTACCTCTGAAAGCTTACCTGTGATTCACTTGTGATCATTCCCCACAATTCTATTTATGATATCAATGTTCTCCAATTTAAGGATTTACCAGCAAGAATCTCCTGTTAAGATTTTGAATAACTCTTCCCTCCAGGAGTCAAAAAACAATTAAAAACAGATATAGGAGCCAGATATTAACACAAATAAATCATTTTATTTATTAACAGAAAAATATCATCTTTGTTGTTGATAAGTGTGTGGTATGGCCCCAGTGGAACCTGTGCAGCCTGTTGAATGGTGGAGGTGCTCTGCACTTTTGAGCTTACCCTACCTTTTGGCAATTAGAACAAAATGTAAAATTAAAATCCTGCAGGCAGGCAGGTGGGCAGCAGATAGCCCAGAGGGCCAGAGTGGCACATACTAAGGCCAGAGTCCTAATATCTCACATCAGATACACTCCTCCCTTAGGTTGGGCATACACAAATAGTTGCTGAGTCCTGTTACTGTGTTAGCTGCAGGAGAAGGCTGGCTTGTGTGAGTGCAGGCGCCTCTTCCAAGTCAACCTGCAGGTCCTCGTTTACACACAGGCCCTGTGGCCATGCTCCTTTCTTCACGACCTTGTAAGTTTTTATCAGAGGGGCAGAGGACACAGACCTCAGCCTGAGAACTGTTCACATCCTTCCCCAGCACGTGCTTCCCTCTCCTTGAAATCTCACACTCTGGAAGGGCTACTTGATGTTGGACACTTGGATGTGGAGGCAGGTGCCTAGTCCACGGGTTTTTCCTGTCTGCAAAGCCCCAGTCCTCAAAGTTGTGCTGCCCTGCCCTGAGATGTGAACTAGAGGAGTGAGCTGGCAGGAGAAGATCAACATTGCTATTGGTATGCCCCTTGACTCCGCTACTTGGGTTATGGCGGGGTAGAAATACACATTTATGTTTGTTTGCTCTCTCAATTTCCTTTTCAGTCTTAAGATGAGGACTGGAGAGTCCCCATGCCTTGCCCTGTTACCAACTATGATTGTCTTATCTTTTTGTTTCTGGGTGCAACTAGTTCCCCTATCTTGTGCAAGTAACTTGGAAGCTTTTACAATCTTCTGTTCCAACATAGAACAATGAAAGGATGTTGGACACTTCTTACAGTCTTCACTACTTCAGCTATGTATCTCTCCTTCTCCCTCACCTTCCTAGGCTAGTGGGTAGCCCTCCTGACAAACTGGGCTCTGGCCTCCATTTGCTTCTTATGTGTGGTTGTTGTAGAAAATTCAGCTCTGTCCCCCAGGCTGGAGGGCAGTGGTGTGGTTTCCGCTCACTGCAAGCTCCGCCTCCTGGGTTTATGCCATTGTCCTGCCTCAGCCTCCTGAGTAGCTGGGACTACAGGTGCCCACCACCACACCCGGCTAATTTTTTGTGTTTTTTAGTACAGACAGGGTTTCCCTGTTTTAGCTAGGATGGTCTCAATCTCCTGACCTCGTGATCCACCCGCCTCAGCCTCCCAAAAGTGCTGGGATTACAGGCGTGTGCCACTGCACCTGGCCCCTATCCTTTTTCTTGTGCTAATAATACCTTTATTATTTTCAAAGTAATTTCATAATTATTATTTCATCTGGACCTCAAAACCAATCCCATGAGCAAAGCCAGTTATGATTCTACTCATTTTATACCCAGAGGCGGAGGCAGAAAATGGTGAAGTCATTTGCCTAACATTTAGAAGACAGCTGGGGGCAGAACTGGGCTCTGTGGGACTCCACAGCTGTGGTGTGTTCTACGGAGTATGGCTGCACAAACCTCAGGACAGCTGGGCTACCACCAGGACTCTTAGTGTGGTGGACAAGGTGCTGTCCCATGAGGAACCAGAAAAATCAGTCCCAACTGAATGCCCTGCTTGGGTGTAGCTTCTTGAGAAGAAATATGCCCTGAGAAAATGGAAATAATTGTTGATTGTGGAGTTAAAAAATCTATATATACTGTATTGGTCTGTTTTCACCCTGCTGATAAAGACATATCCAAGACTAGGTAATTTATCAAGAAAAAGATGTTTAATGGACTCACGGTGCCACATAGCTGAAGAGGTTCCACAATCATGGCAGAAGGAGAAAGGCATGTCTTACATGATGGCAGGCAAAACAGAATGACAGCCAAGCAAAAAGTTTCCCCTTGTAAAACCATCAGATGTCATGAGACTTATTCACTTCCACGAGAACAGTGTGGGGGAACCGCCCCCATGATTCAATTAACTCCCACTGGGTTTCTCCCAAAACCATTGGAATTATGGGAGCTACAATTCAAGATGAGATTTGGGTGGGGAAACAGCCAAACCATACCACACACACACACACACATATGTATAGATTTAAATTTACATGTAAATGTAAATGTATATATATTTTAAATTGACATATATATGTAAATTTAACATTCTGCAGCACTGAAGGTTTGAGTGGCATTTTGGTGGCATAAAGCAGAGTTTAAGCCCACTGGAAAATGATGAGAAATGAGAGTTGAGTGACACAGTTTGAGAAACCTCTTTAGAACAGTGTAATAGCTTAGGCGGACTAAAGGAAAGATGAAACACTCACTTTGTCGTGGTAAAAGGCCAGCAAAGGAACTATGGGACGATCCATTTTTTGCACTTTTCAGAAGCAGCACTTCCTCATCTATATATTTATCCAAATTATGTTAATAGGGAGAGTGGATTCCAGACGGGAACCCATACTGAGTTTGTGACACTATGAAAGTTTAGCTTTAATTAAAACCCACGTGTTTGTCCCTAATCCTTTATTAAAATGAAAGCATTATTAAAAAGAAGAAAAAGAAAAACAGTAGACAACTAAAACCTCCCACCAAGAAAACCTCTGCTGTTTTGGATAACACATATGCCAAATTATTCCACTTTGATGGAAAGATCAAAGAAATGCAAAGGAATTCATGTGTATGGATGGCTTGAGTGCATCCACCCATCTCCCAAAGCAGAGTATTTCCAAAGGGCAGAGATAGCCTCATGCCATGCCTCTTTTGTTTAATTTCCTCAAGATGCATCATTCTCCCAGGAGACATGCTCAAGTTCTCTCTCTCTCCTACATTATTTTCAAACTTGGTTACCACTGAATGCATTTCTAAATGACAAGGCGACTGGGTCTAAATCTTGATATGTTGAGAGAAAACCCAAACTGACAGTTGGAGGAGGCAGAAAGAGGAAGGCACTTCCCATCCTTCCCTCATCCCAAATGTCATCCCTTCTTTGCTCAGGCTGCGCAGGCAATCCTGATAAAGAAACAAGCAGGCACTTGAAAGTTTCTGACAGGTGTCATGGGTTCAGTCACTGAGTGGCCACGAGGGATGAAGCTTGACATGACAGTGGCAGAGCCATCGAGGCTGGCTCCAGGACATGCAGAGTTTGGTGGCTGTCAATTCCAATCCTTGTCACGCCCCAACTCCAGAATGGTATCTACGAATGGACAGAGCCAGTGGAAGTGTTCAGGAAACTTATAAACATCTATTCCTAATCAAGTGATGTTGCCAAGCCACGATAATGTAGGGTCGGTCACCCAAACCAAATGCACTCCAGCTGGGGAGGGTCGGGGAGGTGGAGGTCCAGAGCTGGCCACACTGGTTTGCTGTGAGTTTGTTTGCTGTCTTTATTTGTTCTCTGCATCACTCTCCAAGTCAAGGATCTCAATCTGCCAGTTCTTTCCCACATTTCTATGTGTAATTTTTGTGCTGCCAGCATTTTCCCCACCAGTAACTTCTGATGATTCTTACTCTTTTAATATAATGATCTCTGCTGCAGATCCTCCAGGATCTAAATATTTGGCAAACCTGCTCTTCTGACTTGGCTTGAGAGTGATTTATAATGGGACAGGAGAGCTAGCTTCTCAGTAACACTGTGCAAATAGTTTCATAAATATTGCTCTCAGGCATTATTTTGAAATATTACTTCTCTTAACAGTCTGCCAAAGTCAAATATTTCTTGTAAATAAAAATCCATGGCCAAGCCTCTGGCCCAGTGAAAGTAACAGGTGGTAATGAAGTTCACCTGGTGGGGGAGCCTGGCTTGATTAGCTCCGGCCCACAAGTGAAGGTTAACTGGCATTAGACATGATGTATGATGGTGGGGGTGTGTGTGATCTTTATTCCAGCCTTCCAGCCTACTAACAGAAGAGGTATGCATTTAATGACTCTTAGTACATTGGCTTATAGTTAAGAATTTTCAAATAACGTAAGACTTGATAAGTTCATTCATTAAAATATCTGACAAAAATTATTTGATAAAGAAATCAATGGCACATACAGGCTCTGAGTATGGTTCCCACTGAAAATTCCTTGGTGCCCCTGGCAGGATGATAAATCAACTATGGTGTTAGTCTCCCTCTCCAAACGCCATGAGTCAATGATGAAATGGAAGGAGAATTCTGGTGTCTCAGTGACCCAAGAAGAGCCTGAAATTTGAGAATGGCAGGGCCCAGAGTAGGTGTTTTTGTGGCAACCTGCACTGGGGAATGTCGAGATAAGTTTGAGTCACATATGCAGCTCCATTGTGGCTTCAGCCACTTTCTGCTCTGGTTTTGTGTTTGGTGACTGGAAATGACCCTTTCAATAGAATATGTCCTTCTAGGGGTCCAGCCTGAATGCAACGATGGTGTCAGCTAGCTTATGTCAGGACCCATGAACCCTCCCCATGCACACAGCCCTCTTGGAATCTCATCCTTTTCCACAACTCTGGCTCACACTTCCACAGCATTTACTCCTAAATACGTCTTTCTAACCAATGCTGCCTCACACACTGATAGTAACCACCGGGATGCATATATTCCATCCGAAGGAAGCTGCTTACTCCCCTCAATCCTGTTCTCTGCTGGGTTCCCTATTTTGTCCATGGTTCTGCTATTTTCTTGGAGGCCCAGCCGCTAAATCTCAGCATGCCTTTGACTTCTTTTTCTTCGTTCCCCATAACCCAGCAGTCAGCAAGACCTGTTCTTACATAAGAACTCTTATATTTGTCCTCCACTTTTATTTGTGCAATAATGTTTCTATAATTTATTGTTTGTTTGTTTTGAGACAGAGTCTTGCTCTGCTGCCTAAGCTGGAGTGTGGTGGTGCCATCTCGGTCACTGCAGCTTCCACCTCCTGGGTTCAAGCAATTCTCCTGCCTCAGCCTCCCGAGTAGCAGAGATTACAAGCCTATGCCATCACGCCCAGCTAATTTTTGTGTTTTCAGTAGATAGAGGGATTTGCCATGTTGACCACTCTGGTCTCCAACTCCTGACCACAAGTGATCCACCTGTGTTGGCCTCCCAAAATGCTGGAATTGCAGGTGTGAGCCATCATGCCTGGCCAATGTTTTTTAATTACACATAATCCTCAAAATTTTCAAGCAGTTCACAAAGTATAAAGAAAAAATATACAACCAAAACATGTAATTTAAAAATATCCAAATCATACTGCCTAAAAATATTTCATAAAATTAGATATCATTCTTCTAGACTTATCTTGAGGCACAAATACAGATGGATGGAAAAATGGATGGATGAAAGAAAAAATTGTGTATAACAGGATTATGCTATGTTGTTTCAATAAAAACAATGTTATTTTAACAAGAAAAAAAGAAGAAAAATGAAGAGAGCTGCTTAACTTTAGCTGTTTCTTTACCACAAGAGATATAAATGCCTAAATTATCCATGGTTAAAAAATTACGAACTTCCAACTGTAAAAGATTGTGAAAGTATTATACTTTTTAAAATTCCACATTGATTTTACAGTGGTGATTGAATTCATGCTAAGAGTGATGGGTCAGTAGCCCTTTAAGTATCCTGCCTGTCAAGACACCTACCCCCACATTCCAAATATACTTATCAAGAGTTATGACACCTACATTCTGTAATCATGATATCCCTAGTAGCATTGTCTTAGTTGTTTATTTACATTAACTTACTGCTCACTAACAGTCATTTCTCTGGAGTGTCTCTATTTCCGAGTATTTTGTTTTGATTCTCGCTGCTAAGTTGGATTTGATCTTGGAGTACTTTTCTCAAGAAAGAATTTCAATCCTGTAATCTGTGAGTGTTTTGCATGCCAAGGTCACACTTTCACTCTATCAGCAAGTTTTAGATGTTGCACCACCGGTTTCTACCATCGGGTACGGCATACTTCTTAAGTTACATAGTGCCATTCTCTTTAATTTGGCTAGGTTTCATCATTGGGTAATTTTATTCCTAGACTATCCGTCCCAAAAAAAGAGCTAAAGAGTCTGGATGTCAAGTTATATTTGAAAATGTCTTCATGTTTCTCCTGTACTTGAATAACAACTTGGCTTATTGTTAGGTTCTCATGTTTTATTTTTTTCTGCAATGTTTAAAGACATAGTTCCTATATCTATCACAGAAATCAGAGATTCCTTTGTCTTTTGTTAACCCTCAATCATTATTTGTGTGTTTGTATATTTTACCACAAAATGTATTACAAAAATAGAGAAAAACACATCATGTGCATGATATAATCAACACTCACATTTAGCAACTTTTAGTGTTTTGATTTATTTGCTTTGAATATCTTTGTTCCATAAAACATTCAAAATAAAGAGGCTGGGTGCGGTGGCTCACACATGTAATCTCAGCACTTTTGGAGGCCAAGGCGAGCATATCACCTGAGGTCGGGAGTTCAAGACCAATCTGGCCAACATGGTGAAACCTCGACTTTACTAAAAATCCCAAATTAGCCAGGCATGGTGACGCAGGCCTGTAATCCCAACTACTTAGGAAGCTGAGGCACAAGAATCGCTTGAACCCTGGAGGTGGAGGTTGCAGTGATCCGAGATGGCGCCATTGCACTCCAGCCTGGGAGACAGAGTGAGACTGCCTCAATAAACAAAAGAAAACAAAACAAAATCAAAGTAAATAAAGACCCTATAATAAGGGTACCTAAGATGGTGCACCTTCTTTCTTTATCTTTTCTTTTTGGGAGGTGGGAGGACAGAGTCTCGCTCTGTCAGCCCGGCTGGAGTACTGTGGCATGATCTCGGCTCACTGCAACCTCCGTCTCCTGGGCTCAAGTGAGTCTCCTGCCTCAGCCTCCCAAGTAGCTGGGATTCCAGGCATGTGCCACGAAGCCCGGCTAATTTTTGTATTTTTGGCAGAGACGGGGTTTCAAGATGGTGCACCTTCTTAGGTGTATATAAGTACATCATCTTAGGTGCCCTTCCCTCAGTTATTTCCCAATATCCCTCCACAGAGGAATCTACTGTCCTTATTTTATTGTTTGCAATTCCTAAACATGATTTTATGGCCTTCTTATATATGTATATATCCAGGAAATATATACTGTAATATTTTGCAGACTGTTTGAAGTTAATTTAAATGCCATATTACTGAACTTATATTCCACACCTTGCTTTTTCATCCAGCATGACCTCTGTAAAGTGTGTTAATATCAATTAACAAATTTAGCTGGAGTTCAAATTTTTTCAGTTTTCTTCTCTGAATGAATGTTTCATTTGTTTCCAGTTTTTTTTTACTACTATTTGCTGCAGTAAGTAATGTTGTAGCAAATAATTTTGTTCATTTGTTGTCCTTGATATGTGTGAGAATTTCTTCATGATAGACATTCAGAGATGGATTTGAAGTCATATGTGGGCTGTTTGTGTCTTTAGTTTTATTTAACATTGACAAATAGCTAGAAAAATATTATACCACCACCAGGACTGTACACATCCCAATATTTCATATCCATACCAGCACTTCGTACTTTCATACTTTTTCATATTTTTCCCATCTAAAAGACATTAAATAGTACCTTAATACTAGTTTGTTTTTTTTTTTTAACATTTTCCTAAGTACTGAGATTGAAAATCTTTTCAAATGTCTAACGATCCTCTAAAGTTATTCTTTAATGATTTAGCTGATCATATCAATTGCCCACTTTGCTGCAGGGTTGATTTTTGTCCTTTTCTTCTTGATTCTCAAGGATAATTTATGTGTGCTGGATTCCTATTCATTGTTAGTTTAATGTGTGGCAAATGTTGTTCTTGATTGTCTATCTGATTTTTCAATATTTTATGTGTTATCTTTGTAACATAGAAGATTATTTATTTATTTATTTATTTATTTATTTATTTATTTGAGAAAGGATCTTACTCTGTTGCCCAGGCTGGAGTGCAGTGGCATGATCTCTGCTCATTGCAACCTCTGCCTCCTACACTCAAGGGATCCTCCCACCTCAGCCTCCTGAGTAGCTCTGACCACAGGCATGTGCCACCATGCCCAGCTAATTTTTGTATTTTTTGTATAGATGGGCTTCCACCATGTTGCCCAGGCTGTTGTCCAACTCCTGGGCTCAAGTGATTTGCCCTCCTCAGCTTTCCGAAGTGCTGGGATTACAGGAATGAGCAAGCATGCCTGGCAGAAGATTATTAATACAGTTGAATTTATCTTTTATTTTCCCTTTGTGATCTGTGCTTTTTGCATTCTTCTTAAGAAACCATTTTGAACCATGAGATGTATAGTCTAATATGTTCTTTTAAACTTTGAAAACTATGGTTTTTACTTTCATGTCATTAACTCATCATATGAATGTGTTATGGAGGATTGGCATGAGATAGCAATTGCATTTTTTTTAATATGGAAAAACAGTGGAAACTATTCTTCTTTCCCCACTCATTCTAGGCTCTTAATTTGGTTCCATTTGTTTGTTGATCCCTAGGCCAGCAGTTTTAATTCCTGTCATTTTATTAAGTTTTCATATAAAATTGGGCAAATCTTTAACTTGTTTTTCAATACCATATTAATTATTATTTACTTTGGCTGTCGTTTGTTTTATATAATGCAAATACCTTCTCCCATTCTGTGGTTTGTCCCTTTACTCTCTTAAGAATGTTTCTGGCTGAGTAAAAATACTTAATTTTACATACTAAAATTTTTAATCCTTTATTTTATTATTAGTATTCTTTCCTGTTCAAAACATCTGTGCTACCTCAATCTGACAAATACATTCTGTGATTTTTTTGTAAACGGTTGTTTTGTCTTTCATATTTAGATCCATAATCTGTCTTGAGAATCAAGACTATTAGTATGATATAAGGTAGTGATCAAGTATTTTTTCTTTTAACACATGAATATTCAATAATTCAACACCATTTATTAAAAAGACCATTCTGTGATGTCATATTTCCCATAAACAAAGTGCCCATATATGTGTGGGCCTGTCTTGGGCTCTTCATTGTGTTCCATCAGTCTATCTGACTGTCCTTAAATACAACCACGTTATCTTAACTAATGTAACTGTATAAATACTTGATATTCATTAGTACAGGTTTTCTAATTCTGTTCTTTTCACTATTCATAGTACTTTGAAATTCCATGTTTATTTTATTTTATTTATTTAATTTTTTAAAATTTCATTAACTGTAGAGGTACAAGTGATTTTTAGTTACATGGATGAATTGTATCGTGGTGAAGTCTGGGTTTTTAATGTACCCTTCACTCAAATAAGGTACACTGTACCCCACAGGGAATTTTTTATCTCTCATCTACCTCTCACCCTCCCCATTTCTGAGTCTCCAGTGTACATTATACCACTCTGTATTCCTCTGAATACCCATATGCAAAGAAATGCATAGCTCTCACTTATAAGTAAGAACATGTGGTATTTGGTGTTCTGTTCCTGTGTTTTTACTTAAGATAACGGCCTCTAGTTCCATTCAAGTTACTATAAAATACATTATTTCATTCTTGTTTATGGCTGAATAATATACCATGGTATGTGTGTGTATGTGTATATGTGTGTGTGTGTATATATTTATATGTATATGTCTTTTTGATATGCTATTGGATTTAGTTTGCTAGTATTTTGTTGAGGATTTTTGCATCCATATTCATCAGGGATGTTGATCTGTAGTTTTCTGTTTTTGTTATATCCTTTCCTGGCTTTTTTATATCCAGGGTGATACTGGTTTTGTAGAATGCATTAGGAAGGATTCTTTCCTTCTCAATATTTTGTAATAATTTCAGCAGGATTGGTACTCATTCTTCTCTGGATATTTGGTAGAATTTCTCTGTGAATCCATCTGGTGCTCTGCTTATTTGCTGGGAGATTTTAAATCACTGATTTAATCTCACTGCTTATTATTGATCTGTTTAGAATTTCTATGTCTTTCTAATTTAAGTTTAGGGGGTTGTATGTTTGCAGGAACTTATCCATTTCCTCTAGATTTTCTGGATTTTGTGCATAGAGGTGTTCTTAGTAGTCCTGAATGACCTTTTGTATTTCTGTAGTATCAGTTATTATGTCTCCATTTTTATTTGTGTTTGAACTTGTTTGAATCTTTCTTCTTTTCTTGGTTAATCTGACTAGTTGTCTATAAATTTTGTTTATCTTTTCAAAGAAATGACTTTTCACTTCATTGATCTTTTCTATTTTTTTTTTCATTTGAATTTTGTTTAATTGTTTTCGGATCTTTGTCATTTCTCTCTCTTTTTTTTTTTTTGCTAGATTTGAGTTTGATTTATTCCTGTTTTTGTTGTTGTTGCTCCTTGAGGTGTGACATTAGGTTGTCAATTTGTGGTTTTTCTGTCTTTTTGATGTAGGCATTTAACACTATATACTTTCCTCTTAGCACTGCTTTTGCTGTATCCCAGAGGTTTTGATAAGTGTTATCACTGCCATCATTCATTTTGAAATATTTTTAAACTTTATATTTTGATTTTATTGTTAACCTCCAAATCATTCAGGAGTAGATTGCTTAATTTCCACGTATTTGCATAGTTTTGAGGGTTCCTCTTACAATTGATTTCTGGTTTTATGTCACTCTGGCTGGAGAAGATGCTTGATATAATTTTGATTTTTAAAAATTTATTGAGACTTGTTTTGTGGCCTATCATATCTTGGAAAATGTTCCATGTGCTCATAAGAATAATGTATACTCTGAAGTTTTGGTGTGGAATGTTCTGTAAATGTCTGTTAGGTCCATCTTTTTCTTTCTCTCTTTTTTCTTTCTTTTTTCTTTTCTTTTACTTTTTTTTTTTTTTTTTTTTTTTGAGACAGAGTCTTGCTCTGTCGCCAGGGTGGAGTGCAATGGCGCGATCTTGGCTCACTGCAACCTCTGCCTCCTGCGTTCAAGTGATTCTTCTGCCTCAGCCTCCTGAGCAGCTGGGAGTACAGGTGCACACCACCACGCCCAGGCCCAGCTAATTTTTGTATTTTTAGTAGAGACAGGGTTTCACCATGATGGCCAGGATGGTCTCCATCTCCTGACCTCATGATCCACCTACCAAAGTGCTGGGATTACAGGCGTGAGCCACCGCTCCTGGCCAGGTCCATCTTTTTCTAGAGTCCAGTTAAAGTCCAGTGTTTCTTTGTTGACTTTCTGTCTTGATTATTTGACTAGAGTTGTCAATGGAGTGTTGAAGTTCTTCTCTCTTTATTGTGCTGCTGTCTACCTCTTTTCTTAGGTCTAGTAGTAGTTGTTTTATGCATCTTGGAGCTCTGGAGTTAGGTACATATACATTTAGGATTTTTATATTACTCTTATTGAATTGATCCCTTTATCATTATGTAATGACCTTCCTTCCTTTCTTTTCCTTTTTTTCTTCTTGTCTTTTCCTGTCCCTCCCTTCCTTCCTTCCTTCCTTCCTTCCTTCCTTCCTTCCTTCCTTCCTTCCTTCCTTCCTTCCTCCCTCCCTCCCTCCCTCCCTCTCTTCTTTCTTTCTTTCCTTACCTTTTCTTTTCTTTCTTTCCTCTTGTTGCTTTAAAGTTGTCATCTGATATAAGAACAACTACTTCTGCTTGCTTTTGGTTTTCATTTGCATGAAATATTTTTTCTACATCTTTACTTTGAGTCTCTAAGAATCTTCATACATTAGGTAGGTCTCCTGAAGACAGTAGATATTAGGTTTGTGGTTTTTAATCCATTCTGCCAATATATGTTTTTAAAGTGTAGCACTCAGACCATTTACATTCAATGTTAATGTTAACATGTGAGGTGTTGTTCCAGTCATTATGTTGATTTTTACCAAGTTACGTTGTTCAATTTATTGTGTCACTGTTTTATAAGCCCTGTGAGTTTTATGCTTTCAATTGTTTTTATTCTGGTGCACATCAACCTTTTGTTTCAATATTTAGGACTCATTTCTTGTAGGGCTGTTAGTGTTGACAGATTCTCTCAGCATTTGCTTGTTTGTGAAAGACTTAATTTCTCCTTCACTTATGAAACTTAGTTTTGCTGGTTACAAAATTCTTGGTTGAGCGTTACTATGTTTGAGGAGACTAAACATAGGACCCTAAGCCCTTCTAGCTTGGAAGATTTCTGCTGAGAATCTGCTGTTAGTCTGATAGGTTTTCCTTTATAAGTTGTCTGATGCTTGTCTCACTGCTCTTAGAATTCTTTCCTTCATGTTAACTTTAGATAGCCTGATGACTGTATGTCTTGGAGATGTCCTCTTTGCAGTGACTATCCCAGGACTTCTTTGAGTTTCTTGTATTTGAATGCCTAAATCTCTAGCAAGACCAGGGACATTTTCCTGAATTTTTGCCTCAAATAGGTTTCCCAGCTTCTTACTTTTTCTTCTTCCTCAGGAACAGCCTATCATTCTTAGGTTTGGACATTTATATAAACCTATATTTATGAGAGACTTTGTTCACTTCTATTCATTCTTTTTTCTTTATTTTTGCCTGAGTAGGTTAATTCAAAAACCTTTTCTTTAACTCAGACATTCTAAAATTCCTTAAAAATCAATTTATCAATTTCTATATAAAACAAGCCACTGGGATTTTGATTGGAATTTTATTGAATCTATGTATTTATTTGGGAAGAAATGATATCTTTAGAATATTATGTCCTCAAATTCCTGATCATGGTGTATCATTCAGTTTATTTGAACTTTCCTTAAAATATGTCTCAAAATACTATATTTTTCTTTATTAACGTCTTCCACATTTTGGCTAGATTTATTTCTACGTATTTAATATTATTGTTAAATTATAAATTTAAGTTGTAAATTAACAATTTATTCTGTTTTCACTAAATCAGGAATAGATGTGTAATAACCAAATAGTTTTTTCAGAATTTGTGAAAATAATCATAGTATGTATTTCTATAATATATTGTTATATTATTTCAAAATATTGAACCATATTTGTGTTTCTGGAAAAAATTCAACTTGGTTATATCATATTATTCTTGTAATATGCTTATGAATTCGGTCTAAACTTATTTTAATTTTGTAGTTTTTAATTTGTATACATGAGTGAGCTTTTGTGTAGCTTTCTCTTATTATACAGACTTCAGTGGATTATGTTACCAATGTTATACTTACCTTATAATACGAATTTGGATTTTTCCCTAAAGTCATTATCTAAAATAACTTTTATATAGCTTCAAAATTATTCTTTATTAAAGGTTTATCAGACTCCTTTTATGAAATTTTCTACCTGGAAAATTTTAATTGTGGCATAGGGGTAAAACTGATATAAATAAAATGATGGTTTATTTAAAAGTATTTACTAATATTACAAAGCCTAAAATTTGCATATGTACTCAAACATATACACTTGTCATTATACATTTTCCAGTATATGTTTCTACCAGGTGAATGTGTAGGATTTGATCGTTAGAGTTTTCAATTCATTCTTTTCTAGATCTTTTTTATTTTAGTTTCAATTTTATATTTGAGATAAGAACTGCTTGTGGGACTTTTAAGAAGTCCCATATTGTTTTCTTGCTAAGTACTAGTGTTGTTTCCTCGTAAGCATGGTACATTTGGGGATATTATTTTTACTTTTTGAAAGTTATTGGGGCCTTGCAAGTGGTCTAATATATGATCAAGTTTTATAAATATTCCATACCTTGGGAGAAGGTATACTCTTTATTTTTAGGGTTTAAAGTTTAAAATATATCAATTATTATACCTCTTTAATTATTTTATTTAAGATTTCTATTTTTTACAGGAAAAGATAGGTGAAATAAAATCTAAGGTTAATGTATCTCTGTTTATGCATTTTACTCTCACAGTTGTGATTTATGAATGTGAATTCTATATTATTTAATGCATACAATCCCAACCGTTATGTGTTCATTGTGTATTGGACTCTTTAATCTCATAAACTGCCTGTTTTTGTTTTGTTTAAGGATTTTTGGCCTGAATTCAAAATTATGTGTTATTAAGATTGCTAAGACTACTCTTTTTTATTGTGTTTTCCTTGTTTATATTTTTTTTGTTTTTGAGTTTTCTGAGTCACTTTGTTTTGCCTATGTCTTATACAGAGAGCACAGAATTGTGTTTTGGTTTTATTTTTCCAATCAACATTTTTGTATAAACACTTTATTATTGAAAATTTTCAATCAGTCAGCAAAGTTGAACAACTTTTGCAGTGAGTAACCATGGGTTTTGCTTTTAATTCAAATCTGAAATTTTTTATGTCGTAAGAGACAGTTAATTCACTTGAAAACATTGATATATATGCTTGCTTTTAATCCATATTATTCTGTTATTTTTTATTTGTATTACATAAAATATTTCAATATGTGCTTTTTTCTTTGTATTTTGATATTATGATTCCCTTGATATTTAGGCAGGCTTGTACTTCTGCTAAAGGAGACGTTCATATCTACAACTATGTACTATACCATTAAACATGTCTTTTTAAAAATTTGTGTTAGTTTCTGTGATAGTCAGTGAGAGTGTCAACTTGGTCAGGCAATAGTACCCGGTTATTCAATCATAAATGACTAGGTGTTGCTGTGGGGTATTTAGTAGACGTGATTAGCATCTACAGTTGGTTGACTTTAAGTGAAGGAGATTGTCCTTGATAATTTTAGTGGACCTGATTCACTCAGTTGAAAGATCTTAAAAGCAGAAAACATGAGGTTTTCTTAAGGAGGAAGACATTTCATCTGTGGACTGCAGCATCAGCTTCTGCCCAAGAGAGTCCATCTTTTCCGACAGATTCTGGACTTTCCAAGACAGCCCCACAATCACATGAGCTAATTCTCTGCAATGAATTAATTTAAATATCAGATAACTGGTCCTGTTTCTCAGATGTAACCCTGATTACATGTTACTCTAAAATAGGCAATAAATGAATTAGGAATTTGTTGTATCCTCTTCCTTATGTGCTATCTGATTGCATTTAATTATGTATCCTTCTTAGTGTTATTAAAGTTTAGAGTGTGTGAGTGTGTACTGAAGAAAAACTCATCTCTGTAAAATTGTCTTCTAAGCATATTAGTCTTTTCAGAAAAGTAGAGTTGACAGCAGACAATTAAAAAATGCTACTTTATTAGAGCAAAATCAATTATAATACCAACAAAAAAATCACCCAATTAAAAAAATTAAGTTTCTAATAAATAAAGTAGTAATCAGTACTTACAGTATTTTATTTTATTTATTTTACTTTTCCTTTTTAGAGATAGGATCTTGCTACGTTGCCCAGCCTGGCCTCAAACTCCTGGACTTAAGTGATCTTCCTGCCTCAGCCTCCTGAGTAGCTGGGACTACAGGCACATGCCACCATGCCCAGCAGTGATTATAATATTTTTTACATAAAAATGAAGATAGTTTGAAGAGAGGAGGTATAAGCAAGTGCTGCATTTGCTGGCCCTCAAAGATAGTGCATAGGGGCAAAGTGAGCCAAGAAGAAAAATATGTAGTGGCTTGGCATTGTGTACAGTCCTGTACATGTCTGTTGCTTGCAACATTCATCCACTATTCCCTGATGGCTTAGAATATTAGCATGCCAAGAAATATTACACATGAATCAATGTGACTTCCAAAGTATACCATCATCATCACTACTAATTAATTTCAAATCACATATGAGCTAATTCCTATAACAGAAATATGCATTATTCATGACTGTATTTGATTTGTGAGGTTTTTAGTGGAACCCTTTGGTTTCCAGCTGTAAAAGATGAGGAAATCAGCATATTTTACCACCTCTTTTTCCCTTAATTGCTCAGTTTTTATTTGTATAAGTTTTATGTTCTTGGAGCATGTATTATTTGCATTTTGTACTATCACCCTAATCACCATCTTGTTTTACTTTTAGTCCTAATTTTATAGTTTAATCATTGCTATAAGCTGAACACTTAGAATTAGTATCACTGTTAGACTCAGACAAATGGGTACATGTCTTTGGCCACTATTTAGAGACCCCTGCTCTGGCTTTCCTCTGACTATGCCTGTCATGAACTGAACATTTGTGTCCTCCACAAATTCATATGCTGAAGCCGTGCCCCTAAATGTGACGGTATTTGGAAGTGAGGCCTTCGGGAGGTAAGTCTAGATGAAGTCATGCAGATAGGCCCCCCATGATAGGTTAGGTGACTTTTAAGAAGAGGAGAGAGGCCAGTGCTCTCTGTTTCAATCATGTGAGGACACAGTGAGGAAGCAGCCATCAGCAAGATAGGAAGAGCGCTGTCACCAGGAACTAAATCTGCCAGCTCCTTGATCTTGGACTTCCTAGCCTCCAAAATGTGAGAAACACATGTATGTTGTTTAAGCCAACCAGTGTATGGTATTTTGTTGTAGCAGCCCGAGATGACTAAGCCAATGGCCCTCCTCATGGGGCAAAGAATCTACAAGGGTCAAAAGGAAGCGCCCACCACAAGCCCACATATTCTCATCTGCACCATGTTCTAATCACCAAATAGGCTAGCATTGTGTGCCCAAATCCCTCTGAACTCACTTCCCAGCTTGAAAGCAGCCAGTGTAAAGACACATAACCTTCAAAAGAAACTAACAGGAAAGACAACTGATGTTCACAGAGAAATGATGGCAACCCACAAACAGCAGAATGACATATTTAAAGTTTTGAAAGATACAACTGCCACATTATAACTTGACACCTACCAAAAATATCCTTCAAAAGTGAAGACAAAAATAAGAACAATTTCTAGACAATGACTGAGAGAATTTACTGCCAGTAAACATAGGCTAAATAAATACTAAAAAATATTCTGGAAGAGGGAAAATATCCCAGAACAGGATTAATGAAGGAAGAAATGAAGAGCATAACACAAAAGTTAAATAGATGGATAATGCCAAACGCCTATTGACTGATAAAATAATGTCTTCTGTGGGTTGCAATATATATTCAGAATTAAAATGCATGATAAAGCTCACCCCCAAAACACTAAAGATGATAAAGAGTAGATAGGGGTTATCTAAACTCTTAGAATTATCTGGAAAGAAGTTAAAGTACTAACTTACATTAGACTCTAATCTCAAGGATGCATTTTGTGATAGTTAGGACAGTCACCAGAAGAATAGGGGGAAAAAACCTTTGAAACAAGCAAGAAAATAAAGAGGAAAAAAAAACTAAAAATATTCGATTAAGCAAAAAACTTGGAAGGAAGAGACAAAGAAACAAAAAGTAGGTGATAAATGAAAAATAATAAGACAGTAGAAATAAATCCAAATATATTAGTAACAATATTACTTGTGATGTGCCTGAATATTTCAATTAAAAGAACAAATATTATTAGGCTGGATAAAAATCAAAACCTTATTATATTACGCTTAGAAAAGACAACTCAAGAAACTTATACAGAGGTTGAAAATAAAAGGATGGGAAAAACGTGGTAAAGTTAACTATGAAAAACCTGGTGTAATATCAGATAAGGAATTAAGCATTACTAGGGATAATTTCACAACGACAAACAAAAGCTCTATTAGCCAGGAAGACAGGCAGATTTCTGTTTGTATGAACCTAAAAATTACTTCAAAATATATAAAGCAATAAAACTAAAAAGATAACTAAAAGGAGAAATAAGGAAACCTGTAAGCAAAATTGGAGAATTTACCATACCTTTCTTAGTAACTAACAGGATGACAGGCAAAACATAATAAGCATATAGAATCTATTAACAACATAATTAGCAAATATGAATCTAAGAGAGGATCCTGCACAAACAGTGACAGAATCACATTCTTTTCAAGTAGGCGTGGAATATTTACCAAATTGTGGCAAGTGAACCTTAAGGTTAATCTCAATAAATCTCAGGGTTTCTCATTCTTGGCAAGGTTGACATTTTGAACTAGATAATTCTTTGTTGCAGGAGTGTGTCTTGTGCATTATAGGACTTTTAGCAACATCCCTGGCTTCTCTTCAGTAGATGCCAGTATCCGCTCTTCTTTCACAGTTGTGAAAACAAATGTCTCCAGATATTGCCAAATGTCATCTGGGGAGCAAAATTATTGATTTAGAATATGTGCTTTTAAAATGGTTTAATGAAACCAGTAATCAATAAAAAAAAAAAATCACCGAAAACTTCCCACAATGTGCAATTAAGGAATACACATATAAATGACTCATGAGGCAAAGAATCAAGATAGAACTTATAAAGTATTTTAAATTGAATTATTATAAAATAAAACATACAAAATCTTGTATAGCAAGTCTGAAGCTGTTTTTAGAAGGAAATATGTATAATTACATGCATACATTAAAAAAAACAAAGACTAAGATTCAAGTCTATGAAGTTCAGGACTTCCCCAAAATCCTTTCCCCAAAAGGTAACCATAAAGTTGACAAAAAATATGTCATCACTCTGTAATTCTACTAAAGTCACGCAATAATCTGAGCTTAGAGTAAGAACATGGGAGTCTATAGTGTTTAGGCCTGTGTCGGGGCTTCTCCCATCATCCACCTTCCCAGTGGCTGATGTGGAGGTTCTCCCAGGGTGGGGCAGGCTATGAAGACCAACAGCTTCTCTGACATGGTTGGAGGTAACTAACTCTACCTGGGGCAGCAGCTAACGCCCATGTTCAATGGAAGTGACTTATCTGAAGCAAACAATTGGGAAGGCTGATGGCTCCACTCTTTTAGCCTGAGGTTTGTAGTCCTCACTGGGACAAGATTACTCCTGGCTGAGTCCACATGTCCTCACTGGAGACAGAGAACCTCCAAACTAGTTTCACACTACTGGCTTACTTTGTAGCTGCACACATGCCATAAGACTCAAAAGGAACTGAAGGACAATAAAACCCAGGGCAGACTGAAAACATTCTGGATTTGTTAAAGGCTTGAAGTTAGGATACGCAAGTAACTCCTACAGCTCAACAATAATAAAATAAACAATGAAATTAAAATATGGGTAAAATATTTGAATAGTTGCTTTTTCAAATGATATATAGAAATGGCTAATAAGCACATAAAAAGATACCTAATATCATTAATTATTAGAGAAATGAACATTTAAGTCACAATGAGCTATTACTACACACCTATTAGAATAGACATAATCAAAGATAAAGTTAATTCAAAGTATTGGTAAGAATGTGGAGAAACTGGAACCCCTGTGCATTTTTTAAGAGAATAAAATAGTACAGAAACTTTGCAAAATGATTTGATGGTGTCTTAAAAACTTAAAAATAAATTTACTACATGACCCAGTATTTGTACTCCTAGTAATCTACCAAAGAGTAATGAAAACATATGTTCATGCAAAGACATATTCATCACTATTTGGAGCCATATTTATCATTAATTTGTATGATGTTTGTAATTTGTATCTTTTTTTCTTGAGACACCTCTAGGAGACTAATCAAGAAAAAAGAAAATGGCACAAATTACGAATATCAGGAATGAATAAGGGGACAAAAAATTCAGATCCTATTTCCATTAGAAGGAGGATATTATGAATATGACAATAAATTTGAAAAGCTGGATGAAACGTTCAATTTTTCTTTAAAAAGCAACTCACTAAAACTGACACAAAAATAGAAAATCTGATTATTAATATATCTGATGAAGATTGAATTTTTAATTAAAATATTTTCAGAAGAACTCTTTCAGCCCACATGGCTTAATTGGATAATTCTTTCAACATTTAACCATAATGTTTGGCATTAGCTGTAATATTTTGTAAAAAGCTCTTAATATATTCAAAAATTTCCCTTCCACTTATTGAATAGATTTTGAATGCTGAATCAAACTTGCATCCTACGCATAAGCCCAAATTGGCTGTGATAAATTATGTTTTTAGATTTCATGTTTAGGTTCAATGTGCTAATATTTTGTTTAGAGTTTGCATTTTTCTTATGAGTGAGATTAATCTGTATTTTTTCTCATACAATTGCTATTTTTTTATATAAACATGCAAATTAGAAGCAATAATGACCTTTCATAAACTTTTCAAGATAAGAGAAAAAGTGGGTATAGTTTGCAACTCATTTTATTTTGCAGGCATAATCTTGACACAAAAACATAGCAATGATTTTATGTTAAAAAAATAGAGATTAATCTCATAAAAATATAAACTTTAAACAAAATATTAGCAAGTTGAATCTAAAGATGAAATCTAAATCTAAAAACATAATTTATCACAGCCAATTTGTGTTTATGCATAGACTGCAAGTTTGGGTAAGCATTCAAAATCAGTTCAATAAGTGGAAGGGAAATTTCTGAACATATTAAGAGCTGTTAACAAAATATAGCTAATGTCAAACACTGTGGTCAAATATTGAAAGCCTCATCCCTGAGTTCAGGAACAAGACACACATGCTGGCTATCACCATTTCTATTTGATAGGTGAAGCTCTGGCCAATTCAACAATGGAGGTAAATGAAATATGTAAGAACACTGGAAATTAAGAAATAAAACTATATGCAGATGACATGATTGTTTTGTAAAAAAGTCTTAAGTATTTATAAAAAAACATTAGGATTAATAAGTGAATTAAGAAAGAATGCAAGAAACAGGTTGATATTAAAAATTGTATTATAATATACCAGCAACAAGCATTTAGAAAATGAAATTTTAAAAATATCATTTAAAACAGCATCATAAACCATCAAATGCTGAGGATTAAGTCTAAGGAGTGGTAGAAAAGTTCTCTACAGTGGAAAGTATTTAAAAAATTGAGAGAATTTAAATAAGTTTAAATAAAGGCAGCAATATGTTGTATTCATGTATAGGAAGATGTAATAACATAAAAATGAGAGTTCTCTTCTACAGATTAAAAAAAGAAAGTAGAAAACTTATATATTCAGGTTACAGTTTGAGGTTACATGGAGTAAACACACTTCATGCCATCTCACTGAATAACTACAAGAATGAAGGAAGAGCAACAGAAATGGTAGCTATAGTATATTATGCATTCCCTATTGAGTTCTTTCATAACATATTTGTCCATTAAGGAGGAAAAATGAATACATTGTCTCAAGGAGTTTTCAATGTATATAGATGTAATATAAAAGACAAATGTAACACTAAGAGAGGAAGTTTAGTAAAAGGATGGTGGCACACATTCTACATTCCATCTAAGTGATAAAATATTGATTCTAAGTAGACTGTTAAAAGTTATGATTGTATTTTGAAATCCCTGGAGCAACAACTAAAAAATCTATATAAAGAAATATATTTAAAAAGAGAATAGATAAATTAAAATCAAATACTGAAAAATATTCAAATGACCAAAAGAAGGCAGGAATGAATAAACAGAGGAAGAATAACGACAAAAACAACAACAACAACAAAAAAACTAATAAAATGGTAGGCTTGAGCCTAAACATGTCAATTCTACTAACTATTAATGGTATAAATGCATCAATTAAAAGACAGAGATCATCAGAATTGATTAAAATATGATATGAGAAAATATAGAAACTCACAGGAAGTATAATGATATAGATAAGTTAAAAGTAAAAGAAAAACAATGTTGGTGAGAATGTAAGTTAGTACAACCACTATGGAAAACAGTTTGTAGGTTCCTCAGAAAACTAAAACTAGAGCCACCACACAATCCAGCAATCCTACTCCTAGGTATACACCCAAACGAAAGGAAAACAGTATATGGAAGAGATATCTTCATTCCCTTGTTTATTGCAGCACTATTCACAGTAGCCAGGATTTGAAAGCAACGTAAATGTCCATCAACAGATGAATGGATAAAGAAAATGAGATAAATATCCACAACAGAGTATTATTCATCCATAAGAAAGAATGAAATCCTGTCATTTGCAGCAACATGGATGTAACTGGAGGACATTACGTTAAGTGAAATAAGCCAGACACACAAAGACAAACTTTGTATGTTCTCACTTATTTGTGGGAGCTAAAAATTAAAACAACTGAACTCACCAAGATAAAGAGTAGAAGTATGGTTGCCAGAGGCTGGAAAGGGTAGTGGATGTATCAGGGAGAAGTGGGAATGGTAAATGAGTGCAAAAAAGATAGTTAGAAAGAATGAATAATACCTAGTATTTGCTAGCACAGCAGGGTGATTATAGTCAAAAATAATTTAATTGTACATTTTAAAATAACTAAAAGAGTATGATTGGATTGTTTGTAAAACAAAGGATAGATGCTTGAGGTGATGGATACCCCATTTACACTTATGTGATTATTATACATTGCATGCTTGTCTTTCAAATACCCCATAAATATATATACCTACTGTGTACCCACAAACATAAAACAAAAATTTTTTAAATGTACCTTGAAAACACTAATCAAAAGAAACCTGGAGTGTCTATATTAATATCAGACAAAGTAAAATTTAGAACAAATAAAAATTAGCAAGGGTAAAGATCAATAATACACAATGATGAAAGGGGTCAGTTTATGAAGAAGACAACAATCCCATATAGATATGCAACTAACCACAGAGCTTTAAAATGGACCATTATGGCTTGAATTGTTTTCCCAAAAAAAATGGATTCAGTGAGCTGTGATCTAATACTAATAGTGTTTTCATAAGAAGAGGAGAATATATACAGACAGGAAGACCACCGCATGATGTCAGAGACAGAGTTTGGAGTGAAGCACCTACAAGCCAAGGATTGCTGGCAACACTGGAAGCAGAAAGAAAGGTATAATTCTCCCTATGGAGACTTCAGAGAGAAACGTCTCTGCTAGCCTCCCATGCCTACTTCATATAGTCCTTTCAAAGTAATTAATGTGCATTCTTAGAGCCAATTTTGGTTTTGAATGCCATTCTCCAAACAAATAAATACATAGGTTATGATGGAAAGATTAGATAGCTAGATGGATGCATACATATGTAGCTATAGAAATATATATTGGTAGAAGATAGACAGGATGCCCAGAGCTCATGAGAGGGTACTTATTACCTGTTTGGAGCAGGAGAGAATATCTTGATGCTATCACAAAGCAAGAACATCTTCAGCAGTTCCTGGGAATTGTGTTAAAGATAATAGTGATCAGCCTGAAAAGAAGATTGCCTAGTTGTTCTATGGTAAGAGTTGAAGACTTTATAAAGTACAAAAACTATTATTACAATTATTAGAATTTGTTAACCTGTTGTAATGCACTGAATGTTTATATTCCCACCCCCTAAATTCGTATCTTGAAATCCTAACCATCAATATGATGATATTAAGAGGAGGGACTTTTGGGAGGTAATAGGATCATGAGGATGGAGCCCTCATAAATGGAATTAGTGCCCTTAATCCCTAGAGAGCCCAAAGAGCTCTCTTGTTCTCTTTGCACCATGTGAAGATACAACAGGATTGACTATCTGCAACCTGAAAGAGTCTTTACCAAAACCCAACTATACTGACACCCTGATATCAGGCTCCTAGCCTCTAGAATTTTGAGAAAGTGTTTTGTGTTTAAGCCACCCAGTCTATGGTACTTCATTATAGCAGCCCAAACTGACTATAAGACACATGTGAAATATTGTAATTTTTTTTTGAGGATTAATGATCCTCAAAAGGGCCATATAAAATAAAGTACACTGATGAAAAACTCACAAAAATGAACAGATTATTCAACTGATAAAATAACTCATTGTCCTGATACTGTAAACTACCCTCATTGTGTATTTTAAGTGATAATTATAGACAGCCCATAATTTTAAAAAGTGTTTTAGAAAGAAAAAACACAACAACTTAAAACCAAAACCAAAACTTCAAATCAAAGAAGAAAAAAATGAAATATGCTAAGATGATACTATAAGAATATTTCATTTTAAGTCAGAGACTAGATGACCAGCATAGCATAATAATAATAATTATCATCATCATTATCATCAACAGAGTGAAGAGATGAGCCTCATAATGGGAGAAAATATTTGCAAACTATGGATCCAATAGGTGACTAATATCAAGAATATAAAAGGAACGCAAACAACTCAACAAAAAGAAAACAACTCCATTGAAAAGTGGGCAAGGTACATGAATAGATATTTCTCAAAAGAAGATAAACAAATGGCCAAGAAGCATGTGAAAAAAAATGCTTAACATCACTAATCATCAGAGAAATGCAAATTAAAGTCACAATGAGTTATCATCTTATGTCATCAGAATGGCTATTATTAAAAAGTAAAAACAAACAAACAAACAAACAAACAAACCAGACATTGGTATGGATGTGGAGAAAAGGGAACACTTATACACTATTCTTGGGCATGTAATTT
The DNA here is from genome assembly GCF_007565055.1 of Rhinopithecus roxellana. Taxonomy (NCBI): domain Eukaryota; kingdom Metazoa; phylum Chordata; class Mammalia; order Primates; family Cercopithecidae; genus Rhinopithecus; species Rhinopithecus roxellana. The sequence goes on along the minus strand of NC_044559.1, from coordinate 129,065,921 downwards.
AGTACAACCTCTATGGAAAACAGCAACCTCTATGGAAAACAGCACAAAGATTTCTCAAAGAACTAAAAATTGATCCAACAATTTCACTATTGAGTATCTACCTAAAGGAAAAAAATGTCATATCAAAAAGATACCTGCACATGTATGTTTATCACAGCACTATTCACAATAGCCAACATATGGAATCAACCTGTGTTCATAAATAGGTGACTGGATAAAGAAAATGTTATATGCAATCACTAAAAGGAAACAAGTCATGTATTTTGTGAGAACATGGATAGAGCTGGAAGCTATTGTCCTTAGAAACTAATGCAGAAACAGGAAACTAAATACTGCATGTTCTCACTTATAATGGGGAGCTAAATGATAAGAACTTATGAACACAGAGAAAGAAACAACAGACACTGGGGTCTACTTGAGAGTGGAGGGTGGGCGGAGGGAAAGGAGCAGAAAAGATAACTATTGGGTAGTGGGCTTAATACCTGGATTATGAAATAATTTGTACAACAAACCCTCAAGACACAAGTTTACCTATGTGACAAACCTGCAGAAACCTGCACTTGTATACCCGAACCTAAAAGTTTAAAAAATAAAATTTTATATATATATATATATATATATATATATATATATATATATATATATATCTGCAAACTATGCATCCAATAGGTGACTAATATCAAGAATCTACAAGGAACTCAAACAACTCAATGAAAAGAAAACAAATAATTCCATTTAAAAGTGGGCAAAGTACACGAATAGACATTTCTCAACAGAAGATATAGAAATGGCCAATAGCATATGGAAAAAAATGCTCAACATCACTAATCATCAAAGACATGAAAATTTAAAGCCACAATGCGCTATCATCTTATGCCATATGACTATATGTGTATACAAACACACACACACACACACACACACACACACACACCATAGAATATTCTTCAGCCATAAGAAAGAGAATGAAATAATTCCTTTTGCAGAACATGGGTTGAACTGGAGGTCATCATCTTAAGTGAAACAACTCAGAAACAAGTCAAATGCCACATGGTTTCATTTATAAGTGGAAGTTAAATAATGTGCACACAAGAACATAGAGAGTAAAATAGACATTGGAGACTTGGAAGGGTGGGAGTGTGGGAAGGGATTGAGGGACGAGAATTTACTTACTGGGTACAATGTACATTATTTGGGTGATGGTTACACTAAAAGCCCAGACTTCACTACATAATATATCTGTGTAACAAACTGCACTTGTACCCCTTAAATTTATATATAAAAAACTAAAAGTCCTGAAGCATGGATCTGCTGCAGTTCTCTGTAGCTAGAAAATTAATCGTTAATTGACCTACTCTTGCAGTAAAGAAGAATGTGCTGGGATGATTAGCGTTCATCACTTGTGCCTGATGTGCAAACAAGACCACATTCAGATAATTCACATCAGACAGGTAGGTTAGGGGATGGGCAGAGGAAGAAACTTATTTTCAGAAATAGGAAAATGGCAAAGGCAACTGTATAAGTCTGTTCTCCTGCTGCTAATAAAGACATAGCCAAGACTGGGTAAGTTGTAAAAGAAAGAGGTTTAATGGACTCACAGTTCCACATGACTGGGGAGGCCTCACAATATTGGCAGAAGGCAAAGGAGAAGTAAAGTCATGTCTTACATGACACCAGGCAACATAGCTTCTGCAGGGGAACTCCCCTTTATAAAACCATTAGATCTCATGAGACTTAGTCACTATCATGACAACAGTATGGGAAACTGGCCCCCATGATTCAATGATCTCTCACTGGGTCCCTCCCAGGACACATGGGAATTATGGGAGCTACAATTCAAGATGAGATTTGGGTGGGAACACAGCCAAACCATATCACTCTTCCTCTGGCCCCTCACAAGTCTCATGTCATCACATTTAAAAACCAATCATGCCTTCCCAACAGTCCCCCAAACTCCTAACTCATTTCAGCATTCACTCAAAAGTCCACAATCCAAACTCTCATTTGAAACAAGGCAAGTCCCTTCCACCTATGGGCCTGTAAAATCAAAAGCAAGTTAGTTTCTTCCTAGATACAATGGGGATACAGGAAGTGGGTAAATACACACATTCAGGATTGGAGAAATTGGCCAAAATGAAGCGGTACAGGCCCCATGCAAGTCCAAAATCCAGTGGCACAGTCGAATCTTAAAGCTCCAAAATGATCTCCTTTGACTCCATGTCTCACATCCAGGTCATGCTGATATAAGAGGTAGGTTCCCATGGTCTTGGCAGCTCCACCCCTGTGGCTTTGCAGGGTAACAGGCCACCCTCCTGGATGCTTTCACAGACTAGTGATGAGTGTCTGTGACTTTTCCAGGTGCACAGGGCAAGCTGTCGGTCAATCTACCATTGTGGGGTCTGCAGAATGGTGGCCCTCTTCTCATAGCTCCATTAGGCAGTGTCCAATTGATGACTGTGTATGGGGGTTCCCACCCCACGTTTCCCTTCTGCACCGCCCTAGCAGAGATTCTTCATGAGGGCTCTGCCCCTGCAGCACACCTCTGCCTGGACATCCAGGCATTTCTATACATCCTGTGAAATCTAGGCAGAGGTTCCCAAACCTCAATTCTTGACTTTTGTGCACTCACAGGCCCAACACTACATGTAAGCCACTAAGGCTTGGGGCTTTCACCCTCTGAAGCAACAGCCTGAGCTGTACATCGGCCCCTTTTAGCCACAGCTGGGACACAGGACAACAAGTCCAGAGACCACACAAAGCAGCAAGGCCCTGGACCCATCCGACAAAACCATTCGCTCATCCTAGGTCTCCTGGCCTATGATGGGAGAGGCTGCCATGAAGACCTCTGACATACCCTGGAGACACTTTCCCCATTGTCTTGAGGATTAACATTTGGCTCCTCATTACTTAAAATGGATTTTTCTTTTCTATTGCATCATTGGGCTGCAAATTTTCTGAAATTTTATGCTCTGTTTCCCTTTTAAACAGAAGTTTCAATTCCAAATGATATCTTTGTGAATATATAAAACTGAATGCTTTTAACAGCACCCAAATCACCCCTTGAATGCTTTGCTGCTTAGAAATTTCTTCTGTCAGATGCCCTAAATTATCTCTCTCAAGTTCGAAGTTCCAGAAATCTCTAGGATGGGGCAAAATGCCACCAGTCTCCACTAAAGCATAGCAAGAGTCACCTTTGCTCCAGTTCCCAACAAGTTCTTCATCTCCATCTGAGAGCACGTCAGCCTGGACTTTATTGTCTGTATCACTATCGGCATTTTGGTCAAAGCCATTCAACAAGTTTCTAGGAAGTTTCAAACTTTCCCACATCTTCCTTTCTTCTGAGCCCTCCAAGTCTCTAGGCAGTTCCTAACTTTCTCACAATTTCCTGTCTCCTGAACCCTCCAAGTCTCTAGGAAGTTCCAAACTTTCCCACATGTTCCTATCTTCTTCTGAGCCCTCCAAACTGTTCCAACCTCTGTGTGTTACTTAGTTCCAAAGTCACTGCCACATTTTCAGGTATCTTTACAGCAGCATCCCATTCCTGGTACCAATTTACTGTATTAGTCTGTTCTCATGCTGCTAATAAAGATATACCTGAGACTGGGTAATTTATAAAGGAAAGAGGCTTAACGGATTCACAGTTCCACATGCCTGGGAGGCCCCACAATCATGGCAGAAGGCAAAGGAGAAGCAAAGGCATGTCTTACATGGCAGCAGGCAAGACACTTTGTGCAGGGGAATTCCCCTTTGTAAAACCATCAGATCTCAGGAGACTTATTCACTATCATCAGGAAAGACCCTACCCCATGATTCAGTTATCTCACATGGGGTTCTTCCTATGACAGGTGGAAATTATGGGAGCTACAATTCAAGTTGAGATTTGGGTGGGCACACAGCCAAACCATATCAGCAAGCTTCTTGCAGCTGCCTGAATCTTCCCTTTATTCAGTGTGAGCCACAGCACCTGCTTGTTCTGTGATGCACTTGGGAAATAGTGAAGCCCTTCCCTGTATCTGGTACCTAGGAGCAAGCCATCATCTCATACTTGACAAGAACATCACCTCTTCTCTTTGAGCATCAAGGAAACATACATCTTCCAACCATGGCTGTTGGTGTCTTTCACTCAATATTATTGTTCCTTTGAACAACCATGTGCGTAGAGACAAGTTAAACTGTACAGGGTGTTATTGCTATATTGAAGGTATTTCTCTACATTAAGTATAAGGAAGTTTGTTGAATGATATCTGTCTTGAGTGACCTGGTCATATTTATGTTTTGCAGTGAGTACTGTGGGTACAGTGTGACATCAGATTGTTGGAGCTTATAGGAAATGTGGGGTCTTTTAGGACGCTCTTGCAGTAGTCCAGAAAGAGTTGGTGGTGGTTCAGACTAGGACAGAAGACAGCAAATCTTTTCCATAAAGAACCAGTTAATACATATTTTAGGATTTATCAGCAAAAGTCCTACTCAACTCTGCTGTTGTAGTGTAAAAATAGCAATAGACAACATATTAATGAATGGGCATGGATATGGTTTAATTAAACTGTATTTACAAAAACAGAAGATGGGCTGGATTTGGTTTGCAGAATGTAGTTTGCCAATTCCTGTGCTGGGATTATGAAAAAAATGTTTTAAGAGATGGTTTTGAAGTGAGTCAGAAGGTCTTTCTCAGGAATTGGATGTAAGGCATGAGAGAGAGACAGAGTCCATAATGACCCTAAAGGTTGGTTAACTTCCTAGGCTGTTATTAGAGGTCCTTAAAGCCTCCTTTTCATGTGTAGTGGGCATTAGCCAATATTTTGGGTTGTTCATTACCTTTGAACACCTCTCCCAAGCTTCTAATTTTCCACCTGTGAATCCACACCACCCTACAGAAGCAGCCAGACATGTGGTTTCCCAGTTTCTCTTGCAACATAATACCTGACTTAGATTCTACCAGTCAGATACCCCCATGTGAGACTGACCCACAAGTCTGTGACACAATGTAGCAGATGCCATACAGACTCCAGTCTGGCGGGTGGTATAAGAGAGGCCCAAGTACAGCAGTGATATTTCCTGATTCAGGATCAGTGCTGTGTGTGAGCTGCAAAGTCTGGGCCAAGTGGAAGTGATGTCCCTACTGCCATAGCCCATGAAGAAGGCTGTTTCCTTGAAAAGTCTCCAAATCTGATTCTCTCACTCTCCAAGATATTCTGTGAATCACAGTATAGCTTCTAATAATTTTTTTCCTCTTTAAACTAGTGAGAAGGAGTAAAGCTGTCCATCACTAAGAACCCACGCTGATACCCTATTTGATGAGCTCTGACTCCTTCAGTTCTGTATCCTGGTAAGAGAACTCTGTAGAAAATCCTAAACCATTCTTTTCATGAAGCATCTTTTCGTCTCATCAGGGCTGTGAAGATTACACAGCAAAACATTTTTTAAAACTCAAAGGAAAAAAAGCAGTGTATGGTGCAGAATGATTAATAATAAAGTACTAAGTTGTAGGGAAATAATCAGCTTGGAATTAAGTTTTCAAAAAAAATTACTGAGGATAGCAGTTGATAGGAAGGCACTGTAGATTGGAGGAAGCCCACAATCAGAGCCTTAGAGGCTAGGGGAGACTGGACTAGTTTGTGTACACTTTGTGTGAGAAACCAAGTCAGGAGGTGTGTGGATGGGCAAGATCAGGTCATGCTATAGAGGATGTGGCACATCAGTGTGAGCAGGATGACCTTCAGAGCATCAGCCCCTCTGGCCTTTGATATTTCCTGGCATTTTCTCCCATTAGGCCTTTGCACATCCTGTTCCCTCTGCTTGCAAAGCCAGCTGCCCATTCTTCCCACTGCTGATCTCGGCTAAATATCACCCCTTGGTAGGGGCTCTATCTTAGGACAGGTGCTCAGGGAACCAGGCTCTGAGATTTGCATGCAGGTATTTTGGAGAGTATCCTCTGATCAAGATCTGTAAGAGAGTCAGGAGAAAAGGAATGGACAGAGGGAGAAGTTGAACCATAGTGCAGCTGCACCAGAGGCCTTAGCCAACCCCATTGGGAGCTCTGGGACTGGGGTGGTCTTCAGAGTTGTCCTGCCCTGAACCAAGGGTGTCAGGCCTCTGTATCCCCATGTGGACCAGCCATTGAATTTGACTGTTCCAGGAAGGGTGTGCTTTCTTGAGTGGAGCAGCTCTTTTCAGCTGCGGGCAATGCCCCAAGATGGAGGAGAGGAGGATGAGCTCCATGGTCATGAAGTGAGGAATCTGCAGGCTGACTCCCACCAGTCCATCTCAAGTATATTCCATGTTAAATTTTTATAGCTATTGTTTTCTTTCCTGAAATTTATTGCAATTTGTAAATACATCTTTTTATGTACTCAATTACTAAATATCTCCCCCAATAAACTCTAAGGCTCATGAATACAAGGGCTATGTCAATTATAATCAGCATTTTATCCCTAGTATCTAACAGGTTGCCTGACACAACTAATGTTTATCAAATGAATGAATGAATAACTAAAAAATAAAGAATCAGTGCAAGAAAGCAGACATGGCTGACGTTGATGGTTGGATTAGAGCAGGGCATCTGCTCTGGTATGGCCTGGGTCAGGGAAGGAGGGACTGGGATTATGGTTGCCTAAAGGCCTGGGAACTGCAGAGGAAACACTGCACAGTGAATGGGGTACCAGAAGAGAGTGTTAGTCAAAGACACACCTGACTTGCCTATGTTTTGTGAAAGACCAGCCCTGCCTGTGACTTTGCTGACATTGAATGACACAAACCAATAAGAATTCAGGAATTCCTATGATGGAAGTTTGAAGCAGGAATTCAGGATGGAAGTGTGGTTTGGAGATGTCCAACAGGGGCTGGTGCATCACCAACAAATCTCTAGGAGAGCTCAGAGCATTTGCTGTCAGAAGATGGTTTGTGTCTCAAATCATGGTGCAGACAAGTGGTAAAATTAATTGTTAGTGAAACAACTCCCTGTAAGGGTGAGTGGTTCTGCAATCCATAATGCATGCTCACATGGTAATACATTAAGGGTGAGATTTGTTCTCAACACTAAGACACCAGGTAACTAATCAAAACCCTACTTCATCCCCACAAATCTATAGGCAATGTATTGGGTTGCACATTGCGGTTGATACAGGACTTTCTATTCAAATGGAACAGATTATATAGCTCAAGACATTATGAGGTTGGAGTGTGAAAATAATGTCTCAAAGAGAAAAATACCATGAAAACTCAGGCCAGAGGCATTATGCCCCCATATCATATAAACTTGTGCTGCAAATTATAGCTTCCACTTCCTGCACAGGGACATGTTTAAAAAAAATAAACAAACATTTTCAGTGACAATTTGAACCAAGCTCATAGACAAAGAAATATAAACTCTTAGTTACTATCAGTTTGGATAAAAAGCAAGGAATGGAAGAGGAGTCTCTCAATGAGCCCACAGCTCAAGTTACTAGGGAACAATTTGGGGGATGTCACTGAGGCCCACAGATTAGAGGAAGTGTGTCATCAGAACAGAGCACACACACTGTGGGTTGTTCCTCCACCTGTTGGAGGATTGTGTATATATGTCTTCAGGGCAACATCTATGACCCACCATCTTGGTATCACAAGAATAGATCCCAGTAGCATAATCATATTCCTATAAATTTACTTTTCTGTTTTTATTGACTTTCCAAGTATAGCTTTCCAATGAGAGGAAAACTCCAGCAGGTGTGAGCTCCGGCAGGCCTGGGGGAAAAACAGTGTTGAAGAAAAAGCAAAAATATCTCAGTGAAAACTGAAGAAATGTCATTTTAGAGTTTCGGAAGGGGATCCCAGGTAAAGCCAGGGCAAGGAGGAGCAGGCTTGGGAAGGTCAGGAATGCTTCCTGGAAAAGGATCAGTTGGAAGACTGTCCTTATCTAAAGGTCTGCACTGGGTCCTTTGGACTTTGGTGCCCCAGTAGGTCCCCTTATTCAGCCCCTGCAGTCTGTCACTTCACTAGCCCTTCCTGACCTTAAAGGTAAAAGGGTATCCTCAAGATCCCAGGTCACCTGGAATTTGTCATGCCTTCAAGAGTCTTGCTCTACTAATTAGACGAAAATTCAGGGAGATAGAGACATAGGGAACCCTAGCTAAAAGCAATAGTGATGCAGGACTTGAGTGACTTGACAAGACTGTAGGTAGGAGCCATGGTAAGTCATTTGCCTTATATACTTTTTTGGCCTACCACACAGTGTCTCGGTGCCTAGAGAATTGCAGAGCATATCATGCACTCGGTGCTCTAGCTCTAGGTCAAGAGAAGGCAACAGGTTGACTCAAAGAGAAAGTCCTCCATCTATAATGAAGTCTTTGACTTGTTGGTTGCTTCCTCAACGAACGTTCACAATGACTCAGGTAGGTGTCACTTACATAAACTCTACAGCTCATCCCCCAGAAATTTGTTTTCCTCTCAGCTACACCTCAGAGATCCTCCATATGTTACTTCTACAGAGGATTTCACTTTCCCCTTCCCTCCCCTTTCTTCTCCTACTCCCACTCTTAAGTGGAGAGCAGGGTCTCAAAATAGACAGCACCCTCACCTCTAGCCATTGCTGCCTGTTATGAAAGGAGTTCTTGACACACCCACGTTTCTTAGAGTAGTTCCACCTGTGAATCTAGGACCTTTTTTCTACCTACCTTTTCTGCACCCTGGGATTCTGGTATCCTTGATAATGAGTGAGTGGTTTCATGCTCCTCAGAATCTGGAAAATGAGTCAACACCCCAGCTTTGGTTGTGGGAGGCAGTGGACCAGGGCTGGGGATGTAGCTGAAATCCCGTTCCACAGGCAGAAATCACCATCTCTCCATACTCTCAACATAGTCATATTGTTCACATATTATAAAATGATAGAGTGCAACATGGTGAAATATATCACTGATTTGCCAATAATAGGTGTTGGTGTATAAGTCTAACTGGCGGTGCAGCCGCCTGAGGTATTGATTTTACTGTCTAATGGTTGAGAGAGATGTTATCTTGATTAATTAGAAGTCAAAAACAAAAGCATCTTCTATTAGATCTCTTGTGGCATTCATCTGAAAAAAATTCTACATGTGTCCTGAAAATGTTGGAAACCTAAAAGGACAGAGTGAGGAGGGAGCAAACCACCTCTTCCGCTACCTGTCCTGAGTGAAGATAATGTCTATGAGTACCAGACAAGCTGATGTGAGTTTACCGACAGAAAAAGGGGCTCCCATATTTTTCTTCCTTTCAACTGCAGCCCTAAATTCAGAAATTAAGAAAAGAGAAGGCACCACTAAATACGGAGTTTTAGCCGGAGCTCAGTAAGGCAGCCTTTCTGTTCTTGGCTGGGTATAAAGATTCACTTCTCCTGACATCGCAACGACTGATATACAATCAGATATAGGATTTCCTCTACAAGAGTCAGTACAGAAGCATCTGGAAGATAATTTCCACAATCCCTGGGTATAGTGCTATTATTCTTAAAAATGAAAAGCATATGCATATCATCTTCATGACTGCTAAATTTGGGTCAAGGCATACTTTTACAGAAAATTCAAAGGAGTCAGGGAAAGGGAAATATTGCTTGAATTCTAGAATAAAATTATTTCTTGACCTTACAATACTAACCCACACAGCATGATAAGCTATACTATAACAAAATACTATAATGAGAGCTGATATTCTTTTGGATTAGGGAGATAATTTCCACAAAACAAGCTTCTTTGGGTTGTTGTTTTTCTGCATACATTTTTTATGATCTAAGACTTTCTCCAGTTCTTCAGTTTGAATACTCCCTATATCAATGAAGCTGAAGGTGAATCTATCTGCTATTGTGGACATCAGAAGAGGCTGAGTTGTGAGCATACCTGGAAAACATTCTGAGTTGGCTATACTAAAAATTAACTGCTGTGTCATTTATGAACTATCTGACGTTAGGAAAATTATATGGCCTTTCTAAGCCTTAGCATTCTATTTGCTGTCATTGATTTATTCGACAAATATTTATCAAAATGAGGAGAGTACAGTGATAAGCAAAACGACTTGGTCCGTGTCCATGTTGAAGCTTACATTATAGTTGTGTTGTTCTAAATGGGATATTGTATGTAAAAGGGCTTTGCAATAGATGATATGTTCAGTAACTCTAAGATACCACTGATATTTTTATTGCAATGTCTTAGGGCTATGGTAAAGCCATCATGGTAATGTTTATTCAAAAGTCTAAGCTACAGATTTGAAAGACTGTTTGCCAAGTTCACTTTTTAAAAACAGACATTTTCCCAGCTAGTAGAGAAGTTTTTACCTGCAGGGCTCAGATAAGAGAACAGTCACCTGGGTCAAGGTCACCTTGCTGAGGGCCCCAGGAGGCAGCACTTTTCTGCAGCTTGACTGAGAATCTATATCTCTTGCCAAGAGTCAGGATGCTACTCTTTCCCTAAATGCTTTCTAATCTTCTTGCCATTTCTCAATTTCCACATTAGCCAGGTCAAATCAGACCAGATCTTGGCTTGAAGTTAATTCGTCTATCCAGGTAAGACATCCCCAGTTCCCATTTTGGGCCAGGCTGTGTGCCGTAAGTCAGAGGAGGCAGGGAACTTCTCTGCCCTCCTGGGGCTCCCTGGTTTAGCTGAAAGTCCTCAGGGAAGTCCTAATTTTTTCTTTTTGTGCCAATTGTGAGGGAGAAGCAGAGAAATGAACCCCCGGCTGCCTGGAGGGAGGCGGGGTGGGGACTTGCATAGTAATCTTCCCTCATCCACCTATTTCATCGCTCTGCACACTTAGTGAAAAGAATGGCCTAAGAAAACTGCCCTCAGCACCACTCAATTTATAGGCAGAGAGTGGTTTAAAGGAACCAATTTTTAAAGCTTCATGTTACGTTTATGTGGGTTTTTCCAAGGAGTTTCCCAGTTTACCAGATATATATATATATATCTGGTAAACTGGGAATATATATATATATATCTGGTAAACTGGGAAACTTCTTGGAAAAACCCACACAAATTAAACCTGGTGCTTTGTGTGGTGCCTATCACAGTGTGTGTGTGTGTGTGTGTGTGTGTGTGTGTGTGTGTGTGTATGTGTGTGAAGTGTCCACGGTTTAGCTATTCAGTTATCCCCTTCCTTCTAGTGGGTAAGGGACTTCATAAAGGGAAACTCCTTTTCTCTGACACACTGAAATGATTCACTGAAAATAAGAAGCACAAATTCCTCTAAAAAGGCATCAAACATACTCCTGGGAGTCCTAATTGGCACCCCCAGCATCTATTCAAGTCTTCAGGACATCTTAGCCTTTTCAGTAGATGGGCGGTGCCTATAGCAAACACAGTAACCAGGGCTTTCCTGCCAGTTCCTGTGGGATAGTTGTGTGTGGTCATGGTTAATGACAAGCAGCTTTTGATTCTTCTGTGTTTATTTTCTTCAGCATATTCAATCCTATCAACATAATTCCTCCATAGCATCACTTAGTTGAAACTGATTATTTCATGGAATGTAAAACTGAGGTCCAGAGACTGAAATAATTTCCCAATATGATAAAGGAATTCAAAGGCCAATGATAGGCATTAATTCTGTGTCCATTGGAACCTCACTGGTTCTTCAAGACCCAATTCAAGGCCCCCGCCTCTTCCAAGATACATTCTCTGAACCCTATTCTTTCCCCTTCATGGGGTTGCTCTTTCCCCTATCCTGTGCCTGGCTGACTGCTACCCATCATTCAGGTGTCATTCTCAATGACACTTTATCACAGAACTTCTCTCTGATCACTCCATCTAAATTACATCTGCCCCTAAATTTTCTCTGAGGGTGCACAAATGTTTTCTTCCATAATACTCTTTTTTATTTTTTTGCCTGTGTTTTGTTTATGTCTGACTCTCGCAGTAGATTGAAAACACCCTGAAGGTAGGAACTAATGTCTACTTGGTTCACCAAATTAAACCTGGTGCTTTGTGTGGTGCCTATCACAGAGTGGTGCTTCTGTTGAATGAATTAACACAAGCATCTCCCACCCATTATATTGTTTTTCCCCATAGACCCTGAGAGTAATGTTTTCTGCATCACATGATGCTTGGTACATCATATATGGATTTATTGTTATATTTTAACATATCCATGTGTTACCTTTTCTGATAATAGTATTTACTAATGATTAATAGCTGTATATTTGGTGTTTGCTATTTTTCAAGAACTGTAGTATCTTATACATATTAAAACAATTTACCCTCAGAAAAGCTATTTTAGAGGTGAGGAAACAGATTCAGAGAGATTGAAAACATATCATGCTGAGCTTGCTAACATTTTTATGGCAGAAAAGTTGTTTTACACATAGTGTAATCAATCGTACCAATGTATCAAGGACTGTACCGGTGTTCACGATGAAGATCCCATCCCATGTCCCATGAAATCCCTTAATCTTGAGAAAACTGAGATAGCTGGTTATCCTAGCTATACTCCTTTGTAGAACAAGTTTCACTGTGTTATGCACTGGAGAAGAAACTTACATTTTTGCAGTATCAGCCATCTGCCTGAAAATACACTTCATTTCCTAGCTATACAGTGTTTGGTGTTATGGAGAAAATATTAGATGGTGTCTAGGTATTTAGGATTGTAAAGATAGAGCTCACATTTTACACAGTTTTTCTCGCGTCGTTTGCCTTACACTAACATGAAAACCAACTCTCGCGGGGCATGCTCACGCCCATGTCATTTTGCACATAGTGGTTGTCTCCCTCTCCCGCATGCTGGGGTAGAGATTCCTTTACTGGAATCTCTGGACAATGAGTAATCTGGAGGCACTTAATATTGCCCTAGGGACCTGATTCAGTCAATGTTTGATCAGAGAAGCAGAGCCACCAGGAGACTTTATAGATATAAAAATAAATATATACTGGCACTGAGGCCTGAAGTCCATAGCAGAGGGCAAGGCAAGAAAGACAGATCCCAAGTAGGGGAAACGAGGACCAGCCAGGACCTCCAAGGCTGGGCTGGAACTCCGGAGGGCCAGCTGGCACCCATGTTGGTTTCTCACCTCCTACAGTCTTACAACTTTGAGGAGAAGCTGGTCCCATTTTTTCTGTTGGCTCCCAGGCCAGGCATAGGAAAAGCTGAAGCAGAAGATTCAGCAGGAGCTGGGGGAGGCTTGAGCCTGCCTGCTGTCCTGTGCCAAGAAGAAGAGCCAGAAGATAACCAGAATTACGCAGAAGCTGCTTCCACTCACCTACGGAGAGTCAAGCAATCGGGCCATACCTCTATTTCTGCCTTCCAGATCTCACATAAATGTCTCTTGGGTCTTACACCAAGTTGAAAGTATTCAGAGAAGGGTATTGTGGGAAATGCGGTTCCATTTAAACTAAGTGGCTCCAATGCAAATCCACCACAGTCCACCTCTTTTTTTCTCAGCATCCATAAGTATCCCTTGCAATCATCAATATTCTGTAGGTTGCCTGTTCACTCTGATGGTAGTTTCTTTTGCTGTGCAAAAGCTCTTTAGTTTAATTAGATCCCATTTGTCAATTTTGGCTTTGCTGCCGTTGCTTTTGGTGTTTTAGACATGAAGTCCTTGCCCATGCCTATGTCCTGAATGGTACTACCTAGATTTTCTTCTAGGGTTTTTATGGTATTAGGTCTAACATTTAAGTCTCTAATCCACCTTGAATTAATCTTCGTATAAGGGGTAAGGAAAGGATCCAGTTTCAGCTTTCTACTTATGGCTAGCCAATTTTCCCAGCACCATTTATTAAATAGGGAATCCTGCTAATATCCAGAATCTACAAAGAACTCAAACAAATATACGAGAAAAAAACAAACAACCCCATCAAAAAGTGGGGAAAGGATATGAACAGACATTTCTCAAAAGAAGATATTCATACAGCCAACAGACACATGAAAAAATGCTCATCGTCACTCGCCATCAGAGAAATGCAAATCAAAACCACAATGAGATACCATCTCACACCAGTTAGAATGGCAATCATTAAGAAGTCAGGAAACAACAGGTGTTGGAGAGGATGTGGAGAAATAGGAACACTTTTACACTGTTGGTGGGATTGTAAACTAGTTCAACCATTATGGAAAACAGTATGGCAATTCCTCAAGGATCTAGAACTAGATGTACCATATGACCCAGCCATCCCACTACTGGGTATATACCCAAAGGATTATAAATTATTCTACTACAAAGACACATGCACACGTATGTTTATTGCGGCACTATTCACAATAGCCGAGACTTGGAATCAACCCAAATGTCCATCTGTGACAGACTGGATTAAGAAAATGTGGCACATATACACCATGGAATACTATGCAGCCATAAAAAAGGATGAGTTTGCGTCCTTTGTAGGGACATGGATGCAGCTGGAAACCATCATTCTTAGCAAACTATCACAAGAACAGAAAACCAAACACCGCATGTTCTCACTCATAGGTGGGAACAAATAGGAAAATTATGTGAAGAATTCTGATGCACTAACACTGCCCTGGTGACCTCACAATCTCAAAGGCCAAGAGCATTCTCAAAGCAAGCTGCATCCAATAACCTTACTGATCCAAAGCTACATTTTGCCCTTGTTCTCATCACTACACTTTGCAGCTGGATGGCATATTTCTTCTTTATTCTGTGTTTTTATAATTTTTTCTAAATTGATTCCTACCAAATATTGTGTGGGAGGCACGATGAGGTTACTAAATTCATGTTACAGATTTGGATTTTGAGAGTTTGTTTATTGCCAGACCTCAGGTAGGGGACTTGAATTCTGGCCTCCTGACTTTTCTCCCAATTGGGTAACAGGCACAAGTGAGCCTTTCTTTTCTAAGGTGCCTTTATCATTGGAAAAAAAAGGATTTTGCTGACCTACTTTGGAAAACACAAAACAGTGCAAAAAGGAAAAAAGAAATCTATGGTAGATATATAAACTAGGTGGTATTTTTAAAGGAGAGTTGTTTCTTTTTGTTATGCTTTCCATCATTCTTTTTTTTTTTTATTATGTGGAGTCTCACTCTGTCTGTCCCCCAGGATGGAGTGCAGTGGTGCAATCTCGGCTCACTGCAGCCTCCACCTCCGGGTTCAAGTGATTCTCCTGCCTCAGCCTGCGGAGTAGCTGGGACTACAGGTGCGTGCCACTACACCCAGCTAATTTTTTTTTGTATTTTTAGTAGAGACAAGTTTCACCATGTTAGCCAGGATGGTCTCGATCTCCTCACCTCATGATCTGCCTGCCTTGACCTCCCAAAGTATTGGTATTACAGGTGTGAGCCACGCGCTCAGCCACTTTACATCATTCTTGTACACATCTGTTTATGTGCATGCCTTGTCATCCAAACTAGCCTGCAAGCTTCTCCAACAAGAGAATCGCATCGTTTCTTCTCATGTTCCTCTTTCTAGTGTCCCACATACAGGGATGTCCGCTTTACAAAGCAATGCTTGATGGCACGCCATGCCCACAAAGGTTTCATGCAATGAAAGCCTTAAACACAGGAATCATCTGTACAATTCAATCACCAGGGAGCCTTTGGATAAAGCTGCATGGTGGACAGAGGAGCTCCCCAGTTGGCCTCCCCAAAATGAGCCCCTGCACCGATCATCTCCCAAATGCCCCCAAGAGCAGCAGTTGTGCAAAGCGCAGAAGGCATTTCCCCAGCCTCCTTATCATCACCTGAGTCAGGTCCATGGACAGTTAAGAAGAGCTTGGCTAATTCCGTCAGCTTGGCTCCCTCTGCTCTGTTCTGACTGACAGGCCAGGCCCCTGCTCATCCCTGAAAACTAGCATCAGGGAATGACATACAGTTTGATAACATAAGATGCTTAGGTTTTTTGGCTCAAGTGAGATGTTCAGAGCTAATAGCCCTGTGAGCTGAGTTTTAGCTGTGATCTGCACCTTGAGATATCCGTTATGTCTGGCTCAGGAAAAAGTGAAAAGAATGAGAGCTTATTTCTAGAAAGGTTTCCGATGAGCAGCATTTGTCATTGAAGGGGAAGATGGGTATAATTAGCTTGTCAGTCTAGTTTGGGCTGAGCGGGCTGTCTCTGCTAAGAAAGATGGACTAACTGCCAGGGCCACTGACAGGCAGTCGATAGCGCAGCAATTAATGTCATAAATAATTCCAGAACCAATTACATCAAAATGGACTCAGAGCTTTAAAAAGGTACAGAATTCTCTTATTCTTCCTGCTAACAGCAAGAAACAGCTTTCATTTTTCTCTGTAATTACTTTTCATTGTATATAGCAATACAGCTGAGCTTTTCTGTCCATATTTAAGCCTTGTCTTTCCCCAAGTCTCTTCCCCCACCACCGGCCTCCCTCCTTCGCCCCACAGGACAAGGCTGTTAAAGTCGATCTTCCCTGCCAGAGCAGTGGGGTGAATGCATAATCTTTTAACTTGGCTGTTGCAGAAGAACTCCAGCTACACCTAAATGATTAAGAGCCAAGTTTTTGAAAATGTCATGGACAATGACAGCAGAGTGCCCCAAACAATGGCATTTGGAAATGAAGACATTTGTGAAATAAATGGATTTGTCTTATTATTTTAAAGGTTGCTGTGACTTTGCTTACACTGAATTTATTGATTTTTTCCCCCCTTCTCCTTCTTCTTCCTCTTCTTGTTCCCCTCCTCCTTCTGTACAGTTGCAGGCATAGAAGCCAGGCCAACTATTCCCTCTACACTGCAACCACAGTTCAATACTGCCCATGTGTGCTAATGGGCATTTTTTTTTCCAAAGGAGGATCAGTCTCTTTAACACAGTGTTTTACTAAAAAACTATTCTCTTGAGCTGTCTCAACTCTTCAGCTAGTTCTCAGTGCATTACAGTACATATGTAGATAACGCAAAGGCTATTATAGCCATAATAGTAATGACATACCAGATACCACTGGTGCTAATAGTCTCTCTCTCTTTCTTTCTTTTTTTTTTTTTTTTGCTGTTGTTGCTCTAACGCATCAGTTGCCTCTGTGGCTGGTTTAGAGAAAGGAGGGGATTGTGGGAAAGCAAATTACTATAGTATTCATTCACAGCTTTGTTCTAGGCCTGACAAACATTTCCAGCTTTTCAACCATGGTGGCATTTACCCCAGAGGGATCAGGGAAAATGGCTGATGAAGCTCCCACCGTTTTGAAAACAGAAACAGCTGCCGGTGTCGCTTGCAGTTTGCTGAGTGTGCTCTGGCTCTGAGCTCCTGCCGCTGACGGCTCTCCCTGTAGCAGTAGGTGTCACTGCGGTGAGTGGTAATTACAGCGGAAGATTTTAGAGGACACGGGATAATTAGGCCAGTCCCGTGCAGGCATAAACACTGACATTTACCATATTAAAAAGCGGAGATGTCGGCATTTTCCTCCCCCCACCCCTACCCAGACCACAACAATAGCAACCTCACCAACAAAGGCAAGTTTTCGAGAGAACAAAGGGTCTTTGAATTTGAGGGAGTTTGACTGGGCTCCTGGTGCCGTGCGGTTCCTTGGTCCCATTTGGGTTCTGCTCTTCACTTGGGAAAGCATCCAACTGAGTCTTTATGGCTTATACTCATTCGTCTTGGATCCTGCAGAATGCCATAGCCTAGGTATGATGGCAGAGGAGGTGGTGGGGCATGATAAATTATACCATCCAGAGAGCACCTCTTCCTTTCCACTGTGGGCTGGGCACAAGGTGGCATCTCTCAATTCTACCCTCTCCTTGACCTGGGTGATGCCATGGCAGGAACAGCAGGTATATTTCCCGGTTCTCCAGCAAATGACAGTCAGGCAGTAGGAAGGTAGGTGAATACAAACACTAGTCCTACAAACCCAAACTACCCCTCTAAGGGCTGAAGCTATGGCAATATCCTCTCACCCTCTGTCTGAAATAGAAATGGAACAAGTGTTTGCAGAAAGTTCAATAATGCCTAGGCTGCAGCTGCAACCTACTCCAGGGAGCCCTTCTGAAAGATACTGGGGTGCTCAAATGCAATACTGTAGATCCAGAAGAACCTGTGTTTGAATTTCAGACTGGCCACTTTCCTACTAAGGGATGCTGGGTAACTTAGATCCTCAGTTTCCCTTTTATAAAATGAGAAAATGAAAGTGCTTATTTCATAGAGTTGCTATGAAGATAAAATTAAAAAGCACTGAGCACACAGAAGAATTGCATAAAATGGTGAAATTCTTTCCCATTGCAAAAGTTCATTTGCCGCAAGTGGGGAACTGTGTTTGAGGTTGATTTTCCCCAGAGAAATAAGGCTGAAGTCTCAGATCTCTATGCATGGGGGGAATGACAGTGATTAAGTGAGAAACCCTGGCTACTCTCTGAAGGCAAGACCTCCAGAGATGTTTGTGCTAAAGTGGGGTGGATCCACTCTCACCTTTGCTTCCTCACAGATGCTGCAGATACAGGGGAGGGCTTTCGTAAGTGAAACCACACTCTTATCTTTTGAATGGGAACTCCTCAATAAGGTCTGGGTTTAAAAACATCCTCCCAAACACGACCCCCATCGTGGTCTACCCAAGCATTTGACTTCTTCGCAGTGAGGGCTCAGGGCCCATATCCCTTAATGTGGGTTGTTTAGCATGGGGTCATGGAGCCTCATAGTCTGGGAGAGAAAGGCAGTATGGACCCATGGGAAGAGCTTGAAGCCTTTGATCCACGTAGCTATGTGGAAACTGGATGACCCTGGGAAAATTACCTCAACTCTCTGAACCTGAATTTCCTCATTTAAAAATGGGAGAAAATAACCCACCTCCACCCACAAGTGCCAGCCCAGGTAAAGCACCTGCCCGTGAGATATGGAACCCCTTTCCCTCTGTTTGGGTATTCCCTTTCTCATCAGTAAAGGACTGAGTCTCCTCACAAGGAGCCTGCGAGGCTCTAGTGTCAAGTGGTATACAGATAGGAAGGATCTCCTTGTTGTTATTATTCATGGTCTCCAAGGAGTTTTGTGGGTGTGGCTACTCCCAGCCTCAGGATGCTGGGCTCTGAGTTGCCTCTCCTGATGAGGGCAACAATGCAGCTTAGCTAGAGAAGGGTCCAACTCTAGCAGCTGTATTTTCCAAATTAAAAATAAGCACAATTTTTTTCGACTATTTCTAGCTGTGAGAGTCAGCCTAACACTGTTCTGGACACAGAAACATCAGAATTTCTGAAACATTTCAGTGACATAAAAGACTAGGACTGCATATTTTAAACAGTAACCATCTTGGACCATGTGGCTGCACTGGAGATGTAGGTCCCCATGGCAGCCCTGAGAAGATGCTCCAACCATGATCTTTACAAGCTAAATTTTGCTTGAGGAGGAAGGGCCAAGGCAAGATTGGTGGTTAAGCCAACAGTAAGAGCATGTAGCACAGGAGCAGCCTTTAGGGCTGGGGTGGTTCTTTGGATAGTGTCTGAGATAGTTTCCAGAGTCATGCTCCTTGTCCTCATTGCTGTGCTGAGAGTTTTCTCTGCTGTGTAAGGTCTTGGGAAGCCATCCTCCTGCCTCTCTTTTCCTTAGATCTGAATGAACTGGATTCTTGTCCACTCCTATAGGTACTATGAGTTACTTGATCAGCACGTAGGTTTTGGACAAACTTAGATTCAAATTCTAGTTCCACTACTTACTTGCTACAACCTTAAACGAACTAATAATTCTAGACTTAATTTTGCTTTTCGTTTATTTATTTTCTTTTCTTGATATAATGGATATATATATATCTACTTCATAAGGTTTTAGGAAGAATTACATAGCATTCAATGAGACAGTCATCACAGTAGTAAAAGGAACAGTTGGAGGTTAGTAGCAATAATAATACTAGTAGAAGATACTGTGTTTGAAACTCTTGCTGAAGTCACAACTACAAATGATCATAGCTGGAATTCCAACTCATTTTCTGACTTTAAAGCCCATGTTGAAAATACTGTGTAAAATGCACAAAGCACCTGGCAGGGAGTCATGTCATCTGTGATTACTGGTTTCTTTATTGCTTGAGTTGGATGACAGTCCTAGGTCATCTGATTGGATTTTGGATTCATTTGAGACATCTGGAACCTCTCTTGGGATCTTTTTCCTCCTAGGGCCTTTGCAGCGGGACAGATGGGCTCTCTACACTACTGCCGATTTCAGGCTCTTTCTCATTGGAACATTAAGAAGTGGGTTTGGTTGGTGATACTGGCTGTGGAATTTCTGCATAGAGGTTGGTAGAAAACCCCAAGCAAGGGAGTCTAAGATACTAGAGTATCGCACATTTAGTATTGCTAAACTGTTCGAAGTGTGTGTGTGTGTGTTCGTGTGTGTGTTTGTTTCTCCTGTGTAATTCAGGAAGTCCCCAAATCTTACTCCTACCCCCACACCAGCCAGAATCTCTCTCATTATCTTCACTTTCCAGGTGTGTTCCTCTGAACTCCCTTGCTAATAGAGGTGAGCATGCCAAAGTATGTCTTGTTATGTTCCAAGGTCACTTCAGTTCACTTGATTGTAAGCTGCAGAAGAGTAGAAATTCCTACCATTGTTGTTGGTCAATGTATCATATCTCCTAGAACAATGAATGGAACATGGGAACCACTCAGAAAACATTTGTTGAATAAATTAATTTTATTTAAGTTGAGCTCTTTGAAATTTCAGATGTTCAAAGAGCCTTTTATCTCTGAATGAAGAAAACCGAGTTTTCCAGGATGACAAAGAAAAACCACGCACACAGAAAACCAACCTCTAAAATTTCAGGTTAAATGTAATTCTTTTAAATTGCCAAGCTCTATTCTTATCAAAGGAAATTCAAATGTTTCTGCCTATTAGGGCTGCTGCAAGCTCAGACTTCTGGTGGCTAACTTAAAACTACTTTCTTGGAAGGTTAGAAAGGTAGGCATATCTCATTTCCTTTTTGCTACTTTGAAACCCTTCTGCACATTGTTTGTCATCTGAATTTTGAGTGTTGAGGACCAAAGGAAAGAATGTAGATCCTTCATCAAAGCTTTGTGTCATCCTTCAATTTGATAAGTATGCCTTCATGCCTTCGATGTCATCATTCAAGTTTTTGTACAAAAACTAAATAATATCAATAAAAACATTTTGAAAAGTTATCGTTTTCTATGTTCTAACATATAATACTTACACATATACTTGCATTAAATAAAAATATTGATTACTACTTACACATAGTTTCTGTACTTCTTGACTAGTCAAAAATCCAGTTCTGTGAAGTCATTATTTTTTTTAAGCTGGTACTCTTCTCACCATAACCTTCCATAAGTAATCTCATAATGGTCAACAGAAATACATTTCTTTCTCCCCAGGTAGCGTCAGCTCTCTGAATGGAAACCCTAGAGTAACTCCTGTGTTTATTAACAAATGAAAATATTATCAAGAGTAGCATCCAAGAATGAGAGCTAGGAGATCATCGAGCAATGCATCTCATGAAAGTGTGCAAAGCAAAGAAAAATAATCTCCTTTTTGGCCCATCATTGTTAAACAGAATGCAGAGTTGACTTCTGGATGTTCAATCAGTTTTTCAGTCAAATTCTTACTTGACTATGCCACTGCTCTTGGGTTTCAGCCTGAGTTGAACATATATTTTCAAGGCTTAAGAAGGCATCTCTAAAACAAAATTCAGAAATTATTTATTTCTTATACTGAGCAATCTGTGTCCATGCGTAAAGAGTAAAGAAGGAGGATTTAGTTGGAAAAATCTATAAAACGAAGTACAGATGTAGGCGTAGAATGGAATGATCATTCCTCTGGTCTTGTAGTGAGCAGACGTTTTAGATTCCTATGATGTCATATCAGCACTTAACCCAGAAGTGTCTGAACACTGTGAGCCAATAAATTAACTAGGATTGGATTTCTGTCTCTTTTAGCTGAAAAAGACCTAACTCAGTATCAAATGGTTACCTCTTTCATTAGTTACTTATTCCATAAGTTACTTTCCTTTCCTATTTCTTTTATCTTGACCACCTCAAGAGAATATCTCATTCTTTTCTATCCTTAGAAAACTTGCAATCTTACTTATTATTTAGAATAACTCATTTCATACTTTACAATATTAATTTTTTAATGTATACATGTGGTTTTTATCAACAAATAGTAAGTTTGTGGAATGCATGATAATATGCATCTTTAACTTTCTTAACACCTGACACAATTTCCTTATACAGAGTAGGTGCTCACTTAGCATTTAGAAATGAATATTAATGGCAGATTCACGAAAAGTTCCACCTGCCAAAGTGTTAACGAAGTCTTCATTTATTAATTCATTCAAGTATGTGTTAGATATTTACTGTATTTTTGGTAGTATGATAATGAAATTAGTCTGAAGATACATGTGTTTTTCTTCAGAATTGTCATAAATTCCTAGCATGGTTGTATGGATGAAATAGGGGATGGAGACTTTGGAAGTAACAATTTCTGGGATCATTTCACGTTCAAATGCAGCAGATAGCTCAGCTTGTTGGAGGAAATACAGATGAGAATTCTCTGTGTTTAATATCTGTCATTAAAATGACAGCAATAAAGCCTAAAACCCAAAAAGGGAAAATCAGCTGGGTCCTTATAGATTGTCACAGCCAAGAGCAATAAAAACTAAATCAATCACAGATCATGGCAATAGATAAGTTAGCTAGTACTGGAAATTAAATGAAAGGACATTTCCAGCACTCAGCCCCCATTGTGGGACACTGAACATGCCCTCAGAATTCAGATGGGCTTGTTCAACAGTCTAGGGTGAAGATGGGAGGAAGAAGGGAAAATTATTTAAAAGAAATTTAAATTGCTTTGTTTCCTTATTCCTCTGAAGGTTGCCTTTGTTATTACATTGCAGTATTTTATCATCAACGTTTCTGACGTGCCCTGGGTTTCTTGGCATTTCCACCGTTGTTCAAGGGGAGGAAAAGTGGTTCTTTTGAGAGTGGTGTCCTGTAGTCTGGGCAGCTGGAATCCAATAATCAGCTCATTGTTAGGGCCAGTTTTGGAGAAGAGTTTTCTGGAACAGAAGAAATATGGAGAGGGGCAAAGAGCACCTCTAGGACCCAGGACATCTGTGTTTCAGACCTGTCTTTGACGCTATCAACCACAAATCAACAAATCTGGGCTTCAGAACTCTCATTGGCAAAGGGAGAGGATTAGACTCAACGATCTTTCAGAACCTGTCTGGTGCTAAAGCTCTGTTATTCTCTCACAAATGATGAGTGTGAAGAACAGAGTTTCATATCAGTGGGGTTTGCTGCTAGAAGAGTTTGGCTAAACTACAAAGTTTGGCTATTAGCTATGAAGTTTGGCTAAACTACGAAGTCTGGCTATATTCAAGAAATGCCTTGAATGTAGGAGAACCTTCCCCCCCACCCCTGCCTAGAAAATTTAACATCTAGAATTAATGAGTGAATGAATAACTGGTGGGCAGTCTCCTACTCTTTATGGATTTGATCCAGTTCAACTGCAGCATTCCCAGTGAGGGAAAATTTTTCTTATTTCAAATAAAATATCGTGTCCAGGTAGAGTGGCTTACACCTGTAATCCCAGCACTTTGGGAGGCCAATGAAGAAGCCTCTCTTGAGTCCAGGAATTTGAGACCAGCCTTCACAACATAGTGATGCCCCATTTCTACAAAAAAGATGAAAAGCTAGCCAGGCCTGGTGGCGTGTACCTGTAGTCCCAGCTACTTCGGAGGCTGAGGTGGGAGGATTACTTGATTCCAGGAGTTCCAGACAAGGCTGAGCAACATAATGAGACATCATCTCTACAAGATAATAAAAAAATCAGGTGGGCTTAGTGGCATGCACCTGTAGTTCCCAGCTACTTGGGAGGCTAAGGCAGGAGGATCACTTGAACCAAGAAGGTCAAGGTTATAAGTGAGCTATGATCATGCCACTGCACTCCAACCTAGGTGACAGAGAGAGATCCTGTCTCTTATTTTAAAAAGTACATATATATATAAAACATATAAATATATGTTATAATTGTATATTTTATTTATGTATTTTATATATAAACACATGTTATAACTATATAATATATTATATAATATAAATATGTGTGTGTGTGTGTGTGTGTGTGTGTGTGTGTGTGTGTGTATAGCCTTCTCTGCGCTGATGTAAATCTCTGGATTCATTTCCAGTATTTGCTTTCTTTGAAGAAAACTGCCTTCTGTTTAGTTTCTGGTTAAGATATTTCCACTGCTTGTTAAGCCACCTTCCCTGACACTTGCCTAATATAGACTATCCTCTTAGTGTACAACACGTGGGAAAGAGGAGTCACGCTGCTTCCAGGAGACGTGAATGTGGTTCTGGAGTATTAAACTCTCTGCTCAGCAGATATCAAAGGCAGTAATTTAAGGAACAAAACACCTACTCTCTTCGGTTGCCATGAATAGTTGAAGTAGGCCCAGTCACTTATATCCAAGTTAATGAGCTTAGACATCACATGTGTTACCTGTAGGGCGGGAAGTCCAGCTGGTAATGGCCTGTGTCAACAACAAGGAGGGGAGGGGATGGATCGGGGAAGTGACTGGGAAGACTCCTTGGAAAATATCAGTTGATCATGGAGTTCTAAAACTATGACTGAGGCAATTCTAAACGCCTAAAGAAATTTCTCTGGGTTTGAAAGTAAGTAATAGCTGATAATAGGGGACATTAGTGACCTCTTTGGAGAACTTTAGGAAAAAAAACCATAGTTTAGGAATAGAAAACAAAAAGTTCATCTCGTAAACATTCTGACCTTTGTTTCTCACCCCAGACTTGCAACATGTTTCTGGCACCCAGCAGGCTTTTTGTTCTTGCAGAGCTCATTTTTCTCCACCAACAAACAACATTTCTTTTGCCACTGGCAGATCGAGTCCCTTCTCAAACATGAAGACTGGCCAGCTGCTCTCAGCAATCTCTTTGCCATTTATTCACAGAACTTACAAAACTGGTGCACATTTGGTGAATGTAATGTGCTAGGCACATTACATTTGTCATCTCAGTGGACCCTCTCAGCAACCTCAAGAGGTTGGTACCTTATTGTTGTTTTAATAAGAACACTGGGGCTTAAGTAGGTTAAGTCAACTTGTATAGTGGATCTGGGATTCAAACTCAAACTCATGCACACTAAATCTTGGCCTGTGACTTAAACACATTTCACTGTGATACTGCATTACCTCTACAGTAATAATTAGAACTGGCCCTTTAGAAATTAATTACCCACTAATTGCTGTTAACATAGTTTTTATTTTCTACATCACCGTAATGCCAGTTAGATCTCTTCTGCTAACCTGGCTCCACGCTTCTAGTGACAAGGCTCATGTCTCCCCCTTCTTCACCATCTCCCTTCTCTGGCATGCCCAGCCTGCAACCACATTACAATGATGCTAGCATAGTGGATCCTTCCAAGTTCATTCTTCCCTTGGAGCCCTGACTAATTGCTCATCTAAAACAAATTTCCTTCAGAATTGTACTTTTGTCTGCATCCTTCTCTGTGCTGAGCTGCAAGGAGCCCAGGAGGCAATGCGAAGTGATTATTCCCTGTGTATATACAGACACTCGGTGCAGCTGGGCTGCAAATTCAGTTTATTATCTTAAGAAGAGGATCTGGTTTAGCCTAAGTTTACATCTCATCTGCCTCCCATTCATTAGATGGGCTCCAGGGCTCAGCTTACATTGCATAAACTCAGCTGGTATGTATACAATGCCAGCAATATGGAGGAGGCTAACATGTGTTGAATACATCTACTGCGTCTTAGGTCTCTGAAGGTCACTCACTAAAGTAATATATGGTGCTAGTGTTGGTGGCTGAAGGTCAAGTCATCTTGCTTTTCATAATGCATAAACCTGAAACTCACTCAGACACCAATCATATGACCTAAACCTTGGAACAAATATTTTACTAAGTAAATCAGTGAGCATGCTGGCATTTCTATTAACCTTCAATGCACTGCTGACAGAAAATGAATAATGATAAATAATAACTCAAGCCTGTAAATCATGCTTAGCATCAGAAGCAAAAAAAAAAAAAAAAAAAAATGCTCGTGTGTGCTACCATCTGTTAGGGGGAGAACAGCAGGGACTTGAGGGGAGAGGTGAGAGAAGGGAGGGCGACTGCTATTGGCTGGGGTAAGCACCTTTTGGATTCAATAAACTGACCAAGAAAGAGTAAGTCACTTCTGGACAGGATTGATGGTGTGAGGAAAATCCCTTTTCCTCCTGTCTTCTGTTTGATGGGCATTAGCTTCTGACTTTCGTCTTCCTCTCTTGCATGTTTCCTCTTTTCATCATCTTCTGCCCCATTAAATCTGTTTCCACTCTATCCACTGGGTTTCTGGGTCATTTGGAATGGGGACCTCTAACTAAGCCAAATCCTCTTGGGGGCATTCTTCTCCTCTCCCCACCTCCTACTTGAGGCATTTTGTTCTTATTCCCCCTGTGATGGGGGTAGGAGATGGATCACTGCCCTGGACTTGCCACCCTTTCTCAAAAACATCTCTGCACGGACCCAGGCAGAAGGACTTCCAGCCCATTCTAGAATAATGCATTTGGATTCCAAACAGGATAACAAAACAGAAATTACTCCCAGATGTATAAAGTGTGAGGGATAGTGAAGTATTGAAGGGAAGCTGCCCCTTAGAAGGAAACTCTCAGTGCCCTTAGGTGGGGGGTGTTCTAGAAGTTGATGCTTGTCATTTAGGAGCAGCTCCTACTGGTGTTGGAGCCTGCATTTGCTTTTTTTTTTTCATCTCCTTCCTCATTCCTTCATTGGGGCCAAATTGGCATTGCCTTCAAATGCATTCTAATCAAGAAACAGACAAATATATGATTTATGGTCAAATTTCTTGGAATAAAAATTCACCCATATGATTTTTTGTTGTTCTTGTTGATTCTATGAGTGTGCCAAGTGTCAAGGCAGCCCTGGTCTAGATTCATTGGGAAGTCTGACTGGAGGTCACACTGACCCTTTCTCTTTTCTAGATGACCCAGACAGCAGGCTGCTCAAGGGGAAGCCAGGGCTGTCAACCAGGCTTTCCATCTCGGAACCCTGTATCTGTTTCTCCACAAGAAATGGGGACCAGTCATCCCTGTAAAGGCACCAACTTACTGGCTGAAGGGAATATTATTGATTATAACGTGGAACCCTGGGGGCTCTGTCCATGCAGGCTACTTTGTGAGTTAAATTATTCTTCTACTTGGGAATGATGCAACCAAAGAGAGAATGCATTTCTTTTATGGTCTGTGACATGAACCTTCTTTGAATGCCAGTACTTCAAAGTCACTCTGCACCCTTTGAGATCAGAGTTGTGCTAAGTGATGATAAACCAGATAGTGGAAATGGAAGAAAAGTAGTTGGAGAAGCTCAAAGAAAATTTGACTTTTGCCTTTTCTTTATTTGCTGTTGGATCCATTTCCCCATTTGGATTTGGGGCCTCAGAAAAGAATTTGTAAGAAAATGAAGCTGAAGAGCCCTGAATTTACAGTGGGAAGCTTACTGCAACTCCACTCCTAAGCTGAGTAACTCTAGGCAGATTGAATCTCCCTCTTGACCTCAGTTTTCCCTTCCACAAAGTTGTCTGACATTGTGACTGTGTGTGGTGGGCTTCCTCCCCATTGGCTTTCCTCCCTCCCTTTCTCCCTATTTCTTTATCTTCACCACTTTTTTAATTAGAGGGGAAAATAGATGAAAAAATAAAATGAAAGGAAAAGCAGAAAATTAACATTTTCTCAGCTACACATTTCAGTTATTAATATTGCAATTTGAGGTAATGAAATTCACAAAATGCAAAAGGTTTAAGGTATGCTTGGTGGGGTGAACTCAGCCACATAATATATGGCTTGAATTTCAAGGTGAGGTTCATTATGCAGAATGCACAATGTGGGCAAGCTAACAACGTCATAAACCCTTCACTTTTGCATTTCTTGAGTTTAATGTTGCATTACTGTAGGTTTTAGGTTTTAATATGCTGTATAAATACAGAATACATATTTGTAAGTACAGGCGCTGTGAAAGGGAGGATTTTTCTGTTTTAAATCTTGGGCTTTGAAAGCCCAGCTCTGTTTGCTCTCTGGTTGACTTCGTTAGAAAGCAGGTGGGAGAAAGTAGGGCAGGGTGAGTTACCTAGGAACAATCCTCATTTATGCCCAAATCCATTATGAAAGGCAAAGGCTTGCTTTTCGCCCTCACAGCAGTTTGCAGAGGATTTCGTAATGGAGACCAAAGGCTCCTGGGAGGGGAAGCATCAGGATAAAGGAAAGACTTAGCTTGGCTCATCCCTGGCACCTGCCCAGGTTGTCCCTGCCCGGGCTCCTCAGCACAGCCCTTCCTCTGCCTCTGGTGATCAGTGCCAGTCCTCTTGCTTGTTTTCTTTCAGATTCATGATGCTGCACACGCTGAGCAGTGGTGAAAATCTCTGGGCAACAGAAAACATGTGAGTGGCTGTACAGTGTGTCTATAGCAGAGAACATAGCAAGTTTCCTTCTAATAGGGATGATCAGTGAACTATTAGATGCTCTCTTGGGGGAAAATGTTGAGTCCTCATTGCCAAGAACTTTTCAGGCCCACAGCTTGCCTGGCCTGTTTCGCTCTATCATCAGAGGCAGCAAAGAGCTTGCTTTTTCTTCCCTTTGGAGTCATCATTGTCAGCCTCTGTACTCACAGTTGTTGGATGGGAGGACGTTTGTCCATTTGCTAGGTTCCTAATAGTCTTCCCATTGGGCATAGATTGAGGACTGGGTGGGAAAGGGCTTGATATTGTAGGGAGACTAATATTATTGAAGAGGCAGGCTTGGACACAAAGGTAAAACCCGCCTTCTAGAATTCAAAGAGAAGATGCTGTACTCCCCAGGATTTCATCCCTGAGCTTTCATGCAGGGCTTACAACCTGTACTCAGCACTGCTCTAAACCGTACCTTGCCCCAGTTGAGTGCATCTCTGCTTCTCAGAATAATGAAGGCTCAGAGCCCAGAGGGACCCTCAAGGTAACCCAACTCTTCTCAGTTCATTCCCCAACTAAACCACCATAAAGACATGCACCTCTCTTAAGGGACTTGGCACTGCCTATCTTGCCTTGGAAGTAGTCGTATAATCTCCTATCTCCTCTACTTTCCTTGCAGGGAAGATTCTATCACATTATAGTTCATCCACTCAGCATTTATAAAGGACCTACTATGTGCTGGACTCTACAAATCTATAATATCCATTTAATAATGCACATGACAACGGTCTCTGACCTCCAGGAGCTCAGTCATTGGGATGAGTACCATGATAAACAACGACATGCACAGGGAACGGGGATTTCTTTCTGCCTCAGGGAGCAAAAACCTTCATGCATGAAACATCCAGGGAATGTCAAATAGTTTGGTATAACTGTCACATAGGACAAAAAGTGATTGCAGTTGAGGCCAGGAGGATAAGGAAATCTTTAGGTTCTTAACCAGGATTGCAGATTGGCATCTGGTGATCTCAGGACTGGATCTAAAGGCCCAAGAAGATTCGTGTCTGAGGAAAGTCTTCCTGAGACCAAACTCGGACCTCCTAGTGTCTTGCACCATCCCCAGGACATGCAAACTACAGTTAGAATCACTTCCGTCTGTTGTGGTCTACATGCTGGGTTTTGAAAAGCACACACATTCTCCCCTTTTCTGGTACCTTTCTGAGTTTATCTTAAAACTCAGTATCTCCCCCTTTAGTGTCGTTCACATGATTAAGCCATGGTGTCCTAAAGGCAAGTTAAGTTCCCAATATTTTACTTGGTAAAGGCAGTGTGGTCTGATGTTAATTGCCATGAAAACTTAAGACCACTTCAGGATGACTGCCACTACTACAAATCTACCAGATGACACATAGGCATGTATCTAGGGGCTTCCGGGAAACTAGAAGATACGAAGTTCCTGAAAGGATGAAAGAAGCTCTCTAGAAGGAGGCATAAATGTAGTTCTAGAGGCAAAGACTGCCATCTTTTCTGCCCTAATACCTCCTAGGTTTCCTCAGAACCCTTATTCCCCAAGACTGTACTCAGGACCTTCATTAAACCACCCTGGGGAGAGTGTTTGTGTGAGTATGTGCGCTAATAGGAAGGAAATTACACTCTCAATGCTGGCATACAGAGGAGTTAGCTGACACATTAGCATCCTGATCTGACATGGCTGTCAGAAAAATTATCCGTGACCCAGAAGGGGCCACACTAAAGGTGATTTATCCTCTTACTTGGCTTAGCCTGAGCTCTCCCCAGAGAAGGCCATGCCAATTAAACAAAAAATAAGGCAAATTGCTTGTGTTGTGGTGCCTGGTGTTGACTGTTCCCCCAGAGAGACCTGCAAATTAATTTTCTCATTGTAGCCTAGCTCTGCAACTGGTTCCAAAATGGAAACCTCAGCAGCTTATCTCCTTAATCTCTTATTCTTTTTTTCACTCACTTTTTTTCCCAAACAAAATTAAATCATTTAACAGTGATTTTAATAAGCACTAAACAGTGTAATGAACCAGATAATGAAGAAGAACTCATATAATTTTCTTTATCTACTTAGTACTTAATTTATTTTGTATTTTTCCTTTGCATGCCCCTCCCTGAGAGTTTTTCCAACGTTAGGATTTTAGATAAATGTTTCACTTAGTTTCGTTGAAACCTGGTAAACATCCTAATTTGAAAGCTGGGTGATATCCCATCCAGACCACCAGTGACAGAGTTTCAAAGCTCATGACCAGGACACAATGCCCCCTTCTGGGACCGGCTGTCACTCAGGTTCCAGTGAATTCCCTTAAGCCTCAAGCCAACGGGGCTAAAGAAGCCATGCTGGTTTCCACTTGGAGTCTGGACTATGGCTGGAGTGGAAAGTGTGGCCCTTGTTGGACTGGACTCCTCCCGCCTGCGGTTATAATACTGGGTGATAGGGCTCAGACTAGGTTGTGGCAGAAGCAATGCGATCTCAGGTACAAAGTTCAGGCACTCATGGCTCCAAAGAGTTCCTCCATGTGCTGTCAAATTATTTGCCATTCTCTATAAGATGTTCATAACTGTTCCATGACCTGTGACACATGTATATTGGGTAAAATAATTTAGCCAGGTATTTCTTCTTAAATTCCTTCAGTGACTCCCATAGCAGTGATCCAGATGATAGAACAAGCACAGCAGACAGACAAGTGGAAGAATTCCATGCTAATCAACACCTTGCCCACATTCCTCATAGCCCATGGAGTGAAGTAGACTAGCCAGCCTGGGGAATTTAGACAGGATGAACACTAAAGAATATATACAAAGCCGTCCTATTTTTTTTTTTTTTTTCAAGTATGTAGTATCTCTGTTTCATTAAAAAGAAAATACAAGTCTGAATTTTAAACCAATCCCCAGGTTTAAAAAACAGAAGTGAAGGAAGGAAGGAAGGAAAGAAGAAAAGAAGGGAGAGAGGGGAGATAATTAACTTATTTAGCTATATACCAGGGCTTTTTTTTTTTTTTTTTTCCAAGGAAAAATGAGTCTATTACATAGCAGCAAACATGATCCTATTTGGAATGTCCTTGAGATGAGGATCCAGGCCGAGTCTCCTGAAAACTGTGCAAGGCACAGTATGAGCAACAGCAATTTGTCCCTCAGAGAGGCATGTGTGTGAGAGGAGAGACATAGAATCTGTGCAAGAGGAGGACCCCTGAGCTCCCAGACCCTAAGGAGAAGTGTGGACTGGCTTGCAGAGAAATAAAACTCATCTCTCTCCAAGGTCCTTCATGGAAGCCTTGGGTGGAACAGAATGAGACCACAGGATCTGGCTTGGAATCCTGGCTTGTACATTTCTGACTGGGAATCCTGGCTCTGCCCTTACTGGCATGGTCATTTCGCAGAGCCTCAGTCTCCTCGTCTGTGCAATAAGCATGATAAAAATTAGTATCTACCACACAAGATTGTTAGAGGATTACTTGAGATTGAACCTGTAGTCCAAGCTCATAAATGCTAGGAGTCCTCAAAACCAATGTGGATGTTGGGTGCTTTCTGGGACTCTGAGGCTGTCCTTCTAACCCAACACCCTTGCTTTTATAAAGCTCACCTCTTCCACTGTAAATTCCTGATATCCTCAGGTCTGTGCTAACGAAGGGTTTTCTTGAGCAGGGATTGATTAAAATGTAGTAGCACATCCTCATTTTGCATCACCGCGTGCGTGACTAACAGCCATGGAATTCATGCCACAGATAAATAATTGGCCCTTCAGCCATCCTCCATGTCTTCAGAGACGTACAACTATGATCTATCATAGCTGCAGACATCTCAATGAGCATCATCTCTAGATCATAATAGATCATGTTACATTTGTATATGTTCAGGAACATAATTTACTATTAAATGGGGCCAAGATCAGCACCAAAGAAATTATCCTTCCACAGAAGAGGACTCTTTGGCTGCATTATATGCACACTGTGGTTTTTAAAATATTAATTATATTGTAAACTAAAGGTTTACTTTATGTATCATAAATCTGGATGTCTCTTCTTGCTGTGTGCCAAATAAATATACTTCTCATCAACTTTTAATTATACTGTTTGCATTATTCTGTCCTGAGGATGAGAGTACGTGCTAAATCATGGCCTTCTAATGTGGACTACAGCATAAGTTTAGTTAATTAAACCATATATTTTATTAGTTTTTGCACCTCCATCTTGTAAAACTATGCGTTATTATTATGTTGAAGTGGGAGGGGGTACAAAATAACATATCAGGGGTGTTTTTATTGTTATTATTATCATTATTTATTCTGGAGATTCAGGTAATTTAGGAAAAGGTAAGTTGCTTTATCTCTGCATGTTTCTGCTGCCCTTTGAACTCTGGGCACATTCTCTGTTTGAAGGTAGAAAAGGTGTGGACATGTTGTCAAAAAACCAGGTCACAGGTTTGAGACCAGCTCCGGAGCTGATGAGAGAAACTCAAGCATAAGAGCAGCTCCCCCACATACCCACCCACTTAGCTGTTTTCTTCCTTGACTTTGTGCCTTTCGGCAAGTGGCCTGCGGCCTTTAAGACTATTCCTCTGCTCTTTAGTCCACGCACAAAATAGTAGGAAATTTGAAATAGAATAATGCTTGTTTCAAGTTTTAAAGAAGTTGGACCTGGTTTCTAGAATGGAAGTCTGAGCTATCCCCTAAGGCAGGCAGCTTGAGAAGGGGCTGAGGCAATGGAGAGGTTCAAGGCCTGGTTGGGCAGCACTGCAGGTCTGACCGGCACTGCAGGCCACACAATGCTGGCAATTGAAATCTTGGGAGTCAAAGGAAATTGGATTGAAATCTTCTTCTGGCACTTACTAGCCACAACGCAGAACAGATATGCGGTGACACTAGCCTTGGCTTTCTCATCTAAAAGTGATGATACGGTTTGGGTCTGTGTCCCAGCCCAAACCTTATGTCAAATCATAATCCCAAATGTTGGTGGTGGGGCCTGGTAAAAGGCGACTGGATCATGGAGGTGGATTTCCCCCTCAGTGCTGCTTTCATGATTGTGAGTGACTACCTGTGAGATATGGTGGTTTAAAAGTGTGTAGCACCTCCCCTCATTCTCTCTCTTCTGTTTGCTCTGGTCACATGAAGATATGTGTGCTTCCCCTTCACCTTTGTCATAACTGTAAGTTTCCTGAGGCAACCCCAGCCATGCTTCCTGTACAGCCTGTGGAACCGTGAACCAGCTAAAGCTTTTCTTTATAAATTACCTAGTCTTGGGTATTTCTAAAGCAGTGTGAGAACAGACTAATGCAAATCTCTTCAAGGTGTTATAAAGGTTTAATGAAATATAATGTAAGCCAAGTAGTTAACACAGTGCTGATATAGTGTGTGATAATTGTGGGACCTGTTGCTACTGCTTCTGCCATGCCTCTTACTGTTGACATTCACAGTATCTAGCAGGTTTGACGAGTGGACACACAGCTCTGATGGGGGCTCCAGGACCAGTGGGCCAAACCTGCAGGGTCACTCAACGATTGTACTACCACATAGCTTGGCCCAGACCACTCTTGAATGAAGCTGACTGGCCTAGTAGCTCAAACTATAGTTCTGGCAAATTTCCTATGTTATTTCTTCTGCTAAAGTTGATCATGGCGTTGTGTTGTCATGTAGAGCTCAACTGTTCCCTCAATTCATCACTTGGCATTGGCAATAGCTATTCCCCTGGCTTTCCCATCAGGCCAGGCATCATGGATGCCCAATGCCTGCGCCTCATGACCCTTCACTGCACAGACAGAAGGAGTCCTTGCAGACAGATGCAGGCAACTGCCACCCCCTTTCAACAGACAGAATATCCCTAGGCATTATGGGACCCCTTTCGGTGCCAACTCCTTTATAAACAACTCCCAAGAAATGTACTGGCTTTATCAGCAACTTAATTCTCCTCGCCTTCTCCCCACTAAAGAATAAATAAAGAGCAGAGGCAAGATCTGTTTTGTTTCAACTTTTAAAGGCCTTTGAAGGCACAGCTATTTGAGAACAATAAAAAAAGAAAGCATTTTGTTCTCTTAACTGCTGTTCAGGTGGTGAAGGGCCCCCTACTGCCCCCATCCTTTCCACAGGGAGGGGAGCGGGGACATTGTGTTTTATGGTAGCCAAAACCCTTCTCCTGCACCCTCTAGGAGAGCTCTCCAGTTGTGCTGCCCTTCAGGACAGAGTCCACTATGAAGCTTGTAATAAACAAAGGCAATGAGTCACAGCAACATGACCAGGGTTGGCTGGAAGAGCCTTTGCTTGCTGCTGGAGTGTGGGTGGGGACAAGAGGAAGGAACCCCTGGAGGAAGTCTTCTTGCCTGTAATGGATCCCATATGCCAAGGGCTGAGTTCTGATATTCTCCAGTCCCAAAGCACCTAGGCTTTGATTTTTATTTTATTTTGGATGGGTGGAGGGATAGAACCGGTATGTTATGGCCTCAGATCTCAAGCTGACAGTTCAGTATTAAATAAAACATTAAACACAAATGTTAATTTTTTTCCCCATGTGCCTGTGTGTGGTCTTACCTCCCCCTTCTGCCTGTGGCTCTCAACTCCCTTTCTTTAAGACTTTCTTTATCACTTTTAAAAGTTACAAAGAGTTTTATGCTCTTAACTATGAAAATGCCACACACTCCCCAAATTGAGGTGATTGCAGGGAGGCTGACAATTTTCATAATGTGTCTCCCTGTGGATAGAGTCAAATGGAAAGATAGGGGACAAGATGTTGTAGGTTTCAGCGGACATCAGAACCAAGTGCCAATATTTCTAGGCCAATCAGGTAAATTGGCCCCATGAACATCTAGTTGGGGTTCTTTTCTGTGCCTTAAGTTTAATGTTATAGTGTCGTCTCTCCTTTTTGTAGCTAATTTGAAGAGAGAAAAGCAAAAAAAGTTTTGTCCAGATCTATCTCACTGACAAATAGAAATCTTCAACTGTGTTCTAAAAGTTTGTAACTCCTACAGCCCAGCAAGGGCTCCTCTGACTTTATAGCTTTATATTTTCAACCTAATATCAAATTCACACTCTTGCATGAGTCTAAGGAACTTCAGTAATAAATGGCTGAGAGCTGAACACTTCAGAGAGAAGGCAAGTTTAAACCATTATGGACTACAAAGCCTTCCACAATCCCTGCAATGGATGGCAATCCAAGAATACCTGGATGGAGCGCAGACCTGGAGCATTTTCCTTTTGATCTGATGGACTCCGCATCTCTGTCAAAACAAGGGACTTTGCAGGAAGGCAGAAGCCAAACTACATTCCAGATGGAAAGGAAATCCAAGTGTCACCCGGGATGCTGGTGATCTGGTTTATTCATTAAGAATGCCGCAGCTAACAGAAAGCTTCAATCTGAGCCGTTAAGAATGTACTAGTTTTGCCTCTCAATCCCTACTGCGGGAGACCCCTGAACCTTTATTTTCCTTCCGAGGCTGTCCTGGGTTTTCTTCTTTAACATTGTCCCTGATTTATGGTATGTCCACATTTCCCTGGATAGTACCATCTTTTGAGTTATACATCATCAGAGTGACTCATTCTGATGATGTATGGCCCCAATACATCATCAAAGCTCCTTGCTCTGCCGTCGCACTAATGATATGTTAGTGTAATACATCACTAGGCTGAGCTGCAGCTGTGATGGATGGAGCTGAGGGTGATGGGAGTCCATGGAGAGGAGGCTGAGGAGCGGGTTCCGGGTAGGCACAGGAGGAAAATTCTTCAATCCCAAGTCGACCTCCCTTCCTGGCACCAATGCCCATACTGAATTAGCACCGTGGCATGCGTCCTTACAGAAACAGGGAAACATACATTATCCCCCAAAGCAGTGTGAACTCAACGCTCATGTATAGATCATAGACACACTGGAGATTATATATATATAACCTATATATAGGTTATATATATATATGTGTGTGTATATATGTGTGTGTGTGTGTGTGTGTATATATATCTCACTACAATTAAGGGGTAGGAGGAGTCAGTTGGATTGAACTGGGGCAATGAGGAAAAACAAAGAGCACTGGAACAAAAACTTCCTCAACAGGAGGGAAGTGAGTGCTCACAAGAGAATGCAGGAATCAGAAATCTACTACCTGCACTCATAATTCTCCAAAAGAATTGGAATAGAAGTGCTCTGGGGGTTTCTTAGCTGCTTTTCTCTCAGACCACCTTTTTATCAATGCTTGTGCCTGCCCAGAGCTTCTGACTAGCTGGGAGCATTCACCCTAAGGGAACTTTGACTTATGAGTATTTGTCAGCGGACAGATCCACATGCTAGACCAAACCCATATCTACATAGGTTAATAGCTGGGACTTAGTTTCCTTATCTGAAAATTGAGATAATAATATAAATTATAATATATAAATAATAATAATATAAACGCATATTACCTCACAGCATTAGTATGAGTATTATGAGAGTTAACAGCTATAAAGTGCCTAGAATGAAATATGAAATAAACACTCAATGTTAGCCATCACTACAAAAATTTCAGCTATTTCTATTACTGCTACTGCTGCCATCACCCTCATTATTGTTGGTGCTGATACTGCTACTACTACTGCTGCTGCCACTACTACCAGTACCCATGAGGCTCTCTTTAAAATCATATACCTAATACCTTCTCCCCCGCCAAAATTCTGCATGTTCTATCTCTTACTTGGAATTTTCCAAGGCACATTTGTACATTAAAGCATACTGAGAGATTCCACAGTTAATAAAAACAAAAACAAATTACCACTTACAATTCCAGTGTACTGTTGACTGGGTACTCTGACAAATTTACTTGCTAAAATACACCTAGAATTGGAGAAATTTACACATATGCTCTTTTTTTACTGAGGTGATGTTTATGTCACATAAAATTAACCAGGCTATAGTATATAAATCAGTGACATTTTGTATATTCCCAATGTCCTGCAACCACATCTATCTAGTTCCAAATTTTTATCACACTGAAAGAAAATCCTGTACTCATTAAGCAGTCACTCCTTATTCTCCACTCCCCTCCACCTCTGGCAACCACCAATCTGCTTTATGTTTTTACGGATTTAACTAACCTGGATATTTCACATATATGGACTCATAAAATATGTGATATTTAGTGTCTGGCTGCTTTCACTTAGTATATGTTTTTGAGATTCATCTACACTATTGCATGTATCAGTACTTCATTTCTTTTATAGCTGATTAATATTCCAATTGTGTGTATTTACAGACCACATTTTGCTTATCCATTTGTGTGTTGATGGACATTTGGTTACTACCTTTTATCTACTGTGAATAGTGCTACTATGAATGTTTGTGTACAAGCAGGTGTTTGAGTACCTGTTTTCAGTTCCTCGAAGGCTATACCTAGGATTAGAATTGCTGGGTCACATAATAATTCTAGGCTTACTATTTTAGAAACTACCAAAATATTTTCCACATTAATTTGAAACATTTTACATTCCCAGTAGAAATGTATATGGGTTCAATTTCTCCACATCATCACTGACATTTGTTGTTTTCATTTTTATTTTTATTCTAGCCATCCTAATGGATGTGAAGTAGTATCTCATTGTGATTTTGATTTGCATTTGTCAATGACAGTTGATCACCTTTTTATGTGATTTTTGGCCATTTGTATTCCTTCTTTGGAGATATATCTATTCAAGTTCTTCTACAAAACACTAAATCACAGTTTAGCAAAGTCCTTTGCTACTTTATAACAAGGATTGGCTTCCTACAGTTTCCAATGGCATGTTTTTCATTTCTGTATGAGAGGTCAGAAGAATAGCCCTTAAAATCTTTACTTCTACCATCATTTGTTCCTGATTATTAATGTATTCTCTAAGAACATATGAATGTTCTCTTCAGCTCTCCTATTTTCTTTCTGAGTTCTGAACTCTAAACAGAATTGTCCCTAAAGTTTGTATTTGCAACATATACCTCAAAACCCTACCTATTACACAGTGACAAAGTCAATATCATAATTTCAGGTTTTTATTAAAGCAGCACCCCAAAATCTGTTTTAGAAGGTGCTTGCTTCCCTCTTACCTTTCCGCCAAATTGTATGTTTCCTGAGGCCTTCCCAACCATGCTTCCTGTACAGCTTGTGGAACTGTGAGTCAAGTAAACCTCTTTTCTTCATAAATGACCCAGTCTCAGGTAGTTCTATACAACGAAGAGATTAAGGACCTATTTTCAGCATCCTTAAAGAAAAGAAATTCCAACCAAGAATTTCATATCTTGCCAAACTAAGCTTCATAAACAAAGGAGAAAGAAAATAATTTTCAGACAAGCAAACATAAGGGAATTCATAACAACTAGACCTCCCCTACAAGGGGTCCTTAAGAGAGTGCTAAATATGGAAATAAAAGAACAGTACCTGTCAGCACAAAAACATACTTAAGTACAAAACCCATTGACACTATGAGGCAACTATACAATCAAGTCTATAAAATATCTAGCTAACAATGCAATGACAGGATCAAATTTTAACATATCAATATTGACCTTGAATGTAAATGGGCTTATTATCCCACTTAAAAGGCATAGAATGGCAAATTGGATATAGAAGGAAAACCCAAATGTCTGTCTGTTATCTTCAAGAGAGCCATCTCATATGTAACAACACCCATAGGCTCAAAGTAAGAAGATGGAGAAAGATCTGTCAGGCAAACAGAAAACAAAAAAAGAGCAGAGTTTTTTTTTATTATATCAAGTAAAACATAACTTAAGCCAACAATGATTAAATATGACAAAGAAAGGCACTATATAATGATAAAGGTTTTAATTTAATAAGAAGACTTAACTATCCTGAATATATACACACCCAACTTTGGAGTACTGAGGTTCATAAAAGAAGTATGAAAAGACTTATCCACACAATAATAGTGGGAGACTTCAACACTCCACTGACAGAGTTTGGCAGATCACTGAGGCAGAAAACTAACAAAGAAATTCTGGACTTAAACTTGACACTTAACCAATTCGACCTAATAGACATCCACAAAATATGCCATCCAACAACGGAATATATATTCTTCTCATGTACATATAGCACATATTCTAAGATAGACCACAGGCTTGGCCGTAAAGTAAGTCTCAACAGATTAACAAAAAATCAAAATCCTGCAAAATATACTCTCGGACGTCAGCACAATAAAAATGTAAATCAATAACAAGAGGACCTCTCAAAACCATACACTTACATGAGAATTAAACAACCTGCTTCTGAATGATTTTCAAATGAAGGACAAAATCAAGGCAGAAATAAAAATAAATTGAAACTGATGAAAATAGAGATACAATATATCAGAATCTTTGAAACACAGCTAAAATGGTGTTACGAGGAAAATTTATAGCACTAAATGCCTACATTAAAAAGTTGGAAACATCTCAAATTAACAACCTAACATCACACCTGGAGGAACTAGAAGAACAATGGCAAACTAACCCTGAAGCTAGCAGGATAAAACCAACAACCAAAATCAGAGCTGAATTGCATGCAATTGAGAGGTGAAAATCCATACAAAAGCTTAACAAAACTAAAAGTTATTTGAAACAAGAAGTTTGGTAAACTGCTAGCTATATTATTAATAAAGAAAAAAAGAAGATCCAAATAAGCACCATCATAAATGACAAATGTGATACTATAACTGACCCCACATAAATACAAAAAATCTTCAGAGACTTTTAAGAACACCTCTATGCACACAAACTAGAAAACCTAGAATAAATGGATAAATTCGTGGAAACAAAAAACTTCCCAACATTGAACCAGAAAGAAACTGAAATCCTGAACAGACCAAAAATGAGTTTCAAAATTAAATCAATAGCAAAATACCTACCATCAAAAAAAGAAAAAGTCCTGGACCAGTTGAAATCACAGTCAAATTCTACCAGACATATAGATAAGAACTAGTACCAATCCTACTGAAATTGGTCCAAAATGTTGAGGAGCAGGGACTCCTCCCTAACTCATGCTACAATATCAGCATCATTTTGATACCGAAGTCTGGCAAAAATGTGATGAAAAAAGACAACATCAGGCCCATATCCTTGATAAACATGGATTCAAAAATCCTCAGCAAAATACTAGCAAACAAAAATCCAGAAGCACATCAAAAAGTTAATTCACTATAATCCAGTAGGCTTTATTCCTGGGATGCAAAGTTGGTTCAACATACCAAAATCAGTAAGTGTGATTCACCACATAAACAGAATCAAAAACAAAAACCACATGATCATCTCAATAGACACAGAAAAGATTTTTGATAAAATCCAACACTACTTCATATTACAAACACTCAAAAAATTAGGCATCACATAAAAGGAACATACATCAAGATAATAAATGTCATCTGTAGCAAACTCAGGCTCAACAACATCGTGAATGGGCAAAAGCAGGAAATACACTCCTTGCCAATGGGAACAAGATAAGGATTTCTACTTTCACCACTCCTATTCAACATAGTACTGGAAGTCCTAGCTAGAGCAACCAGGCAAGGAAAAGAAATAAAAGGCATCCAAATAGGAATATGAGGAAATCAAACTATCTCTCCTCGCAGATGATGTGATTCCATACCTACCAAACCCTATAGCCTTCATCAAAACACTCCTAGAACTGATAAATGACTTCAGTAAAGGTTCAAGATACAAAATCAATGTACAAAAAGAGGTAACATTTGTATACAACAATAATGTCCAAGCTGAGAGCCAAATCAAAAACACAATCCCATTTACAATAGCCACAAAAAGAATAAAATACCTAGGAATACAGCTAACTAAGGAGGTGAAATATCTCTACAACAAGAGTTTCAAAACACTGACAGAAATTAGAGACTATACAAACAACTGGAAAAACATTCCATGCTCATGGATAGGAGGAATCAATATTGTTAAAATGGCTATACTGCCCAAAGTAATTTACAGATTCAACACTATTCCTATCAAATTACCAGCCTCATTTTTCACAGAATTAGGGGGGAAAATTATTCTAAAATGCATGTGGAACAACAGAAAAACAGCCCAAATAGCCAAAGCAATCATAAGCAAAAGGAGTAAAGCCAGAAGCATCACACTACCTGAATTTGAACTAAACTACAAGGCTACAGTAACCAAAGGAGCATGGTAATTGTACAAAAACAGACACTTAGACCAACAGAATAGGTTAGAGAACTCATAAATAGAGCCACATATCTACAATCAAAGTTCACAAAAACAAGCAATGGGAAAGGACTCCTTATTCAATAAATAGTGCTGGAATAACTGGCTAGACATATACAGAATATTGAAATTGGGACCCTTCCTTTCACCATATACAAAAATTAACTCAAGATGGATTAAAGACTTAAAGGTAAGACCTAAAACTTATAAAATCCCTAGAAGAAAATCTAGGAAATAGTATTCTGGACATTGGCCTCTGTAAAAAATTTGTAACTAAGTCCCCAAGAGCATGTGTAACAAAAACAAAAATTAACAAGTGGGACTATATTAAACTAAAGAGCTTCTATACAGCAAAAGAAACTATCAACAGAGCAAACAGGCAACCTACAGAATGGGAGAAAATATTTTAAATTATGCATCTTCCAAAGGCCTAACATCCAGAATCTGTAAGGAAGGTAAACAATTCAACAAGCAAAAAACAAACAACCCCATTTAAAAATAGGCAAGGGATGTGAACAGACACTTCTCAAAAGAAGACACGTATGTGTTCAACAAATACATGAAAAAATCTCAACATCAGTAATCATTAGAGAAATGCAAATTAAAACCACAATGAGATACCACCAGTTAGAATGGCTATTACTCAAAAGTACAAAAATAGCTGATGTTGGCAATTTGCTGAGAAAAAGAAACACTTAGACACTGCTGGTGTTAATATAAATTATTTCATCCATTGTGAAAAGCAGCATAAATATTTCTCAAAGAACTTAAAACAGGACTATCATTTGACCCAGCAATCCCATTACTGGGTATATACCCAAAGGAAAATAAGTTGTTCTATAAAAAAGACACACGCATATGCATGTTTATTGCAACACTATTCACAATAGTAAAGACAAGGCATCAACCTAGATACATACCAACAGTGGACTGTATAAAGAAAACATGGTATGTACATATAGTGGAATACCATGCAACCATAAAAAAGAATAAAATAATGTTACTGTGATATTTGCAGTAGCACAGATGCATTAGGAGGCCATTAGCATAAGCAAATTAAGGAAGAGAAGACCAAACACCACATGGAGGCTAAACACTGAGTGAGCATGAACATAAAGTAGACACAGTAGACACTGGGCACTCCTAGATGAGGGAGGGTGGAAGGAAGGTGTGGGTTGAAAAACTATCAGGTACTGTGATTGCTACCTGAATGACTGGATCATTCACACAGCAAACTTTAGCCACGTGCAATTTATCCATGTAACAAACATGCACATGTACCCCTGAACCTAAAATAAAAGACACGTACAAAAAGAAGAAGAAGAAAACAAAATTTAGAATCAGACTAGACCCAGAAGTAGAGATCAGGATGAACAAAGAAAAAAAATTCAAGATATATTGGCTAACAATTTTTTAAAGCTTATCAAAATAATAAAATTCACCTGTATTGGAACATATATATATATATATATATATATATATATATATATATATATATATTCTACTAAATGGCAAGAAGTTCACACAGCAACAGCAATAATATGTAATATAATAATAATACTGTATCACCTCAAAACAAAAGATCTTAAAAACAGAAAGAGAGAAAAACCAGATACTTAAAAATTATAAGACAAAGGCAATAGCAGTGATTGAAACCAAAAGATGATTACTAATATATATATAATACTAATATATGCTAATGCATAAACACATGCATATATATAATGCTAATATATATATAAAAAATACTGAATTGTGTATCCAGCAAAACCATCTTACCAAAATAAGAATAAAGGAGAGAGATTCTCAAACTATTTTCATCAACAAATATTCACTGGAAGAATTTCTAAAACATAAAATATGAAGAATTTCTAAAATATGTAGATATACATGTATATAAATTAGTAAATATATACATACTTCTAAACAAACAGCATTCTTACAAAATACTCATGATAGTAATAATATTACTCATGATAGTAACAATATTAATAGCAAATTTATGGATTTCTAGAAAGTAAAACAGAAATAATATGGTGGAAAATAATAGCATGCAAATTATAAGAGGGATATTAAGGATAAAAATATTTTCAACTACGTGTGTTATTTGGAAAGAGGGTTAAGATATTTATTAATTTTAAAGTTAAGTCTAATTTAAAGGATTACCATAATAATTATATTAAAATAGTGTTTAAAATATAATTAATTTCTTGTAGAGACAGGGTCTCACTATGTTGTCACAGTGGGTCTTGAACTCCTGGGCTCAAACATTCCTCCTGCCTTGGCCTCCCATAGTGTTGGGATTACAAGCGTGAGCCACCACACCTGGTTTAAAACAATCATTTTAAAAGCAGGAAAGAAGACTAAGTAAACATAAAAACAGCAAGGGGAATAGAAAACACAAATGAAGAGATTAAAGTAGCTCCAGATATGTCAATAATTTCAATAAATATGAACAGGTGAAACTCAGCACAAAGTAAAAAAGATCAGACTGACATTTAAAAACAGGCAAGTCTAGCCATAGGCCATTACAAAGAAATAAACATGAAATATACATGAAACACTAAGACCCAGAAAAATTAAAGACAAAAAATTAAAAAATATATATTTAGAAAATATATTTCAAAATTTGAAAAACATTGATAATTTGATAATTTTTGAAACTGAGTAACTGAATTATACCAACTGATTATAATATTTTGTTTACTGT
Source organism: Rhinopithecus roxellana (assembly GCF_007565055.1). Taxonomy (NCBI): domain Eukaryota; kingdom Metazoa; phylum Chordata; class Mammalia; order Primates; family Cercopithecidae; genus Rhinopithecus; species Rhinopithecus roxellana. The sequence continues at coordinate 129,021,759 of NC_044559.1, read as the reverse complement.
TGTGTATGTTAACATTTTCTACAATAAAAAAGCTTTTGGACAGACACGGTGAGTCACACCTGTACTCCCAGCACTTTTGGAGGCCAAGGCAGGAGGATCACTTGATCTCAGAAGTTCAAGACCAGTCTTCACAGCATAGCAAGACCTTGTCTTTACAAAATAGTGTAGAAAGTTAGCCAGGCATGTGGCATGTGCCTGTAGTCCTAGCTACTTCAGAGGCTGAGGTCAGAGGATCACAAAAGCCCAGGAGCTCAGGATTACAATAAGCTGTGATTTGTTCCACTGCACTTCAGTATGGGCAAGAGAGCAAGACTCTGTCTCTAAAAAATAAAAAATAAAATAAAAATTAAAGTTTTTAAAAAGGTGCTTAGAATACTATGAAATATTATTTAAAGAAAACTGAGGTAGTTATTTTATTGTTATATGAAATTGATTTTAGTACAAAATATCATATTAAAGGTAAAAAGGGCTTCTATATATATATTTAAATATCATTTACCAGGAAGATTTTACAACTCTAAAACATGAAATCCTCAATTATATATAAAGAAAATATCAATAGGGTGAAATACACAAATCTACCATCACATTAGAAAGTTCATATACATGCCTCTCAATTACTGCTAGAAGCAGAAAAAACAAAAACTTGGCAAAAATAAAGAAGAACTGAAAAGCATTATCAACAAGCTATCTTAATGGACATAGGCAAAACCCTACATTCAACAATTAGAGAATACCCATTCATCTTAAGTTCACAGAGGACAATTACAGAAACTAATCACATATTAGGCCACAAATCAGATACCCACAAATTTTCAGGAATGATATAATGCATATAATGTTTTCTGAGGAAAATAAAATTATAGTAGAAATTAATACTAAAAATTGTTAAAAATTCTTATTTCTGGAAATTAAAAATACATATGTCTAATTATTGGATGGGCAAAGAGGAAATTATAATGGTAGTTTAAATACACTTAAAACTGAGGATTATCTCAAAACTCATGGGATATAGTGGAAATGGAACTTTAAGGGAAATGTATAGTCACAAATGCTTAAAAAAGAAATATATATAATTGGTGTTATAAGCATTCTGGTTAAGATTTAGAAAATTATAGTTGTTATTATTCAACTTAATAAGTAAGAAAAATATGCTCAAAGATAGTAGATGTAGGTCAATAAAGATAAAAGTAAAAATCTATGAAGTTGAAAAAAGACATGATACAAGGTGAATAAAGCCAAAAGTTGGTGCTTTGAAAACAGTAATAAAATAATCAAACTTCTGATGATTAGAACAAAAAGGAGACATAATTATAGATTCAGCATGTGATAAAAACCTGACTACTGTGAACAAGTATATGTCAATTTGAAAACTTAGATGAAACAGATAAATTGCTTGAAAATATAACGTACCAAAATTGACTTAAAAATGAAGACAATACTCTACAATACTCTTATAGTCATTAAGACAGTTAATCAATCACCAAAAGAAGGTAAGACCCAAATGAGTATTACTAAATTTTCAAAAAATAGTTTTTCCAACATACAACACCTTCTTGAGAATAGAAAAAGATGTCAGTATAAACTTGGAGTAAAACCAAACAAGGATAATATAAGATAATTTATAGGCAATTTTAAAAAATTCTAAATAAAACTCTAATTTAAAGCCAGCGGTTTATAAAAAAGGTATACATCATGATAAATTTTGGCTTATGGAAAGACGAAATAGAAGGATTGTTTAAAACCAAAGTACCTATAAATGTAATGCCAAACATTAAGAAGATTAAATATATAATTATAAAAAGAAAAGTTTTCCCAATAGTTCACAGAAAAATAATTTGATAAAATTCAACAGCTATTAACATAAAGGAAATAAAAACATGAAAAAATGAACAAAACAAAAAAATCTTACAAATAGCAGGGTCCCTCCTTAACTTTACAAAAGGTATTTAACAAAAAGCTACAGCAAATATAGTGCTTAATAGTAAAGTTAGTATTATTCCCTTATAAGTCAAGGGGGAAAGAGGATTCCCAGTATCACCAGTTTTATTAAACATTGTAATGGGGATCCTAGCTGGTGCAACAGGAAAAGGGTAAGAAGTAAAAGGTATAAGGATGGCATGAAAGAAAGCATAGACACAGATGATATAATTACCTACATTGAAAACTCAAGAGGATCTAAATATAAATTATAAAAATTAACGTGAGCTTTCCAGGGTGGCTGGATATAAGATCAGTACACAAAAGTCAATTGCATCTCATGATACCAATAATAAATATTTAGAAGATATAATTTAAATTAAAAGATACACTTTATAATAACAAAAAATATTTAGGAATAAATTTAACAAATATGCAATTCCTTCATGGAGAACTGTCAATACATGCATTGAAGATGTTAAAGACACTTAAATAAATTAAGAGCATTCCTCAATAACAAGTTGAAAGACTTAAAATCTTAAAGACACCAGATCTCCTAAAATTGAATTGTAAGTTCAATGCAATTCCAATTGAGTTTTTTATGAAACTTGATAAACTGATTTTAAAATGTATATATGAAAGAGCAAATGTCCCTAGTTAGCCAAGACACTCTTAAAGAAGATGAATAGGATGAGGAAACATTCCCTACTAGATATCAGGACTTAATTTGAAAACAAGTAGTTGTGATAATATTCCTATTTAGAAGAAAAAGTTAATATGCAGCAAAATAAAAGGTCCAGACAGAATCCCATACATCTATAAACACTTTATATGTACCAGAGAAGGGCATGTCACATCACTGGAGTAAGTAAATGATGGGGCAGGTGGCTCCACTTATTAAATAAGTAAGTAAATAAATTAAATTAAATACCTACCACGTACCACACATTTAATCAATTCCAGATGGAGTAAGTAGTTAAATGTAAACATTAAACAATTGAAATGAGGAGGTGTATATAAGAGAATACCTTGATTAAATTGAGCTAGAAAATTATAGCTTAAAACTCAAAAATTGCCAATTAAAAGAGCTAAATTCAAGTACATTAAAATAAATATTTGTATTCCTCCAAGGACACCGTAAAGAAAATGAAAGACAAGCAATATTGTGTGAAAAGTATTTGTGTTGCACTTCACCAATAAAAATTAGCAACTGAAAAATGTAATGAACTTCTCCAAAATAAGAAATGTATATAAATTTTTAAAAAGATGTAAAAGAAACCCTAACTATTAGCCTTGTACACACACAGAGAGAAACTTGTTAGAATTAATAGACAAATTCAGAAAAGCTGCAGAATATAAAATCAGCATGCAACAATCACCTGTATTTTTATTCACTAACAATTCAAAAGGAAAATGAAGAAAATGATTCCATTTACAATAACATCAAAAAGAATGAATGCTTCAGAATAAACTTAACCAAGGAAGCAAAAGACTTGTACACTGAAAACTTCAACACCTTGATGAAAGAAATTAAAGAAGACACAAACAAATGGAAAGGTATCCTGTGTTCATGGCTGAATATTTTAAGATGTAAACATTATCCATGATACATATTACCCATTAAATCCATAATTTGATGGTAAATATTCCCATTAAATCTACAGATTTAATGCAATCCCTATCAAAACCCCAATGGCAGTCTTTGGAGAAACGAAAACATTCATCTTAAAATTCATACAGAATCTCAAAGTATCCCAAATAGTGAAAGCAATCCTGAAAAAGAAGGAAAAGTTGGAGTTCTCATATTTCCTAAGTTCAAAACTTGTTACAAAGCTACAGTAATCAAAACAGCATAATACCGACATAGTGACAAACATGGAGACCAATTAAATAGAATAGACAAGTCAGAAATAAATCTTCACTTAAAGGATCAAATGGTTTTCCACAAGGATTCCAATACCAGTAAATGGAGAAAGAATAATCTCTTCAACAAATGTTGTGACAACTGGATATCCACATGTAAAAGAATGAATTTGTACCCTTACCTTATACCATAAACAAAATTAATTCAAAAGAGATCAAAGAAAGACCAAAACGTAAGACCTAAACCTATGCAACTTCGAGAAGAAAACATGGAAGAAAACCTCATGACATTGAATGATTTCCTGACAATGACACCAAAAGAATAGGCAACAAACGTAAAAGTAGATAAATTTGACTGCATCAAAATTAAAACCTCCTGTGTGTCAAAAGACACAATTAAGAGAAAAGGTAACCCACGGAATGGGATATTTCATATCATGCATCTAATAAGGGGTTAATATTCAGCATATATAAATGACAACAAATAACCTGATTAAAAAATGGACAAAGAAGTTGAATAGACATTTCTCCAGAAAATATATGCAGGTGGCTAACAGGCATATGAGAAGATACTCAACATCACTAATCATTAGGTAAATCAAAGCCACAATGAGATATCAACTCACACCCACTAGGATGGCTACTATCAAAAAACAAAAATAGCAAGTGTTGGTGAGGATGTGGCACAACTGGAACACTTGTGCCCCGTGGGAGGGAATACAAAATGGTGTAGCTACTACAGAAAACAGTATGGTGATTCCACACAAAATTAAAAGTGGAATTATCATACGATCCAGCACTTCCACTTTTAGCTGTATATACAAAGAATTAAAAGTAGAGTCTTGAAGAGATATTTGCTATTTGCACACCCATGTTTATAACAGCACTATTAACAATAGTCAAAACGAGGAGGTAACCCCATTGTCCATCAATAAATTAATGGACAAACAATATATATAAAATGGCTTATTCAACATTAAGAAGGAAGGAAATTCTGACACATGCTATAACAGGGATGAACCAGGAGAACATTATGTTAAAAGAAGTCAGTCACTAAGACAAATGCTGTAAAATTCCACTTATATGATGTACCTAGAGTAGCCAATTTCATAGAAACCATAGAATCATGGCTCTCAGAGGCTGGGAGGGAAGAAAAATGAGAAGTCCATTATTGAATGGTTATGGAGTTTCAGTTTTGCAAGAAGAAAATGTTCTGGAGATTCGTTGCACAACAATGTGAATATACTTAATACTACTGCACTACATGGTTAAGATGGTAAATTTTATGCTATGTGTATTTTACCACAATTTTAAACAATGGTGCAAGGACTTGAAAAGGCATTTCACAGAAATGTTACCATGATGGCAAATAAAATAAGAAAAACTTATCAAAACAAAGTTTTGCAAATTACTGCCACAATAAGCAGTGATTTTATACCCACTAGGTTGCAAAAATTAAGTTTGACAGTACTATATAGTGACAGCACTGTGGAATACTGGAAACTCTGGCACATGACCACTGATAGAATGTGCAGGCCTCTCAGCAAATGCATTTTTCAGGGACTCTGTCCATATAAACAATTAGAGTCACCCCACAAAGTTTGTCAGCACTATTCTGGCAGCCCTATAACATGAAATCCTGGAAAAGGGATATTACACCAGCTAGCAAGAGCAATGTGTTAGCCAGCCCAGTCTCTGGAACAAGTATCCCATGTTGGGGCTCCAGGACAACTCCGTAAGTGAGAGTGTGGGAGCTCCTCAGGACATTTGCTAAACTTGTGTGTGGTGAGGGGTAAGGGAGTTGGGAAGGGATTAGAGGATCAGAGAGTAACTCAAAGAGGAGAAATAAGGTCTAGAATGCCCTGTCCAGACAGTACTCCTGGTTCCAGCCCATCTTAGACTTAAGTAGAGTCCTGGGCAGAGACCTCTTGCCTGGGTGTAATGACAATACTGTTCTTATGTAATGCTGGCAGAAAATGCATCAATATAACCACCTCATAAAACAACTTGCCTTTGTTAATCACTTTGTAAAACAATTTGGCTTTATCTTATAAATTTAAAAATGCACATTACTGCTTATGACCCAGCATTTCTACTCCTAGATGTAAGTGTTAGAGAATCTCTTGCCTATTTGTCTTAGGAGTAATTTATAAGACTATTCATTCTAGCATTATTCACAGTAGATAAAAATGGGAAACAGCTAAATGTCCATCAACAAATAGTACAGATAAATAAATGTTAGGATATTACACCATGGAACAGTAACAGTTCCATGATCTACAGTTATGCACAGCAGCATGGATAAATTCTGGACATATAATAATAATTGGAAAAAACAAGTTATAGAAGACTACTTAGAGTATGATTCAATTACTATGAAATTACAAAAAACAAAATTAAATAATGTATTTAATACATACATATACACATACATACATATAGCATGTGTGCAAATATATTTTTATGTATGTGGCAGTTGAGAGAAACAAGGAGAGGTTTAGAAGTAGATTCAGAGATTATTGGTAATGTTCTCCCTTTTAAGTTGATTGGGGTTTGCGGATATTTATCTTACTATTAAACTTCATAACTTATATGCCATATATTCTTTTTCTGTATCAAATTACACATTTTTTTTTTACATAGATTTTAAAAACAATCAAATAACCTTTAAAATTTTTTCTTTAATGGAAAATTTCCCAAGTATGTTGGAGGACAGAACACTTTTCTTTTTTCTTTTCTTTTCTTTTTTTTTAAGTTGGAGTCTTACTTTGTCACCCAGGCTGGAGTGCAGTGGCACCATCTTGGCTCACTGCAACCTCAGTTTACCGGGTTCAAGGGATTCTCCTGCCTCAGCCTCCTGAGTTGCTGGGACTATAGGTGCCTGCCACCAAGCCTGGTTAATTATTGTACTTTTAGTAGAGACAGGGTTTCACCATGTTAGCCAGGCTGGTCTTGAAGTCCTGACCTTGTGATCTGCACACCTCGGCCTCTCAAAGTGCTTGGATTACAGGCGTGAGCCACAGCACCTGGCCAGGACATTCTTTCTATTATACATTTATTAACATGGAGAAATAGTGCCCTTGGAATGCTTTAAGTGCCTGATTTGGGCATAAGCTGAGCTTTATTAATGTGGTTTCCCAAGAGTATGGGCCAGGATGATGTGTGGCTCTCTGTCTTTTCATTTCAAAAGTAGTGCCACCCAGGAGGGGACCATATTTAATCTCTCACCTCTCCTAAAATGGGAGAGAATAGCATTTGAGACTCTGACAAGTAATAATCCGAGTCTGATTGTTCTTAATAGTTAATTCCTTCACTTTACCTTTCTGGTGAGTGTATATTATTTTTTATTCAGAGAAACATTAGTTCCTTCTGAAACAATAAGCACTGGTAGTGGCTGTCTGCCTAAATATAATCCATTATGTTCTCACTCACAGTCTATCTCTCCTCTCAGAGCCTAAACTGTGAGTGAGAAATTATGTGTAAATTGTCCACTATGCCTTCATGGTGAGCAGTGCTGAAGTTTGAAGACCCAGTGATGTCAACCTAGTGCTTGATAAGGAGCTGTTTTGGCCCTTTGATCATAAATGAAACTTAAGAAACTAGTTATGCACAATCATACTTTTCCCCTGCATGCAGGAAGATGACCTCCAGGGAATGTGGATCTCGGCTGAACAGACTTTGAAATCTGGTTCTTGGCTGTGTAACCAGCCAATATTCAAGTCAATAAACGTTTACTGAGATTTATTGAGTGTTGGTTACAATTCTTGGACTGTATGGCTGAAGACAAAAAAAAACAAAAGATAAATTTGGAAGTATCCCCTATCTTCAAGGAGGTCGAATGAGAGACCGTGTTGACAAGGGAAGAGGCCCAGGTTCCCATGTCAGCTCTATTGTTGACTTCCTGGGTGGGCCTAGGCAAATCACTTTGTCTCGGGCTCTGTTTTCTCTTTCACAGATTAAAGTGTTGGGGATGAATTGTTTTCAAAGTTCCTTCCAAAGGGAAGAAAAAAGTTATGTTTATATAAATCTGGATAGGCAGATAAGACTCATCAGGGAGTTTTATGATGATAAGCCATAAAGGCCATCTAGTGATAGAGTTCCTTAGGTTTGCAAACAAGAAAACCGAGACCCAGAAAGATTATGAGTCTTACTCAAGGTCATACAGTTCCAATACAAGAGAGTTCTGAGAGTTGAGGGTGGAAGAGGAGAGGAGGTATAACTGGGTGTTTTAGATACATTAGGTTGGAACGTAGACTATGGGTTATATCAAAAGGCCTGTGGGCAATAGAAAATTGACCTGATGCTTCTCCCTCAAGTATTTCTGCCATAGAAGTGGAAGGAAAATTGATCCCATAGATGAAGGAGTTATATGATGAACTGTGTCCAAAGAACCATGTTGCCAGAGAAAGTTATCTTTTAATACACTAAAAAATCCTAAGGAGAATTAATACATGGAATAGGTAGATATCAAAGCATTTACTCTCTCCTTAACCACAGGCAATGTTTCTGCCCCTCTTTTTGGCCTTGTTAACTCAATAGTACTTATATTCTATTATCTTCTCACTTACACCCTGCAAATGTCATCTTTTGATATTAACCTGAGTTAATAGAAGGCTTTATGTCTCACGAATCCTGTCTATAGTCGTGTGTGAACAGTAGTCACTGGACATGGGGCAATGTAAGTCAGATGAGCTCACTACAGGACACTGACAGGACAATTCTGGAGGAAGGATTTATGCAAGATTTATGCACAGGGGACAGACACAGAAAAAAGTTGTCAAAGATTGGACTTGAGGATATGTCTGCAAGCAAATTTCCAGAGATTTTAGAGCAGCTCAGGAATCTCTCATCAAGAATTAGGATTTGGATCAGTTAGCTATTGCTGTGTAACAAGTTATCTCAAATTCAGTGGCTTAAAACAACAGTCATTTATTATTATAGTGTACATATCTGTGGATCAGCTTGGTGTTCCCCATAAAGATTGGTTTGGTTCATCTCCATTGGGTTTACTCTTGTGTCTGAGGGTTGTGTGGGAGCTCCACTTCAAGTTGGATTTAGTTGAGATATCTTGGTTGTAACAGCTCAGGATTCTCCCATTCTCTTGTTGACATCAGCATCTAAGCCCAGGTACATCATTCCTATAGTGATGTCAGGAGCTAAAGAGACCAAGCAGAAACACATGATGTGTCTCGAGGCCCAAGCTTGGAGATGACATACTAAATCTCTTCCTCATTAGGTTGGTCAGAGTCACAGGGCTGAGCCCAAATTCAAGGAGTAGGAACAAAGACTCTACTTCTTTAGAAGCACAAACCTCAAAGTCACATGATGAAAGTGTGAATAGAAGGAAAGGTGAGGAATTTGAACCATTCATGTAATCTACTGTAGGAGCTTAGAAAGACCAGTGGTTTTTAAACATTTAAAAATCAATAGATCATTTTGCAAGTAAAGTAAAAAAGAATGCAAACTCTCCTGACACAAATCCATTGTGTGAAAAACACTGTATATATGTCTCTGGGGTTTATTAATCCTTTGAGGTTTACCCATGGGCCTCAAATTTAAAAATCTTTTTTGAGAAGGTCAAGTTGTTTGACTAAGGAGGGGCGTTATATTTCCATATAGAGAGAGGGACACCTGCCTGCCAGAGACCCCAGGAGGTCTTTTTGGTACGAGATGTGCTAGTCTATTGAGAACAGAAATTTTTCTTTCATGGGTTTAAAAGTATTGTGACCCAAAAGTGTAAGATCCAGTGCCAAAGTGTGTACCGAAGGAAGAGCTCTGTGTAGGTGGGTGTTCTAGAATGAACCACTTAAATCCTTTCTTGGCAGTATTTTCATTAAATACAATACTTTATAAATTCTAACTTTATTGCTTCATTAGCATAGTGACAGAAAGCTATATTTCAGTTTTCCAAATAAGATTATTTGTCTCTCTTTAATGGCCTACTGCTGCTGAAGAGGACTTAAGCAGTGAGAGGCAGCTGAGCCTGCAGAACAGGTGGCAGAAGCTAGTTCTTAAGGAAATGGACTCCCCCAGGCAGAGGGTCACCCACTCCCTCTTCTCCCCAAGTCCTATCCCACCACCTCACCCTGGCCAGCCAAGGAAACATTGGGTGGGTCCAGAGATCTGCCAGTGAGAGGCTACTGTTTACTTGACAAAGAAAACTTGAGCAAGTCCAGTAAACCTGTAAGGATACCTGGTGGATGAATAGCTCTCCATAAACACATTGGTTTGTCTATTTTCAGTGAATTGAGCCCAAATAATATGCATTCGCTTTGTTCATCTTCTTTCAGCTAAGTTAAAACAGACAGATCGTTCATGAAGATGTCAGTTTAAAAGGCAGAGAACCTCAATAAACTGACTTAGAAAAACAAAGTAGGGGTGGTTCAGTGACAATACTCAGGCATTTACCATCTGATATGGGAATTGTCTTATCTATAGAACCATAACTCAAGGTAGAAGCATTTGCTTCTTCCGTTGCTCATTCTGTTTGCAATTCTTTCATGTCCATGTTCTTCCCTAGATCATCTGTACCACAGAGGGTTGAAACCGAAGCAGCTTTTATTTCCTGTAGTATTTCTAGCACCTAGCATAGTGGGCAGCTCACAGTGGATACTCAATAAGTTTGTCAGATGAACAAAAAAAAATTCTTCAAAAGCACTTGGGACAGTCCCTTCCCTGTACTATGAAACTTATTGCATATTATCCTTTTAAAGCACTAATGAACTGGTATTTGTAACTAAGATCACTCTCCCTGGCTTTTGCTGTATTTTCAGGATTCCTTGGGGAGGAATATAAACTTAAAAATGGTGATATTATAATTGCATAATTCCGAGTCAAAAATTTTATAATGAAACTGAATCTAACCAAGGATTTAAAATGTGAATTTGAAAGCTGTTTTCCCACAGAAGCTTTATATAGTGAAAATATTTTTAAGGAAGTTTTTTTTCTTTTGACTCGATGTTTAACCATGAAATTCTAACATGTTCTACTTTACATAAAAAGTTGAGCTTATTATTAACAATAGGAATATTAATTGCTAGTCACTGTGAACTATAATGCTGTCTAGCCTTTGGGATGTACAATTAATTATCATCACTTTTTTGTTTTTATTTTAATTAAGCACTTATGCAGCACTTTACATATTTGATGTATTTTATGACCATTAACCACAGAATTAATGCACAAACATAAATTATACATGTTCAGGAAAAAAAAAAAAAGAACCATCTTTAAATCATGAATAAAGAAGCTGTTAAGTTTGTGTAGTTTTTCTCTTTGGGGAGAAAATTTTGCCCCTATACAATAGAAGGCTCAAAACATACTTTCCTATTGAGAATGGCAGAGCTACTAAATGTTAACTTACAGTTTTATAAGAAGAACTTGTGACAGATATTAAAAAATGCATATAACTTTTTAAAAATATCTGCTATTTTAAGAGACACAGGTTTTCAAAGGCTAATTGATTCATAAATGGCTCTGCTCCCCTTGTGAAGCAGAGGAACAACTGGATATGGGATGCAGAGATGGGCTTTATAAGGGTTTTGAGCATGAAGCCCAGAGAGGCAGAGCTCAGGGTTACTGAGCTGGGGAGTGTGCCTTGAGCCCAGGCAACCTGCTTTGTGGACTCTGGAAGGAAAAGCAAGTTGTCCAAAGCAACTGTGCTGTCAAAGTGGCTTTGTTGTCTGGGGTAAATACCCAGGGTTCATCCTCTTGTGCCAAGAAGATTCAGGACAGGGACACACCTGAGGAGTGGGTTTAGGGGCAGAGGTTTAATCGGAAAAAGAAAGAGAAAGGAGAACACATCTCTCTCTTTTGTGAGAGAAAGGGGTATCTGAAAGGGGAAAGCCGGCCTGTGGAGGACCCCAGCAGACTGTGTAAGCAGTTTTGAGGCGGTACTGTCTATTTACGTAGGGCCCACAGATTGGTTCCACCAAGTGTGATGTTTACATAGTAGGAAGGCTGGTGGCCCCACCCTAATCTTAATATGTAAATGGACTTTCCCCTTTGCCAGTGACATCTTGTGTGCTCCTTCCTGTACTTGTGGCTGTCAAAGAGAAGGGAAGTTGGAGCTGCCATTTTGATCATGCCTGGTCCCAGGTAGCCTTTTCCTAAAGGCTCAACAGCTGGCATTCACCCATGTAAGCTTCCAGCTTACTTGCCTGTGTCTGCAGCTCGATTTTACAGGCTGCTCTTTGTTAGAAAATAAAATGATTTGGGGGCTCTTTTTCATTAAAGGGAAAACCTTACCAAGGACTTCCTTACCCTCACTATCTGCCTAAATAATTTCTTTTTAACTCCCATGTCACTGTGCGGGGGACTGGTATTGACTGGCTGACAACAGTTCTTGGCGCTACCTTCCTAAGCTAATAGAAACCACTGTGAGAGGTAAAATGTGGCCTCTGGAACCCAGGACTGCCTGGGTTCAGTTATCTGGATTGATGAAACAAGTTTCTTAACTTCTCAGAACCTCAGTTTCCTCATATGTAGATTGGGAGCAATAATTGTACATACTTCATAGGGTTGGTGTGAAGATGAAATGAATTAATTCATGTGAAGCACTTTAAACAGTGGCCGATATACAGTAAACTGTCGGCCAACAATAGTCTTATTTGTTACTATTTCTGGCAAAACTAGGACATCATTTGGAGAGGATTGCATCAGAGATCCCTGCCATTAGGGTGCTTCCTTGAAGAGGAAGATGGTCCTGCCCTAGGAGTGATCAGAGGAAGTTACCGAGTTAGTGGGCTAGTCATTACCATGGCTGCTGCAAACATGAAGTGTATGCAGAAGAGAAGACTCAGTACAAGCAAAGCAACGAAAATGTCCTAAATGAAGAGCTTTGAAGGAACTGGGGTCGTAGTGATCAGAGAAGAACAAACTTCACAGGTTCATCTAGGCTGCCTCCAGAGATCTGAAGGAAATAGAGTTGTCACATGACCCCAGGAAGCCAATAAGACCTCTGTGTATGGAATCATACAGTCTGGTACTTGGGGCAGAGCACCCAATATATTTTTGTTGAATGGAGAAATTAATATATGAGTAAATAAATTTGGATAAGAAAGAAATTCCTCAGTCAGCACCATTGAAAAAGTATGAACCCTGTTATTCATTTTTTGTCATGGACACTTGCCATGTCTTTTTTTTTTTTTTGTCATGGGCAAAAAATAGTATAGGAGAGAACATGTGTAAGACTTAGACACTTTGGAGTCAGGCAGATCTGGGTTAAAATTTGGCCACCTCCATTTAAAAGCTATTTGACCTTGGGAATCGCACCTAATCCTTCTCATGTAGAGCTTTCTACACTAAAACATTTACGTTATCTGTGCCAATCTCATAGGGTGGCTGTGAAGACCACATGAGATAATGCATGCACCAGACAAGTTAATACATGATAATTGTGAGAGCAGTGAGAGTAGTGTCATCATCAGATGGAGAAAATGCAGGTCAAAGATAGTATAGTTGCAGCATGGGAATCACACAAGAGATGGCACTGAACAGCTTTTCAGTTTCCTTTCAAATTGTAGGTTCCGTGCTTCTATTCACTGTTAATTCTATATTCTTTCTAAGAAACTTTTGAGAGTAGTGTGTGTCTGCGTATTAAAGGGAGAGGGGGATATCTTTCTGTTAATAATGAAAACAGCCCGTGGTCAGAAAAAAGAATGACCATAGTAAGTGCGTCTAAGGAGGCATTACATCTGAAACCTTGGTTTTATTGGCACTGTACTCTAACCACCAAGCTATCTAGCCACAGACCCAACCAGAGACACCAGAGGTTAAAAAGAAGAGAACGAAGAGTGGTTTCCTAGCATCCATGCGCTTACCTGGCAAGCTCTAGGGCACTCTGAACATGGTTGTTCTCCATGGTTTCCCTGTTTCTAGTCCAGGTTCAATTAGAAACTCCTGGCTGAGCGCAGTGGCTCATACCTGTAATCATAGCAATTTGGGAGGTTGAGATGGGTGGATCACTTGAGGTCAGGAGTTTGAGACTAGCCTGGGCAACATGGCGAAACCCCATCTCTACTAAAAATACAAAAACGAAAACAAAAAATATTAGCAGGGCATGGTAGTGTACGCCTGTAATTCCAGCTACTCGGGAAGCTGAGGCATGAGAATCACTTGAGTCTGGGAGGGAGAGACTGCAGGGAGCCAAGGTTGTACCACCACACTCCCGTCTGGGTGACAGAGTGAGACTCTGTCTCAAAAAAAAAAAAAAAAAAAAAAAAAATGTAAAGAAAGAAAGAAAAAGAGAAACTCTATTATCTTATTGCTTTGCTGCCTCAGTTCTCCATGGTGTTAGGCTCCAAGCTGTAGCTTCTGATACTGTTCCCAATATCATTCACAAAAGAAATCCAACCTGTTCTCAATGGTCCTAGAGTGCAGCATGCAGGTCCAGCATGGCAGGGTACCAAGAGGCGGTGGAAGGAGAAACTTTCTCATAGCCATGTCTGGGCCATGTTGCATAATTCCAGAAAGTGCCATTGTCATTGTGATTATTGCTGCAGCAGCTCTGGACAGCAAGGACGCCTCCAAAGTTATTACATACCTTGTCGCCAGAGATGGCCCACTGAAGACTGGGAGACCTCCAGGGTAATGTGACCTTGTTAATCATCACAACCATTTATGATGATTACAGGGATTGTTGGCTGTCCTCAACCCAAAACTTTTTTGGATGCTAAATTTTTAAGACATAGCTGTTTCCTTACTTCTGACATTCTCTCTAGGGAGAGGACTCAGTTAAGATGCAGTCTTATTATAACTAAATGCCATCACAGTTGTACAGGGAGTGCAGTAAGTATTATCTCAGGAAGTAAAATGTTACTTTCTTAATCTATCCAAGACAGAATAAAGAGTATACTATGATACTCAGCATGTTTGGAGAGAAATGCTCATTAACTAAATCTTATCCACAAAAGAATGTCTTTTAACCCACAGTTGATAAGTCTTGAGCAAGTGCAGCCTGGTAAACACAGGTTCTTTGCAGAATCTAAGGTGGTGAGTAAAACATGAGAGGAGAGTCAAGATGGATTTGTTCACTTTTGCATGTTTTAGCCTAGGGAGGGAGATTTGGGAGCAGACCCCGAATATTCAAGTGGGGAATTACTTCTAACACAGTGAAGTTAGTTTGGGGGACACTTTGAGGATCTCAGTAAACTACAGATTCTTCTCCGCAGAAAAAAGTTACATGTGCGTATGTTTGCACATAGGTAAATATGTCACATGTACCTGTATGCACAGATACTTCTCCCTGAAAAAGTTGCATGTGCATACCTTTGTACATAAGTAAATATATCACATGTGCCTGTACGCACATACAAGCGTTATTACACACAAAATCCTGTTCACAGACCCTGGGATTCCAGGGATTTCATATACAGAACCCATGTGTAATATGTCCTTCATTTCTTGGAAATCAGTCTCCTGCTGTTTTTTGGTGAAGATTTTGCATCTGAAACTTGTTTGCAAGCTCCCCAAGAATAGGAACCTCATTTTCCTTTCTAGCACATTGGTACCTGGTGCAGTGCCGAATGCAGGGGTGTTTAATAACTTTAAGCCAAATGAGTAAATATCAAAAGGCTGATTCCCAAGTCAGACCCCAAACTAGCATTTAAGAAAAAATATGTTTCGGTATGCTTTTCTCATCTTAAAGAAAGTACTCACTGGATGAGCAGGACCTTTCAGCAACTCTGCTTCAGGGAGGACAGAAATTTCTTCACTCGAAAAAAATCTAAAACCTGGCTCAGAAAGGAATTTTCAAACCAGGGAGAAACAGTCCCAAACCTGCAAACAAACATCATGAAACATCCAAATAGAATGACTTTAAAGGACACAGTGCCAAGAATGCTAAGGAGCTGGAGAAAGCCACTTTGGGAAGACCTTCGGGGGGCTCTCCTACAGAGTTCCCTGCAGTGCCCTGGTCACATGGGCTGGACTTGGGCAATGTGTCTGCCTCCTTCTTCTTGGCCAACTGTCCCCTCAGCCAAAACTAATTGGGACACAAGGAATGCATTCTGAGGGAGGGTGAATGTTATAACTGGCCCCTTTATGAGACTTCCTGGAAGCCATGGTGGTGCTCCAGGCCCAGGGCTGGGATACAGAGGCTGGACGAGCCTTTGTCATGAACCTGTAGGCCCTTCCAGTTCATGGCTCAGTCCGGGAAAGTGGAAAATGCCTTTGAGACCATTAGGCACAGCTCAGAGAAGACAGGGTGGGAGTGCCACAGAGGCCAGATCCTTCTGATGAAGAGCAGGCTTAGGGTCACTGATCTGGCATGAAATAAAAGATGCCTACTGACTAGTTCAACCAAACAAAAACGGGCGGTGGTGGAGAGAAATGAGGAGAATTCAGCTTTCCAGCTGCCCAGATCTGCCCTTTGGGTCTGGGCCAGGGAAGACTTAGCCGCCAGGGGCAGAGATGCTGACTTACTCATCTGCATTTCTGCCAACCCTGGGCTCTCGGTCAACCCCTTTTAAGGCATATTTCTGATTATTTGACTTCTCAGAGTCTGGAAGACCAGGGTTTTGTGGCTCATATTAAGTGCGAAGCCTTGGGCAAAGAATCTACTTCAGCAATATGGTTTATTCCCCATTTGTGAATTCAATCATAATTTATTGAACATTGGCTTTGAACAAAAATGAATAAAATTCAATTCTTTCCCTTTAGGCATGTACACTCTGAAGGGAGCATACGATTATATGCCCAACCAACTGCAATTGCAGAACATGACGATGTTTCCAGAAATGACAATGGAGGACACAGAGGAAAGGGTGCACAATTTAATTATAAAAATCAGAAAGACTTCACAGAGGAGGAGGTGTTTGAACTAAAATTCAAATAGAAAAGTTACAGAAGAAAATTGATAGGACAGGCTCTACTCAACTTTCAGCAGCTCTAAGAATGAACATAGACATGATTATACAGTTACGGTCCTAAGATCTACTTGGAAGAAAACAAAATGCTTTTAAGATCTCGGTCTTCGAAATTGATTTGGTGTAATGGCAACATGCTGATCAGCGTGCTGGTCTGATGCATCCTAATAGTCTTGTGTTAGCCATTCGTAAGGAGCCAATCAAGGCCTATAAACACTGTATTGTCCCCTAGAAGGGCAGATATGAAGGTGAGAGTTAAGAGTGGTGACACTGTTCTGCAGACAGAAATCTCCCACAGCTTAGCATCAAATTAATGTCTTCAATGTCCTCAAGGCATAGTATTTTGCAGTGGTTGACCTGAGTTTGAATTCTGGTTCTGCCTATGCTACCTGTGTGACCTGGGGCAGGCTATTCAGATTCTCTGAATCAGAATTTGCTTAAGTGGGAGATAATAGCAGTGTTACTCACAACACAGAGTGGTTGTGAGGAGTAAAAGCAGTGATGCTTGTAAAACCTCAGGCACAATCAGTCCCTCAGTACAGGTTAGCACCCCTCCTAATGTGTTATAGAATTATGACTATTGATAGACCTGATTCAAGATATTCTTCGGCATCCCCAAACTGTAATGATATTCTCTTACTTCCTACTCTGACTTCCATTTGTATAAACTATAAACCAAACTTCATGAACTTGTATAAGTTTCATGTAAGTCTTAGCTTTATACCTAGTTGAGTTACAAATGATCATGTAAAGGCTGGAGTGCTTGGGACCCTTAGCCTTCTCCACATTCTCTCCCCTGTCGATTTCCCACTGGGGTCTCTCCCAACTATTCTCTCCTGAAAGGGGTCTCGTTTAGTCAACATAATACATTTTTACCACCCCTAGTCATCAGAATGTGGAAGTAAAGAGAGCCACTTGTGGCCTAGGTTTTGAGTTTTATAGGCCTAGATCAAGCTGTGGGACTGACCAGAATGTGTACAGTGTTGGGAGAGTCTACTCCTTGAGAGTGAGTGGATCCCACTTGTAGAGTGGCTGCATTTACTGGCATCATCCTGGTAATAAACTGGCCAGTGCAGACACTGCTGCCAGGGATGGGAACCTGCTGGAGATATTAGGGAACCCCTAATAAGAGGCATCCTTGAACTCTGAATATCTTTTTATCGAGCATGAAGAATCCCTTGTGTTACTTGATAAAAAAGCAGATTCTTGAGCCTCAGTGCAGATAGAATGGAACAGATGGGGAAGTGGTATGCATGATTCTTCTCCAGGTGATTCCGATTCCCACTTACTTTGGAATTTACCCTTCAGATGGGCAAATAGGAGCCATCCACCAGGGTCAGGTGGTGGCCATCAACAGAATGGTATCTGTGGAGTGAAGCTGTGGCTAGGAGAGCAGAGATTAGGCTGGAGAGCAGCTGAGGCCATGGGTAAGGAGAAACCAGATTTCTCGAAGAGGTGAGCAGTCTGGAGTGGATTATGTTTGATGCCTAGGGGATGGCAGACACCTAAGGTCAAAATGAGACAAGAGGTCATAGTCATGCTGAGTAGACACAGTAAGGAAACAAAGAGCCAAAGCAAGCAGTGGTAAGAAGATAGGTGGCCAGACAAGAGCAAGGTACACACATGGTCATTTCCAGAGATGTCACGGCCCTAGGGCCATTCTCAAAGCTGCTTACCCCAGCTGCTGGAGGAGAGGAAAGCAAGCTAGCAGTTGTCTAGTCAGTGAGGAATAAGACCAGCCTTGGCACTTGTTTACAAAATTCTCCAAGCCAGCCTGAATCCCATGGTCTAGCCCCTGACTGTCACTCCTGTCTGACCGTGGGACATTAAACAACCCCCACCCGTCACAACGGTGCTGCGAGGAGCAGAGCCATACACCAGACAGAGTGTCCTGAACATTTTGGATATTAATCCTGACAGAAAAATCTTTAGCATTGTATGGATTAGTCAATGTAAATTCATTAACTACTTGTCATGACTGTAATATAATCTGCCCTGACTGTAAAGACTTGACAGCACAGTGTTAACCAAATCGACGCAGAAAACAACATATTTCTGTTTAGACTCAATGACTGCTTTACTTGCCAGATCAGAAGTTGCAGCTTTAAGGGGAAAAAACAAAGTGCTCTTTTGAGCATCCTTGGGAGGGAGCCTCCTGTCTTCAGCAGAGCATCCCAAGTCTCCAGCAGTGACAATCTGAAGATACCTTCCCTTTCCTGCAAACCACACACCCTCCACATAATGGAATCCCGTCAATCTCTAGTCCCCGTCCATGAGAAGTTCACAGATAATAAAGCAGAATGTATTCTGCAGGATTGAACATTTCCTCCCAGGATGAGTAATTACCACGTTTTAATCATGCTCATTAGCCAACCATTAGAGTGCTGTCCAGCTTTTCACCGCCAGAGACAAGACTGGAGAATGATTGTGGTTGGGGGCTGCACCCGACCTGGTGAAATACTCAACCATCTGTTCCAAGTTATAACCCCCTCTATGAAGCACCTTGGTTTATGGCCACAGCAGCCTTAGATCTCCAGCACTGTATCCACTTGTGTATCTAGGTTGAGCCAGGCCTGAACCCATCAGAACTTGGAACAGTAAAAAGTTAGCATTCACTAAAATCAGAGGTAATTCAGCACCAACTTAGCAATCAGGAGTTCTCCACTTTAGCAGAAATATGCATTTTTCTTTTCTCCATAGCTTGGTGCATTTAGAAGCCAGTAAAAACCTGGCTTTGAAACAGATGAGTACAATGCAAATTACTAAGAACTTGTTTCTTTTCTGTTCTCACAGTGACTGCCATTGGCTAAAACATCACCGTTCTTACGAATGCAGAAAGAGCGAGTGTTTAAGTTCAACATCGTAGCATTTGCTTGCCGTTCTCTATCTCTTCAGAATTATGCTTTGATTGTCTGTGGCTGGGCTGTCCTATGTTCTTTTGTTTTCATACAAATCTAAGTTTTCTTTGAGAAAAATAACTGACAGAGAGCTTCATACACTGTAGGTGCTTTATAATGTTTTGTTGAATAATGGAATGCCTCACATGTATTTTCTTAGCTAAGAATTATAAATACAAGGTGATTTCATGTATTCCCAACATGTGAGTTTTTCTTTGTGTGCCTAGGTCCAGTGCCGCCAAATATTCTGCCTGTAGTGACCAATCACCTTACCTTAGCCTTTTTACTTATAACCTGCTCATTTAGAATTTTGCCTGTACTTCAGAAGAGCCAAAACAACAACAATAATACTATTAATAATAAAGCTTTCACTTTTCTTCCTTGCTGCAGTAGCTATTAAATCTCTCTTCTCACTTTATCTCCTATGTAGACCCAGATTCTTGTTCATTCTAATTTCAGTGATGAGTTTTCCTACTGTTCCTTCTTGCTTCTCCCTTCAGGAATCTTCTGTGGTGCTCAACAGAGGACACTACACGTCCTCTGGGGCAGCTGCATAAGCTGTTATGGGGCAGCTGCATAAGCCGTTGACCTCTAACTTGATACCTTCCCTTCAAGTGTGCAAAGTCCAGGCAGGTGGTGAAACTGAGCATCCCAAACATCATAGCGATGGTATCAGAAGTATATATATTCTGATGGAAATATGGAAAGCATGTATATTCCCACAGGTGAACAAGTGGGGGGTGCTAATTGCAAGTAGAGGAAGGATCAATCAATGAACCAGGTAAAAGGACAACCTGAGTGGAGAGTAGCCACAGGAATCTGTATCCTACATACAAGGCTGGGTGAACCCCAGCGAAACTAGGACATAACCACTACTGTGGACTAAATTGTGTCTTCCAACATTCATATGTTGAAGACTAACCTCCACTGTGACTGTATTTGGAGATGGAGTGTTTAAGTAATCAGGGTTACATGAAGTTATAAGTGTGGGGCCCTAATCTGATACAATTGATGGCCCTCTGAAAAAAAAAATCTCTGTCTGCAAGCACACATTGAGGAAAGGCCATGTGAGGACACAGCAAGATCGTGTTGGGAAGAGAGTCCTCACCAGACACCAACCACGATGGCACGCTGATTGCGGACTTCCAACCTCCAGAATTGTGAGAAAATAAATTTCTGTTGTTCAAGCTAACTCGATGATATTTTGTTATGGCAGCCCGAGCCGACTAATACAGCTTTGCCAAAGTTCCAAAAGAGCATGGTATTAAAGCAAGATCCAGTCATTGGAACTGGGTATGTGGTCTCAGGAGAGAGGTAACTGGAACCAAAAGCCATACTCAGAGCCAGCATGTTCTCTGGGCACCAAATCTGAGCTACTTACGACCTCCTAGTCTAGGACAGGAGCGGGGTGAGAGCCCAAGTAGGTGGCAGGCAAACGGCCCCAACAGTGGGAAGAACCTAGCTGTGAGATCAAGCAGGAGGCAGGGCAGGGCAGGATAGCCCTGACTGCTCATAACCCATTAATTGACTTACAAAAAATTGAGCTGAGAAGGGCCAAGAGATTTCCCAATTGTGCTCTGTGAATGTGGGCTGCTTGGCCTTCGCCCAATAATTCCCTCTGAGAATCATGTTAGTGCTGAGATTCAAAATTGGATTACAAACAGTAGTGGATTATGAAAGAGGAGCAATAATGCATTATAAATCAACATTTAACTTCTATCTGTCAAGGAAGTGCCAATTATGAAGGACATTAAATGTGATTTACTAAAAAATGAATGTTGTGTGTCCCGTTTAATTTAAACACTTCTCACCAAGGCGTTTGCTGCTAATAGAACAATGATAGGGCCTTCTACTAGAGCCACCCCGTTCTTCCCATACATCAGTCAGGATTCTTCTGCCCATTTCTACCCATTCTAACCCCCAACCCACCCCCACTTCTGATTGATAGATACCGTTAAGAAGACCTAAGGAGGTGGCTTTTTTTATATGAGGCTGGGAAGGTCCCACAAACTCATATCTCCCCCAAGTTACCACCAAGGCACAAAGGTGGGCTGGTTCCTTTGCATTTCTCACAGTCGCCTCAGGCCTGCTGGCTGGGGACTCCTTTATGCCTCCATATCTGATGGTAACATTCATTACAGGGTCGAGAGATCACAGGAAATGAACCAATAAAGAGCTTCCACTCTGTGCCAGCTAGTGTGTTAGATATTTTATACCATGCTCCCATGTTTAATTTTCCCATAAATTTCATGATATGTTATTACACTTATTTTACAGATGAGGAAGCTGAGACTCAGAGAGGTTTTATAAATTACTTATGTCACATAGTTTACAAGTGGTCTCCCTGAGATTTGAACCTAGCACTCTGGGGCTCCAAAGCTAATAATAGTTCTCTCTGGACAAGCTGCATTCCAGAAACAACATGCCAGGATATAAATATCACAGAAGGTGCCACACCAGTATCCCCTCAGTATGGCCATGACTGCTGTGAGTTCATTGGGGTTACTTATTATTGGCACATAAATGTCCTCTTTCCTACCTTTGGCCAGGATTTGCCCCTCTTATAATTAAAAGTTATTTTTATCAGGAACAAAGTTCTTCCATATCACTTTTTCCCAATGCCTAAGAACTAGTAGACTGCTATGAGTGGCATAAAGTTTTGTTTTGCTTTAAAGATGGTGCTATAGTTAATTTCCTGGGTAACTTTGGGTGCTCCATTAGGAGGAAAGACAGACAAGTAATTTCTTAAACAAGAGAAGCAATAGTCAAACCCCTCATTCCTATAACGTTTCCTGTCCTCCTGACCCAGCATCCTAGCAACACTAAGAGAGAGAAGCCACAGGAGAGGGTTGTTCAAGCCACTGGGGCATGGTGGATGTGACGGTTAATTCTAGGTGTCACCTTGACAGGATTAAGTAATACCTAGAGAAGTGGTAAAGCATTATTTCTAGATGTGACTGTGAGGGTTTTTCCCAAGGAAGTGGGCATGTGAACCACGGAGTGGGGAAGGTCTGCCTTCAATGTGGACAGGTACTATCCAATTGGCTGGGGCCTGGTTAGAAGGAACAAGCTCCCAGGCCTTTGGACTCCAGGACTTACACCAGTGGCTCCCCAGGTCTTCAGGCCTTTAGTCTTAGACTGAGAGTTACACCATCGGCTTCCTGGGTTCTGAGGTCTTTGGACTTGGACTGAGTCACATGATTGGCATCCTAGGGTCTCCAGCTTGCAGGCAACCCTACCGTGTGACTTCTCAGGCTCCATAATCACATAAGCCAGTTCCCTTAATAAATCTCCTCTCATCTGTCTAACTCTATCTATCTATCTATCTATCTATCTATCTATCTATCTATCTATCTATCTATCTATCATCTGTCCGTCTAATCTATCTATCAGGTTGATGCAAAATAATTGCAGTTTCTCCATTACTTTAATGCAAAGGTAACTGTGGTTTTGCCATTAAAGTAATGGTTGGTACAACTACTTTTGCACCAACCTAATAGCTACCTGTCTGTCTGTCTCCTATTTGTCCTCTCTCTCTCTGAAGAGCACTGACTAATACAGTGGACGAGAGAGAGAGAGTGTTCTGGCAATTCCAGATGGCACCTCTACAGAGTACAGTTTGGGGAGCTTTTGAGTCAGACCACAGTGGGTTGAAATCCTGTGCCTTCATTCACCAACTGGGTGACATTGGTTAGTTCCTCCACAGTTTTAGGTCTCAGTTTCCCTATCTATAAAGTGGAAGATAATAACAACAGTGTTGTTATGAGGATTAATGAAGTGATGAATGCAATGCATTCAGTCTAAAACCAGAACATGATTAGCCCTCAATCATTCTTAGCTCTCATTAAGATTATTATTACTGTAATTCCTGTATTAAAATCATTTAACCTATTGTTCCTTTGTTTAATGGGAGATGGGGAAGTGGCATGATGGAAAGGGATGAGCTCTTTTGGTATCAGCAGGACTGTCAGCAGAGTCTTCGATTATTTTGGAAGCTATTGGGAGACATGGGGAAAAGCTACGGGGGGATCATCTAATTTAGATACTGAATTCCTTAAGTGATATACGTATGTATTTACTGATGCTTCATTCAAGTTAGTGATGGAATTGTACTGTTATTGAATGTTGAGCCCTTCCTTTTGCTCATAAGGAAACCAAGGCACAAAAGGAAGGGCCCTCTTGGAATCATACAGCAAGTGAGAGATGGGACTAGCACTGGAACTTAGGTCTTCTGGCTCCTGCTCTGAGCCCTTTCCCCAACTGTTTTGTAAGATTTGCAGGCCTCAAGGGCAGGCCCCAGGAGGCACCTTCTCTGAAGGGCCCAGCTCAGCTCTGTGCCCTTAAAGACGCTAAGTAAGAACCTGTCGATGAATTGGATGTTTGACTGGGGCCTCTACAATTATACCTTCCCATTTATCCCTCCTTCCTGTCCTAGCCCCGGCAACTCAAGAGGCCTCATCTCAGCTCTGTAGCTTCCATTTCTGCAAAATCCCTGCTGCCTTTGCAGACCTGGTCTCCCTTTGGGTGACTGCTTTATCATAAGCTTGTCATCTCCCCTTCGCTAGTTTCTGGGGTGTGGATAGTATCAGGTGGAAGCTAAGAGCTGAGACTTCAGATCAAGCCCATCTGGATTCAAATTCCATGTTCTGTCTGGGACCTCAGGCAAGGTTATTAAACTGCTTCCAGTTTTGGTTTCCTTGTCTGTAAAATGGGGATAATTATAATGAGGTGTTCATGGGGCAGTGGTGAGAATTGAGTTAGATGAAGTATTAAAGTATGAGAATCAACTAAATCATAATAAGTGCTCAAAATCTGAAAGCTCTCAATTATAAACTGCATCCATGTTAGAGGTGGTGATGGTAGGTGGCAGGATTCAGTGCCAGAAAGCTATATTTTAAGATGTACCACTCTTTTTCTAATCATATTTTCTGAAATCTAGTACTCTACAATTTCTATCATATTTTCTCAAATTATTTTGAGCTTACAGATGGAAATTCAGCACTATCCTTCACTGAATCCACATTTGTTGAGCACCTGCCATATACAATAAACTGACAGGCCAGACACCTACCACCCGCTCTGCCTCCATTTCAAAGCTGTGGTTGCTGGATTGAGAATAGCTGACTGATTCTATGACCTGTGGGTTTTAGGAGTGAGATATGACATTTGTCAGTTTTTCGGGAGGTACAGCCTCTGAGGAGGGTCTCTGAAGACCTGCCCCTGTGACCCCCTTAAGCTCCTTTTGTCTATCTCTGGAGGGACCTTCAGTCCAAACAGCAATGTTTTCACACCTTAGTTACAGGGACCCTATGCTCATAGCAAGAGTTGGGGGAGGGACTATTTGTGGCCAAAAGAGGAAAGTCCTCTAATTGCTGACTCTGCATTGCCGACTCCTCATTGCCATGGCAACATTCCCATCCTTCCGTGGGTCATCTATGGCTTAGCCACCTGAGAGTCACTCCCATGCTCTATGTAGTCAGGTTGTGGGGCTGGGGTCTCTGTTTGCTGAGGAGCCTCAGTTGTCATGACAGCACTAATCAGAATAGTTGAGAAACATCACGTGGAAGAAAATATCACCAAACCCAGGAAATAAACTCATTCCAAGCAATAAAAATATTTGCACATTCTGTAATTTTGCATTTTCACTAAAAAAATTTGCACTCCGGGAGAACAGGGATCACCCCTGCCTTGTATTGCATTCACAGCTCCAGTGCCTCACAGAGTGTCAGGTAAAGTAGGTATTCAATGAATATTCCTTGACTGGATTATTCTCATTGCCTAGAGGTAATCTAAAGGCATGCTAATGCTAGGTACTGCCCTACACACCTTGCAAAAGTTAATTCACTCTGTGCCTCAGCTTCCTTGTCTGTAAAGTGGACTTAATATTAGGAATAATAGTTACTGCCAGGTTATGAGTTAAGTAATTTGTCCAAACAAATGAGGAAGCCAAGGTCTGATCCCAGGCAATGTAGATCTTGAGTCTAGGGGCTCATCTAGCAAGGTTGTAGAGGCATCTGAGTGAAGAAGTGGGGTCTGGGCCAACTGCTCTCTTGGTGCGCATGTCTTCCAACTGCCACACAATGTGTTCAGATAAAATGACATTAAAGTAACTATTTTTGGTGGCTCGATGAACAAAAAATGCACACAAAATTGCAGGCTTGAAGAAGGAAGTTAGTGCTAGCCTCTGCCATGTGGCAGTCCTATGGAAAACTCTGGATTTGAAGTATTTCAGGGCTCTTTCTTTTTCTCCCAAGCACACCCTCATTAGCCTCATCACAGATAAAAGTCATGCACTAGCCATGAGTTTTATGAAGACAAAGAAATGTTTGTGTCATTCATTCTGTAGCTTTGTTGCCTAGCACCAGTGTGTGACAATAATAGGTGCTAAAAACAAATTTGTTGAATGAAAGAATGAAGAAGAGAGCACTGTGGGATGGGTGGAGATACTTTTAAAAGAAGAGCATTGAGGGTAACTGTCCAGGGTTCAGGAAGAAAAAGCCAATAGACATGGTTTTCTTTTTTTGAGGACTCAAGTTTTGAATTAAATCCCAGAACACAGATTCCAGAACAGACGACAAGAATAATTATTTTTAAAATTCATGCAGTGTGGTGTGACTTTTCTTTGGAAAATTTCAATACATAATTTCGAGGATGCCAGTTGGAAGGGAGAATTTTTATTCCTAATAAAATGGTACAGATCACTTCAATTATTCCTGGGAAAAGGGACATTTTCTCTTTTCTCTTCCAGGCTTTCCCTGAACTCTGCTGCCTGAGGAACTATGGGAAAGAACAGGATGTGTCTGCTTCTTTCTTTGTCTCTAATACAGTTCGTCATTTACTGAAAACTCAAATGCCACCCTCTTCCACACATAATAAGAGCCCAGCCAGGCTTTCTAAGCTCTGAACCATTGAGCTACAGTGAGGTATGGAGTCCACTCTCTTTCTTCCCCTAAGAGCGTGCCACACACAGTACATGTCCAACCAGGCACACACAATGTACATGTGTGCAAGTGCACTCATGCACACAAGACCACACACACATGTCCACACCCATCTGCTCCATGCTGTGTCAGCCTTGGTTAACACGCTTAGGAGCATCTTTACTCCTTTGTCTCTTACAGGACCTGGGAGGTGATTTTCTTGTTCTCTGCACATAGCAACAGCTGCAATCAAAGTTAGCCTTCCTCTTCTGTGGGGAATCTGGTGATATACAGAAGACATCAGAGCTAGCTGTCTTGGCTGAACCAGGCATCGACCTGCCTGAAGGGACATGAGATGGCCATTCTGTCTTCTTGCTGAAGCATGGGCAGCACCCCTAGCCAGCTGCGAGCACTTTGACTCCACAAGGGCAGGGATCCTTGTTTTATTCAGTGATGTACCCTAAGTTTCCACAAGTGTGCCTGGCACATAATATGTGCTCAATAAATACATTTTTGAAAGAATAAGTAACTTTGGATAGTTTTTAGAAAAATACATGGTATTTCCTTGCATATACTGCCTGGAACACCCATTCCTCTCTTACCCCTTCCCAAGGCAAAAGTCCCATTTGTATTTTAAGGACCAACATATTGTCACCTCTTTTTTGGTGCTTTAAAAATCTTATATATCACAGTTGTACAGATTTGGGGGTAGATGTGATATTATGATACATGTATACATGTGTAATGATCAAATCAGGGTAGTTGGGATATCCATTACCCCAAACATGTATATTTTCTTGGAGTTGGGAACACTATAACTCTTCTAGCTACTTTGAAATATTCACTATATTATTGTTAACTATAATTTCCCTACCATGCAGTCTCCACCCCAGGTATAGGTAATTTCTTCCTGTCTTCAGCATTTCATGTGCTCTGTTTTTCTTGGAGAAACTGGACATGTTGACTTGCAATTACTTGGTTACATATTAACCAAGTACTATGTAACCAATACGTAATAGTAAAAGATATTACATTCTCTTTCAATAGCAAAATGATTTTTCTAAGGCAGATGCCTATTTATTTATTTATGTGTTCCTCACATCTACCAAAGTGGATAGAACAACAACACTGTGCTCACTAGAGCACAGTGGTGAGAAGGTCGCCTCTGGAGTTGGACTGCTACGGTGTGAAATCTTGCTCTGCCGTTTGCAAGCCATGCAGACATTTGGTCAACTTACGTAATTTCTACATCTTCATTTCCTTTTCTGTAAAATGGCAGTATTAGCAAGATCTACCTCATAGTAGTAAAGGGTTCAATGAATTAATACTTGTAAAGCACTTACAACACTGCTTTGTGTAAATTAAGTACTCAATAAATATTTATTTTTATTTTTTTCATAATGTATGCTTATAGTTGACATTTGTTTTTAATTTCTTTTTAAAACTTTTACTTGGGGCCAGGTGCAATGCCTGTAATCCCAACGCTGAGAGACTGAGGTGGGAGGATCACTTGAACTCAGGAAGTTTTAAATTTAACTGTGTATTATTCAAGCAATATTTTCCCTATGATAACCCCTGAATTTTCTTTGGGGATCCACTTGGTTAAATTTCAGTCTCTGTAGTTTTTCCAGAGCTACACACTCTCTCCTCCCAGATAGACTGAATCGAGTCTGACCAAACAGCATTATGAATTTCTCTGGTCCCATGATTGGGCCAGAGACAGATTCAGGACCTCACTATAACCAGGAAAGTAGTACAAAGCTTGTGTTGGGGTTCCTGGGAAAGAAGAGGATGGTCTCCTCTCACTGGACTGAATCTATGTTACCTCCAGGAGGGTAGAGCTCATCTGGGAAGGGAGTCAGCTAGGAAAAGAGCCAAACCACGAGACGGAGGGAAAAACTTGATCCCTGATATATCTGTATTATAATATGGGAGTCCCTGATCTATCTATACCAGGAGCCAGAAACACCTCCAGACTCTGCCTGTTGCAGTGACAATGGCTACATAACAATTACTACTAAACTTAGCAGCTTAAAGCAATGGCAGAATGTATTTGGCTTGTGTATCTTCAATTTGGGAAGGGTTCAGCAGGGACAGATTGCATCTCCCCCACTAGGGTCCATGATGGTGGCCTGAGGGCTAGGGGCTAGAATCATCTGAAGGCTTGGCAATTGATGCTGATGGTCACCTGGGGGGCTCCAGCTTCTATCTCCAGGGACCTCTTCGTGTGTTCTTTTCTTATGGGCTAGTGTGGGCTTCCTTACATCAGAGCGACAAGTTTTTACTCTGAGGGAATGCCCCATTCTACCACCTAACAAGGCAGAAACTGCATCCTTTTTATGACCCAACAAGGAAATTCACATGGCATCAGTTCTGCCATCCTCCATTGGTTGAAGCACTCAGTGGAGGTCAGGTCCAAGAGAAGAGGAAGAGCAATGTTTAAGAAAAGCATTTGGGACTGGAAATGTGATTGTGGTCATTTTTGAAAAATGTAATGTAAAATTACTTTTTGATAAAGTCAGTCAGAATTAGATTTTCTATGTTTGATCACAGAAATAATCCTAAAAACATTGATAAATGTTTCTGACTCCTGGTATAGATAGATCAGGGGCTCCCACATTATAATATAGATATATCAGGGATCAAGTTTTTCCCTCCGTCTCATGGTTTGGCTCTTCTCCTAGCTGACTCCCTTCCCAGATGAGCTCTACCCTCCTGGAGGTAACACAGATTCAGTCCAGTGAGAGGAGACCATCCTCCTCTTTCCCAGGAACCTTTGTTGAATAGATAATTTAATTGTTGACAATGCCTCATGCAATTTTATGGAGTTTGTTATTTTTTCCTTTAATCAAATCATAACTTTTATCATCTTTTGTTTGCTCTATATTTTGTTCAGGAAAAAAAATCCCACATTGTAAGGGAGCCTAAAAAATGGTGGCATATTCTGGAGAGAGTCATTCACCTTGCTAGTTTTACAGATAAGGTAGGCTCACTTTTGTGGGCATTCAGCAACATGGCACCTGAGATGTGTTTGTACAGACATTCTAAGCCTCTCAAAACATTTTCCTACCAGAAATATTTTAGCTTGTCCAATCAGTAGAGACAGGTGTTTTAAACTTTGAGCTGCCTAATATCTAGAGAAGAAATGATTAACATTACTACTTGACTGCAATGAGCTTAAATGATACTCCAAATAAAATGGTTATATGCTTATATACATTAGAGGGAAGTTGCAATAAACCAGAACGAAACAAATATTTGTTTTGTTTTTTATTCTAGGACTTTCAAAGTCCTTAACATGTCATTTTCCAATAGGGACTGTAGAGCACAGATTATGATGAGCTGATTCTGAGCTAACATTTTTTTCTCAGATTCTTGCTGAATTCTGGCATTCTAAGGAACACAGTTTAAGGAATAATGGCATTCCTAAAACAGATCTTGGAGGCAACCTCCTAAAACAGATCTTGAAGGCAACTATAAACCTTTATTACATTTTTTCATACTTGCCTTTTTGAAAAGTTTTTTTGTTTGTTTATTATTTTCTTCAGGCTATTAAGTTAAATTTCATAGTTTTCATATAAACACTCCACAAATGGTATCCATATGAGTCTGACCTCCTCAGATTCATTTGGGAGGAATAACTCGTATCTTCCTGGGTGGGATAATGTCTTTCATCTGCAGAATTTGAGACTCTATGATGTGTGGTCATATTGACACGCATTGAGCAAGATAAGTTCCTGCCACCAGAGGAAGTGCCCTTTCCCAATTCAGAGGGGCTCCAATTCTTTTTGACAGTCTCACAAGCGTGCTGTGTCTGGTTTATATTTCCTAGCTCTGGAAACTAGATCCAATCCTTTTAGACTAGGTCATCCTTTTAAAGGCAACCTCACGAGCCAAAAAATAAATGGTGGATATTTCCTTTTCTTTGGTAACAATGTTGTTTTGCTAATACTGGTTTGTTTTGTATCCTTGTTATAGTTTGCTTGGATCTTGGACATTTTGTAATTGGTCATTCTTTTTAAAAAAATTATACTCTAAGTTCTAAGGTACATGTGCACAATGTGTAGATTTGTCACATATGTATACATGTGCCATGTTGATGTGCTACACCCATTAACTCGTCATTTACATTAGGTATGCCTCCTAATGCTATCCCTCCCCACTCCCCCAACCCCACAACAGGCCCCGGTGTGTGATGTTCCCTGCCCTGTGTCCAAGTGTTCTCATTGTTCGATTCCCACCTATGAGTGAGAACATACGGTGTTTGGTTTTCTGTCCTTATGGTAGTTTGCTCAGAATGATTGTTTCCAGCCACATCCATATCCCTACAAAGGACATGAACTCATCCTTTTTTATGGCTGCATGGTATACCATGGTTATATGTGCCACAGAATGGGAGAATATTTTTGCAATCTACCCATCTGGCGAAGAGTTAATATCCAGAATCTACAAATAACTTAAACAAATTTACAAGAAAAAATCAAACAACCCATCAAAAAGTGGGCAAAGGATATGAATAGACACTTCTCAAAAAAAGACATTTATGCAGCCAACAGACACATGACAAAATGCTCATCATCACTGTCATCAGAGAAATGCAAATCAAAACCACAATGAGATACCATCTCGCACCAGTTTGAATGGCGATCATTAAAAAGTCAGGAAACAACAGGTGCTGGAGAGGATATGGAGAACACTTTTCCACTGTTGGTGGGAGTGTACACTACTTCAACCATTGTAGAAGACAGTGTGGTGATTACTCAAGGATCTAGAACTAGAAATACCGTTTGACCAAGTGATCCCATTACTGGGTATATACCCAAAGGATTATAAATCAGGTAATTGGTTATTCTAAGCAGAAAGGGGAGCAAGGCAACTCTATAAATTCTGGCTTTCTCTCAGTTCTCTTCATTTCGCAGTTAAGTGTCCTGGGACTTGCTGCCCCTTAAGCATTCTTCTCAAGAGTCTTCTCTATGATGTTGTATGACATTGGAGTGCCTGTTGTAGAATATTTCCTGTCTTCCAGAACTCAATACATTAAAAATAGCAGACCCACATTGGACTGAGCATCTGCCCACCACTTTACAGTTCTTTTGGTTGTGGGTTTTGGGTGCAGGAAATATCACAAATAGCAAGGAGAAATATTATCCATCAGAGAGGTGACACAGAATGGCCACTCTCTTCCAAGTATCTCAAGAGAAATTCATCCCAATAATACAGAGACAATTTGGAAAAGAGATTTAAAATCTTAGATTGTGTGTGTAATGGTAAAAGGGCAAGGTGGTAAATAATGGGAGCAGAGAGGATTGATCGGTTTGGGGTCCAGCATTGCTTATTTTCCAATTAGTATACATTCTGCAAAATATTAATAGTTATTAGTTGACAAAAAGAGAGATTGTGTCAGCAGATGAATTTAGAAAACCCGTGGTTAAGAACTTTTTTATTACAGGACTTAACAGAGCCCTTAATACATAAATGTGTTTTGTGTCTCTCCAAAAGGGGATGAAATTTGCTAATGTTTTGACCAAAAAATTCTCTTTTCAAGAAGCAGATCTTAGGACTGGTGATTCCAATATTAAATATTAAATTACAGAATAACATTTCCCAAAAGTGTTTTCTGTGATTCTGGCTTCAAGATAAAGAGTATTATACAAAAAGAAGGAGAGAAGGTAGCTTGGCAAAGCAGTCCGGTCATAGACTGGTGATGAGAGCTACTAATGACATTTGGGCAAGAGGAAGAGCTCAATGGTATGTGCCAGATAAAGTGAGAGACATCTTACATGAATTACCTGATTGTAATCCCCACAACTCCATGAAATAATCACAGTTGTTACCCACATTTTACAAATGGGAAAATCAAGGCACAAAGATGAGATGCTTCTTGTCCAGGGTCACTCAGCAAATAAGTGATGGAATCAGAAATAAACTTAGGCCGCCTGACTGCAGAGCTTTTGCTCTTACTATACTACAGTGACTTGAAAAAATATCAAGGAAAATGTGAATAGACCATGGAATTCATTTCAGGAAAGTGGAATAGCAGTGCCCATAAAGTGGTTTTGCAACATGTTTACCATAGAGATTCTTCAATGTTAAGACTTTGCCACTTTATGTGACAATCTTGTTCCTGACTCTTTCTAATGACACCAGTTTCTCTCATTTACATTACACACTGAAACATGCCATAAATCACACACTGGAGGGCTCTTTGAATCATGGGGCCATATCAGATGGCTCTTCCATGACCTTGGGAATATATATAAAAGGAAAGAAGAAAGATCAAACCAATAACCAAAGCTTCCACCTTAGCAAGCTATAAAAAGTAAAGTAAAGTAAATCCAAAAAAAAAAAAAAACAGAATAAAAGAAATAATAAAAATTAGAGCAGAAATCAGTGAAATTAAAAACAGAAAATCAGTAGGTTAAATCAACAAAATCAAATGCTGGTTCTTTGAAAAATAACCACATTTTACAAATGGGAAAGTCAAGGCACAAATGTATACTGAATAAAATACAATTAATAATCTTCTAGCTAGGACTACTAAGAAAAAAAAAAAAACAATAAAAAAGAGAAGACCCAAATGACTAATATTTCATTTCAAAAATAAAAGAGGGGCTAGCAGTACTGAGCCCATGGACATTAAAAGAATAACAAAAGACCATTATTAACAACCCAATGCCCATGCATTTTATAACTTAGATGAATGGACCAATTCCTTGAATAACACAAATCCATCAAAACTCACACGAGGAGAAATAGATAACCCAAATAGGCTTATACCTATTTAAAAATTGAATCAATAATGAATGATCTTCTAAAACAGAAAGCACCTGGCCCATATGGTTTTGCTGATGAATTATATCAAACACTTAAAAATAAATTATGCCAACTATTTGCAATCTTATTCAGAAATTAAAAGTAGAGGGAACACTTCCTATCACATTGTATGCAGCTAGCATTACTCTAATACCAAAACCAGACACAGACATTATAAGAAAAGAAAACTCAACCCAATATCCCTCATTAATATAGATGTAAAAATATTCAATAGGATATCAGCATACTGAATCTAACAATGTATAAAAAGAATGATATGCCATGCAAGTGAGATTTATCCCAAATATTCAAGGATGTTTCAATATTTAGAAACCAAGTAATTAAATATGCTATATTAGCAGGCTAAAGAAGAAAACTTATCACATGCGAGCACATCAATGGATCCAGAAAATGCATTTGACAGAATCTAATATCCATTCATGATAGTTCAAAATGTTTTAAAATTTATCTTGAGATATCTTCTCTGACTCATGTTATTTAGAAATGTGTCATTTAATCTCCAAGTATTTGGGGATTTTCCAGCTATGTTTTTGTTATTGACATCTGGTTAAATTCCACTGTGGTCTGGAAAGAGATATTGTATAATTTATATTCTTTTCAATTTGTTAAGGAATGTTTTATCTCCCAAAGTATTGCTTGTCTTGGTGAATATTCCATGTGAGCTTCAGAAGAATATGTATCCTTCTGTTGTCAGATGAGGTATTATGTAAATATCAACTATATTCATTTGATTGATGATGCTTTTCTGTTCAACTATATGTCCTTACATAGTTGACTGTTGGATCTGTCGATTGCTATTAGTGTCAAAATCTCAACTATAATAGCTTATTCGTAGATTTCTCCTTGTCTTTCAATTTTTGCCTCCTCTCTTTTGATGTCCTGTTGTTAGGCACATGCACATTAAGGACTGTTGCATCTTCTTGGATAATTGACCCTTTTATCATTATGTAGTGCCTTTCTTGATCCTTGATCATTTTCCTTATTCTGAAGTCTGCTTTATCTGAAGTTAGTGTAGCTACTCCAGGTTTCTTTTGATTAGTGTTAGCATGGTATACCTTTCTTCATTCTTTCAATTTGAATCTACACATGTCTTTAAATTTAAAGTAGATTTCTTGTAGGCAACATGTAGTTAGGTCTTGCTTTTGTTTTTGTTTTTCAGTACACTTTGGCCATCTTTGTCTTTTGATTGGTGTATTTAGACAATTCATATTTAAAGTGATTTCTGATATAACTGGCTTAATATCTATCTTATTTTTAAATGTTTTTTATTTATTGTTCTTGTTCTTTGTTTGTTTTTCTGTGTTCCACTGTTTTTCTGCCTTCTCTGCTTTTAATGGAGCATTTTATATAATTCCATTTTCTTTCAGTGGAATATCAATTATACTTATTTTAAAAATATTATCAGTGGGTTTACTGGAGTTTGCAATACACATTTACAACTAATGTAACCCACTTTCAAACAACATGTACTGCTTCCCAGATAGTGAAAGTAACTTATGAAAACAGTTTTCCTAATTCCTCGTTCTTATCCCTTATAACATGGTTGTCATTCATTTCACATATTCATAAGCAATATCACTAAATACATTGCTTCTATTGTTTTTAACTCAGTATGTTAGATCAACTATAATTAAGAAAAATATAATATTTATTTAATTTTGTCATTATTTATTCCTTTCTTTATGTAGGTTTGCGTTTCTGACCTGGGGATATTTTTTCTCTAATTTTTTAAATATTTCTTTCAAGGCAGACCTACTGAGAGAGTTTCCTCAGTTTTTGTTTATTGTAGAAAAGTAAAGACTAAGAAAGTTTTTATTTTTCCTTCATTTTTGAAGGATAATTATGCAGGATACAGAATTTTAGGTTAGTAGGATTTTTTTTTCAACACCTTAAATATTTTACTCCACCCTTTTTCTTTTCTTTCTTTTTGTCTTTCTTTTTTATTTTTATTTTTTTATTATTTATTTATTTATTGCTTGTGTGGTTTCTAAAGAAAGGTGCCATATAATTCTTGACTTTGTTCTTTTATGTGTAAGGTGCTCTCCCCAACCCTCTTTCAATATTTTCTCTCTATCATTTATTGTCTGTAGTTTGAATGTGAAGTCTAGGTATAGACTTCTTGATTTTTACCCTGTCTGGTTTTGTCTGAATTTTCTGGAACTGAGGATTATTGTTTGTCATTAATTTTGGAAATTTCTCAGTTGTTATTACTTTAAATATTTCTTCTGCTCCTTTTTGACTTACTTTTCTCGTAATATTCCCTTTATGTGCCTGTTTATACCTCTTGTAATTGTCCCTTAGTTCTTGGATATTCTGCCAAGAATATTTTTATTTTATTTTAATTTCCTTTTCTCCTTGCTTTTCAGTTTTAGAAATTTCTATAGAGTTATCTTCAGGATTCGTTCCTCAACTGTGTTCAACCTACTGACTTCTGAGTCCCAGGATGGAGTCAGCTACACTCAAACCACTTGATTGGTTTGGGGAAGAGACATTGCTCCAAAGAAAACTGGGGAGCTATTACCTAAAGGGGAAACAGGTGCAAAACAGATAATAATGACAGAAATCAACTGCAGATGCCTCAGAAAACCAGGAAAAGGACTGTTTATGAGGTAGACATCAGAAAATGATAGCTAGACTTCAGTGGAGGATATTTAAAACAACATGGAGGAGTGCAAGATGGACAGGAATATGCAGGAAAGTCTGAAGTGTGGAGTCAGGCAGCCCTTTACCAATGCGGCTCAACACCAATACTCTGAAAGCATGCTCAGTGACTTGGCATTTATTATAGTTTCTTATCTGTTCTTTCCGTCACAGTAGTCACAGCTCACATGTGGCTATTTAAATTTAAATTAGTTTTAATTAAATAAAATTAAAACTTCAGTTCCTCAGTTGTACTAGCTACATTTCAAGTACTCAGTAACCTTAACATGTGACTAGTAGCTACTGTATTGCTTAGTACAGAATAGAACATTTTCTTCACTGCAGAAAGTTCTATTAGATAGCACTGGATTTAACTATTATTTGCATCATTTCAGTTATTTTTCCCAAGAAACATATATGTTGAGACATCATACTTTTCTTTTGCTGGCCAATTTGAAATAACAAGGAAAACAGAATCGAATAATTTTGCTAATGATAGATCTAATAAAGAATCTCCAATGAGAGGCTTAAGCTCAAACATGAAATTCAATTAAAAATCTTGATTATCTATCCATGATTACACAAATCCCCCTGTGTGCTATTTTTCTCTTCCTCTAATTATGTCCTGTCAAATTGGAAAATAAGTTGTGATTATTGGAAGCTGGTCAGGTTGAGTAACAGACACCAATTAAGTATATACTGAAAGAAGAGAACATGATGCTGGTTAATCCTTGCTTTTGGACTCCACAGCCCCCCATTGGTGTTATACAAACCTCTCACAGGAATGTAGGAAACTGTTCTTCAATTGCTCTGTCAGCCTCCCACTGGGCACCCTGGATGGTCCTGACAGCATCAAGGGGAGCCTGGAGTTCCAGGACTGCATCTTCTTGTAATTGATGAAAAATATTTACAATTGCCACATTCCCAAATTGTATCAGACATTTCCTATGTTAAGGGAAATACATGCTACACAGATGCTGTCCTTTGGGTTTTATACATGCAGTAGATATTAATTTGGAGTGTGTTTGAGCTCGGTTGTCAGAAAAAATGAGCAGAATGGATGGCAACCAACGTTTACTTAGCCATTGCTACGGCCAGACTCTGCCAGACATGACAACAGAGCATTTCATGTATATTTCACAAGAGACCTATGTGCTGTAGGGATTATGCCTACTTTAATTAGTCAGAGAACTGAGGCTTAATAAGGTCAAGCAACATTTCAAATGTTGTCACTAAGTGGCAGAGCTGGGATATTAATCCGGTATTGTCTAACACCACTTTTGAGTTTTTTACCACCTGGTATTTCCGCAGTATTTGATGAAAAGATAGGGGAGTTTGGCCTTTGGTTGGGATCACCTCCTCTGCTTCATCAAAAGTTTGTACTGACTTCAGTTACAAAGTCCTAAGACTTTGGGAAGTGTTGAATTTGGAGTTTTTGTTTGTTTGTTTGTTTGTTTACCTTTGTCAGGCATATATGTACAGGAATCTCAGCCACTTGTTGTATGCATATATTTATTGAATCTTCTTTCAGCAAACAGTTATTGAGAATCTGTTGTGCAGCAAATATTGCAGATATAGTAATGAATAAATAAAGCATGGTCTCTGCCTTCAGAGAGCTCACAATATCCTAGAAGAGATAGATATATCAGTAAGCTATTACAAAGCAGGGTGATAGTGATAATCAGAGAAGAAAACATAGGGTGCTATGCAGTTTCATTCCAGAGGTAGGCTGGCAGGAGGAACAGCCAGTTGCAGGCATTGAGGGGGAACACTGTGGAGAAACTAAAAGCAATAATGGAATCAACTAAATCAACTCAATGTTACATATTTTTTATTATCACCAGGTACTGGCAATTCTAAATAATATCAATAATATCAACGATATTTAAAAAAAAAACATTTGTTGATCTAAGTTCTAAATAATTGTAGAACTTACTGTTGAGTTTGAATAATGTATACATAAGCAGGAAATTAGGGCATTTTTGTTACATGTTCTTTAAGAAACATTTTATTCTACACAGAAGTTAATCCAGATAACCCCTGGTTATACTGTCAGTCCTCCTCCTCCCATTCCTCCCACCACAAGAAAGATGACAGGGCTAAAGTGGCTAAAGTTACTTCATGCTATTGTGACCACTATTTGTGTTCAAAAAAAAAAAAAAACAGGGAAATAGTACTAACTACAACTTGTAATTATTTTGTAACAGGTAAGGACAGATTTAATTCAAATGTGACATATTTTGCAGATTTTAGTAATACCTTCCAAAGTGACATTATTCTTCTTTTAAAACTGTGAATTGTCTGTTTTCAAATTAGTAAACAAATTAAGAAGCTAGTAAGTGTTATTCATTATTATGTGATTTTAACTGAAAATCTTTTCATCTTTTAGAGGAGAGTGAAAGCAATCTTCTCTGGATGTCCAATGCTCTAGGCTCAACACGAGTGCTACAGGCCCAAAATTAGGGGCCCCTGACAACCCACGAGCTTGGGAGAGGCTGATACGTTAAAAATACTCAGGATGGCGGTAACCCAGGGTATGGGCTGGAGAGTGGTAAGAGCTGAGTCTCACGAGATAGTAGGAACCAGGTAAAGAGGGCCAGGGATTTAGAAGATTTTGAAAAACAGGGAGTCATGGTTAGGTTTGTGCGTTAGAAAATACATAGACAAGAAATACGACCATGGCAGCAGACTGTTGTCTTATATCACTACTTTTTTGGAACTTTAAAAATTTTAACAACTTGTGTCAGTTATGCTCCACATAACAATATTTTGCTCATCATTAAGTGATGCATGACTATGTTTTAAAATAATTTCAGTTTCAAAACAAGATGCAAAAATAGTACAAAAACTGTTCTATATCTTTCACCCACAGTTGCCAACAGTTAAATCTTAATATGATTGAAACAATATTATTGATAGGCTATATTATTATCTAATCTACAGACTTTATTCAAAGTTTTCCAATGGTCTCACTAATGCCCCTTTTGGTCCAGGATTCAATACAGGTTATGATGCTACATTTGGTTATTATTTCTTTAGTTAATATCTCTTCCAATCTGGAAAGTTCCTCAGTTTGTCTTTGCTTTTCATGACCTCAGCACTTTTAAAGAATACCAGACATTTATTTTATAGACTGGCTCTCAATTTGAGTTTGTCTAATGTTTCTCTATGATTTAATTCTGATTTAAAGTTTTGGCAAAGATGCTGCAAAATTGATCTTGTGTTCTTCTCAAGGGATCATTGAGAAGGCTTTTCCTATACCAGAACCCCCAATCTAAAAACAAGATAATGCTAAGAAATTTAAAATTAGAGTGAGCTACAGGTAACAGAAACAGTAAAACTCAACCCCAGCTCAATACCTAACTTGATTGACTAATGACCCAACAGAAAAAATGTGCCTGTTTCTAGGCATAATTATCAAGAGGTACATGCTAATTTGTGCTGTTACTAGGGGCATTTATATCACTTGGTTAAGGGGATATATGCTGTGTGTCTTAATTATGGTTATTTTTCTATTTGTAATTAAGAAATCGTTTATGTAGCATTATTTTGAAATCATGTAAATATCCTTTTTCTCATACTTTCACCCACTAATTTTAGCATCCACTGATGATTCTTGTCTGAAACAAATAATACTGTGATGTTTCTCAAATAGTGATTTTCTATTTCCACTGTTCCTTCTGCATGTATTAGTTGAAGGAAAAATTGTCTCATTTCCTCACTTATTCTTTCATTAATTCATTCATTGGTTATATCAGTATAGATCCATCATTTTTTATTTTAATCTCTGGATTGTAATTTTTCCTATTATTTATTTTATTTCTCAAAAATTCCCAGACTTATCCAATGAGAACTTCTCATGTTGGTTTCTGTGTCTTTTCAACATGCCCTCAATTTTTCTTGCTCAGAAAAAACTAGTGTCATGTATATTTTGTTTTTCAAAAAGAGAATTTTAAAATATTGTTTCCTTATTCTTGACATCATTAGATCATTTGATATTGTTTCACAGCTCTACGATGTTCTGTTTTGTGCCATCCCTTAATCAGCTCTCACTTATGTTTCTCCTTGTGCTTCAGTTGGTAATTGCTATTGACCTATCTTCAAGTTCACTGATTTCTTTTTTCCTCAGCTGTGTTGACTCTACTGATAAGCTCATCAAGAGCACTCTTCATATTTGTTACCATGTATTTTTATTTTTAGTGTTTCTGTACATATTTTTTCCTTCGAGCATCTTTCTTTCTTCAGAAACTTCTCATCTGTGTATTGTTTATGAATGTTGTCCACTGTTTCCACTGGAAACGTTAGCATATTAGTCATAGTTATGTTGAAATTCTTGTCTCATCATTCCAACATTTGGATCACCTCTGGGTTTGATTCTACTGATTGCTTTGCCTCTTGACAGTGAACGGCATTTTCTCGCTTTTTAGTATCTTGTCATTTTTTAATTGAGTGCCAGACATTCTATCTAAACCAGTAGTGGCTGAGGACAATAGTAATTATGCCTAAAAACAGGCACATTTTTTTCTGTTGGGTCATTAGTCAATCAAGTTAGGTATTGAGCTGGATTTGAGTTTTACTGTTTCTATTACTTATAGCTCACTCTAATTTTAAATTTCTTAGCATTATCTTGTTTTTAGATTGGGGGCTCTGGTATAGGAAAAGGCTTCTCAGTGATCCTGCTCCACTCATATCTGTAAACTTTCCTGTACCTGTGTCACAAGAGTGCTGTCTCTCTATTCTCTTACCTACTCTGTACATGAGTAATATCTTTTTTCAATTATTATTTTCTTCTTTGAGCATTTTCAAAGTTTACTTTCTTACATCTTTCTAAGGTTTTTGTTTAGCTAAATATTTAATTTTCTTACTTTTATTCTTTTGTCTTATATTTGCAAGAGTATTTATGGCTATTGTTTTCTTCAAACATTGTTTTAATGTACCCACATATTCTGATAAGTAGTGTTGTTTTTTTTTTTTTTACAAATTCTATATTTTAAATTTGCATTTTGCCTTTACATGAAATTGTATATAAATTCCAACAAAAAGACATTTTGTGGTTTTTAACATTTGTTTTGGGTTATATCTGAGTGTTTTTGCATAGTGATCAGATTGTTGTTCATAATATTTCTACTTTACAAAAGTTAATGCTGATTTATTTGTTACCTAACTGATCTTAACATAAAATCAATGTTGTAGAGGTCTCATGATTGATTTCAAGATGATATTCTCTGTTATCAGTGTATAGTCTGTACTATGTGTATGTGTGTGCATGAATCTTGCTTTGTAAATTAAATTGAAAGTCTTTTTCAAATTTTGAGATATGTGTGGTCTCATTAGCATAATAATATTCATAATTATGTGTTTTATATTAACTATGTTAATGTACTTACCTGATGCATATTCTTTGATCTTTTATTTTTTTTAAATGTTTTGTGGTGTGGAGGAGGAGCAAGATGGTCGAATAGAAGCCTTCACTGATCATTATCCCTGCAGAAACACCAAATTGAACAACTATCCACACAAAACAAGTACCTTCAGAAGAATAAAAAATCAGGTGAGTGATCACAGCACTTCCTTTTAACTTCATATCACTGAAGGAGACAACGAAGAGGGTAGGAAAGACAGTCTTGAGTTGCCAATGCCACCTCTCCCCAATCTTCCAGCAGCAGCCACATGGCACAGAGTGACAATCTGTGTGTTTGGGGGAAGGATAGTGCAGTGATCATGGGATTTTGCATTGGAACTCAGTACTTCCCTGTCACAGCAGAAAGTAACACTGAGCAGAATTCAGCCAGTGCCTATGGAGGGTGCATTTAGTTCAGCTCTGGCCAGGGGAAAATCACTTATCCCAGTGGTCAGAACTTGAGTTTTTGCAAGCCTTGCCACCACGGGCTAAAGGAGTCTGGGGTCCTAAATAAATTTAAAAGGCAGTCTAAACCACAATGACTGAAATTTCTGGGCAAGTTCTAGTGCTGTGCTGGGCTCGGAGCAAGTGAACTTTAGGGGCAAGCAACCTAGTGAGACACCAGCTTGGATGACCAAGGGAGTGTTGCACCACCCCTCTCTCAACCCCAGGCAGTGCATCTAGCAGCTCCAGGAAAGACTCCTTCCCTTCGCATGAGGAGAGAAGAAGGAAGAGTAAAGAGAACATTGTCTTGCAACTTGACTATCAGTTCAGCCACATAACTCATATACAGTATCAGGCAGAGTTGTCAGGTCCCCATTCCAGGCTCTAACTGCTGGACAACATTTCTAGACACACACTGGGCCAGAAGAAAACCCACTGCCTTGAAAGAAAGGACCCACTCCTGAAAGAATTCATCATCTGCTGACTAAAGAGCCCTTAGACCCTGAATAATCACTAGCAACATCCAGGCAGTACTTACTGTGAGCTTTGGGTGAGACCTAGAGTTGTGCTGGCATCAGGCATCACCCAGCACAATCTTAACTGTGATGACTACAGGGAGAGACTCCTGCTTGGGAAAGAAGAAGGAGGAGTAAAGAGGAAATTTGTTTGACAGCTTAGGTACCAGCTCTGTCACAGTGCACAGTGGGGTAGAGTACCAAGCAGGCTTTTGGGATTCTCAATTCCAAAGTATTTCTGAACCTGCCCTGGGAGGGCCAGAGGGGAGCCTTATGCCCTGAAAGGAGAGTTCCAGGCCTGGCAGTATTTGCCACAAGCTGACTCAAGAGCCCTTGGACCTCGAGTGAACGTGGGCAGCAGCTAAGCAGTACTTGCCTGGGCAGTGATGGTCTTGGAGAGAGATTCCTTTGCTTGCAGAAAGGGGAGGGAAGAGTAGGAAGGACTTTGTCTTGTAGCTTAGGTGCCAGCTCAGCCGCAGTAGAATAGAGTGCCAGGTAGATTCCTAAGGTTCCCAACTCTAGGTCCTGGCTCCTGGAAAGCATCTCTAGATCTGCCTGGGACTTGGGAGGGCGGGGGACAGATCTTGCTGCCCTGAAGGGAATGGCACAATCCTGGCAGGCTGTGCCAACTGCTGGTTGTCAAGTTCTAGGGACTTGATTGAACATAGGTGGTATCAAGGCAGTGGTTACCACAGGCCTTGAGTGAGAGCCAGTGCTGTGTTGGCTTCAGGTCTAGCCCAGTGCAGCCATCATGGCAGTGGTCACAGGGGTGCTTATATGACCCCTCCACAAGCTTCAGAAAACTCAGCAAAGAGAAAGACTCTGTTTGTTTTGAAGAAAGTAAGAAAATGAACAAATGTCTCTGCCTGGTAATCCTAAGAATTCTTCTGGATCTTATTGAAGACCATCAAGGCAGTACCTCTATGAGTCTGAAAGAGCCACAGGATCACTGGGCATGGGGTATCCCCAAATACAGATACAGCTACAGTGACTAAAAACTTAGATCACAACACCCAAGTCCCTACAAATACCTGGAAAGCCTTTCTGAAAAGAATGGGTACAACAGGCCCAGATTTCAAAAACTACACCCACAAGCATCAAAATCATCCAGGAAAACATGACTTCACTAAATGTTCTGAAGAAGGCACCCAGGACCAATCCTGGAGAGATAGAAATACGTGACCTTTTAGACAAAGGTTTCAAAATCACTGCTTTGAGGAAACACAACAAAATTCAAGAAAACACATGAAATAATTTAGAATTATATAAGATAAATTTAACAAAGTGATTGAAATAATTTAAAAGAATGAAGCAGAAATTCTGGAGTTGAAGAATGTAATTGACGTACTGAAGAATGCATCAGAGTTTCTCACCAGCAGAATTGATCAAGCAGAAGAAATAGTGAGTTTAAAGACAGGCTATTTGAAAATATACAGTCAGAGGAGAGAAGAAAAAAAGAATAAGGCACATTCACAAGATCTAGAAAATAGACTCAAAAAGCCAAAACTAAGAGTTATTGGCCTTAAAGAGGAGATAGAGAGAGAGAGAGATAGGAGTAGAAAGTTTATTCAAAGGGATAATAGCAGAGAACTTCCCAAATCCAGAGAAATATATTAATATCTAAGTACAAGAAGGTTATAGAACCACAAGAAAAATTAACCCAAGTGAGATTACCTTAACTACCTCAAGACATTTAATAATGAAACTTTCAGA
This sequence comes from Rhinopithecus roxellana, assembly GCF_007565055.1. NCBI lineage: Eukaryota > Metazoa > Chordata > Mammalia > Primates > Cercopithecidae > Rhinopithecus > Rhinopithecus roxellana. Next base: position 128,977,746 of record NC_044559.1, on the reverse strand, counting down.
AGTCAAAAATAAAGAAAAGATCCTAAAAGCAGCAAGAGAATACACACACACACATACACACACAGTGAAGCTCCAATACATTTGGCATTAGACTTTTAAGTGGAAACCTTACAGGCCAGGAGAGAGTGACATGACATTTTTAAAGTGCTGAAGAAAAAAGAATCACCCTAGAATAGTATATCTGGTGAAAATATTATTTAAACATAAAGCAGAAATAGACTTTCTGAGACAAACGAAAGTTGAGGGATTTCATTAACCCTAGATCTGTTCTACAAGAAATTCTAAAGGGAGTTTTCTTCATTACTATTCACAATAGCAAAGACTTGGAATCAACCCAAATGTCCATCTGTGACAGACTGGATTAAGAAAATGTGGCACATATACACCATGGAATACTATGCAGCCATAAAAAAGGATGAGTTTGCATCCTTTGTAGGGACATGGATGCAGCTGGAAACCATCATTCTTAGCAAACTATCACAAGAACAGAAAACCAAACACCGCATGTTCTCACTCATAGGTGGGAACTGAACAATGACATCACTTGGACTCGGGAAGGGGAACATCACACACTGGGACCTATCATGAGGAGGGGGGAGGGGAGAGGGATTGCATTGGGAGTTATTCCTGATATAAATGATGAATTGATGGGTGCTGACGAGTTGATGGGTGCAGCACACCAACATGGCACAAGTATACATATGTAACAAACCTGCACGTTATGCACATGTACCCTAGAACTTAAAGTATAATAAAAAAAATAAAAATAAAAAAAATAAAGAAGTGATGGTAAGGATAGGAAGGAAAGGATAGATTTGAGAAATATTTAAGAAAGAAAATACACCTAGTGATTGTTTTTTGCGAAGAGTTAAGGAGCAATTACTACTAGGTTAAATCATTGCAACCTACTGTTTATGTTATTGATCTAGAAATGTAGCTCTTTAAATTGATCATAACTTATCTGCTTTTGCTTTTCTAGCTTTATGTTCCTCAGCTTGTCATATATATTATATATATATAAAATATATATCACTTAATAATAAAAAAACCTAAATTTACATGGAAAATAATTACTAATTAGCATGAAAGGAGAGAATCAGATATTTGAGAATTTCTTGAATGCACTGTTCTGTCCAAAAGTGAGTGTTCTATGTTATGATATATACTATGTGCTACTTTAATATTAAATGTCTCAAACAGAAAAGTTAAAAAAAAAAAAAAAAAGAAGATGAAAATGATGTTAATAAGCAATAAGAAATTTTATAAAGGTGTAAAACTCACTGGTAATGGTAAGTAAACAGAAAAACACATAATATTATAAAACTATAATTGTGGTATGCAAACTTCTTATATCTTGACTAGAAAAACTAGAAGATGAACTAATCAAAATAGTAACTATAACAACATTTCAACACATAGACAATACCAAAAGATATAAATAGAAAAACAACAAAAAGTTAAAAAGCAGGAGGACAAACTTAAAGTGTAGAGTTTTTATTCATTTTCTCTTTTCTTGTTTTTAGTCTACATAATCATGTTAAGTTGTTATCAGTTTAAAATCATGGCTTATAAAATATTATTTGCAAGCTTAATGGTAACATCAAATAAGAACATACATCAGATTCACAAAAAATAAAAAGCAAGAAATTAAAACATAACTACCAGAGAAAATCATCTTTACTAAACAGAAGACAAGAAGGAAGAAAAGAAGGAGGACCACAAAAAAAAAAACAGAAAACAGGTAACAAAATGGCAGGACTAAGTTCTTACTTACCAATAATAATATTGAATGCAAATGGACCAAACTCTCCAATCAAAAGACATAGTGGCAGAATGGATTAAAAACAATGAGACCCAATGATCTGTTGCCTACCCAAAACACACTTTACCAATAAAGACACATATAGACTGAACATAAAGGAATAAAAGAAGATATTTCATGCCAGTTTAAAAAGAAAAAGAGCAGGAGTAGCTATGCTTATATCCAACACAACAGATTTCAAAACAGAAACTACAAAAGGAGACAATAGAGTCATTTTATAATGATAAAGGGTCAATTCAACAAGAGGCTATAACAACTTTAAATAAGTATGCACCCAATGCTGGAGCACACAGATATATAAAGCAAATATTATTAGAGCTAAAGAGAGAGCTAGGCCTCAATACAATAATAGCTGGAGATGTCAACTTCTCATTTTAAGCACTAGAGAGATCATTTAGAGAGAAAATCAACAAAGAAACATCAGACTTAATCTGTAATTTTAGACCCAAGGGAGCTAACATATATTTACAGAACATTTCATCTAATGAATACACAATACACATTATTTTCCTCAGCACATGGATTATTCTGAAGAATAGATCATGTGTTAGGCCACAAAACAAGCCATAAAAAAATTCAAAAAAATGAAATTATATCAAGTATGTTCTCTGATCACAATTAAACAGACTAGAAATCAATAACATGAGGAATTTTGGAAAGTATGCAAACACATCAAAATTAAACACTATGTTCTTGAATGACCAGTGGGACAATGAAGACATTAAGAAAAAATATTATTAAATTTCTTGAAACAAATGACAATGGTAACATAACATACCAAAATCTATGGGATACAGTGAAAGCAGTACTAGGAGGAAAGTTTAAAACTGTAAGCTACATCAAAAAAGTAGAAAACTTCAAATACACAACCTAAGAAAACAACACAAAAGATCAAGAAAATGAAAAGTTGATTTTTGAAAAGATATGCAAAATAGACAAACTTTTAGCCAGACTAAGAGAAAAAGAGAGACCTAAATAATCAAAATCATAGATGGAGAAGGAGACATTACAACTGATACCACAGAAATTCAAAAGATCATTAGAGGCTACTATGAGCAACTATATACAATGATATTGGCAAAGCTAGAAGAAATGGATAAATTCCTAGATATATGCACCCTGCCAAGATTGAACCATAAAGAAATCTAAAACCTGAACAGACCAATAACAAGGAACAAGATCAAAGCTATAATAAAATGTCTCCCAGCAAAGAAAAGCCTGGGATTCAATGTCTTTATTGTTAAATTCTACCAAACATTTAAAAAACTAATACCAACCCTACTCAAACTTCCAAAAAATAGGAGCAGAAGGAAATACTTTCAAATTCGTGCTATGAGGCCAGTATTACCCTGATATCAAAAGCAGATGAAGACACATAAAAAAAAGAAAGAAAAGAAAAGAAAACTACAAGCCAGTATCCCTAATGAACATTGATGCAAAAACTCTCAACAAAATATTAGCAACCAAATTCAGCAACACATTAAAAAGATCATTCATTATGACAAAGTAGGATTTATCCCAGGGATGCAAGGATGGCTCAACATATGCAAATTAATCAGTGTGATACATGATATCAACAGAATAGAGGACAAAAACCATATGATCATTTCAATTGATGCTTATAAAGCAGTTGATATAATTCAATCTCCCGTCATCATAAAAGTCCTAAAAACCCTTAAAAAATGGGTATAGAAAGACTATACCTCAACACAGTAACAGCCATATACAACAGACCCACAGCTATATCAGACTGAGGAGAAAAACTGAATGCTTTTTCTCTAAGATCTGAAACATGACGAGGATGCCCACTTTCACCATTGTTATTCAACATAGTACTGGAAATCTTAGCTAGAGCAATCAAAAAATAGAAAGAAATAAAAGGTATCCAGATAGGAAGGGACAAAGTAAAAGTATCCTTCTTTGCAGGTGACATGATCTTATATATTTGGAAAAACCTAAGGACTTCACAAAAACTATCAGGACTGATAAACAAATTCAATACAGTTGCAGGATACAATGTCAACATACAAAAATTAGTAGCATATCCATATGCTAACAGCAAACAATCTGAAAAAGAAATCAAGAAAGTAATCCCATTTACAATAGCTACAAATAAAATACCTAGGATTTAATTTAACCAAATAAGTGAAAGATCTCTACAATGAAAACTACAAAACATTATTGAAAGAAATAGAAGAGGACACACACACAAATGGAAAGATATTCCATGTTCACAAATTGGAAGAATCAATATTATTAAAATTTCCATATTACCTAAAGCAATCTACAGATTCAATGCACATTCTATCAAAATATCAATGACAATCTTCACAGAAAACAGAAAAAAAATTCAAAAATTATATGGAACCACAAAAGACACAGAATCCTGAGCAAAAAGAAAAAAAAGGCTGGAGGAATCACATTATTTGACTTCAAATTATACTACAGAGCTATAGTAACCAAAACAGCATGGTTCTGGCATAAAAAGAGACACATAGACCACTGTAAGACAATAGACAACCCAGAAACAAATTCATACATCTACAGTAAACCCATTTTTGGCAAAGTTGCTAATAGTATACTTTGGGGAAAGGGAAATCTCTTCAATAAGTGGTGTTTAGAAAACTGGATATCTATATGCAGAAGAATAAAACTAGACCCCCATCTCACAGCATGTACAAAAATTAAATCAAAATAGACTAAAGACTTAAATCTAAGACCTCAAACTATGAAACTGAAAGAAAACATTGGAGAATCTCTCCAGGACATTGGAGTTGGTAGATTTCTTGAGTAATACCTCACAAGCACAGGTAACCAAAGCAGAAATGAACAAAGGGGATCACATCAAGTTAAAAAACTTATGCACAGCAGGGCACCCACTTGGACAGACAGAGCAGTTTGTGGAGACTCGCATCACGAACTTTTGCTCCAGAACTACTGCAGGAATAAACCAGGAAAGTGGAGAGATCTCACAGACCCTTTGAAGGAAGCAGATTGCACCTGCAGGACCTGGGAGACAGCCCAAATACCATGAGTGCCCAAGCTGTGAAAGTGGGAAAGGGAGTCCCTCCACTGACAAACACATACCCACACTGGGGAACCCGAAGGTCTAGATCATGAGAAAAGGATCTGACCTCACCTAGAGCTGAGTCAATTTAGAGAGTCGAGTGAAATACCAGGGTGGAGGAAGCAGTGGAAAAAAATCTATGGGCGCTCTGTGTCCCCTGGGAAGCTATTTCGGACTTGTTTCACAGAGGTCCTTTGGGGAGAGCTGCCAGAGGTACTGGGAAAAGACCACAGGGAGAAGGAAAACTCCAGTTGAACTTTGTAAAAATCCCAACCAAATGCAAAGTCTCCTGGCCAGAACTTGGGAAAGGGCATAAATCTGGTTTGCAGACTCCACAGGCAGGAAAACACAAAAGCCCTGCTTGCTTTCACAGCTGAGAGGCAGGTAGCCTGGGACAAGTTCTTAGCCCTGCTTTCTCACTGCCTGGAAACTGAATCAGTGCTGTTAAGGGGGACACAGTGGGATTGAGACTGGCCTTTTGTATAGTCTCATAGGAGACTCCTTTTCCAAAGGAGCTCGGTGAGGCCTGTGACTGCTGGTTTTCTCCCATTTTCCTGACAACCTGCCTGACACAGCAGAGGGAATCATAATCCTCCTGGGAACATAACTCCATTGACCTGGGAATGACAACCCCATCCCTCATGGCAGTCACAGCAAGCCCTGCCCAAGCAGAGTCTGAGCTCAGCTATGCCTAGCCCTGCCCCCACCTGATGCTCCTTCTCTACTCACTGTGGTAACAGAAGACAAAGGGCATATGCTCTTGGGAGTTCTAGGGTCCCACCCACCACCTGATCCTCTCTATACTACCACAGCTGACGCTCTCGTGGAAGTGCCACCTCCTGGAAGGAGGATAAGCAGGACAAAAATAGTGCATTAAACAACCAAAACTAAGGACGCTCAGAGAATCCATTTCACACCCCCTCCCACCACCATCAGAGCAAGTGCTGGTATCCATGGCTGAGAGACCTGCAGACGGCTCCTATCACAGGACTCTGCAGACAACCTCCAGCACCAGTCCAGAGCCTGGTAGAACTGCTGGGTGGTTAGATCCAGAAGAGAGATAAGAATCACTACAGTTAGGCTCTCAGGAAGAGACATCCCTAGGAAAAGGGGAGAGTACTGTATCAAGGGAACACCCCATGGGACAAGAGAATCTGAATAGCCTCAAGCCCTAGATCTTTGCACTGATATATCCTACCCAAATGAGAAGAAACTAGAAAAACAATTCTGGTAATATGACAAAACAAGGTTCTTTAACATCCCCCAAAAATCACACTAGCTTACCAGCAGTGGATCCGAACCAAGAAGCAATTCCTGATTTACCTGAAAAAGAATTCAGAAGGTCAGTTATTAAGCTAATCAAGGAGGCACCAGAGAAAGGTGAAGTCCAATTTAAGGAAAAAAAATCATACAAGAAATGAGAAGAGAAATCTTCAGTGAAATAGATAGCATAAATAAAAAAAGCAATCACAACTTCAGGATATAGAGAATGCACTTAGAGAAATGCAAGATGTTCTGGAAAGTCTCATCAATAGGATTGAACAAGCAGGAGAATTTCAGATCTCAAAGATAAGGTTTTCAAATTAATGCAATCCAACAAATACAAAGAAAAAAGAATAAGAAAAAATGAACAAAGCCTCTGAGAAGTTTGGGATTATGTTAAGCGACCAAACCTAAGGAATGTTCCTGAGAAAGATAAATCTAAAAGTTTGGAAAACATATTGGGGAGAATAATCAAGGAAAACTTCCCTGGCCTTGCTACAGACCTAGACATCCAAATACAAGAAGCTCAAAGAACAACTGGGAAATTCATCGCAAAAAAAGCGTCACCTAGGCAGTATGTCATCAAGTTATCAAAAGTCAAGACAAAGAAAAAAATCTTAAGAGCTGTGAGGCAAAAGCACCAGGTAACCTATAAAGGAAAACCTATCAGATTAACAGCAGATTTCTCAGCAGAAGCCCTACAAGCTAGAAGAGATTGGGCTATATCTTCAGCCTCCTTAAACCAAACAATTATCAGTCAACAATCTTGTATCAGGCACAACTAAGCTTCATAAATAAAGGAAAGACACTGTCTTTTTCAGACAATTGCTAAGAGAATTTGCCACTACCAAGCCAGCACTATAAGAACTGCTAAAAGGAGCTCTAAATCTTGAGACAAATCCTGAAAACACACAAAAACAGAACCTCTTTAAAGCATAAATCTCACAGGACCTATAACATAAGAATACAATAAAAGAAAAAAAGGTATACAGGCAACAAATAGCTCAATGAATGGAATAATACCTCACATCTCAATACTAACATTGAATGTAAATGACCTATATGCTCCACTTAAAAGATATAGAACTGCAGAATGGATATGGATAAGAAGTCACCAACAAACTGTTTGCTGCCTTCAAGAGACTTACCTAACATGTAAGGACTCAGATAAACTTAAAGTTAAGGGGTGGAAAAAGACATTCCATGAAAATGGACACAAAAATCAAGCAGGAGTTGCTGTTCTTATATCAGACAAAAAGTCCTAAAAGCAACAGCAGTTTAAAAAGACAAAGAGGGACATCATATAGTAATAAAAGGCCTTGTCCAACAGAAAAATATCACAATTCTAAATATATATGCAGCTAACACTGGAGTTCCAAAATTGATAAAACAATTACTACTAGACCTAAGAAATGAGAAAGACAACAAGACAATAATAGCAGGGAACTTCAATACTTCACTGACAGCACTAGACAGGTCCTCAAGACAGAAAGTCAGTGAAAAAACAATGGATTTAAACTATACCTTTGAACAAACTGACTTAACATATATTTACAGAACATTCTACCTAATAACTGCAGAGTGTACATTCTATTCATTAGCACATGGAACTGTCTTCAAAATAGACCATATGAGAGGCCACAAAACAAGTCTCAGTAAATTTAAGAAAATTGAAATTATATCAAGTACTCTCTTAGACCACAGTGGAATAAAACTGGAAATCAACTCCATGCTATGCAAATACATGAAAATTATATCAATTTCTCCTGAGTGATCATTGGGCTAACAATGAAATCAAGATGGAAATTTAAAATTTCTTTGAACTGAACAATAATAGTAACAAAATCTATCAAAACCTCTACAATACAACAAAGGTGGTGCTAAGAGGAAAGTTCATAGCTCCTAAATGCCTACATCAGAAAGTCTGAAAGAGCACAAACAGACAATCTAAGTTTGCACCTCGAAGAACTAGAGAAACAAGAAAAAACCACACCCAAACACAGTAGAAGGAAGGAAAGAACCAAGATCAGAGCAGAACTAAATTAAATGGAAACAAAAGATAAATGAAGCAAAAATCTGGTTCTTTGAAAAGGCAAATAAAATTGAAAGAACATTAGCAAAATTAACCAAAAAAAGAAGAGTGAAAATCCAAATAAGCTAATTAGAAATGAAATGCGAGCTGTTACAACCAACACCATCATTTAAAGCTGCTATGAACACCCTTACAGGCATAAACAAGAAAACTTAGAGGAGATGAATAAGAAACCACCCTTCTAGTTTAAATCAGGAAGAATTAGATATCCTGAACAGACCAATAACAAGCAGTGAGATTGGAATAATAATAAAAATATTACCAACAAAAAATATCCAGGACCAGGCAGATTCACAGGTGAATTCTACCAAACATTCAAAGAAGAATTGATACCAATCCTATTGACACTATTCCACAAGACAGAGAGTGAATCTCCCCTAAATTATTCTATGAAGCCTGAATCACCAGACATAACGAAAAAAGAAATCTACAAGCCAATATCCTTGATGAACATAAATGCAAAAATTCTTAATAAAATACTAGCTTAACCGAATCCAACAACATATCAAAAAGATGATCCACCATGATGATCAAGTGGGTTTCAAAGCAGGGATGCAGGGATGGTTTAACATATGCAAGTCAATAAATGTGATGCATCACATAAACAGAATTAAAAACAAAAATAACATGATTATCTCAATAGACACAGAACAAGCATTTGACAAAATCCAGCATCTCTTTATGATTAAAACCCTCAGCAAAATTGGCATACAAGTAACATACCGTAATGTAATGAAAACCATCTATGACAAACCCACAGTCAACATAATATTGACTGGGGAATAGTTCAAAGCATTCCCTCTGAGAACTGGAACAAGACAAGAATGCCCACTCTCACCACTTCTATTTAACATAGTACTGGAAGTCCTAGTTGGAACAATCAGACAAGAGAAAGAATTAAGGGCATCCAAATTGGTAAAGAGGAAGTCAAACTGTCACTGTTTGCTGATGATATGATTGTATACCTAGAAAACCCCAAAGACTCCTCTATAAAGCTCCTAGAATTGATAAATGAATTCAGCAGTTTCCAGATACAAAATTAACGTACACAAATCAGTAGTTCTCCTATACACCAACAGCAATCAAGCTGAGAATCAAATCAAGAACTCAACCCCTTTTACAATAGCTGCAAAAAATAAAATTCTTAGGAATATACCTAACCAAGGAGATGAAAAACTACAAAACACTGCTGAAAGAAATCAGAGTATATAAACAAATAGAAACACATTACATGCTCATGGATGGGTAGAATCAATATTGTGAAAATAACCATACTGCCAAAAACAATCTATAAATTCAATACCATTCCCATAAAAATATCACCATCATTCTTCACAGAACTTCACAGATACCCATTATTGCTGCCATAGCATTTCTTACACTTACTGAACGAAAACTACTAGGCTATATACAACTACGCAAAGGACCCAATATTGTAGGCCCTTATAGGCTACTACAACCTTTTGCCGATGCAATAAAGCTTTTCACCAAAGAACCCTTAAAACCTTCAATCCTGAAATTCATATGAAACCAAAAAAGAGCCAGCATAGATAAAGCAAGACTAAGCAAAAAGAACAAATCTGGAGGCATCACATTTTCTGATTTCAAACTATACTATAAAGTCATAGTAACAAAAACATCATGGTACTGGTATAAAAATAGGCACATAGACCAATAGAACAGAATAGAGAACCCAGAAATAAACCCAAATACCGACAGCCAACTGATCTTCAACAAAGCAAACAAAAACATAATGTGGGGAAAGGATGCTGTATTCAACAAACGGTTCTGGGATAAGTGGTTAGCCACATGTAGGAGAGTAAAACTGAATCCTCATCTTTCACCTTACACAAAAATCAACTCAAGATGGATCAAGGACTTAAATCTAACATCTGAAACTGTAAACATTTTAGAATATAACATTTGATAAACTCTTCTAGACATTGGCTTATGCAAGGATTTCATGACCAAGAACCCAAAAGCAAATGGAATAAAAACAGATAAATAGGTGAGACTTAATTAAACTAAAGAGCTTTTGCACAGTAAAAAGAACAGTCAGTAAAGTAAACAGACAATCCACAGAGTAGAAGAATATTTTCTCAATTTATACATCTGATAAAGGACTAATATCCAGAATCTACAATGAACTCAAGCAAATTGGCAAGAAAGAAGCAAACAATCTGATCAAAATTGGGCTAAGGATATGAATAGACAATTCTCAAAAGAAGATATAGAAATGGTGACAAACATATGAAAAAATGTTCAACATCACTAATTATCAGGGAAATGAAAATCAAAACCACAATGCAATACCACCTTACTCCTACAAGAATGGCCATAATCCAAAAAATCAAAAACTAATAGATGTTGGCGTGGATGTTGTGAAAAGGGAACACTTCTACACTGCTGATGGGAATGTAAACTAGTACAACCACTATGGAAAACAGTGTGGAGATTCCTTAAATAACTAAAAGTGGAACTACCATTTGATCCAGCAATCCCATTACTGGTTATCTACCTAGAGGAAAAGAAGTCATTATACAAAAAGATACTTGCACACACATGTTTATAGCAGCACATTTCATAATTGCAAAAAATGTGGAACCAACCCAAATATCCACCAATCAGCTAGTGTATAAATAAACTGTGAGACATATATATATAAATATATATATATTTATAAATATATAATATATAATTTATATATAATATATAACATAAATATATAATATATAATTTATATATAATATATAACATAAATATATAATATATATTATTAATATATAACATAATACATATTATATATATAATAGAATACTACTCAGCTGTAAGAAGGAATGAATTAATGGCATTCACAGCAATTTGGATAGGATTGGAAACTCTTATTTTAAGTGAAGTATCTCAGGAATGGAAAAGCAAACATCATATGTTCTCATTTATAAGTGGGCACTAAGCTATGAGGATGCAAAGGCATAAGAATGACACAGTGGACTTTGAGGACTGTAGGGGAAAGGATGGGAGTGGGGTGAGCAATAAAATACTAACATTTGGGTTCAGTGTATACTGCTCAGGTGATGGGTGCACCAAAATCTCGTAAATCACCACTAAAGAACTTACTCATGTAACCAAATACCACCTGTTCCCCAAAAACCTAAGGAAATTTTTAAAAAATAGAAAAAAATCATTGACCTTCTTAAAAAAATAACTTGTGAACAGCAAAGTAAGCAATGAACAAAGTGAAGAGACAACCCACAAATGAGAGAAATATTTGAAAACTGCTCATCTGGCAAGGAATTAATAACCAGAATCTTTAAGGAGTTCAAATAACTCTATAGGAAAAAAAATAATAATCCAATTTAAAAATAGGCAAAATATATGAGTAGACTTTTCTCAAAAGAAGACATGCAAATGGCAAACAGGTATATGAAAAGATGCTCAACGTCACTGATCATCAGAGAAATGCAAATCTAAGCTACAATGAGATATCATGTCAATTGTGCCTGTAACACAAAGAAAGAATAAATGCTTGAGGTAATGGATACCCCATTTATCCTGATGTGGCTACTACACATTGTATTCCTATATCAAAGTATCTTATGAACCCCATAAATACATATGTCTACTATGAACCCATGAAAATTAAAAAAAAAAAAAAAGTTTTGGTATTTAAAGAGGCATTTAGTTTTCATCTGTGATTATCTCTCCACTTACACATTTTTAATTTCCTTGATCACTAATTTTCTCATTTAATCTTTTAGCATTCTTATTTGTCATTTTCAGTAGAGTCCGTTAGCATCCACCTACAGTCTATGAAGAATTGAGTTAGTTTTATGCTACTTTCTTATTTCCCTCTCATTTTTCATACTTTTCTGTAGTTATTATTATAGATAATATTTGTACATTTACCTTCTATCTTCATCCTACCTTTGCTGAAATCTGATATGTATAACCACACTCTCTGTCTCTCTCATATAGTCACCAGCAGTCTTTTTTCACAAGTTTTCCAAGTTTCCTCTTGGTCAAATGAATATTTTCCTCTAGTAGATTTCTGAAGAATGCTAATGATTACAGAATTCACTAAGTTCTGGTATGTTTAAAATTGTTTTTCTAGAGTTTTTTACTTTTAAATGATTGCTTCATTAGAAATAAAATACTTGGTCCACACTTCCCTTCATGAATCATTCTTTATTTAAAAAAATACTTATTTATTGTTGCATGGTTTCATATATTGTTTTGAGAAGCATGATGCCAGTCAACAGTTTTGCACTTGTAAGTTAGTTTTTTGTTTTTTTCATGGAAGCCTCAAGGATTTTCCTTTTGTCTTTGAAGTCCAAGAGTTTTACAAAATATATCTCAGTGGTGGTCGTCCTGGGCTAATTTCTCAAAAACTTCATAGGTCCTTCTGATATAAAAATTCGTGTTTTCTTTTGTTTCTGGAAAATGGTATTTAATTACAGTTTTAAATATTAAAAGTGTTCCATTATTTTACTTTCTTTGGTCAGAATCTCCAATTATATGTATGCTATTTCTTCTCTACCTGTTTTCTTGCTATCAACACATTTTCTCTGACTTGTTTTCATTCTTTATCTAATTGCTATTCTTTTTTGTTATTACTTTAATTATAAAATGGGAGAGTGTTGTTCTATGCCTGTTATTAAATTTTTGTTTGAATCTACTATCCTCTGACCGTCTTGTAATTTAGTCTTCATTTCCAAAATAATTTTCATTTTTAAATTTTTTCCCCTTTTCTTTCCCTGGTTCTATCAACACTTTTCAAGTTCTTTCTGCTTTTTGTCTATTTCTGTTTTTGGTTCTTAAATCTCTAATTCAAGGTGATTTTCCATATTCCCAAATTCTTGCTTCAGTATATTTAATTAACTTCACAGTTTTGTCTTTCAGGTTTTTTTCTGCCTCATGGTTATTATTTGAGGGAGAATTTTCATCAGTTGAAATGTGTCGACTCTTGTTTTCTGATTTTATAAATAACTTTGAGCATACTTTTTAGTTGTCTTCCATTTATTTTTAAAGATTCGCTGATATTTGTCTTTCTATTGCTTGATGGTGTGTCATTAAAAAAAGAATATTTTTAATTCAATGCTGCCCTCTTCTGCCAGTGTAGAAAAGTCCAATTTCTTTAGTGGATTTTAAGTGTGTGTGTATATGTGTGCATACGGGGCGGGGGGAGACATTTTGTGTCCTCTATTTTTTGTTTTTGTTTGTTAGTTTGTTGTCTTGTGATACTCTAAAAGTTTTCTATTCACTTGTTTCCCTCATAACCACTCAGCTATCAAATGGCTCCTTCTCCTTCCTCGTTGTCTCTTTCTGTTCCTGAAGCTATCTTTCAAAGATTGCCATTTCAAATCATATTTACCTTTAGATCATTTCTTGTCATTGGTAATTAGATCTATCAATAGTAATTTCTAGCAGTTTCACACTTATGGTAGACTCTCTCTTTCTGGCCGTGGTTTCAGACAAATTTATGTTCACCTTTTGTTCCCATCTTCCCTTTTTCTTCTAGTTTTTCTCAAGCTGTCCTTGCTCGTCTTGAAAAGCTTGTGGTGGGATCACGAATGACGGCTCACTGGGATTTGGCAATTTTTCTTTCTACAGTTATTTTGAAGTTTGGTAATTCTGTCCTCTAGTTATGTTGAGAGTGTGGGGTTTGTGCAGTTTTTGTTGTGTGTTGTTGTTGTTGTTCTTGTTGTACTCTGTTGTTTTAAAATAATATTTAGGAAGATATACACTTAGATTTCTGCTATTTCTGCTATTATTTTTAGCTACCCAGAAGTCCCCACATATCATTATAGAACAATGCTCTCTCATTTTGTAGCATGAACAAGAGCTAGTATTAAAGATAAAAATTTTTATGCTATATGACTCTTGTACAAGTCAGGCACCTAATCAGTGGTAGATGCTAAGAATAACATGCTGTAGTGACTAAGACCTCATACCATAGGATAAATAAATCTCATTTCAAAGATTGGTATTCTAGCTGTTATCATGGGTTACTTACCTAACTACTTTTGACCCTCATTATCTTCATTTAACAAGTAGGGATTATGCTTACCTCATGGTTGTTTTGTGAAAATTAAATGAAATAAACTACAAAAAGTCTGAAATATATCCTCTAACATCATGTATCTCAATAAATATAAATAGGAACCCCTCTTCTCCAAAAATGTACCCTTAAAGCTTTTTTAGAGTTCTTTCCACAATATCCTGCTGCCTATGTAGTTAGAGCTTTGACCAACCCAGTCTTGGCTTACTACGAGGAAGAATAAAGGTTATCTTAGCATGTGAGTATTACATATGGCTCTAGGTTTTTTAAGACATCAAAAGAAAGCCAGGTGTGGTGGCTCATACCTGTAATCAGCACTTTGGGAGGCTGAGGAGGGTGGATCATGAGGTCAAGAGATGGAGAACATCCTGGCCAACATGGTGAAACCCCATCTCTACTAAAAGTACAAAAATCAGCTGGGCGTGGTGGTGCACACCTTTAATCCCAGCTACTCGGGAGGCTGAGGCAGGAGAATCGCTTGAACCCGGGAGGCAGAGGTTATGGTAAGCCAAGATTGTGCCACTGCACTCCAGCTTGGCCACAGAGTGAGACTCTGCCAAACAAACAAACAAACAAACAAAAAATTCAAAAAAAATAGCATCCAAAGAAAACTTGAGAATCTAATATCCTTTTGGGATGTTAAACCCCTCCACAATATTCCCAGAAGTGGTCATTCATCTAATTTAGTGGGTCTGTAATCACAAGCAAGCAAAGAAAAAAATCACTATTTCCTAAGAAGACTATGTTTTTTCCTCTGGCATTTTTGGCTGTACAAATGTCCTTTATTATGTAGACCTGACATCTCCCACCCTTCAACTTCCATCCACTATTTCAGTTTCCATCCATTGTTTCCAGTCCTATCAACTAAAAGCCACTACATTAACTCTATGTCCCAGTGCTCTGATAGTCTCACAAGAGTTATTTAAACCAAGTGTTCCATTAAACCTTTCTTCCCAAACTGCAAAGCCTTCATTGTTTTGGAGACTGTTTCTGCTCTGTAGAAATAACTTGGCTTTCTGCCTGATTGTCCCTAAGATAGAGGTTAGAATGTTTTTCCCTGACTGCAAAGTCTACCAGATCCCTCTCAGCAATGCCCCATTTTGCATCTTCTCAAGAGTCCAGACTTTCACACAGCAGAGCACCTGTGGTAATAATCTCTTCTCCATATACTAAAGTACATTGTCTAGTTATAGGATATAGATATGTGCCCAGCAGGGCTCAGAACTTTAGTGAAAGTTTCTATTTCTGATTTTATTTCATGCTTCCTCTTATTTTGGAACGGATTCTCTCACTTCACTCTTCCTTTCCCATCCCCCATTCCTGCCAGCATGTTGTCATATTTGATTGAGTATATCGGTAATATAAACTGATGAGCTGCATAGAAATATGATGTAGATATAAAGGCATTCATCAAACAAGTTTAGAGTGGCCCCAAGTTTAAAAAAAATCATAAATAGACTTGTCATGAAACTCCATTTTAGCAGACAGCATGACAACAAAATAGGCAGAATACTGTCTAATAGACTTAGGTTGCTGGCATAGCTACCGTATCCAACATGTTTGCTACCATGTCTCTGATTTCAAATATAGTATTTTCTCCACTCCTGGCCACGTATCAGATATTCTTCATTTATTCAACATAGTCATCAAATTCTTAAAGCAAATGATATTCCTATTTCCCAACCAAGTGATTGTCACTAGCAAAATGGTGGTATTGTGAATAGTAGTAGTAGTAATAATAGATAGCTTTTGTTGGGTACAAATCTGTCTACCCAATTGAATGCTTTATGTACCATCACAATAGTCCTATAATCATCACTATTGTCCTATAAGTCTTCGATGCCTGTGCCTTTGCCTAAATATACCATAATATAGCTCTTTCTTTTCATGAAATTCCACTTCATGTCCTTCCTTTGTAGTCCTTGTCGTCTGGCTCCTGCCTCATCACTCTGTTGATACTAATCACCAATAGCCATCTTATTAACCAATTCAAAATCTTCTCTTGTTTTCTCATCCTGTTTGGTCTTTCCTCCTGGGTTTTATTTTACATTTCTGACTATTATCTCATTCATTAACTTTTCTAATAATTATTACAACACTTATTTTATAGATAAAGTAGTTGAGTCTTCCATGGGTTAAATAACTTGCCCAGGGTTACACAGCTAGTAAGTGAAAAAGCCAGGGTCGACAACTCTAGTGTTCAGGTTTTTTACCCCACTAAGCAATCCCAAATTCCAAAACTCAAACTTCACAGTTATTTAACCAACTCTACTCCACAGATATTTGCCTCCACTTCACCTGGGCACGTCATTCCCATGGCCATGCTTTGTGGACTTGAAGTTCCAAGATCATAAGCTAAAATTGTGATTTACTAATCACAACAGTTCCCCTGTAATTATGCCTCCTTTTTATCATTTGTTTATTTTTATTGTATGTATTTAAGGTGTATAACATGATGTTTTGATATACATATGCATAGTGAAATAATTGCTACACTCAAGCAAATTAACTTATTCCTTACTCACAGTTATCTTTTTTTAAATGCTAAAAGTATCTACAATCTATACTCTTAGCAAATTTTCAGTATATAATACAACATAATTAACAGTAGTCCTCACGCTGTACCTTAGATCTATAGACTTAGTCATCTTACTTAACTATAAATTTGTATCCTTTGGCCTACATCTCCTTATTCTGTCCCATTCCTACCACCCATGGTAATTACCATTTTACTGTCTGTTTCTACGTATTAGCCTCTGTTCAGTTTTAACATATAAGTGAGATCGTACAGTATTTTTCTTTCTGTTTCTGACTTATTACACTTAGAATAAGTGATCCTAGAATAAGGATCTCTAAGTGATCCTTAGAATAAGGCTCTCCAATTTCATCCACAGTATCATAAATGGCAGGTTTTTCTTTTATTTTTAAGGCCGAGTAGTATTTCATTGTGTATATATACCAGTCATCCACTGATGAACACTTAGTTTGTATCCATATCTTGATCATTGTGACTAATGCTGCAGTGAACGTGGGAGTGCAGTCATCTCTGAGGTGCTAATTTCATTTCTTTGACTATTTCGCCAGATGAGGGGTTGCTAGATCATATGGTAGTTCCATTTTTAATTTTTTGAGCAACCTCCATACTGTTTTAATTAACAGCTATACCAATTTACATTCCCACCAAGCCGTCTTCTTAAATAATTTTAGTACAACTCTATTCCATTTCTTCAAGTCTCCTCTCGCTGGTCAAACTGCTGCATTTGCCCTGTTAATCTGGTACTACATTCATCTACCTACTCTGTTTCTGAATAGATAGATGCTCTGCTGGATAAAGGGTATTTTGTCGTGACATCCTTAGTGCTATTAAACTCCATATTCCTGTCCACTCCCTTTGCTCCTTCCCCTAAACCCACCACTCCACTGATGTCACTCTACCTCCAGCATAATAAAGACCATGGAAGACGAAACCACCGTATTTTCCTCTCTTCTTCCTCCAAGCTTATTTTCACTTATCTTCATCTTCCCACATCTACATTTCAAACTTGGCTGTACATTAGAATCCCCTGCGGAAATCGTATGATTCCCAACACTCAGGCAGAGCCCCAGTCCAATTAAATCAACATCTATTGGGCATGGGGTACAGGTATATTATATATATGTGTATATATATATATGTGTGTGTGTATATATCTATATATGTGTGTGTGTGTATATATATATGTATACAGATAGATAGATAGCTTTTTTTTTGAGTTGGAGTCTCGCTATGTTGCCAGGCTGGAGTGGAGTGGCGCAATCTCAGCTCACTGCAACCTCTGCCTCCCAGGTTCAAGTGTTCCTCCTGCCTCACCCTTTTGAGTAACTGGGACTACAGGTGCGTGCCACCATGCCCAGCTAATTTTTGTACTTTTAATAGAGATGGGGTTTCATAATGTTGGCCAGGATATTCTCCATCTCTTGACCTTGTGATCCACCCGCTTCGGCCTCCCAAAGTGCTGGGATTACAGGCATGAGCCACCGTGCCCGGCCCAGCACTGATATTGTTTTTAAAGCTCCTCAGTTGATTATAATGGGCCGTCAAGTTTGTGGACCACTGTTCTAATCTCAGACATTCAGAGAGCAATCTTTTAAACCAGCTTGATTATAAGAATCACCAGGTATGCTCATTAAATGTTCAGATCCCCAGTCTGCTCTGGTGGAAACATTAATTTGGAAGATCTGGATTGGAGTCCAAGAATGTAGCTAACAATTACCTGCAGGTAATTATTGTTTTCAGGCTAATTTGGGAAACACTATACTAGACTTTCCTGTATGTCTTCTCTAATATTTTCACACTGTACTGGCACTTCTTCTGATCTCAAATATCTCTAAATACTTCTCATTCTTGAATGATCTTCCTTCTGCTATACATTTTCCTAAAGTTAACACAATCTCTCTCTTCTCTTTTTATTATCAAAAGTCTTGACAATGCCTTCCATTCAGTCCTTAACCCAGCTTATTCTAGGTTTTATCCACACTACTCTTTTAACCCAAGATTTCCAACAAATAGCCAAAAGCCTTTTCTGTTTTATTTTTTTTTTTTTTTGTGAATTCACTTCTCTGTAAGCATTTAAGCTTAACAATCTGCCCACTCTGAAAACATTATTCTTCCTTGACTTTCTTCCTACTTCTGCAACCAACCTTTCTCTCTCTTAGTGAGTCAGCTTTCTCTACCTTCTCCTTAAGTTCTTTTCACAAGAACCTCTCTTTCTCACTGTTCTCCACAGACACATTCTTTATAGGTATTCTCTTCCAGTATTGTGGCTTCAACTAAAGCTACATACTATCTAGTCTCAACATTTTATCTCCCAATTTAAGCTCTACAGTTTTACATGCAACAAGTCCTCTTAGCATGTAGGTGTTTCTTATTCATCACGCCCAAAAGTAAACTCATTATTGCTCTGCCTACATCATCTTCTGTCTCAGCTACTTCTGTTAAAATCACCCTGCTTAGAATTGCTCAGGTAGAATTCCTGAAATAATTCCTAGTGCTACTGCTTGTATCTGAGTTTATATGAGCAAATATATCATCAGATCTTTCCATCCTAGCACCACTTCAGAGTGAGGGATCATCTCCTGCTCATCTCAGTCCTGAATAATTTGTCCCAACCAGCGGTGCATTCTTACCTCCACCAAATCTCATGAGTGTCTCACCTCAGTGACCTGGGACCTCCCTTTTGCCTTTGGATCATCTTCTATGCTTGGCTCTTGGAGACTGTTCCCATGGTGATATTCTTGGCTATCCTCTTAGACTGCATTTCTCCCTTGGCTGTATTGCCTTAGTTAGCCCTGCACAAATTCTTCTCAAGGTCCCACTCTCCCCCAAGACCAGTTTTCTTGGAAAAGATGCTGTGGCAATCCTCCAGCTATATTTGCCCTATCCCTATGAGCAAGCACTTGACAGATTCTATTTATAAAACATTTCTTGCATCTTTGTCCTTCTCTCTATTCCCTGACCAACTCTAATCCAGGATTTTATCCTGTTGGCCTGCAACTACTATAGTAGTCTCTGCCTTATCTCTTTCCTTGTCTCCACACAGCCATCTAATTGCATAATTCTCCTGCAATAAAGTCATTAATTGCTCTTTATTGCCAATAGGCTAACAAATAGGAATTTTTTAACTTGCCGTACAAATGGCTGGCCACCCTTCAGCTGGCACTAATGTGCTTTCTAGTCTTTCCTCCAACCACTTTGTCCTCCAAAGTCTTCTGCCCTACTCCTTGCCTCTCTCATTTTACCCATCTTTTTTCTCTCTCTCTCTCAAACCATTGGGTGGTTTAGATAAAACTGCTGTGGAATTGTGGGCTTAGAAGATTTAAAATAAGGCAAAATGTTTCTCCAGGGAAATACATTGAAACTCTATATATTTATGCCTTTCTCAAGCCCAGATTCGTAAGTCTAAAGCAATCAGCCAGTGCCACCAGGAAGAGTAGACTTCCTGACTGATGCAGGAAGAGGCATATTCAGTGAATGCCTTCCATTGTCACACGTTGGTTCAGCGGGGTGTTAATGGGATTACCCACGCTTCATTTGGAGAAGGCTTGGCTCAGAATATATATCTGGATCGTACCTGAATACCCAAGGAGAGCTTTCTACATCATAAACATCTTTGAGCCCTTGCATAGATGTTAAAACCTTGGGTGCCTTTGTTGTGGTCCTTAATTCTGTTAATCGCCCTAGGTAAAGATTAGCTGCTCTTGTCAATTTAATTCAGCTTCAAACAAAGCAACAAGGTCACTATTTTTTTCCATTATCTCTCTCCCTTTCCCTCTCTCTCTTTGCCAGCAAGCAGGATTGAGTTGTCATGTAGCTGTAATAGGCAGCGCGGGGAATCGTTAGTCCACCTCAACACCCTGACTGATGGGCACTTCACTTCAATCATCTTCCTGAGCAGTGGTGGCCCAGTACTATTGACACTGTGTCAGCTGCGAGAGAAGATGCCTTAATCGGCCTCGACACCCTCTGCATTGATTTGACAAGTTGCTGTAATGACCTTCTTGTTTTTCTGAAGGATTACTGTTTACTTGGAAGGTGCTGCTGACTACATGTACTGCATTGTCATGGAAACGCCGCCTCCCCACCAGGCAGGGGTGGAGGGTGACATTGGGAGACTCTGAATATTTCAATAAACTGGTTTGTCCCAGGAGTACTAATTCCAGCCCATTAATCAGACCTACTCTGAAGAGCCAACCAGAATTAGAACCAGCCTTGTCAGGTCCCCTGTAAAAGACAGTTTGCTACAAAACTCATTATATTTCCAAAATCCATGTTTGGGTTTCCTTGTAGTAATAAAGTGCTGTTCCTGTGGCCACCTCCTCTGTGCACCTGGAATTCATAGCCATTTATCTATTATTGAAAGAGGCTGATTCTTCCCATGCAGACACGCCCTAGAATTAGAAGGAGGAGTACAAATGAAAGACAAAACACAACACTTTGAGTACCTGCCATGTAACTGGTAGTGAGTTAGGCACCACTACATCTGTGAGTAAGAATTGCTCTGTAAATATTAACTATGATTATTGTCTTATTTCATTGATTTTAAGATAAATGATTTTCCCATCCTAACATTACAGAAATTGGGTACATCTTATAAATCAATCCCAGTTTGCATTTGTTGTCAGCCAGGTGGCAGCTGTGACATACCTGGGAGAAAAGCTTCCATTGTCACCTCCTAGTAAGAGAAAAAAAAAAGGGGGGAAACATAATCAAAGTGTTTTAGATTCAGTATTGCACATTTTGCAGTAAATGCTTTATATGGATTACTTTTTTGAATCCTTAACAAATCTTATATAATTACATACTGTATTTTTTTTTTTCTCATGTAACAAGAAGTCCAGAAGGAAAAGTTTGCTGGCATTGTTTCAACTGTTTAAGGATGCCACAGCCAAAGTCCCAGCAATTTTCTTTGTCTATTCCTCCTGTACCAAAGATAGCTGCTGAGGCTGAAGACATCACATCCTAATTACAAACATAAAGATGAATAAAGGTCAAAAACTACGGCTCTCAGCTATATCAGACCCCTTTAAAAGGATTCCTCTACTTCACTCTTAACAATTTCCACCTGCATCTCATTAACCACCCCTATCTTCAAAGAAAACTGGGCTTTAAAAAAAATCATGGCATATTGTTTCCGCTACTAAAACTAGGACTATATTATTGAGAGGAGCATAATGAATATTGAGTAGGCGACTTCAGTCTCTGTCTTACCCTAGGAGGAAGGCATTACTGTATGCCCATTTTACAGATCATGAAATTGAAGCTTAAAGAGGCTGAGGATTGACCCTTCCAACTGTCCCACAAAATAAATATTCTCATCCCTACACTACAGATAAAGGATAAAGCAAGTTTACAGAGATTAGGTCACTGGCCCTCATTGTCACAACTCTAGTTTACCCTAGCATTCAAACACCATGTACTATACCACAAGTCATTTTAGGAAGGGCTTATTTTCAATGGTTATAGATGAAATGATTTGGAGATGAAAGCAGGAACTGGGCTAGGAAACGCCACTGAAGTTATGTTTCTCTTCTTCTTCCAGGGATGCAGCCAGCAGTCATGAGCAGACCCCATCTTCGTGAGTGTCTGTTATTTGTTTGATATCTATTAAGCATGTACAGAATGTCTGACTGCTTTTTCAAAATTCTTAAATGGAGATGATGTGCTCATCTTTTACTGCCTTTTTTTTTTTTTTTTTTTTTTTTTTTTTTGAGACAGAGTCTCGCTCTGTCACCCAGGCTGGAGTGTAGTGGCGCGATCTCGGCTCACTGCAAACTCCGTCCCCCTGGGTTCATGCCATTCTCCTGTCTCAGTCTCCCGAGCAGCTGGGACTACAGGTGCCCGTCACCACGCCTGGCTAATTTTTTGTAGTTTTGGTAGAGATGGGGTTTCACTGTGTTAGCCAGGATGGTCTCGATCTGACCTCGTGATCCACCTGCCTCAGCCTCCCAAAGTGCTGGGATTACAGGCATGAGCCACCATGCGTGGTCTTTTACTGCCTGTTCTAAGGCTTACTGGCCATGCAAGAATTTTATTTCTTGGTCTCTTCTTGACTCATGATCTCCCTAGGAAAGTCCTAAGCAACTGCAGCTGTAATTTAGAGGATGCTTAGCAAACAAAAAAAGAGTTGAGATTTGAGTGGCCCAGTAAAGGACTGGAGGACCCCAAGTGTGATAAAATAGGGACAGATGATTATCTGCATTATGCCACCTGGATAGGTAAAGTGGAGAAGAGGTTTCTGCTTTAAAATAGGGACAGTTGATTATCTGCATTACGGCAACTGGATAGGTAAAGTGGAGAAGTGATTTCTACTTCTAGTCCCCTTCCCTATGGGCACTTTTCCCACCACACCTCCGCAACACACACACCATTCCCTGGAGTTCTGATGGGGCTTTTATTCATGGACGCCCATTCAATCATCTGATTCTAAGCTGGTCTCAAGTCTTTATGGTAGACCCAAGGTGTAAAGAGGTCCAGTGATGATTTGGGGGTGGAGGGGTGTGACCCAAGGGGGCTGGTTAGAAACCTGCCTTAAGCTTCTACATATGGGTACTGAAAGAAGGAATGTTTCTCTCCCTTTTAGATCATGAACCACTAAGAGGAAGGCCTGGGGATGCTAGTAGCCATGTTTCCCATTCCCTGGAGAGAGCTTCTCTGAGAATGATGCAATTATACAGAGGAAGGAAGAATCTCCAGATGACAAGATAGCCAGAGTACTGACAACACCATTTGAGCAACTGGATCCAGCAAAGCCTAAAAATGTATATCTCTTCATCCATTCAAATTAGGTTGAAATAAACTAACAGCAAGAAAACAACAGCAACAAAGAAATTCATTTTCTGGTGTAACCATTCTCTATCACTTTCAGTAAAAATTATTCTAATACTCTAGGAAAAAGGCACTATTGCTGAATAAAGCCAAGACAGAGCCAACCGAAAAGTGCAAAGGAATGTAAACAAGGCTGTTATCTAAGACTGTGATAGGGTTTGGGTCTGTGTTCCCACCAAAATCTCATGTTCAGTTGTAATGCCCAATGTTGGTGGTGGGGCCTGGTGGGAGGTGATTGGATCAAGGGGGAGTTTTCTAATGATTTAGCACCATCAGCCTCGTGCTGTTCTCATAATAGAAGTTCTCAGGAGATCTGGTTGTTTCAAAGTGTGTAGCACCTTCTCCCTCTCTCTCTTCCTCCTGCTCCAGTCAGCCACCTAATAAGAGCCTGCTTTCTCTCCCTTCTGCCATGATGATAAGTTTTCTGAGGCTTCCCCAGAAGCTGAACAGATGGCCAGCATTATGCTTCCTGTGCAGCCTGCAGAACCGTGAGCCAGTTAAACCTCTTCTCTTTTTTTTTTTTTTTTTTTTTTTTTCTGAGGTAGAGTCTTGCTCTGTCATCCAGGCTGGAGTGCAGTGGCGCTATGTCAGCTCACGGCCTCCGCCTCCAGGGTTAAAGTGATTCTCCTGCCTCAGCCTCCCAAGTAGCTGGGACTGCAGGCACCTGCCACCATGCCTGGTTCACGCCACCATGCCTGGTTCATTTTCTGTATGTTTAGTAGAAACTGAGTTTCATTGTGTTAGCCAGGATGGTTTCGATCTCCTGAAACTCATGATCTGCTCATCTCGGCCTCCCAAAGTGCTGGGACTACAGGTGTAAGCCACCACACCCGGCTTAAACCTCTTCTCTTTATAAATAACCAGGTCTCAGATATTTCTTTATAGTGAAGCGAGAATGGAATAATACAGACTATTTGAAGGACAAGTATAAAATGAATTGAGAAGAATTCAAGACAAGAATTCAAAACCAAGATTGAAGAACGTGGAGAATGAGATGTAGGTTTGCTTTCTATAATGGGGTGTGTGTGTGTATGTGTGTGTATGTGTGTGTACAGAAATCAACAGTATGTATACATGATCCTGGATATATATTTATAATGTATATACTTTATTTCATGATTTCATGTGTGTATGTGTTCATGTGTATGCGTACAGAGTTATTTTTCATATATATGTAAGTGTTGTTGTGATCAATTTAGTAGTGCTTTTGGACAAATTTGAATTGTCTCAAAGGTTCTTTTTGTCATTTTCTCAAGCACCAAATTAAAACATATATATACTACCACAATCACTTAAAGGTCAATGAAATTTGTGGGGTTTTCTTGTTTTTTGTTGTTTTTTGTCCCCCCTCCCCTCCCCTACCATGGTCTAGTAGCCAACTGAAAATTCTCCCCATCTTTTTCTCCCAGAAAGAGCTTCAGAAACACAAAAACTAATGTAGTAATGTCTTTTTTTTGTAATGTCTTTAATTCTTAAAGCCACTTACTTATACTGTTTCCTTTAATGACCTTAAAAATGCAGTAACTATGGAGGCCGGGCACGGTGGCTCAGACCTGTAATCCCAACACTTTGAGAGGCCCAGGCAGGCGGATCACGAGGTCAGGAGATAGAGACGATCCTGGCTAACACGGTGAAACCCCGTCTCTACTAAAAATACAAAAAAATTACCTGGGCGTGGAGGCTGAGGCAGGAGAATGGTGTGAACCTGGGAGGCGGAGGTTGCAGTGAGCTGAGACCGTGCCACTGCACTCCAGCCTGGGAGACAGAGTGAGACTGTCTTAAAAAAAAAAATGCAATAACTATGGGTATTGGAACAGAATCAATTGTGTTATCCTTGTTCAATTTTTTGACGATTAACATCACATATTTATAAATATTTTGATGCAGTGGATGTATTCATGTTTCATATGCTATGCTAGATGTGTACAAGGATGTCAGGAAGCAAAATAGAGGGATGTATGTGATGCTCAACTAGACCACATGAGACTCAGTTGAATAAATACTACGATGACAGACTCTAACAGTGATTCACGGTAAAATTGCTAATAGACTGTACATTGTCTGTTATTCCCATATTCTGTTGCCACTGAGTCAAATTAAATGATGAGAAAAGTTAGATTTGTGTGTCACTTTAAATTGAAGCATGCTTCAATGTGCTACTTGAGCATAATAGAAGAATACCTATATATGCTCATATGTTGGCATGGTGATGAATTAAGCCAAGATAAATGGGGCAGTCAGCTGAAGCAGGGACTAATGATGGCCAAATCAGCAGTTAACAAGCTGGGGGCCTGACATGTATCAGGTTTTGAGAGAGAGAGAAAACATTAACGGTCCTCCTATCAACATCTGACGAGGGTAAAACGAAGTTCATTGGGTCTTGCTAACCCAAACCTTAAAAGACAAGTCTCTTTTTGTACTAGCAATTGTTGCAATTGTCGAGATCATTGGAACCCTTTCTCCCCATCTTTCCTCATGCCCCTCCCACTATGTAATTCCAGATTAATTGCCAGATACCTTAAGGTACTCAAAGAAGCATCCTCTTGGCAGAAGAAAAGGAAAAAATCAAACTCTAAGTCATATTTCAGTGCTTAAAAATGATTTTTTTCCTTAATATTTTTATTTGGTTTTTAGTTTCTATCTTGATGAAAAATTTGTGCTATGACACCATTCCAACACAGAATGGTAGCTCATTTAGAGAGTAGATCAGATCATGCCTCTGCTGGGTCCATGACCAAGCGTGCAGATCCATATAGATCCAGCCCACCCCTTCCCCACATAATCTTGGAACAACCATGAGACTGGTGGGAAGGGGTTTTGTGTTTAGTACTCCAGTATTATTCTGCATTTATTCTTTTCTCTATCCCTCTTTATCTGATTTCACTTGACGTATACTGCACCCCTCTCTTTATCCTCATTCTGTATATTTACTTATTCCTACTGACCATCCATTTGGATGTCCATTTTCACACTCTACCCCTAAGACACATTTCTTAAAAATTTGTTGTTCATTAGTGATTGGAGTCATAAAACAATTCCGGAGGGAATGCACATGTCTGTCTATCTAAACTCCCAGGTAACTATCACATGAACTGGAATGAACTGGACAATGGATATAAAATTGGATGTGTGTGCAGATGGTCCTGGAAACTGTTTAGTGATCTGTTTAGTCCTGTCACTGTTTAGTGGTCTAAAGGCCAGTAGCCTCTATGTGAGTGGAGCCGTCCATCAGTAAATGCTGAGACAGGTTCTCTACTCCCCCAACCATAGCCCAGGCCGTAAACAATCTGATAAAATCCTAAAACTGTATTTGTGAGGATTACAGTAGTAATAAATTACCTATCCCTTTACACATTTGCATATTAATAGGAGTCCTATAGTGATTCACTAGCTTACAGTAAATGAATGCCTTCAATAGTGAAAACTGTGATCTCTTGGACAGGCAGTGGAATGATCCAGTTCTCAAAATGCTCTGCAGAGACAGCCATGTATGTGATCTCCATAAAGAGCTGACTTACAGACAAAACCATGCCACCTATTTGTTTGTTTAATAGCCTCATTCAGCAACAGAAACATGAAATCAGTCTAGCCTGGAACAGATTTTCCAAGAGAAGTTGGGGGAAGGAGAGACAAGTGATTAGAAATCTGACTTGACTTTTATATCGAAAGATGACTGCACAATTTGGGAACAGCAAACCCTGTGTAGTACCTCAGAAAGGTTTCAAGAGAGGGGTGACCCTCTCCTGGATGAGATGAGAGCTCTGTTCGTTTTATCAGCCCTTAAGTGGACTATTCAGCACCATATCCTTTCACTCATTAGCTTTAAACTTTGTGTTCCAGCCTCTCAGCATTACCTCCATTTCCCAAAGTGCCATCGCTCTGTCCCCTCCAGGCCTGGAGACATCCTTTTCTCCTGCCTTTTCACCTGGAAACTTCTCAATCATAGTCTGTGTCACTTTCTGTTCTTTTTGCTTAGAGCAATATCTCTAACACAGCAATCGTCAAAACAATCATCCTCAGACCAGCAACATTGAGATCATTTGTGAGCTTGTTAGAAATGCAGATCCTTATACCCTTGGCTTGCTTACCCCTTTCAGAACATGGAGACAAGTAACCAAGGAATTACCATCCATTGTGATGTCTCACCCATCATAACAGTTGTCCAGAGCAGACAGTGTGCTTGTTCCTGCTTGCTTGCATCCTTTGTGCCCAGATGGTGTTACTATGGGAAGCTTCAACCCTGACTGACACATAGTGGGGCCGCAATAAATATCAATTAACTGAATGAATGATTCCAAACGGAATGAGAGGCAGAATTGTACGGTGATTAAACACCCAGGCTATGGAGCCAGACTGCCTGGGATCAAATCCTAGCTCCTTGATATGGTTTGGCTGTGTCCCTACTCAAATCTCAACTTGAATTGTAGTTCCCATAATCCCCATGTGTGGTGGGAGGTACCCAGTGGGATATAATTGAATCATGGGGGCAATTTCCCCCATGCTATTCCCATGATAGTAAGTTCTCATGAGATCTTATGGTTTTATAAGGGGTTTCCCCCTTTGCTCAGTTCTCATTCTTCTCTCTCCTGCTGCCATGTGAAGAAGGACATGTTCACTTTCCCTTTGCCATGACTGTAAGATTCCTGAGGCCTCCCCAGCCATGCAGAACTGTGAGTCGATTAAACCTCTTTCCTTTATAAATTACCTGCTCTTGGGTATGTCCTTATAGCAGCATGAGAATGGACACTCCTATGCTCCTGATTATGTGGCCCTGGACAGTCATTGAGCCTCTATGCTTCCTGGTAAAACAGATGGTAATGTCCAGCTGGTAATGTAGGCTTGTCATGTGGATTTGATACCTTCATATTGGTAAAGTACTTCAAACAATGCACAGACTCTGGTAAGCACCCAATATTAATAGTATAGAAAAAAAGCTTTAATTCTGACATGAACATCCCTTTGTTTCAGAGAGATTTCACTGGATTTCCCCAAATAATACTTGGAATCTGAATCTGGAATACATATACATACATATATGTCCATATTTTATTTCTTGGCACTTTTCAACAGCTTTAAAGAAGAGCTTCTTTTGGTGATGTTTTCCACCCAATCAACAGCGTTTATAAATTGGAAGCAGAGTTGATGAGAGTAGGGACTTTTCTAAACAGTCTCTCACTCCTCCCCTTCTCACCTTTCTTTCCTCCCAGCCCCCTTCTTTTTCCTCTCTCTCTTCATTTCCCATTTTCCTCCTTCTTTTCTTTCCTTTTGTCTTTCTATTTATCTCTTCTCAGTGCTCACCATTATTCTCCACTCCTGCCCTAACGACTTCCTAGCTTTTCTGCTTCTCTCTCCCCCAGATACCTATGGAGCTATTATAGTTGGTTTCTGCCAAAACTTTTAAATGCCACAAAGAGTCTGAGATATCCAAGAGTTATAAATCACTCTCAACCGCCTACAGTTTTTAGCCCAAATGAACAGGCTAGGAAAATGTCAAGGAAAGGAACATTAATGCAAATGAAGCCCTAAAAGTTATTTTGTTCACCAAACCTAAAACTGAGTTTCCTTGATGGTCTTTTGGCTGAGGCATCTTTTTACACAGCTGTCCATAAAGTGAAGGCAGGAGGGGGGGGGGGGCACTTGTGGTCAGAGTGGGTGGAATGCCCGTCTCACAGGGCATGCAAAGTGGACATACTGCGGTTAACTGGGTTCCTGACTCATGTCATTTTCATCATCCACCTAGGCAGCAAGGAGGGATCTCTGCTGGAAAGAGCTGCCTTCGGAGACAGGGATTGTATTGAAGAATATGGCTGTGCCTAGATGCAGGGACAACCTCCTCATGTGTTAAAGAGATGATTTGATGTTTGGTGGGAGGTTGGACAAGATGACTTCAGAGATTCCCTCAAAGTGGACATTCTGTGATTATGTTACTTGACTCCAAAACTCTTGTTAGAGGGACTGGAATTTTGCTGTGCACTAGGTGACCTCCTTACCCCCACCCAGCACCTATGACCATGGGGTTCTTGCTTAATGGTCATCACCCTCTCAGCCATCTGGCAAACCAAAAAATACCTCCTTTGGGTTTCACTTTAGCCCTGGACTATTTCTAAAGTATAAACAATAAGCAAATACCTCCCTCAGAGGTAGCCAAGAAGATGGATCCATGACCCACCTGAGCCAGGTGATGGCAGCTTACAGGCACAGATGGGGGTGTCGTGCTACAGAGGAGGGAAAAGGGAACTTATGGTGGCAATGAATCATGCCCTTCTTTGCCTCTCCTCCCACCAGAGGACCCCTCTGCCACTCTCAGGAATGTATCTTCCTTCTTTGCTTTTTTGTGTCTCTTTTTTTTTTTTTTTTTTTTTTTTTTTTGAGACAGAGTCTCGCTCTGATATCCAGGCTGGAGTGCAGTGGCACAATCTCAGCTCACTGCAACCTCCACTTCTGGGTTCAAGTGATCCTCCTGCCTCAGCCTCCTAAGCAGCTGGGACTGCAGGCACCCACCACCACACCCAGCTAATTTTTTGTATTTTAGTAGAGACGGGGTTTCACTGTATTGTCCAGGCTGGTTGCAAACTCCTGAGCTCAGGCAATCTGCCCGTCTCAGCCTCCCAAAGTGCTGGGATTACAGGCATGAGCCACCACACCCAGCCTCTTCCTTCTTTCTTAAAAGCCAAAACAAATTGTTGTCCCCATCTCCTGCCAGCCAAATAGGTGACTCCTACCAGGGCAGGCAGAGAAAAAAGGGCATTATCTGCTTCTACCTCTGGTTCCCCTTCATTTCATTGAGCTCACGCTTTCCCTCTTCATGTCACTGAAAATGTTATTTATTGATCCTGCTGACAGCAGCAGTAAATAGAGCCGGGGCTGTTTTACATCGCTGATGAGAAGGCAGGCTCCATAACTCATCAGGTCCAATCTGACTCTACATCAGTCCTCTTCTTCTTTTTCTCTTCTGTATCTCATTACAGAAAGAAGAATTAATACACATGGACAGAAGAGAAATGAGTTCAGCTGCTTGCTGCTCTGAGGGCTTTAGCGGGAAGGCAAGCATCCTCAGCAGTTCCTTAAGAAAATTTGATGGATGGATAAGCCAGGTTGCCATCTGTTGGCATGCCCTGGTGGAGGCCCATTAGCTGTGCCCTAATGGTAATAGACTGGTGGTCATCACACACTTGGGCTTGAGCTGAGGTTTGGGGAGTACCATAGAGAAAGAGAGTCCCACTAACCATTTTTCCTTGTCTGAACTGCACAGTTATGGGCCATGGATATCCTGAACTATAGAATAAACATGGTAGTTTCTTGGCATACCTATTTTACTTCCAGATTTAAAGAGTAAATTTGCATTAAAATAAGCATGCATATGCCTTGGCATTGAGTGTAAATGGACATGAATTTTAATGGGAAACTACAAAGAAATTTCACTCTCGTGATGAGCCTCTTGGAGTTATTATGTTTCACCCCTTCACTGTCAGGCAATTACTTCATTCCTGGTCTGAGACCCTTCAAATGAAATACTCACCAACTAACCAACCCATTTATCCCATTTTTTTGAAAGCACTATCCTTAAATAGTGACCTGCTTTGTGGAGTTTGACCTAAAACAGTAAACAATGAGTCTACATTGAGCAAAAGAATGTCGAATGGAATACATGCTACACCTAAGATGGATGCCCTGAGATTATCTTCCAGTCTCAACTCATTGCCAGTGACTTCAAGGCCATCACTTCATTTCCTCAGACACTCTCCTCCTCTATTAACTGGAGATGGTGGTACCTGTCTTCCTGGGTCCGGTGAGTTTAGATTGAGCATCAACTGAAATAAAGTGGGGACCTTTGCTTGTCAACATTCTTACAAACAGGATTTTCCTGCGATATTAAATCACAAGTCCTCACCGGTTTCCCAAGGCAGGTACATCATCATCAGTAAGGGCACATGCAAAGACTGCACATCATAAATGGCTCACCATGTAAAACACAATTTGAATCCTAACTGAGTACCTACTAGTTGAATTAGGGCCAGGTGCTGGAGAACACAAAGTAGGACTAAAAGATGACCCTGATCTGAGGAAGTCAATATCTAATGGAGAAGTTATTCAAATGTCCCCAGTGTGCCACACCAAGAAAGCAATAGCAAGAATACCCAGGTGGGTTGTGTGTTCAGATGGTATAACTAAGAAGACAACCATAGCACTCTTTTATGGAGGTCTAGAATATGCCAGGCACTATTCTGAGATAACATATATTTATCTCCTCTAAACCTTGTGAAAAATGTATACAATGTGTCTTCATTTTATAAATGAAGAAATTAAACAATAAAGAAATTATCTTCAAATTATAATTGAAGAATTGAGGCTTAATGAGGTAAAGAAGTTTGCCGTCCACCTCATCCTGTAGTTTTTGGACCCATATTTGTTTGACTTCAAAGCCTGTGGCTACAGGGTTTTCCCAGCGACTGGTAACCACGTGTGGGAAAGGGTGTTAATGAAAGATACCAATTTTTCTTTGCCTCTAATCCATTGACACACTAACCATGTCAGATGCCTCATTGTGCCACAGTTTCTTCAACTGCAAAATAAAGAAATTTATTTAGATCATCTTAATTCTGGATATACTTGTAAAAAAGGAAACTAGGAAGATTCAACCTTAAGTCTGCAAAAGCTTCCAGTAGGTTTTAAAAATCTGTTCTAAATAAAATGAAGAAGGGCACCGTACAACCCTAAATTAGGCATAACTTTATCTCTTAGGGGATGCTGTCTTTTTTTTTTTTTTTTTCAGTAATATACAAATGTTTGTGAAATCATGTTTATTTTTTTTAATTTTTTTTTATTATACTTTAAGTTCTAGGGTACATGTGCATAACGTGCAGGTTTGTTACATATGTATACTTGTGCCATGTTGGTGTGCTGCACCCATCAACTCGTCAGCACCCATCAATTCATCATTTATATCAGGTATAACTCCCAATGCAATCCCTCCCCCGTCCCTACTCCCCATGATAGGCCCCGATGTGTGATGTTCCCCTTCCCGAGTCCAAGTGATCTCATTGTTCAGTTCCCACCTATGAGTGAGAACATGCGGTGTTTGGTTTTCTGTTCTTGTGATAGTTTGCTAAGAATGATGGCTTCCAGCTGCATCCATGTCCCTACAAAGGATGCAAACTCATCCTTTTTTATGGCTGCATAGTATTCCATGGTGTATATGTGCCACACTTTCTTAATCCAGTCTGTCACAGATGGACATTTGGGTTGATTCCAAGTCTTTGCTATTGTGAATAGTGCCGCAATAAACATATGTGTGCATGTGGGGATGCTGTCTTTTATTTTGGAAGAATGAAGGTAAGAAGAAAAACTTCACAACTCATGCGGTTCTTTGAAATAAATTGTGAGGCTGTATGTATCTCCATATATAAAATATATATTCATGTGTAATATACATATTCATATAGGGTATCTAGTATATACAAATGTAAGCATATGTATAGTCATACAAACATTGCTCATTACTATGATTGTTATTGTTATTAACCTGTTTGAATTTGAGGCTGACTCTTCCTCTCCTATACTCAGAGCTTGAGAATTCCCAGGTCTTACTATTTTCTTTTCCATCTTTAGAAGTTGCTGCTGCTTGTTTCCCAGCTACTTCTTGGTTCCTAACTTTGCTTAAAAGCATTTCTAATTCCTCACATTGAAAAGTGGGTTGCAAATGAAGTTTAATACGAAAATGTTTTGTACCAAGAAAACTAATGCCCCTTTTCCCCCCTAATGAATGCCAAAGTCATCACAGACTCAAGGCTCATGAATAATGTATATCTTCCAATTAAGCACAAATGCTGTTCAGTTCTTGCAACTGATATGTAATGCCTGCTCTGGCCTTAGAATGGGCAGAGGCTGGGGGTAGAAGGAGGGGTTAGGGACAGTTGTGTGTATGTGCATGTGTGTATCTGACAGCTAAGCTCCCACAACCTGTAGCATGCTCATTACCTCCTGGGAGTTAAACTTCCCATTCTTGAGTCTGCAGAGACTTGTAAGTCTTTGCAACTGTAAATAAAATTTATTTTAAATTTCTAAATCTCCAAATCTGTTCCTTAATAGCCTGGAGCTCTTGCTGATCACCCTACCATCTGTTGCCAAACCATCAAGTCTA
Source organism: Rhinopithecus roxellana (assembly GCF_007565055.1). Lineage (NCBI taxonomy): Eukaryota > Metazoa > Chordata > Mammalia > Primates > Cercopithecidae > Rhinopithecus > Rhinopithecus roxellana. The sequence goes on along the minus strand of NC_044559.1, from coordinate 128,943,939 downwards.
ATTGGCTAGCAGGTACCCACCTCCCCCACTTTCCAGAATGCTGGATTGTTTCAGAAAGGAAGCCTCTGGAGCCCTCCTCTCCAAGAGAGCTACAGTGGCGACTCTGTGCATAGTTCATTTGCTTCTTTGGGCTTTTGATTGAGATACTCTTCTTTACCAACAGAGCCACACAGGCCTTCTGAGGCTGCTAAATTGGGTGTGTTCATCTTCCACTACCAAAACCACAGAGCCAGGAAGACCTGATTTCAAGTCACGACACACCCAGGAAGGGAGGTCATTTCACGTCTCTAAGCCTCAGTTTTCTCATCAGAAACAGAAGATAGTAAACAACAATTGTGGCACCTGGAGTGGGTGCATAAACTAAAAGCAATATTTTCTATACATGATGAAGCCCCAAGCAAATGTTAGGAATTACCCTCTATGCTCTCAGTGTATAGACATCCTCACTTACAGCTTCATGACTGGACATGACAAAGCCCCAGGACTTGGGCTGCTCTGAGTCTGATTAATGTTGTTCATAAAAATATTCATCCATCAGGGTTTCCATTTGTAGCATTTAGTTGTGCCAAATAACAGAGCCAGTCAGTGGTTTCTTAGAATTACACCATGCAATAATGAATGCTGGAGACAGATTTTTTTTTTCAGCCTGAAATCTCTTCTTATAACTCAGGGCTGATGAGTGCTGCCCTACATTTCTCGATGGATCCAATTTAACACCAGACGAAGCAGTGACTCAGACTAACTTAAATATCTCAAGATGAGTTTCACCTTTTCCTCTGAGGCCGTATCAGTTCAATTGCATAAGTGTAAATTTATTGAAAGTGGTTTGGTGCTTAGCTTTTCTCTATTGGCAGTAATGGAGTTTAAATTTATAGCAGGCTGATGAATTTCAGATAAGAGAACCATTACCTTACAACAACATTAAGGAAAAATATATAACTCCGATTGCTGAACCCCGAATGTGTATTGTTTGAATGAGGGGAGATGGATGAGGTAGGCTGACATTTGCAAATGCAATTCCTTTCCATCCTCATGGTGCTAGCCCAGGAGCCTGAAAGTATGGCATAATCCAGAAAGGGTTTGGGATAGCTATGCATTACAAGTGCATTACAACCAAGGAGGAGGAGTAGGCTATGATCTAAAGGAAAGAATTTTTCTTTCTCTTTAGTAATATAATGGAGGTGTCTTTTGGCAATGTACCAAGGCTGTTAGAGGGCTTAGGTTGCTCCTTTGGTACTTGTCTTATTCCTCTCCCATAGGTTATTTTCCTTTTACTACAAGGCTTTGTCTTCCTGCAGGGTGGAACTCTGGCATTGTAGAGATTAAAATGAAGGATGTATGGTACAAATGTGCAAGGCCTCAGAGAGGATGGAAGGGGCCTGGGCTTCTCCATTATCTTGAGGCTCCAGGTATATAGAAAAAAAGGAGAAGAAATATTAAAACAGTGTTATAAAAATTGTGTTATTTTTAAAACAGTTACACTGAACAAATTAACTCCTTAAAAAATGTGCTATCAATGTGCTGTGCATAAGATAATCACAGACTTGCTAAAATAGGGATTGTGGACAGTATTTTTCCATAGTGGAACACCAGTTTCGGGCTGCGTGATTAACTTTACTTTTCCCCCAAGTCTGTCACGCATCTGAGCAATCGTGTGAATAACCTCATTCAAAGATAAAGTTGAAGTCTACATGCGAGGTCCTTTGTGGGTTTGTGTGTTGAATACCCTTTCTGTTTTCCCATTTTCACCTATTCCCCTATAGGCCATAGCTGTCTACATAAGATTTTTTTTAAGTTAAAAAAATGATAAGTATGTGAGGTGATGAATATGTTAATTATCTTGATTTAATCATTCCACAATGTATGCATGTATCAAAACATCACACCATACCCCATAAATGTATACAACTATTTATACATTAGTAGTTTGTGCTATGGGGGGTGAACCAAACACGATTCAACCTGAAGATGAGAAGAAATGGGAGGAAAGCACAGTTCATTTCTCTTCATTCTCCTGAGCTTCCTGAGAAAGGATAGCTAAAGAGATGAAACCCTGAAACTGCCTCTGTCATTTTAGACGCCAGGACCCTTGACGTTTCTCCAGGAACTGCGAGCAGGGGTGGGAAGGACAGGATTTACCAACGCCTTATGGATGCCCACTCTAATTGCACATGTGGGTTCGTTTCTGTATGACTTACACTCTCCTTTCTAGAGCACCAGAGGAAGCCAGGCACTGAAAATGCAATTAACTTTACGAGAGAAAGCTCTGTTTTCTATTAATAACAACAGAGGGATTTGTGCCGAATGAGACATTCATTTTGTGGGTATACACAAAGCAAATTTGAAAGAAAAGAGGCTACATTTGGTTGGCTAGTTATTTGTTTTGAAAAGAACTGGCTATTAACTAAACTCAGCAAAGTGTGAGTGAAATTAAATAGGCAAACAACTTGATGTTTTGCCAGCAATTTTCTTAGCCAACAAATGGCTTTTGGTGTGGCCCAATCTTGGAACGGTTGATCCTGTCATTCTGGGCTGAAGCAATTGACTGTGGTTTCTTGTTATAATAGCACAATAGAAGAGACCCAGACTGATGTGGCCTTTACCAGAAAGAAGTATTTCAAACACAAATTACAGAATAGTGGTTAATGCTGGTCTAAAGATGTCAATTGCAATTTTAATATGGAGTCTGTGAGGCTCTATCAATAACCAGGAGTTTGGTTGCTTTAATGTAAAGACAATTGGGCACACATCAAACTAATAAAAGTAACAATAACATATTACTGTTTTTCATGGACTAACAATTTTTAAGATGAGGAAAAAAACAAGGTTATTTAGTTCAATTATTAATTCAGTTTTCTTATTTTACAGATGAAGAAACTGAAGCCTGCAGAACTGACTCTAGTGTCTTTCCTGGGATATAGATTTGAACCTCATCTCCTCTTTTTAGTGTCTTCAGTTGCAGAAATTGACATTGTGGAGCTTCTGAATTAGGAAGCACAGATTACTTTCTCTGGTCCTATTTTAATTTTTCTCAAAACTCATAAAATATGATTGGAGTACTTTTTAATTTTTTCTGAAAAGCAGGAAATCGTAAGATTGATAAATAGTTTAATGTGAACCTGATGGCTTGATTAATTAATCACCAAGCTGAGGAACCACTACAATTCATATGTCAATTCAGACTATTTTCGGGAAATGATTTGAATCAATTGCTAATGAAATTGAGAAATTTAGGAGCCGCTTTCTGACTTCCAAATGACAGGGCTCATATTTAACTCAAGAGATGTGACAGTTAATGACAACATAAAAATGCCGTGAATTATTTTTCAGATCATGGGAAAAATTACAGCACCTCTTCATTGAAATAGCTCTTAGCTCATCAGCATGAAAATAAACAGCCTTAATCACATGCTAAGAAATCTATGATGCTGTTTAAAAGCGAGGTTCTTTTAAAAATAAACAAAGGCCATAATCCTCAGGAATAAGTGTAATATTTCATAACCTCTTCCTTAACACAGAGTGATAGATGAACTTAGTGTGGCTGATATCACAACTGACATCCTATGGGAAAAAAATGAATCATTGTTCTTCTAATTACTTTAAACCCTTAAAGTAGGGAGAGTTTTATTTTTATTTTCTGCTTCAATTCATAGGTGTGAGTTTTCTAGTCCTTTTTATGTTTAAAAGGGCCAGCTTTGTATATCTTTCCATAACTTCTCATTTCCAACAGGACTTTTTAATTAATGTAAAGTTACATGTAGATATAACAAGACAGTTATTGTGTGTTAATGAAATACCAATGGAGAGTGTACTGATCAATATTTAATCTAATTAAGGTGAATGCAAGGCAATATTATTATGTAATTAACTCAAAACAGCATAAGTAATCCATGCACGTTTAAATTTTTATTAATATATTTGTTAAAAATTTTTAGATCATGCTGTTTTATGGGCTTACTTGAGAGAGATAAAATTAAAATGTTTGTCAAGCTGCTACTGGGGCAACTCTTAAATGTGGCTCTTAATCATCTTAGCAGTCCTTAAAGTTCTCATGTAGTTCTAATTGTCTCACTGAGGATGAAAGATGATTTTGCCACAAACAAGAGTCCATATGTAAAAACTTCCTGGAATGGTCTTTTGATTATTATATTTTCAATTCCCCTGTGGCTTTGCGCAGATATGACAGGGCTGATGCATGCAAGACAATGTGAAATACGTTTAATATTTTAGGAACATAAAGAGCTGCCTATTCCTGAAGGAAAAAAAAAATATTTTTTTGGAGTAAATATCGTTGGGTTACTCTAACATGTGTCTAATGGGATTTTAACATCACAGCTTCACAAATTCCCTTGAAATTATAACTTGGGGAGTAAACTTTGGTGGGATAGCTCTTATCTTAAACATGGACCAGAATCTGTTGTCATGATCTTCAGAGGCTCAGATATACAGCATTGCAATATGAGAAAACATTTGATTGAGGGTCCTATACTCAAATCCAGAAACAAGCCGTTGTACATATACAATAACTTGAGTGGTGCCACAGAATTTGCGCTAATATGAAGATTGTGAGCTCACAGTTACAAAGCCAAAGCTCTTTTACAGAGCTGTTGCTCAGCAAGTTTGCAATGTCTCACACTTCCCTAAATTTCTCAAGCAAATTCAGCTCTTGAGCCAGGGAACCACTGCTTGAATTGGCCCATTCCACGTGCAGGTACATGTGTATGTAATCTTTTGTATTAAGCTTCTTTTACTTTGCACAATGCTTTCAAAATTCATTGTGTCATCGATTACTTCAACAGTTTGGGCTTTCATATTGCTGAGTAGTATCACTTGAATTGATATGCACGATATGTTTATAAATTAACCAACTGATAGGTCTCTGTTTTTTTCCAGTTTTTAGCTATTATAATAAATAGGATGTGAACATTTGGGTACAAATCTTTTGACAGATATGTTTTCACTTCCCTTGAATACCCAGAAGTGGGAATGCTGGGTGGACAGTAAAAGTATGCTTGACTTTATTAGAAACTGTCGTGTGTTTCTTAAAGTGATTGCATGACTTGTTGTTCATACCAGCAATTGTGTGAGAGGTCTGGCAACTTCACATCCTTGCCAACGCTTAGATTCTTGGTCTTTTTCTTTTAGATGTTCTATGTATGTAATCGTATTTTACTCTGGTTTTAATTTGCATTTCTATTTTGTAGAAATGTTTAGCATCTTTTCACGTTCTTATCTAGCCATAAACTGTCTTTGGTGAAGTATCTGTTCAAATCATTTACCCTTTAAGAAAAGCAGTTTTACTTAAAATTTTATTTTAAGAGTCCTTTATTCTGAATACAAGTCCTTTATCTGATACGTTTCACAAATTCCTTCCGAGGGTATGATTTGCTTTTCATTTTAAAAACACTCTATTTCTTATTTTTTTATGAAGTCTACTTCATCATTTATTTCTTTGTATGATTCATGCTTTTTTATATGCTATAAAGAAAGCTTGGGCCAGTGCAGTGGCTCATGCCTGTAATCCCAACACTTTGAGAGGCCGAGGCAGGCAGATCACGAAGTCAGGAGATCGAGACCATCCTGGCTACCACAGTGAAACCCCGTCTCTACTAAAAATACAAAAAAAATTAGCCGAGCGTGGTGGCGGGCGCTTGTAGCCCCAGCTACTCTGGAGGCTGAGGCAGGAGAATGGCGTGAACCCGGGAGGCAGAGGTTGCAATGAGCCGTGATGGCGCCACTGTACTCCAGCTTGGGCAACAGAGTGAGACTCCCTCTCAGAAAGAAAAAAAAAAAAAGAACGTTTGGTGACACACAAAGATATCAAGCTCACAAAAATCATCTCCATTAAATTTTTCCAGAAGTTTTACTGTTTCAGCTTATAATTTTGTTTCTATTATCTGTGATGATTTATTTATTACATATAGTGTGAGATAAGGATTGAGGTTCATTTTTTCCATATGGATGTCCAGTTGTTCCAGCACCATTTGTTGAAAAGGATTTTCTTTCCTTTGTTGACGTACCTTGTCACACTTGGAAAATCAGTTAATCATGTGGATGTGAGACTATATCTGGACTTTCTATTCTACCACATTAAACTATATGTCTATGTAGTTTTCAATGCACAGCTCTTATACAAATTGTCTTGCACTTATTGGCAAATAATTTGTATTTATGATATTACAAGTGGTATATTTACTTATTTATTTATTTCTGAGACAGAGTCTCACTCTGTTGCCCAGACTGGAATGCAGTGGCATGATCTCGGCTCACTGCAACCCTCGCCTCCTGGGTTCAAGCGATTCTCGTGCCTCGGCCTCCTGAGTAGCTGGGATTACGGGCATGTACCACCACTCAAGGCTAATTTTTGTAATTTTTGTAGAGACAGGTTCTCGCCATGTTGGCCAGGCTGGTCTCCAACTCCTGGCCTCAAACAATCTGCCTGCTTCAGCCTCCCAGAGTGCTGGGATTACAGGTGTGAGCCACAGCACCTTGCCAGTGCAATTGATTTTGTATATTGAGATCATATTCTGCCATCTTATCAAAATCAATAATTAGTTCATGTTAGCTTTTTGTAGATTTCTTGGATTTTCCACTTAGATGATTATGTTGTCTGTAAATAAATCCAGTCTTTCTTATTACTTTTCAATCTGTTCACTACTACTTCTTCTCACTTTATCACATTAGTTAAGATGTCTCACACAATGTTAAAAATGGCAAAAGCAAACATCCATGCATTCAGTCTTTCACCATTGTGGATGAAGTCAGCTTTAGGTTTTTCATCATGTTGAGGAATTTTCCTTCCTAAATTTGAGAGACACTTAAAGACAGAAATAAATGGAAAGGTATACTGTACTCATGGATCTGAAGACTCAGTATCATTTGGATGTCAATGCTCCCCAAATTTAACTATAGATTCAATGTAATTCCAATCAAATTTCCAGAAGTCTTTTTAGTAGAATGGAAAGGATGTTTCTCAAATTCTTATAGAAATGCAAAGGACCTAGAACTGCTAAAACAACTTTGAAAAATAACAAAGTTGAAAAAACTATGCTACTTGACTTCAAGATTTATTATAAAGCTACAGAAATCAAAAAAGTTTGACCTTAGAGTTAAGATAGATGATTAATGAAACAGAATAAAGAAACAAGGAATGGACTCCTACATATATAATTAGGTGACTTTCAAAAGGAGAAAAATCCACTTTGTGGGGGATACACAGTCACTTCAACAAATGGTGCTGAAAACAACTTCAACAAATGGTGCTAGAAAGAAGTTAATATCAACATGTTAAGAATGAGTTTTGATTCATAGCTTTCAAAAATTAACTCAAAGTGAATTATAGTCCTGAATATAACACCCAAACTATAAAATTTCTCAATAAAATTGTAAGAGAAAGCCTTTCCTTGATACAACACTGAGGGGAGAAACCATTTAGAAATTGCTAAATTGGACTCTATCACAATTAAGAACTTCTTCTCTTTGAATAATTTTCTTAAATTAAAAAAAACTAAAAATAAATAATGCTGTTAAAACAATGAAGAAACAAGCCACAGACTGGGAGAATATATTTGCAAATAACATATCTAATAAATGACTTGTGTATATCAATATAACAAATATTTCATAAGAAAAAAGCCCCCAATTTTAAATATGCATGAACTATTATGAGGATAGAATGGAAGTCCCAACATGTAGGTAACAAAATTTTGAAAGAGAAAATAGAGAGGATGAAGAAAAAGTAATATTCCAAAAAAAGAAAGACTGAGAATTCTAAGTACTAAAGAAAGCCACACATCCTTAAATGGCAAGAAATGACAGAGTAGGACTAAAATACACACAACACTAACACCATCAATGCTATAGTGACATATTATAGATACACATCAAGATATCAACCATAAACAGAAAACTGTAACACATACCAAGAGGGAAAAAGGCAATCTACTATAGCAATCACCATCAATTCTCTGCCATATCTGGTAGCCTTAAATGCAATGATTAGAAAACAAGAATTGATGCCTCCCTAGAAGAAATCCTAAACCAATGGGTGAAAAAGAGTTGGAATGTGAACACTTCAGCTTCCTTACGTTTAGAGTGGGATAATTCTGAGGCAAGGATTCTACACTGTTTTGTAAACTTGTCAGAAGACTTATTCTCCTGAACAAGTCCCATTTGCCCCAGTGGTAACCAGCTTGATCATTCACACCTTCTTGAGCCTCCTCCCCTTCCTTTCCTGTCTTGATTTCTTATTAGGGTTTCCTGGGATCACCTCCCAAATAAACTATTTTCTTTGCCTCAGAAACTGCTTCAGGAATTCAGATAGCACTAGATTCGTCATCATCAATATTGGATACAAGAAGGTAATAGACTCCAAAAATGGAGAGGCTGGGAGCGAGCTGAGGGTTGAAAAATAACCTATTGGGTACAAGGCTTACCATTTGGGTAATGGGTACACTACAAGCCCAGTCCCCACCGGTACACAATATACTCATGTGACAAACATGCATATACATACCCTGAATCTAAAATAAAACACAATAATACCTTGAAAATGCTGAAGACAATACTTTGATTCTAGAATTCTAACCCCACAAATATTGTCATTTAAAGGTGATCTTGGACTCAGAACTTCTATAAATTATAGACTGTGTCTGAAAATAACTACTAATCTGAGGATGAACTATATTTGGGAAAGAAAATGAGTCCAGAAAGAAGCAGGAGTATGTGTGAAGAAATAGCAAAGAATTGAGAACTACTTGTTGTTAGACCTAAATAAGTATTTATGATGAAAAGAAAAAAAATAACAATAATAAGAGCTAAATTTTTAGGCAGTTGCTCCAGGGGCATTGGTGGAAGCTAAGGGCAAAGTTGAGAAAAAGGAAAATGTGTTGTTATTTTTCCATTGCTCTGGAGGAAATATAGTTACTAATTAACAGATTCCAGACTTTAAAAGAAATAAAAAAATTAACTCATGTAGGCATTGCTCAATTAATGATGTTTTGCCATAAGAGCTCTTGAAAAAACATACCATTTTCTGGACACAACTACTTTTCTTTTTTGGTATAATGACTTTTTCACCTAAAAGCACACTAAGTTAGTGTACTCTAAGATGTGGTATTTCAGCATTACAGTTTCAAGCAAGAATACATTCGCCAATTTTCTAAACACACTTTCTAGTCAGTGAATACCACATGGAACAACTTTAAATCCAGGTTATAGTTCCATGAACCAAAACATCTTATTTGTGAAAATGTGCCAAGTGAGAAGGATTAAGAGGAGTTGCTTCTTCAGCTCTTCAGCCTGTAGTGTCTACTCTTTTACTTTGTGTTTTCAAAGTGCTTTTGGAATTAGCACTAATTCCCTTAAATATATATTTTTCTCTTCTTTGATTTTATTTGTAAGAGTTTAACCAACAAACACATGAGAAAATTCTCAACATCACTAATAATCAGAGAAATCCAAATTCAAACCACAATGAGATATCATTTTACACCAGTCAGAATGGGTATTATTAAAAAGTCAAAAACAACAGATGTTGGCGAACATGTGGAGAAAGGGAAGCGCTTAGACACTGTTGGTGTGAAGGTCAATTAGTTCAACCTTTATGGAAAACATTATGAAAATTTGTCAAAGAACTAAAAGTAGAACTACCATTCAACCCAGCAATCTCACTACTGAGTATCCACCCAAAGAAATATATATCATTATATTAAAAAGACACCTGCACCTGTATGTTCATTGCAGAACTATTCAGAATAGCAAAGTCATGAGATCAACCTAAGTATCCATCAACAATTGACTAGATAAAGAAAGTGTGTTACATATATACCATGGAATACTATGTACTTATAAAAAACAGTGAAATCATGTCCTTTGCAGCAACATAGATGGAGCTGGAGGTCATCATCCTATGTGAACTAACTCAGAAGCAAAAACCCAAGTACCACACGTTCTCACTTATAAGTGAGAGCTAAACAATGGGTACACGTGGACATAAAGATGGAAATAATGGACACTAGAGACTCCAAAAATGGAGAGGGTGGGAGCGAGCTGAGGAGTGAAAAATAACCTATTGCGTACAATACTTACCATTTGGGTAATGGGTACACTACAAGTCCAGTCCCCACCAGTACACAATATACTCATGGAACAAACATGCATATATATCCCCTGAATCTAAAATAAAATAAAATGAGTTTGAGTGCAAGCTACAAAGTGTTAAACAAGAAAGAGGTGCAAAATAATGAATGCACTTTCTCAAGAGTCTCCACCTTGCATCTCTTCTCCACCAACTCCACTCTTCATCCTTTGGTGAGTACAGAAAACCTGTATTGTGTATTTGTTGGTTTTTAAATTGTTGCTTATGTCTTACACAATTTAGTTGTTCAATTTATATTTCTACTTGTGCAAAGTGTGCATGTCTCTAAGTTTGAAGTGGAGCACATCTAACTTTTTCCATTAAAATTGATAGACATTGCTTTTCCTATTTTAGCTGTGATAAGAAAGAAGCTTGGAAGTCATCACTCCTGTTATTACAATAAAAAGCTGGGCAAACTGAAAATTGACAACTGTTCTTGAACCCATCAGATACCTGAGGTCACAGGGTATACTGCTACTCCAAACTCTGAGACAAGTGACCCAGAGAGACACAGCACTAGAGATTTGCTTACCTGAAGCAGAAGCCAGTGGAAGCCAAAGGTTGTAGAACAACTACTTTTTCTAGCAATTTCAACAAATTGCTGTAGGCTGAGTGCTAACTAGCTTGATTGCGAGAGATTCCTGGGGCTGCAATCAAAGGAGAACCCCCACACTTTCTCTAGTTTTCCATCTAGGAACCCCACCAGGTTTTCACAGTGAGGATCCCCTTCCCCCCCCCCCCCCCCAAAAAAAAACTCTTGTGTCTCTGACAAGGGGAAGGGAAAAGCAGTAAGTGTAACCCTCCCATTTCCTTTCCTGTAACAAAGGCTTATTCTCCAAGGAGAAATATTTTGCCATAGAACAACAGCTAAAACTTACTGAAACTAGGGTAATGAATTTCCTTCCCACTGAAGTCTTTTCTAGTCTTATGTTTTACCTAAAGTACCACACAAAAAAGGGAACAACAACAAAAAGAAAAAAAGTTAACAGAGGACAGAGTTTCAAATGTGTATTTATTTATTTATTTCAATATATTGTTGGGAACTTGGTAGCCAGGGAAGGTGGGAGAGTTATATTCCTGGGGGAAAGGAGGAAAACATTTGCAAAGGCTGCACTCTGAGACAGAACTTCACTGAAAGACAGTGTCTTCCTTTCCTCCCCTCTCAACTCACCACACCAACAAACCTTCGGTATAACAGGATTATAACTGAAAATCTGTAAGATATAGACTCCTCTCAGGAGAAGTGTTAACAGAAGCCTCAAAGCCAAGAGAGGAAACAAAAAAGGAATGGCACTACAGGAATTTGGAGTGTCTGGTCCCTAAAGCCAAAACAAACATGAAACACAGCCCAACTTGAGCCAGAATAACATAACCCGACCCCCCTAAAAAAACCTACTTACCTGAGTAGCCGTTACTGATACAACATGTTGACTTTTAACCAAAAATTATAAATCATAGCCTAAGTCGAAAAGCCAGAAGCAATCATCAGAGTCACGTTCAGATATGACACACAAGTAGAAATTCACAGATAAGGAATTCAATGTGGCTATGAATAATATGTTAAGGATTCTAGTGAAAAAATCAACAACATGTAAGATCAAATGGGTAATTTCAGCAGAAAGATTAAACTATAAAAAAGAAAAACAATTAAAAATCAAAAGCACAATGGTAGAAATAGAATTCCCCCCATGGGCTCCGTAAGAACACTCAACACAGCCAACGAAGAAATCAGTGAACTTGAAAATTGGTGAATAACAACTTCTCACACTAAAACACAAACAGAAAAAAAAATAACATAATATTAAAGAACTGTGGGGAGATATGCATAATTGAAATAGCAGAAAGAGAGGAGAGAGTGGGGCAGAAGAAGAAATGTTTTAATTAATAATGACTGAGATGTTACTGAAATTGATGACAGATACTCAACCACAGTGTCCAAAGGCTCAGAGAATACCAAGAAAGATAAGTATCCAAACACAACTGTAGAAAACCAAAGATAAAGAGAAAATCTGGACACAAATCAGAGATGGGAGAAAAACCTTCCCTATATAGGAACAAGGATAAAAACAAAGCAGACTTCTCATTAGAATCCATGGAAGCAAGAAGAGAGTGCAGTGCAATATTTAAAGTGTTGAAAGAAAAAAACTGTCAACATAGACTTCTACATTCAGCAAAATTATTCTTCAAAAGTAGAGGAAATAAAGACTTTCTCAGACAAACAAAAACAGGAAATTTACTGCCAGCAGAACAGCACTACAAAAAGATATTGAAACGAGTTCTTCAGACAGATGGAAAATTACACAGGCCAGAAATTTGCAACTACATAAAGAAAGAAAGAGTGTCAGAGAAGAAATAAATGAAGGTAAAAATAAAATGTTGTATTTTATTACTCCTAATTCATCTAAAAGAAAATTGTGTTATCACAGCTATAACAGTAACAATACAAGTGAAATATATTAGTAAAATTTTATAAAAGATGTTGAAGAAATTGGGAATACTCTGTTATAAGGTCTCTATACTATATTTGAAATAGTATAGTGTTATTTGAAAGTAGGATTAGATATTTTATGTGTATATGAATATACATCTCTCTATATAATAGGATATATTATACATAATAGTGTATATTATATTATTTTATTATAATATATATTTATATGTAAAAATAATATATATAATTATATGTACATGTAAAATAAGCCCTAAAGCAGTGGCTAAGAGCATTTTTACAGTAAGTATAAATGATGCAGTAAGAGAGGAGATAAAAGAGAATTATAAAATACTCACTTCAAGCCAGAGAAGATAGAGAAACAGGGGATAAAAAGAAACAAAGGACAAACATAATACTTAGGAAACAGTTACAAAGATAGTAAATTTTAATATAACTGTATAAATAATCACTTTAAATGTTAATGGTCTAAATACCACAGTTAAAGATCAGAGATTTCATATTGGAGAAACAAGCATAATTATACACTGTCTAGAAGAAACCTGCTTTAAATACAAAAATTTTAGCTACAAGTAAAGAGATGGAAAAGGATCAAAAAAAGCTTGAGTATCTATATTAATTTCAGACAAATCATACTTCAAAACTGGAAAATATTTCAAAGAGAAACAGAGACATTACATAAAAATAGGTCAGTTCTCCAAGAAATCCTAACACTTACAATCCTGTATGTACCTGACAACAGAGCTTCAAAATACATGAGACAATAACTAATAGAAAGAATTGAGAAATGGACAAATCTCCTATTATATTTGGAGAGAGCAATACATCTCTATCAGTAATTGACAGATCAAGCAGGCTGAAATCAGTAAAGATATGTGACATGAACAGCACTATCAATCAGTTTGATCAAGTTGGCATTGTATAGAATACCCCATCAAAGGATAGCAGAATACATATTCTTCTCAAGGGCACATGGAATATCCATGAAGATAGATAATACATGGGGCCATAAAATATGCCATACATTTTGAAAAGTAATGTAAATCATATAAAATATGCTGTCAGACTACAACAAAACTAAACTAGAAATCAGTAGCAAAAAGATAGCTGGTAAATGCCCAAATATTTGGAGATTAAACAACATGCTTCTAAATAATGGCTGGATAAAAAAGAAATATCAAAAGAAATGTTAAAATACTTTAAGTGAAAATAAAACTTATCAAAATGTATGGGATGTAGCAAAAGCAGCGGTTAGAGGGAAAGTTGTAGCTTTAAATACACTTATTTAAAAAGAAAAGATTTAGAGTCACTCAACTAAGGAAACTGTAGGAAGAAGAACAAATTAAACAAGTAGAAGAAAGGAAATTATTTTAAAAGAATGGGAGCAGAAATCAACAAGAGCTAAACCAGAAAAACAACAGAGAAAATAAAACCAAAAAGTGCTTATTTGAAAAGATCAATAAAAATTGGTAAGTCTTTAGACAGGCTAAACCTGAAAAGGAAAAAGATTCAAATTACCAATGTCAGGAGTGAGAAAGGGGTCATAACTGCTGCTCCTAATGACATTAAAAGGATAACAAGGAAATACTGTGAACAACCCTATGCCCACTAATTTTATATAGAAGAAATGGACCAGCGTCTCAAATGACATAAACTATGATGACTCACTCAAGGAGAAACAGATCATCTGACTAGTACCATAACTAGTAACAAAACTGAGTTCATAATTTACAACCTTCCAAAAATAAACCACTAGATCCAGGTAGCTTTACTGGTGAATTCTACCAATTATACAATAAATTATACAATTTCTCCACAACCTCTTTAAGAAAATAAAAGAAAAAAGAACACTTCCCAACTCATTTTATCAAGCCAGTACAACCCTAATATAAAAATCAGATAAAGACATAATAAGAAGGAAAACTATAAGTTAATGTATCTCATAAGTGAAACAAAATTTTTTTTTACCAAAATGCTCGTCAATTAACTTCAGACATACATGAAAAAAATAATACATCACTACCAAGTGGAATTCACTCCAGGAAGTCAAGGCTGGTTCAACATCATCAATCAATGTAATTCACTACGCTAACAGACTGAATAAGAAAAATAACATTTTCATATCAATAGGTGAAGAAATACATAAAATTTAACAAATTTACCATTAATTTATGATTTACAAAAAAAACTGGAATAAACAGAACTTCCTTAACCTAGTAAAAGATATATATGTATATAAACCTTGTAGCTAAAGAAACTGAATACTTTCTCCACAGGTCTGGAAACATAGCAAGGATATTCTTTCTCTCTCTATTTTTTCCAACATTACAATGGAAATCCTAGAGAGTAAAATAAGGCAAGAGTAGAAAAGTTATACATATTGGAAATGAAGAAACTCACAGATGACGTGATGTCTACGTAGAAAATCCTAAAGATTCTACAGAAACACACACACACACACACACACACACACAACAATGTAAAAACCTCTTGGAACTAATTAATGAGTAAAGCAAGGTCACAGGATACAAGTTCAACATAGAAAAATAAGCTGTTTTCCTTTATATCTGCAAATGAACAATTGAAATTTAAAATTTTACAAATAACATTTATAATATCATAAAAAATGAAATACTAAGATATAAATCAAAAAATATGGTCATGATGACCAAATGTAACATTTCTTTTCATGTGGAATCTTGGAAAAGAAAAAGAACATTAGGCAAAAAACTGATTAAATCAAAATAAAGTGTAGACTTTAGTTAACAATAGCAAATCAGTGTTAATTAACTAGTTTTGACAAGTATACTGTACTAATTTAAGATGGCTCTGTTTATCTCTGCTCTAGAACATGCATTATTTATTAAGGTCCATAAAATCTATTAACTTGAAGTCTGATTTTTAACCCCTCTGATATTTAATATATATATTAAATTATCAAAAAATATGACTACTTCCTTATTTCAGAGTCCTATCTCTGATTTCCTTGTGGTATAATCCTCAGAGCCAGGAACATTCAAGAACTTCCCAAACTGATAGTTATTTCTATTGTGACCTGGTTAAGCAGAACTGTTGGTTTCTAGACAAATTCCTTCTGCAGACCTTTGTGAAGGCTTGAGCAACAGGCTTTGCAGTATGGCTTTAATCCTTCACTATCTGTGTACCTTGTTCAATGAAGGAGATCTAGTCCTAGAGCCGATTCTTGAATCCATTTCAAATATAAGGAAGAAAATTTCTCAAACAGAGAGAAAATTACCTAAGCAAAATGTCCCTGAGATTTCTTCAGAGTAAGCTCCTTAAAGAGGGGAAGAAAAGCTCATTCTCAAGAAGATATTTGTATCAAAGAAAGGAATCAGAGATAATTGGAGTTGGAAAAAGCAATGGACAAGATGTTTGGACAAGGTGTGGAGACGAAGCCTCATAGTTTGTTAGTATCAGAGAGGAAATAATACATGGTTCTAAAGTAACATGCTTCTCACATTTTAGTCTTTTACCTCTTTAGCAAATTTAACCTTTTCCATACAGCTGTTGAGATAACCTACTGATCATACAAGCTAAATCAACATAAGGGACATATCTCAGAAAATGTTCCCAAACTGCTTCCCTTTTCATTATTGAAAACCACGAGATGAAAGTCTTTAATAACTCACCACACAAGAGGACCATTACTGTCAGCATATACCACTCAGACATATATTACAGCTTTTTACTTCTCCACACAAAATTGCTTTGAAATTTACATTTGCTATAAAGGATTCAAGTCCATCACTATTAATTTTCTTCTACAAATTATGTTTAATTATCACCTCTCTCCACCTAGGAAGAACCCCCCTCTTGTATTCCTGTCTCTGTACAGCTCTCAAGAAGAGTTTCCCCAGCATGAATCTGTGATGGTGATTTCATATCCCTGACTGGCCCTTCCTTGTCAATCTCACCCAGCCTGCTTGGAAATATGGAAATGAATGGTTAGCTTGGCTCCACATTTCCTGCATACATATGAAATCTGGTCTCCCTGAGCAAGGGGAAAAAAAGACAACATTTTCCAGCCTTAGCCTATGGACAATTAGGCTAGAAATATTCCACTTTAAGATTCTAAGCAGGTTTGAAATCCACCCATGATTGATTGCTTAACAGCTCATACACTACACTACATCTACTAAAGAAACTTCTTGGAGATTCAACTATTTCTCTGATGCTCCAAGGATCATCTTTATTCTCTCTCAGTTTTGGAACTCTAGAAGAAACTAAATGAAATAGAAGAATCAAAAAGTATATTTTATTATTTTTAAATCTAGTTTCTATGTTTTCTTACTGCATGGTGTAATATAAATTGCATGGTCTTTGAAGTCAGATACGTCAGTGGTCAAATCATAACTCTACTGAAAATGTATGCAACTTCAGGCAAGTCTCTTATCTCTGAGCCCCAGATCTCTCAACCTTAAACATAAAGTTATTTTAACTTTAATTGAGACTGTATTATTACTCTTGGCAACCTCAAGGAATTCAAATGTTAATTGTCTTCCCCTTCCAAATTCAATGAGACAATATTTTTGTCTGTAATTTTTGTTTGCAATTGATCAAATCTCAACTCAAACTAGCTTAAGCAAAAAGGTAGTTTACTGACTCACATAACTAGAAAGTCCAACATGTCTCTGGGTTTAGACACAGCCAGATTAAAGTTTTCAAGTAATTTTGTCATGGCTTTTGATTCTGTTTATCTCTGCTTGGTGCTGTTCTGAACACAAGTACTGACCAGGTGCCTGACCAAATAGCCCACGTAAGTTACATATCTTTAGCATCAGTATATATTTTTAATAGATATTTAACAGCACTACCATCCACTAACTTCACTCAACCTCCAAAATTAGAAACCATCCTTGTTTCCTCCATTTCCTTCCTTCCTTCCTTCCTTCCTTCCTTCCTTCCTTCCTTCCTTCCTTCCTTCCTTCCTTCCTTCCTTCCTTCCTTCCTTCCTCTCTCTCTCTCTCTCTCTCTCTCTCTCTCTCTCTCTCTCTCTCTTTCTTTCTTTCAGACAGAATCTCACTCCATTGCCCAGGCTGATGTGCAGTGGCGCGATCTTGGCTCACTGCAACCTCTGCCTCCCGGGTTCAAGCAGTTCTCCTGCCTCAGCCTCCCAAGTAGCTGGGATTACAGGTGTGCACCATCACACCCAGCTAATTTTTTTTTTTTTTTTTTTTTTTTTTTTTGTATTTTTAGTAGAGACAGGGTTTCACCATGTTGGCCAGGTTGGATTTCCTCCACTTTCATGATACTTCACTTCATCCATAGCTTATCGAGTTTTCTTAGCTCTACCTTCAAAATATATCCTGAAAGAACCCTCTTTGTCTTTTAGCTTCCTCCCTAGTGCAAGTCAACCTCATTCTTGCCTGGACTAATACAGTAGTTTTCTAACTCACATCCCTGATTCCATGCTTACTCATATACACTCCATGATACCTTCAACACCCAATAAGTACCCTTTTAAAAACAAATGAGGTAATATTGCTTCTTCACCTAAAACTTTCCAATGACTTGTCATTTTGCTTAGGCTAAAGAACAACATCTCGTCCTTGGGCTGCAGTCACCAGGTGAGCTGGCCCCTTTCCACCTCTCAATGTCAATCAGGTTCATTCTAACCCTTTCATAACACTCCAACTATGAAAGTCTTCTTTGATTCGTAGAACACACCTTGCTCATTCTCACTCCTGGGCTTTTCCTCTCCCTTTCTGTGCCCGGAACTTTCTGCCCTCATCACCACATGGCTGGCTCATTTTGCCAGATGATTCAGGAATCAAGTTATGGGGCACCTCTTCATTTACTCAAAGTAAAGTATCCCTTCACCACCACCATGAAATCTCTCACACATCACTCTGCTTTATTTCATTTATTCAATCTGTTGTTCCCCATTCATTTCCTTTTTTTCATGTGTCTTGTTCTCTACTATATCCCTGGTACCTAGATGAATGTTGGGACCACACAAGAGAATATATAAATACCTGCTGAATAAATAGTTACAAAATATATTTTCCCATAACTTTTGTAGAACACATGATGCTGTGGTATTGCACAGAACATTCTATTTTTTATCTGGCTACCACATGCATTATGAGATTTGTATATCTGTAAGTACTAAGGAATTGACATCTATAACCTTATTATTTATGAATTATCATCTACTCATTAATAGCCAGACTCCCTAACATGGTCCAGGCGGTGACTGGAATGATAGATCACAATTATATGTGCTAGGCAAATGACTCTTTTAATGAGATGCAGCAATATAATATTTATATTTTTCCTATTTTCATATACTTTGACTAATTCTATTAGAATTAGCTTCAGCTTATCTACTTTCTTCAATTACTGAAGAGTTCTTTAATATTGAGTCTTGTTTTTCCATTGGTTGAAGTTAACAATCATTGGTTAAAGTACATTTGAAACCGATATGTAATATGAGAATAAGAATCTGTATGCTCTGTTTAAATAACTCAACAAAACTGTACATTTTGATCCAGAAACTGTTTACTCAGGTTAACGCAAATGAAAGTATCATCAGCATTTTTCACAGCATCATCATTACAATGTCAAATCTATCATCATTAAAACAGCAAGTCTCAGGCCGGGGCGGTGGCTCAAGCCTGTAATCCCAGCACTTTGGGAGGCGGAGACGGGTGGATCACGAGGTCAGGAGATCGAGACCATCCTGGCTAACACAGTGAAACCCCGTCTCTACTAAAAAATACAAAAATCTAGCTGGGCGAGGTGGTGGGCGCCTGTAATCCCAGCTACTCGGGAGGCTGAGGCATGAGAATGGCGTAAACC
Source organism: Rhinopithecus roxellana (assembly GCF_007565055.1). Classification (NCBI taxonomy): domain Eukaryota; kingdom Metazoa; phylum Chordata; class Mammalia; order Primates; family Cercopithecidae; genus Rhinopithecus; species Rhinopithecus roxellana. The sequence continues at coordinate 128,924,530 of NC_044559.1, read as the reverse complement.
CGGGAGGCAGAGCTTGCAGTGAGCTGAGATCCGGCCACTGCACTCCCGCCTGGGCGACAGAGCGAGACTCCATCTCAAAAAAAAACAAACAAAAAACAAAAAAAACAGCAAGTCTCATGAGTTTTGAAAAGATTGTGAGACAGGAGACATTTAGTAATTTTCCTGCAGGACATACAATATTTTAATCGACCCCAAATATAACCTTCGTTTATTGGGATGTTAGCACTACTTAATATAAGATTATATCTCATTATGAATAGTCCTTGGTGGTTCAGAGTTACTCTGAATATGCATAAGTAGAAATCTTCTTGCAGACTGAAACTAACACATTAATCCGTACCTTTGAGTACAATCCTTCATCTAGGTACTTGTCATCTTACTGAAGGAGTGTCCCTACTCGATACTTGTCCACAAAGAGATTTTGAAAACTTGGTCAAATGCCATGGGAAAATCCAGGTACAATATCTACAAATTCTTAATCTACAAACAATACCAAGAACAGTAAATACGGTTTGTCAGTCATTTTTGTTTTTTCCTAATGACCCTATCTTAGGTCCTGGTGGGACTTGCTTTTCCTCCTCAGTACTCATAAACCAGCTTGTATTATTTCATACTGTAACACTAATCAAAAAAAAAAAAATCTCAGATATACAGTTTGCCATACTTTTCCCTTTTCGAAAAACAAACATTGCCCTCTTCTATTATCATCTGGCAATTTGCCTAATCTTAGGAATTTTATTTGGAAAATATCTTGGGATATAAACCCAGCCATTAAGGAGCTATTCACTGATAGAACCACAACTCACACTCTTACAATCTTGCCAACCATCTAGGGTCTCACTTCCCACATACTCAGTGCCACAGACTTCAGTCCAAAAAAAAAAAAAATCCTTTTTACAAAAAAGAAAAAAGGAAGTGAGTGTATTTTGCACATTATATGCATTGTTATGATAAAGAAGAGTCAGAGAAAGAGCTCTAGATATTCAGAAAAAACCTTAGCCTTGGCACTACATGGAATTTGCAGCATTTTCCCCACCCTGGAGTCTCACCAGGAGATTGTTATTCTGACATGAGGTGAGATCAACACGTCTACCATTCATTTACTGACTGTAGTCACAGCTTTAATTGTATGCTTTTCTGGAGCTTGAGTTATCTGCATGTGTTTCTTAGAAACATGTGACCAGGTTTGAGCAGAGAAGAGGAGAAATCCTCAACAGATTTTGAACATGGTTTCCACAAGTGTATCAAAAGCAAAATTGAGAATTTATTCACAACTTTTTCATTTCACCTCTGCTTCACCCTCCTTAAGCACTCCCAAGGAGAAGCCCTTCTTTTCTCCCAAAGACTGAATCATCTTGCTTCTCAATGGTCACCCTAATTTCCCACAGAGACACTTCCAACCATTGCACATGAAACTTTGTATATCTGATTTTTTTATTATAGACTCTTAGGAAGGAACTACTAGGAAATATTGTAAAAACATTTTTAAGCACTTCACTATATACTACCAAAATGGCATTCTATTTATTCATCTGAAAACTGAGACCTCCTGCTGCCACAAAGCTGAATTCTCAGGACTGAGAACTGAAGCCGGCTATATCAATATGAATTTACTCTTTCTTCCAGGAAATTATTGCCCATGAAGATAAGGCGGTGAACCAATAAATAATTTCACGTGTAGCTTCAGAAAATTTCTAAGAACTAAGTAATATAAATAATTAATTTGTACATATGGACAAACAGATCCCTTGTCAAAACAATAGATTGCCTGTGTGTGCAAATAGCTCGTGAATCAAACTACTTTTACTTGCCAAGACTTGCTTAAAGATCCTTGTCCCACTGTTTTATTTATTATCACCTATTTTAAACCATTACATCATAAGATTTAGTCACTCCCGGTGAAATCCTTATATTGAAATACCTCCCTTAAATCACCAGAGCCCAGATCTCTAAACCCTAAAGATTTCTACCCATGACCATTCTCTCTGAGACACGACTAAGACTCTGTTAAGTTGGCATTCTCCATTACTGCAGTAGGTTTAGTAAGCTTAGCTTTATTCCGGTGGCTTTTTGGAAAGTCAGCTGTCAAGACATCAACAAACATATATCAACTTACTTCCTGGCGCCTTGCTAGACACTGGGGATTCAGTGATGGCTAAAAATGACATAGTTCATGTAATCCTATGAGGGAGAAAATTTTAATCAAATAACTGTAAATATATAAGGTCCGATTGTGATTCGTGTTCCAAGGAAAAGTTACAAGGTGTTACGAGAGCAAATAACCAGATAATGCGACCCTTTTAGAGTAAGGAGACTATGTTGATTAGGTGATGTTTGATTTGCGATTTCAGGGATGAGTACGGTTTAACTAAGTGGCTTGCAGGAGATGACATAGAGGAAAAGGGAGAGGAGGAGGAAGAACAGAAGGGGAGAGGAGGTATAAACATGGAAGAAAGGAAGGAGCAAGGAAATTAGAGAAGGAGGAGGAGGAGAGAGGCGAAAGGGAGGAGGAGAAGGGAAAGAGGAGAAAAATGAAAAGGAGGAGGATAAAGTCAGAGGGAGAGCAGATGGGGAAGTCTGAGAGTTTTTGAGGAATATGGAAAATCTACATGACACCAACTTAAAAAATATTTCCTTACCCTGGAACAGAGAGCAAAGGAGAAAGCAATTTGAGATAAGACCAGAGAAAACTGTAGCAACATGACATATAGGCCAGAAAAGTTGTACAATTTAACCTTCATCCGTAAGTGTATGGGAGTGTCTGTTTTATCATATAATTGCTAACATTAAGCATTATCGTATGTTCATCTTCGCTAATTTGGTAGATTTAAAAAATGGCATCCCATTATCTCAATTTTTAGTCCTTTGTTTACTGGTGAACTTACAAAGAAAAGATAATTTAACATTTTTATTTCTTCCATTATAATTTATCTCTTCCTATCCTTGGCTTCAATCTATCCATTAGCCCCCTGTTCTTCTTATCTATTTTAACAAGATTTTATATATTAAGCTAGATTAACCCTTAAGCATCTTTGTTGCAAATATTCCTTCTAGTCTGTGGTTTGTTTTTAATCTTTGTATTGTTTTGTACATATACAGGTCTTTTTTAACATAAATTCATGAATATTCATTTTTCTTTGCTTTTCTTCTTAGAATCTTTGCTAATTCCAAGACTTAAATAATGACCTAAATGTTTCGAAAACTTTTTTTTTTTTTTTTGAGACAGAATTTTGCTCTTGTCACCCAGGCTAGAGTGTAGTGGCACAATCTCAGCTCACTGCAACCTCCACCTCCGGGATTCAAGCAATTCTCATGCCTTAGCCTCTCAAGTAGCTGGGATTACAGACATGAGCCACCACACCCAGCTAATTTTTGTATTTTTAGTAGAGATGGGGTTTCACCATGAGCCACCACACCCAGCTAATTTTTGTATTTTTAGTAGAGATGGGGTTTCACCATGTTGGTCAGGCTGGTCTTGAACTCCTGACCTCCTGTGATCCACCCACCTCAGCCTCCCAAAGTGCTGGGATTACAGGTATAAGCCTCCATGCCCATCCTTAAAAACTTTTATAATTTGGATTTCTACACTTAAATCTTGAAATATTTGGTGTTTATCTTGGAATGTGGCATCTGTTCCTTTTTTTTATTATTATTATATTTTAAGTTCTAGGGTACATGTGCATAATGTGTAGGTTTGTTACATATGTATACTTGTGCCATGTTGGTGTGCTGCACCCATCAACTCGTCAGCACCCATCAACTCATCATTTACATCAGGTATAACTCCCAATGCAATCCCTTCCCCCTCGCCCCTCCCCATGATAGGCCCCGGTGTGTGATGTTCCCCTTCCCGAGTCCAAGTGATCTCATTGTTCAGTTCCCACCTATGAGTGAGAACATGCGGTGTTTGGTTTTCTCTTCTTGTGATAGTTTGCTAAGAATGATGGTTTCTAGCTGCATCCATGTCCCTACAAAGGACACAAACTCATCCTTTTTTATGGCTGCATAGTATTCCATGGTGTATATGTGCCACATTTTCTTAATCCAGTCTGTCACTGATGGAGATTTGGGTTGATTCCAAGTCTTTGCTATTGTGAATAGTGCCGCAATAAACATACGTGTGCATGTGTCTTTATAGCAGCATGATTTATGATCCTTTGGGTATATACCCAGTAATGGGATGGCTGGGTCATATGGTACATCTAGTTCTAGATCCTTGAGGAATCGCCATACTGTTTTCCATAATGGTTGAACTAGTTTACAATCCCACCAACAGTGTAAAAGTGTTCCTATTTCTCCACATCCTCTCCAGCACCTATTGTTTCCTGACTTTTTAATGATTGCCATTCTAACTGGTGTGAGGTGGTATCTCATTGTGGTTTTGATTTGCATTTCTCTGATGGCGAGTGATGATGAGCATTTTTTCATGTGTCTGTTGGCTGTATGAATGTCTTCTTTTGAGAAATGTCTGTTCATATCCTTTGCCCACTTTTTGATGGGGTTGTTTGTTTTTTTCTTGTAAATTTGTTTGAGTTCTTTGTAGGTTCTGGATATTAGCCCTTTGTCAGATGAGTAGATTGCAAAAATTTTCTCCCATTCTGTAGGTTGTCTGTTCACTCTGATGGTAGTTTCCTTTGCTGTGCAGAAGCTCTTTAGTTTAATTAGATCCCATTTGTCAATTTTGGCTTTTGCTGCCGTTGCTTTTGGTGTTTTAGACATGAAGTCCTTGCCCATGCCTATGTCCTGAATGGTACTACCTAGGTTTTCTTCTGGGGTTTTTATGGTATTAGGTCTAATATTTAAGTCTCTAATCCATCGTGAATTAATTTTCGTATAAGGAGTAAGGAAAGGATCCAGTTTCAGCTTTCTACTTATGGCTAGCCAATTTTCCCAGCACCATTTATTAAATAGGGAATCCTTTCCCCATTTCTTGTTTCTCTCAGGTTTGTCAAAGATCAGATGTCTGTAGATGTGTGGTATTATTTCTGAGGACTCTGTTCTGTTCCGTTGGTCTATATCTCTGTTTTGGTACCAGTACCATGCTGTTTTGGTTACTGTAGCCAGATGGATTCACAGCTGAATTCTACCAGAGGTACAAGGAGGAGCTGGTACCATTCCTTCTGAAACTATTCCAATCAATAGAAAAAGAGGGAATCCTCCCTAACTCATTTTATGAGGCCAACATCATCCTGATACCAAAGCCTGGCAGAGACACATCAAAAAAAGAAAATTTTAGACCAATATCCCTGATGAACATTGATGCAAAAATCCTCAATAAAATACTAGCAAACCGGATTCAGCAGCACATCAAAAAGCTTATCCACCACGATCAAGTGGGCTTCATCCCTGGGATGCAAGGCTGGTTCAACATTCGCAAATCAATAAACGTAATCCAGCATATAAACAGAACCAAAGACAAGAACCACATGATTATCTCAATAGATGCAGAAAAGGCCTTTGACAAAATTCAACAGCCCTTCATGCTAAAAACGCTCAATAAATTCGGTATTGATGGAACATACCTCAAAATAATAAGAGCTATTTATGACAAACCCACAGCCAATATCATACTGAATGGGCAAAAACTGGAAAAATTCCCTTTGAAATCTGGCACAAGACAGGGATGCCCTCTCTCACCACTCCTATTCAACATAGTCTTGGAAGTTCTGGCTAGGGCAATCAGGCAAGAGAAAGAAATCAAGGGTATTCAGTTAGGAAAAGAAGAAGTCAAATTGTCCCTGTTTGCAGATGACATGATTGTATATTTAGAAAACCCCATTGTCTCAGCCCAAAATCTCCTTAAGCTGATAAGCAACTTCAGCAAAGTCTCAGGATACAAAATTAATGTGCAAAAATTACAAGCATTCTTATACACCAGTAACAGACAAACAGAGAGCCAAATCATGAATGAACTTCCATTCACAATTGCTTCAAAGAGAATAAAATACCTAGGAATCCAACTTACAAGGGATGTAAAGGACCTCTTCAAGGAGAACTACAAACCACTGCTCAGTGAAATCAAAGAGGACACAAACAAATGGAAGAACATTCCATGCTCATGGATAGGAAGAATCAATATCGTGAAAATGGCCATACTGCCCAAGGTCATTTATAGATTCAATGCCATCCCCATCAAGCTACCAATGAGTTTCTTCACAGAATTCGAAAAAACTGCTTTAAAGTTCATATGGAACCAAAAAAGAGCCCGCATTGCCAAGACAATCCTAAGTCAAAAGAACAAAGCTGGAGGCATCACGCTACCTGACTTCAAACTATACTACAAGGAATGTGGCATCTGTTCCTTAACATACTGTCTAATGGTGTTAGATAGTATCTAACATACTATCTAAATATACTTTTTCTGCCTTAAGAATTATCCAGTTGCCCCAGAGCCATTTGTTGATTAATCTTTCCCATCCTCTCTCCGCAGGTTTTTCATGCCTCCTTTATCATATTTTGTTTTCTCTAATCCTGTAGTTTGTTACAAAGCCATCACCTATTCTACTTCATTTGTCTGCTTGTTTATCCCTGGGGCCACACTGATTTAATCATTGGAGCTTTACACTAAGTTTTAATATCTGGATGCAGCCTGTCCCAGCTCTTACCTGGCTCCTCTTAAGGAAGCACCTAAGAATAATGGTATCAAGTTCTAAAGAAACAAGTCCTTCTGAAGTAGAAATGTGGAGTGTAACAGATTCACCTTCTAATACTGAAATGCCTTTCTGGACAATTCATAAAGCATATATGTAATATCTGGCCTGCTAATTCAATCTTTTAGAGCAGTAATTGGAAATACTAACATCCAAAGACCTGCACTGGAGGTCAAGTTTCATGGTTTTTAGAATCTATGTGAGGGTGTCCTGTAATTTGTACTTTTTCATATATAACATGGCAGTCCCTGTGCCTCTCATTGAGCTATGGTGAGGATAAGATAATGTTTTACAAACCTTTGTGAGTTAGGACATATCAACTGGATGCAAGAGGCCAGAATTTGTTCAGAGTCTACAGCCAGACCAGGTCTTCCTACTGGTGGCCACGACTGGGCCGAGGTCACACCAGCTCCTCCAAGGTTACCTTCCTTGCTCTCCACACTGAATCTGACCTCTTCAGCCTACAACCTCATAGTTTTCAGGTTCAAGTTTTGCAGTTACTATTATAAAAGCAAAGATTTGAATGCTGCTCCTCTTAAGGAAGCACCTAAGAATAATGGTATCAAGTTCTAAAGAAACAAGTCCTTCTGAAGTAGAAATGTGGAGTGTAACAGATTCACCTTCTAATACTGAAACGCCTTTCTGGACAATTCATAAAGCATATATATAATATCTGGCCTGCTAATTCAATCTTCTAGAGCAGTAATTGGAAATACTAACATCCAAAGACCTGCACTGGAGGTCAAGTTTCATGGTTTTTAGAATCTATGTGAGGGTGTCCTGTAATTTGTACTTTTTCATATATAACATGGCAGTCCCTTGAGCTATGGTGAGGATAAGATAATGTTTTACAAACCTTTGTGAGTTAGGACATATCAACTGGATGCAAGAGGCCAGAATTTGTTCAGAGTCTACAGCCAGACCAGGCTTCCTACTGGTGGCCACGACTGGGCCGAGGTCACACCAGCTCCTCCAAGGTTACCTTCCTTGCTCTCCACACTGAATCTGACCTCTTCAGCCTACAACCTCATAGTTTTCAGCTTCAAGTTTTGCAGTTACTATTATAAAAGCAAAGATTTGAATGCTGAAACGGTTCCACAACTTAATCCTGTTACAAAAGGAAGAGCCTTACAAGCAAAACAAAATGAAACACAATAATAGCCCTCCTCAACTGGGAAGAGCTTGGATTTGGTGATTTTTTTGTTGTTGTTGAGACGGAGTTTCACTCTGTCACCCAGGCTGGAGCGCAGTGGCATGATCTTGGCTCACTGCAAACTCCGTCTCCCAGGAGTTCAAGTGATTCTCCCACCTCAGCCTCCCGAGTAGCTAGGATTACAGGTGTCCGCCACCATGCCTGGCTAATTTTTGTATTTTTAGTAGAGAGTGGGGTTTCATCATGTTGGCCAGGCTAGTCTTGAACTCCTGACCTCAAGTGATCCACCTGCCTCGGCCGCCCAAAGTGCTGGGATTGCAGGTTTCGGCCACTGCGCCCAGCCAGATTTGGTGATATTGAATTATCTTCAAGAGCAGAAGGAAGAAAAAAGAGGTTGGTTCCCTCCATGTTCATCCTATGTGAAGAAAGGAAGGGAGGAAGGAAAAGGTCTGCTGCAGGATCAAGCAAAAGGCTAAGAGAAAAAGGAAAAGAGTAACAGAGGGGTGGACCCTTTGAAATTCAGCTGCCCCCCTCACTTGGTGCAGGGTGGATTTCAGTGAGGGAAAATCCCGGTGTCTTCCATGAGAGCTCTTGCTCCAGCCGGAGAGCTGTTTGCTCAGGTCTAGCCTGATAGGAAAGGCAGATCCCAGAGAGGCCTCATGAAGCCACAGCCATCCTCCCCGCCTCTGAGGCTGGCCTCAAGTTGTCACACACCCCAGCAAACCTGAACAAGTTAATTTGTAATCTTAGGGGGAAAATGATGGTTGCACTGTGTCTGTCACTGAGCACTCTCCTTGCCAGTTTAAACAGCTGATTAGTTAGCGCCACTGGAATCGATCGGCATCAGTTCCACCTGCATGCACCCACCAGGAACCACTTTATTGTAAATCAATCATTCTGAAAACATCTCACAAAGGGGCCAGGCTTTGCTAACAAGCCGTCAATTCCTGCTGCCTGTTGGCAGAGCCCAGCAAATGAGGAGTGCAACCAACATTTATTCAAAAATTATCTCTTCTGGTTCTTTGGAGTCTGGGCAGGTGGTGGAGATGTGGGGATGAATCAGAGCTTCCTAACGCCTGCACATGCACGTACTCTCCTGAATCTGTCTCCCCAGACAGACAGCCAAGGTTTGACCCAGCCCTCACGTTAAAAAAAGGTGGGATGAGGGACGGGGCAAAATATTTGAACAGAAACTTTACAAAAGAAAACATATGGATGGCCATCAACACATGAAAAAGTGCTCAACATCATTAGTAATCTTGGAAATGCAAATTAACACCTCCATGAGGTTCCTACACTACCACCAGAATTATTAAAAAGATTGAACATCCGAGGGCCATGAGGATGTGCAGCAAACTGAACTTTCAAACATTGTGTAAAATGATATGACCACTTTGACAAAAAGGTCTCAAAATTTCTTATAAACTAAACATGAACCTACCCTATCATTAGTAATTCTACTCTTAAGTATGTATTTACCCAAGGGAAATTACTTGTATGTGAATATTCATAATAGCTCTATTCACAATATCCAAAATGTGGAAGCAGCCCAGGCATTCATCAACAGGTAATGGATAGAAAAGTTGTGGTATATCCACACAAGAAGATACTATCCAGCAATAAAAAGGGATCAAAGACCGATACACACAATGGCATGGATAAATCTCAAAATCATTGCACTGAGGGAAGAAACTTCACAGACAAGAGTACCAACTCTATGATTCCACTTGCATGACACTCTAGAGCAAACAAAACTAATCTATGGGACAGGAGGTGGGGATGGAATAGTAGTTGACCCTAGAGAGGTGGGATTGAGGACAGATTGGGAATTTACTAGACTGATGTTGTGTTCTATGTCTTGAGAGGGGTTTGGATTACAAAGACGTATGCATGTGTTCAAACTCAGTGAAGATTCCACTTAACATTTCTACCTAATACTGTAAGCAATTTTTGTCTCCAAACTGAAAGGTTAGAAAGAAGTACTTTTAAATTCAAATAAATATTGAATTTAATTAATAGTCTGTGTTTGGGGAAAAGTATCAAAGTCTGCAATTAATTTTAATTTATTTATTTATTTATTTATTTTTATTCTGAGACAGGGTCTTGCTCTGTTAACCAGACTGTGGTGAGATCTCAGCTCACTGCAACTTCTGCCTCCCAGGCCCATGCGATCCTCCTGCCTCTGCTTCCCAAGTAGCGAGGACTAGAGGCATGCCTCACCACATCTGGCTAATTTTGGACTTCTTGTAGAAACAGGGTCTCACTATGTTGCTCAGGCTGGTCTTGAACTCCTGGACACAAGCGATCCTCCCACCTCTGCCTCCCAAAGTGCTGGAATTATAGATATGAGCCACCCCACCCAGCTGGAATTTATTTTAAAATGCATTTTAAAATGAGATGAGACAGTGGGATGGACAGATGGATAGATATGACATAAAGCAAGTATAATAAAACTTAAGTAGGGTGGGGTTGAATATGGATGTTCTCTGTAAAATCCTTTCAACTTTTTTGTATATTGGCAATTTTTCGTATTACAATGTGAGGGAGGAATTTTTCATAATGCAATGAGATGAATGGTCTTTCCTTACCTACTCAGCATCAGTAGGACACAGGGGCTTTGTTCCCTAAAGGTCCTATGGGTGTCTAAATCAATCTTTTCCCTTATTCATTGACTAGATGAAATGACTACATTTTGGCTTTGCAGAATATAAACTTGCCAGATAACACTAGGACTACACTCCTCAGTGAAAAGATGTGCAGAGAACATTTTAATTGGTTTCCAAGAGCCTTCGACAAGACATGCTCGACTCTCTTTAGTTAAAGAAATGGGACAAAGGCATTTTGTCTTGAGATGTTTTTTCCCTCCATTTGTGGCTTCTCTCTGAATCTCAGTATGTGAACAGGAGAGGCTGAGAAAACTCTGCTGTTTTCTCTTTGATTAGAAGGAATGATGGCACCAACCTGATTTTGCCTAGTATAGTCCAGACAGTCCCATGCAGGAGCCACTTAGGTCGTTTCCTGACAGATGATTGCATTGTCAGCATGGCCTGTTGGAGGGTAATTGTGTGATTATGATGTCCTTGTAAACCTTGCATCAGAAAGCAAAACTCTGGGAGTTGTTTGAGCAGTGGGGAGGAATAAAATTGGACTGCAAGGGGGAGCAGCTGAATGCCTATGGCCCATCGACTACAGTGGGGGTTTGTGGAGGCACAGATGGGAGAACCAGCTTAAAGCCACTTGGGAAACAGTTACGGTAATGAGACATCACAAGGTAATAATGGTTACGACATAACGTGGTTAGAAGAAACCTTGGATTTATTGGGACTTGGCAACTGAGGAGGAACATGACTTAAAGAGGCATTAGATGTGCTGAAATTACTAGTACTGGTGCAGGAGTTAAGCACTCGGATTGCTAAATCTAGTTTGCCTGAGTCCAAATCCCGGCCAGCCACTTACTACCTGTGACAATGGGCGAATTACTCCAACTCTCTAGGCCTCTGTTTTACCTTATCTGTAAAATGATTTAAATGATTGTAACCCTCATATGGATGCTGTGAGCATGGGCTGAATGAAGTAAAAAGCTGAAAATAATGCTGGGCATATGAGCAACATTATGGAAATGTTCATTATGACTTTAGGCAAACTGCCCTTCCTCTGGGCCTTGGATGGTCTTGAGTTACAGTAATACAGTGTTAGGCTCCAAATATTACTCTCTGTTGCTTGGCTACTCTCTGCCCTTTATTCAGTTTGAATTTTCTTGTTCTAGGCATAGATATAACTCATCACAGTAAGCAGGATAAATGCAAGGTATGACCAAGTCTGTTTTAAGCTGAGCAGATATTTCCAGGCTTCTTTCAGAGAATTAAAGCACAGGGTCCCTACACTTCTGGGTGGTTATGTAACATCTCGAGGCCTTGATTTCTTCTTAAAATGCCAGTTTTGCAGGTTACTATGAGGATGAGAATAATATTGTAAAGCACTGGTCACCACAAACGGTGCATAATAGTTGCTCAATAAATGACATATGTCATCATATGTGTGTATACAAATACACATAAATATACAACACACATATACACACACATGTAGTTGTAGTAATAATGATCATATATATGATTATAGTAATAACAATTATTACTACAACCAAAACTGCAACCAGATGAATGAGGGTTCCAATTAAATATTTATTTAGATACTTGGGTACTATTATTTTTTTAGGCATAGGCTACTCGGAAAGCAAGAATTCAGCAAATGATCCATTCAACTGTGTTTTCTACCTGATTCTATAGTCATGCACTGCGTAATGACATTTCAGTCAATGTCAGACCATATATGCAATGATGATTCCATAAGATTATAGTGGAGCTGAAAAGTTCCTGTGGCCTAATGATGGAACAGTGATAACATAAAACAACGCATTACTCGTGTAATTGTGGTGACTCTGATATAAACAAACCTACTGCACTGCAAGTAGTATAAATGTATAGCACATACAATTATGTATAGGACATAAAAAAATTTTTTTTGAGAGAAGGTCTCACTCTGTCACCCAGGCTGGAGTGCAGTGGTGCAATCTTGGCTCACTGCAACCCCTGCCTCCGGGGTCCAGTGATCCTCCCACCTCAGCCCCTACAAGTAGCTGGGACCACAGGCTTGCACCACCATTCCTGGCTAATTTTTTTGTATTTTTAGTAGACACTGAGCTCAAGAGATCTACCCATTTTGGCCTCCCAAAGTGCTGGGATTATAGGCTTGAGCCACTGCACCTGTCTCATAATACTTGATGATGATAATAAACCAGCATGTTACTGGTTTATGTATTTACTATACTATACTTTTTATTGTTATATTAGAGTATACTCCTTTTATTACTTTTTTAAAAAATTTAACTTCCTAACAGCCTTAGACAGGCTCTTCAGGAGGTATCCCAAGAAGGCATTGGTATCATAGGAGATGACAGCTCCATGTGTGTTATTGACCCCAAAGACCTTTCAGTGTGACAAGACATGGAGGTGGAAGACAGTGATATTGATGATCTAACTCTGTGGAGGCCTAGTCTAATGTGTGTGTTTGCATCTTAGTTTTTAAAATAAATATGTAAGAAGCTTTAAAAAACTTAATAGAAAAAGCTGATCAAATAAGGGTATGAAGAAAGAAAATACCTTTGCACAGCTGTGAGATGTGTTTCTGTTTTGAGGTGTTACCACACAAGGGTCACAAAGTTTTAAAAAAATTAAAAGTTTATGAAGTTAAAAAGTAACAGTAAGTTAACATTACTTTATTATACAAAAAGGAAAATATTTTTGTAAATTTAATATAACCTCAGTATACTTGTTTATAAAGGCTACAGTAGTGTAGAGTAATGTCCGAGGCCTTCACATTCACTCATAGCCTCACCCAGAGCAATTTCCAGTCCTGCAAGTTCCATTCATGGTAAGCTCCCTGTACAGGTGTACCATTTTCTATCTTTTATGCTGTATTTTTACTCTTCCTTTTCTGCCTTTAGATACACAAATAACATTGTGTTATCACTGCCTACAGCATTCAGTACAGTGATGTACTGTAGAGGTCTGCAGTGTAGGAGCAATAGACCATACCATATAGCCTGGGTGTGTAGTAGGCGATACTCTCCTGGTTTGTGTAAGTGCACTCTAAGATGTTTGCACCACCATGAGATGGCCTAACATCACATTTCTTAGAACATATGCCAGTCTAAAACTACATATATATGTATATATTCATAAGAAAACTTAGGAGCTATATATAATACTTACAGAGGAAGAAATAATTCTCCATGAATCACTTATTAGTAGTGATAGAATGGTAGTGGTAGTAGTGATATTGATGGCAACACAAACTACACCAAGTGTTTCCCAGTTTATCGATTTATGTTCATTCAAATACTCCTCCTTTCCAACACTTTAAAACCACCAAGTGAAATAATATTTAATCTTAGGTCTAAGATGAGCGAATTGAGAATTTGAAAAAATACCTAACCTGACTTTTTCTTTCATTAAATATGTTTTCTAACTTGTCATGTACTCAGTGTAGTGCTATATGTTTTGGGCACAAAGAAGACTAACACATGATAACTGGGTACAGGGCATTCAAACCGAGATAAAGCAGTATTTTTCAAGGGGCCACCTGCTATGCCATAACAATAGAACTTTGCGGGTCACAAATGTGTGAATTTCTACCTCCCACCTATTACCCTGATGGAGATCCACAATGCACATAGGTTCAATGCACTAAGAAGCCCCAGAGAGACCTTGTTGACTCTGCATTTCAACAACGATTTGACCACAGACTCTCTTTGTTGGAAAGACATTTATTTATATCATTTGGGAAATCTTCAGTAGAAGGAAATGGACATATAAACACATGCACTGACCTGTGATAAAGGCTGAGACAGCTTGGTGGGCTGAACAGCCCGGGAGCAGAGAGGATAGAAGGGTCTGATCTGCCTCTGCATTAACCAAGGGGTCAAGAAAGGCTCCCACCTTTGAGCCACGGTCATGGAGCAAAAGGGAGGACGTCCTGGGATCATCGCAGAGTGTTTTGAACTAAACCGCAGTGCTCCTAGCAAGAAGAGACAGACTTTCCATGTTTACCCTTTCCACTGAACAGAGATGCTCCAAGAAGGGTGATGTCCTCAGATTCTTGTTCTCTTTGGGAAGCTCAGCATTGGTTTTTCTTTTTTTTAATTATTATTATTATCTTTTTATTATACTTTAAGTTCTAGGGTACATGTGCATAACGTGCAGGTTTGTTACGTATGTATACATGTGCCATGTTGGTGTGCTGCACCCATCAACTCGTCAGCACCCATCAACTCGTCATTTACACTAGGTATATCTCCTAATGCCATCACTTCCCCTTCCCCCCACCCCACGACAGGCCGCTGTGTGTGATGTTCCCCTTCCTGTGTCCAAGTGTTCTCACTGTTCAGTTCCCACCTATGAGTGAGAACATGCGGTACTTGGTGTTCTGTTCTTGCGATAGTTTGCTGAGAATGATGGTTTCCAGCTGCATCCATGTCCCTACAAAGGACACGAAATCATCCCTTTTTATGGCTGCATAGTATTCCATGGTGTATGTGTGTCACATTTTCTTAATCCAGTCTGTCACTGATGGATATTTGGATTGATTCCAAGTCTTTGCTATTGTGAATAGTGCCACAATAAACATACGTGTGCATGGTTTTTCAACATGTAAAACAAGGAGGTTGAATTTGGTCATTTCTCATAATATGCTTGTGTTCCATGAGTTGTGCTTTAGGTATAGAGTCTGCACAACTCATTTAAGGGTTGATGGCCTGCAGGTCAACATAGCAGGCATTTCTATTGTGGAGGTAAGGATGACCCTAAATCCAGAGCCCATATGCGAAGCACTTTATTAAGATGCTTATCTCACTAATGGTGAAATAAATTGATTTGGACCATTGAGGAGCCAGGCCATATCATAACGGATGCCTTGAGAAAGAAGCTTCCAGGTTGTACTTGACTCGAACATCAAGTTTGGAACTCAAAAAGCCATAGGATAATTGGGGCGAAATCTCCACTTTTGAGGAACTTTATCCTATCAACAGGTAATTCTAGGTTCTGTTCAACAGAAATATAAAAAGAGGTGCATGTATGAATGAGTACCTGAAAATAAGGTAGGAAGTGTGGTAGCCCCACACTTCTGTAAGTAGCTCTACCATGCAACAACCCTCTTATTTTGTCTTCTCAATGATTATAAGCATGTATGATACACCATGTTACTCAAACTAGGGACTCTAACCCCATGGGTCTGAATATATATGTTCTCAGGAGTTCATACATTTGCGAGGGGAATATTTTTATTAAGATAAAATATACATAATATAAAATTAACTATTTTAACAATTTTTAAGTGCACAAGTCGGTGACATTGAGAACATTCTCATTGCTGTGTAGTGCTATATGTGTATATATGCCATTACCACCATTTATTTTCAGAATTTTTCCATATTGCCCAAGTGAAACTCCATACCCATGAAACAATAACTCCCTGTGCCGCCTTCTCCCCAGTTCATGGAGACCACCATTCTAACTTTATATTTCTATGATTTTGACTACTTTAGTTAGCTCATCTGAGTGGAATCATACAGTATTTGTTTTGCAACTGGCTTATTTCACCTGGCATAATGTTCTCAAGGTCTATTCCTGTTGTAGAGGAAGAAAAATTTTTAAACATTGTGGTTTGATTACACACCCATATATTTGTATACAGCTATCCCATGCCATCTGGATGACCGCATGGTAAGGATATCCACTTGCTTTTAGGGTCCATTTTATGCTGTGTGTTTATGATAATTTCAGGATAATGAAAATATTATAGCATACCTGAGGACTGAAGGTTTTATAATCACTTAAGTAGAAAATAATGCTGAGAGTTGAGTTATCCCCAGAATCTGGGAATGTTACTTACATGACAGAGGGACTTTACAGATAAGATTGAAGTCACAGGCCTTGAGACAGAGATATTATCCTGGATTTATTCTAGTGGGCATGATTTAATCACGCAAGCTCCTTAAAAGTGGAGAATTGGGCAACAAGAGTGAAACTTCATCTCAAAAAAGTGAAGAATCCTTCTTGGCTGAAGTCAGAAAGAGATACATGACCAAATAAGGGTGAGAGAGAGGCAATGTAAGAGGGATTCAACTCATCATTGCTGGCTTGGAAGGTGGAGGGGTGGGGACATTAGCCAAGGATTGTGGGCAGCCTCTAGAAGCTAAAAAGTCAAGGAAATTGATTTTCCCTAGAGCCTCCAGAAAACATTGCAGCCCTACTGACATCTTGATTTTACCTCTATGAAATTCATGTCAGATTTATGAATGACAGAACTGTAGGAGAATAAAGTTGGGTTGTTGTAAACTGCTAACTTTGTGGTGATTTGATACAGCAACCACATAAAACTAATACAATGTGTCAAAAACAAAAAACTGGCACCATGGCCCAAGATTCTGTATTCACATTTTTCTTTCTTTCTTTCTTTCTTTCTTTCTTTCTTTCTTTCTTTCTTTCTTTCTTTCTTTCTTTCTTTCTTTCTTTCTTTCTTTCTTTCTTTCTTTTTTTTTTCTTTTTCTTTCTTTCTTTCTTTCTTTCTTTTTCTTTCTTTCTTTCTTTCTTTCTCTCTTTCTCTCTTTCTCTCTTTCTTTCTTTCTTTCTTTCTTTTTCTTCCTTCCTTCCTTCCTTCCTTCCTTCCTTCCTTCCTTCCTTCCTTCCTTTCTTTTCTTTCTTTCTTTCTCTTTCTTTCTTTCTTTCTTTCTTTTTCTTTCTTCCTTCCTTCCCTCCTTTCTTTCTTTTTTTTTTTTTTTTTTTTTTTTTGAGACAGAGTCTCACTCTGTCCCCTAGGCTGGATGGAGATGGAGTGCAGTGGCGTGATCTCGGCTCACTACAAACTCTGCCTCCTGGGTTCATGCCATTCTCCTGCCTCAACCTCCCGAGTAGCTGGTACTACAGGCACCCACCACCATGCCTGGCTAATTTTTTGTACTTTTAGTAGAGACGGGGTTTCACCATGTTAGCCAGGATGGTCTCTCTTGACCTTTTGATCCGCCCATCTCGGCCTCCCAAAGTGCTGGGATTATAGGTGTGAGCCACTGCACCCAGCCTTGTATTCACATTTCAAAAAGATGTATTACTGAAACCCTATATATATGGACCACTTGAAGAAGTACATTTTGGAGTTAATGTAGTAAACATACAATGAATTCTTCTGATCTGAATTCCACCAATAATGGATTTAGAGTAAACATTTCTTCATGAAGTATTTTGAAGTGCCTACTATGTGCCAGATACTGTGCTATGTATTGGGTACTCACAGGTAAATGAATCCACCTCGATGCCTGGGCTTAAGTTGCTGACATTCTCACAAAGGGAATGAAAAGTAAATAAGCAATAAATAAGTAAATAAGCAAATAAATAAGCCTATTGAAGCAGGATATTTTCCTGACCCCTTCGAGGGCAGGAACTGGAGTGTATGGGGGCTGGCAGGGGCAAGCACTCACTGCTCCACCCCTTGTGGGATAAGTGAATGCAGGAGCTGGGGTGAGTGCTTTTGGGCACCAGCAAGTACTAGTCCCTCAACAGCATCTAGGGGAGGATGCCTGCAACTGAAGCCCAGAGGAAGTGTTACAGTGCCCTTTTAGCTTTGCTGTATGCAGATGGCTTAAGTGTTAATAGCTCAGTGGAGGGTCAGTGTGTAACAGCCTTTTGCACTGACACTTGTGGCACCCAAGTTCTTGTCCAGTCTCCCAGAGGAATGAAGTAACATGAACAAATTGAAGGTGGTAAATGCAGGTGATTTTATTGCTGATGAAAGTGGCTCTTGGTGGGAAGGGGAGATGAAAAGAGGACAGAGCGGGAAGGTAATCTTCCCCTGGAGTTTGTCCATCCCTGGCCACTTCTCTCTGACATCCAACTGTAGTTTCCAATGTCCAGCCGCTTCTCCTCTCTCTGCTGGCTGAGCCTGGGGTTTTTATGGGCACAGGATGGGGGGTGGCACAGGGTGGGGTCATGGGTGGTTTTGGAAAAGGCAACATTTGAGTGGGAAAACAAGAATGTAAGTTCTCACTTTTGACGGTGGTATTAGGCCAGTGCCCTGGCCAAGGACCCTCCCTCATCTGCCCAGAATTTCCCTGCCTCCTGTCCCTATCACTATGACTATAAATTGTGACACATGCTATAAAGGAAATGGATGTCATGTGATAAAGAATAATGAACTGGGATCAGGAATAATGTCAGTAGAAAGGCTTGTGAAGGCCTCTCTGAGGAGATAGCTTTTACACAGACATCTGAAGGAGGAGAAAAACCCAGCCATATGGAATGAACATTCCACAGAGACAAGGATCATGGATCATGGGCAAAGGTTACAAGGTCTGCAAAGTCTTAACTACATGAGAAGGAAATTAATGCAAGCTAGCATGGCTGGGGTGGTGTATGAGGGGAGATTGCTTCAGACAATTTGGAGAGATGGGACGTTGCCAACAATGCTGGGCCCTGGAGCTGATCAGAGTTGAGTTTGGTCAGCAGAGTGACAGGATAATATTTATATTGTTAAAGTTTCTGTAAACTTCTGTAAGGAGAAAAACTGGGAGCATAAGAGTAGAGGGGGAGAGTAGTCAGGAGGCTTGGCAGAAACCCAGAAAAATGGTTGCCACTTTCGTTGGCAAGGTAGATAAGAGAAAGACAGAGTCAAAAAATACTTGTCAAGATTTGGTCAGTTCAAGGATGAGAATAAAGAGGTTGAAATCATGAATGGCCTCTGATTTTCTGACTTGAGCAACTTTTTGATTTAGAGAACAATTTCATGCAGGGTTTGCTAATAATGTAATGATGATATTTAATTAAAATTGGCATTCCAGGACTGCTCACTAATTGATTGTTGATAAAGAATGAGGTCTGATTATTCTGAATTAGCAAACAAAGCCTTAAAGGTATTCATAGCATTCGGAAAATCTTACTATGCATGCACACAGACTTCCTCTGCATGATTACTAGAGTCACAATACAGAAGTAAAATCACTGTAGAACTAGATCTGAGTCTAAATCTTTATGTAATGACAACTTCTATGATTTTGTTTAAACAAAAACATGATTTGTCACATTGAATTAATATTGTAAATTTGAATTTCATTTGCTTCCTAGTTTTATTTTGTCTTAATTTTCAAATTATTTTACCTTATAGCTGAGTAGTTTTCAAATTGTTTTTACACCCAAAAGCTATATGCATAAAGATTTCATTCCTACTTTTACCTTATACATTTGTAGAAAATTTTATTTAACATGTACATAACACCTATAACATACCAGGAACATTTTTTAAGTGCCTTGTAAATATTAACACATTTAATTTTCATAACAATATTATGAATATAAGTGTTGTTATTATCCCCATTTTACAGATGAGGAGACTGAGGCAAAGAGAGGTTTAATGATTTGACCAATGTCTTAGAGCTAGTAAATGGCAGATATGACATTCAAACCCAGGCAGTGTGGCTCCTGAGTCTATGCTCTTAAGTAATGTCAATAATTTAAGCCAACATGGAGAAGATCTGTGTTTTTTTTTTTTTTTTTTTAGGATATTACTCAAGTTCCAGAAACTCTGTCATAGCCCATTTGATCATTTAGCAGAGCCTAGAGAATATTCAGTCTAAAATTCATCTTTTTATCCAGGAGAAAACATATACCTTAAGGTGAGGAAATGAGTAGTTTTAGGAATTATCCATTTGTTGATTTGTAATGTTATCCCAGTTATTTCAACTGTTTGATCTTCCTATCTAGATTGTGAAGAGACAGGGTTCATGTCTCTTCTATCCTCCAGGTACCCTCAGACAGCACTGCACACAGAGTACAGACCTACAAAATTCACCATGGCTCAAATAGGCTCAAGTGAGATTTAGACCAGTTAAGGGTCTAATTGACTGAGGATGTGTGGGAAACATTTCTCTCCTCCCAAGTATCACAATAGGTTCTTACTGTGAGATAGCACTGGCCTACACAGGCCGTTGGGTTGACCTTAAATATCTACCGTTATAAAATGCCCTGCCACTTCCTCATGTTTTCCCTTCCATTTTCTTAGTCTTCCCCTGGAAAATTCCTATATGACTGCAAGACCCAGGGCAAAAACTGTCTCCTTTTTGATATTTTCTTAGACCCTGTCAAACTTACTTGCTGATTTCACTTCTGTACCCTCACTCTACCCAGTCAGTGGCTGCCTCTATTGCTGCACTTCTTACACTGCAGTATAATGAACTTTATTTCTGTCTCAATGACTGCCTTTTGACCCATTTAGTTTGTAGCACTAACACCTAATGTTATGGGCTGAACTGTGTCCATTTAAAATTCGTATGTTAAAGTCCTAACCCCAGTACTCAGAATAGAACTGTATGTGGAGATAAGGTCTTCAAAGAAGTGATCAAGTTAAACTAAATCCATTATCAGAAGATGAAGAGATATCCAAGACACATGTTTACAGAGAAAAGGTGGCCATCGTCATGGTACAGTGCGAAGGTGGCCATCAACAAGCCAAGGAGAGGAGCCTCAGAAGAAATCAAACCCAAAGATACCTTGATGGTGGACTTTCAGCCTCCAGAACTGGGAGAAAATATATGTCTGTCGTTTAAGCCACCCAGTCTGTAATATTTCGTTATGGTAGCCCTAGCAAACTAAAACTTCTGGTTTTCACATATAGTTGTTGTTAAAGTTATAGATAGAAACCTATTTGTAATTTTATTTATGTGTCTGTTTATATTTTAAAATAAAAGTGACTAGTCCAAGGTCGCAGAGCAAATTGGCAAAAGGCTGTGATTAGAATAACAGCTCTCTACTTATTGAGACCTCAATCCTGCTGTCTACCCTAAATTTCTGTGATGCAGCCTTTTTTACATGACAACCGTCCAAGAAGTACAATGTGTTGCCTTTGACATTGTAAACTGCACCACGTAACCAAATTCTTACACTTTAGGAAGAGATATTAATTGCCTTAATTATATTAGGATCAAGTGAAGTAAAGAATAATACAACTAAAGTAATGTGTGTGTGTGTCAGTGCACATGTGTGAACATGTACATGCATGTGTGTGTTTATGCATACGCACAATGTCATGGTTCTTTCTGGAACCACAATCTCATTTATATTTTTAGTGTATCCCCCAAATAAATACCTGTGCTTTAAGCAGCAACTGTAGATAGCAGGCGCAGAACTATACAGTAATTCTTTAGTGACAGAATTAGAGATGGAAAAATAGCAAAAACAGATACCTGGGTTCCCAGCTGGAGGCTACAGCTAGGACAACCAAATACCTGAGACTGGACTCATGAGGCAGACATGCAGAGAAGAGTGTCAAGTATTATTGAGGAGCCCTCAATGTGCTGGTAGGAATCTTCTCTAAGTACCCATACATAGGTTCTCTGCTGCCCTTTCTCAGACTTCAAATGCATTCTGAGTCCTACTCTGCAAATAGTGGAGGCTCCGTGTTTGTTGAATGGATGAATGAATCAAAGAGGTGGATTTAACTGGGAACACACTTCAATGTTGATCATAGAAAAGGGAGGTGGGTTCCCATACTAGCTCACAGTGGAGAAAGCAATTCAATTACCAGCACTAACAGACAATAAACTCAGGCTGAAACATGGCAATTTTATGAGACACTTGGCTGCAGCAACTTCGCCTTTCTTTTCTTGGTTTCTCCTTTCCCTTTCCACCCCCTATTGACTATTTGTAAGCACCACAGCGTGGCATCCGGGCTTTTTATTTTCTCTCCTATATCCTCATCACTGTGTGGGCGATGGGAGGCCTAAGTTGGCTGTTTAGTCATTTGTGTTTCTTTTTTTCTTCTCATACAGTTGAATAACTCATATGGTCTAAAGGCTGAGGAATTTGGCATATGCAAACACCACACACACAATGAATGGGAACCTTATTTGTTTCGAACTGGGAAATAGAGTTAAGAGAGGTTTACAGCACTGAAAGAAAGGGCCAGAATTTTGTCCTGACTCCCTGGTGGTGGAATAGGTCAGGGAATAAACGTAACCTTGAGATTTCTGGGTCCGTGCAAACAGGGAAAGGTATTCAGACCAGGGGATTAACGAGTCCGTTAGTTAACACGTGAAAATGCCCTCACAATTTTCCCGGTAGGAGGTTGTAGAAGGGGTAAGGAAGAGGGATTATAAGGAGGAAAAAGAACCATGAGGAAGAAAGGATAATGATTTCTGAAAGCAAAAAGAGGACAAAGTCAGACGCACGTTGGAACCTGTTTCTTGGATGACTGCGTATAGCATGGGGCTTTGATCTATATTTAGTCCCCAAAGCTCAGAGCTGCACAACAACCTTTGTGGATGCCAGAGAGACTCATGTTGGACATCCGAACAAGGGCAAGAGAGGACGGTGGGAGAGAAGAATTACAGAAGAGAAATGAGGGCGCACGAGGAGGGGTGCGGTGGGGGATGGGGAGCGCTCTCTTCCCCTCCTTTGTGAATACACGGACAAGTCCATCAAAGCTGTGGCAGGCTGCAGTGATGAGAAAGATACATAATATGATAAAGCTTGGTAGCAGGCATGTGTGATTGAACAGACCAATGAAGAGATAACATTTGAAAGCTTTACTGCTTGGAAAGCTGTTAGCAAGCTGGTGTCCCCTTCATCATGTTTAATTTTACTTTTACTACCCTTCATTTGCTTTGACGGGTTGATGTTGCCATGGTGCAGTTGGAATTCTCATAAAAGTGCTGTTACCCTTTCAAGATGACCATTTTTTTCTAGGGTTTATACCACATTTTATAGTTATGTCAGAAGGTTTACTTGGTTTATGAATTCTCCAAGCTCTAAGATTGCTCTCGAAAAACTCCAGGTTGCCTTCGGTTCTTGCCGTTTAATTTGTGATCTTTTAACAGCAGTTGCATTATTGGGTGATGTCCCCACATAATTAGAAATGCATTTTTGAGTTCATGAAAGTAAACAAAGGGCACACAGAGAAACCAAGCTTCCTTTTCCTAGATTATAAGCCCCTGAATACATGTGACTGTCTATATGCATTTGAATATTGTATTTTATGCAGATAACAGTAATAAATAAAATAACTATGACCAACTATGAAATCTAATGATTAATATATAAGGTGATGACTTTTATTTCCTCTCTAACAATTTAAGTCTGGTAAATTGTAAAACACTCTTTATTAAATCCCTACTGAAAATGTCCAGGATATAGGTTATGAACAGCATTTAAATAAGCCTTCAATTTCATCAGTTATTACAATCTGTTCACTGAATGAGACCTTTAATTAATCACCATATCTATGTCTAAGAATTCTTAAGAAACCAGGGGATCTCAAGATACCATGTACCGCCACATTTGGGAGGTAGCCTCCGCAACCAAAGTAGAATGTAATTGCAAGATAACGTGGTGAGATCTGTTATAGAACATAATTCCCATGCATTAAAATGTGCTTTTGCATTCAGATTTGAATGAGACATCAGAAGAGTATTATGAAGTCTATCTTTCATTGCAAAGTGTATCTTTCAGATTTATCCTAGTCAATAAATTTTTAGTTCAATCTTCTACATTGCCTTGCAAGATCTCAAATGTGGAAGCCATTTGGGGAAGTGAAGAGCTATCTAGGTATTAGTTTCCTATGGGTACTCTAAAAAATTGCCAGAAACTTAGTAGATTAATGCAAATGTATTATTTTACACGCCTGAAGTTCAGAAGTTCAAAATGGGCCTGACTGGGCAAAAATCAATTAGAGTTGCATTCCTTCAGAGGCTCTACAGGAGATGGTTCCCTCACCTTTTCCAGCTTCCATAGGTAGCCTGCAATCACCCATTTTTCCATGGTCACAATTTCCTCTGGCCTCCTGCTTCTTCTTTTCACTTTTAAGGACCCCTATGATTACATTGGGTCCATGCAGATAACCCAAGAAAATCTGTCTTTTAAGGTCGGTTGATTAGCAACCTTAATTTCCTCCGCAGACTTAATTCACCTTTGCCATATAAAATAACACATTTACTGCTCCCCAGGATTAGGATGAAGATATCTTTGGGGTCCCTTATTCTGTCTATCATACCATCCACTGGAAGTAGCAGGCATATTGGAAAATGACTTAGGGCAATATGGAGAAGGCTCTCACATTAAATTAGAGTTGGACTAAATGGCCAGAAGTTGCTTTTCCAGCTTAGAGGTTATAACACTTTAACATTGTACAAGGAACTGAATTTCTCTGATTTTAGCTTCCTCACTGGTAAAATGGGCATGGTAACATTTTACTACCAATAAGCAAGAGTTTTAAAGCTGCGGACAATTTAATTATATATATACCTAAAGTGCTTATTTAACCTTTTTGCAACTATTTTACATTTTAATTGCTTTGAATTTCGATATTAAAAATAACACTGGAGTATACATCCCTGTATATCTCTGGTTATTTTCCTATGGTAATTTCCAACTTGTAGCTGTACTAGGTCCAACAGTGTGAATGTCTTTAGGGATCTTGTACTTTTCAAAAAGGCAACATAGGCGTGAGGGTATGTCCCGGAAGAAGCACAAAATAGGGCAGATGAGTCTATCTGTTCAGTTCCTCAGTTCCTGAGACCCGTCATAGAATGTTTAAAGATACACATTTTTATACATCATGGCCACTAAAAGCAAAAGAAATACATTTTATGGTGTTCAACCAAAGAAAGTTCAAAAAGAACTCTGTTGGAGTTATATTTTTTAAATGCTCTAGAATATCAGGATTCAGTATCACATAGAAAGTTCCCCATGATATTTATTGTGTGGGAATTTTTGACACACAGCTCCCCGTTACAAGTTGACCCCACCGTTTCAGCCCCAAAGTTTCTTAAGCTGATAAGCAAGAACAGCAAAGTCTCAGGATACAAAACCAATGTGCAAAAATCGCTAGCATTCCTATACACTGACAACACTCAAGCCAAGAGCCAAATCACGAACAAACTCCCATTCACAATGGCCACAAAGATAATAAAATGCCTAGGAATACAGCTAACTAGGGAGGTAAAGCTCTCTACAAGAAGAACTACAAAGCACTGCTCAAAGAAATCAGAGATGATACAAGCAAATGGAAAAATAACCCAAGCTCATGGATAGGAAGAATCAATATCATTAAAATGACCATACTGCCCAAAGCAATTTATAGATTCAGTACTATTCCTGTTAAACTACCATTGACATTCTTCACAGAACAAGAAAAAACTATTTTAAAATTCATATGGAACCAAAAAGAGTCTGAATAGCCAACGCAATCCTAAGCAAAAAGAACAAAGCTGGAGGCATCATGCTACCCAATTTAAAACTATACTACAGGGCTACCATAACCAAAACAGCAGTGGTACTGGTACAGAAACAGACATGTAGACCAATGGAACGGAACAGAAAACCCAGAAATAAGGCTGCAGACCTACAACTATCTGATTGTCAACAAACCTGAAAAAAACAAACAATGGGGAAAGGATTCCCTATTCAATAAATGGTACTGAGATAAGTCACTAGCCATATGCAGAAGATTGAAATTAGATCCTTTCCTTACACTGTATACAAAAATAAACTCAAGATGGATTAAAGACTTTAATGTAAAACCCAAAACTATAAAAACCCTGGAAGACAATCTGGGAAATACCATTCAGGAAAGGAAATTTATGTCCAAAACAGAAAAGTAACTTGCCCAAGTTGCCACAAGGATTTATTGGTAAATTTAAAACAGTTGTGTATGTGTAGGTCACATCAACAGCAACTAAACTGTAAGAGTTACCCTTGTAAATTATGTGAGAAATAATATGGCATTCTAGGCTTAGCTACTATAAAAGATTCTATTTCCAAGTAATATCTGTGATGATCACACATGAGTAGGTCATATTGGAAGTAGGAGGAGGGCACCTGTAACTGAAGATTGTATTTTTCCTAGAATGTTAATATTGCTGTAAAAATTGGGCAGGAGGCTAATCTAATTGATTAGATCTTGGTTTCTATCACTTGGGGATGGTCACGTCTTGGAACCTTATTTGTTCTTGTGGTAGATGCCTTCTAAGACAACCCCCAATAATCCCTACCTCCTGGTGTTCACATCCTTGTGTAATCTGCTCCTGCTGAGTGCCATTGGCTGACTGAACTAGTAACTTACTTCAAATCAAGAGAATATATAAGGTGATGTGATGTCAATTCTATGATTAGGTTATAAAAGATTGCTAGCAAGACTCTCTGTCTTGTTGACCTTGATGAAAGAAACTGCTGTGTTAAAGAAACTGCATGGCAAGGAAATGAGGGTGGCCTCCAGCCAGCAGCCAGCAAGAATCTGAAGCTTAGTGCTACTGGACCCCCGGCACTAATGTTTGACAACAGCTGCATGAGCTGGGAAGCAAATCCTACTTCAGTTGAACCTTGATGGCAGCCTTGTGAGAGACCCTCAAGTCAATGGTCCAGCTAAGCCATGACCAGATTCTTGACCCAAAATGAGATAATAGTTATATATAATTTTCTTTAAGTCACTACGTTTTATAGTATTTTTTAATGCAATGATATATTGCTATTACAATCCTTGATGGAGTATGATTTTTTGCTTTCTTGGAAGACTAAGGCTTTCTTATCATGGTTACATAAAAAGGTAACATGGGCTATGGGTTTTGAACACTTTCAGGCCAATGGGCTCTGTGCAAAGCAGCAGGAAGTGCATTAAATCCCTCAGGGCCAACCACCTCTAGAGCAGCTGAGGGTTGTGAAATGGAAAATCAGGATATACAACCTTTCCATTGCCTACGTGCAGGGTTTACTACAGCTTAGCAGAAACTCCTGCAAAAAAGTAAAGTAAGAATCAAGTGGCACTAGCAGGAAAGAGAGTTTTTTGAGATATAGCTGGTCTCACTGGTGTCCCTTAATTGCACATTTTTATTTAGTTTTAGCCAGCTGGCAGTTATACACCATTTTAATTATGTTAGAACTGGAAAAAGAAGAGTATTTAGTTTGGGTTTCTTGTTCCAAGTTCCTTTCTTAATTGCCTTTTCATTCAGGCTGAAGACTTATGGTGGCAGCCACAGTGCTGTTGAAAAACAATTCATTGTATCAGTGACTGGGCCTCATAACAGAGCACCTTAATAAGACCAAGTTCTGTACTTCGTGACTCCCCAAGATGGATGATGTTCATAGTCCATTATTTGAACGAGGGTATCTGAGTTATGGCAAATCTATCTGAAACAGCATTGTAGAATTGTATTTTATCTTTAAGAAATGTATTTTTATAAAAGTAAGATATTTACTTCTGTTGTAGGAAGGAACTTAAGCAGAAAAATTTCTCTCTAATGTTTGTTGAATCATAGGAGAATGATGAGGGGGAAAGGGGTGATCCATCCACCAACTAACTTGAAAACCGTGGTTGTATTTTTATTTCAGGAAGAAAGGCTGAGCTAAAAGTGCCCTATGGTATTACATGAAATACTTTTCTTCTTTTTCCAAGTCATGCATATCACCCAGGAATTCACAAGGGTAGCATCTCTGTTCTCTATTACTTAAATTTGCACAAGCATGTGATCAATTTTTCTTTCCTCTCCTTCCTCTTTAGGGCTTGTAAAAAGGGTTGGAATTTACAGTCTTCAAGGATGGCTATCCTTGTTTGGAATCATAGTATGTAAGAACCAGAAAGTACCTCTGAGATTACCTCGTCCAACCCTCTCATTTTACAAGTGAGGGAACCAAGCTCCTTTAGGGAAAGATCTCTTCTGTGATGGATGCTTTTAATGACACCTGGAGTCCCGACACAGAAAAGGCCAGGCTCGGCAATCACAATGAGCAAGGAAATCAGGCACACAGGTAAGGCGTTTTCAGTTGATTGTAGTTTATTGTTTTCTTTTTATTTGAAGGAAGTTACATAAATGGTAGAAGGCCAAAGGTACACAGACTGTGCTGGCAGAACCCTGGATTCAGCCTAACTCTCTGACTCTCTGACTCTGTGACCTTGGAAAGTAATTTAATCTCTTAATTTCTACTTTATAAGTGGAAATTGTAAGAGTTACTCTTATATAATAATGAACCAACCTCTCAGTTTAAAGTGAGGATGACATGAAAGACTGAATGTAAAGCTCTCTGCACAGGTCCTGACTCTTAGCACGCATTCATGAAATGTTGTGAACATTATTATTAGTTCCTGCTAGTATTACACCTTCCCAACTCTGCTGATCTCTGCTAATAGCAAATCATTTCACCTTTTGGGCCTCAGACTGGCCGATGCAAAGTTAAGACATCTTGCCTTTAGGACTACGTTGCTCTTAGGTCCCATGCTCCTGCAATCTCCGTTTGGAAGGTGTCTTCTTAGACGGCCTCCTCCCTGAGCTCCCCTCTGGCTTCCTCTGTGCTGCTGGACTGAAAGTGTCTTGGGAGGGAAGCTCACAGTTGACCCTTCCTGCTATTCCCTGGAACCTATTAGACTTTGACTAATAAGTCTCCATATTAAATCAGCATCTTTCTATGGAATTTCTATTGCTCCTAGAGACAAGGCAGGCTTGATGGGTTCACGCAGAAGTAGAAGAGAAGATCCTAGCCAAACAACAGCTGAGGATAATATAGCATAAAGCTCTCCAGAGAGCTTGGGATTGGTGCTGGCAGCTCACGGTATAGTGGCTATCAGTGCACATGAAGCTCTGGGAAAGCTGGCAGGAGGAATACAAAACAAGCATTGGACAAAGACATCAAGGGAAGAGTGGGGGTTGAATTGGGAAATCAATTTTAATGAAAGAGGAGTCTAACTTGGGAGGCTAGGGTAGGTCTAGCGGTAAAGAGAGATTCACAAGTATTTATGAGTTATTTTGAGTCATTTATCCCTGAGGCAAAAGGAAGAAATGGAGCCTTCGTTGATCTTTAAAACAAACTGGAATTGCAGTTTTAAGCATGAAACTCTTCAGTTACCAAGCATAGCGTGCTCTGGGGAGTGGTGCTTGTGATATTTTTCACCCTTCCCTTCTTTTTCGCCTTCCACAGAGCTTCCATGACAAGCAAAGGCTTTGGAGAAAACAAAGTGCAGGGCTTTGCTCACTCAAATGCACTGTCCCCCTGTTGTCAAGGCTCACATTTTAAATCATTCTGGACACTCACTGTGGAATCCAGCAAAGAACCTTTGTCATGGAAAGGTCATGTGCAGTTATTAACACAGAGTGACAACTGTACTTCAGAAAACAATTGCCCTCTCCCATCGTCCCTGCCACCTTTACAGAAGTCCTTGCTGACAATCTCTTCATTTCTATTCACTGTCAGCAAAATATTTTAACAATGCTTCATCATCCATCTTGGCTCTCCCAGAAGTGTGGCTAGGGGAATGCAGTACAGCTTGGAGACAAACAAGAAAAGAAAGAACATTTCATCCCTGGCTGGGTCAATTCAATGCCACTTCAGTGAACATTTCGCTTTTTTTGTGGCTGGCAAGATGGAGGCAACTCTGAGCCAACAACCATGGAATTTTAGAGCTGGAAAGAGTTCATCCACCCCTCAGGAACCCTAGAGGACCCTAAGATTCTTTGACCCTGTGGCCAGCATTGTGCTCTATCTGTGGTCCATCCATCATTGTTTGATCTGCCTGAGGCCTCTGTCACTATAAGCAGCTCTTGATTTCTGGTGACCTTGGGCCAAGTCAACCCATGTGCTGCCGTGATTTCTTGACACTGCGTGCCATCACTGCTCAGTGTTCTCCACCATCACGAGGGTCAGTTAAACCAATTCTGAATGGATAAATGAATGCATTTATCTGGACTTCCAGAAATGGGCAAATGAGCAAAGCTGAGAAGAGATTTTGTTTTACAGATGATATGGGAATGACAGAGTTAACCTCATCTGAACAGTCTATGAGAAAGGCGATAATGCAAAATTTTGCAGCCTTCTATGATGATAAGGATCATGTATCTGGATCTGGCTAAGCAGGAATTTCAAAAGCAGATTGACAAACTGTATTGACACTCTTCCTTCTAAATATGTGTCCGTGTGTGTGTGTGTGTGTTGGTATTGGTGTATGCACACATCTGTGGGAGCACACTCATGCTTCCAAAGCCTGGCATAGCTATATGTGTGGATGGATGAAGAAGACAACAAACAATATAAGAAGCAGTGACACGTGGACTGTTGGCAGCCCACATTGTTTTGCCCAAGTACTCAAGGCAGGTAGTCACCGTGAATTCCCAATTGTTGGTCTACATGCTGATATGTCTCTCTCTGTTTTCTTAGTGTGCTGCTGCTGTGGACTGTTGTACCAGGACAGTCTTCTGCTAGGTAGATTTTGTTACGGTGCTCCTTCCCCAGAATGGTGATGCCTATTGATGGAAGGGAAGCTGCTCTGGAGAGCATGTTGACTGAGAGAAGCTGTGACATGTGATGAAAAGATGAGCTCTCCGGGGAAATCTCCACAGCTTGGCACTGGCTCTGTGATTAGTCTTGTCCTCATTGGGGCATGCACGGTGCTTTTTTCCAGCCTCTTGAAAGAAATAATATATGATCTGGATATTGCTTAGCTATTGACATGCTGGCATTTCTGCTTTAACAATTTTAAAGAAACAAGTAGGTGTTTACAGTGCTGGGTACTTAATAATCCTGGAAGACAGCTGAGGGGGCTTGCATGAATGCATATTACATTTTGTTCTGGACTTCCTTAGGTCACTAGATGTAACTCAAGTACGAAGTGGGAAAATGTGCACCCAATCTATGCTCAGAAAATAATTGTTGATGATGTGGATTTTCAATAGATGGGATTACAAATTTTAAAATTACTAAAATCCTTCCTCTCCAATTTCTTCCTGAAGATTAGGACTTTTTTATTCCTAATTCCTCTGTCATTCCCATATCATCTGTAAAACAAAATCTCTTCTCAGCTTTGCTCATTTGCCCATTTCTGGAAGTCCAGATAAATGCATTCATTTATCCATTCAGAATTGGTTTAACTGACCCTCGTGATGGTGGAGAACACTGAGCGGTTTATACTCAGTGGTTCAGTGTCAAGGATCATAATTTAAGCTGAGTTTTCTCTAGATCTGTACAATCATAATTCTTGCAAAAAGTGGGTTCACCTCTAATGTATCCATTTGAGTTTAGACACAGACACCACAGATAAAGTAAATAGTTTTTAAACCACATTTTGGAGACGGCTTCAGTTCTCACCTCTAATAATGTGCTCTTTCTTTAAATGAGTCTGTACTCCTTCAGGTCACAAGACATGAATTAGTTTTTTTAATTACCTATAAGGAGGAGAGGAGATGATCAATGGAAAAGAAAAACACTAAATCAAAGTAGAATAGAAAATTTACAGTTAGGTACAAAGGAAGATTTTCTTTTTTATAGCATTTTAGGTACGATGAGATCTTTTTTTATATATACTTTAAGTTCCGAGGTACATGAGCAGCATGTGGAGGTTTGTTACATAGGTATACACGTGCCATGGTGATTTGCTGCACCCATCAACCCATCATCTACATTAGGTATTTCTCCTAATGCTATCCCTCCCCTAGCCTCCCACCCCCTGACAGCCCTGGTGTGTGATGTTCACTTCCCTACGTCCATGTGTTCTCATTGTTTAACTCCCACTTATGAGTGAGAACATGTGGTGTTTGGTTTTCTTTTCTTGTGTTAGTTTGCTGAGAATGAGATCATTTTTAATTTGATTCTTTTAAAAACACTTGTCCATATAGATTCTTACATCATGCACACTAATGATTATTTGTTTGCTTTTTAAAGACAGAAATACTGTGACAAAAGAAAACCTAACAAGAAGAACCTCATAAGAGAGAAAACATGGAGTAAGCCAACAGTATAATCCATGGTACATGTGGCATAGTTGTTTTTGTGGGGCTCAATTTGAAGTGATATACAATTGATGTTTCAAGGGAAAAGTGTTGTCAAATTCCTAGCGGGTACCCTCTCATAGGACAGGGGTGTTTGGAGTAGCACAGTGGAGAAAGGAATCAGATGCTCACAGGGGATGCCCATGTATATGTGATTTAACTTTCCAGG
Source organism: Rhinopithecus roxellana (assembly GCF_007565055.1). Classification (NCBI taxonomy): domain Eukaryota; kingdom Metazoa; phylum Chordata; class Mammalia; order Primates; family Cercopithecidae; genus Rhinopithecus; species Rhinopithecus roxellana. The sequence goes on along the minus strand of NC_044559.1, from coordinate 128,892,215 downwards.
AGAAAGACGCAAGACAAGGTTGAGCTGATAAATTTGCATCAAGACTGAGACCCTGTACGGGAAAGGAGAAGATGAGAAGATGAAAAAATACTCTATGTACACACACACACACACACACACACACACACACACACACACTTTTCATTTTTTTCTTCAACTTTTCTTTTAAGTTCTGGGGTACATGTGCAGGATGTGCAGGTTATACAGGTAAACGTGCACCTTGGTGGTTTCCTGCACAGATCAACCCCTCACCTAGGTATTAAGGTATTAATACCAAGGTGTTAAGGTATTAAGCCCAGGCTATATTAGCTATTCTCCCTGATGCTCTCCTTCCCCCCAACCCCCTGCCAACAGGCCCCAATGTGTGTTGTTTCCCCCATGTGTCTATGTGTTCTCATTGTTCAGCTTGCACTTACAAGTGAGAACATGTGGTGTTTATTTTCCATTCCTGTGTTAGTTTGCTGAGGATAACAGCTTCCAGCTCCATCCATGTCCCTGCAAAGGACATGATCTCGTTCCTTTTTATGACTGCATAGTATTCCATGGTGTACCAGATTTTCCTCTATCATTGATGGGCATTTGGGTTGATTCCATGTCTTTGCTATTTTGAGTAGTGCTGCAATGAACATACACGAGTGTTTATCTTTGTAATAGAATGATTTATATTTCTTTGGGTATATGCCCAGTAACGGGATTACTGAATCAAATGGTATTTCTGGTTCTAGAGCCTTGAGGAATCACCACACTGTCTTCCACAATGGTTGAACTCACACACCCACCAACAGTGTAAAAGTATTCCTTTTTTTCCACAACCTCACCGGCATCTGTTGTTTCTTGACTTTTTAATCGTCATTCCGACTGACATGAGATGATATCTCATTGTGGTTTTGATTTGCATTTCTTTAATGATCATTGATACAGAGCTTTTTTTCATGTTTGTTGGCTGCATAAATGTCTTCTTTTGAGAAGTGTCTGTTCATGTCCTTTGCCCACTTTTTAATGGTTTTTTTTCTTGTAAATTAGTTTAAGTTCCTTGTAGACTCTGGATATTAGACCTTTGTCAGATGGATAGATTGCTAAAATTTTTTCTCATTCTGTAGGCTGTCTGTTCACTCTAATGTTAATTTCTTTTGCTGTGTAGAAGCTCTTTAGTTTAACTAGATGTTATTTGTCAATTTTTGCTTTTGTTGCAACTGCTTTTGGTGTTTTTGTCATGAAATCTTTGCCCATGTCTATGTCCTAAATAGTATTGCCTAGATCTTTTTCTACAGTTTTTATAGTTTGGAGTTTTATATTTAAGTCTTTAATCCATCTTGAGTCGATTTTTGTATAAGATATAAAGAAAGGGTCCAGATTCAATTTTCTGCATATGGCTAGCCAGTTATCACAGCACCATTTATTAAATTTGGAATCTTTTCCCATTGCTTGTTTTTGTCAGGTTTGTTGAAGATCAGGTGGTTGTAGTTGTGCCGTTTTATTTCTAAGTTCTCTATTATGTTCCCTTGGTCTATGTGTCTGTTTTTGTACCAGTACCATTCTATTTTGGTTACTATAGCCTTGTAGTGTAGTTTGAAGTTGGGTAGCGTGATGCCTCCAGCTTTGTTCTTTTTTGCTTAGGATTGTCTTGGCTATTCGGGCTCTTTTTTGGTTCCACATGAATTTTAAATAGTTTTTTCTAGTTCTGTGAAGAATGTCAATGGTAGTCTAATAGGAATAACATTAAATCTATAAATTGCTTTGGGCAGTATGGCTATTTTTACTATATTGATTTTTCGTATCCATGAGCATGGAATGTTTTTCCATTTGTTTATGTCTTCTCTGATTTCCTTGAGCAGTGATTTGTAGTTCTTCGCAAAGAGGGCCTTTGCTTCCCTTCTTAACTATATTTCTAGGTACTTTATTCTCTTTGTAGAGCACACATATACTCTTATGCACACTGTTATGTGCTGGAATTTTGGTCCACAGTACCTCAGAAACTGACTATATTTGGAGATAGGGCATTTGAGAGGTAATCAAGGTAAAATGAAGTCACTAGGGTGGGGCCTAATCCAGTATGGCTAGTTTCTTTATAAGAAGAGATTAAGTCACAGATGCAAACAGAGGAAAGACCCCATGATTACATAGGGAGCAGATGGCCATCTATAAGCCAACGAGAAGCTTTAGAAGAAACAATCCTGTTGATCTTGATCTCAGACTTCTAGCTTCCAAAAGTATGAAAAGAAAATTCTTCACTTAAGCTACCCAGCCTGTGGTATTTGTTATGGCAATCCTAGCAAAGTAACACACAAACACACACACACACACACACAATTTAAACAAAATTGACTCAGAGTATGAAGTTTTGCAATTAACTTTTGCTTTTCATATTTTTATTATTATGAAAATTTCACTCATTTAGAAAAGTAAAATATAATGAACATGTATGTACCTACTATCTATACGTTAAGGTCCAGCAAATCTGAACATTTTGCTATTTTTGCTTTAAACTTTAAAAAAAAAAAAAAGGAATAAAATATCACACGTACATCTGAAACCACTTCAGTACCTGACCTGAGTCCTAGTCTCAATTATTCCCTCCCTGGAGATTACACTATCGGTGTGTTTTGTCTGATATCTGTATGAGTCTCAGCCCCCACCCCCATGAAACCAAAAGATTGAGATATGGCCAGAATGTGAACCCTGGAATACTTTTGAAAGAGAGGGGTCCATTGTCTAGGAATGTCCGGTGATAAGACCCCTTTCCATGCCTTTCCACAAATTGTCTTGTTTGAAGTTCTTCCAATCAAAGCCTGTCCTATCAATGCTTCCACATACCAACCTGTTCTCCCTAACCCATAAAATTTGCCCAAACCCCAAATCAGGAAGACAGATTTGGACATTGCCTCCAGTCTCCTTACCAGTGGGCCTCACAATAAAGCCTTTGTTTTCTATAAAACAAACAAAACAAAACAGTGCCATAGTTTTGGCTTCTATGCACATTGGGAATCAAGCCCATTGCTTCATGGTAACATTATCACATGTCATCAAAATTCGACTTCCAGAAAAGTATTTGTAGACTCTAGCCTATTTTGGCATTTGTATTACATTTACAGCAAGCATTCCTGATTATTTTATTTGTTATCTGTTTTCTAGAATTAATTGGAGTCATTTTCCCTCACACTTGTTGAAGGAAACTGCATTTAATGGATACATAAATTTGGAGAAAAAGAAAAATTTAGGGATATTGAAACTTTTCACCAATATGCATGTTACATCTCTCTACTTATTTAGATATTTTTTAAGTTTACCACTAAAATGTATTTTATCTATGATGTTCTAAGACCTCTATTGTAGTGGGAAATTGTATTTTTTAAATTACAATTTAATTGGTTATTGCTAGCATATACAAATATTATAAATTTTTGTATGTTGGTCTTCTATCTAGTAATCTTACTGTTTCTAATACTTTGTAGATTCTCTTAGATTTCTTAATATAGAAAATAAGATTCTTGCAAAGGAGTTTGCCTCCTTTCTTTCCAACACTTGCAGTTCTTCATTTTCTTCTCTTATTCCATTGGTGAGGAGCTCTAATAAAATGTTAAACAGAAGCAATAATAGCAGGAATATTCATTGTGCATCAAACTTTAAAGGTTTTAAAGGTTTCTAAAGTTTCACCACTAAGTAAGTTGTTTTCAATCAGTTTTTGAGAAATAATATTTTATCAGGTTAAGGAAGGGTTCCTTCATTTTGCTTTTCATTTTATTTTATTTTGTTTTAGAGACAGTGTCTTTGCCCAGGCTGGAGTGCAGTGGTACGATTATGGCTCACTATAAACTTGAACTCCTGGACTCAAGTGATTATCTCACCTCAGCCTAGTGAGGAGCTGGGACTACAGGTACATGACAACATGCACAGCTATATTTATTTATTTATTTATTTATACAGATGAGGTCACACTGTGTTGCTTAGGCTAGTCTAGAACTCTTGGCCTCAAGCGATCCTCCCACCTCAGCTTCCCAAAGTGTTGGATTACAGGCCTGAGCCACTGAGCCAAACTCCTTCATTTTGCAAAGATCTTTGATAAGATCTTTATCTTTTGTGAATTCCACAATGAGTGTTACATTGCGTTAAATTCCTTTTCTATGTTTATTAAAATGATCATTTTCCTTCTCTTTACTCTTTTAGTCTCATGGCTCATATAAGTGGATTTTCTGATATTAAATCATCCTTACTTGGTTTAATACACATATAGAATAAATATATATTAATAAACATTTTAATATTTAACATCTTTATAGGTGTTATTTAATAAATATATTAAAATACATATTAAATATGTAATCCATAAATATAACATTTATTTAATGTATTTCATAGTAATATAATGTTACCATATTACCATACATGAAATGCATAGTTTTGTTTCATAATAAACTATGCTTGCATAGTTTTCACAAGTAAATAAGCATATAAACCATATACAGCTATATATATATATATTTTCTTTATAAAGATACATTCATACTACTTCATTTGCTATTTTATATTATATGTACTTAATACAGTACTGACCTACAATTAATCATATTATATATAGGATTCTTGAATTTATGTTTACAGGTGAAAGTGGTCTATAATTTTATTTATTTGTCAGAGTATACTGTGAAAGTTATATTAATTTAAGAGAGTGAGGTGGACAGTGTTCCATCTTCTATCCTAAACAATTTATAACATGTATATTTCTTGAAGCATAACAAACTTTCCTATAAAATTATTTTGTTGTTGTTTGGAAAAGAGAGACTTCTAAAATTGATTTTTAATGGTTATTGTTTATCCAAAAATTCAAGTTGTTTTCTAAGCCATCAGTAATTTTCTAAACCATTGTCCACTTCATCTGATTTTTCCAAATTTGTGATCTTAATTATCCATAGCATTTTAAACAATTTTTAATTTGCAGTGTCTATACATTAGCCTTCTTTTCCGTTGCCAATATTGTTTATTTAATGTCTGTCTTCCTGATCTATACAATATAGGATAAAAATCTATTTTATTGATCTTTTTTCCCTTAAAATTTCAGTTTATTATGTGCATTGTCATTCTTTTATTTTTTCATTTGTTTTTTGTTTGTTTGTTTTCATTTTCTGCTTCTGGCTTTATTTTGCCCTTCATTTAACTTACTTCAAAGTATACCTTTATTTTGTTTTGTCTTTCCTTACATCATTATAGGAATAACTCTTTTGTTTTCAGTTGTCTTTTTATTATAAATATCTTTAAAAAAAGATAAATTGGACATAAGTTTACCTTGAGTAATACATTAACTGCATCTTAGAAGCTTTTACAATATTGCCACTGTAATTCTGTTCTACTTGTGTATATACTTTATTGTAGCTTTTCCTCTAATCCAAGGGTTAAAGGCCTGACTGCTGATTTCCAAATTTATATTTGTTCTTTACTGTCTCTTATATTTATTTCTAATTGTATTTTACTGTTGTTAGTAAAGTTTGTCTGCGTAATATATTAACAAATAATTTTAAGTCTTTCGGGTTTTCTTTTGTGTGTTTTAAGTTCTATTAGATCAAACTGAGAGCTTGAAAGGAGGTGGTTAGGTAAATAATGTGTTAATGGGTAGTTAAAGCATGATAATTAATTTCTATGTTCAGGAAATAATATAAAAATAATTTTAGAATTGTGTTTCTGTTCCTAAAATATTAACAAATACACTTAATGATGATTTTTCAATAGTACATTATTTTCAGTAAGGAAAGAGGGACTGACAGAGGCAGAGAACAATGTAAACAAGACAAAAGAAAGAAAGATCGGAAAAAGAAAGGCAAAATAAGATGGCAGAAAAGTACTAACACCTCAGGAGTCAAAATAAGTAGGAACAGATTAAATATACTTACTAAAAACAGGTACTATCTAACTGAATGGAGGGGGGACCTAATCGAGTTATAAGCTAGTGACACAAAAAAAGATGCAGAAAAGTTAAATATAACAATTTTTGGGAAAAAAACAGGACAAATATTACCAGAAGGAAACTAGTGTGACATTGTCAATATCAATGACATAAAACTTGACACAAAAATTACAGATAGAAATATAAAGGACTGCAGATAAAAGCAGAATTGTATCAAGAACGTATAAAAATCATGAACTCATATGTATCCAACTACAACAACACACACACAATCATAGGGATAGATTTTACACACTTTTCTCAGAAATAATCAAATTATTGCTTTTTAAGCCAATCAAAGTTCTTCCAGGCTCCTGTGTGCACCTGTTCCCAAACCTGCCTCTACTTTACCCCTTTTCATTGAAGACCAGTGTCTGGGGCTTGACTGAGGACAAGGAGATGTAGGAGGGAAGACAGGCCTCTGTGGGACAGGCAGAATAATGCCCTCTCCCACCACGTTTCTAATCCCAGAACTCTGGGATTACATTATAATATGTTACATTATACAGCAAAAGGGAATCAAGGCAGAAGACAGGATAAGAGATGGTAATAAATTCACCTTATGATAGAATTTATCCTTGCAGTGGGGGTTAATGTAGAAAGAGGGAAATCGAAGGTTGGGAAGGGAGCGTTAAAGCCATAAGATGCAGTAAGAACTTGACCCACGACTGCTGGCTTTGAAAATGGAGGAAGGAGCCACAAGCCAAGAACACCGGTGACCTCTAGAAGCTGGGAAAAGCAAGGAAATCGATTTTCCCTAGAGCCTCCAGAAACAAACGCAGCCCTGCTGACGACTTGATTTTGACCCACCGAGACCCATTTCGAACCTCTGACCTCCAGAACAGCAAGATAACAAATCTGTGTTGTTTTAAGCTATTAAATTTGTGGTAATTTGTTACAGCAGGAATGGGAAAGTAATACACTATGTATGGAAATGTTAGCATAATTGCTGAGATGCTCATGCACACCAAATCAGGCTGTAGACGAGCCTCCATGCCAGGACTAGATCCCCACAGGGAACATGGACAGGTTGTTCCGCCTCTTCTCTGATACATCAGGAAGTAGGTTGTCTATCTCTGAAGACTCTATTTATAAAAATGACCCTTTCAGATCCAGAAAGTGAGCTCAAGGGCTAACCACCCTAATGTGTCTTCAGCAACGGGGGCTGGGGGAAGAGGCCTGGACTCAGGGCATTAGAGGTTGTGTCTATGAGCTATTGTCACGTCAGGTCTCCATCTGTTACTGACTGATCTTTTTTAAGGCTTGTAGTTCAGACATAGGCAGGCTTGCATGTAATAGACAACACCCAGGGCCCATGTGCATATGAGATTCCAAATAAATTAAACCCTAATTATGTATGTTAAAAAAAAGAAAAAAAAGAAAATAATGCTTTTCAAAGGAAATAAAAAATGCAAGGTCCCATGAACATCTTCTTATGTCATTTAGATCTTCAATTTTATATTTAATGTCTTTGTAGTTTTTATCTTGAATAGATGTATATAAAATTAAATGACAAAACAGGTGGGCATTTAGCATGTTTCCAATGTTTTGCTTTTGCAAAGAGCACCACAATAGATACACAAATTGTACTAATTTTAAAATTTAAAACAAGAATTTTAAATAAAAATTAGTTATTTCCTATAGATCCCTGTAAGTATGAGATTCTATCTGGTAACACTTTACTTTAGTCTGAAGAATATCCCTTAGCATTTATTACAGTGAAGATCGTGAAGATCTGCTATTGACAAATTCTTTCAGATTTTGTTTAACCAACAGTTTAATCCTCAATTTAAAGTGTATTTTCATTAGATATATACTTCATTCTATTGTCTTCTGGTCTTCATAGAAGTTAATATTATTTTTCTCCTGTATATAAAGTGTGTTTTTCTTTGGATGCTTTCAATGCTTTCTCTTGAAAAGCTTTCGTTTTCAGCTATCTTACTGCATTGTGCCTAGGGATTTATGTGTGTTTATCCTGCTTTGGGTTTCTCAGGTTTCTGGAATCTGTAAACATGTGGTTTTTTAAAAAAATCAAATTTGGGACATTTGGGCTATGAACTCTTCCTTACTTTTTACTGTCTTACCATCACCCTTTCCTATTCCTGAGATTTGTATTATACCTATTTGAGGCTCTTTAATATTGTCCCACAGGTACCTGATGCACTGCTTACAGTTCCCCATTTTTTTCTCTGTTTTTAAATTTAGATAATTTCTATTTATCTATATGCATTGTCACTTTCTTCTGTAATCTCCCTTTTGCTGCCAAACACATCTATTTTTCTTTCCATTTCACTATTCTTTTTCAGACTTTTTTGAGACGGAGTCTCGCTCTGTTGCCCAGCCTGGAGTGGAGTGGTGGGATCTCTGCTCACTGCAAGCTCCACCTGGTGGGTTCACGCCATTCTCCTGCCTCAGCCTCCTGAGTAGCTGGGACTACAGGCGCCCACCACCACACCCAGCTATTTTTTTTTTTTGTATTTTTAGTAGAGACGGGGTTTCACCATGTTAGCCAGGATGGTCTCGATCTCCTGACCCCATGATCTGCCTGCCTTGGCCTCCCAAAGTGCTGGGATTACAGCTGTGAGCCACCGCGCCAGGCCCAGATCTAAAATTTTTGTTTTTTTTTTCTCTATGGCTTCCTTTTCTCTGAATAGTTTTCTTATCTGTTCATTTGTGAAGAGTATATCTTTATATTTTATTTCCTTGAACATATATTATTTTAGATATTTGAATTTATTTTAATAACTGCTTTATAGTTTCTGCATGTTAAATCTGACATCTGGAGCAATGTGGGTCTGTTTCCATTGACTATTTCTTTTTCCTTGATTATGGGTCACAGTTGTTTTTACTTTTTTCCAATTCTAATGGGTTTTTATTTTCTACTAAATAGTTGATGATACATTGTAGAGACTGTAGATTTTATTATATTCTTCTGAGGATAGTTTATTTTTGTTCAGGTAAGTGGTTCAATTACGGACTGATCAACTTTAATTTATATAGGCTTAGTTTTCCATTCTTGGACCAGATCTGTGAAAATTCTGAACTTTTTCCTGAACTTTTTTTTTTAACTTGGAAAGACTTCTCTTCTAAACTGTCCTTTCTATGAAGTTTGCCAGATTTTGGTTTTAGACTGTATTAGGGAGGTTCTAGAATAGACTTTCTAGGGTAGGTCCTTATTCTTAAGATATAGCCTTTCTAGTATCTTATCTGGATGCTTAGGATGGCAATAAGGAGTTATTGGAACGTCTTCACTACAACCTCCTTCACTACAGCTGGGCTAGACTTCCACTGTTCTCTATCACTGCTTGACCTCTAGTTTCTCTGCTCTGCTCATATCTATAGAACCTGCTCTTTGGAAATCTCAGATGATCCTGTCCTGTGCAAGTAACGCCCAGCCTGTAGTCACAGACTTCCAGAGAATTGTGACCTCATGTACTTCCACATGTGCTTCTCAATCTCCTCTTTGCACAGCTTCTTCCTTTCTCATGCCCCATCCTCAGATTCCAGACTCTTAGCTGCCCCACACTCAGATCTCTGCCTTCTCAGTTCAGCAAGAGTGCTGAACTCTGCTAGCACTTCAGCTTCCTGCACTATGATCTGAAAGTTATCTCTCAGCAGAGATCTAGGACAATCATTATGGAGTGGGGTCCACTCCTTCAGTTTCTCTTCTTCAGGGACCACAGACCTGTGCTCCCTGCTGTCTAATGCTTGATAAACTCTGTGTTTTCCTATTTATTAATAATGGAAGGCCTAGTTCAGTACATTTCTTCATCATAGCTAAAAGTCGAATCCAGATACTACATTATTTAATTCTAGAAATTATATTTGGTTTTCAAAACATATTCTGTTTGTCTAGTGAAATTCTCTATCTCTTAATTTACTTTGCCTATCTTTAACTCTATTGTCCTGACCAAATTAATCACATTTATCTTAAAGCCTTTGTCAGCCAAATCATAATATATATATTTTCTGTGTTATTTTAATCTTAGTTTTTGGCTGCACAGTCCTGTCTTCTTGTGTGACTAGTATTTTTAAAATCAAGCTATAACACATACAATGAAATGCAAACATCTTAAGTTTACAATCTGATGAATTATAACATATGTGTGATGACTGTGTGACAACCTCCTAGATCAAAGATACAGAATATTTCAGAATCCCAGCAATCTTGCTTCCAGTCCTACCCAGTCACTAGACCCCTAGGGATAACCTATTTGAATTATCTATCTCTACAGATGTTTTTAAACTTCATGTAAATGAAATAATATTTTGTGTCTAACTTCATTCATTTTACAATGTCTTTAAAAACATCCATGTTGTCCTGTGTATTGGTAATCTGTGGGAATGTTTTTTCCATTGTGTGTATTATTCCATTGTCTGAATTTACTGCATTTTACTTACTATTCTACTTTTTATGTACACAGAAATTGCTTCCAGTTTGAAGGTATTATCAATATAGCTGCTATAATCATTTTTGTACATGAATTTTCATAGATACAAGCTTTCATTTATATGGGTATATATCAAAGAGTAGAATTATTGGCTTATAGTATATACGTATACTTAGTTATAGTAAATATTTCCAAATATTTTTTCAAATATTTTTCCTCTCCATAGAACCTACTTTTTTGGAAATCCTCAAATAATCTTGTCCTGTGCAAGCATAGCCCAACCCTTAGTCAAAGACTTTCAGGGAATCCCTAGATATAAGATATTTCAGTCGTTTTACATCCTCTCCAACACCTGATAATGTCAGCTTTTAAAAAAATTTCAGCCATTCGCAATATCTCATGATGGTTTTATTTTGGATCTCTCTGATGATAAAGAACAGCGAGTACCTATGTATACATTCTCTGTGTTTAACAATATATTTATTTTATAATTATATAATTTTATAATAATTTATAAATATATTAAGTATATAATAACATATATATTAAACATATACATATATATTTTATAAATATATACTAAAAACATAGAGATGCAACTTTATGCTAACTTCTTCTGCAGAAGAAGTTTCCCTTTGCAGGGAAAATAGAGTAAAGGCTGACCCCCTTGATCCAATCCATGTCCTGAGTCTAAGATGGGTCAAAGCCCTGGCAAGACACAGACTATATCTGGTTTGCCCTTGAGGTTTCATGGTTTTCAACCAAGAGCCTAGGTTCTTCCCACTGGCATATCCTGAACTCTGATTATTGTCTCACAACAGTGCTAAGAATTCTCTTCTCCCTTTCAAAGAGTTGTCACTTAGGCTTTTAGCCTCTATCCTGCGCAGCTCCAAGATTCAGCAAATGTCCTGAAGGGAAACCAAATGAGGTCCTGAAACTCCCTGTCTTCCCCTCTACCTAATCTATTTCCTTGTCCAAAGCCCTGCTGTTTTCTCCATCCCTCCAGTGTTCCTCTGCTCAGCTTTGCCCTAGTATTTGCACTGGTTTCTCAGGCTCCTGCCCTGAGCTGCATTGCTAAATGTCTTCCCTCCTCCTCCTCACCACTCCCAATGTAAAGTCAGCTGCCATTTTCTTTAATTTATTAAATGAGGCAAAATTTTCCCTGCCACTGGATAAAACTACAACAGCCTTCTCTGCTGACTTTAAGGTCATCGAAGAATGTATGGTCACTGTAGGTTTCAAATACAGTCTCAATTAGATGATTAAACCTCCTCAGCCTCCCTGGGCAGTCAGAGGGCAGAAAACTCACTGGGAAGGGAGTTGTGGTTGACATGTTCACTCTTTTCTGCTTACTTCCTCTCCTACTCACTAGTTCCATCCCAGATTGAAGCAGGAAGGGGAAAAGAGAGAGCTGTTGTTTGAAGAGCACTATTATAATATATGTCGTATCCATCCCGCTAGTGTTTAAAGTGGTAATTAAAATGTTTGAGGTGTTTTGTTGGGTTCCTCCAACTGTAGTCCTGTGATATGAGAAGTGCAATTCTTCCTTCAGGCCTCTCTTGGGACCTAATTTGTTGGAGGACTGCCCCTCACAGGTGTCTCTCTGTTGCAGTCCTATTGCCCCTCCAGGTAGTCCTCAATGGTAGACTTCTTAACTGGCCCAAGGGTCACTTTCTTTTTCCTGTATGGTCTAGCTTGGGGACATAGGGAATACCTAATGTTATTTTCAAGTGCAAAGCTCTTCCTTTGGCCCTGATGCTGATGCCAGCAGCCACAGCCCTTTGCTCTGAGAGTCCTCAGATGTGGTCCCCATTGTGGCCAAACTCCAGGGGACATACATCAGCTCCCCGAGTGGTTCCCTGAAAGACATAAAGTGAGGTGATTGGTACTTCCTCTCCTTTCCCCTGGGGAAGAGCTCATAGCCCAGTTTTCACCGAAGAATTCCTCCTCTCAAAATCCACTCTTGATCATGTTATGCCCTCACTGTGGGTGAGGGATTTCAAGAGTCAAGAAATTGGGCTTAGCTATTTACTTTGAAAATTTCCGTTCTGGTGTGTCAACTCGCTTGGAAATTTTATACCTGTGGTATTGGGGCTGGCTGAATATTGTGCTGCAAATATGTCCACATCTTAATTCCAGGAATTTTTACATACATGACTTCATATGATAAAAGGGCCTCTGCCAATGAGATTAACGATCTTGAGATGGGGAGATGATCCTGGGTTATCTGGGTGCAGCAAATGTAACCACCAGGGTCCTTACAAGAAGGAGGCAGAATGATCAGAGACAGGAGTAGGAGATGTGACGATAGAAGCAAGACACTGGAGTGATGTGAGGATGGGGTCATGAGCCAAACAATGCAGGTGGCCTCTGGAAACTGAAAAAGGCAAGGAAACAGATTCTCTCCTGGGGCCACCTGTTGGCAGGGTTGTCAGCCCTGTCAGCACCTTCACTGCAGCCCAGTGAGGTGGACTGTGAATCTCTCATCTCCAAAACTGTACCATAATAAATGTGTGATGTTGTAGGCCACACGTTTTGTGGCAATTTGTTATCATAGTAACAGGAAACTACTATAGGCATCATGGTGCCTCAGGCAAAATTTTAAATTTTGTTTCTAGTAACCTTGTCACAAAATATTCTTAGATAATGGAGTTATTTTAATAACTGGGGTAATAGCACATAATGCCCCTAACTACAGGACAGACTTGAAATACTAGGGAGGGCTCCTAAGGTCTGTTCCCCATGGGTGGTGCTGATACATTCAATAATGATTCAATATCACTTTCATGTCATTCACAGCTGTAAATACTGGCTCTCCCATTTGTATTATTACAGCTAAGTGACTTTGGGGAAGTTACCCTACCTATTTTTACTTGTTTATCTATAAAATGGGATAATATTATCTACCTTTGAGATTTGTCTGAGGGTTAAATGAAATCACTTAAAATTGGCAAACCCTTTATTCAGTACCTACCATGTAACAAGTGATTGAAAAAGTGTAGTCATCAAAAAATGAATGGTGTCGATTCATGGTGAAACCAATTGGTAAATGTTTACTGAGCATTTACTCAGTGTTCAAGACAATCTTAGGTGCTGTGTTGGGCTAAAAATATTTGCCCTTGCAGAGGGTATAGAGGTGTTGCCTTGCAGTTTCCATGATAAGCACAGGGTTGGTCAGTTCCAGCTCAGTCAGGTGAGATGCCTCCCTGATTTCAAGAGGCAGAGTGTCCTGATGGAAGGTAGTTAGCTTTGAAATGTCAGTTTCCCTGCCTGGTGGAAATAAGTGCTTGCAGCATATAAAACATATTTAGTGGTGCTAGTGATGGATAAATCATGAAAGATGCACACTTGAAAGGTTAATATTGACATCCTGTAAGACATAACTTCATATGCAGCACGACTATTGATCAAACCGTGGTGATGGGCTAGAAAGTGCTAGTGTGGATCATTTAAGGAGGAGTAATGTGAGTGCTCAGAAGGGCTCAGGCATTGTACAAAAATGAGACTTTCTTTAAACACATTTTGCAATTTCCAATCCAGCCCATGAGCTGCTATCCGTTTATCCCTTGCAAGAAAAACAGTAACACCCTGCATCCAAGAAGAAACATTTGCTGACCATATACGTTTTGTTAATTATGACTATTCCATTTGCCCAGATAAAGGGGTCAACAGGAATTTCCCAGGTACCTGAATAACACTTTTGAAGGGAGCTATGTATTTGCCTTGGTCAATTCCCACAAAAACACACACACACATCCCTCAAAGAAAACCTTTTGGTGATATCTTGAGCCCTTACTAATTTTTTTTAATGAACAACAATGAGTTTACTATTTTTTTTAAAAAAGATTCTCCAGTTAAGAAAAGTGTTTATTTCATTATTAAATTGGGAATGGGGGAAAAAATACCTGGGATTTCAGTAACATTCTTAATAACCATTAATGTGAAACAGTTCCTCAGTCTTTGTCTGTCATGACTTGACAAATTAGAAGAGTACTGGCCAGCTATTTTATAGAATGTCCCTCAATTGGAGTTTGTCTGATATTTCTTTATGACTAAACTGGTGTTTTACATTTTTTATTAAGAATATAACAAAAGTGATACTATGTCTTTCTCGGTGCGTAATTCGGAAGTTTTACCTCTTCCTTGCCCATTCTTATTGGCAAATTTGTCCCATGATTGGCAATATTAACTTCAGTCATTTTGTTAAGGTAATGTATTTAAAAGTGGTAGTGGTCTATAGTTTTCTTGTACTCTCTTTATCATGTTTACATATCAATGTTACACTTGCATCAAAAAAGTAATTAACAAGTTTTTCTTCATTTTTAATGCTCTGGAACAATATATGGAGCATTGGAGCTACCCAGTCTTTGAAGGTTTTATGAAGTTTGCCTGTGATAGCATCTGTCACACTATTAATATCTATGATACCACCTGGGTCAGATTCTATCTTGCCGGATAGTTTCTTGATAACTTTGTCTCTATTTCTCTTAGGAAAATTGGTTTAAGTGTTCTGTCCCTAATGTTGTCAATTTTATTAACTTTATTTCCCTAGGAAATTTTCCATTTCACCTATATTTTCAAAATTATTTGTTTAGAGATCTCTCTTCCTTTTCCTTTCTTGATTAAGTTAGCTAGTGGTTTGTCTATTTTGTTGATTTTTCAAAAAACAGGATTTTATCTGTTAATTAGATTTACCACTTTTTCTGTTCTTAATGTTAATTTTTTAGTTCCTACCTTGAAATTATTTTTTCATACTTTGGTTTTCTTTTCTTTTTTGAGTTTAGAATTTAATTCATTTGTGTTCATTTTTTCCCCATAATTCCTCTTTCAACCAAGAGTTTTTATAATGGAGGGTTTACTTTTTTATACTTTCCAGGTACTTTATTAACCCTTTTTTCTTTTGTTTGAATTGTATTAACATGGTTTTTTTCTTCCTTCTTTTTTTGTTACTATAGTGACACTTTCTCATTTAACTGTATTTTGATCAGAGACTGTTGCATGTGCATGTAATACTGCTAACATATGGGGTTCACTGATGTTTCCTTTTGATGTGTGTGTGGGGGTGGGGGATTAGGTATATGAGCCTTTGAAAAACTGTATTCTCTATGAGTAGAGTGTGTATTCATTTTCTAGTGCTGGCATAACAAGGAACCACAAACTGGGAGGCTTAAAACAGTAGAAATATATCATTTCACAGTCCCAGAGAGGAGAAGTCCAAGATCAAGCCATGGCCATGCTCTCTCTGAGGCCTGTAGGGGGGACTCCTTCCTTGTCTCTTCTAGCTCTGGTGTTTGCTGACAATTGTTGGTAGTCCTGGGCTGGTAGGTACATCAACCCAATCTCTGCCTTCATTGTCACATGACTATCTTCTCCTGCGTGTCTCTGTCTCTTCTCTTTTTCTTATAAAGACACCAGTCACAATTAATTAAGGTCTCACTCTACTCCAGTGTAACTTCATCTGAACTAATTACATCTGCAACAATCTTATTTACAAATAAGGTCACATGCTAAGGCACAAGGGGTTAGGACTTCAGTTTGTCATTTTGGGAGACATAATTCAACTTATAATAATGTATAAAATTCAATATATATTCGTAAGATCTACATTTTGCTTATGTATTTTTAGGTCTTCTACATTCTTATGCATTTTTGTTCACTTGATAGCTCTTTACAAGAACTGGGACTGGTGTGTTAAAATTCTCTGTTGTTAAAGTGTATCCTTGAATCTCCTATGGGTTTTGCTTATTAAAAGTGATTGCTACATTATTTGGTGCATAGATAGCTATAATATATCTTTATTGTGAATCATGGCTTTTAGCCTTTAAAAATTTCTGCATTTAATGTAATTTTTTGTTTGAATTCTCTTTTGTCTACTATAAGGATATGTTCCTTTTACTTACTTTATTTTTAATTCCAATTACCTTAGTTACTTAGTATACCCTTATCCACCCATACCTTTTCCCAAACATTTCAAATCATTTTAATTTAGGTATTTCTCTTATATACAAGATATCCTTTAGTCTTATTTTGTGAATATTTCAAATGTTTTTCTTTTACTAAGTGGATAACATCCATTCTAATTTATCAACGTGACTATATGTTTAGTTCCAACTCTGGCAAAATAATTTTTAATTGAATTCTATTTGTTATTTTTCATTTGATGTGTATGTTTAATTTTTTTCTTCTTTTTTTTTTCTCCTTTTATTTCTTCCATTTTGGAAGGTTTATATTATTGTCTTGTTGGTTACCTTTGCACTTATACTTTATTGAATACCCCTAGTCCAGTGTTTCCTTATGTAACCTTTTGCCATCTGACTTGTCAGTTTTTCATAGTACCCGTTAACTTCTAACCACTGCCTATACAATGAGCTAATTCTTCTCTTGAGGTTTTGTTGAACTGCCCCAGCTGACCTCAAATGTGGGAGTGTGAAAATTTGCTCACTGGAATTTTATATTTTATCTTTTTAAAATTATAGTTACTTTGAAATTTGGGTATTTTGTGTGTTCTATTTATTCGGAGGATGTGGCTTTTGAATATGTATAAATATAGACAGATATAGAGAAAAAAGAGAAGTTGTTTTGTCAGGAAAAGGATTCCCTGCGTTCTAGCCCAGGCTTGCCCTTGAGTGATCTGCATTTAGACTTTCCTAATGACTGCATCACATAGCTAGAAAAACTTTTTTGAACTTTTCCTGGCCTCATCAAAACTTCAGTCCTATTAATTAATCCAACCACTCTCTTATAAGCCTTTACTTTTCCCTGTCTTTCCATTTCCCCCTCATGCAGGTAAGAGTCCATCATCTATTATCACAATTCAGTTCTTGCAATCTCACAACCTTACGGAGGCCAGGCAGGCAACATAAACCAGTAAAACCAGCAAGAGAAAACACAGCAAGAACTTGTCCAGATGGGATGAACCAAATTGATTGCACTCCATCT
This sequence comes from Rhinopithecus roxellana, assembly GCF_007565055.1. Lineage (NCBI taxonomy): Eukaryota > Metazoa > Chordata > Mammalia > Primates > Cercopithecidae > Rhinopithecus > Rhinopithecus roxellana. The sequence goes on along the minus strand of NC_044559.1, from coordinate 128,874,950 downwards.
AAAGGCATTCAAATGCATAGTTTTATTACAATAAATGACCCAAACAAAATCTGTCTCCAGACTAAATTTTTCTTATCACCTCTCACCTTATTTCCTTTCATTATTATCTTCTAAAATCTCAACTTTTATTGAACTACATATTTTCTGCATGTCTGCATCCATGTTGCTTCACATTGAAGAGAAGAAAAATCATGCAATCAGGCTGACCAGCTTCATGTACAACTCAGTATCACATCGCATGTGGCACTCACCCTAAGCAGCCATCCTCCTACACTTTCAGGAAGCTTTCTATTTCTCTGTCAGAGATCACAATTTATTTCTCCTTCCCACATACTTTCTCATTAGAATGCTTTTAGCTGCAGTTGTAGAGTTTTCAACTAAAATGGCTTCTATGTATAAGAAGTCCCCTCTGTAACCTCAGTTATCCTGTTTATTTCATTCACAGCAATCATTACACTCTATAATCATTCTGGGTTTTGCTTATTGCTTTATATATTTTTTGTTTTCCTCAACCAGAAACATACACTCTATGAAGACAAAGATTTTGTCTCTTACTTGCCAGGTAGCTTTTGGGTCTAGAACTATGGCTGCCACATATTATGAACACAATAAGCACATGTTAAATGAAGGAATTAATCAGAACAAAGATATAACGTGTTTGAATTCCAAGAAACACAGGATAAAGGGTTGTTGTGGGTAAGGTCTAGGAAAGGGATAGGCACACCTTTTCTGCAAGGGACCAGATAATAAATATTTTCAGCTTTGTAGGCCGTATGGTCTCTGTCATGAGTATTTAACTCTGCTATTGCAGCATGAAAGCAGTCCTGGATAATATATAACGAATGGGAGTGGCCACATTTTGACCACAGTCATAGTTTGTGGATCTCTGGTCTAGATGAACAGTCTCTGCAAAAAATGAAACCCTGGGCTCATGCTGCCACTTATGCATGCCCAAGAAACCATATAAGCAAGTATACATTTACATCTACCCTGTGTACTGCAAAGCAGAGTATGGACTCTAGCACCATATTGCTCAGTTCAAGTCCTGGTCTGTCACTTATGTGCTTTGTTACCATAGACGATTAACTATCCTCTCTGCATTTCAGTTTCTTCATCCCTAAAATAGGGGTAATAGCAGTATCTATGTCATAAGGATAAATGAGGATTAAATGAGACAATTTTTGAGAAATGCTTAGAGCAGAGTTTAACACATAGTAAGTGTCAGATGTATGTGTTAAATAAATATCGAAAGGGTCCTTGCTAGGCACTTCACACCTCATTTCCTTCCTTCAAGGAAGCTCAGTGCTTCTGTGAGATATTAGTATTATCCCCATTTCGAAGACATGTACATTTTGACTTAGGGAAACTAGGCATGATTCCTATTGTTGTATGCCTAGTAAGTGATAGTATTAGGGCCAGATAAATGCATTTACAGATACTCTCTGGAAAGACAACAGAATACATTTTTCATATCGCATGTCCATTCAAGATAAAGGTAACCAACATAGATGGGCCCCTGCACGGGTTTTAAAACATGGCTGCAAATCGTTTGGTGCTCCTCCTAGTGAGAGGAATCCACTCCTCTTGAATCTGGGTGGATTGGAGACTGCTTCACCCAACAGAGTATGGTAAAAGAGGCACTCTGGGACTGCCAAGGCTAGACCATAAAGGGTCATTCAGTTTTGCTTTCTTTGCTGGAATCCATTCTCTTAGAATTGTGGGCAGCCATGTAAAAGGTCCAATTAGCCTGAGGTCGCTATGTTGTGAGAAAGCCCAAGTCATGTGGAAAGTCCATGCATGGGTGCTTATGTCAAGGGTCCCATCGGAGCCCAGACTTGCAGTCATCCAAGCCCAGGAGTCAGACATGTGAGTGAAAGTCTTCAGATGATTCCAGCCCCCAGCCAGTAGCCCACACCCTTTTTAATCTTCCCAGCTGAAGCCCCAGATATCACGGAGCAGACAAACCATCCTCCCCACTGTGATGTGTCTGAGTTTCTGAACCACAGAACCCATAAGCATAATAAAACAGTTGATATTTTATAGAATTAAGTTTTGGGGTGCACTGTTAGCACATTACAGCTTTTTTCCAGATTTTCCTAAACTACAGTTATAGTTAAACTTATCAATGCTGAACTTCATTTCCCAGTTCCCTTGCTTTGCTGCTACGCCCACAGTCTTTTGAGCTATCCGGCATTTGAAGGATCTGAGATTTGAACTCAAGAAGTGTTTCTGACCCCCTCACTCTACTAAGTGATCTTAAGCAAATCGTTTCATATCTTTGGATCAGTTTTCTCTTCTAAAAGGATGAGCAAAACCTGCTTTGCAAGATTCCCATGAGAATCAAATGATACCATGGATGCAAAACTGCTTTAATGGAATTTAGATTCCAGATTTTTGGCAAGCTCTGGGGCAGAGGGCAGTTTTAATCTTCCTTTAGTTCCAGTCTTTCAAAAAGTGTATTTTCCCAAACAAACCAGTAAGTCGATGCTGCAGCCATTGGAAGAGCAAGCACACTTCTTACCATATACGAGAGGCTTCTAAATGTGTGTGTGTGTGTGTATGTGTGTGTGTGTGTGTAATTTAATAGTGGGCCAGCCTGGTGATTTTGAAACAACTCAAGTGTCTGACATGAAAGCGAGCGACAGTATTTGGAACGAGGGCCATGAAATGCAAGTACATTGCAAATCACTCAGTCGTGCTGTCGAGGGAATCATAGTCACTATATATATTTTCTTAAATGTAGTTTCCCAGCAAACCTTTCATAAAATTCGTAACTGTGGCTGACCTCTGCTACATGCTTGCCACCACGACTTTCTCTTCCACTCTCAAATACAACCCAGGCTTGTAAGGCACTTGTGGCAAACACTGTTATCATTCCCAACCCCTTCTCCCTTTCTGTTTCCTTCTATAGAATTCAGGAAACCAGTACTTGCTATCTCAGCTTCCTATGCATCTAAGGGTGACCAGAGTCCATGAGGAAGAAGCAAAAGCCTTCAGGAAGAGGATTTCTGTAAAATATTTCTCTTACCTGATATAAGGACACATAATGCTGATGCAGCCTTTCCCACTTACTCTTTCTACTGCCTTGAAAGCATGAGGGATGGAGCTGCAGCAGCCATCTTGTAAGAAGGAGGAAAACTCCAAGAGTAGTATCTGCTCTGATATCTTTGACCCAACTGCCTTTCATTCTGTATGAAAAAGTCTCTATTTCTGTAGCCACTGTAGTTGCATTTTCTAGTGTATATGCAGAAAATTCTAACTGATGTGAAATTACAGAAAATGAGGTGTGTGATTGACAATTGGACCCTTCTTCTGTAAGTGAACAGGTAAATTTTACTTCTCTGACCTTTATAAGGATAGCAGAAAGAAAAACTCTTAAGTATAAAATCATTTAGAGCCCATGTGTGTCACTCTCCCACTAGGTTAAAAAAAAAAAAATGTGACTTCATAGACACTCCCTTTATTTCTCCCTGTAGCTTTGCCACTCTGCTGGCTCAGTGCATGATATTCTCCTGCCCCAACTACTGCCACAGCCTCCCTAGTTATCTTCCTCTCCACTGTGGTATCCTCCCAGTCATTCTCCACCCTGCAGCCCTTGAGGTTTTCCTAGAAGCAGATATTATCCTTATTCTCCACCATTCCGGTGCTCCTCCCTGAGAGCCTTCTCTCTGCTGGGAAGACTTTCCAAGATTTGGCCTCTACATTTCTCTCTACCTTCTCCCCCAGCCAATTCTTTTGTAGAGGCACCTCACTACAATGTTCTCAAGCTCCTTAAACTCTCAGCTTCAGCCACCCTGAATTTTAAAATCCCCTCTCTCACCATTCTAACCCCTCTGCTTGGCTATTTCCCTGTCACATACCTCAATTTTTTCTGATGTGTGTATATACACACAAACACACACACACATACATATATACTGCTCTAGATTTGTTGCTCCTCTCATGTGCCCCCAGAAAATACACAATAAAAGCTGATATCTTTCTGACTAGGTGGTAAGCTACCTGAAGGTGGGGCTTGAGTGTATCTTGTCCACTGTTGTAATGCCAGTGCCCAGAGAAGTACCTGGCATGTAGTATTAGAAGGAAAGAAGGAAGGAAGAAAGCAAGAAAGAAAGAAGCCAAGGAAGTAATAAAGAAAAGAAGGGAGGGAGAGAGGGAGATGGGAGAGTAGTCTGATCACTTTCTATTCACCTCCTTGTTGTGGGAGGGACCCTCTGACCTAAATAATATGAGATGGCTGAACACATGTCTGACACCATACAACCGAGACAAACAGCAGGCTTCTTAGCTGTATATACACACAGCCCAGAGTGGGAGAACACCACAGGCCTGCAGAACCACACGAGAATTGTTTGGGAGCAGAGAGAACTGGAAGGAGTTGTAGCAGGCAGAGTTCGTAGTGACACAGGGGTGGGGTGACCCTTCGTTCACTTAGGAAGGTATGATTTTCTTGTTTGAATAATTTTGTGGTCTAGCAGGGACATTACTAGACTAAGTTCAGGGTGACTTTTCAGTTACCACCAGGGGTACTCAGTGTTGACTGGCTGATCCAGTCCCTGTTCCCAACCTCCTTATCCCTATCTACTTTCCATCCAGGCCTGATGATGTGTCATAGTGTTGGTCAATGGGACATAAACATAATTGTCTGTGGAATTTCTTCAGAAATTCCAGAGAAAGCTTTTGCTTTCCTCATTAAGGTAATATTCTTGTCTCCTTATTTTTCCCTCTTTGTTCCTGCTGGAATGCACACCTGATGGCTAGAACTGCAGCAACCATCTTGTATTCACTGGAGATAGCCAAGACAATCATAAAAGTTTGCAGCATCTGAAAAAATTTGCCTCTTATTCATTACTTCTCAGGAAGCTATTGTATAATTGAGTTTACTTTTTTTACATAAGATTTAATCATACAAATTTTCATACATCATTAAGTATTCTTTGTAAGTATCAATTTAGACTGTCCACAGATGATTACATTGAATGGATATACTATAATATGTCTTTCTTACTATTTTCCTATTATTGTGAATATGGTGTTTTTTTCATCTTCTGTATCATTCAAATTTGAGGGATTGAGAGTTACAGCTAGCTGTGCACTGTGATGGGCTGCCATTGGGGTTAGTGTTTGGCTGGACACTGATTTGAATGCCCTCTGGGTTTCAGAAGACATGATGAATGAGTTTGGAGCTTGAAAGGCTTGGAAGGCATCTATGCAGTGGTCATATATTCTAAGGCATGGAGGATACCCACATCTTCCCTATAGGATCCAGGCCCCAAGAGAGCTCAGTGGACATTCCACCTATATGCTGGAGAGATTGGGGGCTGGACTGAATTGGAAAAGTGTTGTCTATGGGGCACCAAAGCTAGTGTGGAGAAATAGAATCACCTTTTAAAAGAGCCAAGGTCGTTTTCAGAAATTCATAAAATTATATGGGCATAGCAAGAATGAAAATAAGAAAATGAGAAATGAAGTCATAACTGGAAAATCCAGAAAATATGAAGTATGTCATGTGGTTGCAGTCAGGGGCTGAGGCCACCTGCTATATTTAGACACCAAGTAGACAATTGGTGGCCTGCTATAAGATGCCTGGCTGCTAGGGTGGAGGTGGATACAAGAGCTAAAAGGAGCCATATTGGCTAGGTAACTCTCCTCTTTATTTTTTCCTGATCGTTTTCTAACTTTTTAAAAGAGTAAAAACCCCTTTGAATATAAAAACAAATGGTGTTCCTATTTCTGCATATCCTCTCCAGCATCTGTTGTTTCCAGACTTTTTAATGATCACCATTCTAATTGGCATGAGATAGTATCTCATTGTGGTTTTTTGATTTGCATTTCTCTAATGACCAGTGATGATGAGCTTTTTTCATGTTTTTTGGCCACATAAATGTCTTCTTTTAAGAAGTGTCTTTTAATATCTCTTGCCCACTTTTTGATGAGGTTGTTTTTTCTCGGATCTAGAACCAGAAATACCATTTGACCCAACAATCCCATTACTGGGTACATACCCAAAGGATTGTAAATCATTCTACTATAAAGACAAATGCACATGTATGTTTATTGCGGCACTATTCACAATAGCAAAGACTTGGAACCAACCCAAATGCCCATCAATGTTAGACTGGACAAAGAAAATGTGGCACATATACATCATGGAATACTATGCAGCCATAAGAAAGGATGAGTTCATGTCCTTTGCAGGGACATGGATGAAGCTGGAAACCATAATTCTCAGCAAACTAACACAGGAACAGAAAACCAAACACTGCATGTTCTCACTCATAAGTGAGAGCTGAACAATGAGAACACATGGACACAGGGAGGGGGAACATCACACAACAGAGCCTGTCAGGGGCTAGGGGGCTAGGGGAGGGATAGCATTAGGATAAATACCCGATTATACAAATACCTAATACCTAGATGATGCGTGATGGGTTCAGCAAACCACCGTGGCACATGTATAGCTATGTAACAAACCTGCAAGTTCTGCATAGGTATTCCAGTACTTAAAGTATAATAAATAATAATAATAATAACTAAATAAATAAATAAACGATTTTTTAAAAAATGATTGCTGTTACTTAAGTGAGATGGAGTTCCTGACCCTATATTCTTTGCCTTCCTGTTCTACTACCCACTGTGGAAGCCCCTAAAAATGTTCAGCAGTTATCTAGGGACCATAGACCGTCCCATGACAGTCCTCTCAGCAAAGCACAACAGGGACAATTTTCAGCTCTCTTTCAGAATATGATGAAATCTACTAATTATCTTAGGAAAAAATTTCATGTGCACACATACATAAAACTTTACTCGCAATTTCATAGTGTTAAGAACTCCACTTTATGAACAAGAACATTGAAATCCAGGGGCCATAACTGGCTCTTTCTCACTTCTCTGCTACTTTTCATTTCATTCTTCAGAATTTTCTTCTTGAATCCCAGCCTGTGACTGGACATCCAGATATCCGAAGGGGCTCAGGAGACACAGAGGTAAAGTCACTATGGGAAACTCTCTTCTATGAAACTAAAGTTGCTTACAGCCAAGAATAATTAAAGAGTAGAGATAAAGAATTAGAGTAAACACAGCTGTTGTTGGTCCCTGAATGATGTCGAGTGCTCCAAAATCCACCTGGGAAATCCTCTGTTCCTTCATCCAGGCACTGTGAACCTGGATGAAGGAACAGAAGATTTCCCAGGTGGATTTTGGAGCACTCGACATCTCCAAACCTCAACAACTTCCCCCTGTGCTCTAGGGGACTTCTCACATGACAGAATATGCCCCACTCTCTTTGGGATGACCACTAGGTACTTACCCATTGTTCCCCTTTCTTAGCCCTATCCAACTTTTCCCCACAGAGACTCTATCCATCCTCCCTTAAGCCTCACTCTACCTCTGAGAAGGTGAACTTTTTCCTGCCTTGATCCTCATCTTGACTCAGTACACTGCTCCTAACTTGCTCTTAACCTGGGCTTCTTAGCAATTGTGTTTTTCCATGGTAAAGATCAAAGCTTTGTCCAAATGTTTATTCATGGAATAACAGGCCAGGAAAGAAAGCCTACCAAATGAAGCAAAAAGTCAGGAACTAAACCTAAAGAACAAATAACAAATACTCGTTGGGCTCAGGGGAAAACAATTCACTAGGGCTGTGGAAGCCAAGGTAGGCTTCACAGCGAGCCCTGGATTTAGGCAGTGTCTTGAAGCCACCACATTTATGAAGCTCACCACATGCAGAGTTCTGTGCTAAGTATGCACTATTCAAGCCCTCTTAGTCTTCACATTAACTCAAGGTAGGCATTATGATTATGTTCATTTTGTAGAGCAGGAACTGCAATAACATCAATATTACAGAGCCAGAATTTGGACTCTGACCCATTCGATGCCAAAGCTTTTACCAGACTCCAAGCCACCGATTGATGTAGTGCCTAGCACACAGCAACTGCTTGATCAATATTTGCTAAAATGAATGAATGAAAGAATGAATGAAGCAGTAATTTGAGAATGAGAGGGCTTATATATCTTGTGGATTATACATCCATGGTGGAGGGGGGAAGCTTAAATGGAGGAAGTGATTATGCAGCTACAGAATTGTTGATGTTTATCTTTGCTAGGCTATATGCTAAGTGCTTTAACACTTCAGGACAATCCTCTTGAAGTCAACAGAAATATACTGAGTACTAGACCCTCTGGCTAGCCCTGTATTGGGCCCTCAAGATGGCGAATTACACTCAAGCATTCATAATAGAAATACAGAAGAAAGACCTGTAATATACTTCACACCATGGACAGGGCAATCTGGGGGTTTAATTTACCTACTCTCCACTCACCCTCTACAACCATGAGCAATCCATCATGACTTAGATCTTTGGCCCTGGGGATTTTGGAGTGATTGATGGGCTCTGGCTATAGTAAGAATCTACTGCCCCTCTTCCCAGTTCTCACGAACTCCCCATAATAGGCTCCCATATAGTGTGAGCAATTTACAGTATAATGAATTTGTTTTATTCTGGTTCAGTCTAGGCATTGTGGCTCCCGTCTGCCTTCCTGTTGTTTTATTTGCTCCTCAGCCATTCTCATTTTTGTAGCTATTCCCTTTAGCTCTCCTTTTCTGTAAGGTCATTCTAAGGACAGGATGTTGCAATGGCCGAGATGAATTGTGAACAAGTGCAAGCCAGGTGTGTGTTGGTGATTCTCTCTCTCTCGTTCGCTCTTCTTTTGGACTCTCTGAAATCTGGCCCATAAAGAAAAATATCCCATGCTCAAGATTTAGAGCCCAAATTCCGATTTTGAGGTCAGTGTCATTCAGATGAATGCCCCTGAGCCAGGCACAACAGAGCAGTTACTGGGAGAGATAAGGTGATTCAGTGTCATACCTCTGAGAGCTGTAACTCACCAGGGGTGGGGAAGACATTTTTGTAACCACTAAAATGTGTAAGGCCAGTCTCAGCCCTATGTATTGCTGTTTTCCACAATGACTGCTTCCTGGAAAATCCATCTCTTTCACCACGGGGTGTTAGGGGCATTGAAAATTAGTCAGTTTGCTATACTGGTCTTGTTAATACTTGTGGCAGGACATTAATACAGGATAATAGTAATCACGTTGGCACTAAATATTTATAGTGTTAGGGCAATAGCTTTGAATCTCAACCTACTACATTTGATTAATAGTGATGTTAATGGTGGCACCAAGGAATATGGACTTCCCAGGCTTATTCTCCAGACAGTATAAATGCTCCAGTGCTAAATGCTTCATTTATATGTGAATACAATTAAGAGTAACTTCGAATTATTTCTAGCACGTGCTCTTTAATGCCAGAGCCTTCAAGTTACAAGTGGTCAAAGGGTAATGCATCATAACAGGTTACAACATCCCCATGGATTTCTTGATTGACATAAAAATGATTTTCTCCCCCAACTGATTGACACTATGGCAGGTGGAAAGTAATGGCCAAGCTTCTAGCTGTCCATTAGAAGATCTTCAATCAAGAAGGATATGGCTTTAATAATTAGCTTCCATATATGGCAGCTGAGACCAGCTGGACTGTGAATAGCGCCCTTTTGGGGACTAAGGCACCTTGGGGATAGTACAACTTTTCAGATTAGTCCCTCAGAACAAATAACTTGAGAAAGTGGTTTCTAAAATTTCCAGTGTCGTTTTTTTCCCCTGGAGGGACATAATTGAAACCAGAGGTTTACAGTGAAGCAACGGGTGACCTCTAGTTAGAGGTAGAAAATTTCCCAGTGAGAAGTGTTTGGTTTTGCCTTTGCAGAATACAGGTGGGGACATGTATTTACCTTCAAAAACTGGATCATATGTTTCAACTTTCATTGGGAGAAAGAGCAGGCATTATGTTTCAAGAACTGCAGTGTACTGTAACCAAATGGGTACACTTGAAAAGAGCTACAGAATGGGCATCCCACTGTGTTCTGAATGAAACTGTGTGTGCCAGGAGGACAAGGTTTCCTTGGCCTTGCATGACTAATCTCCCACACTTTTGCTACTTGCTCTACATCATGGCTCTGGTTTGGACAGAGGGTCTTCTATGCGTGCTTGTTCACTGGAGTGTTGGAAGTTTGAGAGGCAAGAAATCCACGGATTTATGGTCTTCTGTCCCCTGAGAAACCCCTGGACAAAAAAGACCTAGATTTTCCCTGGGATTAGGACAAATTAACAAACAGAAGAAATAAAGTATTTATTAGGTAAAGACGATTCTACCATCCTGGAAAGGCCAATCCTCATGTTTCTGCTTAAAAATAAGACCCAGACATATTTGTTTCAATGTATATGGCTGGGCTAACACTTCTTAGCTTTCCTCCCTTCAACTTGTTACCCAACTTAACCAAACAAAAATTCAGAGAGTGCCAATCTGAGTGCTGATACGGGAAACAAAAGAACAAGATAGGCTCTTCAAGGAGCTCCCTTTGTGTCAGAATGATAAGATGTAATACATACATCAAATAATGATGCACAGCACTGAAACACTTGGAAACTATATTCTCCAAGTGTGGTGGAAGTACAAAGAAGAAAATGATTAATATCTCTGGGAAAGTAGAAATGATCTACAGTGTCAATGAAAGATTAACATACGAGCTGATATTTAAGCTGAGCTTGAAAAGTGAGTGTAGTTCAGGTCCTGCCTTACAAGAGACCCTGAAGGAAGCCCTAAACATGGAAAGGAACAACCGGTACCAGCCATTGCAAAAACATGCCAAAATGTAAAGACCATCAAGGCTAGGAAGAAACTGCATCAACTAACGAGCAAAATAACCAGTTAATATCATAATGGCAGGATCAAGTTCACACATAACAATATTAACCTTAAATGTAAATGGACTAAATGCTCCAATTAAAAGACACAGACTGGCAAACTGGATAAAGAGTCAAGACCCATCAGTCTGCTGTATTCAGGAGACCCATCTCACATGCAGAGACATACATAGGCTCAAAATAAAGGGATGGAGGAAGATCTACCAAGCAAATGGAGAACAAAAAAAAGCAGGGGTTGCAATCCTTGTCTCTGATAAAACAGACTTTAAACCATCAAAGATCAAAAGAGACAAAGAAGGCCATTACATAATGGTAAAGGGATCAATTCAACAGGAAGAGCTAACTATCCTAAATATATATGCACCCAATACAGGAGCACTCAGATTCATAAAGCAAGTCCTTAGAGACTTACAAAGAGACTTAGACTCCCATACAATAATAATGGGAGACTTCAACACTCCACTGTCAACATTAGACAGATCAACGAGACAGAAAGTTAACAAGGATATCCAGGAATTAAACTCATCTCTGCACCAAGCAGACCTAATAGACATCTGTAGAACTCTCCACCCCAAATCAACAGAATATACATTCTTCTCAGCACTACATCACACTTATTCCAAAATTGACCACATACTTGGAAGTAAAGCACTCCTCAGCAAATGTAAAAGAACAGAAATTATAACAAACTGTCTCTCAGACCACAGTGCAATCAAACTAGAACTCAGGACTAAGAAACTCAATCAAAACCGCTCAACTACATGGAAACTGAACAACCTGCTCCTGAATGACTACTGGGTACATAATGAAATGAAAGCAGAAATAAAGATGTTCTTTGAAACCAATGAGAACAAAGATACAACATACCAGAATCTCTGGGACACATTTAAAGCAGTGTGTAGAGGGAAATTTATAGCACTAAATGCCCACAAGAGAAAGCAGGAAAGATCTAAAATTGACACTCTAACATCACAATTAAAAGAACTAGAGAGGCAAGAGCAAACACATTCAAAAGCTAGCAGAAGGCAAGAAATAACTAAGATCAGAGCAGAACTGAAGGAGATAGAGACACAAAAAACCCTTCAAAAAAATCAATGAATCCAGGAGTTGGTTTTTTGAAAAGATCAACAAAATTGACAGACTGCTAGCAAGACTAATAAAGAAGAGAAGAGAGAGGAATCAAATAGACGCAATAAAAAATGATAAAGGGGATATCACCACCGACCCCACAGAAATAAAAACTACCATCAGAGAATACTATAAACACCTCTACGCAAATCAACTAGAAAATCTAGAAGAAATGGATAATTTCCTGGACACTTACACTCTCCCAAGACTAAACCAGGAAGAAGTTGAATCCCTAAATAGACCAATAGCAGGCTCTGAAATTGAGGCAATAATTAATAGCTTACCCACCAAAAAAAGTCCAGGACCAGATGGATTCACAGCTGAATTCTACCAGAGGTACAAGGAGGAGCTGGTACCATTCCTTCTGAAACTATTCCAATCAATAGAAAAAGAGGGAATCCTCCCTAACTCATTTTATGAGCCCAACATCATCCTGATACCAAAGCCTGGCAGAGACACATCAAAAAAAGAAAATTTTAGACCAATATCCCTCATGAACATCGATGCAAAAATCCTCAATAAAATACTGGCAAACTGGATTCAGCAGCACGTCAAAAAGCTTATCCACCATGATCAAGTGGGCTTCATCCCTGGGATGCAAGGCTGGTTCAACATTCGCAAATCAATAAACGTAATCCAGCATATAAACAGAACCAAAGACAAGAACCACATGATTATCTCAATAGATGCAGAAAAGGCTTTTGACAAAATTCAACAGCCCTTCATGCTAAAAACGCTCAATAAATTCGGTATTGATGGAACGTACCTCAAAATAATAAGAGCTATTTATGACAAACCCACAGCTAATATCATACTGAATGGGCAAAAACTGGAAAAATTCCCTTTGAAAACTGGCACAAGACAGGGATGCCCTCTCTCACCACTCCTATTCAACATAGTGTTGGAAGTTCTGGCTAGGGCGATCAGGCAAGAGAAAGAAATCAAGGGTATTCAGTTAGGAAAAGAAGAAGTCAAATTGTCCCTGTTTGCAGATGACATGACTGTATATTTAGAAAACCCCATTGTCTCAGCCCAAAATCTCCTTAAGCTGATAAGCAACTTCAGCAAAGTCTCAGGATACAAAATTAATGTGCAAAAATCACAAGCATTCTTATACACCAGTAACAGACAAACAGAGAGCCAAATCATGAATGAACTTCCATTCACAATTGCTTCAAAGAGAATAAAATACCTAGGAATCGAACTTACAAGGGATGTAAAGGACCTCTTCAAGGAGAACTACAAACCACTGCTCAGTGAAATAAAAGAGGACACAAACAAATGGAAGAATATACCATGCTCAAGGATAGGAAGAATCAATATCGTGAAAATGGCCATATTGCCCAAGGTTATTTATAGATTCAATGCCATCCCCATCAAGCTACCAATGAGCTTCTTCACAGAATTGGAAAAAACTGCTTTAAAGTTCATAAGGAACCAAAAAAGAGCCTGCATTGCCAAGACAATCCTAAGTCAAAAGGACAAAGCTGGAGGCGTCACGCTACCTGACTTCAAACTATACTACAAGGCTACAGTAACCAAAACAGCATGGTACTGGTACCAAAACAGAGATATAGACCAATGGAACAGAACAGAGTCCTCAGAAATAATACCACACATCTACGGCCATCTGATCTTTGACAAACCTGAGAGAAACAAGAAATGGGGAAAGATTCCCTATTTAATAAATGGTGCTGGGAAAATTGGCTAGCCATAAGTAGAAAGCTGAAACTGGATCCTTTCCTTACTCCTTATATGAAGATTAATTCAAGGTGGATTAGAGACTTAAATGTTAGACCTAATACCATAAAAACCCTAGAAGAAAATCTAGGTAGTACCATTCAGGACATAGTCATGGGCAAGGACTTCATGTCTAAAACACCAAAAGCAACGGCAGCAAAAGCCAAAATTGACAAATGGGATCTAATTAAACTAAAGAGCTTCTGCACAGCAAAAGAAACTACCATCAGAGTGAACAGGCAACCTACAGAATGGGAGAAAATTTTTGCAATCTACTCATCTGACAAAGGGCTAATATCCAGAATCTACAAAGAACTCAAACAAATATACAAGAAAAAAACAAACAACCCCATCAAAAAGTGGGCAAAGGATATGAACAGACATTTCTCAAAAGAAGACATTCATACAGCCAACAGACACATGAAAAAATGCTCATCATCACTCGCCATCAGAGAAATGAAAATCAAAACCACAATGAGATACCATCTCACACCAGTTAGAACGGCAATCATTAAAAAGTCAGGAAACAACAGATGTTGGAGAGGATGTGGAGAAATAGGAACACTTTTACACTGTTGGTGGGATTGTAAACTAGTTCAACCATTATGGAAAACAGTATGGCAATTCCTCAAGGATCTAGAACTAGATGTACCATATGACCCAGCCATCCCACTACTGGGTATATACCCAAATGATTATAAATTATTCTACTACAAAGACACATGCACACTTATGTTTATTGCGGCACTATTCACAACAGCAAAGACTTGGAATCAACCCAAATGTCCATCTGTGACAGACTGGATTAAGAAAATGTGGCACATATACACCATGGAATACTATGCAGCTATAAAAATGGATGAGTTTGTGTCCTTTGTAGGGACATGGATGCAGCTGGAAACCATCATTCTTAGCAAACTATCACAAGAAGAGAAAACCAAACACCGCATGTTCTCACTCACAGGTGGGAACTGAACAATGAGATCACTTGGACTCGGGAAGGGGAACATTACACATCAGGGCCTATCATGGGGACGGGGGAGGGGGGAGGGATTGCATTGGGAGTTATACCTGATATAAACGACGAATTGATGGGTGCAGCACACCAACATGGCACAAGTATACATATGTAACAAACCTGCACGTTATGCACATGTACCCTAGAACTTAAAGTATAATTAAAAAAAAAAAAAAGAAAAGTGAGTGTAGTTGTGCCAGGTGAAAAACATAGAGGCTTGTGTGTCAAAAGGGTCTTCCCAACAGTGTTGTGCCTAAGAGCATGGCAGCATGTATTCATCACCCAACAGGAGTGTCCTAGGAAGGTGGAGAGGATACAGCAGTAAAATCTCCAAGGGTACATTCATTTACTCAGAGACTGTTTTTAGGAATCTTCTATGTCCGAAACACTAGACTACACAAAAAACCTTATGATGACGTGATTAGGGTATTGAAACTTCACTTTTCTTTATTTCCTCTCTCCTTTTCTTGTGTTTTCTTTCCCCTATGAAAGTGACATTATTAAAGGAGCTCACTTTATAAGCATACGCATGTCCAAACCTCTAATTTTGCAGTAGTAACAAAGTTCTTGTATCATATCACAGTTGGCCATGCCCTCAAGTTTATTTTTATAATACTACTGCTGTGCACTGCCTTGGGATGTGGGTGAAGGACAGAGGAGGAGGAGAGGAATAAAGAAATAGGGATGGATGGGAAGATTTGCACTAGAAAGTCTGGGTCTTTGAATGCCATTACCTGTAGGGAATGAAGAAACATGGTAAATACTTAATTTGGGAGGGCAACATAACCGTGTCTAAGTTTTAGAAAAAGAATACTGTTAGTAGGTGACTAGAGAATGGCCAGAAATAGAAAGAAAAGGGATTAGTTAGGAGGATAAGGTAGGAAGTATGATGTGCTGAGAAACAGCTACACCGGTGGTTGTGAAAATAAACAGGAGGGGTCAGATTGGAGAAATATTCACTGAGGACTCATTCACTGTGGAACGTGATGGTGTGGATGTAGGATATAAAGAGTGATGTTGATGCTTCTCTCTTAAGCAGAGTTGTGAATGTTGTGTTATTTCTGACATAGAAAATCCTGAAAGAGGGATAGATTTGGGGAATTGCATGGATGCAGTTCTTTTTTTTTTTTGACATGGAGTCTCATGCTGTCGCCCAGGCTGGAGTGCAGTGGTGTGATCTCGGCTCACTGCAAGCTCCGCCTCCTGGATTCACACCATTCTCCTGCCTCAGTCTCCCTAGTAACTGGGAATACAGGGACACGCCACCATGCCCAGCTAATTTTTTGTATTTTTAGTAGAGACGGGGTTTCACTGTATTAACCAAGATGGTCTCTATCTCTTGACCTTGTGATCCACCCGCCTCAGCCTCCCAGAGTGCTGGGATTACAGGCATGAGACACCATGACTGGCTGGATGCAGTTCTTGCCATGATAAGTGTGAGATGTCTGTGAGGTGTTCAGGAGGATTGTAAAAATGTTTTCAGAGACAAATGCTTCACACTTAAGGAACCACTAGATTTAAAGAGAAGGGAGGGAAAGGGTAAGGAAAGAAAAGTCATTGAGTAAAAGACAAAATGGTCAGAAAGGTAGGAGAAACTAAAGAACGGGAAATTATATTTACCAAGTATTTATTTTAAATCAAATGCTACAAAGAACTTAACCTGTGTTATGCCATTTAATCCCCACAGTGAGCTTAAAAATGATTTTATTCCACTTTATACATGTGATTGGAAGGTTTCAAAATATTAACTGACATTTCCCTGCAATTTCTTTGTACCCATAGGCCTTTTCCCATGTGGCATCCATTGGCTCATAGAACAGATGTTACAAGAGAAAGTAGGAGAAACAGACTTTTGATTTAAAGAGCCTAGACTTTTAATGTTCAAAAATAAATAGCTCTAGGAAATTTGAAAGGAGGGAGATTTGTGTCTCTGGTTCTCAGTGTTCTGGGAAATAGAAAGGCCTGGGACCATGGTGTGTCCCAGGCTGATGGGTCACAGGCAGCCTCACAGGACTCCTCATGTCCCAGCAAGGTACAGGAGGAGAAAGATTCAAGGCAAAAGTGGCGTGGGAGTAAGGAAGGTCTTTAAAACCCCACTGAGCTTCTTACTGCCCTATAAAGCTGTGTAGCAGTGGACTGCCTCTTATACACTCAAGAAAGGCATGAGCTAGCTCAGGTAGGGGTAAGCCTGAGGAGGCCTTGGTTTCAGGAATGAGAGATGGCTCTAAAGCAACCTTCATGGACTCACAACAAAAGACCAGATGGGAATAGGCATCTCAGCAGATGTCAGTGTGGGGGGATCCTGACTAACCCCAGATGAGAAATCCTCAACCCAAAACTAAACTGTTTGAGTCCCTGAGAACAAAGGAAGAGCCTTGGTGGGGCAGTGGGAGAACCCTGAAAAGATTAAGGTTGTGTATCTGCCTGCCAATAGAACGGGAGCTTAAAATATTTTTTAAAAAAGGGACATTCTATTTTTTGCACTGCTAAATTTACAGTCAAAGATTTGTGCTTGCAATCATCAGTAAAACTGCATCTAGGGGAGGCAGTTAAGTGGATTTCCAAAGGCCATGCAGCTGAGCAATCATGGAGCTTGTATATAAGCTTAGGTCTTCCTGGGTCAAGAATCTTTGCTCATATTGCCATTCCATTTGGATTGCACATTCCTATTTTCTAGAGTCAAGGGGAAAGTGGTCAGCTGTGTCAGGCTGATGGGTCTGGCCAGGACGGTGTTCCTAATCTTTCCTGCTTCTGTTTCTCTGCAGTGCTAAGGGCAGATGACAGAGTAAATCAGGCGAAGACCTGACCCAAGCCTTCCTCTAGAAACTCCAATTGCTCCCATCTTGATGTGGTTTGGATGTGTGTCACCTCCAAACCTCATGTTGAAATGCAATCTTCAATGTTGGAGATGGGGTCTAGTGAGAGGTATTGGATCCTAGGCATGGATCCCTCATGAATGGCTTAGTGCCATCTCCTTGTTGATGAGTGAGTTCTTGCTCCACTCATTCATGTGAAATCTGTTTGTTTGAAAGAGTCTAGGACCTCTCCTTTCTCTCTCTTGCTTCCTCTCTTGCTGTGTGATACGTCAAGCCCCTCTTCACCTTCTGCCATGACTGTGAGTTTCCTGAGGCCTCACTGGAAGCTGAGCAGATGCTGGTACCATGCCTGTACATCTTGCAGAAGCATAAACCAAACAAATCCCTATTTTAAAGAAATTACGGAGCCTTAAGTGTTTCTTTACAGCAAAGCAGAACAAAATAACACACATCTATTCTTGTAAGAAGTAGCAATCCAGTCACTACTTCTTCTAACATATGAAGAGAAAATTTAGGGATGGATAAAAACATAAGTTGAAGGAGAAAAGAAAGTATATTTTAAAAGTTTATATTTTAAAGCATTTTTTTCTCATTGCCAAGTAAAAGAGGTCTGTTGAAGTGGGGAAAGGAAAGACTTGAGGTATTTTAAAACTAATTATTTAATAAAAATTTACTATATGCCAGGAGCTTAATATTAGTACTACTGAAAGTGTGGCCCATGGAACAATATGGTTAATACCACTTGGAAACTTGTTACAAATTCTTGTCTATGAATTCTTAGGCTCCATTCCAGACCTACAGAATCAGAATCTCTTGAAATGGGGCCCAGAAATATGTGTTTTAATAAGCTCCTCAATTGGCCATTATGCACGTTAAACTTGCTGAAGCGACGCTATAGAGATATGAAAAGCAATTGACCAGAGATGAGGAAATGGATTATGGAGAATTATGGGTCCAGGTGAGGTTGGAAATTATAAGCATGCAAAATAGCTCATCATCGTGGCCATAGGATTCTCAATGTGAGCTCTTGGTAACAAGCTTGGGGATGGATGCTAAGAGAAGTGAGGGGTGTGTTGATCTAAGTTTCATGAAATCAGCAGGACATGTGAGCAAAAGGTCAAGAAGAAGATGAAAATGAGGAGTTTAAGAAGCAACTACTAAGAGAGTGTCCTTGATTTGATTAAACCACATTAACTACACAGGCATAGCATGGAAATGATCCCAGAATGGAGGGAGGTGATGAAGAGCCTTATCTGAGGCTAAGAGACTTAAGGATACAATGATATCTAAGTGTCAATTTCTTGCAGCCAATAACAGGAGAGGTGGAGGTTGAGAGGGTCGGGTAAAGATGTGATGGTACAAGTCATTTCCTGAAGTGGGATGAGGGTGAGAGACAGTAGAAGTCTCTTGCCTTCTTAATCACAATTGAATTCATATTTTTTCTGATTTCATAAAGAGACCTGGTCACTCCCAATAGGGGAACAAATTACAGGAAACCAGAAAGAGAATTCCATTTCTGTAATCTCTTTATTGGCTTTATACTTCTGTATCCCACCTCCTGCACCAGTGCCCATCTCAGATTCTACTGTTTGCTGAAGGTGACTAAATCTACAATCCAAGTCCATCTCCCAACTTGTGAATTAAAGTGGAGTGTCAGGATCTGCACACAAACCTCACTTCTCCATGAGTTGTGTGTGTGTGTTTAATTTTGCCTATCTAGAGAAATCACTTGACTTCTGTGTGTTGCATTAGGCCACTGTCATTAACAACAGTGGTGTCATTTTGATGTGCTCCATGAGGCAGTGGGTACTTTGAAGTTGAAAGAACAGACGTGGATAAATAGTACCCCGAGCAGGCTGCTATTGCACCATTATTGCCAGCAATTATTTCACCAAGTGACACATCAGACAAAAAGTCAGCCACCTTCCTCCAGGAAGCGTCTTGGTAGCTACAACCAGACTTCTGTCTGATTTCTTTTTCTTAAATGGACAGAAGCTTGTTATTTCTCTCACTGGAAGCCTCTGCCTCCCTCTCCATTGTCTCCATTGTTGTAAGTAGAGTCGAGGTTTTAGATGCTGGCTTTATGGGACCTTGCACGGGTTTAATGCTGACTGTTTCCTGGGATGAGCTATGTAGTAGCCTTTTCATTCATCCTTTCCAGGTTTCCTTTTTGCTCAGTTCCTCCCCAGCCTGTCATTATCCTTGACAGTTTTCCTTTTCTGGTTTTGGGAATGCAGATTAGAAACTGAACAGCCATGTCTCAAGAAGACAGCGTTGGATGGACTCTTGTTTTGATCAACACACCCAGCACTATGTGCAAGGTATTGTCTTAAGCATAGTAACCACTATTAACTCACCCAATCTTCATAATAATGATGGTAGGTGACATTATTATCAGCCCCATTTTTTTTCAAACAGGGAAACTGAGGAACGGGGTGAAACAGAGGCTGCACAGCTAATGTTTAACACAACAGGATTCAAACAGGCAATTTGGCTACAGAGATTACCTGGCTGCCTTCCTGGCTGTGTGTGCTTATGGGAGGGATGTGGTCAGGCATCAGCACTGGGAGTCGGAAATAGGATAACTAGTTTCTGGTTAGAAAATTGCAACAAGGGAGAGGCTAGATGTATCCATTGATACAGGGTTAGTTCCAGTGCCAGGGATGGAGTAAGGGCCTACATCTAAACCAGCCAATTCACTAAGAGACGCTCGTGGATGTGGGGGATATGGAGTGAGGGTCAGGATGGCATAGAGTGGGTTTGGGACCCAAGACAGAAGCTGGCAAGAGAGAGTTACTGGCAGATATTCTTGGGGGTTGGCTGTCTAATTGTTGATTCTGTAGCCACAGCTTGAATGTAGCTCAGCCAAAGGAGAATGTTTTCTGAAATCTTTACCTCTCTGTCTCCAAATATTATGTCAGAGGAACTACTTGTCTGGGTAGTCCATATATGTGTGTATTTTTCTTTTTTTTCCCCCCATAAAACATTATTTGGGTAGACTTTCAGCTTTAAGCGGACTATCAGAGCCTGAAAGTTCTGTCCATGCTTGATTTCCTGGAATGACTTAAAGAGGGTGTGGTTTATTCAGATGGCACATTGGTGGCAATTACTAAGGCTGAGAACTTCGCTCTCCTATTTAGAGGAGGACTGAGAAAGTTCGTCTTAGATGGCTTTTCACCATACATATGGCAGAATATTGTTACCTCTTCATCTCCTTTTCTCCTTTCCCTGTTCCTACTCTTAGGAATTGTGCTTTGGCTAAAACTGACTAAAGAGGTAGATTATCACCGAAAACATTTGAATTGTGCTGAAAATATAGTAAAGCAAAGGTGCGCCTTGTAGGTGTTCCCAAATATTGGTTAATTGTTGGATTTATACATGTGCCATAATTCCCAGTAGTCCCTTTTTTTTTTTTTTTAGTTTTAACTTTCAAGCTTTTAAAGGTGAAGTCAACCAGAAGGTTAGGGTATATGGGAAATAATTTTTGAACAACTCTCATGTAAACTTAAATTTTAGATCCTTCTTTGGGGTAAAACGGGTTCAGGCTTTTCACTGCTTGCAAGGTTATTTCTGAGTTGCAAAAGATCTATCTCTATTTTTCCCTGTATTCCTTTATTCCTCCTGTATTCCTCATTCAATCATGGCAGCAGCAATCCCATGAAAGCAAGAAGATACTCTTTTCTTGCATCTGTAGTGGAAACCATAGTAGCAGGCAGTAACTGTTTCATGTGTCAAATAGATGCATTCCCATCAATTTATAATGAGGACTAGAGAATTTAATTTTCAGAAGCTTTATTGAGAAACCAAAGCAAAAAAAAAAAAAAAAAAAAAAAAAGTCATTAAGTTACAAGGATGTAGCAAATGTAAATTAAAGCTATATACTGCAGGCCAGGCGTGGTGGCCTGTAATCCCAGCACTTTGGGAGGCCAAGGTAGGCAGATCACGAGGTCAGGAGATCGAGACCATCCTGGCTAACACAGTGAAACTCCATCTCTACTAAAAATACAAAAAATTAGCCAAGCATGGTGGCGGGTTCCTGTAGTCCCAGCTACTTGGGAGGCTGAGGCAGGAGAATGGTGCGAACCTGGGAGGTGGAGCTTGCAGTGAGCCCAGATCGTGCCACTATACTCCAGCCTGGGCGACAGAGTGAGACTCCGTCTCAAAAACAAAAACTACATACTGAAACCAAAGCAGACAAATCCATACATTGGTCCACCAAAAAGTGAGCATCCTAGGAACTATAGAAAACTTTATATTACCCAAAGAGTTGGGGAGTCAGTTTATCATCAGTTTTGGCAGGGGTGGGAGCAGCGGGGAAATAACTTTCCAGTAAACAAAAAATATTGTCTGCACAGAGTTTAAAGGGAACGTGTGAAGGTTTTTGCCTATCCTATATCTACTCTTTCTTCTTATGGAACAGTTCTGTCATTTTCTTCTAGAAAATTGTCTGCTATATTTTCTGGCTGTGTGTTCAAGGAGGTATAATACCCAACCCCAGATCCAGGGATGGGCACTTAATCCAAGTCAGGTTAAGGAATATGTCCCCTTGGAAGTTTCCTGGACTAACAATTAATAGGATGTTATAAACCTGGAGCTGCCATTGCCAAAGGCTAAAGTTGGGAGGTGAGTCAGTCATGTTGAGCCAGGTGAGTGCTGTGTGCTGAGCAGGGGTTGCAGTGCAGTGGGAGTGCAGACTGAAAAAATGCAGACCGCAGCACTACTCATTTCTCCAGCTCTGATGTGCTGCTGTACCAGGGGTCTAATCAGGCTTGTGCCTGCCTCCTTCTTGAATAGCCCAGAGAATTCATCCAAACAGCCTTCCTATAGCAGCTCCCTAATCCAGGTGGCCAGATGGGAGTTCTAGACCAGTGCTGTCTCACAGGACATTGACACAGCAGCCAAGTTGATTGGTGCTGAGGCAGCCACAGTAAGTGTTGCTGGTTCAGGGGCCGGCATTGGAACAGTGTTTGGCAGCTTGTTCATTGGCTATGCCAGAAACCCGTCTCTCAAGTGGCAGTTGTTCTCCTATGTCATTCTGGGCTTTGCCTGTGTGGCATTGGGGCTCTTCTGTTTGATGGCTGCCTTCCTCATCCTCTTTGCCCTCCCTGACGGTCACCTGCTTGTCCCTGCTGTTGCAACTCCATGTCATTCCTGGTGCTGGGGTGTGCTAAGCTTTACCATTAAATACAACATTTCTCAAACAAACAAACAAAACCAGGAAAGCTTGCTTGAGAATGAAGTCAGTACAGAACAAAGCAGACTCTAGAAACAAAACCATTTGATCTTTGACAAACCTGACAAAAACAAGAAATGGGGAAAGGATTCCCTATTTAACAAATGGTGCTGGGAAAACTGGCTAGCCATAGGTACATAGCTGAAACTGTATCCCTTCGTTACACCTTATACAAAAATTAATACAGGATGGACTAAAGACTTAAATATTAGACCTAAAACCATAAAAACCCTAGAAGAAAACCTAGGCAATGCCATTCAGGACATAGGCATGGGCAAGGACTTCATGACTAAAACACCAAAAGCAACGGCAACAAAAGCCAAAATAGACAGATAGGATCTCATTAAACTAAAGAGCTTCTGCACAGCAAAAGAAACTACCATCAGAGTGAACAGGCAACCTACAGATGGGAGAAAATTCTTGCAATCTACTCATCTGACAAAGGGCTAATATCCAGAATCTACAAAGAACTTAAACAAATTTACAAGAAAAAAAAAACAACCCCATCAAAAAGTGGGCAAAGGATACAGCAGACACTTCTGAAAAGAAGAGATTTATGCAGCCAACAGACACATGAAGAAATGCTCATCATCACTGGTTATCAGAGAAATGCAAATCAAAACCACTGTGAGATACCACCTCACACCAGTTAAAATGGCGATCATTGAAAAGTCAGGAAACAACAGATGCTGGAGAGGATGTGGAGAAATAGGAATGTTTTTACACTGTTGGTGGGAGTGTAAACTAGTTCAACCATTGTGGAAGACAGTGTGGCGATTCCTCAAGGACCTAGAACTAGAAACACTGTTTGACCCAGTGATCCCATTACTGGGTATATACCCAAAGGATTATAAATCATGCTGCTATAAAGACTCATGCACATGTATGTTTATTGCAGCACTATTCACAATAACGAAGACTTGGAACCAACCCAAATGTCCATCAATGATAGACTGGATTAAGAAAATGTGGCACATATACACCATAGAATACTATGCAGCCACAAGAAAAGGATGAGTTCATGTCCTTTGCAGTGATGTGGATGAAGCTGGAAACCATCATTCTCAGCAAACTATCACAAGGACAGAAAACCAAACACCACATGTTCTCACTCATAGCTGAGAACTGAACAATGAGAACACCTGGACACAGGGTGGGAACATCACACCCCAGGGCCTGTCATGGGGTAGGAGGCAGGAGGAGGGATAGCATTAGGAGAAATACTTAATGTAAATGACGACTTAATGGATGCAGCAAACCAACGTGGGACATGTATACCTATGTAACAAACCTGCATGTTGTGCATGTGTACCCTAGAACTTAAACTATAGTTTAAAAAAAGAAAAGAAAGAAAGAAAAACAGTCAACTGCCTGGGTGCAGTGGCTCATGCCTGTAATCCTAGCACTTTGGGAGGTCGAGGCAGGCAGATCATGAGGTCAGGAGATCAAAACCATGCTGGGTAACATGATGTAACCCCATCTCTACTAAAAAAATATTAAAAAAATAGCCAGGGTTGGTGGTGGGCTCCTGTAGTCCCAGCTACTTGAGAGGCTAAGGCAGCAGAATGGCGTGAACCTGGGAGGTGGAGCTTGCAATGAGCTGAGATCACGCCACTGCACTCCAGCCTGGGCAACAGAGTGAGACTCTGTCTCAAAAAAAAAAAAAAAAAAAAAAAAAAAAAAAAAAAAACAGTTGACCTTTGTATATTAACTTTTTATCCTGCAACTTTGTTATACTTACTTATTTGTTACAGAAGGGTTTAAAAATTATTTGGTATTTTCTACATAGACAATCACATTGTCTACAGACAATTTGGTTTCTTTCTTACCCAACTGTATGCCTTTTATTTTAGCTTTTTATTCTATTACACTAGGGGCTTCAATTATGGTGTAAAAAAGAACGGGGAGAAGAGCCACTCTTGCTTTGTTCTCAGTCTTAAGGAGAAAGCACCCATTTTTCCCCACTGAGGATGATGTTATCTGGAGGTTTGTTTGTTTTGTAGATGTTCTTTATCTAATTGAGGAAGTGCCCCCAGTTTTATTTTGCTGAAGATTTTTATCAGGATTGATATAACCATATAATTTTTCTTCTTTCATCTATAGATGTGGTGGATTACATTGATTGGATTTAGAATGTTGAAACAGCCTTGCATACTTTGAATAAATCCTACTTGACCATTGTGTGTAATTTATACATGGTTGAATTTTATTAGTTAATTTTTGGGGGAATATTTTTTGCTAATATTTTGTTGACGACACTGGAGGATACTGGTCTCTATTTTACTTTGTTGTAATGACTTTATCTTGTTTTTGGTATTAAAGTAATATTGTTCTCAAAAAAATAAAAATAAAAACAAAACAGGAGAGCTTGCTTGAGAATGAACTCAGTGCAGAAGAAGGCAGACTCTAGAAACAAAAAGACAACACATGATATCACTGAGCACACTGAGCTCGCCATGCCAGGCCTAAAGCTGTGATACTGAACTTTTAAACGCATAAGCAAATAATCCACTTTTTTTGTTTAAGGCAGTTTTAATTCTATTTCCATCCTTTGCCACTGACTAATATAAAACTGCACTTACTCCCTTAAGCTCATAAGATGTTTTATAACTAAGGGTATTTTTTTGTTTCTGTATCAGCACCAGGAAGATACATACATAAGTACTGGGAAACAAATATTTAAAGCTCTAGTGCTGGGCAAACTTTTTCTTAAAGTGCCAAATAGTAAAATTTTAGACTTTGTGGACCAAGAGGCAAAACTCAGGACACTATATAGATACTTATATAGCCATCTGCAATAGTTCGAATGATAATGTCCCCTCCAAAATTCATGTTGAAACTTATTTCCTAATGCAACAGTATTAAGAGGTGTTGCTTTTGGGAGATGATTAAGTCCTGAAAGTTCTGGCCTCACAAATGGAATTAACACCCTTATGAAAGAATTCAAGGCTGAAGGGAGAGCTCTCTTGTCCTTCCATACTTTCCATCATGTGAGGACACACCGTTCCTCCACTCTGGAGGATTCAGCAAAAAGGCGCCATCTTGGAAGCAGACAGCAGCCCTCACCAGTTGCCAGTCCTGCCGATGCCTTGACCTTGGACTTCTCAGCCTCCAGAAATGTGAGAAACAAATGTGTATTGTTTATAAATTACCCAATCACATGTATGCTGTTAAAGCAGCACAAACAGGCTAACATAACACACTATTTTAAATGCAACAATTTTGAAAGGTAAAAACCATTCTTAGCTCCCTTGCTATTAAAAAAAAAACAGCCTCATATATTTGACCTGCAGGCCCTACAAAAAAATGGCTTATCTTATTTTGAGCATTCTTTCTTTTTCTGTTTCTTAGAAGAAAGTATTTGCTCATTTCATTGTTACCCTTCAAGAATCAGCACTAATATCTCCTTCCAATGGCCCTTCCTGAGACTGCATAGGTTGGGTCCTATGTCCTCTCTTCCATGCTTTACATTTCTAGACTCATAACCTTTACTCAGTTCCTTCACTCATTCTGACATTTTAAAACTGTGAAACTTCAGGCATATAAAATGCTATAAAATACTAAAGTAAACACTTGTGTAATATGTGTACAACTGAGCATGACAGTTAATAGATGACCCATACATTTGAATCCTATTTTGTACCTTCCCTGAAACACATTTTTCTCTCTGTTAGACAGGTACTCTCCACCCGTGATTTGGTACCTATCCTTCTTTTCATATCATTATAATTGTATAGCATCACCAGTTATTCCTATATGTGTGAGCATAACATTGTTATATGTTTAAAGCTTTATAAAAATAAATGAATTTCCCTAAAATTTACTTTCTTGTGCTTTTTCTTTTTTTCACCTTACCATTGCATCTGTGTGAGAGTCATCAAAGTTGATTTATGTAGCTACAATTCATTAATTCTTACTGCTCTATTGAAACGCATTTGATGAATACACCACACTCTGTCTATTCTGTTGACGAACATCAAGGCTGCTTCCAATTTTTGGCACAAATATATATGTGCTGCACTGAAAGTATTTTGCCTGCCACTTTGTGCACATCTGGAAGAACACCTCCGTAGCTATCATATACGCAGGGGCAGAATTGCTTGGTTGTGGGTGATGTACATCTTTTTTTTTTCTTTTTTTTTTTTTTTTTTTGAGACGGAGTCTTGTTCTGTCACCCAGGCAGGAGTGCAGTGGAGCGATCTCGGCTCACTGCAAGCTGCGCCTCCTGGGTTCGCACCATTCTCCTGCCTCAGCCTCTTAAGTAACTCGGACTACAGGTTCCTGCCTCCACGCCCGGCTAATTTTTTTTTTTTTTTTTTTTTTTTTTGATTTTTTAGTAGAGACAGGGTTTCACCATGTTAGCCAGGATGGTCTCGATCTCTTGAACCCGTGATCCTCCCCCCTCGGCCTTCCAAAGTGCTGGGATTACAGGCGTGAGCCACCGCACCCAGCCCCCGATGTACATCTTAAAGTATGCTAATGATTACTTTACTTCTGCCCGTAAGTGAACCCATTCCCCTTCTTCTCTGCAGTGTATAAGAGTACTCATTGCTCCAAATCGCTACTAAAATATGGTATTGTTAAAAACTTTTAAGCTTTTAATGGAGATTTTCCAACATAAAAAAATAGACAAACATAATGGGTCCTAAGTATCCGTTACCCAGTTTCAAGAATTATCATCTCATAGTCAATATTGTTTCATGTGTGCTGATATCCACTTCCCTTATCACATGTCATTTTTTAGCAAACCACAGGCATAAAAATCATTATTGGCTGGGCGCGGTGGCTCACGCCTGTAATGTTCAAGACCAGTCTGACCAACATAGAGAAACTCCGTCTGTACTAAAAATACAAAATTAGCCAGGCATGGTGGCACATGCCTGTAATCCCAGCTACTCAGGAGGCTGAGGCAGGAGAATCACTTGAACCCAGGAAGAGGAGGTTGCGGTGACCCGAGATCACACCATTGCACTCCAGGCTGGGCAACAAGAGGGAAACTCTGTTTCAAATAAATAAATAAATATCGTTATCATTTAATTTGTAAATATTGTATTGTATTACAACTTTAAGATTTTTTTAATTAAGAAATTACCACAATGCCATTACCACATCTCCAAAAAAAATTGTTACCAACAAATATCCAATAGTGTCAGTATCATCATAAGCATTTCTAATAGTTTTAATCAGTATCAAATAAAATTCACATATTGGAAATGATTAATGTCTCATGTATTTTTTTGGCCTGCAGATTCCTTTTCCTATTTTCTGTTTCCCCACTTCCTTTACTGGTTAAAGAAATTAAATGTTTTGTCTTGTAGAATTTCCCAGGGACTGGATTTTGCTGATTGCATCTCCATGATGTTGTTTGATATGACCAGTAAGTTGCTAGTTAGGACTATAGGCTACAGGGTTGGTATTGTATTTTTCCACTTGTAATGCCTGGTTATCTGTGATTCCTTGTGATTTTAGAAGTTGGTACTCAATCTCTATATTTGTAATTTGTTTGGTGCTGCAAAGTGTTTAATTCTAATTTTCTCACCCCTTCTTAACTGAATAGCTGCAATACTTCTATAAAGAGAAACTTTGCCTTCTACTGCTGAGTTACTTAGTAGTAGAGTTCATACAGTAAAGATGAAACAAAAATTATTTGTTTTATAATATTTATCTGTTCTTGAAAAAAAATGAGTTGGTTTACAACCACTCTTCAATGATGACTAATAAATTTATTTTTTGTATTATTTCAAATTCAAAATAATAAAGTATAAAAGCTCATGAATTTAAATATAATTGATGGGGTTCAATCCATCTCAGTTCTTGTTCTTTCTGATACTCAGATTTTTCAACTTTGTCTGATGGAGCCTTGTTGAGTTGGACCTTGAGTCACTTGGACAGTTTTGATACCCTTCTTATTGTTTTCTATAATAGGATATTGCATGCTCATTTATATTTATCCTGGCCCAGGTCTGAAATTATCCACTTCTCCAAGGATCCTTGGTATGTGTGTACACGCATGCGTGTGTGTGTGTTTCAGTGGGAATGGCATTTGGCATTTACAATCTGGGCACTGCAAGATGTTGATGAAATAATTTAATGCTTGTTAATCTGATAGGTATGTAATAGTAGCTCACTGTGGTTTTAATTTACATTGCTTAGATAATCACCTAGGTTGAGTGTTTGTAGGAGTATTCTGATTATATCAGTTTATGTTCCAAGTTGTCAATTCACATCTATCATTAATTTTATTCCATTTGATTGTCTTTTTTATTGAGTGTGGAGGGTTCTTTAGATGTTTTATATACCTGTTCTTTATTGGCTATATTTGTTTCAAAAAATTGCTCCTAACCTGTGCCCTTTTTTTTACTGCTGCTACACTATTTTTTAATGAGATAATTTCTTAAGTTGAATGCAATTAAATGTACTTTGGTTTTGTGGGTTGTGCTTTTTCCTATCTTGCAAAATAATTTCCCAAAGAAGACAACATCATGAATGGTATCAGGAGGAGCCATGCAAATCCTCTCCTGAGTGAAATAATTATAATTGGTAAAAATTATAAAATGAACAGCCATTTAAAGTCTCTGGGAATATTTAACAAAATCTATTAAAGCTGGGTAAGAACAGTGAAGTATCTGTGGCACTTGAATCATGACCTAATCCCTCTCTCCCCTTTTCCAGCTCAGTGTGGTGGAAGTGCCTTTCTGATTGAGACCATCAAGAAGATGGTCTCTACATCCAGTTCCCATGTATGTGCTACTGTATCTCTCTTGCTGAGGCAGGCTACCAGCATTTCTTATACCGTTTACTTCCATGTAGCAGAGGCTAAATTCCAGGTGACTGTGGGTAAGAGGTCAGGAGCTCCCTCCCTTTACCCACCTGCTTCTTGTAAAGGCTCTAGCTCAGGTGTAGAAGGCTAAGAATACTGGAGTCGTGATTACCCTTGTAAGGTGAAGTTTTCATGCCTGGGGAGGCAAGAAAAGACCAGAGGCTGCTGCCTCCACCCAGCACTCTGCCCATAAATCAAGGATGTCACTCAAGAGTAGCATGTCACTGTCCCCACCCCTACCTCTGGAGAAGTGGCCTAAAATTTTTGCTCAGGAGAAAAATCAGCCCATAAGAACAGAAAGATCCAATGCTCTCCCCAGGGGAACTGACTTCATTTGGGACAAACTGTAGAAAAGTTCAAGCCTAAGTGCACTCTCAAAAACAATGGAGATTGCAGATGTAAGCAATTAAAAGGATGTTGGTAGATCCATGAAAGCATCAGTTAAACTGTAGGTCAGCTAGTTACTAGGAAAAAAAAAAAAAAAAAAAAAAAAAAACCAGGAAAAAAGCCAAGAAGAACCCTCTTGCAGTCAAAACAAATTTCAGTGACTTACTTCAAAAACTACCCCTAGGAGGGGCTCTTACATTATTAGATGACATGGCATTGTCAAAAACAACAGAGCAATCAGCCTACAATTTAGCCTACTCCAACAGGCTGGGTGTGATACCAAGAGAGGCAAGCAATTTAACTTGGAAACCCATAAAGAGACTGCCAGAAAGTCCCACCAAAACCACTGTAAATCCCAGGGTGACCCTCTCCATCCCTAGGCTGTACCTTCTCAGGAGCAACATCAAAGGTGTCACGCTGCAGGGAGAAACATAATTTATTAAATGAGTTCAAGTAAGTGAGTAAACAAATCAACAAGCAAACCAACAATGAAAAGGTACCTAAGAAACTATACTAATAAAGTTAGTATTTAAAAAACTCTATAATGTATAGCTGTTCTCCTTTCTTCTCTTGGTTTCTTCGTAAGACATAAAGTCATATAAAGTAATAATTGCAACAAAGTATAATTGGGAAGAAAAATCAGTATCCAGAGTTGCTACAATATAGTATTTTAAATATCCAGTTTTTTACAGAAAATATGAGACATGCAAAGGGAGGGGAAAGAGTAAACTGTTTGGATGAACGGAGGCAAGATGGTGCACTTCCGGGTTCTTCATCCCCCAACTTTTCCCGTGCGCACGAAAATGCAGCCGGCGACCTGGGAAGGTGCAGACCAACTAGGCATGCGCCAGGTGATGTCAATCCGAAGAGACCAAGATTTACCTGGTCGCACCTGCGGAATGCCCCCCACACGCCCATGCCCCGCCTATTGCCCTCCCACTCCTAGAAAAGTGGCTCCGGATGAATGCCACGCACGGACTTCCCAGCTTCCCCACTGCGGTCGGGACTGTCAGAACTCCATCCGAGAGCTCCACAGGCGACTCTGTTGGCCTCATTTGCCTGGAGGCCAACAGACCTTTCCCTACCCACCTTCTTCCCCTGAAGCTAGGTGACCAAAATAAACTTGCAGTTTTGCTCCTACACTTGCCTACTCGCTGGTTCTTTTGTGCCCGCTCTGGTGGTCTTAGAAAAACAAATCAGTTGGTGCTGAAACCCGGGAGGAGAATCCTCCTCAGGGCCCCCAGGGTCCAGGGAGCCTCCTCCTCGTTCCACGCCGTGGACGGACCGGGACCTGAGACCCGCTTCCCTCACTCTCACGGCCTCTCTGGGGTAAGTGCCCTTGTCTCCTCTTTACCTCCCTCGGCCAAAATCCTGCGCAGGTCCAAGGTCCATTTTGAGCCACCAAGTGGCTCGGGAGACCCATTCAGGATGGAGACGTCCGCCTGAAGGTAATCTCCACTTTGGCTTCAAGAGCCTCCAGTCTGTCTCTGCTGGTTCCAAAGGACGCTTTGAAGCCAGGCAGGGATCCACTTCCATTTCCATTGTGTCCATTGTGTCGGTAAAGAGGAAACAAATGGGAAACCCCCAGTCCAAATTTCCAAAGAGCACCCCCTTAGGGTGCCTCCTAGCCAATTTAAAAACCTTACAGCTCGAACAAGACCTTAGGAGGAAGTGGTTAATTTTCCTTTCCACTGTGGTGTGGCCCCGATACAAACTAGATAATCAGTCTCAGTGGCCACCAGAGGGCACCCTAGATCGCAATGTTCTGACCGACCTCAGCAATTTCTGCCAGCGGCTAGGCAAGTGGTCTGAAATTACGTACATACAAGGCTTTTGGGCCTTACGCTCTCGTCCCGACCTGTGTAGCCGGTGCTCTTCGGCCCAAGTTATGCTAGCCAAGGACACCAGGCTCACAGGAACCCAAAAAATAGGAGTCTTCATTCCTTTCTGTTCAGCCGGAGGATCTAGGGTTTCCCTCACTTCCGCCCTATATTTCTCCTCCCTCCGTCCAGACTCCTCCTTCCTCTTCCTTACCTACTGGTAATCCACTCAATCCCGTGCTTCCTTCGGGGCCCCCAACTGGCTGTCTTGAGTCTCCTGTCTCTGCACACACCTGCTCTAAGTGCCCTGCTGATGCCTCCACTCCTGCCCCACACCCTCCTACAGTGTTAGCGCCTTTGCGAGAGGTGGCTGGGGCAGAGGGGGTAGTCAGAGTACATGTCCCTTTTTCATTGGCCGATCTTTCCAAAATTGAGAAGCATTTAGGGGATTTCTCAGTTAATCCCACCATCTACATAAAGGAATTTAGATACCTTTGTCAGGCCTATGACTTAACTTGGCATGACCTCCAGGTTATCCTAACCTCCACCCTAAACCCTGAGGAGCAAGAGCGCATCCTAGCGGCCGCCAGGCAGCACGCCAACCAACTACATTTAACTGACGCCGCCATCCCACTAGGGGAGCAAGCAGTCCCCTCGGCAGACCCAGACTGGAACTACCAAGCAAACCAGCCTGGGCGCCGTAGGTGAGACATAATGGTTCAGTGTTTGTTGGCTGGTATGCAAGCAGCCTCAAACAAAACTGTAAATTTTAACAAATTAAAAGAAATTACTCAAAATCCAGAAGAAAATCCAGCCACATTCTTAAATAGGCTGACTGAGGTTCTAACCCAATATACCCGGTTAGATCCGGCCTCCCCAACAGGGGCCACCATTTTGGCATCTTATTTCATTTCTCAATCAGCTCCTGACATTCGTAAGAAACTTCAAAAGGTAGAGGATGGTCCTCAGGCACCAATACAAGACCTGGTTAAATTAGCCTTTAAGGTCTATAACTCCAGAGAGGAGACTGGCTGAGGCAGTGCGACAGGCACGCCTCAAACAGAAGGCCCAGCTCCTAGCAGCGGCTTTACGGCCCAGTTGTAACCCCAGACCAGAGAACACACACCCCACAGACTCCAAGGCTACGAAAGGAGCCTGCTATAAGTGCGGCAAGGCAGGACACTATGCCAACAGGTGTCCGCAAGGTCCCCGAGTCCCAACGCAGCCTTGCTATAAGTGCAAGGCGTCAGGACATTGGGCCAGTGAATGTCCTAACCCTCGTCCACCAGCAGCCCCCTGCCCTGCTTGCCAGCAGGGAGGACACTGGAAGTCTGACTGCCCCACCCTGAGAACAGGTGCTGCGTCTCCACGTGACCCCCTTTCCCAGGATCCTGGGAGCTCCTTCCAGCTCCTACATCTGGACGACAACTACAACTGAAGGTGCCGAGACTCGGGGACCCCATCACCCTCGCCGAGCCGCGGGTAACTCTCCTGGTAGCGGGTAAGACAATTAATTGTTTAATAGATAGCAGGGCTACCTATTCTGTTTTGCCGTCCTTCTCTGGACCTAGCCTTCCATCCAATATCTCTGTAGTAGGAGTAGACGGAAAGCCATCCACTCCACGAAAAACTCCACTCCTTAATTGCTGCCTGGCCAACAACTACTTTGCGCACTCGTTCCTCATTATACCCTCATGCCCCACCCCCTTACTAGGCCGAGACATCCTGAGCACCTTAAAGGCCTCCATATACATTCCCACCAACCCATCAACTCCCCTTCAACCCCCTCATGACCTGTTGCTCATGGTTTGTGCAAGCGCACACGCTCCTCCTATGTCACCCCCAGCCCCCATCTTCCCTATTTCTGTACACCCTCAAGTGTGGGACACTTCCACCCCGGTCATAGCTGCCCACCACCCACCAGTTCTCGTCAAGCTCAAAGATCCCACTCGTTTCCCAAACCGCCCCCAATTCTCTCTCTCTCTGACACATCTACAAGGTTTAAAGCCAATTATCACGCGACTACTTAGCCAACATATTCTTGTCCACACACATTCCCCCATAACACTCCAATACTTCCAGTTAAAAAGGCAGATGGAACGTATAGGTTAGTACAGGATCTTTGGCTAGTCAATGAAGCCCCCCTCCCACGCACCCTCGTAGTTCCCAACCCTTACACCCTTCTGTCCCATATCCCCACCAATTCTACTTATTTTACTGTGCTAGACCTTAAGGATGCTTTCTTTACCATACCCCTACACACAGACTGCCAGTTCCTTTTTGCTTTCACATGGGAGGACCCAGACACACATACCTCCACTCAACTGACGTGGACAGTCCTCCCACAAGGGTTCCGGGACAGCCCCCATTTCTTTGGTCAGGTCTTAGCAAAAGACCTTGCCTCCTGCCCTCTCACTAATAGCAAAGTTCTGCAGTATGTAGATGATCTCCTAATCTGTAGCCCTACCAAACAAGACTCTCTTCTAGACACTGCAACTCTCCTCAACCATTTAGGCTCATTAGGTTATAGAGTATCTAAACACAAGGCCCAAATTTCTTGCCAAACCGTCATATACTTAGGAATTGAAATCACGCCAACAACCCGGTCACTAACTACCGACCGCATGGCCCTAATACGTAACCTTCTTCCCCCTCAAGATGCAAAAGAAATTCAATCCTTCCTAGGTCTAATAGGTTTCTTCAGACATTGGATCCCCAATTTTGAAATCCTAGCCAAACCTTTATATGCCGCAGTTAAAGAAACCCCACATGGGCCTTTGTCCAACCCAAGTTAATCTCGACTCATTTCACCCGCTTAAAAGCTTGCCTTCTCTCACAACCCACTCTCTCACTGCCTGATTTCCAGCGTCCCTTCCAACTCTTTACAGATGAAAGGCAGAAAGTGGCAGTTGGTCTCTTAGCCCAGCCTGTCGGTAACACCCACCGTCCTGTGGCCTATTTATCCAAACAGCTAGACCCAACTGTACAAGGCTGGCAACCCTGTCTGCGTGCATTAGCAGCGGCAGCCTGCCTGACCCAGGAAGCAAAAAAGCTCATTAGAGGCAGTAATCTAACAGTCCTCTCCACACACCGTCTTCAAGATCTCATCTCTCATAAAAGTATTAGCCACTTAACTCCATCCCGGCCCCAACTTTTCCACCTCTTATTCATAGAAGACCCCACTGTTACTTTAGAAGTTTGCTCCTCTCTAAATCCAGCCACTTTACTACCAGACTCTCTTAAACCACCCCATACTAAACATTCTTGTCCTGAGGTTCTGGAGGCTCAACCCCCAGCCACCTACACTTGCATGACCAGCCCCTTCAGAATGCACAACTAACCCTATTTGGGGATGGCAGCTCCTTTATCAACCCTCAAGGAAACAGACAGGCAGGATATGTAGTAGTTACCTCTTCCACAGTTCTAGAGGCAAAACCCCTACCACAAGGGACCACATCACAGCAGGCAGAACTCACTGCACTAACCAAGGCACTCCTACTATCAAAAGGAAAAACAGTAAACATATACACAGATTCTAAATATGCTTTTTCTAATCGCACACACCCATTCAGTCATCTGGAAAGAGAGAGGGTTTTTAACCACCGGCGGTACCCCTATTATTAACAAAAACCAAATACTCAAACTACTAGATGCACTGTCGGCACCTTCCAAGGTAGCCATTATACATTGTAAAGGGCACCAAACTTCATCTAACCCGGTAGCAGCTGGCAACAATTTTGCTGACGTCACTGCCAAGTCAGCCACCGGATTTTCCACCCCTAAGCCTCCTTCTGCCTGTTTTTTCTCCCCCCAGTATGCCCCTAATTACACTCAGGAAGAAAAGGCTAAGCTATTACAAAATCCAACAGCCAAACTAACTACAGGTGACTGGATATATATTGATAACAAACTAGTTATTCCTGAAACACAACTCCATACCATTCTAACAGACATACATAATTCTTTACATATAGGACCCAAAGCCTTATATGATTTCCTAAATCCCCTCCTCCACTGTCCAACACTTCAAAAACACTTACTTACAATCAACCAGCAGTGCTCTACCTGTCTAAAGGCAAATCCTCAAGGCGCATTGCGTAATCCCCATCCCAGCCATGAACTCAGAGGACACAAACCAGGTGAAGATTGGCAAATTGATTTCACACATATGCCAAATCATAAAAAATTCAAATACCTCTTAACCCTTGTGGACACCTTTTCAGGGTGGATAGAGGCCTATCCCACCACTGGAGAAACCGCTAACATTGTTGCCTCTATACTCACTGAACATATTATTCCTAGGTTTGGCCTCCTGGTCACTCTTCAATCCGACAATGGTCCAGCATTCATCTCTAAGGTAGTCCAACAGGTGGCAGCCCTCCTACACATCACCTGGAAACTCCACATCCCTTATAGGCCTCAGTCTTCTGGTAAGGTAGAAAAGGCTAACGGACTCATCAAAGAGCAGCTCACCAAACTCTCAATCGAAACCCGGCAGTCGTGGGTAACTCTCCATCCTTTAGCCCTGACCCGGCTGCGGGCAGCACCTCAAAGCCCAACAGGCCTCAGTCCGTTTGAATTAGTCTACGGAGGGCCCCTAACCCTCCAACAAATACCTTCCCTGCCAGACCCTTTGGCGAACTACCTCCCATATCTCACTCTTCTCAGACAACTCCTAAGACAACACGCTGAGTTAGCACACCCTCCTCCAACAGACGCCTACAACCCACATCTCTCCCTCAGTCCCGGAGACCAAGTATACATAAAAGATATCCAAGCCAAAGACTTACAGCCCAGGTGGAAAGGCCCATACATTGTCCTCCTGTCTACACATACAGCAGCAAAACTCCTAGGACACACGCATTGGATTCATATTTCCCAGCTAAAAAGGGCCCCCACCGGGAACAATCAGTGGACATCAGTTCAACTTTCCCCCACTCGCCTCAAACTTACAAAACCTTCTTAACTAGTTCATGCTCCCTGACCCCTGGCGCTTAGCTCGCTTTCTCACCATCCTCTACATAAACCTATCAGACTTTCAATACATAACCCCAGACCCATATCTACCTCCAGACAATAGTCCAGAGCAGTGGTTCTCCCATCTCCTAACCTTCGTCGAACATCTCCAGTGGCAAGGGACACTCCGTGACTACACTGAAAATGAAGTCTCATTTTATACTTATATTGCTGTTTCACTCATACACTCAACCTTTGCTAGTCCGCCTACTGTATGGCAATTTTTTCTCATCACTGAAACTTGGCCACAAGACAGCCGAACACACTCAGTAGTACATAGTTCTGCCAGTTGTCTTCCTTAAGGCTATCAAACTTCTCTCCGCACAATAGAGACCCCCTTCTCATGGCTCACACTTATCCGCTAAAGGCTAAACTTAACCTACACTGTGAATATAACCAATCTCTCCCACTGCTTCCTCTGTAAGGCTTTAGAAGGCCCCTGCCTAGTGGCAGCCCCTGCCCATGGCCTTCAACACAACTGGTCAAACATCCCACAATTCACTCACACTCCAGGTGCCACTATACCAAAATCCAAATAGCCCAATCCTTCCTTTCTGTTATTCAACTCCAAATTCATCCTGAGGTAATCATACTCAGGCACCCAATGGAGGCCAAACAGCCCCCATTGGAGGCTATTTCTGGTGCAACTGGTCTCTCTCTAAAACTCTTAACCATACAGCCATTAACTGATCCCTCTATGTCCCCATGTCCTTGGTCCCCAGTCTAACTTTATACAGCCAGGCAGAAGTAGCAGAGCTTTCCCAGCAACTTTCTATGCCACTACGCCACTTCCGTCAAAAACAGGGCTGTTTTCCTCCCTCTAGTTATTGGAATCAGCTGAAAGCCTGGCCTCCCTGCAGTGCCAAACTACCTCAATAGCCCAAGTAGCTGCCCAAAACAGGCGAGCCCTAGACTTGCTTACAGCTGAAAAAGGAGGCACTTGTCTCTTCCTTGGAGAAGAGTGCTGCTATTATGTTAGCAAGTCAGGCCTAGTAGACACTAACATTCAAACCCTCAATAAAATAAAAAACTGAGATACAGAACTTTAATACCCCAACCTTGCCGGGACCTTCCTTCTGGGTTTTGCCCATATTCCAACAAATGCTTCCATACCTCATTCCTATACTAATACTGTGCCTTATTTTATTCTTCATCCGTACGTCCAAATGCCAACCATGGGCCCCGACCTTAACGACGCCCCTTAACAGCAGGAAGTAGCCAGACAGACCACAGGCACCCCTTATCACTATTATCAATAAAAGGTTGGACTGTTTGGATGAACGGAGGCAAGATGGTGCACTTCCGGGTTCTTCATCCCCCAACTTTTCCCGCGTGCGCGAAAATGCAGCTGGCGACCTGGGAAGGTGCAGACCAACTAGGCATGCGCCAGGTGATGTCAATCCGAAGAGACCAAGATTTACCTGGTCACACCTGCGGAACGCCCCCCGACACGCCCGTGCCCCGCCTATTGCCCTCCCACTCCTAGAAAAGTGGCTCCGGACGAAGGCCACACACGGACTTCCCAGCTTCCCCACTGCGGTCGGGACTGTTGGAACTCCGTCCGAGAGCTCCACTGGCGACTCTGTTGGCCTCATTTGCCAGAGGCCAACAGACCTCTCCCTACCCACCTTCTTCCCCTGAAGCTAGGTGACCAAAATAAACTTGCAGTTTTGCTCCTACACTTGCCTACTCGCTGGTTCTTTTGTGCCCGCTCTGGTGGTCTTAGAAAAACAAATCATAAACTACACACAAGATCATTAGATGGCAACAGGAACTACTGAAAGAGGGCTGAGATGTAGGACTTAGCAGACAAAGCTTTCAAAACAGTTATTACAAATAAGTTCTAAGAGCTAAAAATACCATGCTTAAAGAAGTGAAGGAGGGTATGATGACAATGTCATAACAAATAGAGAATGTGTCAATAAGTATAAAGAAGTTTTATTTTTTTAAAGAAGAACAAAATGGAAATGTTTAGTGAAATAGCACAATACAAAAATAAAAAATGCACTAGAAAGACTCAGTAGTAGATTTCAGTTGTCAGAAGAAACAGCTAACTTGAAGACAGATTGATAAAGAATATGCATGATGGCACATGCCTGTAGTCCCAGCTATTGGGAGGCTGAGGCAGGAGAATCACTTGAACCCGGGAGGTAGAGGTTATAGTGAGCCAAGATCACACCACTCCAGTCTGGCAACAAAGCAAGACTCTGTCAAAAAAAAAAAAAAAAAAAAAAAAAAAAAAAAAAAAAGCAATACAATACAAAGGTACAAAGGAGAGAAAAGCAGAATAAATAAAAATAATCAGAGTCTAACCAGAAAGTAGAATAAACAGATGTGGGACACCATTAAGGATACAAGAGAGAGGAGAGAGTGGAACAGGAAAAAATATTTAAAGAAATAATGGCCTGGGATTTTCTAAATTTGATGAAAGTCCTTACTCTACACATTCAGGAAGCTTAATGGACTTCAAGCAAAATAAACAAAAAAGATTCACTCTCATACACGTCACAGTAGAAATGATGTAAGACAAAGAGAAAGCAGCAAGAGAGAAAACAGTTCTTCACATACAGTGATCCTTATTAAGATAAACAACTTACTTCATATCAGAAATTATGGAGGCCAGAGGGCAATAGAACTGTGTACTGAAAGAAAAAAAAAAGGCAAACAGGAATCGTTCATCCAGCAACACTCTCTTTCAAAAAATAAAGAAAAAATGAAGGTATTA
This sequence comes from Rhinopithecus roxellana, assembly GCF_007565055.1. NCBI lineage: Eukaryota > Metazoa > Chordata > Mammalia > Primates > Cercopithecidae > Rhinopithecus > Rhinopithecus roxellana. The sequence continues at coordinate 128,835,485 of NC_044559.1, read as the reverse complement.
CCAGATAGACAAAATTTAGAAAATTTGTTGCTGTCAGATCAGACCCACCTTACAAGACATACTTAAGGAACATCTTTGGGCTGAGGGCAAGTGATCCAACACAGTAATTCAAATCCAAATGAAAAATTGAGTCCAGTAAAAGTAATTATGCAATTATAAAATATGGTATAAATATTTATTATATTTTCTCCTGATTTTAAAAATGACTATATAAATGTGTATGCATATCATTGTATTTGTGAGCACATAACACAGAAATAGAATATATTTGAGAATAGCACAAAAGAGGCAATCTGGAACAAAGCTATATTGGAATAGAGAAATTATAATAGATAATACCTAAAATCCACAAAAGCAAATGAAGAAACCAGAAATGATAAATGTGAAGGTTACTGTTTTAAAACTATATAAATATACACTTGTTCTCCTTTCATCTTTCTGCTTTTTTAAGAAACATACAATATATTAAGTAGTAATTATAACAATGTATTATTGGGTTTCTATCATATATAGATATAAGATATGAAAAGTAATAACAAAAAGATAAAGAGAGAATATAACTATATATCTCATTAGGATTAAGTTAGAAGCAGATTCTGGTGAGGTATGTATTACAAGCCAAAGAACAACCACTAAGAAAATAACTTTAAAAAATACAGTAAAAATACTGAAAAATTAATATGTTATATGTTCAATGAATGCAAAGGAAAGCATAAAGGAGCTATAGATAAAAAAGACATGAGACATATATGAAATGAACAGTAAAAGGTAGAAAATGAAACATTCAAAAATTAATTCAAATAGATCAAGGATTCAAAGTAAGAGCTAAAACTATTAAATCCATAGAAGAAAATACAGGACTAAGTAAGTCTTCATGGCTCTGAATTGGTCAGTCTTCTTAGGAATGAAACCAAAATCACAAGGAAGCAAATAAATAATAGATAAATTGAGTTTATCAATTTTAAAAACATTTACATCAAAAATATTATTTAGAGAGTGAAAAGACAATTCATAATATGAGAAAAAAATTGCAAATCAGTTATTCATTATGAACTTACAACTATAATGTATAAGAAACTATTACTTCTCAATAATAAAAATCCAGTTAAAAATAGTAAAGGAATCTCAATATACATTACTCCAAAGAAGATAAACAAATGGCCAATAAGCACATGAAAAGATGCTCCACATCATTAATTATCACGGAAACACAAATAAAAACCACAAGGTGACATCACTTCACATCTAGTAGGATGGCCACATATACATTAAAACAAAAATAGTAACAAGTGCTGATGAGTATGTGGGGAATTTGAAACCCTCATGCATTGCTGGTGGAAATGTAAAATGGTGCAGCCCCTTTGGAAAACAAATTGGTAGCTAATCAAATGGTTAATATAGAGTTATCGTATGACCTAGAAATTCCACTACTAGGCATTTCCCCAGGAGAAATGAAGATAATTGCCCACAAAGAACTTTCACATGAATGTTCACAGTGGTACTATTTGTAATTGCCAAAAAGTATAAAACAATCAAAATTTGTAGTTGATTAATGAATGTGGTACATCCACATAATGGAATACTATTTAGCTATGAAAAGGAATAACGCATTGATCTTTGCTACAACATGAGTGTACCTTCAACCTTCAAAAAAAAAAAAAAAAAAGTTGACACAATCGACAGAGTGAAAAGGCAAGCTCAAATTATATGTATCTGATAAGGAGAGTATCTGGAACACATAAAGAACTCTCACAATTCAACAACAAAAAAATGAAATAATCCAAGATATGAAGTCTGGGCTTGGTGGCTCATGCCTGTAATCCCAGCACTTTGGGAGGCCAAGGCAGGCAGATCACCTGAGGTCAGGAATTCAAGACCAGCCTGGCTAACATGGTGAAACCTAGTTCCTACTAAAAATACAAAAAATTAGCCAGGTGTGGTGGTGTGCACCTGTAATCCCAGCTATCCGGGAAGTTGAAGTAGGAGAATCACTTTAACCCGGGAGGCAGAGGTTGCAGGGAGACAAGATGACACCATTGCACTCCAGCTTGGGCAACAAGAGCAAAATTCCATCTCAAAAAAAAAAAAAAGAAAGGAAAAGAAAAAAGAAAAGAAAAAGATATGGTTTGTCTTTTCCTAAGCCACAGGCTTCCTTCATTCCCTCTCTCCCTCCTTCCCTCCTCCCTCCCTCCTTCCTTCCTTCCCTCCTTCCTTCCTTCCCTCCTTCCTTCCTTCCTTCCTCCCTCCTTCCTTCCTCCTTCCTTTCCTCCCCTCCTTCCTTCCTTCCTCCTTTCTTCCTCCCTCCTTCCTTCCTCCTTCTTTCTTTCCTCCCCTCCTTCCTTCCTCCTTCCTTCCTCCATCCTTCCTTCCTCCCTCCTTCATTCCTTCCCTCCCTCCTTCCTTCCTCCTTCCTTCCTCCATCCTTCCTTCCTCCCTCCTTCCTTCCTTCCCTCCCTCCTTCTTTCCTCCTTCCTTCCTTCCTCCCTCCTTCTTTCCTCCTTCCTTCCTTCCTCCCCTCCTTCCTTCCTCCTTCCCTCCTTCCCTCCCTCCCATCTTTCCTTCCTCCCTCACTCCCTCCTTCCTTCCTTCCTCCCTCCCTCCTTCATTCCTGCTTCCTTCCTCCCTCCTTCCTTCATTCCTTCCTTCCTCCCTCCCTCCTTCCTTCCTTCCTCCTTCCTTCCTTCCTCCCTCCTTCCTTCCTTCCTCCTTCCTTCCTTATTCCTTCCTCCCTCCCTCCTTCTTCCTTCCTTCCTTCATTTCTTCCTTCCTTCCTCCCTCCTTCCTTCCTCCCTCACTCCTTCCTTCCCTCCTCCCTCACTCCCTCATTCTTCCCTCACTCCCTCCTTCCTTCTTTCCTTCCTCCCTCTCACCTCCCTTCTTCCTTCCTCCTTCCTTCCCTCCTTCCTTCCTCCCTTCCTCCTTCCTTCCTTCCCTCCCTCCTTCCTTCTTTCCCTCCTTCCTTCCCTCCTTCCTTCCTCCTTTCCTCCTTCCTTCCTTCCCTCTCTCTTTCCTTCCCTCCTCCCTTCATCCCTTCCTCTTTCCTTCCCTCCTTCCTTCCTCCCTTCCTCTTTCCTTCCTTCCCTCCCTCCCTCCCTCCTTCCCTCCTTCCCTCCTTCCTTCCTTCCTTTTCTGTCCCTCCTCTTTCCCCTTTTTTCCTGCTTCTATATCTTTACTGTATTGGTTAAGACTTCCAGATTAATATAAAGTAGAGATAGTAATAGTGCAAACTCTTCTTTTATTCCCATTCTAAAAGTAAATAATGTCAAATTTCAACAATGAAGTAACCTGTTTGCTGCCAATTTTTTTAGATGCCCTTAGTCAGTTTATGGAAATTTCTTACTTTTCTTAGTTTGCTAAGATTTTTTTAATGTAATGGAATGATGACTTTTTAACAGACTTTGCATCTGTTTCCATTATCATATGTAAGCTTTTCCTTTGAAAAAATAATTTATTAAATTTTACAATAATTTTTTAAATGAAAACCATACTTGCATGCTTGTGTTAAATCCAACTTGGTTTTCATGTATCATCTTTTTAAATAATACATTACTAAATTTAGTCTGCTTGTATTCTGTTTAGGGCTTTTGCATGTTGTATGTTAGTGAATATTAACAGCATGTAATTTTTCTCTCTCATTTTCCAAGGCCATTCTCCTTTTTTTATACTCTGGAATAACTTGCATTATACTGAAATAATTTATTCCTCAAATGTAGATACAAAGAAAACTCTAAACTTGGATAGGTTCACCAGACAGTCTACCAATTAATTCTTTGATCTCTATTTGACTTTCCTCTTATTTCTTAAACCAATTTTCATGTTTTATTTTTTATTACAATTTTAACTTAAGAGCCACAGAAGCGGGGTGGAGCAAGAAAGTGGAATAGCAGGCTGCATCTTTCATCCCCTCAGGAGGAACACCAAACTTAACAAATATTTACACACAAAAAAAAGCACCTTTATAAGAACCAAAAATCAGATGAGCACTCGCTGGTTTTAACTGATGAGTACCTGGTTTTAACTTCATATTACTGAAAGAAGTACTGGAAAGGTCATGAAAAACAGTCTTGAATTGCCGATGTCACCCCCTCCTCCTGGCAGCTGCTGTGTGGCACAGAGAATCTGTGCATTTAGCAAGGCAGAATGCAATTGTGTTCAATGATTGCATTGAACTCAGTGCTGCCCTGACACAGCAGAAAGCAGAACTGGTCTGTACTTAACTGATGCCTACCTATGGACTGGCCCTAGCCAGAGGAGAATTCCCCATCCCAGCAGTTGGAACTTGAGTTCCAGCAAGCCTCACCACTGCAGGCTGGTGTGCTCTGGGACCCTAAATAAACTTGAAAGGCAGTTTAGGTCACAGGTACTGCAACTTCTAGGAAAGCCCTAGTGCTGAGCTGGGCTCAGAACCAGTGGCCTTGAGAGACGTGTGACCTACTAAGACATCAGCCAGAGTGGCTAAAATAGTCCTTGTGCCACCCATCCCTGAACCCAGGCTGCACAGCTCATGACTCCAAAAGAGACTACTTCCTCGTGCTTGAGGAGAGGAGAAGAAAGAGTAATGAGGACTTTTGTTTTATATCTGGGATAGCAGCTCAGTCACAGCAGGATAGAGCACTGGTCAGAGTCTTGAGTTCCCCAGTCCAGTACCTGAATCCCAGATGACATTTAGACATATCCTGGGCCAGAAGAGAACCTGCTGCCTCAAAGGGAAGGACTCAGTTATAGCAGTCCCCATCACCTGCAGTGATACCCAGGAGGTATGCTGTGGGTCTTGGGTGAGATTCTGAGATGTAATTGGTTTCAGGTGAAACAGCAGCACGTTCCCAGCTGTCTTGGCTATGGTTTGAGAAAAGCAGATGGAAAAGTAAAGGAGACTTCGTCTTGTACCTCAGGTACCAGCTTGGCCCACAGAGATTTAGAGCACCAGACAGGGTCTTAGGGTCCCCGATTCTAGGCACTGGCTTTTGGATTGCATTTCTGAACCTGCTCTGAGCCAGACAGAAGCCCACCACCCTGAATGGTGAGTCCCAGGCCTAGCAACTTTCACCACAAGCTGACTGAAGAGCCCTTGGGCTTTAAGTGAACATTGGTGGAAGCCTGACAGTACTCCTCATGGGACTATGGTTGTGGTGGCCACGTGGTGAGGCTCTCTGCCTGTGGAAAAGGGAGGGAAGAGTAAGAAAGACTTTGTTTCATGGTTTGAGAGTCAGTTCAGCAGCAGTACAATTGAACACTGGTAGGTTTTTAACTCCCATCCGTGGTTTCTGTATGACATCTCTGGACCCACCCTGGGCCTGGGAAACTTGATACCCTGAAGGAAAAAACGCAAGCCTGTCTCGCTTCACCATCTGCTGATTGTCCAGTCCTAGGGTCTTGAGCAAACATAGATAGTAGATAGACAGAGAGAGGTTACAACAAGCCTTGGGCAAGACCCAGTGGTCTGCAGGTTTCAGGTCTGACCCAGTGCAGTTGCAGTGGTGGTGGTCACAGAGGTGCTTGTGTCACCCTACTCAAGCTCCAGGTAGCTCAGCACAGAGAGAGAGAGACTCTGTTTGGGAGAAAATAAGGGAAGAAAATGAGCGTCTCTACTTGGTATTCCAGAGAATTCTTCTGGATCTCATCCAAGACCACTAAGGTGGTACCTCCATGAATCGGCAAGAACCACAGCATTACTGGACCATGGTTCCCCCCTAATGCAGATATAGCTTAGATCATAACACCCAAGTTCTTTGGATTCCTGGAAATCCTTCCCAAGCAGGATGGGTACAAATAAGCCCAGGCTGCGAAGGCTAAAATAAATACCTAACTCTTCAATATCCAGACACCAATGAATATCTACAAGCATCAACACCATCCAGGAAAACATGACCTTATCACAGTGAATAAGGCACCAGGGCCCAATTCTGGAGAGACAAAGATAGGTGACCTTTCAGGCAGAGAATCCAAAATAACCACTCTGAGGAAACTCAAAGAAATTCAGGATAATATCAAGAAGGAATTCAGAATTCTATTATATAAATTTAACAATGAGATTGAAAAAATTTAAAAGACTCAAGCAGCAATTCTGGAGTTGAAAAATACAACTGACATACTTAAGAATGCATCAGATTAGCACCATAATTAATCATGCAGAGGAAAGAATTAGTGAGCTTGAAGCAGGTTTTCTTTGAAAATGCACAGAGGAGACAGAAGAAAGAAGAATTGAATAGCCTGAAGCTCACCTGTAAGATCTACAAAATGGCCTCAAAAGGGCAAATATAAATTATTAGCCTTAAAGAGGAGGTGGAGAAAGAGGTTGGGGTAGAAAGTTATTCAAAGGGATAATAACAGAGAATGTTCCAAACCTAGAGAAAGATATCAATATCTAAGTACAAGAAGGTTATAGAACACCAAGCAGATTTAACCGAAAGAAGACTACCTCAAGGCATTTAATAATCTAACTCCCAAAAGGCAAGGATAAAGAAAGGATTCTAAAAGCAGCAAGAGAAAAGAAACAAATGGTATACAATAGAACTCCAATATGTCTGGCAATAGACATACAAGGTTTTCAGTGTAAACCTTATGTGTGCTGAAGGGGGAAAAAAACTTTTACCCTAGAATAGTATACCCAGTGAAAATATCCTTCAAACATGAAGGAGAAATAAAGACTTTTCCAGACAAATAAAAACTGAAAAACATCACCAACACCAGACCTATCCTACAAAAACTGCTAAAGGGAATATTTTAATCAGAAAGAAAAGGACATTAATGAGCAATAAGAAATTCTCTGAAGGTACAAAACTCGCTGGTAATAGTAGGTAAATAGAAAAACACAGAACATTATAACATCGTAACTGGTATGTAAACTACTCTTAAGTATAAAGAATAAAAGAACCGACAAAAAATAATAGCTACAACTTTCCGAGACATAGACAGTATGAAGTATAAATTGAACAAAGAAATTTAAAAAGTGTGGGATGAAATTAAGGTGTAGAGTTTTTATTAGTTTTCTTGTGATTTGTTTGTGCAAACAATGTTATTATCAACTTAAAATAATGATTATAGGATAGTACTTGTTAGGTTCATGGTAACATAAAATCAAAACACATGCAACTGATACACAAATAATAAAAAGCAGGAAATTCAATCATACCATCAGAGAAAATCACCTTCACTAAAACAAAGATAGGAAGGAAGGAAAGAAGGAAAAGATGACAACAAAACAGCCAGAAAACAAATAACAATAGGGCAGGACTAAGTCCTTACTTATCAATAGTGGCATTGAATGTAAATAAACTAAACTCTCCAATCACAAGAAATAGAATAGCTGAATGGATTTAAGACCAAATGATATGTTGCCTATAAGAAACACACTTCACCTACAAAGACACACATAGACTGAAAATAAAGGGATAGAAAAAGATATTCCATACCCATAGAAACCAATAAAGAGAAGGAGTAGCTATACTTATATAAGACTAAATAGATTTCAAGACAAAAAATATAAAGAGATTAAAAAAGGCCACTATATAATGATAAAAGGGTAAATAGGGGTTATTATAGAGGGGTTATTAAATGGTTTATTATAAAAGGGATATAATAATTGTAAATTGTGCACCCAACACTGGAGCACTCATACAAAGCAAGTATTATTAGAGCTAAAGAGAGAGACAGACCTGAATACAATAATAGTTGGAGACCTCAACATCCCACTTTCAGCATTGGACAGACCTTCCGGACATGCAATCAGCAAAGAAACATCTGACTTAATCTTTATTTTAGACCAAATGGACCTAATAGATATTTACAGAACATTTCATCCAATGGCTACAGAATACATATTATTCTCCTCAGCACATATATCATTATCAAAGGTAGACCATATGTTAGGTCACAAAATAAGTCTTAAAACACTCAAAAATTGAAATAATATCAGGCTTCTTCTCTGACAACAATGGAATAAAATTAGAAATCAGTTACTTGGGAATTTTGGAAACTCTACAAATATATGGAAATTAAACAATATGCTCCTAAATGACCATTGGACCAATAAAGAAATTAAGAAAGAAATTGAAAAATTTCTTGAGACAAATGATAATGGACACACAACATACCAAAACTTATGGGATACTGATATGGTTTGGCTTGGTGTCCCCACCCAAATCTCATACTGAATTGTAATACCTATGTGTCAGGGGTGGAACCTGGTGGGAGGTGACTGAATCATGGGGGAGGATTTCCCCCATGCTGTTATTGTAATAGTGAGTGAGTTCTCACGAGATCTGATGGTTTAAAAGTGTGGCACTTCCCCCACCACCTGCCTCTTCTCTTCTGCTGCCATGTAAGATATGCCTTGCTTCCCTATAACCTTCTATCATGATTGTAAGTTTCATGAGACCTCCCCAGCCATGCAGAACTGTGAGTCAATTAAATCTTTTTTGTTTATAAATTGCCCAGTCTCAGGTAGTTCCTTAGAGTAGTGTAAAACAGACTAATACAGATATGGTGAAAACAATACTAAGAGGGACATTTATAGCTATAAGTGCCTACATCAAAAAAGAAGAAAAACTTCAAATAAACATTCTAGCAATGCATCTTAAAGAACTAACAAGTAAGAGTAAACCAAACCAAAAATTAGTCAAAGAAAAGAAATAAGAAGGATCAGAGCAGAAATAAATGAAATTGAAATGAAGAAAATGATACAAAAGATCAATGACAGAAAGTCGATTTTTCTAAAAGTTAAACAAAATTGACAAGCCTTTAGCCAGACTAAGAAAAAAAGAGAGAAAAAAAAAAAAAAAAAAAAACAGAGAGAAGAGCCAAATAAATAAAATCAGAGGGAAAAAAATGAGACATTACTACTGATACTGCAGAAATTCAAAGTATCATTAGTGGATACTATGATCAACTACATGCTGATAAATTGGAAAATCTAGAAGAAATGGATAAATTCCTATACACATAAAACCTACCAAAATTGAACCATGAAGAATGGTTGTTCAAAACCTGAACAGACCAATAACAAGTAACAAAATTGAAGCTGTAATGAAAAGTCTCCCAGTGAAGAAAAGCCAAGGACTCAATGTCTTCACTGCTGAATTCTACCAGACATTTAAAGAACTAATACCAATGCTACTCAAACTATTCTGAAAATTAGAGGAGGAGCTTTCAGACTCATTCTAAGAGGCCAGTATTACCCTGATACCAAAACCAAACAAAGACACATCAAGAAAGAAAACTATAGGCCACTATCACTGGTGAATATGGATGCAAAATTCTCCCACAAAATATTAGCAAACCAAATTCAAGAACACATTAAAAAGATCATTCATCATTACCAAGTGGGATTTATCCCAGGAATGCAAGAATGGTTCAACATATGCAAATCAATCAATGTAATATATATCAATAGAATGAAGGACTAAAACCATATGATCATTCCAATTGATGATGAAAAAGTATTTGATAAAATTCAACATCATTTCATGATAAAAATTATCAAAAAGCCGAGTATACAAGGAACATACCTCAACATAGCAAAAGCCCTGTGTAACAGATCCACAGCTGGTATTATACTGAATGGGGAAAAACAGAGAGCCTTTTCTTTAAGATTTGGCAAACCACAAGGATGCCCACTGCAACCACTGTTACTCAACATGATACTGGAAGCCCTAGCTAGACTAATCGGACAGGAGAAAAAAAATAAAGGGCATCCAAATTCTAAACGAAGAAGTCACATTATACTTGTTTGCAGATGATATAATCTTATATGTTAAAAAAACCTGAAGACCTTTCCAAAAAACAATTATAACTGATAAACAAGTTCATTAACGTTGTAGAATACAAAATTGACATACAAAACTCGGTAGCATTTCTAGATGCCAACAGCAAACAACCTGGAAAATAAATCAAGAAAGTAATCCCATTTACAACAGTTACAAATAAAATAAAATATCTAGGAATTCACCAAAAAAGTGAAAGATTTCTACAATGAAAAGTATAAAACATTGGTGCAATAAATTTAAAAGGATATACAAAAAAATTAAAAGACATTCAATGTTCATAGATTGAAAGAATCAATATTGTTAAAATGTTCATACTACCCAAAGCAATCTACAGATTTAATACAATTCCTACCAAAATATCAATTACATTCTTCACAGAAGTAGAAAAAACAACCCTAAAATTTATATGGACTTACAAAAGACCCAGAATAACCAAAGCTTTTCTAAACAGAAACAACAAAACTGGAGGAATCACATTACCTGACTTCAAATTATGCTATAGATTTATAGTAACCAAAACAGTATGGTATTGTCATAAAAAAATCAGCCACTTAGACCAGTTGAGGATAATAGAGAAATATTTCCATACATCTATAGTGAACTCACTGTTTACAAAGGTTCCAGGAATGTACGTTGAGGAAAGGAAAGTCTCTTCAATAAATGGTGCTGGGAAAACTAGATATTCATATGCAGGAGAATGAAACTAGGTCCCTGTATCTCACCATATAGAAAATCAAATCAATATGTATTAAAGAGTTAAATCTAAGACCTCAAGCAATGAAACTACTAGAAGAAAACATTAGGGAAACTCTCTAAGACATTGTATTGGGCAAAGACTTCTTGAGCAATATCCCACAAGCACAGGCAACCAAAGCAAAAATGGGCAAATGGAATCACATGAAGTTAAAAAAATGTCTGCACAGCAAAGGAAACAATCAACAAAGTGAAGATACAACCCATAGAATGGGAGAAAATATTTGCAAACTACCCACCTGACAAAGGATTAATAACCAGAATATATAAGGGATTCAAACAACTCTATAGGAAAAAATCCGATAATCCCATTAAAAATGGGCAGATAATTTGAATAGATATTTTTCAAAAGAAGACATACAAATGGCAGATATATTAAGAGGTGCTTAACATAATTGATTATCAGGAAAATACAAATCAAAACTACAATGAGATATCATTCGACCCCAGTTAAAATGACTTCTATTCAACAGTCAAGCAAAACAAATGCTGGCAAGGATGTGGAGAAAAGGGAACTCTTCTACACTTTTTTTTGCCATGTGAATTAGTACAACTACTATGGAGAACAGTTTGGAGGTTCCTCAAAAAACTAAAAATACAGCTATCATATGATCCAGCAACCCCATTCATAAGTATATATGCAAAAGAAAATAAATCAGTATATTGAAAAGATATCTGCACTCCCATGTTTATTGCAGCACTATTCACAATAGCCAAGATGTGGAAGCAGCCTAAGCATCCATCAACAGATAAATGGATACAGAAAATATCATACATATACACAGTGGAGTACTATTCAGCCTAAAAAAGAAGGAGATCCTGTCATTTGCAACATGGATGGAACTGGAGATCATCATGCTAAGTGAAATAAACCAGGCACAAAAAGATGAACATTGTGTTTTCTCGCCTGTCTGTGGGAGCTAAAAATTAAAACAATTAAGCTCACGGAAATAGAGAGTAAAAGGATGGTTACTAGAGGCTAGGAAGTAGGGCGGATGGATAGGGGGAAGTAGGGATCATTAAAGGGGGAAAAAAATAGTTAGAATGTAAAAGACCTAATATTTGCTAGCACAACAGGGTGACTATAGTAAAAAATAATTTAATTGTATATTTTAAAATAATTAAAATAATATAATCAGATTGTTTGAAACAGAAAGGATGAATGCTTGAGGTGATGGATACCCCATTTATCCCGATGTGATTATTATACCTTGCATGCCTGTACCAAGATACCTCATGTAACCCATAAATATATCTACTTAATATGTATCAAAGAAAGTTTAAACATTTTTTAGCTAAAGAATAACTTCATTTTTATTTATAAATGTATTAGCATAAATGGTTTATATTCTTCTTATTATTATTCTCAGATATATCTCTAGCTATGCCCATTTTACATATCTAATATAATTTATTTTTTCTCTTTGTCATTATTATTTTCCTTTTTACTAATCTTTGACTTTTCAAAGAAACAATTCTTGGCTTTAAAGCTTATGCATTCTATTATATCTTCGTTTTCATAAATTTCTATGGTTATCTTTAATTATTTCCTTCCCTTTATTTTCTTAATGTTTATTCGGTTGGGTTTCTCTTTTTTTAGTTTTTAAGAGCAATGCTGAACTCATCAATTGGAGCCATTCTTCATTTCTAATTTAGATACATATGGCTTTAAATTTCCCTTTAAGTACCACTTTATCTTCACCTCTAAATTTTCACACGTAGAATATTCATTAATGTTCAGATTCAAAGATTTTCTAATTTCCCAAATGATTTGTTGTTTTATTTAAGGCTATTTATTTAAAGTTTATTGAGGTTTGCTTTACTGATTAGTTACATCGTTGTTTTTTCCTGTTTCCTATGTACTTAAGAATAATGAGTTCTTGAAATGTTGGACATAGTATTATATATATGCCAGTTCACTAGACTTCTTAGTTTTTAAATACGTACTGATTTGAAACGGTCTCTAATTTTATCTAATTTTTGTCTTATGATTTATCTTACATTGAAATAGAATATTTCATTCATTTTGGTCGTGTTTAATATTTCCTAGTTGTAAGAGTTACTATTTTAAAACATATTTTGAGGCCGGATGTTAAGTTATTGGGTGCCTATGAGTTTAGAATTGTATACACTTTGGGCAAATTATCCACATCCACATTCAATATATCTATTGTAAAGCTGTTTTTTGTCATTCTCATGTTTTGTCTCATAGTCATCTAGTTATTTTATTTATTTATTTATTTACTTATTTACTTATTTATTTATTAAGATGGAGTCTCACTCTGTCCCCCAGCATGGAGTTCAGCAGCACAATCACAGCTCACTGCAACCTCTGCCTCCCAAGTTCAAGCAATTATCCTGTCTCAGTCCTCCCGAGTAATTGGGGGCTACAAGTGCATGCCACCACGCCTGACTAAGTTTTGTATTTTTTGGTGGAGACGTAGTTTCACCATGTTGCCCAGGCTGGTCTGCTGGCCTCAAGTGATCCACCCGCCTTGGCATCCCACAGTGTTGGGATTACAGGCGTGAACCACCATGTTATTATTATCGTTTACATTTCAGACTTCTTCAGGGTCCGTATTTGCTTTTAGTACTCAGATGAAACGTTTTAGAAATCAGTATCAATAATTAAGTAATCTCTAATCAGTCAGAAAGTTGTCTATAGTTGTCCAACTATAGTTGTCCAGCTATAGTTGTCCAACTTCCCCTTGGCTGTCTCTGGAAGTTCCACACTTGATCTTAGCCATAAGGCCAAGAAGCGATGGACGTTCCATAAACAATGTTTGGACTAATTTTTAATTAAAGCATTTGGTTCACGTATGTCCATTTATAGATCTGTTTATATTTACTTCTACCACCTTAATTGCACTGCTTGTTTGATGCTTCCTTTTAACATTTTTGTGTTTATTTTAGGTAGATTTTTTGGTTGCATATTCTCCAGTACTGATTTGGAAGTTATAAATGCTATTTCTCCCTTTTGATTGTTTTTGTTTGTTTGCTTGCTTTGTTTTGTTTTGTTTTTAGATGGAGTCTTGCTCTGTCACCAGGCTGCAGTGCAGTGGCACGATCTTGGCTCGCTGAAACCTCTGCCTCCAGGGTTCAAGTGATTCTCCTTCCTCAGCCTCCCGAGTAGCTGGGACTACAGGCGTGCACCACCCCGCCCAGCTAATTTTTGTATTTTTGGTAGAGATGAGGTTTCACCATGTTGGCCAAGATGGTCTCGATCTCTTGACCTCGTGATCCTCCCACCTCTGCCTCCCAAAGTGCTGGGATTACAGACATGAGCCACTGCCTCCAGTCAATAGTTACTCTTAAATTTTAACGTTGCACACTAAACTTAATGATATTTTAAAAAAACAGTGGCTAGGCACGATGGCTCATGCCTGTAATCTCAGCACTTCAGGAGGCTGAGGCAAGTGGATCCCCTGAGGTCAGGAGTTCAAGACTAGCCTGGTCAACATGGAGAAACCCCGCCCCTGCTAAGAATACAAAAATTAGCCAGGCATGGTGGCAGGCGCCTGTAATCCCAGCTACTGGGTAAACTGAGACAGGATCATTGCTTGAACCCAGGAGGCAGAGGTTGCAGTGAGCTGATCTTCTGAGCAATTCATAGAATGTAGAATGTTTAACTCTGACCATCACTTTATATCCACCCCCTTCTGTTGTTAAACTGTTTTTCTTAGCTCACATTTATTGCTTTTCATTTTACAGGCATTGTTTTCTTATTTACCCACATGTTTACTAATTTATTTGCTCACTCTTCATTCTGGATTTCACACTTCTAGAATCATTTTCCTTATTTCATTCTAAAAGTTGCTTCTCTGAAAAACTAGTAGACTAATAAGATTGATTTAAAAAAAGGAAAAAGAAAGTCACGAATTACCAATAACAAGAATAATAAAGAGGACATATCTGCAGATTCTCCCAATATAGATGATGTTATGAACAACTTTATTCTAAAAGTTTTGAAAATTTACATGAAATAGACAACTTCTATTAAATGAAGCCACAAAACAGCAAAGATCAAGATAGTAACTTGTGTGTAGCCAGAAAGGAGAGAGAAAACTCAAAAGGAAAGATTACTGTATTGACACTGCCTAAACTAAACTAGAATTATATTTTCTTACTAAATTATCATTTAAGAGAGGTAACAAAGATATTCCAGACAAGCAAAAAAAAAACTGAGAGAGTTCATCACAAATGTACTCTGCCTGAAGGAAATTAAAAGGAAATTTACATCAGAAAAATGAAAGGTACAAATTACCAATAACATAAAAAAGGACAGATGTTTCCAATATTACAAAGATAATAAAAAGATTTAATAAACAATATTATACTAAAACTTTTGAAAATTTACATGAAATAGACAAATCCTAAACCAACACAATTCACAAAAAACAACAGAAAAGGAGAAAGAAAATCTAAATAGTTATACGTCTATTAAGTATTTTGAATCTGTAATGAAAATACTTCTCACAAAGTAATTTCCAAGTACAGACAACTTCATCAGTGATTTTTTTCCAAAGACTATTGGGGAAAAATAGCACTAATTCTATATAAACTCTCTCAGGGAATTGAAAAAGTGGAAACACTTTTTAGCTCATTGTATCAGGCCAGTATAATCTTGATGCCAACATTTGACAGTGAATGAAAAAGTTTTCCATACACTGAAAATAACAAGCTCTCTCTCTAGGACATAGATAAATTCTCTCAAAACTTAACAAATCAAATCAAGAGCTATACATATTTTATTATTTTTGTATGAATACTTTTTAAATGATTTAGTTGTTTACAACAATGTTCCAGTTTTTGGCTTTTGAATATTTCATCGTTATTATAATACCTTTCCAAATCTGAGATTTACTTTTCATGTCTAGCATGTTTTCTTTTATTGCTTTTTCTTTCTAATCTTTTCAATTACTTATTTTTTGCAAAAGGAGTTATATAGGCCTTATATTAATTTCCTAGGGCCATAACAAAGTACTACAACTGGTCTGAAGGACTTAAAGCAACATAAATGTATTCTCTCACAGTTTTGAAGGTGAGAAGTTCTAACTAGTTATCAGCAGGGCCATGCTGTCTCTGAGACCCTAGGACAAATCCTTCTTGCCTCGTCCCGGCTTCTGGTGGTGGCCAGCAGTCCTTGGTGTTCTTATGCTTATAAATACATCACTCCAGTCTCTGCCTCTATCATCACATAGCCAACTTCAGTCTGTGTCTGTGTCTTCTCAGGACACCAGTCATATTGGATTATGAGCCCACTCAGTAAAGTGTGACCTTGTCTTTACTAATTACATTTGCAATGACACTATTCCCAAATAAGGCCACATTCTGAGGTACTGTGAGTTAAAACCTCAACATATCCTTTTGGGTGACAGAATTCAACCCATAATAGTCATAAAGCTTTATCTTTTATACATGACTACTCTATCTTGATATCATTTGAATTATCCACCTTTCCTTCACTAGTAAGTAATACCATCTTTCTCATATGCTAAATGATTAGATATATGGGAAGAATTTCTTGTCTGTCTATTCTGTCTCTCTAATCTGTCAAGTCAAGCATCAGTACTACACAATTTTGATTATTGTCATTTTATAATTTGCCTTTATTTTCAGTCAACTATATTGAGGTATAGTTTACACACAATGAAATGCGCTGATTTTAACTATGCATTTCATTAATTATGACACATTTATACAGCCATACAACAACCACCACAATAAAGGTATAGAAAATTTCTATGATCCCAAAATTTCAATCGTATCATATCCTAATCAATCTTCTCCTTTCTTGCCTTTCCCCAAGCAACCACATGTCTGCTTTCTATCACTATAGAGGTTTTTCTAGAGTTTTATATAAATGAAATCATACAGTATGTATCTTTTTTGTTGTGCTTATTTGGTCAATATAATATTTTTTGAAATTTATCCATATTCTTATATGCATCAATAGTTCATTTCTTTTCTTTGCTGTATAGTAGTTCATAGCATAAACACATTATAATTTGTTTATACATTCACCTGTCAATAAGCTTTGAATTGTTTCCACTTTAGGGTTATTATGAATAAAGCTGCTGTGAATATCTGGTTTTTTACTATGAGTGGAATTGTCTCTTTTTAATAAAAAGTACATCTGTAACTTTACTAGGCACTACTAAACTGTTTTTCAAAGTGACATTACCACCAGCAATGTACGGAAGGTTAGGTTGCTCCACATCCTCAAGGCCCTTGGTATTGTCAGTCTTTTATAATAGTCATCGTAGTGTACATGAAGTTGTTTCTCATTGTAGTTTTAATTTACATTTCCATGATGACTAATAATATTGAGTATTTTTTCATTGAATATTTATTTTAAGCTAATTAATATTTTTTTAATTGTTTTATACTTTTTTTTACTTCTTAATAGTTTTGTATTTTTATATTTCATAATTGTACTTAGGAAGACTATTCTCTTTTGCAGTTTAGTTTTTTTAACCAAACTTATTCGATTCTTTTATAATTTGTTAGTGATTTCCAGTTGATTTTCTTAGATTTTTCATAGATATAATCATAATCTGCAAATAATAAAAATTTGTTTCCATTCCAATTTTTAAAGGCATCTCACTTTTTAAATTGTCTAATAGAATAAGCTAGATGTAATAAGCAAAGCTGAGTTTCTTAAACTTTCTTTCTGGAATCATTGTTAGAATGGGAAGAGTTCCGTAGTTGCTTCATTATATCTAATGCTGATTTTTAAAATATATATTGTTTATAATGTTAAGAAAATTACCTACTTTATTATGATTTTTAATCAAGGTGTTAGATTTTATCAAATCTCTTTCACCATATATAGAAATTACAATATTCTTTTCACCTCAGACCTGTTAGTATGGAGAATTATACTGCAATAATTCCTAATATTGAAACGTATTTTATACATATGTTGCAAGCTTTATTTTCATATTTACTATATTTGAATTAATATTTGTAAGTGAAATTGGTCTCTAATTTTTTTGCTGTAATTGTCAGGTTTTGTAAACAATGTTTTGAACATTTCATAAAAGAATTGAAAGCATTTTTTTTTATGCTCTGGAATAGTATTGAAAATACCTGTTTTTAAATTTTGGGTGGAACTCACCCACAAATTACTAGGCCTAACACATTTTTTATTACGGGTGCGTATGCTTCAACAATGGCCTCTATTTTCCCCAGGGCAATAGGTTAATTTCTGCTTATCCCTTTTCTAAGTACCAGTTTATATTTTCCTAAGATTTTCATTTCATCCAAATTTTCAAATTTACTTTTACAGAGTTAAACACACTCGAGATTCATATTATTTGTTTTTATAGTTATTTACCATTTATATTTTTGTGAATTTGTACTTTCTCCTTTATTATATCATTGTTTTTTGTTCTCATAGAATTGCTCTTGTATATGCATTAGTTCTATAACTTTTTGTTGTCTGGTTCATTAATGCCTGCTTTAATATTTTTCAGTTTATTTTCTTGTCTAAAGTTGATTTCATTCACTTTCTTTCTGACTTCTTGTGTTGTATGCTGAACTTATTTTATTATTTCTTGCTTAAATATATGTATTTAAAGACATGAATTTTCCTTTTTGATGTGTTTTAGCAGCATTCTATAGATAGTCATATAAAGTATTTTATTATTATCATTTTCTGCATAATCTCCAATTTTGGCTTTGATTTTTGCTTTAAAATAGTTAATTTCCAGCTGGTAAGCTTATTTTTCTTTCTGACTTTGTTGTTAGTTATCAATTTTCTTGCACTAAATAATGTGTACAATTTCTATTTTTAGAATATATTGTTATTTTGCAGAATAATAGGTGGTAGAGTTTTAAGAATGCTCCATGAAAAGGGAATATATTCTGTTTTCATTATATAATTATACATGTATATATAAATACACACATATACAGACACACACATATGTCCACATAACATATATATATACTTAATTATAAAACTTACATATAGAATCTATCTTATTAACAATGCTGAATCTTTCATAGTTTTGCTTATTTTTATTCACTCAATCTTTCATGGAATAAGAGATTAGCAAACATCTCCTACTATTATTTGCTTCTAAGTATTCCTCCCCACATTTTATATACGAGCAGTCTTGAAAAAGTTTATGAAAATGCATATTATGAAAAAACTGTGCATGGATTTCAAAACATTTTTGGCACAAAAATAAATTAGTACTAACTTCTTATAACATGTCTGAACAGATCTAGTTTGAGGCACTAAGAAGGGTAAGACATCAGTTTGAAAAAGCCCTTATCAGAACAACATGAATTCTGCTAAAATTGAAGTAAGAACAAACAGCAAATTTGTGGTGAAGCTTGGGTGGAAGAAAGGTGAAATGATTGAAGCTTTACAAAAAGTTTATGGGGAGAATGCCCCATGGAAATCAGCAGTTTAAAAATGGATAACTTGTTTTAAGAAGGGATGAGATGATGTTGCAGGTGAAGCCCACAGTGGCAGACCAGCTACATCAATTTGCATGGAAAAAATTAATACTGTTTGTGCAATAATTGAAGAGGACCAACGATTAACAGCAGAAACAATAGTCAACACCACATCTCAATGGATTCATCTTACACAATTTTGACTGAAAAATTAAAGCTGAGCAAACTTTCCATTTGATGGGTGCCAAAACTCTTGCTCCCAGATTGGCTGCAAACAAGAATAGAGCTTTCAATGGAAATTTTAAACAAGCAGGATCAAGATCCTGAAGCGTTTTTCTGAAGAGTTGCAAAAGGAGGTGAAGCATGGCTTTCCCAGTATGATGCTGAAGTCAAGGTACAATCAAAGCAATGGCTACGAAGAGGTGAAAGTGGTCCAGTCAAACCAAAAGTGGACTGGTCAAAGGCAAAGTTCATGGCAACAGTTTTTTGGGATGCTCAAGGCATTTTGTTTGTTGACTCTCTGGAGGGCCAAAGAACAACAACATCTTCTCATTATGAAAGTATTCTGAGAAAGGTAGTCAAAGTTTTAGCAGAAAAATATCGAGGAAAACTTCACCAGAGAGTTCTTCTCCAGCACGACAGTGCTCCTATTCCTCTCATAAACAAGGTAAATTTTGTAAGGATTTCAATGGGAAATCATTAGGCATCACCTTACAGCCCTGATTTGGCTCCTTTTGACTTCTTTTGTTTCCTAATCTTAAAAAGTCTGTAAAGGGCACCCATTTTCCTTCAGTTAATAATGTAACATAGACCGCATTAATATGGTTAAATTCCCAGCACCCTCAGTTCTTTAGGGATGGACTAAGAGCTGGTATCATCACTTATAAAGTGTCTTGACCTTGATGGAGTTCTTGTTGATAAATAAAATTTATGATTTTAATTTTTATTTTTTAATTCAGTTTTTCCACGAAATATTTTGAAGTTCCCTCCTATTTTTGCTTTACAGAATTAGATGCTGTGATAATTTGAGCCTGGTATCTGTGATTGTGTGATTACACTGCACTTTTATCATAAAAAGTACCATGCTTTTTCTTGTTCACTAGTTTTTGTCTTGATGTTAACATTATCTGATATTATGAATCTACTATTCTCTGCTTAAACCAAAAATTCTAATTGATCCAAATGCCTTTGCATATGCTTTTACTTTCAACTGTTCTAAGCTCCTTTTTTTGATTTTTAATTTTTATTTTAAGCTCTGAGGTACATGTGCAGGTTTCTTACATATGTTAACACATGTGCCATGGTTGTTTACTGCACCTATCAACCCATCACCTATGTATTAAGCCCAGCATGCGTTAGCTATTTTTCCTAATGCTCTCCCTCCCGCCACTACACCCCCCAACAGGCCCCAGTATGTATTGTTTCCCTCCCTATGTCCATGTGTTCTCATTGTTCAGCTCCCACTTATAGTGAGAACATGTGATGTTTGGTTTTCTGTGCTTGAGTAAGTTTGCTGAGGATAATGGCTTCCAGTTCCAACCATGTCCCCATGAAGGACATGATCTCATTCCTTTTTATGGCTGCATAGTATTCCATGGTGTATGTGTACCACATTTTGTCTATTCAGTCTATCATTGATGGGCATTTGGGTTGATTCCATGTCTTTGCTATTGTGAGTAGTGCTGCAATACAGTTTATTTTTTGATAACATTTTTATGCAGCATAATTTTTGGGTTTAGTTTTCCACCATAGGTCTTTAAAAAAATAAAGTTAGCCCATTTTTATTTACTTATATAATATGTTTGTCTCAGATTTGCCATCATATTTTCTATCTTTTCTATTTTTTGTTGCCCCTTTTGATGGTTCATCTATAATTTAGTAAACTACATGCCTATGTTTGCTTTGTGTAGGTGTGATAGTTCTGAAACTTCAGAAATTTCCTCTATATTTCATTTTTAATGCCCCTAGCACCACTCTTTTAACAGCAGCTTTTCCTCTGATGTACTCAAGAGTTATTTGAGTTTGGCAGGGCAAGGAGACTCTGACCTACAGATGACAATCCTTAAAACTTTTACCTTTGGCCTCATCCTAGATTCCACTTACCTGCTCATTTGTGTCTCTTCAGGGAAGCAGTGGCCCTGACTATCAGAGAGAAAGGAACTCCAGCGGGTGAAAAAGAATAGGAAACACCTGAATAAAAAGTGGGTAGACTTTTAACTTAGATCTATACATAAATTAGAATATTAATTTTCTATTGCTTTTTATTCTTAAAATTTAATTTTGTTATTTTACTACTTCCAATAGATAATTAAAGGATACATTAATTAAAAGGATGTTAATTATATCTATTAATCTGGAGGGAATATATTTATATATTTTTAATTAAGAGGGGAGGAGGGAGGGCTTGCATTGGGGAGTTATACAAGATATAAATGATGAATTGATGGGTGCTGACGAGTTGATGGGTGCAGCACACCAACATGGCATAAGTATACATATGTAACAAACCTGCACGTTATGCACATGTACCCTAGAACTTAAAGTATAATAAAAATAAAAAAAATAATAAAAATAAATAAATAAATATATAGTAATCATACCTAAAAAAAAAAAAAAAAAAAAGAAAGGCAAGTTGCAAAATCTTGTTTGTAATATGAGCTTTTTATTTGCCAAAAAATTGTTAAACATTTCCCCACCTATTTTATACATTTGCATTGGTTTCACAATGGAGAGATGGAAAATATAAAGGAGGTTTGAGGAGATTACTTTAAATATAAATATATTTTCATTGTTTAATGAAAATGGTGAGCATATGCTAGTTTTGAAATTTTAAAAAGAAATTTATTTAAGAAATTTAAAAACTAGATAACTTTAAAGTAAATCACATAGGAAGTTCAGTTAGAGAAATATAAATGGAAAAATTGGCAACAAAATGTCAAAAGATGTTTAACTTTGCTCATAATTTAAAAATTTAAATGTAATTGAAATGAAAATTTACTTTCAAATCTCAGATTGGCCACTATTTGGTGGCCTGCTGTATGACCACTCCTCCTTCTTTTTTGTTTGCTGGATTCCCCACTCAAGCAGTAGAAGAGGTGGTCTCACTCCCAATCTAACATGGGAGGCTCAAAGTCTAAGTCAAACGTGTAATTATTATACCCTTTTCATATCAAATCTTTTATTATTTTGAGTGTGGTCATGGGACCTCATTCTGGCCAATGAGATCCAAAAGAACGTGTACTAGGTGACTCTAGAAAATGTTTCTTCTTCAATTTGAAAAAAAGTCCCGCGAGAAAAACTAACCTCTTCTTCTTTTATAGAACTTTGTTTTGTTTGTATGTGACCGCTACAGTAGTTGTAGCTGTCCTTTGGCAATGAGCGCAGCCGTTGTCAGTGTGCTGAAGAAGACAATAGAACATAAAAATGGAAAGCTCCTAGGTTCTTGGTAACAAGGTTGAGCTGCTGAATCAACCAACTCTATAACTAACACACCTGTGGACTTTCCATTTCCATAACTAATTTTTAGTTGGACATTCTATTACTTACAGTGAAAAGCATCCTGGTTAATATAATAACCCATGTTGAAGAGGGTACAGAAAGCCAGAATGCCAGGGTAGAGGGTAGAATTATGATTTATAACATCTTCTGTGGGGGATAGTTTGGCAAATCAACTACAACTGCACTTAAAACTTTTTCTTTTTTTAATGACAAGGCAATTCCATTTCTGGGAATTTAACCTACTGCTATGCTTACATTTGTGGGTGAAATAGCCAAAGAATAAACACAACCTAATAATCATCAATAGGGGAAAGGTTAAATAGATGAGTTTTATATGGAATACTGTGCAGCCCTTAGGAAGATTGATGGATGGACCAAAAAATCTACACATTAAATTGTTTTAAAAAGATGTATAGAGTGTATTTAAAGTGTTTTAAAGTATATAGCATGCTATGTTTGGATTATGATTGTATATGCAAAGACTTTCTGGAAGGATGAAGAAGAAAATATTAACCATGGTTGTCTTAGGGAGGGGAGCTGGATGTCTAAGACAGAAATGGGAGGGAGATTTATTTTCACTGTTTATTCTGTATCTTTAAAATGTGTGCCAATTGCATGCATAATCGATTGTGCTCAATTAATTTTATTTTAATTAATTAATAGATAAAAGATTCTTGGAGGGCGTATCCTTTTTTGGGAAGATGCCTTGATGTAAAAAGGACTGCACAAAATAGAATGAGGTCAGGACCCAGTGCGGTGCTGTTGAGTTGAGCACTGAGGATGAATGTAGGCAGAGCCTTGGAATTAGGTAGCTCAGGCCTGCAGCCTCCTTCTGTGGGCAGGTAGAGTTCTCCTGCTGCTGCATTGGTGCTGGGGATGCAATTACAGGAAGAACAGTTTGTTGGGGAATGAGACTCCTGCTTGCTAGCCTGGCAGGTCCAGAGCTCAACAACTGTGGCAAAGCAGCAACTCAGAGTACTGGATAAACTGTCACTATGTCTCACACTTTCCTGCTTTATACAGGCCACTTGGGAACTGGCAGCTACGAGATGTAGAGCTCTGGAATGGTCTTTGGAGTCAAAAGAACTGCATTCCCATCCTGGTAATGCCACTTAAACGCAGCGTAACCATAGGCTCTTATTTATTATAAATTTATTTTGTTAGCTAGCTAAACTTACTTATTAATTTTCCTAAAAGAATTATTTTTAACATTTTTCCAATAGTAAAAATTATGCATGTTTGATCTACATAAACCTAAATAAAACGGAAATGTGTAAAGTGAAAAGCAAAACTCCTTCCTGTCTCTTAATTTTTCCCCTTTGCTTCCTATTACTCTGATAATCACTGCTTATGACTTGACCTTATTTCCTCCCCAATTTTAATGATGAATAAATAAACCTAATTGTTTAACACAAATGGGATTCTACGATACGTTTTATTTTCTCCCTGTAAGCAATATAGACCAAGAGTCAGCACAATTTTTTTTGTGAGAAGTAAGATGGTAAATATTTAGGCTTTATGAACCTTATCCTTTATCCCAGATACTGAACTCTGCTGTTGTATCAGAAACTCAGCTATAGATGATTTGTAAATGAATGGGCATAGCTGTGTTTCAATAAAACTTTATTTAGAAAACAAGCAAGTGGCAGGCTGCATTTTCCTTCAAGACGTAGTTCACCAACCCCTAATATGTAATAATTAAGTCTAACTCATCTCTTTTTTTTTTTTTTTTTTTTTTTTGAGACGGCGTCTCGCTCTGTCGCCCAGGCTGGAGTGCAGTGGCGCGATCTCGGCTCACTGCAAGCTCCGCCTCTCGGGTTTACGCCATTCTCCCGCCTCAGCCTCCCGAGTAGCTGGGACTACAGGCACCCGCCACCACACCCAGCTAGTTTTTTGTATTTTTTTTTTTTTTTTTTTTTTAAAGTAGAGACGGGGTTTCACCGTGTTAGCCAGGATGGTCTTGATCTCCTGACCTCGCGATCCGCCAGTCTCGGCCTCCCAAAGTGCTGGGATTATAGGCTTGAGCCACCGCGCCCGGCCTAACTCATCTTTTTTACTGGCACTCCATGGAATGGGTGAACAAATTCACTTCAATAGTCACCCATATGTAGACATTAAAAGTCATTTCCCTTAGAAGCGCTCTTAAATAAGCACCAGTTATCCACTAGCTGGATTAGCTGATGTCTGTCTCCTTTCTCCTGTGAACAAGTTAACGGCTTTCTGTGGTGTACTGAAATTGTGTGCCTTGCACAGAACTCCTTACTTCACCTGTGTTCTTGGGATTTCACCAGGTGAACTGACCAGCAGTCCCGAGCTTGTTTAAACATCTCTACTTGTTACCGTAGTATGCAATTGAATTAAACAGTATGTTAACCAGAGAAATGGAAGTGAAGGAAAGAGATTTTTGACTCCAGAAAAAACTGAAGTTAATTATTTTTGAAAACACCTAATTAAAGTGCTTTTTCACACACACACACACAAAATGTTGAATTAGGGTGAGTTAATTACAATAGACTAAAAACCAGCGAGCTTGTGGTAGGCTTTGGGGTGAAGGACCCATAGCATCAGCTGCTTGGGAGAGGAGGCCAAGCAGCCAGGCTGAGTCTGGGTTCAGGTTCAGCCCTGGTCCCTCTTTGATTTTCAGAAGCTTGACTGGTCTGGGGAATCTGCCTTCTGCCCGATGAAGCCCCAGGCTCTCATCTTGTCATATCTTCTTTCCTGGATCTTAGGGGACCTCAAGTCTGACTATATTTAGCTTATGTTTTTATACTCTCTGAATGTGAGAGGTTATTAAGCATAAGATTCTGTTTCTCCTCTCAAAGGCTGGTCCAGTAACATTTAAAATAGCGTTAAGTCTATATTTACATTTTGATGTCACTCATGCTTTATTTCCTTAGCAGACTGTCTATTCTGTTCCACCCATGTTTTTCTCCCAAGCAGAATCTATCTTATCTGA
Source organism: Rhinopithecus roxellana (assembly GCF_007565055.1). NCBI lineage: Eukaryota > Metazoa > Chordata > Mammalia > Primates > Cercopithecidae > Rhinopithecus > Rhinopithecus roxellana. The sequence goes on along the minus strand of NC_044559.1, from coordinate 128,810,102 downwards.
CATTGCAAAGCAGTTAACATTGATTCTGGTGAATGGTCTACTTTGATTTTTGCTACAGGGAGATTTTAGTACAAATTCACATATATTGTTTTCTCAACAAATGGAAAATTATGTTCCACATTCATTGTGCTGGGTTTGCCAAGCCTGCTATTTTGTAACTCACTGTCTCATCTCTTTTATTTGCCTTCTCTGTCACTGTCAATGTTTTCCTAATACTTCATCCTTTATGCAGACTCCTTCCTTGGAGCTGAATTTGGCAGTGGAGTTTGCCTAACTAATGGGGACCATATGCTCTGCAATTACATTCCCCAACAACATTCAGATTTGTTAGCAAATATTGGAGAAGGCAAGTTGAGAAACTGGAGTGCAAAGGACTATCAGGAACTGGCACATTCTGACAGGTAAACCTGCATTTGCTGACCACTGGGAATAAGTTCCAGTTGGGGCTTATATTGGCTTAGGTAGAAGGGGGATTTGTTTTTTAAAATTTCTATCACTTGGTATACTCCTCTTCAAATAGCTGAGTGCCCCTCTGATGTGTTCCCAATGGCAAACTGTGCTTTCCCTTAGAGATCAATTTTTAATACATGGCTATCGCCTGTTTATTTGTTGATCCCAACCCTCCCCAAGACTGGAGAACTGGAATCATAGAATTCCTCACTGTTGTTTTCCCAGCTCCCAGTAGAGGACTGTTAACATAATAGCTATTCAGTAAATATTTGGCTAATGAGCAAATGAAACCATCTCTAGACTACATGAAATCCCAACACATTCTACCCATCACAACTATATACCTTGGATGGCTTTTTCCCATTCTCCAGGTCCTTCCCTTTCTGTAGGCTGGACCAGCTTTGCCCTTGGGAGTCCAGACCCCTGAAAAGAGTGCAAACTCTGAAGGTTCTGAAGAAGGTTTAGAGCATGGCCCAACATGGCAGGATTCATTTTTAAGGGCTTTTTCTTTCTTTCTTTTTTTTTTTTTTTTTTTTTTCTGCTTTTAAAATGTCCATCTGTTGCCCTGTTGGGGATGAGTGTGGAGTAGGATGAGTCAAACCTTTAGCAGATTGTCCTGAGTTTTGATAAGCTAAATGCAGGGGAAAGAACACCATTTGTCTATGCAAATGGCAGGAAATGGTAACTAGCTTGAGAGTGGGTGGCTGAGGGGAGAAATGCTTTAGCTTTTCAAGGACCTATTGAAAGATGTGCATTTCTTTAGTGCCCTGCTTGCTGGAGCCTTCTGCAGGAGCACCTGTCCCATTGGCCCCAGTGTGGCTATGTAGGGCTCTCAGGCACTACGTTGAATGACAGCAGCTCTTCCTCTCCGCCATGCCTATTGCAGTCTTAAGCAGCACCCACTGACTGGCTCCTTGAAGACCATGGAGGTGGGGAGGTCTATTTGCACTTGAAGCTGCAAAGGGAAGCTCATGATTTCAATCAATCCACAACTTTGCCTTCATGGAGGAGCATGAAGGGAGGAGACAAAAGCAGACTGATTAGAACTCAGGGACCTCACCACCCCCAGCCCACCTCTCACCCCCATGGCATGTGACTGCTACAAAGACACAAGAAACACTCCTTGTTTTAGAACACAAATACATAAATTTTTAATCTGCGAAAAATACAAAATGAAACCATGTACAAGTTATGTACAAACCCTTTTTACAAGACAAGAGAGTTATCACTGGTTGTTACAGATGACAGAGTTGGGTAGATCATTTCAGAGCACCAGCATATATTCTCTTCTTCAATTCCTGTCAGGTCAGAGTAATTAATCATAATCATAATCATAATGCCAACAAAGATCAAAAGATGAATAAGCCACGCTCTTTTTCCTTAATGAACATGTAGGCTGAACTCTGCATGTGTGTACTTTTTTTTTTTCTTTGTCCCCTAAAGAAACCTTGAAGTGCAGGTTTTGGTGTTATGCAGAGAAAGGTTTCTTTTCAACATCTGGGTGGTGGGATGTGGGCCAGAAGTTTTAGGCAGGATGTGATTGTGCCACCTGGGAATGGAAAGTTTTTAATTAGGATTTCCCAACAGATCTGGGTTTATGTTTGAAATTTTGCAGTTCTGGTCAAAAGCATGTCAGACCGTATTAAGCGGAAGGAAGGGGAGGAGAGCGAGCACTCTGGGGAGGATGGGATTCTGGTTTTGTGTGGAAGTGAGGCTCAGTCTACCTTGCGGGTGGGGCTCCTGTCCCTGCCAGCAGTCTTCCCATGCTGACCCTGAGTCCCATGGGAGAGAAGCACTGGGTCACTCCGGCAGGCATGTGCCAGTGCCTTGTGTACATTTCCATCTAAGATTCTAAACACTGGGGCCCGGTAGTGCTTCCCAAGGCAGGCAAGGCCAAGAGCATTGGTGTCACTTCTGCCCCTGTTCTGTTAACTAGCAAGACGGAGGAGAAGCAGCAGCACAGAAGTCCTCAAGGGATAAGCAAAGGAAACCTTTCTAAACTGAAAAACCTACCTAAAGATAAAGTCCACTTTCACCTGGCCAGAACATCTCTTCTCACACTGCCTGTTCAGAAAAGCCACCAAAGCAATGTGGTTGTAGCATTTGTTTTCACACCCCTGAAACTAAGGGTGCAGGGTGTGTGCTGTTCAGGGAGGGAAGAAGAACAGTGCAGACATGGACAGGAACGTGAAAGGAGATGCCCACCTTGAAACCCCTCCCTTGTGAGTCCTCCAGAAAGACTGCCAATCACCACACTACCTGTCCAGCCTCCATCCACCATGGCAGCCACAGTGACACATAGTGGCTGAGTGACTGCCCACCTGGGCCAGACCTCATGACAAGCTCTGGGAATGTGGACAAATAAGCAGAGTGAGTCCTTCGAGTGAGTCCTTTGACTTCTGCATCACCATCTCCAACACCTTTCATCTCCAGCCTCATAGATGATCTGCCCTCTCTTTCTTAAAATTCCCCTCTTATTTCTCATTTTCCTGGTTCCGGAGTACCCTAGATCTCCTGTCCCAAGAAGGTCTACTTATTTTGCTCCTTTTTAGTCCTGAAAAACATGACTTTAGCCTACAAACACATCTGCCAGCTGATCTAAACCTATACTTTCTCCGTAAAATAATTCATCCATGATCCTCACTTTCTAAGTGCCTCTGTGGATCTGGCTTCTACATCTGCAGGGCCTGTTGTAGCCCACTCCTTCACTCCCCTGTCCCACTCCCCTTGCCTTTGGGGCCTTCTCTCATGAACCGCTCTCAGCTTTTCCTGCTCTGGATGAACCCAATATAATATTTCTTAGCTGTTGTACTCATGACCTCCCCTTCCTGCCTGCTTCTCTTGTTTTCCTATTCCTCCACATGGTTCTGTCCTTGAGGACAGATTAGGTGTGTGTTCACTGCACATTGAATATACTCTAGACCCACAGCCATTGCCCCATATCCAGTCGCTACAATCCCAACCAATCTTCTACAACTATTACAATCCATAACATTTATTTGTTATTAAGTGTTCATATTTATTAAAAAAATTATTTATTGAACACCTGTTTTGTGCAATGTGATCTTTCCAATATATGTGTGCCTTGTGTTCCCAGTTAGGCAGGTGGGCTATCTTCCTCTAATAGCCTTACAGTCATGAGGACACAACGGCTGCTCAGTAAATATCAATTAGCAGTTACTGATGAACATCACCCACCCTGCCACATGCCAGATAATCCTGCCTTCATACCTGGAATGCTGACCCTCTACTAATCTAACTCCTAAACCCCCCTTTCTCTAGAAATCCTACCTTGCTGAACCACTTCAAACCACACCATTTCTCCCTTGTTTCATCTCCTACCATATTGAATGTGAAACTATGTCATTAGGGCTCACCCTTTCTCTAATGGCGCTTTGAGCATGTTTTCTTTCTTTAGTTGTATTATAAGCTGATTGATGGCAGTATCTATATTGTGCTCATTTCTCTCCCACCCGCTCCTTTTACAAATATTTAGCGGGTGCTAACAGGTTTCTAAGCAAGGGTTACCTGATTAGCTGCAAGGATGTTTTTATAATGGAAATTCCTATTTGGCAGTTCTGGACTATTAATTATTCTTTACAATTTGTGGATGTCCTGCCTCATGTTCTTAATATATTACTGTCTAGAAAATAGTATGATTGGCTGATTTTTAAAAATTTATGTATCCATTCCTACCCTCTAATCTACTTCGTGAGTTTGTTGCTGACATTCTAGTAATTCAGGAGAGTCAGGACATTCTACGTCTGATGGTCCTGTGACAGAAAGCAAAGCCAAATGTGTGAGGAAGGGGGGTGTTGCACACAGTGAATTGTTGACTTGGAGTGGGCACCCTTTAGCACTCCTTGCTGCTGAGAATATGTTCAGTTTTGTGTGCATTCTCATGATATTTCCCAGGAAGAACTGACATCTCACTACTTTCAACCTGAAAAATACACAGCCATTGCTGCCCCATCACTCTTTGCTTAAAACTCTTAGTGGCTTTTCATGACTTTCTAAATCAAGTTTCAAACTTTTATCTAGGCCTTTAGACTGTACTTTGTAGCCCCTTCCATGAAGTCGCATCTCAGTTTTCCTCAGTTCCCCTACACAAACTTATCACAGTAGACAAAATAGTCAATCTATTGAAATCACATTCCTACAAATACATCATGGCCCATTTAGTCCCATCTCCCTGGAAAACCCTCATATTACATATCTTTCCAGTCCTGTCACCCAATTACTATTGAAATGCCTCCAAAGCCCATCAAGCATTATATGCCTCTGCATTCTTACCAGCCCATGCAGTTCAATGCAAACTCTTCTTTCTTCCAACCCAAAGAACTACTCTTTGTACCAGATGCATGCCCATAACTGATGGTATTTTAAAGTACTGCTTATTATATCTTTTTCTTTTTTTCTGTCTTCCTGGATTCTTAATCTATGCCCCAAGTTTGTCTTATCTTTAGATAAGGAGTCTCAGGTCCTTTCTGTGATTAAAAAATATATATATATGTCAAAAGAGGAAAGTCTGCTACAGGTGGTCTAAGTCAGAATTCTTTCTCCAGTCTATCCATGTGGGGCTATGACATCATGGAGCTTCCAACCATTGTAGGGCTAAAGGTGCCTCTGTCTTTGAGCACATAGGCTTCTTTCTATACATGTTTTAAGCAAGCTTACCATAAAAATTGAAAATAGGCTCTGTGGTCTCTTAAGAAATAAAATTTAAAATGTTTTCCAAGTTTCCTTATTTTTATGGAAATCTTGAAATTATTAACAACTGATACTTTATTGGAAACAACCAATTGGAAGAGACTGCACTTCAGCAACCAATATGACCAAACTAGTACAAACTGTCTAGGAATCATTTCTCATTACTACTCTCTCATAAATAAATCCAAATAGTATCATCACCTCCTCAAATGACCGTGGGATTTATATGCTAAATCATCTCTGCTGGATTAAAATAAAATGCCTTTTGGGAATGAGCAGAGGGGCAGAAAGGTAATTTGCCAGAAGATTGTAAGTAAATTCTGTTTCTTTTGCTTTTTAAGGAGGGTGAGTCAGTCCTAATTAGTGAAGATTCTTTCAAGGGTCATGGCGATTGGTGGCTTTACCACCATTCCAAAAGCAGCAAGTAAGAATAAAACAGAAAATGGATAGATTCTGCCCTGGAACTCAGTGTTCAAGCTGAACGGATCTACTTAGTCTCCTAGGAGTCAAGGTGGCTCACATCTCAGTCAAATGGTTGGATAGTCTTTGTTTCTCTCCCTTCCTACTTTTATTCCTCAATTTCGCCTTTCCTTCCTTCAATGAGGTTCCCTTTGACAATAAAACAATAGATTATAATTACATTTATGAATGTAAGTAGCTAAGAGATGGTTAGTTTATTAATGAAAGAAAACAACCAAATAAACAGAGGATAGGAAATGAAGTGAGAAGGAAGACTGGTTACTTCCTGAAGATCCACATGGGGAAACATAAGTGGGGAAAATGGCAGGAATCTGGGGTCTCTTGAACCTCTAGTTACATACTAGGAATTGGAGACATGGAATAGAGATGAAGGGATTAACTGAAGCTGGGCCTTGAACCAAAACAAAACAAAACAAAAACAAAAACAAAGGGGAAGGGAGGGATGAAATTGAGAAGAAAACCCTAGAACAGGCAGTGAAATTTGACCAACATGATTCAGGTGCTGGCCATTTTTAAATTGTTATAATAATTCATTTCCCTTAATTACAATTAATTGTGATGGTGACTATCATTTCTCCAAAATGAGGAATTTGCATCTAGAACCTAAAAAGACTCTAAGGTGAAAAGCACAGGAATGAACCTACCTATTCTACGTCCAGAGCAGAAAATGTTCACTACTCATGAGTAAGGCTGGAAGTGTTGCCTGGGTGATGCAGCAAAAAGGACCATTATTCCAGCCCTGGACACAATAGTCTCCAAAAGTTTAGCCAAGAAGAGGCAGCCGCTCCCATGTTCCCACTCCTAACTTAGATCTTGTCCCCTGGGACCTGAAAGGGACCTTAGAGTCATCTAGATGAATCACTCTCATTTACAAATGAAGTCACTGAGACACAGAGAGTTTTAAAAACGTTTTCAAAGATCATAGCTAGTTGTTTGTAAATGTGGCTCTTGCACCCTCATATTAAATGGTAACTAGGGAATTTGTGCTTTTTCTCCTTTCAACATGAAAATGTCCCAGATTTCTTACGCTTTTTCACTTTTCCTTTATCCAACCCTAACAAACACTTCCAATTTCCTGTTTATTTAAAATCTTCAATCAATGTTTTACAAAGTACATCATAAGGTGCCAGAACCCTTGGGAAGAAAGAGTTTTGGAATGTTCTTCAATGTGCCTTAGTCACAGTCACTTTTATTTAAGGTGTTTTGTAACGGTTCAAGATGATATTCTAAAATATAAAATTGATGAGAAAAAAATAAAAGTTTTCTCAAGGAGAAAGGTGATGATGGTGATGATATTTTCTGCTTTGTGAACAGCCTGTTGGTGAGTCTTTGATTCCCACAGCACCCAAGAATCATTGGTTTGGGAGAATGGCTTTTCTGGAGCCCTAAACTGGGATGGGAAATCAGAGCCTCATAATGTGGACTGTGCTAAAGAAGACCCTCCTTGGTCTCAGGCAGATGTAGGCAGAAAGACAGACTGTCTCAGCAGAGATGAATGGGACTCAGGGCCAAAGCGCTCAACGAGTAGGAACAAGCCAGGGAGAAGCTCTGGCATTTGCTTGAGCCCTCCAGTGATTTCACAAATCTTACTTGCTTCCATTTCGCTTTCTACTTACCAGGCACCAGCTTTTGCCAAAGGGCCCAACAGCCAGCCATTTTCCTACCTCCTTAACAAAACGCCTCATTTTGTTTTCTAGGCCAGAACAATTCATTATTACAAAGGCTACATAGTATGAACTTATTGCTCTACTTAAGAAAATGAATTTCTACCAGTTTGTTTTGTTTTTTGTGGGGGGATGGTGCTTATGAATCAAGGAGCCCTTTGCTGTAGGAGGCGATCCTATTATGATTTTTTTTTTTTTAAGTTTAGATTCAAATCTCTAGCCACAAATGCATCAATGGATGTGTCGTGGGGTTGGAGTTTGCATTTCTGCTTCCAGATTGCCTTGGTAGGGGAGACACAGGGAAGAGAGGGTAGTGGAAGTGGAGCTTTGTGTCCTGTGTCCCTCTAATGGAAGATTCTTTATGTGGCCACCACAGCCTGCCAGAGGAGACCAAATTGCTCTAACAAATTCGGAGGTGGTTATTAGGAGCAGGAGTGAAGAGCCCACTATGGTTCACGAAGGAAAGAAGAGCGTGGATTGACGTGAATGTACTAAGGTGACCCCAGTGCAAAATCATTATGTAAAAGAAGGCCTAGCTTTCAGGAAAGTTGTCAAAATCCTAGCAAAAGGTTCTCCCCACAAACACATTTGACTTCTGTTGGAAACCAAGAAATGTTTATAAGCCTGAATATAGACTGTTGACGTCATTTTAGTCTGCTGAGTAGGCTAGTGATTAATTATAAGTAGTTTTTAAACAATCCAATTGGACATACATTATATTCACAATACTTTTATAGAACTAATTCTACAGAATGTGACGACAGAGTAACCACAGTCCGACAAGTCACTGCAGGACAATGCCTACGAGGTGGAAGCACGACTATATTGGCTCTGCAGGGAGTGGACAGAGGTGGAAGCTCATTTTGCCTACATTGGTAATTGGAGTACTTAGTGGACATATGTCTTCATGATGATCTCATTGCTTTGCTCTGATCTGATTTGCACTACCATAACTAGGTACCACAGGTCATGGTCCAAAGAGTTAATGGACTAGATATCATGAAATTTTGGGGAGATACTTTGGTTAGCTTGGTTCCTTTAAGTGTCCACAGTTTACATTTTTTTAAGAAAATAGAAATCACTATCACATCCATGCTTCTCCAGAGACCTTGATGATCATATCAAAGACTGGTAATTTTAAAGTTGAAAGACTTGCTAAGTTGATTGGAACAAAACAGTTGCCGGGAGACTGTACACCTAGCATGCAAGCGACAGCAGAGCTCTGAGACATTGTAATTGCATCTGATGGCTAGAAAAATCTTTTGACCGCAGTTTAAAGTGGCTGATATATTTGATTTCACTGCTGGTAATTTTCAAAGGCCTTTTCTAACAGTCTATATGAAGTGCATTCATTGCTTTCCTTTTGTTATTATTATTTTTTAAATTGTTGTAACAAGTTCACGTGTTTGGCCCCAGCAACTAAATAAAGGAGAGCATGCAAATTAAAATCTGTCTCCATGATTGTAGAAATTTCCTGGTTTTTAAACAAAAACTCAGTGAGAAGAATGAATGCCCTCTCATAGCCTATGGTAAAGTAAAACTACTGATCAGTTTTACAAACTTCTAGGCTAAAAGCTCTGAGACTTGGGGAGTGGGGAGGAAGTCCACCAGACCCTCTCGAAGTTGACATTACTTGCTCAGGTGGTTTGGAAATACAAAATGAGAAGCATACAGCATGTAGGAGTCCCCACCACTAGAACAGCAAACAGAGCAATGCCTTGTGCGCATCTGGTCCTCAGCTTCCACATCCCAGGCTTGCCCACAACCCTCCTGGTGTCCTTAGTTGGCCAGACAAACCTGATCTGCCAATTGTAGAAAAGCAGCAAGAAGGTCTTTCCTTTAAAAATATGAACAAAGGGGTGAGAACTACAGAATGAAAACTAAAACTACAAAAATATGACTTTCAACTGTGAAAATAAATGTTTCCATTTATTAAGAGCTGGTGTCAATGCAGATCAAAATACACACCCATCCAGGCGAGGAGCAGGTATTCACCTGTCCCCTTCGTCTTCTTTTTTTGGATTGACTAAAATACATGTATACATCATTGGCCATTTTAAAATTGTTTTAATAATTCATTAAAATTAATTACAATTAATTGTGGTGGTGACCATCATTCTCCTCAAAAGAAAAAGAGAGAAAGAAGAGAAAAATGCATTAAGGAGTCTGGCCACTTATTCATTTAGAGTTTGCATTGTTTAGATATAGGGAAGATATTTGACAATGGAAAGAAAAGAAAAATATATTTTCTTTCTAATAAATAAAAATAATTTAAAATGCTAGAGGCTATACATGACTATTTTAGTATGTTCATTTATAAATGAAATCATTTTCTTTTCCAAAATACATGGAAGCAATATTCAAGGCAGACAAAGAGAAAGATCTGTCTACTTTATTTTCTGGCAATTCTTGCTTATCCTAACGTTTCCACCAGTGATTCAGCATGTAAGAAGAAAAGTCACGTCACCATTGATGAAGTTTGTCAGGCTTTAAAAAAATAGTTCTGGTCTCCTGGGAGTCAACATTCATCTTCAACTTCTCTGATTGGTGGAATCAAGCTGCTTGTGGATTTATATTGGTTGATCTGGTTAGCCATGTGGGTACTCATGGGCTTGATTTGAATGTTTCTGGGATAGGCATTATCCGGTTCATCTGTAAACCATTTCTTTTCTGCTAAAGGGCAAAATGGATAGAAAACAAGAAGGAGAAATTAGAAGTTTAATTAGTCCTAAGGCAAAGCCTTTGGAAAGTTCTTTGAAAAATGCAAAAAGGTAATCTATAGAAGCCGACAGTGAGTTAATTGCTAAGAGAGACAGTGCAGTGTAGGGAGGACCCCAGAACCTGAAACATACCTCTGCTTCCTGTAGCAAGTGATGAATAAAATGTGTCACTGGGACTCAGAGGCCCCATGAGTGGACCTCAGAGGCTAAGGAGGGGTTGGAGAATGGACTCTGGCAATATTCCTTGGAGTTAATTTCGTGGCCAGAAAAGGTTTGGTGGGGAAGGGATGTTGCGTATATCAGCCATTGGGTACAGACATTGTGCCTGTGCATCTATTGATTCGAGTGGAACAGAAGGGCACCACCACACTTGCTGCAGAGCGAGTGATCTAGAATCTTATACAGAATCACCACCTCCCAGCCTTTCCTTGGCTTTGCTTATAACACATACACATAAAGTCATGTCTCAACTTTACCACTCTCCTGTTTCATTTGTAGCCACTTTGGGGGGTCTAAACTAAACCCATAGATTTTGCTGGCCAAAAATCTATGCAAATCAGAATAGCGACCAATGTTTTAAAGAGGATTTTGAGGTGGCTTTTATTTCAAGAAAGAAAACTCTGTGTTGGTATAAAATTATGAATAGAGTTCCAAGTGGCAATATCTTAACTGACTATAATAACCCAAGCTGTCGACAAGGGAGCTCATTGAAGTCTTGGCATTTCATTTCCACCCTAAATACAGAAATGGCTGAGAGAGAATGCTGCGTCAGGGTGGTCGGGGACTGGGGTGAGAATGAAAATGGTCTAGCATCCTCTTCGCAGTGCAAAGCTATTTTACAAGACTCAACCCTCATCCCCGCCTCTTTCTAGGATTGAAATTTTCTGGGAAATTGGCCATGTGTATAGATAGGAAAGGACTGGGCAAATAGGACATTCTAACTTGGGAATCATAGCCTCACTTTAGTGGCTTAGGGAAAGAAAAGCAAAAGGGTAAAAGCTATCAAGCATGTCCACTGCTATAGAGACAATGGCCTCTCTAGCTGCTTTTTCTGCTTACCAGAACAATTTGTAACTGCCTTGTCAGTGGTCCTGGATGGACACTATAGTGAAAACTGCTCACCTGGTTTGATAGGGGACGTTGGGGGTGGGAGGGTATGTGCGTGTTTGGCTAATGATTTATAAATTAAGTATCTATGATCAGCTTATGACCACTCTGCTTGTTTCTCCTCAGTTCTTATTTCTGCTATTTCAAGGGCCCTGAGCTGTCAATGTCAAGGAGGGCTGTCACTGGAGCAGGGATGTGCCTGAGTCAAAGCCTCGCCCACTTTTATGCAGCAGCTCAGTTTACCCCACAGGAAACTTGCTACCTCTTGCCTCATTCTCCCCATCCCCCTCCTGCTCTGGCTCGCTCACCTATTATAATTAAGTTCACTTTGATTTGAACAGATTGGACGATAGGAATTCATAATGCTACATCCTCACAGTGAAGCTAACTGATTAAGTGCTTTAAATTATTCCCCCTGACAGAATGATAAAGTTACAATCTGTTCTGAGATGATCTACAGCTTGCCAGACTCCTACAGCTTCTTTCTACATTCATTTATCTTTTTGTCAAGCAGAGTTTTTTTTTTTTTTCCTTAAGCTTCAATTCCATAGATCTTTTAAAGTCATCAGCACATCTGAATTATTAATGAGGCTTTAGAGGCAAGGTTCCTGATGGGCTGGTTAAAAAAGGTTGTATAGAAATCCAAGACTGTGTACACATCAAAATAATTTCAGCTCCATTTAAAAAACCATTTAGTTCAAGTGTGACATAGATGAACCATTATGCATTTGTGGAAACCAATTTTTTGTGATCTACGATTAAACTAACCTTTCAGAGAGGAGTAAAGTGTGATGGTTATCATGTTTTAAAAGCATTGCCAGGCCGCTGAAACAATTTCAAACTATGCCTTTTTCCAGCGGTTTATGTGTAAAGATGATTTTCAGAGAGGTTGAGCCTGGTGTTTATGCTCAGGTTGCCTAAGCTGCCCTCGGTTTTTGGCCATGCTGTTATGCAGACTGATTTTGCAAAGGGATTTAGTGCTAGGTTGGACATGCCAGGTTGGAAGAGTGAACTCAGCTGATGGAAATGAGTAGGTCTTTTGGGTGAAAGACCTAAGACAGCTGTGATTTGCTGAAATTTTTACAACTGCTGCAGAGAATAATTGTTCAGAATTTAGTCTTTGCAGTTCAATTCAAAGTTGGCATTTTGACCTTTCACGGCAGAGAGAATATCAATTTCCTTCTGCTGTCTGAAAGAAAGAGAGCATTATTTCCTAATTTAAGCTTTTCTCTTTCCTTTTACATTTCTTGCCATTAAACAGAATCTAAGCAGAGTAGACCTTGTTTTGGCCATGCTGTCTCAACACAAGGAATGAGTTGTGTTAAAACACATTGTGGTGAGGAGTTGAGGTCTTCCTTATGCCTGAGAAACAGCTGTTTAATTTGGGTGCCTCCTAAGATATAAATGTGTGTGTTCTTGGAGACTTGGTTATATAGGATGGTCAGGAAATGGAACTATATGAATGCTGTGGGTGTTTTACTAAAATGTCTGGTGGCAACAGTATTTTACAAAGAGATTCTCCCAACATGCTTCCAAGGAACACACATTTCAATGATCGCCAGCCATTCGGCATCCATGGAGAGTGCAAGTAGGACAATGACAATTTGATGTATTGAGTCTTGCCTTCTGAAGAAGAAACAACGCCAATGGGTGGCTACAAAATTGACCACCAGGAAGAGGACTCAGGGAAGCAGCCCTAATGAATGTTGCCATGGTCAAGGATAAATCCAAATCTCTGAGTTTATCTCTGCTCCCTGTTTCATCTCACACGCCAGAAAGATTTCCAGGGGCTTTATTTTCATCTCTAAGATGAGAAGGGCAATTGATCGGGGTGGGAGGGCTTTCTCACTGCCAGAGAAAAATAGCCTCATTTCTTAATAAGCTTCTTAAGGATGAGATGCCTGTTGTCAGTGCTCTGAGTACAATGTGTGACATGCCAGGAGTTCATGGAGTTAGGAAAGAAGAGGCATTTCAGTTTGTGGCTGGGGCGGGGGGCTAGTGGGACAAGATAAAAATCTGGAAAACAACTGCAGAGAGATGCGGGTAAAGCAATTGCCACTGCCACTGGGACATGTCACCTATCAAGACCAGCCATGCTATGAGCTGTCCACCGTGAAGAAGCAAGTAGATGTGGGCTAAGGAGACAGCACAGGGCAGGAGGTGAAAGTTAAGCAGATCTGGCTAACATACCGGTTGCGTGACTCTGAACAAGTTATTAGCAAATTTATCTTAGCTTCATTCCTTTTCTGTAAAATAGGGCTGATGATACAAATTTCCTAATAGTGTTGTTAAGATAAATGGAGCTAGCACCCTTGAAGCACTTATACAGGTCCAGACACATGGTAAGTAAATGTGAGTTGTTAAGGTTATGAGTATTATTAATACTATTAGCGGACATTATATCGCAGTGGCTAACTTCACATACTCTAGTGTCTCTCAGATTCTGCATCTTTCAAAGGGAGACACAGCATCTCCATCTGAAGCTGTTGTGAAGATTGAGTTTGTATAGGTAACTGAAGAGTGCTCAGGAGAGTGCCTGGCCCAAGGCAGTTGTGAAGCGTTAGCTTTTACAGTAAGTTTAATACTAGCCTGAGTACTATCGGTACTAAAGGATGGGTGGCACCTCTTGAATGTGATTACAAATGATGCCCTTCAGCAGAGATGTTGAGTAGGGGTGTGTATATCGGGGTGTATCCTGAAGAACACAGATGTGGCAGCAGAGGTGACAGAGGGGGATTTGGTTGGTCATCTTCGTTTTGAAGGTAAAGGAGAGGAATAGGTAACCTGGTGTTATTTCTGGGGAGCTTAGGGTTTCTCCCCTCCCAGGGTGCCTCTATGCCTTTGAAATACTGCATTTGACTCACCAGGCCTCCTATCCCATCTGCGAGCCATCGGTTTCTTGCATTTCTAGTTTCATCACTGAGATCACAGGGTTTAAAGGGTCAAAACCTCCTCCTGCCACAGGGCTGCAGGTCACCCTGGAGGACTGGGCTCTTGCAGGGAAGGGCCCCAGAGCTAGGCTGACTGAGCTGCCACCAGCAGAGGAAGAAACAGGCTGCACTGTGAGAACTGAGCTTCTCTGTTGGCTCTGTGGGTTGTCAGTGCCATGGGCTTTAGCCTTTTCACAGAACTACCCCCTAGAGAAGATTGCAGAAAAGGGGAGACAATGATACAGCAAAAGCATTTGGAATAATTGGCCCTCTTCTCACTACACCACAAGCTGAGGTTGAGAGAGAAAAGGCTCAAAAAGAAAAGATTCTGTTTGGAGAGAGACAACTATGGAGAACAGTAAGGGCTAACAAGAAGCTTCGACCTTCAAGGGTAATGCTGTGTGGTTTCCTGTCCTGCATTTGTGATAGGCAGCCTGGCACACTTCCTCTGCCCAGCAAACCCTGATGCCACCACTATCGCCACCCACACATACTACCTCCTCTCCTGTCTGTGAGCAAAGTATGCCTATTTCATAGAGATACAAATTATTTGTACCAGAACAAAAGCAGTTACCGTTTATGAAAAACCTTCTCACTTCTTTGCAATTGGCTACCATGACTCTGTCTCTTTTAACTGAAAGTCTGATTCTGCCATTCTTTGAGCAAACAGCTCTTCCAGCCCTCCTCTGTGGCCCTTAGTCCAGCCAACACCTTGAGGACAGATTCTTCACTAATTCCTTTTGGGTGGCAGGGGATAATCCCTCTCACCTCCAGTGGTTGCAATGGGCATGCAATCTTGCATGGGAGACAGTCAGCCAGTGTAGTGACAGGTGCCCACAGCTACTTCTTTATCATATTGTGACAAAGCAGGGATGGGCTGAAAGAAGCTGATTGAGAAATTGATTTTTACCCTGTCTTGACTTCCACAGGCCCTGGAGTTTCTGTACTCTACTCTTTCTCCTTCAAGGAGCCTGTTGCTATAGGAACCTGGCAGGTTGAATTAATTGTCTCTATCGGGATGCAGACACCTTTAGGCTTTTCCCATGCTGCAGAAGAGCCAGGCAAAAGGTTTTCCTGGTCATCTGGGATCTTGACAATGCTGCCAAGAGGCATAGTCGGTCTCTCTACTCATTGAGCTTACAGGGCTATTCCCCATTCTCGGAAGCCGTGTGACCAGCTTGAGAAAGTGGCACCAGCACAGCAGCATCATGAGGCAGGTAGAGGCACTCATATTTTTTTTTTAAATAAACAAGGGGACAAGGGTAATATAGAAAATGGTTAAAGGTATAAAATATGTAAAGTCAATTTATATCAAATATTTATTGAGCACCTACGGTAAGGATCTGGGTCATAATCTTTAATATTCAGAGCAGAATTTGAAACCTCTCCCAATTGTGCCAGAAGTTTAACTGCATGTATAAGGGTCTAGCTTTCTCTATCCATTTGAACTGGCCTTGGAAAGAACCCTGAGTAGCAGACTTTAGGGACAGTGATGATGCCATGATCACCCGAGTGTTGAGACTGAGAAGGCTTCACCGTGCCTTCTGGTTTACCAGCCTACTTATTGTTCACCCCTTTCAAAGCCCAAAGCAAGTTGGACTAAATGGCTTACAAATTTCTTCTCTTCTAGAATGATGCAGATAACAGAGTTCCTAACTTTTTAAATGTATGTACTTCCTTTTCAAAGAACTCTTTCACTTTCTACCCTTACCTCCTTGTTTCTTTTCTTTTTTTTTTTTTTTTTTTTTTTTTTTTTTTTTTTGTGGTGAGGGGCAGGGGGCAGTGAACAGGAAGAGATACAATAATAAGAAACTTGTATGCCCACTTCCTAGGTAAGCGGATGTTCTACTGAAAGAAGAAGGGGAAGTTTTGAGTCAAATAGAAAACAATGGAGGAAACTCTTCACTCTATTAAGGAAAGTATAATATAGTAATTTTGGCAAATAAAATTGAAGTAATAATGATCCTTCTCCATCATCAAATTTAACATCAGTCAAATATGGTCAATTCTCAATTATCTACCCCTGGGGCATGACTGTGTGCCCAAAGTCCAGGAAAACCTCAAAATTCCATCTCATATCATAGTCTGTTCCCATTCCATTCCCATCACAATATCATCTCATTGGAGTTGCTAACAGATTGTGTATAAAATGCACTTTGGATTTCCTTCTCTCTATCTGCCCGATCTCTGGTTGGGATTTAACAAATGTCTGAAAGGCAGGTGGCAGGAGAGATTTGGGTAATACAGTGACTGAACCATCAGCTCCCAGATAACTGGGTGAGGGCTGTTGAGTTGATATACACAGCAGAACACTTTTAATTTGAGTCATACTGATCAAGCATAAAGAAGACCAATGCTTTTGCCATTAATAACCCTCCTGGTTTAAATAAAAGGAGGATGAAATATTGACAGAGAAGCAGGTTTGCCAAATGGAATAGCTGTAAATGTTTTCCAGAAAAGTTTATCAACTGGTATCATCACTTGATTGAGTAGGTCTTGCCAAGATGAACACAGAGATGTGAACAGACCGATGTGGGGACTGGGGTTGGGGGGTGGCAATGGGGGAAGTGAAGGAAGCTGGGTTTCTTGATGGGAAAATGCTTTCGGACTTGGAGCAAGGTACCAGGGTGGGCAGGGAGGCCACGTGCAGATTAAAAGGCAAGCCAGATGAAGAGAAGTTCCCCCCAAATTACCCAACCCCACACCCAAGAACACCAAAACAAACTCTAAGGAATCTAGCAATAGCAGCAGCACAGCCTCATTGCGCTGAGCAATTTAGAAAGTGGAAGAAGGAAGGAAGACAAGAAGGAAGGGAAAAGGAGAGGGAAAGGATGGGGGGGGGGGAAGCAAAACAAAATAAATAAAACCACAAACAGAACAATATAAATAAAAATAAACCAATAACAGAATAAAATTTGTAACTCCTTTTTTTTTAATTTCACAAAAGTTTTCACAAGGACAACGTTATAGAAGAAAACCCCCAGCAGTGGCTAGGTCATGCAGAACCATTAATTGTCATACCTTGGCCCATTCTATTCATCCTTGTTGCACTTTAGAGAGAGAAGTAAGCTATGTGAGTTTTACAATGCTTTTAAACTGTCATATTTCCTGTTGAGCACTTTAACTGGCACATTCTTATAGTTATAAATGTTCTGAGGGCGTAACTTTATAACCTCCTTTGCAAAGAATGCATGAAGAGCTCTTCATGATCCAATACTAGGGGATACATATATATAGTTATATATATATATAGTTATATATATATAGTTATATATAGTTATATATATAGTTTTATATAAAGAGATAGTTATACATAATATAAATCAATATATAGAAAGACAAAAGTAATTTGAAAAAACTCTTCCACTCATAGGGCTTGTTAATTTACATGTATACAATTATTCCCCATCACAATACTGGTTTGAATACTACGCTGCCCCTGTCTTTGGTGCGGGGGAGGGTGGAGGTTCTGACAGAGCCTCACCATTTGTCAGTAAAAGTGCTTGTCAATTCACACAGCAAGCAAATCTCCAAAACTATCATGCTGGAGGGGACGAGGGATCCAAAATCTAAATCCAAAACATTCACCATAAAAACACCTTTTTAGAGATGGTACAGCTGTGACATGTTTTCCTCCCCACTTTTACCCCTATTCTATTTGATGGAATTCTTTAAAGCAAACTGTTCAAATATGTATATACCAGCCTAGTCCATCCATAAGAGAAATTGGTTATGGTGAATTGGCCAATTTTTAAGAACTACCGCACTGCCTAAAGCATGATTTGCATGCACAAAGCATCTGACAACTATATGTTGAAAAAAGGGTATTTTTCTACCTCTCCTCTCATGCTTACTAAGTGTTAAAAAAGAAAGAACAAAAACAAAAGAAAAAATAACTATACCAAAACATGTTTGGCTCACTGTTGCACTCTTCTCATCCCACGTCTCATAATGACAAAGAGCAGCTCTCTATTGTCGTCATTACCCTGCCTAAATTGGCTATATTGACTAAAGTGATGATGAGGAATTCTTTCCCACCAGCTTTCTGCATTGGGACAGCCAGCACCGTGCAGCTGTGCCAACAGTTGAAGGTGGTGGCTGTCTTTTGTCTTTGTTGAGTCAACTGTGGCTGATCCTCCTACATTCTAATTTATTTAGCATGTCGGCTCCTAGAAAAACATGATCTGCAGCTGGGTTTGTCTTCCTCTCACTCTGCCCCAGCCCTTCCTCCTACCTGGCATTGGGGCCCTAACTAATCAAACAAAGGGGAGTAAAAGGATCCCCTGAGGATACATGGAAAAATACTTGCTCTTTCCTGAGCATTATTTATTCTGTACATAAGGTAAGTAATTCACCTTTTAAAAGATGTGAAAGTCCCAGGAAGGCAGTTTTTAATGACTTACATCTGATATTTATGATACATATGGCTTTTCATCCCAAATGTCAAAAGTGAAAGAAAAAAACTAAGTATTCATATGGCAACATAAGGAGACAGAATAACAATTTAATATGCAATCAAACCTCTTTTCACTTAAACTAAATGACTAGAATTTGATACATCCATGATTGGAGTACTGTTCTTTCCTCCGCACTAAGGTGAGAAATGTTCATAAGAACTCCCAGAGGGAACTGACTCTGGGACAAAAGGCCTTGGTGAGTAACTAAAAAAATCTCTGATGTTCTCTTGCAACAAGCAAGTCCTTCACAATCATCTACACAAATTGTGAAAGCTTTTCAAATACTTCGCAATACTTCGGCCCAGAGACTGGAAACAATCAATATGTTTTCATTGCTGTCTGGTTGCTTGTTTCAAATAAACATGTGCTAACTTATTGTGTGTATAAAAAAAGAAAGAAAGGAACAACAACAACAGCAAAATCAAAACCCAAAGCACCCTGATAATCCTGATAAATCAGAATCAACTTTTCTTTTACATTAAATAAACTTGCTCTGCCTAACTGACATTGATCACAAGGGCTCCCTTCTAATCTGTGAACTCGTTCCTGCAGTGAGCTATTTATGTCTGGAGCATGCCTTTGGGTTATTTTTCCCCTAGAATCATAAATAACTTTTGGTCCGTCTGCTTATTTGCTGTTGTGCTCAAGGGTTTTATGGTGGTGAAATAAAAATGACAACCACATGCACACTATCATACATATGCAAATATGTGTAAAAAAAAGAAGGGGGGGGGACTACAAGGGAAAACAGGGAAAGTTACTTTGTTGGAAACACCAACTGGGGAAATGAGTGGCAGATACAGTTTCACACAGTGGCGGTGGATACACATATCAAAGCCGCTCTTCCTGCACGTACTTCTGTTTGTCCCGGGACTCCCTGGACTTGGGCCGGTTCTGTCGGTTTGCCGTGGATGGGATGGAGTGAACAGAGGAGCTCTTCTTGCTGGAGGACTGCGACGAGTGGGAGGAATGGGACAGGCTGGCCCGGGACTGGCCGGCGTTGTGGTCAAACTGCATTAAGCAGAAGATCAGGTCCGTCGGCACGAGCTCAAACTCATAGGGGGGGTTGGTGATGACATACCTGGACAGGAAAAGCAGAGATGTCACCGCCCAAGAGTAACTGAGTAGAGAATTCAACCCTCCCTGAACCAAAAGCAATGGCCTGGTTACTCAGGACTTTCAGAGGATCTGGAAGCTGCACTTCTAGCTGGTCCGAGGCCTTAAACATTCTTTTCCTTGTTAAATGAAAACTTCCTCTGTTTAACTCAACAAAGGAGGCCAGCCAGGAGCCCAGGCAGAGATGTGGAATTAGGACCAGTAATGGAAGGACCAAACTTTGCTTCTCGTGGTCTACACGTACCTTTCTATCCAAGGTCAAAGTCACTTCCAAGTAGCCCAGCCTCAGGAGGTTTCATGAAGTGTGATGCAACTTTCATTCCAGAATTTGTGGACAATCCCAGATATACATCACAAGATCTTTGTTTACTATTACAGAGTGTCTCCTTAGACTATATTCTCGCTCTTTACCTTTTAAAATCTATTTTGGTGGGAGAATTTGGAATTTGGAATTCACATGGAAGAATCTAAGAACCCTGCCTACCTATCAGCACTACTTTGTTGTTCTTCACAATGAGTTGGAGCTTTCTTTGGTCAACAGCAAATGTGACTAAGATGATCACCCTGTTTCATTTAGAGCAGTGGATCACAAAGTGTGGTCCTCAGGCCACACAGCTCAGCATCACCTAGGAACTAGGAAATGCAAGTTCTTAAGCAACCCCACCCAGACCTACTGAATTGGAAGTGCTGAGGATGGGGTCCAGCAATCTGTAGTCCAACAAGCTCTGCAGGTGAGTTTCATGCTGGCTAAATTTTGAGAACCCACTGGTCTATAGCAATTGTTCTCAATTCTGGCTATACATTATAATCCCTGGGTATTATATATAAAATTTTTATATATTTTAAAATATATATATGATTTTTTTCTTCCTTCCAGACCAGTTAAATTAGAGTAATCAGAATATTTTTTAAAAGCTCCCCAGGTGATTCTACTATGCAAGCAGGGATGAGAAACGCTTGTTTCTGCAGCACTGTTGCCTTGGGTATATTATGCAAACTCACTGATCTTGGTAATTCCAGGATGTACTTTTAATTTTTGCCTGCTATGAATTTATTTTAATGCATATGAGAAAAATATAATGAGCACATCTAAACTGTTATTTTTTCTGCTTAAGGTGATAATATACAATTGTCTCAAAAATAAATATGTAAAAGTTAAAAAGTGAGTCAACTTAAAATATATGAAGTAAAAATATAGGATTCTAAGATATGGCAGAAGAACCACTTGTCTTAGGGCCGGGTGTGGTGACTCGCACCTGTAAGCCCAGCACTTTGGGAGGCCAAGGTGGGTAGATCACTTGAGGTGAGGAGTTCGAGACCAGCCTGGCCAACATGGTGAAGCCTTGTCTCTACTAAAAACACAAAAATTAGCTGGGTGTGGTGGTGTGTGCCTGTAATCCCAGCTATTCAGGAGGCTAAGGCAGGAGAATCGCTTGAACCCAGGAGGCAGAGGTTGCAGTGAGCCAAGATTGCACCACTGCACTCTAGCCTGGGCGACAGAGCAAGACTCCATCTCAAAAAAAAAAAAAAAAAAAAAAAAAAAAAAACTTATCTTAAACACTAGCAATGTGAAATGATATATCTCTATATTAGATACCAACAGATGTTATCCTAGTAGCTGGAGTTTGGGAGAGATGTTTGTATTCAGACTTTTGTAATTGGGTGATGGAATTATTCTATTAATACAAAACTTGAATTATTACCAAAATGTCTTTACATCCACTATTAGTAATTATAGAAAAATGCTTCCCATCACCTCCAAACTCAGTGCCACATTTAATATGGGCAGGGTAATTTGCAAGTTGGGGAGATGTATACAGACCTTTGCCTTTACAGTAGGGGATTATTGTTTCTGTGATTAGGTGGGAGGGCAGATTTGAAACCAATACTCACCTCTTTGTGCACTGACTGGGGGTGCTGAGGTGGGCATCTCTCAACCGGTAAATTCCAAAACAAAGCATATTATATGTTTTCAGAGCTTTGCAGAACAGATCACCATAACAACCACCATCCTGGGAGACAGCAACAGAACAGAGAGAAACATCCTTTTTATTTGCCTGAAAATCAAGGGCCAGCAGGGAAAAGGGTCTTTTCATCAAAGCTTGTTTTGGTGTCTCCAAAGTTGGAGGGTCCATGTGCCAAGGAACGGCAGTGGAAGAAGTCAACATGGGTAACAGACTACAGACAATATGTGTGATTTTTAGGGATCAGGTAACAATGGGGCTTTCCTCTGGTGTCTCTCCAGTTTTCCACCTGTAGCAATGGGGTTTGAAAGCTCTAAGGAGATAATGCTTCTCCCTCACTTTAAGTGAAAGTGTAAAGCTTGACGGTCTCAGATGCATGCTTAGGTGAGGAGATGAACCCTTCTCTGCAAAATGGTGATTATGTTCAGCCCCAACTCAGCTGTAACCACTGTGATAGGATCATGTTGTCAAAACTGCCTGAGTGATAATGGAAACCACAGCGAGGAGGAGTACCCCACCAGGTCCTATGGTGACAGACTCTTTCAGGTAAGGACCCTGTGAAAAGCACAATTTACAGACCTCAGAGATGGCAAGGATGGAAGAGAATGTGTTTCCCCAGGAGCCAGGGGCCTGCAGGCTGAATAACTGGGATTCGCAGTTCTGATCAATTCACAGCCACCTTCCCAGGGTCTGGGGCCTGATGCAGAAAGTGAAAGCAAATGCATCCACTTGGAAATGCTGGCTTCAGCAGCCAGGTGGCTTCAGGTAGATGTTAACAGTATTACATGAAGGGCACTGGGCACTGCGGGATGGCTTCACTGGGAATAAAATGACTGTCTTCGTCCTTCCAATCACTGGAATTCTCATATTGGTCTCATGCTAAAGAACACAGATGGGACCAAAGCTTACCATTATCTAAAGTCTTTATCCTAATCAAGTGCATCAATAAGTAAATGATAGGTATAAAGAGCCACTAGCTATGAAACTTCCCTTTCAAAAAAAGCCTAGTCTCACATAGGTCCCAGCCCATAATCAAACTAAAATATGGGGCAAGTATGCAGCATTGTTTCAGAAAAAACAGAGACACATCCTTTCTTTGGCTCCTTTTCCACTATTTAGTCTTTCTGGGTGACACTATCGTTTGCATAACAGATTTATCAGTTTCTATGAATATGGCTGCATCTCTTAAATGCATCTGTGGGGTTGAGCTGGGAATAAGGGCAAAGACACTACACTTCTGTCACAGTGCCTACGCTAGGCAGGTGCATGGAATCAGAAGGGAGATGCTGGCCACTTCTGTCACAGGGAGGACCCGAGGGAATATGACTGGGTCCAATCTCAGAAATTACAAGGTCTAGGTTTTGAATTACAAGCATTAAAGGATCCACATGAGATTCTGTTTGTTTGGCTGGTGTATCTGGATATATCTGACTACTGACCACCCTGGTGCTTTGAAAACCACCAGTGCCTGGGTCATACTCACATATAAAATCTAAGAAACCTGCAGGATGAGGCTGGCCACCTCCATGTGCTATTAATGTATAGTTGGGTGAGTATCCCTAAGCTATGCTAAGAGCCTGTGGAAATATTTCCCAACCTTGGCTGCATGCTGGAATCACCTGCTGCCTCCCACCTCGTGCAGAGGATACGTGAAGAGAACACCAAGGAGTGAGAAAGCCCACAGGCTCTGAAGCCAGGATGCCTTGGTGCAAATTCCCAATAGGTCCAGTGCTCATTCTCTCTGGGCCTCAGTTGACTTAGAAGGTGTGATACTAGAACTTACATCAAAGGGTTGCTATGAAGATTAAAATGAATGACTTATGCATAGAACAAAGTGCCTGATACAGAGTAAACCATAAATATCACCTCTTACAGTTATCTACAATAGGAAGGAGAAAAGACAGATGCCTAGCTTGTCACATCTGACACCACGTTCTTCAGGATCAAGCTTTTCCCAAACAGCAAGCTCAGGTGACCACGGTGCTGTGGACTCACCCCTAAGTCTGCAAATGGCCCATCGAGCAGAGCTAACTGGGCCACTCGGCAGCGGTCCCTATTGGCCAGTGTCTGCGGGGTGCTGTAGCCACCTCTAAGGGCGTTCTCCTCAGCAATCAGAGCTTCCAGCTCCGGTGTGGCTCCTCCGGTCACCAGGGTCCGTATCAGGGTGAGGATATTGTCATTGAAGTATGTCTGGGGAAGGAGAGAAAGTGGGGGGAAAGTCCTTTAAGCAAACACCCTAAAGTCATGACAGTCGACATCCAAATTACAACTTTTCTTGGTATCTCCTGTTTAAAGTTCTGGCCTGTCGCTTCAAATAATTTTATGTGGGAAGTGAAAAGACAGCAGCCTCCAATTATTCCATTATTTTCTCTCCTGCTTGGCTCTGCCATGACAGCCTGACTTAAAAAACCCAGTTCAGGGGATTTTTAGTAAAGAGCTCAAATCTGAATAATTAGTGTTTACCATAATTGGTTTTAGTAGGGATACAAATATTGCCTCCCCCTCCTCAAGTCTACATGTCTACTATGAGACTCTGGACACATGTAATAAAATGCAGCCTGCCCCAGTTGCTAACCCAAGCAGCAATGTCTCTGAGGTCCTGTCACCCATGTGCCAGGAAGCTTCCTCCCCATGACAATGGCAAAACCTTTCATTAATGCCGCACGCTCAACAATTTATCACATGCGTTGATAACTGTCTAACCCAGAAATCTCGATCAATTAAATATGCCAGATAAATTTATGACAAGGTGAATGTCCTGGTAAGTGTACTTTGGCTTTTGTTTTCTAAAATAACCTCAGTAGTCTGAGGCAAATATCACTTATTAAAGAAGTTTCCCTCTAAGTGTACATTTGTGTCACATCTGAAACATAACAGATCTGTCAGGAACAAAACAATGGGAGTTTTAAAAAAATTAATAGGATGTCAAGTAAAGGAGCTTTAAAAGATATTTGTCACCAGCCTAATTTGAGAAATTTTCAGGTAAGGGTGTGCATTCCATTTTCCTATGTAAGTAGAAATCAAGCAGGCTAAAAAACTCAAATCAAAGTTTGCCTGTGGCTTTTGAGGATGTACTTTGGAAAGAGGTAAGGAAAGATGCAATTGTACCTCAGCAACTTCTTAGAGAGTTTACCTGGCAAGGCATAGTAGGGAACAAACCAAGTAAGGGTGAGCTCAAGTTCCCATCTCAGGTTTGCTAACTAGTTCTATGTCTTGGAGGTTGCCTAGTCATTCTGGGCTCTGATTTTTCTCATCTGTAAAATTAAGTGCAGTCACTAAAACCAAATTTATATTCACAGAATTCCATGAGGACTTCTGAATTAAGATTATAGTTGCTAGTGGGGCTGGATTCACATTCCTTATTGAAATACTTACAAAAACACCCCAATGTGATACAAAATTCCAACTGCAAAAGAAACTAGGAATGTTATTGATAGCCTGCCAGACCCTAAAGGAAATTTATGCTCAGAGTTAAGAGATGCCCATAGGCACAGAAGCAGGAAAAGGACACTTAAAGTAGGATATATTGCTGGAGAGGTTATGGGAACCAGGGATCTAGAGTTGGGCTGAGGGTTTTATGCTGACTTTGTCTCTCAGAAGCTGTGTGACTTTGGAAAGTTATTTAACATTTTTGTGCCTCCGTTTCGTGATCTGTAAAATGTAATAATAGAGTGCTGCATGGCTCTATGACCTACCCATGAAGCACTTAGAAACATGTTTGGTGCACAGGAAGCAATGATAAACATTTTGGCCTCATATCAGAGACATGAGGCCTTTGCCAACAAGAGGAGCAGTCAAACCCATTCCCAACCTTCCTTTGACTTTTTAATCGTTTTTTTTTTTTTCTTTGAGGGGTGGGGAACTCAAGGCTTTAAAAGCCAAGCAAGGGATTTTAAACTCAATGTGGTAGAAAATGGGAGGTCAGCCAAGTATGGTGGTGCACACCTGTAATCCCAGAACTTTGGGAGGCCAAGGTGGGAGGATCACTGGAGGTCAGGAGTTGGGACCAGGTTGGCCAACATGGTGAAACCTAGTCTCTACTAAAAAAAAAAAAAAAAAAATAGCTAGGCATGGTGGTGGGCACCTATAATCCCAGATCCTCGGGAGGCTGAGGCCAGAGAATTGCTTGAAACCGGGGCGGCAGAGGTTGCAGTAAGCTGAGATCATGCCACTGCACCCCAGCCTGGGTGACAGAGTGAGATTCTGTCTCAGAAAAATGATGAATAAAATACTTAGAAATAACTGTACCCAAGGAGGAACAAGACTGGTATACTGAAAACTACAAAAAAATTACTGAAAGAAATTAAAGAAGACCTAAATAAATGGAAAGACATCCCATGTTCATGGATTGGAAGACTTGATTTATTAAGATGGAATACTACCCCAATTTCCAGATTTTATGTAATGCCTATCAAAATCACAAAGTCCATTTTTTTGTAAAAATGGAAAAACTGACTCTAAAATGGCAACAGATCCAAAATAGCCAAAGCAATCTTACAGTCTTGTAAAAGAAAGACAAAGTTGGAAGATTCATACTTCCTGGTTTCAAAACATACTACAAGACTACAGTAATCAAGATAGCATAGTAGTGGCATAGGATAGACCTATGGACCAATGGAAAATAACTGAAAATCCAGAAATAAACTCATTCAGTTATGATCAATTAATTTCAGTGTGGGTGCCAAGACCATTCAATGGAAAAATTAATATAGTCTTTTAAACAAATGGCATAGCAACAACTGGGTATCCACATGCAGAAGAATAAAGCGGGACCTATACCTCACACTATATGCAAAAATTAACTGAAAAGGGGTCAAAGATCCAAATGTAAAAAGCCGAAACTGCAAAATGCTTAGAAGAAAATATAGGAGTAAATCTTTATGACCTTTGATTTGGCAATAGTTTCTTAGACATGACACAAAAAGCATAAACTAAAAAAAAAAAAAAAAAAAAAAAACAGATTAAATTGGACTTCATAAAAATTTTAAAAATGTTTGTGCTTTGAAGGACACTATCCAAAAGGTGAAAAAAACAACCTACAAAATGAGAGAACATGTTTGCAAATCATATATCTGATAAGGGTCTAATATTCAGTATTAAAAAGCCTTTTATAACTCAACAAAAAAAGATAATCCAATTTTTTAAATGGGCAGAAGACTTAAACATTTCTCCAAAAAGATATAAAAATGGTTAATAAACTTATACAAAGAGGCTCAACAGCTCTAGTTATCAGAGAAATGCAAATCAAAACCACAATGAGATATCATTTTACACCTACTAGAATAGCTGTAATAAAAAAGACAGATGATAATAACAAGAATTGGTGAGAATAAGGAGAAACCAGAACTCTCATACACTGCTGGTGGGAATGTAAAGTGGTACAGTCACTTTGGAAAACAGCTAGGCAGTTCCTCATATGTTTGAACATTGTGTTGCTATATGACCCAGAAATTCCACTCTTATAGTATATACCCAAGATAAATAAAAATATACGTCCACATGAAAATGTGTACACAGATGTCTATAGCAGCATTATTCATAATACCCAAAGGGTGAAAATAACCCAAATTTCCATCAACTAATGAATGCATACACAAAATGTATTATATCCATGCAATGAGTATTATTCGGCCACAAAAAGAAGTGATGTAATGATACATGCTACAACATATGTATGAACCTTGAAAACATTGTACTGAGAGTCAATTTATATAAAATATCCAGAATAGGCACATCTACAGAAATAATGAGTAGATTAGTGGTGGCTTAGGGCTGGTGGGGTGGTGGGTAGAGTTGTAGGGGAGGGGAGGATAACTAAAATACAAAGTTTCTTTTTGATGCCACGAACATGTTCTAAAATTGACTGTAGTGATAGCTGTACATGTCTGTGAATATGCTAAAAAAACCCACTGAATCATACACTTTAAATGGATGAGTTGTATGGTATGTTGTGCTTCATTTTTTAAAAAGAAATAGTTAAAAGATAACTAAATTTGCAATGGCCAACTTTTTAATCTAAGAAGTCATAAATATTAGAGGTGAAAATTACACACACACACACACACACAATTAGTGATATGGAAGTAAAACTAGGAAGTTCTAAGCTAAATAGAGAAAGATATAGGGATTTTTAAAAATAAGAGTGCTGATTGATATTGAGAAAAAGACAACAGAGGTCAAGTGACAAATAGTAAGTATTTACAAATCAAAATTGTAAACAAAATGCAAGCACGTAAAACAAGCAAACAAACAAATAAAAATAACCTGTCCTGAGCTGGGAAATGAATCTAGGATGTAGATCAAAAGCATTTACCAATTTAATGTGGCCAATTCCTAGACCTGTACTCAGTGAATATGTGAATTTAAAATATTAAATGAAGAATAAAAATGACCTAAAACAATGCTGTAAGAAATACAAGTATAATATGAGGCTAGCATGAAGCTTCTCTAGAAAATGTAAGAGGAATGTCAAAGGAATTTTAGCAGGACACATTTGTTCCAAAAATTCTAGATATAGCTAAATTGCCAATAATTTGTGAAGGCAAATGAAATATTTTTTGACTCTTTGCATACATAAGCATTGATTTAATTTTTTTAAGTACTCAGAACAAAAATTAGCTTCCTTAAAGATAATTTTAAACTCTTAATAACTAAAATACGAGCAAATTTAGTTTAGTGGTAAAATATATTTAAAACAGAATTGTAAAAGATTGTTGTACATATTATTACAAAATGGAATGCAAATGTCAAAACTAATTATTAAAAAAAGACAAAAATTAGCTATTAATATAGTATTGCTAAAATTATGTTTTAAAGTCAGAAAAATGAGATGAAATAGAGATGATGATGGAAGTAAAGGCATGAAAATTGCCTGATCTTATACAAGGAGGAATCAAGAATCACTAAATTTTTCCAGACAATAATACTTAGAAAATACATCTATAGAATGGCTGGTAACAACTAACTAGAGTTAAAAATAGAAGGGAAAGTTTACACTAAAGAAAATAAGCATATAAAATATAGTCCACATACCAAAAGATGGATCATAAAACACATAACTATGATAGAAGCATGTAAAAAACATAATGCAAGACTATAGTATCTTATCTTATATAACTAAACATAAATGAGCTAAAAGATCCTATAAAATGGCAAAGATTCTCAGACTTGTTCAAATGCCAAAATCAAAATCAAACTCTGATATCTTTAAAAGAGACAAAGGGAAGAAAAAAGTATACTTCAAAGAAAAATTTTAAACTATTCTGTTAGATGAGTTAACTTTATATTCATAGTTAACACTCACAATAAAGCTCTAACTTTTTATGGACAAATATTATAACTGAAATATAGAAAGCAAAACTAATTAGAATTACACTATAATAAATTTGAACTAAGGGTAATATGTGAAATATTCCCACTATCACTGATTTTAACTTTTACAGGTCAAACAGATCAAAAGATAAGAAAATTGAGGATATAATCAGTTTGATTTAGTCTATTTTTGCTAAACTTTTTAACAACAATTACAAAAAAACAAGATCAATGGCCAAAACCATCATATCTAAATACATATAACAGAATATAAGCTGTATAATCTACATTTTAAAAATTAAATACCATGTAATAGAAGCAAAAGTAAATATTCCAGAACGTCAAAAAAACTTTTGTTAAGTATCCTGTAACTACTAGGTCAAGATGGAAATCAAACTTAGGATACAGAATATTTTAAAATTAAAGAATATTTGAGAATGACATATAAAAATACGTCTTGAGGCCAATGCTATAGAGACAAATTCAGAGCCTTTAATGCTATTATTAAATACAACAGAATTATAGTAAGTAAAATTAAGTATTAAAAGAATTCTTTTTTTAAATAAAAGCAGGATGAAAAGTGCCAGTTAATTAAATAGCAAGAGGATATTTAGTGAATTGTTAAATTCAAGAAATAATCCTTGAAAAAATAAGGAAACATATGACAATATAACTGAAAAAACACAAATAGAATTAGAAATAAGGAGAATAAAATGTCAGATACATAAGAGAATTAACACTATTATTCCAGATACTCTCTTTAATACCAATCACTGGACATGAATAAGAATCACTATTGCTTTTAGGCAAAAAGCAAAGTAGTAATCATCTATGAGGAGACAGAGAAGAGTATTAGGAAAAAAGTAAAATTCCATGTTCCTTAACATGTAAATGGGCCATTTAATGTCATTTTTTTTCTAGTAAAATTGTTGTTTGATATATGCCTAATTACAGATTTGGATTGGACTTTTTAAAACTTGATAAAATTATGCTAAATTTCCCCTGGAAAGAGTCATACAAAATTGTCCTCGCATGTAGTATAGTAAATTTTAAAGACTTCCTAACCAAATATTGTAGACAAAGTGAAAAATTAGAAGGTCAACCAGAATGGATTTATGAGAACCATAGCTTAGTAGTTATAAGACTTTAATACAAAAGTTGGCAAATCTGGCTCTCGGGTCAATTTTTCTCTGTCATCCATTATTTTTTTTAAATAAGGTTTTGTTGGGGCCCAGGCATGTCCATTTGTTTATGTATTGTCTAGGGCTGCTTTGGTGCTAACAAACTCAGAGTTAAATAGTTGTAACAGAGACTATGTGGCCCTTGAAGGCTGAAAATATTTACCATCTGGCTCTTTACAAGAAAGTTTGCTGATCCATTCCTTAGTATAATATGAAAAGCACTGCATACCACGGGGAAGGGATTTTACTCAATGAATGATTTGGGGGAACTGGCTCTCTGATAAAAAGTTTTCGACAATATGGTAATGATGAAGCAATGGTTCCTTGGCATGACTCACATTGTACAGACATGAATATTATGCTTTCAGATAATATTTAATGGCATGGTAATAATTATATAACACCAAAATGTTTTTTAAAAGTAGGATCCCCAAAACACCATGAATCACAATTCGTGTTAAAAATGCATACCTGCAAAACTATTGGCTAGGGAAATTAACTCTTTCTGTATTTAAAATTTAATTTTAAGAGTACCCACTTTTAAATATTGAATCTTTATGGTACTGGGTTTTAAGTTTTAATATGATTTTTAATTGGCTTTTTCGTACTAATGATTCCTTTTAATGTTTTCAATTATCAAATGTTGATAAAATGTAGAGATCATTTTTATTATTAAACTTTATAATATACACTGTTTCATAATATAACAAATCATGCACTTATTACTTTTTAAATTGTTACTTTTTAAATATAAAACTTCATTGTTTAATGGAAAACTATCAGAAAAATGATATCCTGTTTATTATTATGGTCACTCATTTTTATTTCTACCATAAAGTGTTACAAAAAGTACACAATGCTCTGCTTTGGGGATTTCCAGAGGGAAAAATAATGCATAACTGAATAGATAGACATATTTATGTGAATGTAACTGTAAGTAGCACATAAAAGTTCTACTTAGTAGTTAACTCTTAGTGATATAATTTTGTTTTTTTTCCTATGATTTTATTTTATATATTTTCTGCTGTGAAAATATATTTAATTTAAATTTCCATAAAAAAGAAAGTAAATGTTACAAAATATTTAAAGGCAAAACATGTAGCCACAAACAAAAATATAGCAAACTCTTTAATCTCAAGATGCTTGATAGTTCTCATGTTCAGCATGCACTTTTTACGCATAAAAGCTATGAATTCACTATATAAAATATGTATTTATGTCATTACATACAAATTAAAAACTGATACGCTTCAAAACTATCATAAACACAATTAAAGGGCCTCCTAGGAAAAATAACAATCAGCACTTGCCATAATGCATGAGATGGCTCAGTATGATGAGAGTGTAGTCTGGTAAAATTGTTTCTTGGAGATATCACGACAATATGTATCAAGACATTTTAAAATGTCCATATATGTTTTTAAAAAACCAGTACATTTGCCTCAATGTAATAAGTTGCTACTTGTTCAAAGATTTAAGTACAATAATTTTTATTATAGGATTAATCATTACTATAACAAAAATTTTAAAAAGCTAAATAGCCAACAATTTAGTGATAAATAGATTCTGGAGCATCCACAGAATGGAGTCTCATAAAGTCCTATGGAGGCTCTGCAAAGCATGACACCAAAGAAAATAATAAAATACTCTGGATAAAATATTAACTGAAAAGGGAAAAAATAACCAACCTATAACATGAGATATTTCTGTATTTATCCATTTAGAAGGAAAGACACCAAAATATTAACCATGCTTGTCCTTGGTGTTGGAAACATAGGCCATTTATATTTTCTTCTTTATGTTTTCTTTTTCTTTTTATATGTTTCTTCTTTATATGTCTTCTTTTATATGTTTCTGTGCTTTCCAAATTTTCATCAAGAAGTATGAATAACTGTTCTAATAAAAACAGTTTTTTTTAAACGAAGGGCACTATAGGTTATCCACTGCAATGATAAGTCTAGAAGATCAGCCTGGGAGGTTATTGTTTTGTCAAATCTTTGGGATTTGACCCTAACATGGTCCCAATTCTGTGTTGAAATCAGTTATACCCAAATCTTTTTGATCAGTCACTGACATTTATTGAGCACCTACTAATCGTTAGGCCTTGGTTTAGCCTGAAATTGTGTGAAAGTCAAAGAGTGCATGACTTTTAGAATTGCTCATCAACAGGTACAATTCCAAAGTCAGTCCCAGGGTTTCACAGGTGTCTGAACAACTCTGGGACCACTCATATCTCTGAGCATAATTGTCTGCTCTCTGAGCTGGCACTGCATCCCAGATGGCTCTCCTTGATTTTTCCATGCAGGCATCCAGGAGCAGAGCTGTGGGGCAGCAGAATCTGTGATGACAGAGAATGATGATGTATTTTTGCCAGCAGATGCTCTTGCTCCTGTTTTGATACCCCAATATTTGGATGCAGAGAAGGACTCTGAGCATTGCTGACGGGTGTGTTCTGCACACCTATCTCTTCGGGATCTGAATAATTTGGTGGAAAGACAATGCCTTCCCTGGAAAAGGGTGTCAAGTCAGTCATATCGGAGGGTGGAAATTTCTTTATGTGATGGGAATGAGGGTTGAGGGAGGCACTTCACGGAGCATTCAGCAGTCTGCAATTAAACATCACTCCGGGGCTTTCTGCATAGGTGATGGTTGTTTCTGCATCATGGAGCAAACCAGGTGCTAGAACTTCAAATGCCAATTACCAAAAGCGCTTCCTGTGGAGGAAACCTCTCTACAACTCACCTGACCCAGAAGGCACACATATTTTTCTGGGTTAACATAAATGCTAGAATTGAAGAAATACCAAACTCTAAAGGCAGGATTGTGACATGTAGGTGAGCTCCTTTGCCTCCTAAGCTTTTGTCCTGCCAGTCTTTTCTGTGCCTTACCATGAAACCTGTGCTAGAAGTCTTCTGGGAAGCTCTTACATATGGCAGGGTTAGTCTTCAGGGATGCTTCAGGCAGAGACCTTCTCAATGGCTATCCTTGCGTCACATGGGCATTGGGGAGCATAAGACAGCTGAGTTAGGGTCCTGTTCAGAGCCTAGGATCAGGCGACCTGTATAGTCTAAGGAATATAGGAGTCCCTCTTCCCACTGCCAAGGACAAGGTTCCAAACCTGACTAGTGAAGCCCTTCTTCTGATTAAGGCAACATGGCCCCCTGGTTATGAGTACAGACTTCCAAATCCAATTAGTGTGGCTTTTAATACCTACTTTGCTATCCAATAGCCACAACAATGAAAAAGTTGCCTAACTTTTCTCTGCCTCGAATTCCTCATCCATAAAACAGGGATGAAAAAACAAAACAAAAGAAAAATTTATAGATTAGAGTTAAATGAGAGTATGTGTGAAACTTCTGATAGACAAAGCATACTTAAAAAATGGGAGTTTATCAAAAGAACCATCAACTAGCAATGCAACCAATTTAGACAATTCCCTCTCCCGGTGTCTCTGCGTTCTGATTCTAATCTCTGAGAGTTGGCTCAGAACACAAGGGTGGCCCACTTGGCCTCTAAAGTTCGATGATTCTCAGGTCCTGTAAAAGGACACTGAGGAAACCATGAAATGCCAGGGGAGGGACCCAGGCACTGTCACAGGGAAACCTGAGCCCACAGCGCCATCTAGCCCGCTTGGCCCACGCCCCGCTGCGCCTGCTAGTGCAACCCGCCCGAGCATCCTCCTCTTTTTATTTTTTTAAAGTATAATTACCGGAGCTTATGTTTCACAGTTAATGCTGTCAAGCCTTTTAAACTAATTGGTCTTTTATAGAAAATTTAACTGAAAATTAACACATCTTTTAATAACATTGCCTTAACTTTAATGGCTCTCTGCCTCTCGTTTATAATTGCTCTAAAATTGTCATTTTCCATGTCATAGCTGCCATTTTTTATATTTGCTAGTTTTCATGGTGTAGATTTTTATTTTTAGTATTTTTCTTTCGTGAGGGATGAAAATGATTGGATTTTTTTCCCTATCCCAGGGCTGCCTGGCCTGATGTGACAGCAGTGGTCTGTCCTGAATCTAGCAGGACATACCTCCATGTGCCTGATTGACACCACTGCTACCTCTTCTGCCTTGGGATGGCCATGGGCCCTCTGTCTCCGTGTGAGCAGTCAAAATGGAGGCTCTTGAGTGGGGTGTAAGAAATAGGGTCATGGAGCAATAAATTGTTTATATAACTAAAATCACATGGCACTAGGTTAGCTTGGACTGATAGAGAACTCAGGCCTCTCCATAACACCAGGTTCAAGGGTTTGGCACTTAATGAAAGTACAGGAAAGACAGTAAATCATGTGAATCCACATTCCAGATGGTCACACCCTCCAGTCTTACTGACACAAGTTCATTTCTGGCAAACAGAGGCCAGCTTTCTGATATTAAAGATGAAAACGTGGAACCATATCTTCTGGGTACCCCTGACTCATCTACCCACTAAGCTTCCAAATATTATCTAAGATGTGTGTTCATGAAAGAGAGAAAGAGAGAGGATAAGGGCACACGAACACATAAATATACATATATGTACATGCATATATACCAACAAAACTGCTTCTTTGTAATTACATGTGATCTTAAGAAATACATATCTGCTCTGTGAAAGATTTCCATATGCCTTTGCCATTCTCCAATTAGCAGAAAGTCATAATGGGTAACATCATTCCCATTTAACGACTGGCCCCAGCTGGGCCCCAGACAGTAGAAAAGATGTGCAAGGGCTGCCAGTGAGCCAGGACCAGAAGCTACAAGTCCTAATTCATGACCCAGTTTCCCTCCTCCAAGTCAATGCCTTTGTTCTGAAAATATGAATGCACTGGACATGCAAACTCCTGCCCTGGGCATTGTGGTGCAGTGGGCAGAGCAAAGACATACCTGGCATAACTGGCTCACATTGAAATTTCTCTCTAGTTCCTGGGGGGATCCTGCAGCGGGGGTCTCTCTATAGGCTGGCATTTACACTTCTCAATGTATTGTACACTAGTAATGGGGGCCTCTGCTTTTCTCTGCTCTTTCTCTTAACACTGTTATGATATGCTCTTTCTTTATTTTCTAGATTAGGTAGGTGCTGCAACCTAAAGCTTCATGAAATCTTATTTTCTAAAAAAAAGACAACACTCCCAACTTGTGTGCACTGGAACTCATTAGCTCTTGTAGTAGGGTTCCTCTTTTTCTCCTCAGAAGGAGGTAGCTCCTCACTGCTTCTTCAATAATGATGGTTCAGTGTAGTTGGTATCTGTTTAGGAAAGGTCCAAGGCTCAATGGAAATGGACATCATGTGCACAACCTCCTAACTCAGAGGACAAGCAAATGGCCAGAAGGCCAAGGATGCTGTCTGACCACAGACATGGTAATGCAGACACGTAAGATTAGAGGCAAAAGGCAGGAGGCTGGTAAGGCCAGGAAAGTGGAATGAACCAAGCAGGCAAAGGACATGAATGAAGCAGACCTGGTGGGATGCAATAGAGAGTAGTGTGGACTATGGCTAAAGGGAGCAGCTGCTCAGCTCAAGCCAATAGCTGCTTTATGGGAATCTGGGACCCCGCTTTCTGACTCTAATTTAAAGAAGGCAGGAACCCAGATTTTATATAAAATCTTATCATTTAAAAATATTGGCAACAAATTCAATTTAAAAATAAAACCTTGAGAAATGCAGAAGTTGTCTGTAGGGTGGATGTAGATTGCAACGTGACATTTCGAGACTTCTATTACAGATCTTTTATTAGAAACAAGATATCAAGCCAAGTATGATGCCAATATATTGTGCTATTTCTTTTTCTAAAATGAGTGTATGAGGATGGAGTGTCGCACAAAAAAAATAATCAGGGGTTACACTTCAGGAATCAACTCAGTGATGGGCTCGCTGTCCTAGCCAGCGTATCCAGAAACAGTGGCATTAGGAGATGCTGGTGGCTTTCAGAAGAAGGTGGATCCTCTCACCAAGTCAGAAGTGTCTCATCCCAGACTTAGAACTGGGCTGGATGTGATCTATTGTACTTGGAATATTCAGTGTGGCCAGCGGCCTTGCTTTCTTGATTGCTCTCCTGTCTACCACATTCCAACCACAATGGCCTCCAACTGCTTCCTCCAACAAACCAAACCCAGCTTGTCACCACTTTGCAGCTTTGGCCTTTGCAGTGTTCTCTCCTTCTGGCTTTTTCAGTGTCAGCTTCAACGTTACCTCTTAGGATAATTTTACTCTGACCACTGAGGGTAAAACAGGTCTCCACATCCATTCAAGCTATTTCATGTTTTTCAAATCAATTATCCTTATGTGACACTATTCATTTATTCACTCATCTATTTACTCTTAACACACTAGAATGAAAGCTTAAATAACATGAGGGCAAGGTCTTCATCTTTCTTTTCCACAACTGAATCCCCAGCATAGGGAATCATGTCTGCTGTCCAGTAAGTGCCCAATAAATGTATTGATTATAAACACTAGCAACAATAAATACATACAGAGCTTGTCATGTGCTAAGCACTGCTCTAATTGCTTTACAACCTTTACCCATTTACTCATCTCTGCAACCCTCTGACATGGGTACTACTATTATCTTCATTTTAGAGATGAGAAAACTGAGGCACAGAGAGGTTAAGGTTACGCAGCCAGTAAACAGCAGTTCTGGAATCCAGACCTAAGCCATCTGGCTCTTGAGTCCATGTCCAGTATTCACTTTCCAGGGTCCTAGTGGAGCTTAAATTGGGGCTGGGGTTGGGAGAAAGTGATAGTTGGGTGAAAAAGAAATCTGAATACTCATAAGTGAATTTGATCCCTAAAAACAGAGAGGGTTCCTTTCATCTAGTGTGACTGTGTGCATCGAGATGGTATCATTCTGAAAAATACATTTCTAAGTTGTGATCTTCTTAGAGACATATATCCAAAAGCCTAATTATTCCCTCTCATCCTGTGTTTCTGCAGTTGATTTGTGAGATAAAGCCACAGGGCCATGTCTATAACATCCTGATCTGTTCCAGGAATGCCTGTGATGAATCAAAATATTATTCTTTTAACAAATGAAGCAGTAAGCAGCAGGAGTGGGGTTATAAAGGACAATATTCAGAGAATGTTTAGACACATGATTAAATGACAATTTGGGAGAAGCGCTAGAAAAAGGAGACTGTCGACACCTGAAGAGATTTGTGTGTGGATGTTGTGAAGTTGCTTATGAGTGAATGCCTGCAATGGAAGTTTACCTCTGTCTCCTGCTATTTGGAGGAGTCTCACTTTCTCAATTTATATTCCTGACAGCCCTTTTTGTTCCTTCTAGTTACTGCCTTGGCACTTGACTAATCTGCTTTTTCATACATTAGGGTTGGAGTAGAATGCAAAGAAATCACAGGTAACATTTTATCAAAACGTCTAGATCCAACTGGATTTGTGGACTCAGACCCTACTCAAGACCGCATTACGAAGTTTGTTCATCCTAGACAATGAAAATAAGACCTAGAATAATTTGATAAGCATTTTGATTAATGATTTGAAAAGTTACCATCAATGAGTTACTTAAATATGTCTTGCTTCAACACTTAAACCAAGGGTATTCACATTATTGTCCAAAAGATCCAACAGTGTAGCTAAAGTGCCTCACACAGTTCTGGGCACTTAGTAGATGATGCTCCTGATGATAAATACAATGACAGTTACCAGATTCCTGACACCCTTTTATCCCAGGCTAGAATGCAGAAGACATGCTGCTCTCATACTATTGCATGCAAACATGCCTTACCACACTATCCCAAACATTTTTGCTTGCATTTCAAAGGAGATGGGAGATGGCTTGTTTAAAATTTTCAAATCAATTCACTTTGAATTCTCATTTGAATTTCCAAGAACTGACTACCTACTAATGATATAGATGCTTGTGCAACTCAAATCCAGATGGGCCTCCACCTCCACCCTGTGGCTACCATATGCCCCTTTGTCTGTGTTGAGAAGAAGTTCTCTGGTGCTCAAATTGATTTTATTCCTTGGAACCAGGGCTGGTTTCACGGGTGTTCAGCCTATGTGGTTGCACAGGGTCTGTTCTCAGATGGATCTTTGTTGTTTTGTTTTGTTTGATTTTTTGAGACAGGGTCTCACTCTGCCACCCAGGCTGGAGTGCAGTGGCTCTATATCATCTCACAGCAACCTCCACCTCTCAGGTTCAAGTGATTCTCATGCCTCAGCCTCCCAAGTAGCTGGGATTACAGGTGCGCACCACCACACCCAGCTAATTTTTAAAATATTTTTAGTAGAGACAGGGTTTCGCCATGTTGCTCAGACTGGTCTCAAACTCCTGGGCTCAAGTGATCTGCCCATCTCAGCCTTCTAAAGTGCTGGGATTAGAAGTGTTAGCCACTGCGCCCAGCCCCAAGTCTCTTTTGTTTTAATATTCTGCTGTCACCATTTTGAAATTCTTAATAACCCATGAAAAGTGACCTTGCAAATTATGTAGCCAGTCCTGCTAGAAACATACTGAATATCTGATATGTAGAAACATAAACAATTTTATAAATTTGGAATTTAAAAAATGTTATCAGAGTATTTTGTAGTTCTGAAAAAAAAATTCTACTGTAAATAGTTTAACCATCTCTTAGAACAGTCTTCTGAGATCTCTGTAATTAAGATTAGAACTAAAATAAAAATTTCTAATGAGCTGAATTACCAAAATCCATTTGAAACTGGATTTGAAGAATATGAGGCCTATGACTGAGAATACGGTGTTCCTAGGAATACATCTTACAGCTTCTATCATTCCTTCTGGCTTGCTCAAGGAGTTTGCCCAAACTGAGCCCAATATCACTGGCTGGTAGAAAGGTTAGCCTTGGTATCAGCAGGCCATAAGAAAGATCATCAACCCCAGGAAACCAAGGGGGCCCTTTTCCAAGGACCATTTTATCTCCCTGTTGGCTTGGAAAGCCATGGCATGGCATGAAGCCCAGTCAACCTTAATTCAGATGAATGTCATTTCACAATCACTTTTAAATCCAAAGTTCTGATTTTTAACTAAGATATGCTTGCAGCTGGACAATGTTCAGGCATACAGAATAACCCAAATTAGTCTTAAAAAGCTGTATGTTTTCTTTCCTCAAATAGAGGTCCTTCTGGGACTAGCATTATTTAATGAATAGATGAGACTGGTGCATAATTAGCATATCAGTTGTTTAGCATATTCAGGAGAATAACCTTCAGCGCTTTAAGAAATATATGTGTGTAAAAACTCTGAGTTCTGTTTATGGTTTTAATGTGTTCAGAAAAGCTCTTTTTCATGGATTCTCCAAAGGTCAGTTGTTCTTCAGCCTATGTCTGCATTTTCATAAATTGAGAATTTGAGAACTCCAAAATAAAAAAGCTTTTCTATGTAATAAATAAAGACGCTCAGTGAGAAGACTTCATAATACCCAGGCTATGACTCATTCTAAATGTCTACTTCTGCCTTTTGCAGTGAAAGATGGCTCCATTAAGTTGGGACCTATTTTTTGTTATTTGTTTTTTGGTTGCAAACATGAAAAAAAAAAAATGCCTGATTGCTAGATGTACGTCAAGTTATAAAAGAAACCAAAGCTGTGTTTGATCCCTCAGCCAGCCCACCCTCCTCTCTCTGCCACTAACTCTTCCCTGCAGCAGATACCCTGCCAGGCCTTGCCTCCATGCCTGGTTCTCTCCCAAGGACTTCGGTCTCAGTGACAGGCCTGGTAGTCACCTTTGACCCACTGTTCTCTCCACCTTCTGCTCATGTTCAATCTCCTCCCACAACAGCCAAGGCAATCCCCTTAAAACATGAACCTGATTATGTGACTCTCCAACTAAAATCCTTCAATGCCTCATTATTAAGAAAAAGTCCAAAACCATGAAAATGGGTTTCAAGGTCCTGCAGGTCTAACCTTGGCCATCCTCCTGCACCCTTGTCTCACCATGGCCCAGCCTCACAGGGTTTCTTTGCCTTCTTTGAGAGACTCAGGTTCCTCCCTCCACCATCACCAGGTTTTGCATTTGTTCTCTTTCTTCTTCAGGGAATACTCTTCCCCCAAGATCTCCCCTCTTTATGGCTCAAATTTTAGCATAAAATGTACAACTTCCTTGGGGAATCTTTCTGGGATCCCCAAGACCAGGTCAAGTCCTCACCTATATTTCCTCCTAGCCTGCCTTGCCTTCCTTGCACTTGAGGAATTTATAATCAAACATTTACTTGTGTGATGGTTTTATAATGTGGGTCTCCCCTTCTAGAGTGTGAGCTTCCAGGAGTCTTGCTCTCCACTGTGGCCCCAGTGCAGCCCAGGGCCTCAAAGTTTGGAGGTCCTCCACTGGCACATCCTCTACCCTTGAGTGAGGAGGAGGGAACAGAATAACTCACTGCGCTCATGAGCGAGTCCAGGACACTGACGGCAAACGCTGTCCCGCAGGCAAAGGGCTGCGTGAGGTACAGTTCTGTATCGGGGTCATCATCATCGTCTTGGTCCAAAAACTGAACATTAGTATCATTCACTAGAAAAAGCATAAAATAAGAATTAGTCCTGAAGACCACACACAGGTAGTGAAGCCAGAGGGAGACCAGGCTACTGGTTTAGAAACACTGAAGTCATTGAGAAGGAAACAAAAGCATGGAAGAAGCTGTAGATGGATCTTTGGGTGAGGGGGGCAGTGGGACTCAATGGACTGTTCCTGTGTCACTGTTTAAGTGTCTGAGACCTGGAGAGCAATGAGTTCGAGCAGGCTTGCTCCACAGCAGGCCGCTGGAGCACCAATAGACTGTGCTGGCCAGTCCTTTGGCATAGTTTTAGGATCATGACCTAAAAACACCTTCCAGTGCTTTTTGGTAATGAAGTCCTTTGAGAGATGGACATATTTCAATGATGAGCAGCCATGCTGGGATAGTCATTTTAGCCACAAAGAAAAGAAAGCAGCTTATTGGGAGTAAGGAGCGCTGGAAGGGGAGCACAGCAAAGGCAGATAGCAAGGAATGCACCCGCAGGCATAACCCACAGCCTACCCACTGGGATTGGCCTGGGTAGTTCCCTGGGGTCCCAGGCCCTAAATCTAGGTCCACACCCAACAGGCCCTGTTTAATACACAGGAAACCCCAGGTGGGACGGATGCCTGGCTGTCTCTTGCTGCTTGCTGACAAGGACTTGCTCTGCATTTTGAGTTGTGTGGGGACATCCCATGTTCTCCCTTTCCCCTCCTAAACAGCTCAATCTTTTATGTGCTTGCGTTCAAGCAGATGCAGCATTGGATGCTGTATTTCATTTCCATCTGAGGATTCCTCAAGGACTCCTCCCGCACGCACGTGCAGACTGATTAGTTGTGTCACTCAGATGTCTTTAACTTATTAAAAATTAAATGACAAATTAATTTCCATTCCCATCTTGGTTTCGGAAATTATCAGTTTTGCAGAGCAAGTAATAGGGGAAAAGTAGGTGGGGGGATGGAAGAAGGGAGCACTCACAATTTCTGGAATAATTATTGTGCTTTTAGGAAGAGAACAGATGAGGTTTCCTTTCCCTGATTCCTTTCTAAATGTATCAACAGCTAATTCTGTTTTCTAGAGTTATTGTTTTAATTTTTTAAGCAACTTTCTTGGTAACTCTTCTTTTAAAAAAAAAAAAAAAAGTTTTGTTTATTGTACGAAGCAGAATAAATGATACTAGCATGAAAGGCTAGGCATGGAATTAGTATTTTTAAATGACATCATCTTGTTTCCCTAGAGAAAGATTCTAATGGGGGAAAATCTTGGCC
The DNA here is from genome assembly GCF_007565055.1 of Rhinopithecus roxellana. Lineage (NCBI taxonomy): Eukaryota > Metazoa > Chordata > Mammalia > Primates > Cercopithecidae > Rhinopithecus > Rhinopithecus roxellana. Next base: position 128,768,295 of record NC_044559.1, on the reverse strand, counting down.
CTGTTCTTCCAAACTTGGTCACATTTGGGTCCCCATTGTTTCAGCAGCAAATGAATTGCAGGCTAGTGGTGAAAGTCCAAAATCCAGGCTCTGACAACTGGGCTTCAGTCCAGCCTGTCCTGCCAACTTCCTTGGGCAAAGTATTTCATCATTCTACACCTTAGTTTCTGTCTCTGTAAAATGGGGGAGTTACAGCAACTCTCTCATGAGGCTATCAGGAGGCTCATACAAATGGGATTGTGCCCAGTAAGCCTGGTCCAGCATCTGGATCATGCCATGACTTGATAAATGCCAGCTGTTATCATGATCTCCCTTCTGACATTAAATACCTGTCCACCCATTACAGCATGAAAATGCCCAGCTTCCCTCTGCCTCTCTTGGAAACACTGAAGGTCTTGCTCAGGGGTCTTTCAAGAGGTAGCTTTTCTTCACCTCCCTTCACTTGTCCAAAGGGATGTTGAAAGTCACTGTTTAGTCTTTCTGATTTGTGAGTCAGAAAATGTAAACCAGAGACCACATATGGAAGAATGTGGTTTTAGTTACTTGTAATAGCCACCAATAGTATGTGTGGCAATGCTCCAAAAAGCACAGCATCTGTTACCTCTTATCAGGAAGACAGGAAAGGGTTGGTACCAGATATGGAGGTGAAGTGACTCCAAGTAGTGGGAGGGGACTCCAGACTGTCAGTGAGCTAGGCATTTGGGGTCATGGGAAAAGCACTCCAAGAGACTAGCCAGGGTCCAGTGAATACCCTGTATATTGTTCTGAAATACCAGTCTCAGAAGGAGAGCAAGCAATGCTACCCAAGGCCTATTTCACAGAACAGTAATTATGTGGGTGCCAAGAGGTACTCACATAATCACCCCAAAGTATATGTGGTCAAACACAATTGGAATAGTCAGGTAAAACAGCTTTAACAAAGTCCTTTCTTGTGAGACTCTGAGGAGCCTTAGCCATGCTAACATCAATTGAGAGTCTCCAAGTAGATGAAGAGTGGAAAGTGCTACACAGCTTTGAAAGCCTGTGTGGCCTTGGTGCCCTCTGTATCTCTTAAAATTCATTATACTGGCCTGGCATAAGGCAGAACACATCTCAGAACATGTAGATAAATAAGAAGTATTCATGGGGGATGTGGGAGGTGAAGTGGTCTGAGGAGGGTGCTATAGCGGCTAGAGAAATAGGTTTCAAGGCAGAAGATAAGGGTGGTGTGAGCACCTCAAAGATTCTCTGAACACAAGGAAGAAATCTGGTGTAGGACAAAGGCTTCTGGAGAGTCAATGATGCTAATCAAATACCAGTATTGTTGCCTTAGGTTTGGGGCACCAAGCTTTTCCTTTTCTCTTCTACTAATGACAAATTAAGATATCCTAGTTAGACAGCAGCACCTGAATTTCAAATAGAAAATGAAATTCCTGGCAGTGAGGATTCTGAAATGCTGCTGTAGGTTTGTGAGATGGAGATGTTTGGATTAATTTTCTAACCAGGGGTGTGGACCACAACGAGCCCTGGGTCTCTTATGGCCCTCCAGTTCTGAGGAGAGCAATCCAGAAACCTAGGGCTTTTAAACAACTACACTAAACATGAAAAAAACACCCGTCCTATGGTTGGAAACAGAAAATAGTGTGATACTCCTTGACCTAAGTGAATTTGTCCTGATAAATAGCTATACCTACAATAATGCAGTGTTGAGTGGTGGACAATTTATTCCTTAGTTTCTAGACACCTTGCAAGCAAGATTACTGTGTTGAAAGCCTGCTCCCTTATTTTGAAATATATTTTTGGGCCAAGAAAATGGAGTGTTCATTTCATTTGTGAGTCATGTGAAGGCAGGTGCTCCCACCTCTCTATCCACTCCTCTGTTGAGCAGCACTTTTGCTGTCTCTATTTAGAAGATCAATCCCCAGTTCTGAGACCTGCTGCTGATGGGTGCCCTTCATGGAGTTATTAACCAAGTCGTGGGGAAGTAGGGAAGAGCCTGATAAATGCGGTCATGACTGGAGGCCTTTATCTTCCACCTGAGTCCATTGTGAATCTCCCAGAGAGGGTTCTGGGAGTGGGGGCCAGAGTGCAGGGCTGCACCTGGGTGGTTGCTAACCTTATCCTCTGCACCCTTCTTGAAATCTGCCTTTAGTAAAAAAGGTTCCCCTAGGGACCAGGGGATTTTATGGCTTCAGAAGCAGAGCTTCTGAGAAATGCCCTAGTAGTGGGGGGGAAGAAAGGCAAATAAAGTCAGAATAAAGAAAAATAAACAGCTGGAGGGAAGGTGCCATCTTAGGTTTCTTATCTTAAAATTTTGATATTCTCCTTTGACTTCCTCTGAGAGCTGTGAAGACATGTCACTCAAACTGACAGTGTATTGGAAGAGGAGTAGAAGGGAGAAGGCGGGAGAGCGGCGTGACAAAAAAAAAGTGGGGAAAAAAGGCTCAGGCCAGAGAAAATGAATTAGAGCAAAGATGCTTTGGAAACAACTGCCAGGTCAGATGGGTGTGATCAAAGGTTTACTGATGCTGTGTGGGGAAAAAAATCATTAAGAAAGGCCAGAACAAGACAGTCGATTCCAACCAGAGCCACAAATAAAACACATTCAAAGCAGTGCCATGGGGTAGCCTTTCTGTTACAGCCGGCGAAATAAAAACAAGCTGATGATAGTTGGAAACACCAACAACAGAACAAAAGGAGATACTGATGTGAAGGAAAACAGTGCTTCTTACCCAGTTCAGTTATCATTAGAATGTGCGTCCCACTGTTTTTTTCCTGATTGACTGATACCAAAGGCAACTTGCCCGGTTTAGCTAATTGGATACAACATTTAAGGGTTGGGGAAAGGGAGTGGAGGAAAGTACAGAAAAAGAAGAGAGTGAGGGAATAACAGAGGAAACATTCTCAAGTAAAGGGACCCCGGACCATAGGTAGTTTGTATTTGTCTTGGGGGAAGAGGCCACTCTACAGTTTTGCACACTTACTAATGGTAATAGGGAGTGCCATGGCCAGGTTAGAAGTTAGATTCTATTGTCTAACCAACATGGCCCTCAAAACCCCATCATTTTGGGGGCCAGAATGGCATTTGCTGAAAATGGCTTTTGGCTGAGATATTTAACTATAATACGTTAAATGTGGAGTTATTACACATTAGCTTCTACCTTGTTTCCAAAATGGGTTTGGCTTAGATCCGAGGCTTTGTATATCAGTGGAGGGCTCGGATTGTAGGAGCTGTCCAGATAGAATGCTCGAAAGAGGTTCTTACAGTAAAAATCACCAGAAAGAATCCATGAACTAAGCCTTTCCTCCTTTCCTCTCCATTCCCAATTGTATGCCCCAATCGCAAATCCATCATCTCATGCTCCTTTGCAAACAGTGACCAGCATGAAGGAAACTGTCTATTCATCTCAGAATAAAGATAGATCAGTTTTCCCTTCCAGTAATCTGCCATATTTTTACCCATACCTTTCTCCCAGCTCCCTCAAAACAAACCCCATAGCAGCTACAAAGTTGAAAGGGCTAAGAAACAAACCAACCTCCTCATATCCTGTATGGTTTGAAAGAGAGAATAAAAATCTCCCCCAAAGCTGACATTGACCCCTACCTAGTTCAGTGATGATGGGGATGTTGACCCCAGTTGTGATGGATGGTTGACGTAACATCCCGTGCACTGGACTGTTATCTGGAGAGGATCTATCCATTCCTGGAGGTGTGAACCCTAGTGGGAGGGAAACAGAGGAGGAAGAAAAATCAGAGAAGTAGAAAATTTGGAAAGAGAGTACACTATATACACACAACCCCAAAAATGTAGCTTATGCATTATTCACAGGTCAACAATTAGTATTCCCAGGATAAACTCTGATGAGTTTTTCATTCTTTAGAAGGACAAGGTAGGAAACCATTATAACCGTAACTCACTTCATAGTTCCCTAAAAAGTCCAGACTCCACACCAATTATTTATTCTGCTCATAGATTTTGGCTCCCATCTCTTTCCAGGGACACAGGAGAATTATCCCTGTTCCCCCTTGAAGTTAGATATGGCTATGTGACACATGAAATGCTCTGGCCCATGAAAAGTGAACAGAACAAGGCATATCACTGCTGGTTCAGGTATTGGACGGCCATCTCTCTCTTCTCAGGCCATGGCAACTGTGAGGACACAGGTTACTATGGAGATGAAAGCTAGACAGCAGCACTGGACAGTTGCCCAGACCCACAAAGCATTCTGAGTGAAAAATAAAGCTGTGTTGCTTTAATCCTCTGAGATTTGTTTGTTTGTTGTTACCACAACATAACCTAACCTGGCCTGACTGTTACCGTAAACCAATCAATTTCTTATCCTTTTGCTGGCGAGTGACTTAGGCCTCAGTTTTCACAGACTTCTGGCCAATGGGAGGTGTGAGGAAATCTTCCTGGGGCTTTCAGGAAGTGTCTCTTTGCTCTTAAAAAGGAACACATAGGAAGAGATTCTCTTTTAATTTACTGAGCACTGTTTTATGTGCCTGTAGTGCCAGGAACTGAGGCACCAGCTGAGGGCATAACTAACTTAGTGATATTGGCTCAAGTGAATGACAGGAAAAGCTGTCCTGGAGTTCTTGGGGCAAGCAGCCTGGAGCCATCTCATCTCAGGATTTCTCCCTATGTGAGATTTTATACTCATACACACACACACGCACACACACATGTATTTATACATATACATACACACAATATAATACGATGTACATATTTTTCTGTTTAAGCTAAATGGAGAAGGAGTTTACTTGCATCTAAATCCTCCTGACTGATGTATATGCCACCTGCTTACGGCTGATCCCTTGAACTTCCCAGCGTGCCCAACAAAGACCACATAAGGTATATGTGGACACGGGAAAATTGGAAAGCAGCCTGCTGGGTCTCCAATTTTGCAGTTTGGGCTTCTTTGGGTCTCAGGTCCAAGTCCCAAGTACATACCTGGATGAGGTTGGAACAACTGTAACTTTCAGTTTAGTGACAGTGAGAAATATCCTGGCTAGGCAGAATGGCTGCCTCGTTAAGGTTTTGCATGGACACATATCAATATTAGCAATCTATTTGCCTCCTGCATTCATCTGGTGAAAATTAATTTTTCTAATGAAGCATATGGCATCTCCACGCAAGTGGCAAGACCCAGTGCACTTACATTTAGATGACAGGCAAGCATTCACATTCACTTCGGTTTCTCATTTTTGCCCTTGGCAGAATGCTACATGGGCTTATCAATGAATTAGGGACGAATTTTAGGAACAAAGTCACTTGCTAAATTTCCAAGGACAAAGCTCCAAATAGATTATTATGTGACCAGATCCCTGACTCACTTTCCAGCAATGTGACAAGATTGTGTTGAGTCTGGCATTTTGGCTAGGTGTGAGTCAGGAATGAAAAAAGGGGGTTCAATAATTGCCTATTGTTTTGGAGGCACATAATGCATAAAATGCCAGAGAAAAATAAAAGGGTTTTCTTACTTTCTGCTCTCCTGTGTATACATTTCTTATCATTGAGTGCCATACTTTCAAAAAGAAAAACAAAGTTTTACTTAATATCCATTCCCTGACTGCACTTAAATTGACTCTTTACATTAATATACTATGAAAAGGGTAAGTCATTTGATTGACATTGTAGTGTCCATCTTTTCAAACTTTGGAATATGTGTTTTTCAGCCAACCACATAACCAAAAACATGCATTTTAAAATGCTAGCTATTTTCTTCCTCTAGGATGGTGAAGGGGAAACTAAACAGTTTTCATCAGAAGTTTCACTCAAAAGCATGAAAAACTGGAAGTGACAGCTGTGCAGATTCAGTGGATGTGACGTTTTTGAATTTCTTCAACTTGACAAGTAAACACCTTAAATCGGTAATGCTATATGCATAATACATGGCCTGTATTTTGACATCCATCATCAAATGCTGACTTGAGAAAATACGGGTTTGTACGTCAAGGAATAGCACCCATAAAGCAGGGAGAAATGCAGGTCACACGATATTAGGAAAACTGTATTTCATTACAGAACTCGCAACAAGCCACAGCATCCTTTTATTTCATCTTATTTAAAGATTCCATTTTCAGCTGTGAAAAGACTCAATTCCTTTGCATGAAACCTTCATTTAGAAATGACATGCTTGCTTCATAAGCTTCTTTCATTTTGCTTTCATATTCCATTTTCCCCTTCAGTCACCAGGCCTGGTTCCATTAGCATCTGCAACTGACAAACTATGGTGGGTGTCCAAAGACATCTCTCCGTTGAAGGCCTGACTCTCCCCCATGCGTGACTCCCCAAAAAAGTGTGCTTTTATTGGCAAGAAAACTTCATGCCTCTTTTTGCTTCCCTACTTTTCTAGTCACAAATTTTTAAAAGCAAAAGTCAACAACAACAGCAAAATTGGTTTCTTCTTTTTCCCTGGTGTAAAGTTATGTTAAAGGTGAACACAATTTATTAGCATTGTTTCTTTCTTAGGGGTTCTGATATGGGAAAATGATAGAAATGGCAGGGTGCCCCAGATTCCTTAAATGGCTTTGGAGAGAAGAGAAATTCAGGCACCTTCCATAAAGGGATGAGGCAATCCAGCCTTTGATGCCATAGGATGGTGTCCACTCCATTCCTCATAGCTGCATTTGATAAAGGGGCAGGTCTAAACTGTGGCCCAGTCTCTGACCGTCTTGCTCCCCTTCCCATTATTGCTTGCAGCCATGGTTATATCGTGGGTAGCACCTGAAGTCTCTCTACATTAAACAACACCCTAGTTCTGCATGTGAAAGCACTGGCATGTGGAATATACTCCAGGGATCTACAGCTAGAGAACAGTGAAACTGGGAAACTGCTCCCTTCATTAGTTAAACTAACACTTGGGAAATTAATTTTAGAAACAACCATATATTTTGCCAGAAAAGATGACTAAGAATATCACCATCAGAGACGTGGAATGAGAAGTCCTCAATCAGGAAAAGACTGAAGTTTAAATAATCCACAGCCAAAGCTATCATCAGATGGGCTCCTGATTCTTTAGCTATGTCCCCATAGCACTTTGTTGATCATGGCCACGGGAGGCAAGTTTTGTGCTAAAAATGACTTCCATATGTTTGTTGGCCATTTGTATATAACATCACTAATGATCAGGAAAATGCAAATCAAAACCACAGTGTGATACCACCTTCTTCCTGCAAGAATGGCCATAAATTTCAAGAAACAGTAGATGTTGGCATGGATGCAGTGAACAGGGAACACTTCTACACTGCTGGCAGCAATGTAAACTATTACAGCCACTATGGAAAACGCAAAGAACTAAGTGTGGAGTGTGGAGATTCCTCAAAGAACTAAAAGTACATGTACCATTTGATCCAGCAATCCCACTACTGGTATCTACCCAGAGGAAAAGAAGTCATTATTCGAAAAAGATACTTGCACATGCATGTTTACAGCAGCATAATTCACAATTGCAAAATCGTGGAACCAACCCAAATGCCCATTAATCAATGAGTGGATAAAGAAACTGTGACATGATATATATATTGAATATATATATACAGTCATACAAAGGAATGAATTAACAACACCTGCAGTGACCTGGAAGAGATTGGAGACTATTATTCTAAGTGATGTAACTCGGGAATGGAAAAACAGACATTGTATGTACTCACTGGTATGTGAGAACTAAGCTATGAAAATGCAAAGGCATAAGAATGATACAATGGACTTTGGGGTCTTAGGGGTTAAGAGTGGGAGGGGAACGAGGGATAAAAGACTACAAATGTGCTTGGGTGAAATGGAGCACCAAAATCTCATAAATCACCACTAAAAATCTTACTCATGCAACCAAACACCACCTGTACCCCAATACCCCAATAACTTATGGAAACAATAAAAATAAAATAAATAACTTCCAAAGACCACCCGACCTCCTTACACTGAAGTTTTCTCCCCACTCCAATCTTCAGTGGCCAGTGTGGCAGGCTTTCGTTATCTATTTTATTCATTCAGCATGAGGCATAAATGCCTTGACCAACTTTATCTCATGACAGGTATTCTCATTCCATATACTGTATAAGAACTTTAGGTCAGAGACTGAATTTTCATTTCTTCAAACTTCCCAGATTATCTACAAAATGCCCAGCACATAGAAAAGAAATAGAATGAAATTGTTAACAGCATGGGCTGTAAAGTCAGGTGTCACGGATTCAAATTCTGGTACCTGCACTTATGAGCCATGGCACTATAAACATTGTGCAGACTCTCTCCAAGTCTGCTTCTCCATCAATAAACCAGAAATACCTCCTACACAGGACAATTGTAAGGCTAAAATAAAATAATGTATTGAAAACATTTAGTACAATACCTGGTATGAAGCAAGTACTCAAAAATGCTGGCTACCAATATTAATATTTTATTAGACACACATTAAGTATTTGTGGATCACTTCCCCTTCCATATGGACAAAGAACTGAAGAAGTATTTAGTAGATTCTTAAAAAAGAATTTTCACACAGAGAAAATCCTAGAATATTAATGAGAAGGCAATAGCATTGTCTGTGTGTGTGTGTATATATATATATTCTATATACTGTATAAGAACTTTAGGAATATTGTGTATATGTACATGTACATATATATGTGATCATATGTGTATATATATACACATACACACACAATATTCCTTATGTGATCATAAGGAAAGAAGGACTATGGCTCAGACAAGATATACACAAGTAATGGCTGGAAAAGGGTTCCAGCACAATGTAAACCCAAGTGCATTAGAAAATAAGAAAGGCTCAATGGCATTGTTTTTATGAGACTCCAAGAAAAGGCAAGAATGCTCTAGATCTAAACTGGCTAATAATTGAGGATGAAGAAGAGAGGGGGAAGGCTGAAATAGAACCCCAAGAAAAAAATAGCCAACATTTATTGAGTGCTTACTATGTACTATGTACTAAATGTTGCTCATGCAGTAACTTTGGTTCTGAGAACCATTCTATTTATATACTACTACTTTTCAGAGGAGGAAACTGAAGCACAGAGAAGGTAACCTACTTGCCCCAGGACATACATCTAGGAATTAGCAGATCTCAGAGCGGAACCCAGGTAAAAAAGTCCCAGAGTCTCCTCTAAGCTGCCACGCCATATGGCTTCTTATGTGCCAGGCTGGGCTAAGGGTTTTTTCACAGGCCACCTTGTTTATTCCTCATAACAGTCCCTGTGTGTTTAGGAACTGTTAATATTTGCATTTTGTGGAAGAGGAAAATAAGATTCAGAGCAGTGGCGTAACTGGCTCAAGCATACCCAATTGGTAAGTGGCTCTGGGGCCGCAGCCAGGCAGTCTGACCTCAGACTCCTGACACCTGCAGGCTGTGCCGCATCCCTGACTTGGGTGCTGGCCTTCTCCTTCTAGGTGTGGTCCCTGGCAGGCAAGTCCGAGGCCTAAGCCAGTCTTACTTTTTATTGTTTTCACTTTTAAACAATAGCGGATAACAACTGGGACCCATTGTAGTTATGCTTAACTTGCTGTGGTATGGCAGCATGCACAACTCAGTACATATAATAAATGCTTTATTACAGTACTTTTCCATGGGGGAAACACAAAGTACTTTCTAAATCTTCCCTAGTTAAATCCCCGAGCCTTTCCAGGGAGAGAGGGAGATGGAAATTCTTATCAATCATCTCCCCTAGAATAGATGGAGAAACGAAGGTAAGTGCTTCCCCCACCCCCATAGACTTAACATAAAGGAATTGGTTCAAATGGTGGGCCAAATTATCTTTTATTGTGTGCATATAAATGATGGTTAGAAATCCATATGCTACGTTAAACTAGGGAAATAAATTAGGCCGAGTCATCTAGGTTTGCTGAGACAGGTATTCAATATGAAGTTGTAAAAGGGAAAGATCACCTTTAAAAATGATCTATAAAGACATGTTAAAATCAAGAGAAACATCTCATATTACATCATCTATGAGATGAATTAAATTTCCTGTTAATGCCAGAAAAAAAATCTCAAAGGCAAATGTCAGATGAAGTGCAGATCAATAAAAATATTTTGATAAGTAAATGCAACAATGCTATTTAACACATGATTGGCAACTGCTGAAACATAAATTATCCAAATTTCCCATTGCTGCTTATGGGAAAATTATGCAGATTAGAACTTGATTAGGCTTATATCATGAGACTCAATTTGGACTTTTAATCTATTAAGCTCCAATAAATGAGGCATCTGAATAGCTCCCCTGAGCAACTACGGTAATAGCCACAGCAGTCATTTTTGCAGTACGTATTCCAACAAATGCTTCAGCAGCTGAAGTAAAGAAAATTCCATGTATAGCAGTACAATTGCTTTCTAATTTGTAGGGGAAGAAAGTCCATGCACACAGGGTTGATTTGGGAAATAGGTTTTTGGAAATGACTGCAAGAAAAATCTAGCCAAAGGAAAAACCTCAGTTAAACCTTGTAATATTTTTTCACGGTAGTTTTCAGTGGCTTCCCATGAAGCTAGAATCCAGAGTCAGGAAGGCCAGGCAGCTGACCATGTTTACTAAATATAAAAAAAGATTATTTACCGTGGCAGCAGCTTCTGAAACTTCCCAAAGGCTACCCCAACAGGGTAGAGGTAGCCCTCAGCAAAGTGCTGGGAGGTCAATGTCAAGGAGGGAAGTGGGGAAATGCCCCTGCCAATTTGTGACTCCCCCGCACAAAGCCTAATGACAGTGATTGGAAACTGTATAAACAGACAATTCTGTGATTCCTGAGCCACACCGTAAGGTGTCTTTTGCCTCTTCAGCAATCATTCTATGCTAGAGATACGAGAGCTTTCAAAATCCTCTAATCAATTCCTCCATTCTTCAAATGAAGAAACTGAGGCTTAAAGTGGAGAAGTTATTATATCCAAGGTCACAGAACCAGTTAGCAGCAGAACCAGGATAGTTGATATCTGCTGTTTTCTGTTCCTTTTTAACCCCTTCTATGCATAAGAAACCAACTCCACAGTGTTTGTTGGGGGTGCAGGGAAGAAACTCTGCCCCCACCCTGGAAACAGGAGTGGCAACGTCAAGCCAGGCATCCTGACATCACAGGGCCACTGATGGTCTTGCATAATCTGGGTCACATCATCGGTTTATAGATGGGTCTGTCCCCCTCAGTCTAGGGCCTGTCCATGTTCTCCCCAGGACCTTATGTAAAAGATGGTAAAGGTGCTATGGTTGCAGTCGGGAGCCTGCAGGTGTGGGGATGCTGGTGAGCAGTTAGCCCACCATGGGGTGCATGAAAACAGGGCAAATGAACCAAGAGGTGGAGAGAATGAGATAGAGCTCTATCGTTGTTCAACTTCCTGCACCCAAATGTGCCTAAAACCAGAGGCATCCCAGTTACATGCCTCTGTTTTTACTTAAGCCTTTTTGCATTGGATTTCACTTGCGCCAAAATGTCCCAGCTAGTACAATAACAGAAAAATCTCCATTCTCTTCATGGTGAAATGATGCATGCAGGCCTGATTTTCTACTGAAACCGATGACCACATCTTCATTTAAGGTTTCCTGCTTGTTTCCAGTGACCAGGGACAAGACCTGGCTTAATACTCTCCTCATTTCTTTCCATTTACAGTAAGTAACAATGACTTTTTTAGCAGTACATTTTTTTTAAGAGTACTTTTTTTTTTTGTCTTTGATTAGCACCTTTGGAAGTTGACTCCACCCACTGAATAAAGTGCCCCATCCTTTTTAGAGTTTACATTTTGGGTCCAACCCAAACCAAAGAAAGTTAAACCAACCAACCAAACAAAACTTCTCTGTAGTTATTTGCCATTAAGCTTCGTAAAATATATTCCGCTCTTAGACAAGTCTTACACACATGAAACAAATACATTTACAGGACTTGTCTCTCCAAGCAGACAGTCTCTTTCCTTAGAATTAGCTTAAAGAGCTTACTGTGTAAGATGTTTCTCAGAAGGGCTGGTTAAGGGGAGGAAGGAAGAAAAAAAGGAAGAAAAAAACAAAGCTAGTAACAACTCAAACACACCTAAAACTACAGATTTGGAGAGAAACCTAATATTCACCTGGTCTAACATCTCCATTTACCCAAGAGCGCATGGTATCAGTGCATTTTCCACAACATCTCAACTTCTCAGTTTTGCCTTCTCCTAATTCATCTTACAATTTAAAAATAAGACAGGCCAGGTGCAGTGGTTCACGCCTGTAATCCCAGCACTTTGGGGACCAACGTGAGTGGATTGCTTGAACTCAGGAGTTCAAGACCAGCCTGAGCAACATGGTGAAACTTCATCTCTACTAAAAAAAAAAAAAAAAAATACAAGAATTAGCTGTGCATGGTAGAGTGTGCCTGTAGTCCCAGCTACTTGGAAGGCTGAGATGGGAGGACTGCTTGAGCCAGGCAGGCAGAAGTTGTAGCGAGCCAAGATCATGTCATTGTACTCCAGCCTGGGTGAAACAGTGGGACCCTGTCTCAAAAAATAAAATAAAATAAGACATACTTGCTTGGTCAGTATGGATCAAATGACTTACAATTTTACCTCCACTTTGGCCTGAGCAATTGTAAAATATGTGTACAATAAACATACGTGTGCATGTGTCTTTATACCAGCACGATTCATAATCCTTTGGGTATATACCCAGTAATGGGATGGCTGGGTCAAATGGTATTTCTAGTTCTAGATCCTTGAGGAATTGCCACACCGTCTTCCACAATGGTTGAACTAGTTTACAGTCTGCGGCACTATTCACAACAGCAAAGACTTGGCACCAACCCAAATGTCCATCAATGATAGACTGGATTAAGAAAATGTGGCGCATATAAACCATGGGATACTATGCAGCCACAAAAAAGGATGAGTTCGTGTCCTTTGTAGGGACATGGATGAAGCTGGAAACCATCATTTTCAGCAAACTATCGCAAGGACAAAAAAACCAAACACCGCATGATCTCACTCATAGGTGGGAACTGAACAATGAGAACACTTGGACACAGGAAGGGGAACATCACACACCAGGGCCTGTCATGGGGTGGGGGAAGAGTGGAGGGATAGCATTAGGAGATAGACCTAATGTAAATGACGAGTTAATGGGTGCAGCACACCAACATGGCACATGTATACGTATGTAACAAACCTGCACGTTGTGTACATGTACCCTAGAACTTAAAGTATAGTACAAAAAATATATATATATGTGTATACCCATAATTTCCTTATATTAAAATTTTGGCTGCCAGGATCTTCATTCATAGGTATTAAGTAACAACATTCCATTGAAAACAACATGAATGTCCAATTTTAGGGAAATTGGTTAAGTATGCATCCACTAAAAATAATGCAGGAAAACATTTCATGACAGAAAAACGGTCATGATAAAATCTTTGTGAAAAACCACAGGTAACATACTAACATGTGCGATCCATTTTTTGAGGGTAAAAGTATTTATATCTATGGAAATAAGACTAATATGTCAACTTTCTTATGCCTGAGCAGTAAAATTACAGGGAATGTGCATTTTCTTTTTGGTTTCTATAACTGCTAAATTTTCTAAAATAAACACATTTTATTTATGCAATGAAAAAAATTTTTTTAAATTATAAATTTATTTCAAAGTCCCTGAAATCTTGAAACCTCATGTGATCCCTATGGGTTGAGAGCAGCTGATGAACATGATGGATGGACACAGCTGGTTCATCTGTAAGGGTCTGACAACTCTTTGAACATTCACTTGATTTGGCAGTTAAGGAGATTGAAGTTCTGAGATGGAAGTGATCAAGCCAAGGTTACAGAGCAAAGGAGCTTTAAAAGAACAGGGCCCAGAGAGAGTTTTCAGGCTTCCAAATTCTCTGTTATTTCAGTCTCCCACCATCTTGTAAGAGCTACTGAATCTCAGAGCAGAGGTCACTTACGTAAAGCACACATGGGCAGTGAAGAGCACACAGGGGAAGGGAGGAGCAGTCAGAGCTAGTTTCCAACACAGATGGAATGTGGCACCTGCCAATTCCCATCCCTGCTCCCACCAGCCTTACCCATTTCAGAAAGGCTGTTCCCCCTCTTCCCTCCCAACCCACCTCCTGCCTCTTCTTTACCTCTTCCAGGAAGTCTGCCTTGAATAACTTCCCACATTTTGTTATTTTACAAAGATGTTTTCCTCTGCTTTTTTTTTCCATCCCCTTTATTCGTTATTTTAAAATGTATGAATTACTACTAAATATGTATGAATTACTACATATTAATATTTAAACATTTTTAAGTATCTTTAATTCTCTATGTTTTATCTTCATATACTCTTGCATTCCCCAATTTCAATATGGCATAGCTTATATTAGTCTTTCTTTATTGTTATTATTTATTCTTAATTCCTGTTCTGGGATCTTCCCTGTTTGCTGCCACCACAAGAAGACAAAGGCTGTTTTGCCACTAACATGGGATCTCCTCTTTCATGATGGATCACATTTCCAGTAAGCTAGAGGCTTACTATGCCATGGAAAAGGCAGATATATACATTACAAGACAGTGATATTAAGGGGATACTAATAAAATGCACAGCTATCCCCCCCATGCTGCCAAGACTATATACCATTTTCTTTCCATTACATCAATTTTTTTCTCCCCTTTTGTGAGCATTAATCAAAGAAATGCAAAGAGTTCATTAAAGTGATAGATTGACTGAAAATGTAACCACCTTTTCATTATAAACAGTTTCTTTATGTTCTTGGTGCTATGGGCTTTGTTTTTTAGCATTTGTCATGTAGTTCAAATGTCCTTTTACATTTAAACACCAACTGCCAAATGGGCCCCAGTTGTTTGGTTTAGTATAAAACGATGGCCAGCGCAGCAGAAACCAGCAACTACAAAATCACAAGCAAAGTATAACATCCATCTCTTAAGCACACAGAAAATTAAGTAACTGTAAAAGATGGGTTTGCCAAGTGATCCAAGGCCTTGCCATGAAATTCAAGAAAGCAGAATCGCATCACCAACGACTTTCAGCCAGCTGTCTCTGAATGGTTCTAGAGACAAGATGCCTGGCCCAAGATAGTGCCAAGGTTCCAAACATTTGATAGTTCTTTGAAAGAAAGATTTTTTTTTCTTAAGTGTTGAAGTGTTTCCTGTATATATGTTTATGCTGGCAGATGAATATGTAACTGGGATCTTGGATCTTGGGGTCAGGCATTCCCACATACATACACACATAAATCTTCACTAGACGAGGGTTTGGTGCTGGTTTGACTCTGAGCATCTCTCTGTACAGCATGGTCAATAACTTTTGACCACTACCTGAAATAAGTCAAACCATTTGTGATCTAGAACTTGAACACTGTGGCTAGATTGAATGAGTTTGGGTCCTGCCTCTTTCTGTTTCTAATTTGTGATTTGGGGCAATTTATTTAAATTTTGTGTCTCAGTTTCCTCATCTGCAAAATGAAAGAGGAAGATGTCATGAAGATTGAATGAGTTAATAATAATAATACAGGGAAAGTGCTTACAACAGCACCTGGCACAGAGCATGTACTTCATCAGTACTAATTTATTATTATTTATCAACAACAGGTTGTTTTGTTTTTCTCAACAGAGAAAACAAAACACATGGGTTTTAGTCCCAGGTCAACTCCTACCTCTCTGCGAGAATGTAGAAGGATTCAACGTCTTATCCAAACTCAATTCTCCCATCTGTAAAATGAGGTAGTAGCAATGTCCCCAATCCCTTTAGATTACTGTGCATCATACATAATATTGAAATCATGATAATTCTGTGTTTAGCTACTCAATATTCAGGAATGTCTGTAGAGTCACTCATGGGGCTGTTATTTTAAGGAAGTGGAACACAGGAGCCCTCTCTTCCAGGATCCTATCACATTGTCTGTATCAACAAACATATCAACATTTCATACAAGAGATGCACACCAAATACATTAAACCACAACAATCATGTAGCTTGCACATCACAACTCCAGGCACGACATCATATCCTCTCTCAGGAGTAGCCCCTAAGGCATGATCCTCCCTCCAGGAGCCCTGCATCCTTTCCATTTGCTAACAGTCAAACCATTCATTTGCTGCCATGTAATCACAGTCATGGCAATGGCTGTGGCCCTTGGTGTCTTCATCTGTAAAATAAGATGACTCTAAGGCCCTCTCAGCTTTGAGATTTATGTCTCTTTCATGACCCCAAATTTTAAAAGTGATTTCCAACAAAATAAGCTAGCAAAGGGAATCCAGAGGATCTCCTTTCAGACTCCCTCACAAGCTCTAGTGTAGATCCAGATTTTTTTATTCAGTTTTATACCTTTGCCCACAGGACGAAACTTTACTTCCCAAACCAAGGAGAAGGGTGTACTGTCTCCAAAGTTGCTCTAATGGCTGAGAAGACCATAAATAACCATTTATTAAACAAACACTATGGGTTGAAGGAAGAGAAACCACCACAATTAGGCCCCTGAGGCCTGCAGGCGCAGTACATAACAATGGGACTCTCATAATCCAGGTAATATGTAACCAGTTATTCCACTTTCTTGAAGTTATCTTCATAATCAAGATGCTATCCCAGCCATTGTGGGCTTTAGAACTATTTTTAATTTTAATTTAAAGAGCAATTAAAGAAAGACAATGGATACGCAGGATAATAAAGTAAGTGATTAGCAGCATGCAAATGACAGAGGTTTAATGATAATATGGTTCTAGTCTCCAAATGGCTTGTCTTGTCGAGAGAAGGCCCTTTCTACATGTGGTTGTTCAGCTAATGTGTCTCAACCCACAATTACAACATTGCTGACACCATTAACCAGTGAAACAACATCACTTCGTGAAATCCTTGTTGTCTCATTAAAAAGGAAAGGGTCAGGTAATTTACCAACGTTGTATGTCTAGTTTTGTTGTTGGTAATTAGCAAACATTACCCAGCATAGACTCCCACTGGGAACTAGAGGAACTTTGTGAAATATTAAAGAAGAAAGCCTTTATATTTCACTGGAAACTTGAAAAGAGGTGCAGTAATATTCTACCTGTCATCTTTTTGCATTTAGGAAAAGGAAAACGCAACTTGGAACTCTTTAATTTCAGGAGAAATATTCCAAATGCATTGGGAAGTCACTATCCACATTAAGCCCCTGGATCACCATTGTATACTGGCAAATAGAATCTGTGTCCCTGTTTACAAAAGCGAGTTGGAGATGGGGGGATGGGAAAATTGCAGATTTCATCTTTATTGCTCTTACTTACGTTTTTTGAATTAATCTCCTTGAAATAGAAGAAAGGGGCAACAAAAGTTTTCTTTTTGAAACGCTGTAGGACTTAAATAAGTACCAGAATTGTTTATTCAGAAAAATACACACACACACACACATACACAGTTAGACCTAAAGATAGAGGAAATACATTCCAGGGATGAGACTTCCTGCCTCCTTGCTTCCTAATGGAATCTTCCCCACATTGGAACTCAGACCCCACCCCCAACACTGGCCAATGCTTGGTGTGTTGTCAGGGAGAAGAATGGTATCTTATTCTTTAAATGGAACTTTTGGAACATAAAACACATTCCAATAAATGTGAGCAGAAAATTATGAATTCATTAAACTACTTTGGTATCTTGTGCTATATATAATATTTATATTCCGACTACGGTAAAATATGCTTTAATATCTTTAGGCAACTATAAGGACTTAAATATTTATAAAATGGCTAAAGATAAAGTATGGCCCTCTTATTCCTACATACAGATGATGTAAGGCATGCAATCAAAGACAATAACACTCTCTGCCCATTTGTCATCTTAAAGGAGCCGATCAACGCGCCATCCCTCGTGTGCCATCTACATAAGAGTTGTTGCCGACACAGGCAACTCCAGAGGAGTCTGCGCCTTAAAAACTACCTAGAGTGCTATACTTCATAGAAAACAGGCCTTTCTGAAAATGGAGACAAAACAATAAATTTGCAGGCAAAACAGCTCCAAGAGGGGCTTCAAAATACTGCTGTATTTATCTCTGGGACATGTGGGAACAGGAAGCATTTTGATTTAATATTTCATAACATAGAGACAATTGCTTCCTTGTATGGTATATACTTAATGCTCATAGAAATGAGGTTTTTTTTAAAAAAAAAAGTTTCAATATCGTAAATGCAAATAAATAAATAAGGAGACACACCTACATAATAGGAAGGGATTCCTTTGGAAATATGGAATAGACCCATATAATCCCAATAAAGAGAAAGCCACCGTGAATTTGTAATCACCTAGGGTCCTATTAAAAGTAGTTTTATAGATTAAGTGTGAAACCTCACCCTGATGTTCTTATTATTTACCTTCCTTGCTTGCCTGTAGGCCCATGGCCTGATTGATTTTTAAAATTCTTCCATTTCCTAGGCCAATTAGGTATTCAAAGAATTGTTTGTGCCCACCTGCCTTGACCTCTCAAATGGACACCTCCTGGTTTATTTTCCCAGCTCCACTAGCTCCCTGCTGGGGACCATGTGGAAGTTTATGAATTTCTCATATATCCTGCATTTTCACAATGTCCGTTATATGCTTTCCAAACCTCCTAGCGATCATGCCTAGGAGAATGATTTATTCTATAAATAAATTTCTAAGATAAATTTCTATGGAAATGTAAGCTTAGTAAATCAGCTGCCCTTATACAAGGATCAGAGATGGTTTCCTTGAATAAGTAAGGGGCTAGGCCGGGGTTTCTTGACTTGGGCTGCACATTGGAATCACCGATGCATGCCTGCATCAGTGTCTAATTTAATTGCTCTGGAGTATGGCCTGAGCATTTCAAGAATGTTAAAAGTTCCCCAGGTGAGTACAACGTGCAGCTAAGGTTGAAAACCAGTGGGCTAGTTCAGAAGTAAATCCACCCCTTTATGGTCAACTAATCTTTGACAAGGGTGTCAAGAACACACAATAGGGAAAGGACAGTCTATTCAATGAATAATGTTCAGAAAACAACATTTACATACAAAAGAGTAAATCTCAACACTTCTCTTACAGCATATACAAAAATCAAATGGATCAAAGACTTGAATGTAAAATCTGAAACCGTAAAACTCCTAGGAGAAAAAATAGGGGAAAAGCTCTTTGACATCGGTCTGAGCAATGATTTCTTGGATATGACACCAAAAGCACAGGCCACAAAAGCAAAAATAAAAAAGTGGTACTACACCAAACTAAAAATCTGCACAGCAAGGGAAACAATCAACAAAGTGAGAAGCCAACCTACCTAATGGGAGAAAATATTTTAAAACCACCTATCCAATAAAGGGTTAATATCCCACCTATATAAAGAATTCATATACTAAATAGCAAGAAAATAAATAACCTGATTAAGAAATGGGCAAAGGAACCTAATAGATATCTTTATAAAGAAGATATACAAATGGCCAACAAGTAGGTATGAAAAGATGCTCAATATCACTCATCATCAGAAAAATGCAAATCACAATAAGATATCACCTCATACCCGTTAAAATTGCTATTACTGAAAAGACAAGTGATAACAAGTGTTGGTGAGGGTATGGAGAAAAGTGAACCCTTGCACACTGCTGCTGGGAATGTAAATTGGTACAGCCCTATAGAAGACAGTATGAAGTTTCTATAAAAAATTAAAAATAGAACCACCACATGATTTAGCAATCCCACTTCTGGGTATATATCCAACGGAAATGAAATCAGTATCTCAAAGAGACATCTGTACCTCCATGTTTATTGCAGCACTATTCACAATAGCCAAAGCATAGAAACCACTGGTGCCCATTGATAGATGAGTAGATAAAGAAAATATGGTCTGCGTGTGTATGTACCTACACATATATATAACGGAATATTATTCAGCCATTAAAAAAGAAAGAAATCCTCTCATTCAACAACACAGATGAACTGGAGAACATCATGCTAAGTGAAGTAAGCCAGTTATAGAAGGACAAATACTGTATGATCTTACTTATACATGGAATCTAAAAAGTTGAACTCATAGAAGCAGAGAGTAGAACAGTGGTGGCCAGGGACTGTGGTGAGGGTCAGGGGGAATGGGGAGATGTTGGTCAAAGGATACAAACTTACCATTATAAGATGCATAAATTCTGGGCTGTAATGTACAGTATGGTGACTATAGTTGATAGTACTGTGTAGTACACTTGAAGTTTGCCAAAACAATAGATCTTAAGTGTCCTCATGTGTATGTGTATGTGCACACACACACACACACACAATAGTAACTATGGGAGATGATGGATGTGTTCATTAACTTGATTTTGGTAGTCACTTCACAATGTATATGTATATCAAACCATCATGTTGTAAACCTTAAATACATACAATTTTCATTTGTCAGTTGTATCTCAATAAACCTGGAGGGGAAGAAAATCATTAGGGTAGGTAAACCTCTTAAATTTGTATATAAATATTTATGTGTCTATGAGGAGGTAGGAGGAGGGTCACAGAGAAGATTCATTATTAGCTATTTAAAGGGGTACAAGACCCCTTTCCCAATTGAGAATTAATATGCTATAGATTTTCTGGCTGAGAGCCAAAATTACTGTTTTAAGATTAAAAAAAAAAAAAGAGGCAAAGGAGGGAGGCCACGTGCCATCTGTCAACTAGGTGAAGTAGCATGGGTCCTACTGTGGAAGGACGTCACTTCACCGACATCAGGGCTCCTGCCACAACCAAATTCCAGAGGTTGGAAGTGTATGAGGTTTTCTGTCAGCGAGCTGTCCCAACCTCTGGTTTAGAGAGCAGCTGGGTTGTGCGACGCCATGCTAGCCTGTCTACGGAGGGGAGAGCCCCATGCTCGCTGTTCATCTGCCCTAGTTCTTCCTCAACTCCTCTGTAGGTTTTTGTTAGTCTACCTCACCTGGGCTGCTCATCTTCCAAAGGTGTGTTGGTTTCTATCATCATCTATTTCTATCATCATCTATTTTCTATGCATATTTATAGACAAACAGATCAACAGTAATTCTGGCTGCTAGGTACAAGTGGATAACCCTAACTTGTGATTTGTTAATCTGGGAGCAGGAGGGGATTAAATAAAATGTAAAATTGTAATAATAATAACAAAAATAGCTAACATTGCTTTATTTCTCCCATCCTAGGTAGGAAGTGCTTTAACAGCCATTCATTCAGGGTTGCCAGGTATAGTTGTGAAGGTTGGGCACTGCACAGTAGCTAATCTAAGTGGGTACCACTCATATCAATGGTCATTGTATATTTGCATATTTATGACAATATTTTTTTCCTAGATGACAAAAAAGTGTATTGTCCAAACATATTAGTACTTTATCACCATTTTTTCAGCAGATAAAAATAAGGTGTCTTGAGACAAGAGTGACTTTTTCTGGCTTACTTAAAGGTACTGTGTGGACAACAGAAAGCCCTGTATCTCATTGAATTCTCATAGTCATTTGATGAGCCAGGTGCATTTGGTATTCTTAGTGAGAAAACTGAGATACAAAGAGGTTAAGTAATTTTCCCAGGCCTAGTAAGTGGCAGATTTGGGATTCAAACCCAAGCTGTCATTCCAGACGCCACATGTGCCATGACTGAACTTGACTACAAAGTGCTATTCCTACAGTCCTTGATGTTTAATAACTTTTCTGTAGTCATCATGTCTTTGTATTCACACACTGATCCCTCGGTGTTTTGAGGTGGAGTCATTTTAATAAACCCCATCTTATAGATGAAGAAATGAAATCTGGAATCTTTATTATGTCAAATTGCATATGATGGACAGAACCTGTCCTTTAACCCTCCATGACTGCATCATTACTCTGACAGCCACGTTTGTGATTCACCATTGTGAACCAGAGCAACAAAACCCATCTTCCAAGTTCCTCCTGCTCCACTCTACTGCTGAGAGGAATGTTCATTTCTACATGGCCAGGGAAGCTCTCAGGAAGCATTCACAGCTCCCCAGAGAAGAAAGCAGAGATATTTTCTGCCCTTTGTTGAACTTTGGAAGTCTCAGTCCTACAGCCTTGGGCCGTGGGTTGTTACTGTGTAATAGTACATCCAGCGAGGGCAGTCAAATGTTGAGGGCCAGGAGCTATTAGTAAAGGTTAAGGGAATAGGACAGTTTATACTAGAGACAACCTGGCCATCTGGAAGGCTCCTACACACAAGTGCAACATCTTTGATCTCTGTAACCCCTGTCCAGTGCCCAGTTGTCAAATGAAAGGAGACTAAAGCCTGGAGGGAAAGTGTCGGTTTTTAATAAAGGTATTTGACTGCTTTATCTCATTTGAGGGCACGCTAAGAGAGAACAGGCTGCAAACAACAGCAGGATTAAATCATTTATTCATGTATGCATCCCCTCCACAAACCTCTACTAAGTGTCTACTAGGTGTGAGGTGCCGTGCTAAGCATTTAAAAAGATTTCTGGCAGTTGGTGAGAGTGAAGAGGTCAGCAAAACAACAGAACAGGCTCTTCTTTGGAGGATCTATTCAGGTTAACAGTGGACCCACCGACAAGCATTTCCTCTGGCATAGTGAGCCCTTTAAGTCCCTCGGTTATACCATTAGTACACAAATAGCCATGTGACCCTCTGTGAAATACACTTGGCCTTTCCTGTTTCTGTGCCTTCTATTACTCAGCTTCAGCCCTTTCCACATACCTTTATTTATGTTAATCACACTTATTTTCAAATCCCAGTCCCTTTACTCTGGATTCCTTCCTGACTACCACAGCCCAAAGCCTCCTCTGTCTTCTCATAACGCATTGTGTGGCAGCAACCGTGGAGCACTGAAAACATCTGGTAGAATATCTCTCCTGGAGATCTGTAACAAGATGCTCAAGGACTATCCTGCTTTTCTAGAATTCAGAAAATAATTTTCCTCCAGACCATTCCATGAAGTATAATTGAAGCATTTAAGGACTAGCCCTATCCTTCAATGTTCAATAAATCCAGAACTAAAGTCATTTATAAATCAGTTGGATTCTTTGCAGGGTCTCTTTTTTTGTTTTTTGTTTTTTTATTTATTTTTTTTATTTTTTATTGTTTGCTTGTTTGTTTGTTTTGTTTTTGTTTTTGAGATGGAGTCTCACTCTGTTGCCCAGGCTGGAGTGCAAAGGCGTAATCTCGGCTCACTGCAACCTCCACCTCCTGGGTTCAAGTGATTCTCCTGCCTCAGCTTCCAGAGTAGCAGGCACTACAGACGTGAGCCACCACACCTGGCTTATTTTTGTACTTTATTAATAGAGATGGGGTTTCACCATGTTGGCCAGGCTGGTCTCGAACTCCCAACCTCAGGTGATCCACTTCAGCCTCCCAATGTGCTGGGATTACAGGCGTGAGCCACTGCGTCTAGCCTCAGAGCCACTTTCTTATTTTATTTTTTTTCTTGAGATGGAGTTTCACTCTTGTCGCTTTTAAGAAAAGAAGTAAAGTTTTAAAGACTGCACATGAGTTTCTGCCTATAAGAGAATGGGTGAAGACAAAAAATGCACTGAATGACTGGCTAGATTTATCTGCCAGCTTGAGGCATCTGTGCTATCTTCACAGCAGGTGTATTGAATGAAATGACTCACACTCTGAATGAAGAAAACACTGAAATGTTCCAAGCCTTGTATCATTAAGTATGTGTGTCAAAGTTGTTCCATACAACTTATTTTGTTTCTGTCCCTTTTGCCTATAGATCCCATTACCTCTACAACAGCATAGACTATAGAGAGAACAGGGGCACTAACCTCAGGCATAGGATGCAAACCAAACTGACACTCAGGATACGGTAGTTGACCTATCCTTATCCAGAATTTCATGAGGTGTCTTAGAGAGTCCATGGGATTACAAGACTTCCTTTACTTTTTTCTGATTTTACAGCTGTGCTTCCCCCCATAAGACAATATCTCTGGATCATTTTCTGAGCCTAGGCTTTGGGCACTACAGTGGTCTCTTCATTCTCATCTGCCGCCTGTCATGGAAACTTCCACTTGAGCATGGAAGGAGTAAATAAAAACTGAAAATATTCTTTAAGTCTCTTCACAAAGAAAGTAACGGCTGGGTCTCAAATATTCCACCTTTTTCCTGACAGCTCCAAAGTCCAAACTGTATTCACAAGGAAAACAGAAAAGAAAGGCTCCAACAGTCATACCGTTCACAGAGACAGGCTGAGCACAGGGCTTCACATTGCCCCCAGATTTACTCGTTTGTCCAGTGGTAGTAGCAAGAAAGACTCAAGCCAACAGAATCCTAGTACCTCTCATTGTTGGAACAGCTAGGGTCAATGGCTCAAAAAACAGGGATTCATGGAGACAAGAACTGTTGAAAACAAACTTCAGCCCCTTGGGTACAAGGACCAGTTTAGAAGTGAGGCTGGCACACCTTCAGCACTTTCATCCCCCTGAATGTTTGTCCTGGTGGTACCCCCGTGACCCTTGAAAGTACATATATAGCTTCATATTCATATATTCATATATTCTCATCAGGATAACACTTGCCTTTTATGAGACAGGCTGATGTGCTGAGAAAAGCATAGACTTGGAAATCAGACATTTGGAGATCAACTCCACATGCCCTTGACTAGCTATGAGGCTATGGGAAAGGTCCCTAATTTCCCCGAGCCTCTGTTTTCTCATCTGTAAAATGAAGGTGGTAACTCTCCCTCAGCAGATTGTCAGGGAGATTTAAAAAGATATTATACAGGAATGTGCCTGGTGTATGGTTCACCTGAAAAAAAAAATTACATTTTTTTAAAAGAGGCATTAACCAGGCACACAAATTTTGAGGAGTAAACTGGCACATGAGAGCCAGATGCTAAAACCGTAAGTTCAGTCCAACCCCAACACCACCCCACATCTGCTTTCTGTCTCTGAAGCTAAGATTTCCCTTCACAACAGTTGTCCCAAGCCGGGCCTGAGTGGGGATGTGAATCTGCTCTGCATGCAACTGGAAGGAAAAGATTATTTTGTCTGTTTTTACCTTTTCTTCTGCAATCCACTCTCCAAGAAAGTCTTTTACGTATGGAGGGCATAAAACCCTCCATGAGTTCAGAAAGTAGCCCAAGTTTCTCAGTCTCTTATTACAGCTGCTGCTGTTGTTTTTCCTTGTTTCTTTTGCTAGGAATACATTACCAGAATAGTAAATGGCAGGGTTAAAGAGGATCTCTCATGTGATGAAATATGCTATATAGGAAAAATTCTCCTAAGTTGAAGTCATTTAGAAAACAGCTGCAATTGCTGCTTTGCTGAAATACGTCTGCACCTGAGGTTCTTGTGATGAGATTCATCTTGTGATGTCCACAGAAGAAATGTAACAGGGCAGTCCGCTTTCTGTACTTGAGACCTGCTCAGAGCCCTAAGCCAGGTTTTCTTTATTGTTTAGTAAGCTCTTTTAATGAAATGTACTACTCTTATTATAGAGGACTCAAAATAAGATCTAAATCACAAACCAATAAAAGAAAATTATTGGGCTGGGTATCTAAAGTTACTACCTAGAGGCTACTCCAGTGTGGTATTTATAAATCTCTAAACAGTTAAGTATAATTGTCTTTCTGGTTTTTGGGACGGAAGCCAACAGCAGTTTCAGTTACAACGGAAGAAAAATATTTTAGCGCTGAGCTTTGTTCGTTCAGTGGGTATAAAGAGAAATGGCTTCTCCCCCACCGCCATTTCAGAATTGAGAGAGAATATTGTGGTAATGAAATGCGATATGGGAGCAGCTGAAAAAATGCTTCTCTGATTTCAAGGAGGGGGAATATGTGTGAGGATACATGTATAGGTGTGTCCGCAAGAAACAGCGAGCAGCCTGAGGGTCAGGAAAGCCAAGCTTGTAGAAGTGGGAGAAGGCAGAGCCCTGGGAAAAAGACTGGTGTGGAAGATGAAGATGGGGTGGTCTGTCCAATTAATGGAAAAGCCAGATGTGCAGCTGCTCACCCCAATGCCGTCTGCTCCCCATCTTTAAACACAAAGACAGTGTCGTTCAGGAAGGACATGAACGCTTCCACTAAAAGACTCAGGACCCCAATCCTGACAAACACCATAGCTCTCCCTCTGGAGTTACAATGCAGATCATATAAAACACAGATCCCTGTGTAATAAAAATCAAGAACATGCTGGATATCCTTAGTTATAAAGACCACAGAACTCATCTCTCTACCAATCTCCCTCCCATCACAAAGAGCGTGTCAGTAACTCTCCTTTGGCAAAGGGACAGGGATAGGAGGCTCGCTGCATTGCAGGCCATCCATGCTATTCTGGAAATATCTTCCTTAAAATCCTGTTCTTCTTAATTATTAACCATTGGCCTTGGTTTTTGTCCAAAGGAGCAGAAGATTAAATGGCCCTTTAAGCCTGCTGGCCTTGTTCTCTTAACCGCTTGGCAAGTGACATGTTGTCCAGGCACTGCCCCATTCTGGCTGTCCTCTTTACAACATTTTTTTTTGTTTGTCAAATTTCTCCTTCAAATCTTCATAGCTCTTGACACATTCCCTCCTATCCCAACAAAGATGAAACAATCACTGCTCAAAAGAAATGATGCTTTTATCACCAAGGTTTATCTAGCCTGTCTTTACCGATCATTTGAAAATTAACATGCAGAGGTCCTCAATGCATTCTATTCTATGGATTTGATCCCAGAGTTCCACTTTAGGAAGGCCCTTTTAGTTCTGCTTTTTGTCATCCAGTAATTGAGAGATCCTAATCCACATTGTCTCACACAAAGATAAAAGAGAAATCACATTTTCTTCTTTGGAACAGTAAGACATCTCAGACTTTAGGATAGGGAAGGTGTACACTATGCCCCCAATTAATGCTATCTCTCCAAGGACTGCTGCCATACTTCCAAAGAAAAATGTCATTCCCTACTTGAGGCTCTTAACTTTTGTTGAAATGCAGAGAAAGGAGAGTGTCTGCTTATATGTGGATGTTCATTTAGTGTAACTATAGCTTCAGGTCAGGGAGGGTGGGAGGAAAGCTGTGTGTGTGTGTGTGTGTGTGTGTGTGTGTCTATAAAGAGATACAGAATATGGAAAAAAGGCAAGAGGAACTAGGCAGTGGACATATGTCTTGGGTTTGAGATCTTGCCTCCTCCCTCCCCTGGGACGTTCGGGACAGGCTCAGCTTTAGGTTCTCTGGCTTCTACCAAAGGTTCCCTCTACCCTCTCTTTCTCAGATGGTCCTTATACTTCGGTCCTGCAATTCTCTTGCCTCTCTCCCCCTCCCTGAGGCTCTCCTTTGCTCCTAGAGCACGAGCAATGGGTCAGATCACTAGAAGCAACTTTTTCCTGGATTAAGGACTTCATTTCCACCCTTCAGCTTTTCATGCCCATCTGGACTTTCCACTAAGTCCCCGTGGAAATAAACCATGACTAAAACCCAATCCTCCCAATACTGCTTTCTACTGCAGCCTGTCCCTCCACTCTGACATCCTCTGACCCCCAGAAGGAAGTACACATCCATGCAGACTGATATGTATCTACAGTGACTCCTGCTAGAACCTCCCATTCTTTTTCCAGTCCAAGGTTTCAGGCTTCCATCTGGATAGACACAGTTTCTAACCAGAGTCCTTGCATCTTCTTCCTTTCCACTCCAAACAATGCTTCACGGGGCTGCCACACCGTCAAGCTAAAGCTCAGGTCCAATCCCATCACTCTCTTGCTTTGAAACCTTCTGTAACTCCCCAGTGCCTATTAAATTATTTACAGCTTCCTAACTCAAGAAAGAAAAGAAGGCCGGGCGCGGTGGCTCAAGCCTGTAATCCCAGCACTTTGGGAGGCCGAGACGGGCGGATCACGAGGTCAGGAGATCGAGACCATCCTGGCTAACACGGTGAAACCCCGTCTCTACTAAAAGATACAAAAAGCTAGCCAGGTGACGTGGCGGGCGCCTGTAGTCCCAGCTACTCGGGAGGCTGAGGCAGGAGAATGGCGTGAACCCGGGAGGCGGAGCTTGCAGTGAGCTGAGATCCGGCCACAGTACTCCAGCCCGGGCGACAGAGCGAGACTCCGCCTCAAAAAAAAAAAAAAAAAAAAAAAAAAGAAAGAAAGAAAGAAAAGAAATTCTTCAATGCCCAACCCACATTTCAGCCTCATCTCTCCCTGCTGCCTTACATGTACCATTTTGGGGCCAAATTATACTTGTCCCTGTCCCTCTAACACATCAACAGGGACCTCCGCCCTTACTTCCATTCTCTCTGTCTCAAGCCAGCTCTCTTTGCCCCCACCTGTTATCTTTTTCAAGCATGGAATTAATTACCCTCTTCCTATAAATCTTTGATGACTCCCCCAAACTCAAACCTTTAGCAAGACAAGTCTATACTTTAGGACTGCACCATCCAATGTGGTAGCCACTGGCTATGGGTCACTTTAAATTTTTATATTTGTTAAAATTAAATAAAAGGAAAAATGTAATTCCTAAACACATTTCAAGTGATGCATAGCCACATGTATTCAAATCATCCACAGACGCCACCTCTTCTTTTTTTTTTTTTTTTGAGATGGAGTCTTGCTCTGCCACCCAGGCTGGAGTGCAGTGGTGCAATCTCAGCTCACTGGCTCACTGCAGCCTCTGCCTCCCGGGTTCAAACGATTCTCCTGCCTTAGCCTCTCAAATAGCTGGGACTACAGGGGTGTGCCACCAGGCCTGGCTAATTTTTTGTATTTTTAGTAGAGACAGGGTTTCACTGTATTAGCTAGGATGGTCTCGATCTCCTGACCTTGTGATCCACCTCCCAGAGCGCTGGGATTACAGACATTAGCCACCATGCCTGGCCGATGCCACCTCTTCTTGAAAGCCTTCTTAATTCCTCAAAATACATAAACCAAGGATCCCTTTGTGTTCCTCTGTTTCTAGCCTCGTCCTTGTCTCCTTGCACTGTCATTGTTTATGGGGATACCTCCTGCACTCACCTGAGTCCTGCAAGCACAGTGAGTGGCTGAATCCAAGCAACCTTTGGTCACCTTTGTGTTCTGGGCCTTTAGAGTGCCTGATGCATGGTGAACAGCCATTTATTCCTTTTTCTTTTTCTTAGGAGTTACCCTTCCTGGAAGGGTAAGCAGGAAGAAACTACAAGATCCTCATTTCAAAACAATATGAAAGCAGAATGGGAAACGCCATGGCATGCTCCCTCTTTTCGGGTATGAACTGAAGCAGCTCAGAGAGCGGACCCTGCCTCCCTCTGCTCACCCTTTCTTCCAAGATCAGACTCAGTTCTCATCTTTTCAAACCACAGGGAGACAGTCTGGCAAGAGCTACTGTTGTACCAGCTGATTTAAATTGAAATGTTTTCCCTGGATAAATGTGTGCTAAATAATACACCAGCTCTCCAGCCAAAGGGAAGTGACAGGCACTCTGTAAATAAAGGCACTTAGTTGCTGGTAAAGAGCTGTAAAGTGGTTCTGAGCTGATGTTTGCTGACCAGCAAGAAGCAGCTTCATCTGCTTTATATAATTGTCACTGCAGTTTTGCCTGATGTATATTAAAACTGCATCTCATAGACCCGACTGTCACATTGGATATACCATCTGGCTTGGGGTATGCCACCTTTTTCTGTAATTGTTTTTGACAACAAGCCATCACATCTTGGGTCTTTTCAGAAAGTGTCTGGTCCAGAATCCCTAGGCTGGGTCAGTTCTGACAGCATGTGGGCTAGAAAAGTGACATCAAAAGGGAACGTGAAAAGAGAACAGAAGAGAAAAGAGAGGCTTTGTTAGTCTAGGAGCCCTAATAACATGCAGTGGCAGTTGTCCAATGAAGGTTCTACTTTCTCAATGTGAAGGCACATTTTTCATGCTAAATTATAGCATGTTAGGAAAGCTTTTCATAAGGTTGCATGCATATGCTGGCCCAAGAGCATGCCATTTGTCCGCAGTCCACATTTCTACCCAGTGAGGTTCTAGAGACATGGAAACAGTTCACCAGACAAAGCAGAGCATGAGGTTCCATAAAGGACCATAGAATACATAAGAATGAAACCAAGGGTGTCAGTGGCCAGAAATCTATGCAGTTATCACTCAGAGGAAGTTAGATTTGTTTCCCAAAATAATAAGAGTAACATGAAATCCCCAGTACCTTGGGAGACCAAGTTGGGTGGATCACCTGAGGTCAGGAGTTTGAGACCAACCTGGCCAACGTAGTGAAACTCCTTCTCTACTAAAAATACAAAGTCAGGTGTGGCAGTACACACCTGTAATCCCAGCTACTTGGGAGGCTGAGGCAGGACAGTCACTTAAACCCAGGAGGTGGAGGTTGCAGTGAGCTGAAATTATACCACTGCACTCCAGCCTGGGCAACAGAGAGAGACTCTACCTCAAAAAAAAAACAAAACAAAACAAAAAAACAGAAGAAGAAAAGAAAAAGAAAGAAAAGAGAAAAAAAAAGGAGAGTAACATGAAATCCTTTTTGTTCCCCATAATTCCTATTCCCTTGGAGCTTGATCATGCCAAACACCCAGATGAAGGATGGCAAAAGTATCTTAGGCCAGTGGGCACTCCAGTTAGTCAAAAGGGTCTCAGATATAGAGAGGCAGGGAAACTCAGCTCACAGACTCAGCTCATAGGCTGACAGGAGCCCAAGGAGTGGGGTGCTGGGTCTGCAGCCAGAAGTGAGCACTGGGGAAGGAGCGATTTCTCTGTGTTGATGGCTCCCACTGGACAACTGCCTTTACAAGGTTAGAGTGTCACCAGAGAACAATATTCAAAAACAAGAGAGGAGCAGACAGACAAGACAACAATGGGACATAAAGGCTTGGTGGGCCTAGAGCTTTGACACTCTCTCTTAGGGAGAGAACAGACTGCCGGCTAGTGAGAGACAAATGCTCCTCTCCACTGCTGACCAGGGGTCTACGAGAATCACTGCTGAGCACAGAAACACATCCTCTGCCTTCTTCTGTCATGTGTGCGATCTTAGTCCATTTGGGCCACTGTAACAAACACCACAACCTGGGTGACTGATAGACAATAGACCTTTATTTCCCACAATTCTGGAGAACGGAAAGGTCAAGGTCAAGGCGCTGGCACATTCAGTCTCTGGTGAGGACTTTCTTGCAGTGTCCTCACATGACAGAAGGGGCAGTGGGGTCTTTCTCAGGCTGCTTTTACTTTATTTATTTATTTGTTTGTTTTTTTTTTTATTTTGTTTTAGACAGAGTCTTGCTCTGTTGCCCAGGCTGGAATACAGTAGCACCATCTCGGCTCACTGTAACCTCCACCTCCTGGGTTCAAGCGATTCTCCTGCCTCAGTCTCCCGAGTAGCTGGGATTACAGGCGCCCACCACCACACTCGGGTAATTTTTTTGTATTTTTAGCAGAGACAGGGTTTCGTCATGTTGGCCAGGTGGTCTCAAACTCCTGACCTCAGGTGATCCGCCCGCCTCAGCCTCCCAAGGCGTGAGCCACCGTGCCCGGCCTCAGGCTTCTTTTATAAGGACACCAGCCCCATTCATGAGGGCTCCACCCTCACGACCTAAACACCTCCCAAAGGCCTCACCACCTAATAACATCGCCTTGAGGGTTAGGATTTCACTGTATGTATTTGGCAGGGAGTAGGTAGAGGGGACAAAAACATTCAGACCATAACTGTGTACATGTGTGTATACAAAAGAAAGAGTGCCCTTCTTTTTTCCTTTGGAGGAAAAATAAGCTTCCTTTCTCTTTCCTCCATATCTCCTGTCAAAACCTATTTTTCTTGCTTATCCTGTGCTAAAAAAGAATAAAGAAGGCTTTTGGGCACCGGGGAGTGGAAAAATTGTCACCAGTTTGGCCTTTATATAGGATCTAAGAGGCTGGGATAAAGTTTAGGAGAACTGGAAGGAACACCTATATCAGATGTGTATTTAACTAAATTATACACTGAGATTCTAATCTACGGCCCTGGAAAATCATGATGATTGAGTTTGGAGGAAACAGTCATGTTGGGGAAAGGGAGTGTTTTCCTGCCTCCTCCTGCTGGCTTCTGTCTCTACTTAAAGGGAGAATCATTGCTTCCACTTTTTTCCACTCCCCTTGATGGTTCACTCCTCCCTAGGAGAGGAGGATCATCTACCAAGGGTTGGTCACGTCCTGTTCATGTGAAGATTTACTGTGCTTTAAAGGGGTACATTTGAGTTGCCCGGGGATCTTGTTGGAATACAGACTCTGACCCGGCAGGTCTGGGATGGGCCATGAGATTCTGTAACTCTAACAGGCTCCGCCAACAGACATCCATACTGTGGCAGGGCAGAGAGGACACGTATTGAAGGTCAAGGGCTTAAAGGCAGGAACCAAATGCTAGCTTGCCTCTTTTGCCTCCTAGAAGGTCAGCTTACTGTCTTCTCACATCCTCTCTTGCCTGTGCTACCTAGGCAGGCCGCACAGGAGGCAGGCTCTGACTCTACAGGATGCAGCTGGGAGTAAGCTCAGAGCCTCTCCTAGGCCTTCACATGTTATGCTGTCCTGCGGGCACAGCTGAGCAGGTGGATACCAATATTTAGATTTGGGTGTGGCAGGGAGGATGGTTGTGTGGAGAGGTCAAAAATTAGGCTTCAGGCTGTATCAAGGTGATGTCAGAAGGACAGAAGCCATTTCACATGCAACACCAAAGGGGAAAGTTCTCCTAAGCTTGACCAGAAGCTGCTGTGAATCTCAAGATCCTCAGGGAAGCCCCAGCCCCTCTCTCAGTCCCTAGCAGTGAAGACACTGGCTCCTAAAAAGCTCATCTGAGAGATGATTTGAACCCGGGTCTGCCAGGGTCTGGCTGCCGTTGCCTCCAAAGAATCAAAGCCTATCTTTCTCCTCCACTTTCCAAATCTCACCCCAGTGCCCATCTCCCACTAGTTGACTCTAGCCCAGAGCCATGCAGGGAAGAGGATTCTAGGAACTATTGTTCCTG
This sequence comes from Rhinopithecus roxellana, assembly GCF_007565055.1. Taxonomy (NCBI): domain Eukaryota; kingdom Metazoa; phylum Chordata; class Mammalia; order Primates; family Cercopithecidae; genus Rhinopithecus; species Rhinopithecus roxellana. Next base: position 128,735,537 of record NC_044559.1, on the reverse strand, counting down.
GCTTTTCTGCAATGCTAAGCAAATGTTAGAAGGCAGTGGTGGTGATGTCAAGTTGACAAAAGATAATGTAGCTCACAGATCCAGGATGCATGATTCAGCTGAGTTTCTAGAAAGCCTAGCATGACGGGAAGGAGGTCAGACGCTTGCCCAGCTATCAATAAGATGATGCTTCATATCCCAGTAGCCATAGCTCTCATGGGCTGTGCTCCTACAGCCTTCCATCCTGGACTGATGGGATTCAGGTCCCCATCAGGCAGCCAATGCCACTGTCTTGTAGCTCATCTGTAACAATGATCCTCCAATTCATGGCAAGCCTACACGGAGGTGTCACTCAAAGGAAAATGCTTTGCATCCTATCCTGCCAGATCCTGATTACGGAGGTCATTTGTTATGAAGGTTTTGTTGTGTTGCCTTTCTGAGACCCCTAGACATCTTTACTTGTAACCACCTGCCCAGGGTCCCAAAGCAAATGACAGAAAAGACTAGGGGCAGAGTACGAAGGCAGACGTGTGTCACTTAAGGCTGCTTTGCCTCTGATAGGAAAATGTGTGGTCTGACAAGTGTCACCACTTGCTAAGTGACTTTTAGTGTCCACAGAGTTGCCACTCTCCAGAGATTACCATCCCTCGGTCAGCAGAGTCCTAGAGGCAGCTCTAACAATAGCAAAGTTTCCCTCCCATCCCAGCCCAATGGCAAAAACATATATTGGAAGGAAACGGTCAGAATTGTGCAGCCAGCATCTCTTCAGTGATCTGACATTTAGATGATGACACTGGTCATGAAGTCACTCTTTGGGAAAGCTGAGGGGGTGGCCATTTAAAGGCCTGTTTATCCTCTGGAAAGGCAACCTAGTCTGTGTGTGGGTGACCAGGTCTCAAGCCTGCATCCTGGAATGGAAAGAAGAGGCAGCAGATGCCCCTTTGAAAGCCATCACAGCAACCGCAGGTTTCACTGCCAGGCAGGCTGATGTGAGCCTCTTTGAATTACTGAGTGAAGGATATCCCTCTTGCCAGCCCCTGTCCCCCGTAGGCACAGCAAAGAAGTATTACAGGCTGTCCTTACCTTGGGAATTAGCCTGCAAGACCCCGATGCTGTCATCAAACTGCATAGATTTGATGTTGAGTGACGCCAAGATGCATTCCTTGTCCTGCAGCGAAGTATCATCAATATTATTCTGATTGGCTGACAGGATAACGCACATGTCACAGAGGTTGATGTTGACAGCCCTTAAATCAGCCCGACTTAATGGCGTACCCTTTGGCATAGAGGAAAGGAAAAAAAAAAAAAAACAACAGAGGTGTGTGGGGAGAGAGAGAGAGAGAGAGAGAGAGAGAGAGAGAGAGAGAGAGAGAGAGAGAGAAAGGAGCAAAAGTGAGAGGAGAGGGAAAGAGGAAAAAAATAAAAACAAATTAAAGATGGAGTCAGAGCTTTGGGAAATTATTTAACAAGTATCTTTTTTATGCCTTGACATTAAGCTGGCCTAACTACATTCAAGGGAATAGGAGCTGTGTGCTAATGTAAAGGGTAGCCGGTGCTGATGGCAGCATTTTAAGCTTGTTCTCAATACTCAATCAAGCTATTACAACAAATGCAGGAGAGGAATAATGCCAGGGTTCTACATCTTCTTCCTGCCTGGAAATTGTCTTGATTTAAGTAACTGTCCTGTGGCAACCTCTGGCTTTCAGAATGTAATGAGGGGGTGGGTTTCAAGTGCCTGTTTATTTAATAGCAGGTCACTTCTGTCTCAGGCAAAAGACAGCAGTTCCAACGCAGCCAAGGGAAAATGGCCAGTGAGCATGGAGTGATGAGGTGGGCCTGGACATGAGGCTCAATTTGGAGGCTATGGATGGAGTGGAATTAATGTGTGTAATGCAAAAGAGATATGGAAAGGAGTTAAGCTTCAGGTCATATAATTTTATTGCATATTTTCAGCAAGAAAAAGTACACAAGGAAATGGCCTAATTGTCCAACAACATAGGAATGGTGAAATATACTTTTGGACATGCACATGATGAAAATGTATGCAGGAGGTAAAGAGGCAGAGCTGGCTGTCCATGCAGGCATCAGTTTAGAAGCCTCTCTAAGATAGAGAGGGAAGTGAAAAAAAAGTTCTAGAGCAGTTAAAAAAGTATAGTTTCATTTCTGTAAAAAATCCCACAAAATAAAATTACATATATATAAATGTATGTAAATTTGGAAGGAAAGCACAGGAAAAATATCCATTACACTAATAATGGTAATTCCCTCTGGGAAGGGAAATAGGATTGGTGGGGGTGAGGGGAGAGTTTGCCTTTGACTTTATATATTTCTATATTGTTTGAATATTTCATAACAAGAACATATTTGTATATTACAAATATACAAATATATACTTATTAAAAAATAAATAAGCCAGCAAACAGATTTTTTAACATAAAAAATAACAACAAAAGACAGTGGAAAAATCCCGGATCCAGGAGGTAACAACAGAGTCTGGGAATGTAAGCACAGGATAAAATAGAAGGGTTAGAGTTGAAGGACAGGGCCATGACCTCCACATGCTCTGTGTCTTCAGGTGGAGCCACAGCAAAATCATCAGGCCACCCCATGTCATAGCTACCCAGTGGCCATGCAGCATCATTTTGGGGCTCCCGTCTGGCCACCAGCTTCACTGGTCCTCTAGCCTGAATCTAGCTTCCTCTTTGCCTGTGTGGTGACCTGAGTTACCTTCAACTCACTGATTGTGTAGACCAAGGGTTTGCCAACTACCACCTATCTGTGAATGTCCTCCTGTCATCTGCCTTTCTGGAGAACTGGCTTTAAGAAGAAGAGACTTGGCTGCAGAGATGGAGCCTATCTACTCTCTTTTATGAGTCAGTGGTAGTCATGATCCTATTCTCAGCCCCTAAAATATTGTGCAACTGTGGAGGAAGGGGCATTTAGCACTGTGGGTGCTGCTGAGACACAACTAGTTCCAGGCTCTAGAGCAGCATCTTTTTGAGAGGAGAATGCCCTCTTCTCCTGTGATCTCTTGGTACAAAACAAGTCTGACCGACTTCCTGAATCATTTTGCCAGTACATAAGCCTCAATTGCCTGCATCCATATTCTTTTAATTTTCACTTTGTAGGGAAGCCAGCCATAATTGTGATATAAGATGATCCCTGTGCAGTTGTACACACATGATTTCAAACCACAAGAAATACAAATGACATACACAGAAATCGCTTATATTTCTCTGGGCTGGCCCTATAGGCAGGGTACTGTTTAACCAATAAACTCTGTGAAGACATGCGTGAAGGCCCATTTCGTGAAAATCTATTGTGTTTGAGTATGTTAAATTTTGGAGGGTTTGAAAAAGACCTGCAAAGATGACAGCTCATTCACATATATGAAGACAGATGAGTGAACATGTACAAGGGCACACAGAGCCAGGTGCGGTGGCTCAGACCTATAATCCCAGCACTTTGGGAGGCCAAGGCGGGTGAATCACCTAAGGTCAGCAGTTTGTGACCATCCTGGCCAACATGGTGAAACCCTGTCTCTACTAAAAATACAAAAAATTAGCCAGGCATGGTGGTGTATGCCTGTAATCCCAGCTGCTCAGGAGGCTGAGGCAGGAGAATCACTTGAACTCAAGAGGTGGAGGTTGCAGTGAGCCGAGATCGTGCCATTGCACTCCAGCCTGGGCAACAAGAGTGAAACTCCATTTCAAAGAAAAAAAAAGAAAACAAGGTCACACAGGAGGAAACACACACAAACACACAAAACACACACACCATTACCAAATATCACACATATAACCATCTCTCTACACACACAAACACGCAGACTCATGTATCCTGGTAAAATAATACTCTTTACAAAGACACTTTTAGAGGTCAGGGGACTATGTGGAGGAGCACATGATAGAAAGATAACCATGGAGTCATATAATCAAATCGACCGTGTTTCTGGAATTAGTGAAGTATATATATGCTTATGCTCTCCTCTGTGTATGACTGTTTGTCTATAGGTGATTATTTTCAATTGTCTGTGCTCACTAAGGCAGTGGGTTTTTGCCCCAGCATCCAAAAGATAACTGTTTTATCTTTTCACACTCCTTTAAATATTTATTGAGTCCCTATTGTGCCGGCATTATGTAAAGACACATGGTGGCATCTAATGAGTAATGAGTACTACTTGTGGATAGATTCTTACGTGTTCTTTAATGAATTATATTACTTGGCTCTTTCTCCCCCCATTTCTGAGATTTTGGAAGCTGATAACAGAAATAACAGATTTTAGCTTTGTACATGGGGAAACACCCAGACCTCTTGACATGTAGAGAGATCCATGTTCCTCAGTTTTTGTTTTTGTTTGAGGCAGGGTCTTATTCTGTTGCCCAGGCTGGAGTGCAGTGGTGCTTTCATAGCCCACTGCAGCCTCGACCTCCCAGGCTCAAGTGATCTTCCCAACTCAGTCTCAAGTAGCTGGAACTAAAAGCACACACCACCACATCGGGCTAACTTTTTAAACTTTTTGTAGAGAAGAGGTCTCACCATGTTGCCCAGGCTGCTCATGAACTCCTGAGCTTAAGTGGTCCTCCCACCTCGGCATTCCAAAGTGCAGGGATACAAGGATTAGCCACTGCACCCGGCCCCTGTTTCTCTCACTGCACCCGGCCCCTTTTAGGGATGTGAACTTACAAGAAAAATATTTGGAAGAGAGGTGAGATTTGCATGAATTTGTGATGTGGAGAATTACATCAAACATTGAAATGCATAATTCTCTACAATGTTTTGAGAGTTTGTGGACTATGCATTCATTATGATTAGGAAGTAGTAAATCACATGACTCCTAAATCCCATATCCTCACACTAAATTGTGGAGTCCCAGACTGTTTTTTCAGACCGAAGTCCTAATGTTTTGCAGTCAAGAATATCATGCACACATTCACACACGGACACACATACACACACAAACACAACCATGAACACATTACTGGACTTCTAAACGAACAGGGGTTAGGGGCTGAGCTGCAGAAGGAGTTGGCCTTCTGTACAGCAGAAATAAAAAACTCTGTTATTTGCATTTATTTAGTTAAAAACAGAAGGTGGCACAGATCAAGGTTTCTTCAAGCATTAAAAATACCATAAGTATAATGCTATAAATAGTTCTGTAAGCAAATGCTTACTATAAACATCATAATACAACAATGCTCTAGGTTTTGTATAGGCAGGAGCGAGAGAGTGTTTAGACACTGATATGATTAATATACTTGATACAAGCTAAACTTCATCCCTGATGAGGGACTGAACTTGGCTGCAAATTCCTTTTAATAAGGTCTCCCAGGGTTTGGATTTTCCTTGACAGAGCATAGGGGAAGTGCTGAGTCCTCAGGCCCATACCCAGATGAAGAAGCACAGGCATGATCAAAGCTACAACTATTATATCCATCTGGGATTTTCTTTTGTGAATGAAAAGAAGAAAAGGCATCAATAATGTGACCTTGGACTTACAGGCAATATGGACACTTTGGGGAAGTTATGAAGCGTCTCCCATTCCCGCTTGAGGTACTCAATAGAGCCCACAAACACAATGTGCTTGAGCTCATGGTAATGAAAGTTGCTGGCACGGAGTGGCATCACCAGGTTCCGGAGGCCGATCAGGGCTGAGCTGACATCGCCAAAGATGCAGACCACGACATGGCCACTCAGGACAGTCATGGCGGCTTCACTTCGAGTCTGCAACAGGGAGACACGTGTAAACGTCAGAGAGAAGACTGCAAAAGGCTGTCGTAAGGAGTGGAAAAATCATTTGTGCGAAGAATCAAGCAAATATTTGCTGAGAGCTTACTATGTGCTACTATGTTTATTTCATCAACGTTATATATGTGCCATACAAAGCTATAATTTGAGCATGTGTATACATATTATATTTATGTAATAAATTTATCCAAATGTGTATCCATGCACATTGCTACCTTCTTTGACAAAAGATGTAAGAAAGATATGCCATAAACACTTGTGAGAAGATCTTCATAATAATTTTCAGGAGGTAAAATAAAAAGGAAAAGGAATATTTATGCTATTTGGAAAGAGAAGTCTTCGTTTCCACGAAACTATTGATTAAATGAGCTGCCTTTTCTGGCCTGCTTGCTGAGATGATGATAAAATGGTCAGATGCCTGCACTGGGCTCAGTTGGAGAAATTTGCGTTTGGAATTCTAGACTTATCAGTGAGACGTCCATGCATCAGCAGGTAGAATATGCTACCTAAAGGAGTAGAAAACTATGACCCACAGGCCAAATCTGGCCCACCACGTTCTTTTGCATGTTCGGTGAACTAAAAATGGTTTTGGTGCTTCAAAATGGTTGGAAAAAAATCAAAAGAAGACTATGTCAGAATCTGTGAAAATTACATAAAGCTCAAATTCCCACAAAGTTGTGTTGGAATGCAGCCATGCTCATACATTTAGGTATTGCCTAGGGCTGCTTTTATGCTACAACAGCAGAGCTGATCAGTAGCAACAGAGATCTTATGCCCTGAAAAACCTAAATTATTTGTTATATGACTTATTACAGAAAAAGTTTGCTGACCCCTGCCCAATGCTGCCTTGGAGTTTCCAGAGACATTTCTGGAGGGGCCTACTTTGCTTACATCATTCGGAGAAAAGATCTCCCCAAATAATCATTACAAGGGGCTAGAGAGAGATTAGTAAGAGCAACGGGGCAGTGTCTTCCTCCAACTCCAAACCTCTATCTACAAAGCAGACAAATGAAAGAACACAGTCACTCTATTAGAGGAGAACCCCAACTTCCCAGGAAATACAACTGTTTAGTCACTGCTGGTCCTTTGATTCACTGAGCTAGTGAAGCCAGGAGGCCAGCTGTGGACCTTTGTCTGATGCCTCCCGTCCCTGTCCACCCACTGCATGCCTGGCTGGCCCCATGTGGCTTACAACACTTTGGGGGAGGCATATTAATGTCCACTGTACATATCAAACTCTGCTTGATTTAATCTCTAGAATTGACCGCTGCATTGATTGTATAAATGCCAATATTGCAATTCACGACAATGTCAGGGTTATTACAGTAACCCCCAAGGAGAGGAGGAAGCTAGCTTTCACTACCTGATCGTTAGAATAAAGCAGGGGCTGTCACCATTATTGGTTTCCCTCTGCAACAGTCCACGGAAACAGGAGACATAAGCTGTAAGAAATGCCTTAGAAACTGTGACCAAGGAAGACCCACTGGGGAGCTCACATCACATATCCCCACTTCCTGCAGAAGACCTGGAGTTAGTTATCTGGGCGGCATGGAAGTACAAGTGCCCGGGTGCCACCAGCAGAGAGCCAAACAGTCTATAATGCATTGTTATGTGATGGGGTTCCTAATTATTTTTAATTGGCCAGGTCACCTGGGAGGCTAGCTCCCTTCAACAAGCCAGAGGAATATAAACTGGGCCCAGGGTGGAAGTGAATTCTAGACTAGGGAGGTGGGGAAGGCACAGTTAGCCGAGTGGCCGAGGCACAGATGCTGACCCCAGGAACTTCGATCTGGGATCAAAATGCCCATCATCAGACTGGCCACAGCTACATCACCCAGAGAACCTTATGAATGTCCTAATTCTAGAGCCTCGGCCCTGTTGTGTCTGATTCTGCTGGGTTTGAGGCACACTAGAGAAACTGATCATTTGTGTCTCTATGTATCTGGAATTCCCATGCATCCTTCCAGGCCCAACCCAAGCACAACCTATGTGTATCTGATGGGACTTGCTTGGCCACTTAAACACACCCTAGTCCTTCTCCCCTACATTTCAATAGTGTTTTGTGCCTCTTACCACTTAGTTTTAAATATACTGTTTCATGGGTTACATTTTATAACTTCTCTCTAGGTAATCCAGGAAATTACAATTGGGACTATCTCTTATATCTTTGAATCCCCAAAGTAGTTAAGTTTCCTGTGCCCAGTGAGTACACAACCTCAAAGCATCCTCATGTAGCTGGCCCTACCTGTCATTCTCATGTCCAGCCCAGTGTTACTTTAGAGAGGGTTTATTGGATCATACTTTCTAAACAGCACCTCCCAGTCTCTTTCTAGCCTACAATGCTGCTTTACTTTTTTCAAAGCATCCTATAAATATCTGAAATGTTGTTATGTACTCATTTGTCTACCTAGAGATAACACCTCTTCCCCTGGCCCCGCCCTGCTAGAATATAAGCTCTGTGAGAGCAGTCGTTGTCAGGGATTGTATCTCCAGTAACTAGAACAGTGTGTGGCACATAGTAGGCCTCCTGGAGATGTTTTGTTAAATGATGTTATTTTTCATAGAAGTAGTAACTCACCTCCTAAACGTTTTCATGCTGGCAGATGTTGATTGAATATCAGTTGGCATGCATACTACACCAATATCCAGGCAAGTCATTAAAACCCTAGGTCCCAGATAGGGCATCCAGCCTATGACCTGCCACAAGCGGTAACATCAGGCTAAGTTTAGGCCACCAGAGCAAAAGTGCCATGAATACATCAGAATGTACATACATGGCCGGGTGTGGTGGCTCATGCCTGTAATCCCAGCACTTTGGGAGGCCAAGGCTGGCGATCATGAGGTCAAGAGATCGAGACCATCCTGGCCAACATGGTGAAACCCTGTCTCTACTAAAAATATAAAAAAATTAGTTGGGTGTGGTGGCACACACCTGTAGTCCCAGCTACTCGGGAGGCTGAGGCAGGAGGATCACTTGAACATGAGAGGCAGAGGTTGCAACGAGCCAAGATGGCTCTGCACTCCAGCCTGGCAACAGAGCGAGACTCTGTCTCAAGAAAAACAAAACAAAACAAAAAGAATGTACATACGTGAAGCAGCTTTGCAAGTAGAACCATTTGCACTCCTGGTCAGTTGGACAATGGCCGTTTGCTAAGAATTCTGACTTTCTGTGCTCTTGCCTGCAACTTTTCCACCTCTGAGACAGCCTCCAGCTTGATACTGTATTGGCTATTAATGCTTATTTATAATTAAGTTGAGAACACACGTACACATAGATAAAGCATAGGGGAAAGTCCAGTGTGTTAGCATACACAGCCATTCCGAGGACCCAGAACAGTCCTTGTTTAGGAAGGGTGGTCCCGACATCAGAAATGATAGGATTTTCCTGGCTGACAGAAAGGAATAGACCCATCCCAATCTGGGGATTAGAGGCCCAAGGGAGAAAGGACCCTTCCATCTGACTTTCCTGATTATTAATCCATTTTTCATAGATTAGCAAGACAATAAACTGTAGGAAAACCAATGTAGGCATTAAGACCCAAAGCTGCTAATAGAACAAGGGCAGAGAGTAGAACGGATTGTTATCTACGCTGACATTCCGGGGAGAGACTGGGTGAGCCCACTGCTGCTATGAAGATGTTCACAAGCCTTACACGAAATAGGGCTCTGAGCCCCAGCCTCCCCAAGGGGACTATAGTTCATTATTGTCATCATTATGTCATGCATCATCATGCATTTGCCTGTCTACGACATGCACTAAGAAAGCTCGCAGATGCGCAAGGCTATTACCTATAAGAATACAAAACATTGCCATAAACCAATAACAATACAGGCAGCATTCAGCTTTCCTCACAGCATTTAATAATAGTAAGAATAAGAGGTAACTTTATTGAGTCATATGTTGGATTTTAATCTTCACTACAGCCCTATGAGTTAGGGTCATTCTCATCTCATCTTTTTACAGATAAGAAAACCGAAGTGCAAAAAGTCAAGTGAATTACCCAAGCCATGCAGCTAATCATTGGTACAGGAAGACTCTGACACCAGCGCCATGGCCACAGAAATTACGTTCATACCACCTCCCACCATGCCTTTCCCACAGCACGTGATCACCCACTCTTATGAGGAGCCAATATATTCAGAGATCGAAAATTCTGAATATTGCTCATGTTCTGATCAGAGGTCTAGCTGCTTCAATCTATGCTCAGAATTTCAATCATCAAAAATAATTAGGACTAGGGACAGTATTATCCTACTGTCCCACTAGGGAAACCCCATTCCCAGCAAATGTGGTTCAGGGCAGAAGCGGGCATCATCAGATGAACAGTCCCTCACTCACCAGGATGACCTTCTCTATCTCCTTGGGCGCGCACCAGTGAAACATCCCAGTAGAGTCGTACTTCTTCACATTGGAGTCCATGTTGTCAATCTGGTCATTGCCAGGAATTAACAAGGGGTCATGCCTGGGGAGAAAAGGCCAGGAAAACCTAAGTGGAAAATGTGATAAATTATAAATGGAAAGTGCCCCCTGAATTACATCTCAGAGGATATGAAAGATGCAGAGGAAGTGGTTGTCACTGAAAGCCATTCTTCTGCTTACAGAATCTATCCTTTGAGAGACAACTGCCCCCAAACCACCACCCCACATCTGGAAGTGCAGCTGACCTTTGTCAGGGAGCATTTCTGCCTTTCCCCAGCTCCTCTTTTCCTAAATGGTCTTCCTAACATTTTGTGGATTTAGCCTCCCTTTTTAAGGCTACCTCACTCCTCTTCCTCTCATATTACCAGTTTTTCTATCTCCCCAGCGCTCGCACATGCACACACACACACAAACACACACCCCAAAGGGTTGCTATTAGCCTCGGCAATGAAGAGGAAGGAATGGGAATAGAGCCTCATGCTGACTGACTGGCATGAGGATGGAAAGCCAATTACTCGCTCCTTCTGACTACAACTTCTGACGTGATGCTCTTCGCAGTAAAAGCTTTAACAGGCTGCACTTTAAATATTTTAGCAATTTGCCCAATCAGATTTTGCTCTCCCTGGCTGAAGCCCTTTAAAGATTCAGCAGCATGTCACTTCAGAGCAGACTGACTACCAAATGCCCACATCTGGAATACATGATTTCAATACTAAACAACACCCCCTCTCCTTGCCTTGACAACTGTATATGCACTAACCATCCAATGATGCTCCCTGCCACCTTCACCTCCCAACTGCTGCATTCCTTAGACGAGTCTCAAGCCCAGATGCATCTTAATAAACTTGTTTCAAATTCTCAGGGCAACATTCACCCTCTATCGCCTTGTTTATTGGTGAAAAAGGAAGATGCTTCCATAAAGGCCTCCCGTCTAGTGGGTTGGCAGAGCCTCACTGACAACCTTAAGAATTGCAATGGAATCAGGCAGGTCTAACAAGCTTACAGCACAATAAATAAGCTCCTGCACCTTGAATCATAATCAATGTCCATGCTTTTATCTCTGATAGTGATTCAGCACCTCAGGTTTGGGAAGTCATTGTTCCTTCCTGCAAAACTGGCCATATAATTAGGACATTGTCCCAGCTATACTTAACCATTCTTGCAATGGAGCTGTCTTTTCTGATTAATATTGCCAACACAAGACAGAAAATATACATAGGGTCAAATTCCATACATTTATTGTAAAGTGATTTTACCTTTTGAAATTCTATATTGCAACATCAGAGGGTGACTTTTATTTCGTTTTTACTATTTCTCCCTCTGAAATGTCTCTGATACTTCCCACTTATATGTCAAGGGTACAGAGTGGGACAGCAATCTCCCTTCCATGACCCAAAAACCTAGGATTAAGCTTTTGAATATCTACCGTGACCCTCCAATATGCTCCCCACTCCCACATAAGGTGAGAAAACTCTCTCACTGCATTTATTTATGCCTGAGAATTTGCTTTTAGACTACACCAAATGACAAATACCATGTGAAGCAAACTTGCAAAGTTATCTTCAATGAACATGCTAGACTATTACAGGAACTGTCACATCTGATCTTAAAAGAAAAAGAACAATCCCACTCTGAGTAGCATCTCAGTGTCTGGATTGTTGAGAAGTCTTGAGGTATGTAAACCACCAGGTCATCTTCCAAATACTGAACTTAGTCAAAGATGTTAAGATCAAAAGGCAGTTGCTGATAAGAACTATTTACAGATCAGGGTGAGAGCAAATTTTGAGGGATGTATTTGTCCTTGAAGAGTCTTTAACAGTTGCATAGATATCTATTAATATCATCTGGAATAGGTAGGTAGACAAAAGTCATCATGGAGAGGAGGTTTGAGAAAATGAACAAAATGAACTCTTTCTAGCCCTTGAAGAACATATTTCAGTTGCAAGAGGATTTTAGTAGACCTGCCCTGAAGATGTAGAGCCAGGTTCAAATTCCCTTGCCCTGTTTACTGGTTGGAGACAAAGTGTTATCTCAGGATGACCTGAGATCTACCCCCAATGCATTTAGGATTTAAAAGATACTCAGAACTATGTTCCCATAATATCAGCAAGCAAGCAAATGAAACAGCAAGCTGGCCAAAAAAAAAAAAACTTTTAGAAAATATGTGCCTTGGGGAAGAGGAGATACATTTTGGTTTGGTATATTTGATTCTTTCTGGGAAGGAGTCAGACATTGGTAACAGTGGCCTGCAACTTTCATCCAGAAAAGCAAATAAGCAAGCCTGATGATCAATCGCCCTTCAATAAAAAGAAAAAAGACAGCTAATGTCAAGCTTCATTAACTGGGGTAGAGGGTTCCAGAAACCAGGCATAATTTCACACTGGAGCTACAAGCCATGATTTGCACTGGAACATCCAGAGGCATCCAGGAAGTCTCAGAGGTAGGCCATGCTACACTCTACTCCCCACACATCTCTCAGCCTGGCTTGGACCATTTAAATATAAACAAACAATCCAGGATTTCCCCCAAAGAGACTGACCTGAGGAACATCAAAAACCTCCCAGAACAGAGACATTACCCTCTCTGACCAGCATGGTGCCTGGAATTCTAACTTCAGTTTATTGAAACAGTAAAGCAACCAATAAGAATCCCCTATTCTGAGCATGGAATGCAGGATACAGTAATGATTAAGATAAAGTCTCTAGTCAAAGAGAAGTCCACAAGATGGCAGGAGAAAAAATACATGTAAACCAATAGTTCAATAGTTATGGTACCTTGTGGCAAGTGTTACAGGAAAGTACAAGGTGATATGAGAATACCAAGAAAAAAGCTGTTCATATCCTGGTAGTTGGGTAGCATTAAGGAAGGCTTCGCAAAGAAAGTAGCATTTGATCTGAACCATGAAAAGTGAAGAGGAATCTCACCATGTTGCAGTGTTGATCCACTAATAGCCAGTAGGACCCACTCAGAGAATTGAGGCCCAAATGAAAAAGGCCAAATAATGGCACCTAAAACCATGGCTGAAGATGTCGGATACCATACTGCCCAACCTAAGGCACAGAAGACTCAGACCAGGCCTTCCATCTGTCTCCAGATGCGCAATGACAGTCAAGTAGAAGATGGATTAAACTGATTGAGTATGACTGATTGATAGCAGACTAAGAATGATGCATGAGATTTACAGAGAACAAAAATCATGTTTCCAAAAAAGGAAGAGTGTTATAAAAACTGAAAGTAATTCGAAAATGAAATGAGTTGTTGCCCAAGACAGTGGGTTTTCTATCATTAAGACATTCCAGAAGAGCGAGGGATACAGCGAGGATATGCATATAAAGGTTGGATGAGCCTAGAAGATCCTGAAGGTTTGAAACACTGTGCTGTCATTGGGGAAAGACACAGCTAGAAGAAATTTGAAAGTACTGGACCATTGCTGGATATCAGAAGGCTGGACAGCCCTGAGTAGGCAAAGAAAGGTTGCTAGAGTGAACATGAGAGCTAAGTAGCATGGGAGAGGGATTAATTTATGGCTCCAGTAAGGACCAGCACTGTTACACACTCACTGAATTTCACAGTCTGGGAGTAAGCTGGGAACACAATTCGTTCCAGCAACAACAGAGTCTGTAACTGTTTCTGGCCAGACAGTATAAATTTCTTTACCATGTCTGTTCCTGCAGTAATTTAAGGTACTTTAGGCTGGCTTATGCTGCAGAGAGATCTCTGGAACAGGTGGAGAGTGGACAGTCAGTTGGCCACAGGGACTAAATCAAAGTTTCTAAAGCTTCTATTACTAGAAGAAAGTCCAAGCATTTGCCATTGAGCACACCAACCAACACTGCTACGATCCAGGGAGACCCAAAAGAATTGGACAGTTTGTTGTATGGAAAGGAGGATCATGAGAAATCTCCCTGAATAAGGCATCCCAAAATCTTCAGTTTGCAAGATGATAGAGACCCACTTCCAAAGCCTCTCCCACAACTCCTCAAAGGCCAGTTAGTTGAAACCAAGGACCGGGATTAGATACTGTCTTTCACATCACAATGACATTACCTAAGTCTTCTACTCACAGAGTAATTTTGATTTCCCTAAAAGGCACCATAATTAATTCAAGGCTCACTTGTCACTTGCGACTTGGCCAATGTACATGCCTTATTTTAGGGTAATAGAAACTCTATGATGTGAGGTATATCTGCTGTTTCATCTTTATGGACTGAACTGTGTTCTCCCCCAAATTTTTATGTGAAGTCTTAACCCCCAATACCTCAGAATGTGACTGTATTTTGAAATATGGTCTTTAAAAAAGTAATTAAGTTAAAATTAGGTCATTGGGGTGAGTTATGATCCAATAGGACTGGTGTCCTTACAAGAAGAGGAAATTTGGGCCAGCTTTTCCATAGGAGGGAAGATTATGTGAAGACAGAGGTCTGCAATCCAAGAAGAGAGGCCTAGAACAGATCCTTCCCTCAGGAGCCTGGGGAGGAACCAACACTCCCAGACTTTTGTCTCAGACTTCTAGCCACCAGAACTGTGAGAAGCTCTGTTGTTTAAGACACTGGGTCTGTGATCCTTGATTACAGCATTCCTAGAAAATTAACACAATAGCCCACCTTGAAGAAAAACAGGCACAATGTGTCAGATATCCCTCAGATGAAGGCCCCTGGCTGCCCTTCTTGACTCTTAAGTTTTTCTTGTCCATTTAAGGGGGGGCAGGGGAAGCATCCTGCCATTATTTCAGGAATACATAGACATACATATGTAATACCCAGTATCTCCTCTAAATGTTTTGGGTCAATATCCCTCCCCTCTCCAACCACCTTCTCTACCCACCACCAATATACAGGCATGTTAGATATGCTCTGCCAGAGTGGTAACTTCTCTCCGTCTTTAACTTAGACATGCATTTGAGGATCAACACCAATGACAGCCCAGCTTAAAGCAAAGAGGAAGCCTGAACACTAGCCAGCTAATTTGAGCAGTCTGACTTATACAGTCCATC
The DNA here is from genome assembly GCF_007565055.1 of Rhinopithecus roxellana. NCBI lineage: Eukaryota > Metazoa > Chordata > Mammalia > Primates > Cercopithecidae > Rhinopithecus > Rhinopithecus roxellana. Next base: position 128,720,397 of record NC_044559.1, on the reverse strand, counting down.
CCCAAATGGAGTGTTCAGGGGTTAATACCACTAAGTGCAGGAAACCACCTATGTCCTTAATGACAATATACCATAGTGTTTAAGTGGCCTGGCTCCAGAGTCAAAATATCTGTCTTCAAGGCTTGGCTCATCTATTACTTGCTAAGTTGTACATTGCCTAAGTTTCTTCATCTGTAAAATGGGAATGTTAATCATTAGCATTATTCAATGGATTCCATTTGAGGATTACACGAGTAAAGACATTTCATGCCCTGAATATACCATCTGACCTAGAGCATGTCCTCAAGAAGTGTAAACGAGTCTTATGATTATCATCCTTCACACTTTGCTTAGGACCCACTCATGTATTAGTAGCTCTGATTATAGTGAAAGGAGGTAGGAGAGGGAGAGCGTTTCAATAATGAAGATACAGAGCTACTGCTATTATTTCTACTACTGATACTATTGTTACTACTACTATTGCTGCTACTAGTACTATTACCATTGTTGTTACTATGATGAATAGCTGCCATGAGTCGAACCCTTCCAAATGTTGATGCACTAAAACTTTTACCTACATTTCATGACTTGTTAATCACAAGAAAAGCTGTAGGTAATTTATGTTATTATCGAGCTCTGTGTATAGATGGGTAACAGAATAGATAAGTAACATGTTCAGGTGGCACAGCCAGTGAGAGAAGAGGCAAAGCCTCAACACAAAGGTCTACTTGGCTGAAGGCCAGTGCTGCTGGGTGCCCACCTCAGACCCTCCCACTTTCAGGAGGCAGCCATATCTTGTTCATTCTCCATCAAAACATCCAAAGTGGCAATGCCCTAAGCAGCCAAGAAAGGGAAACCAGCATCGCAGGCACTTATAAATGCACCACTTATATGAATGATTAGTAGAAATTCACCCCATAACCCTTGCATCTCGGCTCACCCTCTAATGTCCACAGCTAGAAATTCAGCATGCCCAAAGTCAAATAAGGAATATTGGCACGGCCAGACACGGTGGCTCATGCCTGTAATCTCAGCGTTTTGGACGGCTGAAGTGGGCAGATCACTGGAGCTCAGGAGTTTGAGACTGGCCTAGGCAACATGGCAAAACTCCATCTCTACAAAAAAAAAAAAAAATTAGCCAGGCATATGGTGCATGCCTATAGTCCCACGCACTCAGGAGGCTGAGGCATGAGAATCACTTGAACCCAGGAGGTTGAGGCTGCCAGTGAGCCAAGATCACACTACTACTGCACTCCAGCCTGGCAACAGAGCCAGACCCTGTCTTAAAAAAAAAGAGTATAGGCATACCTCATTTTATTCCACTTGGCTGTATTGCACTTTGCAGATATTATATATATATATAATTTTTTTTAATTGAAAGTTTATTTTTTCATTGCTAGAGCACAGGCAGAGTAGATTTCACATAATTCTTAAGGCCTCTAGGATTTTCAGAATGGTAAATGAGCTTTGACTTCAACTTAAAGTCACCAGCTGCATTAGTTCCAAACAACAATCAGCCTGTCCTTTGAAGCTTTGAAGTCAGGCATTTACAACTGTTTACAGCATGACATACTGAATATTTTAATCCTGCTGTTGAGACCTACTGCTCAGAGAAAAAGATTTCTTTTGAGATGTTACTGTGCACTGATAATGCACCCAATTATTCAAGAGCTCTGATGGAGATGTATAAGATGAATGCTGTTTCCATACCTGCTGGAACAACTATTCTGCAGCCCATGGATCAAGAAGTAATTTTGACTTTCAAGACTTATTACTTAAGAAATATATTTAATAAGGCTATCACTGCCATACTGATTCCTTTGACGAATCTGGGCAAAATAAATTGAAAATTTTCTGAGAAAGAATCGCCATTCTAGATGCTAATAAGAACATTCGTGATTCATGGGAGGAGGTCAAAATATCAACAGGAGTTTGGAAGAAGTGGATTCCAACCCTCATGGATGCCTTTGAGGGTTTTAAGACTTCAGTGGAGGAAGTAACAGCAGCTGTGGTAGAAATAGTAAGAGAACTAGAATTAGAGGTGGACCCTGAACATGTGACTGAATTGCTGTAATCTCATGATCAAAATTGAATGGATGAGGAGCTGTTTCTTATGGGTTAGAAAAGAAAGTGGTCTCTTGAGATGGAAGCTACTCCTAGTGAAGATTCTGTGATTACTGTTGAAATGACAACACAGGATTTAGAACAGTACATAAACATAGTTGATGAAGCAGCAGCAGAGTATGAAAGGATTGACTCCAATTTTGAAAGAAGTTCTACTCTGGGTAAAATGCTATCCAACAGCATCACATGCTACAGAGAAATCTTTTGTCAAAGGAAGAGTCAGTCGATGCAGCAATCTTCACTGTTGTCTTATTTTAAGAAATTGCGACAGCCACCATAATCTTCAGCTACCACCCCCTGATCAGACAGCAGCCATCAACACTGAGGCAAGACCCTCCAGCAACAAGAAGATTAAAACTCACTGATGACTCAGATGATTACTAGCATTTTTAGGAGTATTTTAATGAAGGTATGTACACACTTAATAGACTACAGAAGAGTGTAAACCTAACTTTTATATGTATTAGAAAACAAACAAAAAAAATGTGTGTTGCTTGCTTTATTGCGATATTCACTTTGTTGTGGAGGCCTGGAACTGAGCCTGCAATATCTCCGAGGTGTGCCTGCAAAAGATCTTTGTTTTGAGGATTTGCAGAGCAAGAAATGCCACTTGGTATCAATTAATCTCAGGAAGTGAACTAAATGCCTTGCTACAACAGAAACACAAAAAACTCGCCTTGAAGACAACAGCCTAAAGCAAAACCACAAATCCCTTTTCTAGCAAACCCACTGTGAGAAAGCTGATACCATATTTTAAAGTGCACAATTTCCCTTACAGGCAAAGACAGCCAATCCCTGTTCCTTCTGTGGCACTGGGTTCAACGTTGGACTTCAGAAATTTACATTAAAGTACAAATAACCAGCCAAACACACAAAAATGTTACGAAAAAGGAAAGTTACAAAATGGCTGGAAAATTGCATTCTTTTCTCGCTTGATTTTCAAGACCTCATGTCTTACCACACGATAAGGACTTCTCTGTCATTATGAGCATCCCATCCAAATTAAGGGCACCCTACAGTGGTCTCCCCGGGAGATGAGAGACTTGATTAAAAGGAGGTGAATTTCTCATCCCTCTGTGGGCCTTTTATCCAAGCTGCAAATACTGACTTTATTGAGCATCTATTATGTAAGGCACCATGACGGGGCTAACAGGACTTTTCTCAGGCTTCACTGTTTGGCTCAAGTGTTCCTCATAAAGCCATCATCCTGAACAGCCAGAGAGACTGAAGTTATTTTCCCTTCCTAGGAACTTCTAGAGATGCTCCTTCAGTGATAATAATTTCCATGTCTGTTTTATCCATTAGATGGTGAACTATTTAGGGGCAGGGATCTATTTTGCTCTTCCACGTATTTCCAGAATCCAGCAGAGGATGCAACCAAACTAACAAGAGGAACTGATGAATCACCTCTAGTTCCCGAACACTCTTTAAGCAGTCAACAGAGACTCAGCAAACCTTTTGTGGAGATCAAAAGTGTGTGCAGTGAGAACCCATTTACCTCTGATATCTTGCCACAATTTGTTTTTGAACAATCAGGGTTCTTGGAACATTTTTCATTCACAGGGACTGTGTATGAATTAGGACACAGAGCATTTGCTATAAAAAGCGCATTGTGATGTGAAGGACAACCTAAATTATGTCTCTAACCAGTCAAGGCTGCCTGAAGTTCACCAGAAGCCAGCTGCTGTAATTAATCAGCAGGGAGGACCCATGTGATGGCAACAGTGGTCGAGACAGATGTTCTTAATTAAGCAACTATTTGGTTCTCCAGTGCAAAATCTGAACATTTCTGAGAGATAACCCTCTATCACTTCAAGCTCCTCTCACTGTTCTGATTCTTAAAAAGAGTGGTTCTCAAACTGTGGCCCAGACCAGCCGCATCAGCATCACCTGGAAGTTTGACAGAAATGCAAATTTCCAATCCCCAGGCCAGATCTGCTGAATTAGACTGTGTAGGGCTGTGGCCCAGCAAGCTATATTTTAACAAAGCCCTCCAGGTGATTCTGACACCTGCTAAAGTATGAGAACCACCGCTATAAAGTTTTGCCCAGATGGAGAATCTATATGGCTTGAGTAAATCCTACCCAAGTTAGCAATTGTCAACATCACACAGATTATGAAGCTGTAGTAATATTCAGCAAAGCCAGGACTACAGGGAGGCAAGGGAGGTGCCTAGAGTGCAAAATTGAAGGAGGCGCCTACTCTGATTCTCTGACTCTGTGGAACTCGAGGCATTGTGTCCACACTTGATTCTTGATGGGGATTTACTGACTAGATGCTGCACAAATGACTCTCTCTTGCTGACTTCTCTTCCCATGAGCTAATCAGCAAATAAATTTAAACAAGCAAATTAAATACTAATCCTTGCAAATTGCAATACTTACAATTCAGTGTTCTACCCTTTTTTAACAACATGGTATCTAGTCCCTAAGACCTTGAGCACAATGTTCAAGAGTATCAGGCCACAGGTGTATCTCAGCCTGTATCAGACACAGGAGGCTGGATTAGGTCTTAGGTGGTCTCCTCAAAAGGGCTCATAGTTGGGTGTTCAGCACCATAAATGGTTCCAACTGGATCTGCCTCATTCTTGGGTGCCTTGGCTCCTGGGTGATTACTATTTCCTGATACTTCCTGAGGATTTGCAGAGCAAATCCTGGCTCCTGCCTTAACTCATCCTTCAACAGGGCTTCCACTCTCCTGATAACGATCGTCACCCCTGAGACACCACTGCCCACCACCCTCCCCCCATCTCCCGCTTGATGGCCATCCCTGGAGCCACACTGACAAAACTCTGAGGCCAGGCTCTAGCCACCCTGGCAGAACTAGGGTCCTTTTCAATTTCTCTGCATCTATCTACTTGCATTATTTTCCCTGCTGCCACCTAAGATGTCATCTCGTGTTAGGCAGTCAGTATTCTCCGAAAAAGGAAATTGTTGCCTTTATGTTTGAGAGACAGCCTGGGAGAACCAATATGTTCATCACTCCTACAGGAGGTTGTACAAGATGCTCTTGAAACAAGAGGTCAAGGTCACGACCATCTGCTGAGCATGAACTTGTCGAGGGACCTGTGTGGTCCACCCAAGCCTTGGTACCATGACACCAAATATTTCTTTCTTCTCCAGTCCTGGGGGAGGCCTGTCATATGCTATCAGTTTGTGCATTAAGAGGCGAATTTACTCAGCTAAGCTGTCCCTGCCTTCCTTCTTTCTTTTGCCCAGTGGAAGGAATTGTGAGGTTGACTTGGCTCAGGCCATTTTGCCATTTTCTATTACTAAAATCTTTCATGTTAGCAGGCTCTGATGTGGGAAGTCCTAACAAAATGAGCCCATGAAAGGTTTGACTCAAAAGAGAGGCAATGAGACTTAACAAGTAGATGAGTTTATTTCACTTAATGACCAGGAGATGCCCAAGAGAATAATCTGTTTTCCTCAAATCATATTTTGCCTCCCATTCAGGAAACTAATGTCTAATATTTTATGGGTCTCCTGACAAGAAACTCTCCTCAAAATGTTCAATTTTTCTGTTCTGGGTGTTGTCAATTATCCTTGCAAGCCCAGCTGGGTGCTATCTGTGTAAATTATCCACCCGATACATCCTACATAAATCCTCATGGTCTGTGCTACTCTATCTTACTCCAGGTCTCAGGACTGATGTCAGGAATTATGTGTGTCCTTGGGAAAACTATGTATCCCAGTCCTGGTCTACTATTCTACAGCAAACCCTGAATGGCTTAGCACCCAAATGGCCTTGGCAGAGGCTGGGGTTGGGTGGGTCTTCTATTTCACACCTCTGTGCTTATGTAGTGTGTGTCTCAGAAATATCCTGATGGAGGACTCCAAACTCTTCCCTCTGCTGCCACCAGTGATTCTCCCAAAACACAAGTTAGGTTACCGCCTCCTCAAAAACCTTCAGGGGTTCCCCAATGCCTATGACAAGCAAAGCCTTCATCACTGGGTGCCAGAATACTTACATTCTCCACTCCATCTAGGCCACTCCAAAGACCCCTGGCTATAGCCACACCCAGCCATTTACTGTGGTCTCAGCATGTCCCTGTTTCCTCCATCATCCTAATTAGGGAAAACTTGCCTAGATTTACCAGACTTTACATCTCTGTGTGTCAACATCCTCACCTGTAAAACGGGGGCAAGAGTTATACCTACTTATAGAGTTGTAGTTAGGACTCAGTGAGTCACAGGCATCCAGTCTCAGAATGATGCCTGGCATCTGGTAAACCTAGACAGGCAATATTATTAGTTGAGCATTCTCCTTATGGTATGGAACTAGGTTTAATAAGACCTCCTCCTAAACCAGGCTTAGCCTCCCAAACCAGAGGTAATGACAGCTCTTTCTGTTCTCACAGCCCATGCTAGTGGAACCCCAACTTGTTCTTACCCAATTCTGTGCTTTTATGTGCTTGTCTTCTCCTCTGTTAAACTATAAGCGTTTTGAAGACAGGGATCTAGTCTAATCCATTAGACTGTGTGGAAGTTCTTTAAGGGATCTAAAGTGCTAAACCATGACAACTTGCACATAGTAGGCTCTCGCTGAATATTTGCTGGATGGGAATTAATCTGAGAAAAAGATTAAAAGCAGGCAGCTGAAGTGCACAGACTTTTTGGATTCCATGTGAGGATTCCGTGTGAGAACCCAGGTGTTTACTCCATACCAACTACCCACTGGAGAAATCTCATCACCCAAAAAGCATGTTTAAATGTAACTATGTGGAGGTGGCTCTGGAATAAACTGAATGTGATTGTAACCAGGGATCCTGAATGGAGATTTCAGGAATCCACGAATTTACTTCAACTGTGGTCAAAAGGGGATCCAGTGTACTTTTTATTTTTTCCTAGAGAGACTTCCTAGAGAGTTTTCATTGAAGGTTCATAGGGTTGGTAAGGCCCCCAAATTAAGACCTCTTGACTTAGCTATTCAGAGACAAAGTTTGTGCCCCCCTAGAGCTTTACAAATGAGGAAAGATGTAGCTATCCTTACAAGGCACCACCACACTAAGTAGGGAGAATTGGGCAATGGGTGCTTGATGATTTTAGGGAAGGCTCCTTCAGTAATTCCATGTTAATAGAGACCAGCAAGGAAGGGAAATAATAGGCAGAGGGAGCCGGGGACTTGGAAGCCTCCACGGCTCACTCCTCCTCGGCGGGTGTGGAGCCAAAATTTATCCATCATTACACGTGTGTCCTCGACCTGGGGCCCAGACACTTGCCATTCAGCTCTGTCTGGACATGAGGGTTGTTTTCTGTCGAGGTGACTCAAAAACCTACTACCTCAGGATTCAGACATACAAAACAAGGCTGTTCACCTAATAATCATGCAGAGTTAAGTGACACTTAAACACTAGGGTAAACCTGATACCAGAACAAAGGGGAGGAAAAGACCATTAGTGCAGAGTCCCCGTTGCATCTCCTGCTGGCAGATGATTTGGAAGGAGCCTTCACGCAGGAGCCTGTTTTATTTGCAGAAGCCACAGTGGTAAATTAAAGCCCATCCTAGCCCATTCCGGGCTCTCTAGTTCCTCTTGGAGCTATTCCTATCGCTGCCCATAGGCCACTAAAACCTGCCCACATTCAGAATGATTGATTCTGCTCAAACTGCAAGCCACAAACTCATGTCGAAAAATCCACTTCAAATAAGTCATTAGCTTCCTTTATGGATTTTTCAGGTCATGAGGAATAGGACCTGAAAGTTCCATTTACTGGAGAGTAGAAAGCAGGTGTCGGAAGAGGCGGGGGCAACTGGAAAAGCCACAGGGAGCTGGGGGAGCCCTTGTTTCCTACCAATCAACAAAGGGGATTTAGCAAAAATTTACCCATGACTTCATTGCCAGTGCCAGATATTCAAATGCAAACCAAAGGGCCCTGGGGTCTTTCTGTATACTGGAAGTCAAGGGAAATGGAGAGAGGGCTCAGCAGGGGCCCATCTTTGCTCCCAGGTCAGATAGAGGATATGGAGCACCTGCGACATAGAAAGACATGGTAAGGGAGGAGTGTCTAAGACTTTCTCACTTGTCATGGGATGGCCCATTCCAGCTGGGCTACGAGGGAGACCATGGTGGGCTGGTGGGATAAGGCATCCCAGCTACAGGAACTGAGGCCTTAGCAGCAGCCCAAAGGCAACCAACACGAGAAGCCCGAGTTCTGTAGCTTGGCAAGTTTCCGCTCACCACCTGACCCACGTTTAGCAATTCTGATGTACCATGAAGCAGACAGCTCCAGCCCAGGATGACTGCCTCCCTCAGCCCCTCTCCGGCAAGGAATGAAAGCAAGATCCACTTTGAAAATTCTCCCCCATCATGCAAACTGACATAGGCATGCTTTTCAAAAACCCACAGCCAATCTGTTGATCATTACTTATTTACAAAGGCCTTCGGGCAGAAAGTCCTGTAAAAACCATACTTGATACGATATACACTAGCTTTTTCTGCTTGTGGAAAAAAAGTCCCCCCAAGGCTACCTCAAACCATCACTTTCTATTGCACATAAAATGTAGCGTGTAACACTAAAGTATTTAATATATATGGTATAATATATCTACAGGAAAGGCATTTGTGTAGAAGTATGTTACCCTGGATTTGGTAATTTGATGTTTTGCTGAAGGCTACGACTTAAAAAAGCCTCCACCTCATACAGAAGACCTGTCATCTTGGTACCCAAGAGCCAACAGAATAAAGAAGTAGCCTTAAGCAGCAAAACTTTGACACAGCTTTGAAGCATATGAAAACAGTATAACTCCTCAGAATTATTATTACTCAAGATCAAAGAAATGAGCCATACTTTACATAGCAAACAGGGACAGGGAATTTGGCTCCAACGGTTTCAGATTTTTCAGACTTCTCTTTATTTATTTATTTGCTTCTCTAAATTTAGGCAAAGGAAAGTGGCTGGGCTTTTCTCTACTTTAAATGGGAATAACTATTAGAATTAGATAAAGCGATTACCTAAAGGTGAGTAAATAGGAAATGAATGCTAGCATGACAACTGGCGTCATAAAAACGAAAAGCTTGGCAGTTGGCACATTTTATTCCTCCTCATAAACTGTAAACAAGCATGTAAATCAGCAACACCCAAGGAAGGCTGGGTGAATGGGAAGGCAGAGGACTTTTAAGGAAACATTTAACAGGAATAGACGGAGATGTGGAAAAGGAGTTGGGTGGAGTGGGTCTTCCACGGAGAACCTGTGTCCTCAACCATATGAAGAAAGACTGCCCTCGCCTGTTTTCCAGAAAGGTAGACGTGGAGGGCCAGGGACATGCAAATGTTACTGAAGATGGAGAATGGAAATCACCACTATTGTATTTCAAAAATCAAAGCCAGTGGTCATGACAAGAGAAAAGTAACGTCAAGATGGCAGGCATTTCCAGAGCAGCAACCACATAGGGTGAGCAGTACAAATCTGAAATCACTCCTATTTCATTTGGGTGGTAGAGAGTCAGGATGTCAGAGGAAAAAAATGCTGGGATTGGCAGATGAATTGAAGACAAAAAGGGGAGATAAAAGATGGAGAAGCCAAGAAGAGGAAACTGTAGAACGCTGTTGAAATTTGACTTCACTTGCTATTTACCAGAGGAAGCCATAGTCAAGAAAGAAGTGAGGGAGAAAGAGAGAGAAGGAGGAAGGGAGGGAGGGAGGGGGGAAGAAGGGAAGGAGGGAAGGGGGAAGGAGGAAGGGAAGGAAGGAAGGAAGGAAGGAAGGAAGGAAGGAAGGAAGGAAGGAAGGAAGGAAGGGAACATGTACATGCATGCTCTATTTCATAATTAATATTGCTTTTAGCCTGAGCAGAACTGTATTACTTTTGAACTTTGCTTTGGCAAGTCCACAGATTATTAGACTTTTTTTTATCAGTCAAAATCAATTAACAGAAATTTGATTTCAATCGACAGGATAAAAGGAAGGTAATCTTCAGGTTCATTTTTGATTGTGATGATACATCTCACATATGGCCTTAAGTACAGAAAACAGTCCTCGGAGGGACTCCAGCAGAAAGAGACTGCCGCAGGCAAACTAACCACACGAGTTCCTCTGATTGGTTACCGCCGTCATTAGTGCCACTGCTGTTTAGGAACTACACACAGACAGGACATGGTGACAGCTAAGACTTTAAAGCCTATGTATTTTTCAAACAGCTTTTCAAACTGTTTTTCATGACAGAATTTTTTCAGCTCTATCATTAACTGCTGACAAGCTGACAGAATAAATACTCCAGCCTTTAAGAAGCCATCTAAGGATCTCGCTCCCCTCCCCCACCCTGGGCTTGCTGAGGAGGGGAGACTCTGGGCCTGGCAGGGTGAGGAGGGGGCGAGGGGAGGAAGAGAAGGGCTAAGAGGGAAACCGTGGGCAACCAGCCCCTCTCCTTACCTCATCAGCTTAGGCGAGGAGTTGGGTGAGTTCCGCATGCCTCCATTCCGTTGCTTTTTTTTTGGTGATAGCGTTGACGGCTGCTCATCTTCAACTGGAAATACAGGCAGCTCATGAGATTATGAACAGTTTGAGGGCAGACTGTGAAATACAGGCAAAATATCAAAGGACACACACTCAAGGCTCAGTCACTCACTAGGAATTCATGGCTGTCTTTTAGGACCCAATGACAAAGACCAAATGTGTTAGTCAAACAGGCTGGCTTAGAGAAGGTGAAGGCATCACCTCTTTATACTCCAGCCTTTGAACATGCACTTTAAACAGACTGAAATAGTTTGTAAACATCCTGCCATAAGAAAAAGAAAAAAGAAAAAAGAAATCATGATTTATCTGTATACCAAAAATAAAAATAAAAAAAAAAAACTTACGAACAATCATTATTCCTAGAGTTAATTTTGGTTACTTTGCTTTGCCCAGTAATCGAGTGCATTTTTTTGTAACCAAAATCAGAAATAAAGTTGTATTTGAAATGTCGGCATAACTGCCAGCCTGCTGCTTCTCCAGATGAACCAACTTAGCTGGTTCCTAATCCCTGCATGCCAGAGAAAGAGCATTGAAAAGAGGCAAGGATTCAAGGTCTTGACAGCCAATGTTTCAATCACGTCGGGGCACACTGGCGCATGATGGCTCAAGAATCCCAAGCCCAACTCAGCTTTTATCCCTCCAACTGCCAGGAGGGAGGGCTTGTGGGGCTGTGCCAATGGGGTCCTTTCTTAACCCATGAAGACAGGAGCACGGGGGCTGGTGAGGTTGGAGGAGAGCCCCAGAATGAAGGAGGAGGTTGCCATTGAATGAAATCTCTGATGATGCGGCAGCGGGGCAGGGATGGAGGGCAGCACAGGGGATTGGAAACCAAAAGCTGTTTTCCAGATATCTAAACCACACAGATCGCTAAGCAATGTGAAGCTTCACTTAGAAACACCACAGCACACTCTACTGCTCTTGCCCAAAGACACCCACTAATAAGCTTTGCAGATGTATTAGCCTGCATCATGCTTCTTTTTAAGAGAACTGCTTGATAATTAGCAGATGCAAACCCAGCCTGTCACCCAAGGGCATCAGCAGCAAAATTCTAGTCCTCCTCTCCCCACCCCCACAATTCAGGCTAAAGCTGTAATGTCAAGAAGGAAAAATAGGATCTTCGGATTCTTATAGTTGACTGCAACACAGACTAGGAGGAAAGCACCCCTGAAACTCAGAATGCAGGGCAGTTACCTTAAAGCTAAGAAGAGAAATATTAGCAGTGATGACATCAAAAGAAGCTTTGATATATGTTAATGGTGTAGGAGTCTTAGATGGGGGAGAAAGTGCCATGTCAGCTACTTGGTATTATCCAGGAAGACCCATATTAGAGCATGCATTATATGGTACTTCCCTGAAAACGCTAAATAAATTTAGTAGGTTATGATACATGGTTCCAAGGTAATTTTAATAATCCAACTACCCTCCAAACCTGCTTCAATGTATTACACATTTTACACTCTCCTATTCTGCTGTCAGTTTGGGCTTGTCTAAATCCTGGCTGATGCAGAAAAAGGGAATGACTCTGGTGTAAGGTGAGAGTGAGACCAGAAGAAATGAAGGCAAGAAAGCACCTGCAAACACCCACAGCCCACCCCCTGTACCAGCTGCTTCCTCTGACACCCACCAGGGCCCATGCTCAGGCTGCGACCGTATCAGTCATTTAGAGCTCGAGGCAGAGACTATGTGGCTGGGATAATATCGCATCTTATCAGAAATGAGTATCCAAAGCAAATCACACAGAGACTAAACAGCACTTAAAAGATTAAAGGAAATAAATACAAGCCACATAAATGGTATTGAAAAAAATCACTTAGAGTTGATATGCATCTCTCGGCAAGCAAACAGACACTCTGAGCTTGACCTGAATTAATCTTCCTTTCACAGGATAGGGACCAGGCATCCGAGGCAATAATGCGGTAGAAAGGCAGCGAGGGTGTATGTGTGTGTGTGTGTGTGTGAGTGTGTGTGTGTATAAGTATACTTTCGCACTTGCCCCATCTTAGAATGAAGTAGAAAGTCTTGCACTGACTAGACCTATAAGACAAGGTCATCTTTTAATATGGGCCACTTGCAATTGGTATATTGTGTTCAGGGTGACCTAGATAGGTTGTGTGGCATGCTGGAGCAAATAACATGTGTGTGTTTGCGTGCATGCATGTGAGTCGCTCTAGTCAGGGTGCAAGTTCTGTTTTTCTCATCTTAAGGTTATAATTCAGTTAGCCTTCTTAAGGTTGTAATCCCACATCCAAAGGTCTTTTATCTAACCTAGTCTACCATGGCTAGCGTTTTTCAAGGTCACCAGATGTTACCACGGTTGTGTTCAGTTACACAATGAATCTAGCTGAGTTAAGACCTGAACAGAAGTCATCCTCCCTAGCATGCCTGTGGGATCCTTTTGCTTAGCATTTGCTTCCCTGTTTGCATTGGGCGTATAACAAATAATTCTCTTTGGTTAAGTGGCCACTATCTTTACATCTTGTTGCTAGCTGTTGGCCCACACTGATCTTCAGATGGGAGAGTTGCAAGTTAATACCTGTTAGCCAGCTCCAGGGAGACACCTCATTCTGGTAGTAAAGTTGTGCCTCTTCTACGCAAAGAAACTATTTATTTTCATTGCAACTCAGAAAGATCATCTATCATAATCATACTGCATTTAAAGTGGGATTTGTTCTCCTAAATGAAACTTGGGTTTAAAGGTTTCCTCCTGCACTCACAGCCTTGAAAATGCAGATCTGTTCCCTAAAGAGATGGGGGAAAACGTCTCCAGTTTAAATATATGAACGCTGTGTAATGGAGACCATTACATATGGCTTAGGTCCCTCAAGAGAAGCAGTGATAACTTCTTTCTCATAAGTAGGGTATAACCATATTTAATTATTAGCCTTTATATGGATCCTATCAATTTCTGCATATTTAAAGAAAGCAGATCGAGGAAAACTTTTAGTTAAGCTATAAAATATAATTTTCATTTCATGGCTTCTGTGACTACAGGAGAGGAATAAAAATGGAATTAAAAGGGAGGCTTAAATTTACTCACTTTCACGAAAGACAAATGTGTTGAAGCAATGGGCCACTACCCCATGATGATGCACATTTACAAGCTCTTATTTAACCTACATTTCGGCTAATTACAATACACCTCCATCTCTGGCATTTTCACTTGCCTTCATGCTGCGGAAGCCACATGAAGATATGATCCTTTAAAGAAACCTGACTTATTTAGAACACAAACAAGTTCAGGAATCTAACGTGGAATTTTTATAGGAGCTGAACTCCATCCAGTCTCCAAGTACTCATAAAATTCAAGGGCTTGTTTTTGCACATCCCTAAGTATAACACTTAATGTGCTGTTGTAACTTCCCAGCGCTCCCTTGTCTAATAGGCACTGAATCTAACAGTTTTACAGTTTGGGAAGACTCAGTGCTAGGAAAATGTCAGGCAAGTCTAATGAGGCTTCAGATCCCCTGGTTTGCGCTAGAGTTTAATTTAAAGTTACAATGATGTTTTAACATGTTTGCTTATACTTGACTAAAGAGGATTCGTTATTTCAATGACATAACCTCCAGACAATGTTCTGGGAATTGATTTAAGATGTGGTGGTAATTCCAACAGCCTTAATGCAGAGTTGAACATCTGTAACAACATTTTACTCGACTTTTCATCAGCATTCTGTTTTCAAGCAAAAGCAAGCAATGTCTTCCAGAAACACTGGCCAGAACTCTGGGCTTACTTCAAAATGATTACATATTTCACTAGATTTCTTTAAAAAGAAATATCTTCCTTTATCAGCCTTGCCAGATTGCAAACACTGTGTCAGGGTTTACCAAGCCTCTTTATGGTCCTTGGAGTGAAATGGGGCAATGATTGCAACTCCCAGCCTTCCCTAATTCAGTCTAATGCCTGCATAGAACGGACCTGATGCTCAGCTCTAGCCTGGGGCACATTCCCTCTGCCCTGTTTCCCCAGTGAGATTTAAGGGGATGATGCCCTTTAAGATTTAAAGGTGAGTTTGTTGGCTGGAGTTACAAAACCAGTTCAAAGCAAATAAACTCGGAAACGTAATAAAAGGCAAACAACTCATAAACATGAGTCAACCGCTATCTCCATTATGTTATTAATCACCACATCTGGAGAAATCCACATCTGTACACACTTAGCAGGTCATTAGTAATGTCATATTCACACTGGAGTCACTCAGAGTAAGAGTCATGCAAAGTGGTTTGAACACAAAGGCATCTAGCTAATAGGGCTTCCGACTCAAGTCTTGCGCAAGCTGCCAGTTTGGAGGTGAGGTTGTTTTAATTATTATTAATTTTTTTTTACGGTTTTCCCTTTTGGTATTTTGCTGCCCAGTAAGCTAAGTGCAAGCTAAAATCCACAGTAGTGCATTGCTCTTCTTCAACTGAGCTCAGCATGGTAAAGTAGAATGTTGAGGGGTGCAGGGCAGTTATTAAAAATGGGGATGGGTCACAGTCCTCCTTCACCTGGCTGGGTCACAAGCCGAGAATTGGGAGTTTCCTTCTTGAACTCAAATGGGTCTTTGAAATAGCGTGATCTAGCTGCAACCTTGACTGCCAAACAATAAGGAGAAAAGAAAACGGAAATTAATCCTTAGTGAAATGTTTTTAGAAAAGTTCCAAACCAATTTTAACATTGAATAGCTTTGAATCAAACTGGAAGTTTCTCCCTCACAGCTGAATTGCCTTTTTTTCCCCTTTCTTTTACCCTGATGACTTCCTGCAATTCCTTTTGCTGTTTTATTGTCATCCATGTCAGGAGGGATAACACTTCTGGAAATTCAGAAGACAATCTTCTTAGTATAACTTCCAAAAATATACAGACTTCCCCATCACCCCACAACATGCACAGACACTGAACACTCAGTTTAGCAGCAAGATCAGACCCATTCTCTCCTGAAGTCTGCTAAAAGAAATTCTACTGAAAAATCAATCCTTGGTGATAAACTTTTGCTATCTGTCTCAAACTGCTGGCTTGGTCAGTCCCTTAGTTGCGATATCAGTGCCTAACATTAAATGCCGTGAGTTTGCCATTCCTCAGAAAAAGGGATCCACGGCCCTTCCTTTGGCCGTCAGCGACACCAATGAAAAGTGGGTGTTTCAAATGTTGTTTTACTAAAATGAAGGGTAGGGAGTGAGGGTAAAATTCCTGGAATTTTATAACAGTCATGCTGCAAAATGTAATTCACCATGGACAAAACTCCCAAGCTGACCTAAGCTCTCTCTGATATGACTGTTTAAGACTTTCACCAGAAAGTTTGCGCAAGTTAACTCTCAAAGTCTTACGATGTGGCCACAAGAGTGCAATCTTTGGATTGGAGGATGGAATGGTGCCCGGCTCTTTCTCACACAAACCAGACTGGTGAGAGGGTGTGGTTATTTCCTTAAGCAATGATGGGTAAACAACCACAAAAATAATAATACATGCCAGATGAACAATCCATACTGTGAATTTGGTAGTATAATTGCTGTAAAGGAGCACTTGACTGCTGTTTCGGGATGAATCCCACAGTGGGGTATGTCATGTGTCCATCAACGAGGCTGAGCTGTTAAGCACAGCTAGGATCAGGTAAGCCAGGCAATGGAGTCAACTTCTAAGCCCAGAGTAGTGGGCAGTACCAGAGTGCAGGGGAGTTAAAATGGGTGTGGGTGACAACCTTGGAATGCGAGTTTCTTGCCTGACAACCTTAGAATAGCATATATCACCAAGAAGTTTGATGAGCACTGTACTATTCTTCATAAAAATCAACTACAAATCTATTTTTTTGAAAGAGCATGGCTAATTTTTTTTTTTTTTTTTTTCTGAGACAAGGTCTTTGTTGCTCAGGCTGGTATGCAGTGGTGCTATCTTGGTTCACTGCAAACTCTGACATTATGGCTAATATTAAGCCACAGATGAGGAAAAGATGAAAGACGCTGCCCCTTAAAAGCAACCCCAACAATCGTAATATCTCAAACATATACACCTCTCTAAAATTGAACAACCACATTATCATATACATTATTCCAGCAGGATAATTTCACAACTCCTAGCTAGGAAATAGGAAATACACTTACTTGGAAAACCTAATGGGTGTCAGTTTTTTAAAAATCTGTCGTTATGCAGAATAAGAATTTTTAAAAATGTCTAAGTGACCTGTACTGCCCTAGGACAGGCATAGGGAGTGCCCACCCTGTGGCAGGCTGCCAGGGCAGGGAAGGGAGGCTTGTTGGAGCTTTTGCATTTCTGGCTTTTGTGGAGCTAATAGGAAAATGGGGAGGGAGACTTTAAGGAACACTAGGTTACATAGAAGTTAATCACAGGGTATATTTCTGGTTCTATTCACTGCCTAGGAAACCTGAATTGTGTAAGTTTGAGTCCATCAACACAGAGTAATGAAAGAATTCAGCTCCTACATGGGAGAGAGAAAAAAATACTATATAAATATATTGACAGAATCCACATGACTTGGAATGCAGTGTTCTCTACAAAATACTGTGGGCCTAACGGATCATCTAGAATCCAATTGGGTAAATTAGATGTACCCACGGTACCCATGCCATAGGCCCCCAACCCCAATCTCAAACTATGTTCTGTATGCATCCTGAGAGGAACCCAGCATCTACCAAAGCCCCCCATATCTAGAATCGCAGCTCATATATCTTCACTGTAGACTTGACCTGTTAGAATCATTGCCCAATGCTCTGCCCTGCTCAGTATTCAGTAGAAAATCCTTTTGGAATTTCCTGGTTGCCTTTAGCCATTTTCCTTTTCCCTGGAATAGACTCTCTATTACCTCAAGGGCAAAGAAAAGTCTCAAGCAAAAATCACTAGGTATTAGTTTCTTAGAGATGAGACATGGAGATGAACAATGGAATTCCAACAGGAAATGCACAATTGAAAAAAGAAATTCAAGAACATCCCTGAATTTTTGCTATGGGGTTTGGAGAATGGGAAGGTACAAGGAGATGGGAGATAATTTTTACTTTGCATCCATCTGGGAGGGGTGGGGAATGTATAAAAGTCCAATACAAACAGCCCCTTCCCAGCTTTTCTTTCCTTCTCTCCCTACTCCCTACTCCCGACACCAAAAGCCAACTTTTGGCTTTGTGGCCAAAAGTTAAACCTGACTCCTTTAGTTTGCCGTAGCACGTGCAGTCCATGTTTGTGGGGGACAACTTTTAGAGTAGGGATGAAACCCACCACATCCTGGGCACCAACAGCTGCTTCCTTCTCATCTTTCTCACGTTCAGGGGTCAGCAAACTGTAGCCTGCCACCTGTTTTTGTACATCCCATGAGCTAAACATGTGTTTACATTTTTAAGTCATTGGGGAAAAAAATCTAAGAATAATAATATTTTGTAATCCACTAAAATGACATGAAATTCAAATTTTGGTGGCTATAAATAAAATTTTTTCAGACCATAGCCACGGTTGTTGGTTTACCTGCCATCCCTGGCTGCTTCCATCTCTGACAACAAAGTTGAGGACTTGCCATATGTGTTGCAAAGACTAAGATATTAACTCACTGACCTTTGACAGAGAAAGTTTGCTGACCCCTGCAGTAGTTTAATCTTCTCATATTTCCCTTGCTTTCCAGTCTCCACAAAGAACAATGTTCTTCCCAACCTGTCAAGACAGCCAAATAACAAAAGAAATACCCATGTAGCACACCTGAAGTACACAGATCTGGGGACGTCGAGAGGAACAGAGGTAGTTTAGTGTCTCTACTGTCCCTACCACCCAACCCACTATTAGCCCTGCTGGTCCATTCATGTTTGAGGTCATGAGTCAGGTGAGTTTCACATTTTCCAACTCAAGCTAAGTTAGATTCATCCATCCAGTACTTTGGAAAGCAAGGCGAACCACATCTACCGTGAGCAATTCCTCGAAGCTGTCAGCGTGTGCTGCCAGTCCACCCTGCGAGAGCCCCATACAAGACAACAGATTAACCATTAGACTAGATATGTTGAAAATATACAGCTTCAACCTTTCCCCAGCTAGCTCAGAGCGATATATAGATGATTATTTCAACCGTCAGCTGCCGCATAGATTTAAACCCCTGCACAATAACTCCTGGATTCATCTGCCCCTTGTCAAACTTGCACAGCTTTAGTTGGAGGATACATGGTGTGGCAGTTTCACTGTGAATCCAGAATGATCCAGACGGCTGCTGTCTCTTTGTTAACAGGAAGCCAAACTGATGAGTTTGTAATGCATTTCTTATCAAAGGTAGTTTCAGAAAAGAAAATGTGCCCCATCAGTTTGGCTAGAATTTCACATACACTAGATTATGGGCTTAATCAGAACATCTCTGTTATTTTCTTGAGGAAATAGATAATTCCACATCCAATCCATTTAAATCATTTTTTGCCAATGAATTATGTATTTATGAATTTATAATTATCCTTGATTTTTCTTCCCCTTTTGCAGTCTACTTAATAAAATCATCAGCTGGAGCCTACAAAGCAATAGTGCTTAATAGACACAAGCATGCTAATATATTTTTTAAGTGAATGCTGATCTTTCTGAGCTGTGTGTCTAAAATCATCATTGTGAATAAAAGAATTGTAATTTCCAACCCATACATTTAACAAAGACAAAATGGACTGTAATGGAATTTATGGAGCCTATAAAGGAACTCTTTTTCTAAGATGGTTTACAATAAAATAGATTTGGATTTACTGTAGGTCAAATCAGGTCCCCCGATGTGTATCAAGAGAAAGTGCCTGTAAGATACCAAACACTGCTCCTGGCACCCTGGAAGGGCTCACACCTATGGCTGCAGCTGCTAGTTTCCTGGTGTCCTTATTGTTTCCACCCCTAGTGAATTCAGGACTTAAATGCCAGCTTTGGAATCAATATTTATCCTGTCTTTACTTAAAATTATGACATTCTGTTCATCCTGGATTTTTAAGATTTTGATATTTTGAAAATATTTTATTTTGATAGTTTGAAAATATTGCATGAAACTATCATTTATCTTGATTCCTGAGGTTTTGGGTCTCCTCTTAAATTCGGTGCCCAAGGCAAAAGCTTCTCTCACCTCACCCAATTTCCAGCCCTGAACGCCATTTCTCAAAGGTATTCGAGGCACTGGTTCTGCCACCCCGCAGAACTGGACAAGGCAAACCTAAGACAAGAGTTCTTTCTTTTGATCACTTCATGCTGTTTGCATGAGATTGTTAAGGAAGGCCCTTGCAACAAATGCTTCCTTGTGGATTTACAAATTGCCAGGCATCCAAAGGAGTGGAAAAAAGATCACGCTGCCTCAGGAATCTGAGATTTGCCACCTGCCCAGAGTGAGAAACAGAAAAGAGAGCTGGGGTCAGGTCTCTCGTGGACTTTATTTCACATCCCACATCAAATTCTCCTGGTTAACACAATGTTGATTTACATTTCCGCTTTGGGGTGAAAGTTTTTATTTCCTTACACATTTTGTCACCAATGTTACTTTCTTTCTTTATTTCTTTATCTTTTTTTGCCCCCCACCTCCCCACTGCCAAACAGCTTCAAATAGCCATGACTGGCAGAAGAAGTCAATCATACTTCATTTCCATTTTCACTTTGCTGTTTACATTCTTTAAATTAATGCTTGCCCCAATGATTCTCATATTTAAAGACTAGCCTAAAATCTAATTGTGCATATGTGGAACTGTTTTCTAACCATAAGATGTGATATAAATATGAACCACTATTATTATTAACATTATTACTATTGGCTCATCCAGAAATACCATATCTTCCATTGAGCCAATGGTGTCAAGAGCTCCCTAGAATTCTAATATGTATTCCAGATGGGTGCACTGATACTTTCTTTGAAACTCAGATAAAGGTAAAATGCATGGGTTTTTAGTGCAACCCAGGTGCCCGATGAAGAATGTTCTGCCAGAACACTTTAGAAATACAGTATGCTTTTAACCTTGGGAGGTAAGGACCAGTGTGGATTATGACTTTACACTAAACACAGCATTTAGTATATTTCTTAAGGGCATAATCACCTTCTATTGATGTTCTTGAACTATAAAATCATTATCTGTATGCTATTATAATTTATCCTGGGACACATCCTGTGCAATATTTTATAATGCTAGTGTATGGCAGGCCCTTTCTGGTCAACGCATTAGAGAAAAAGGTGTGGAGTGCAACAGAAGGACTGGGAGGTGCTTGGAGATGCTCTGGCTTCACCCTCTTTTGCCTCAGAGCTGCACTCATATGCAGACCCTGAACCAGGACCCAGGTTGGCTGACTTCTAATTCAGATCATTTGCTGCCAGAATTCTGCCTGTGAGACCAGCGTGAGGATATGAGCTTCTTGAGTCAGTCCACCTGCCCAAGTCCCAGCTCTGACCCTCTTTAGAGCTCTTTTTCTAAGATAATTTATAATCAAATAGATTTGGATTTACTGTAGGTCAAATCAGTTACTCCATACCTCGATATGCTACCATCTACTGTGATCCCTACTGGACCAAGGAGGACACCAAATTTGGAAGATGCTTTGGGATTACAGAACATAACCAGGGGCTGCAGGCTGACAGTCTGAGGACCAAACTTTAAGTCTGAAGATTGTCCATACGCATATGGATTTCTAACTTCTAATTAAAAATCTCATAGAGGACTGAGTCTTCATTCCAAAAGGGTGCCTTTCTCCTGGGGCAGGAGCTTGTCAGCTGCTCAAATGCCCCACTGCTGCCTACTGTACCCCCAGATATAGGGCAGGCACCCCATGTTTGCATTTCTGGCCCTGGAACCAGTGACACTCAAGTGTCCCATCCCTGAGATAAAGATTTTAAGGCATGGGACATCCTTCCACAAATGCCAACTCATATTGAGTGGGTAGAGGGGTAAGAGTTAAGCACACAGGCCTTGAAGCCACACTGTTGGGTCTGAACCTAGGTATTTGACAAATTATCTAACTTCAGTTTTCTCACCAATAAAATGAGAATTGGAATACCTATCTAATAGGGTTGTGAGAATGGACGGAAAATGTGAAAAGCACTTACAAGAATTCCTGGTGAGTTCTTTCTAAACGCTACCCATGATTATTGCCTTGGCTTTGAAGAGGCAGAACAATGAGAGTTCTCCGCTTCCGGGTCCTTCTCCACACCAGGCTGCCACCTTTGGACATGGTGTAATTCACATGGGTCCATACTCTCTCTTCTGCCCCAAGCAATTGATCCAGTAACCAACCCTTAGAATGGGGTGAGCCTTTCCACCCCCACCTGACCCCTACCCTTGCATCTCATTCGACTGTCACCTTTGTCCCTTGTTTCATATGGCCCCAATGAAGTGCTCAAGTCAAATAATTAGGTTTTGCCAAATGTCATAAAAACAAGAAAAGCCAGAAAACATTTAAACGGACCTCAATTGGAGAAGGCTGGAACCATTCACGGCAAGAACAAATGAAAGACAGATGGCGACAGAGGAACCCCACTGTTTCCTCTAAATTACAGGAAATTCACACCACCTGATTGTGAGGGCCTCTTTCCCTTGAATTTCTGCTGGGAGGTCATGGGATTGATCCGCGTATTCAGACACGTGGGAGACAGAAGAAGGGGCAGAGGCATGGCGGGGTAGAGAGGCAGTGACTCCTTTACCAGGCCCTCCCACCATGTCTTCCTTTCACCTGACTACTTGACCACCCTTGAAGGGACAGGCTAGGCTGCCTCCTCCAGGGGGCCTTCCCAGATGATTATGACAAGATCAATTCTCTCCTTTCTTTAAAAAATCCCCTGGCACTTCTGATCTCATGCCTTCCATTATTATAACTTGTTTTCAATTCGAATGTGTTCTACTCCCCCTACTAGGCTTATAAGCTGCTCTGTTGGAGTTTACATATCACTGAGTCTCTCACAATGCTGAGCCCTGCAAAGTTCCCAATAAATAGCTCCTAGCAGCTACAGAGGCGATGTTGCAAAGGTGAGAAGCACAGCTTAGTGATCAGGAGCCCCGGGTTCTAGGCTTGCCTTGGATCAACCGTGTGGCCTTGGCAAGACACTTCCCTTTTCTGGGGGGATGAGCATTAGTTAAGTATGAGACCGTTCTGGCTCTGATTTGTAACGACTCTGAGTTTAATGCTGGGCATCACTTTTTCTTGTTCTTTTCTTTAAAATCTTTTTAAAGATGCACAATAAGAGAGAACCACAACCCTAGCCAGAGAAATTAGATAATTACGTCAAATATGAATATACGAACTCGTAAGTTATGTAAAAGCAACAGTACAAAAGATGTTGCATGAGAATGTCAAGGGATGACTACATGAAATGTGTTAGCGAATAAGTAAGTCCTAAAGAGAGAATTGTTCTGGAAAAAAAAGAAAGAAAGAAAGAAAAAGAAAAAGACTTGAAACAAGAATAGGATGAATAGAGAGGTCAGCCTTATTTACCGTATATCCCCAGATGGAGCACAGGTCCTGGCACTCAGGGAGCACTTGACCCGAGGTCATTATTAACCTCAATAAATTCATGTTCTCCTACATAAGCTAATGTTTACACTCAAATATCCTGTACAAAGGAATACCGCAGACTATGAAAAAACAGTAAAAAAATATAGCTGCGTCTTTTAAAAAATGGTTGAAAAATCGGGTATGTGTGGACAAAATAATGTTTAAAAATAGTTTTGCTTGCATATTTGATTTTTGTCCTCATTTATGATACCCAAGTTTGAGCTGATCAGCTTTTCTGTGAAAAGCATTCTTAAAAAACGTAACAAAACATAATAAAAACTCTGATCCTGTTTGTCAAAATTTAATTCTGGCCCTGAGAGAAAAGCAACATGCTTTGGATGACTTGGATTCTAGAGTAACTCTTTTATTAGTATTATTATTTAGTTTTATGTTTGTTTGCTTGTTTGTTTTGAGACGGAGTCTCGCTCTGTCACCCAGTCTAGAGTGCAGTGGCACAATCTTGGCTCACTGCAAGCTCCGCCTCCTGGGTTCAAGCAACTCTACTGTCTCAGCCTCCAAAGTAGCTAAGATTACAGGTGCCTGGCTAATGTTTGTATTTTAGTAGAGATGGGGTTTCACCATGTTGGCAAGGCTGGTCTCAAACTCCTGACCTCAAGTGGTCTGCCTGCCTCAGCTTCCCAAAGTTCTGGGGTTACAGACATGAGCCACTGTACCCAGCCTGGATTCTAGAGTAACCGTGATGAAAGAACATCATACTAAGGTGATTTTTTTAATATAAAACATTAATTCAGTATATCAATCAGTCACTTTAATAAAAATGCCCCTCATTATCCTGAGGTGAATAGAAGCCTATGGGATTAATTTGTGTAAATAGATATTAAATTAAAATGAGGACTTGCCACATATCAATAATCAGACAGCACAGGTAATCCAATTTCAGTGCTGAATCCAGCATTGTGTAGTTACCTTTCAAAAACAGTAGCATGTATTTAACCGGGACTTGCTTCAAGTAAGCACTGCATCAGGCAAGCTGGATTTCAAATAAACCTTAGCAATTGAGGGGCATTGTCTTACTGGCAGTATATCTCTTCAAACAACAGCAACAACAGTTTTAGATATTTATTTTAGAGAAATAAAGGAGACAATCTGCAAGAGAAAAGGCAGAAAGTGAGGAGGAGGAGAGTACCTAGAATCCAGGTAGAGGGTTTATTTCTAGAAAAGCAGCGCCACCTGCTGGTAAACCTGCATGTCAGGCCCCTCTGCGGTTTGCAGGCCATCTATCTTGCAATCTATGCATAAATATACAGCAGTATTTCTCAGCTGCTGTTATCCATAAGAATTTTATTACCAATAGGCAGATTTCTAACACACTGGTTGCAGTTTAATAATCCTCTATTACCTGAAGTATGGGTTATATAAAAACCTAGAATGTTAATTGTTGACAAACCAATTCTAATATGTAAAGTACTGTAAGTCACCCAGTAAATATACAAATAAATCAAAAGGGATAGCTCTTTTTGCTCTAACAATGTGTTATTAAAAACCGCAACTTAATCACTTACATAAAAATAATGTTCATGCATTTCGATGTACTAAGAAATCAGGAAAATGCATTATAATCTTACTAACAGAGCTTTTCCTTCACTTACAATTTAGAGGAAACAATTTTGCAGAAAATATTTTTCCCTTTCTTTAAAAAATGTACCTAAACCAACATGTCATTTAGGAAATTTGCTCATATAGCAAAACCTAAGTTACAAACAACTAAGATTACATCTATAAAATGTTATATTTTTAAAACAGCAATAGAGAAGTCGTGGAAAATATGTCACTGATACAGTGAGCAGAGAAACACTACCTGTCATTTTTCAGAAAAAGATCACAAAACACGATAGCAAAGGAATACAATAAAAAGCAGAAACAGGAATGTGATAGGTGACTCTGATTGTATCTACAAAGGAAACTGTGAAATAAATTAACACCCAAGTACCCAAGAAAGGCATATTGTGTCTTCACTGGAAGTGATCATTATGCAACAGAGAAGGTTGGTGATTTTGTAAGAACAGAAATAAAGTGTAGCCTATGAAATCTAGTGGTGATAACTAATGACCATACTACTTAAAACTCTGATTTGATCTCTAACATAAAAAAAAATTTTAAAAAGTACTCTAAAGAATAGATGTATGCAATAGGGATTGCATTTTTCACTTGAAACAAATAAACCTCAGATGGGATCAAAGGACCCCAGTAAATGAAAAATGACAGTTCCTGTGTTGCCCTGATTTGATCTCAAGCAAAACTACCATGCTGATAACATAGCAGGGGATGTGAGGAAGGCAGTGGCATTCTTGGATGGCTATAAAAAAGAGATGAGTGTGTAGCCCATTCAGCTGATGGGAAGCCCGTTCTAATTCCAAAAAGTTATTGAGATTTAATCTCTAACAACAACAACAACAAAAATAACTTATGCGGCAACCAAAAGGGTATCCTTTAAAAACACACATACACAATTTTGTTATTTCCAATACACTCTGTAGAATCTCTTTACATTCAGTTCTTCCATCTGTCTAAGGCACATGTGTGAAGAGAACCAAATGTCACAATGCTTGCTTTGAGCCTGAAGTGTCTCCAGTTATCCAGACAGGGAACTTGACTAGGAGGGTCTCAGGCATAGGCCACGGGTATCCCATCTCCCACCTCAGCTGGCTACCACTTGCTCTGGAGAGACAGGGTTTCCAGGAGCAATTCTGGACAGATGCGAAGGGTGAAGGGGAATCTGGTGGGGTTCAGGGCTGTCAAGATTTGAACTGGGGGCTTACCCTGCCTAGATATAACTCCTAGTGTTAGCTTGTGTATTAGTCCAGTGAGATGAGGTCTAGGCCACTGGCTAGGGTCTGAACGATGAAAGGTGCATGCCCTGCCTTAAGAACTTTAAATATCCAAATTTATTTGGGATAAATTCAAATCAATGAGGAATCAAACACAGATGAACAGAAGCAATGGGTTTGCCATGGCTTCCTAACCCGACTCAAATACCCAATGACATATGGAAGGAGAAAACATCAGCACCCCCAGATCCACTACGGAGCCCACCGTGTGCTGTCAGCAGAAACAATGGAAGAAATGTGTTACCTTCAGAAGAAGCAGTGATCAATTCAAGATCAAACTACTCAAGAGTTGTCCAGCAGTCAAAGGAATTGCTGTTGGCTGTTCAGAAACAAAGGTTCTGTTCAAGAAGGTATAAAGGAACAAGAAGGAAGAAAGGAAGATCTCCAGCCTTGAGACTTTGGGTTTTTTTGCCTCTGGTTCAAGTTCTCATGAAAGACGTTTTCTTTTGCAATACATGCTTAATAAACTCTGGAAACATATTCTCAACAGAGTTTACATGTTAATCAGCAATTTGTTGAATTCTCACTGTGTGCCTTGGTTACTGTGTGCCATATACTAAGAATTCAGACACCGATGAGATGTGGTGTTTGTTGCTGTTGTCGACGTCTACAAAAACCTCAACATAAAAACTGCTCTAAATGGGGTTTACATGAAATGTTACAGGCTTACAGAAAAGAGATTCACTTTTTCTAATTCGGGGTCAGGATGGGCTAGTCAAGAAGGCTTCACAGAGACAGCAGTACTCGAGCAGTACCTTCACGGCAGAGGTTGGCCAATTTTTTCCCTAAAAGGCCAGATAATAAATATTTTGAGCTTTCTGGGCCATACCCTCTTTGTTACAATTACTCAACTTTGCAGTTGTAGCCCGAAAGCAGCCAGGGACACTGAGCAAATGAATGGATGTTACTATGTTACAAGGAAACTTTACTCACTACAATGGGTGGTAGGCCAGACTGGGCCCATGGGACAGTGTGCTGACCCTTGCTTTGAAGGATGGGTAAGTTTCAATCTGCTAGAAGAGGAGAGGAAAAGAATCACAATCTCAGGAAAAGGTTCCAGAAATGTGTTAAGTAACAAGAATAAGACACTTCTAGAGAATTGTTAGATGATGGATGCTTATATGGAGAACAGAACTAGGGAAACTGGTTGAGGCCAAATTGCAAAGGGCTTTGAATGCCATTTTAATAGCAGAAAGTTGGAAATTATCCTCTTAAAAAACAAGGAACCATCAAAAGGTCTCCTCTCTCTTTCAAATGGGCTAACATGATAAAGTCTGTGCTTTAGAATACTAAAGTTGGTGGTGGTTTGGTGGCAAGGGGAACTAACTGAAAGGTTGAAAGGCAACAACGGCAGACTAGCTGAAGAAGAAATGAGCATGTGAGCTCGGCAGTGCCACTGGCAATGGTGAGAAAAGTTTCAAAATGTAATATGGAGGCCAAATCAGAGGACTCGGCCATCGGTAGGAGGGAAGAGAGGGGCACAGTGTAAAACCCAGAATTTTCAATGTTCATATTGATACTCATTCCACCCATCCCTAGACCTGTCCACACATCAGGTCTGCTCAAAGAAAGGGATAGTGGTAAGACATGGGTGAAAAACTTGGGCCCAGTCTTGGCCTTGCTCCAAGCACTCATCTAATTAATGACAAAATCAACAAGACGCAGAGCCCAACTACTCATAAAGCAAGGTAGGAAAGGTGATGATGTGAGGTCTCAACACCAGCCAGACCTCAAAGACAGGTTAAGAGTCAGACATGGTGGTGCACGCCTGTAGTCCTGGCTACTCGGGAGGCTGAGGTGAGAGGATTGCTTGAACCTAAAAGTTCAAGGCTGCAGTGAGCTCTGATCCCACACCACTGCACTCCAGCCTGGGTGACAGAAGGAGGTCCCATCTCAAAAAACAACAATAACAACAGAAAAAGATGAGTTGAGATCAAGACCATCATCCAAAAAATAAATTTTGATAGAATTTGAAAGGACAGGAATGTCTTCTTTCCCCATCTGTTCTCCTCTTTTTGTGTTCCAACTTCCCTCCCTCTCCCAAAAACACACTGAATTTGCTGATGATCTCCAGACCTATTTTAGGGATGGACAAGCCATAAAGAAGTGGTTTCAGGGGGATGAGGAATGATGAGACCTGAAGTCACAGTTTTCTAAAGATCCCAGGACCTAAGGATTCTAATAGCTGGGCTGAAATCTAAGACACACATTTGTTTTCATCCACCAAATCTGTACTATTCTAACTAGGAAGCCTCTTTTGCCTGAAAATGGTGTCCCCGTTTGGCCCTATATGCTTCCTGCTACACAAGTTCATTCCTGGAGACCTGGCAATAACAAAACAAGGTGTAACAAACATGATGAGGAGGCTCTTTGGGGAGGTCAACAGTTAGCATTCATTATGGGAGGGCTGGGGCCATTTGTAGAGACACTGCATATGAACTGGTCTGGGAGAGCTTCAGTGGCTGACAATGTTCTGATTACTGATAACCTCCAAATCACTGGAGCATAGATAATACTAGGACCCTGGGTTGGGGAGAGGGCCTTTTTTTGTGCTTTCCTTGAGGAAAAATAAAAGACACCTTGGAAGAAAACAAGCTGACAATAAAGTAGAGACCTGTAAGAGTCTTCTGGGCTCTTTCTCTGTGTTCCTGTGTACCCAGTTCCTGCCGTAGAAGCTGCAAACTCACAGAAGAATAACACTGATATACTATGAGGTTTCTATACACATTATTCTTCCTCACAGGACCTACCACAGTGTTGGGTAATAGACATCAGCATTTTAGAAGGATTTATAACAGTAAGGGTTGAAACAAAAATGACTTTTAGCCTTTTTCAATCAGAAGAAGGAAGATAATCAGAGTCTCAGAGTTTAAAGGAAACTTAGAAATATGATCTTCCAATTTCCTCATTTTACACGCAAATTTGGCAAGGCCTGCTGGGTAGTCAAGATGAAAACCGATGTTCTGGGGAGATAATAGCTATCTACTGGTATTTTTGTTGGCTTATTTCTGTTGGGGCAATTATTCCATGATCTAGAAATTAAACAAATTGACTCCATTTAAATTTTATAGTCTGTTATATTAAGCTGTTCAACTCTCAGTCACTATCTGTGAGCTTCTCTGCCTGTAGCTGATATGGCCTATCATAAGGCTAGCTTGATGGCAGTCAGTCATTTGAAAAAAAAAAAACGCACTAGTTATGGTTAAAGTGGCTTATCATTATTATTTCCATCAATACTATGGGAGATGGCAGGCTTCTGATCTAGCAATATACTCATCCACTATGTAATCTTGGTCAAGTTCATCTGTTTCTTTGTTAATTTCATATGTTAATGAAGGATGATAGCAATAATTCAACATATGCCAGGCAATCTTTATATATATTCACTCAATGAATTCATGCAACCACTCTGTGAGATAGGTCCTTATTATCTCCAGTTCATAGATAGGGAAGCTAAAAAATACTGAAGTTCTGGGACTTACTCAAAGTCACATGGTGGAAGGACATGATGTTTATGCTGAGGATGCCTAGATGAAATGAGATGATGTTGGTGCCTTGAGAAGTGCAAAGACTCAAACACACATAAGACATTACTCTTATTATAGCCATGAGCATCCACTCAGTGAACATGTCAAAGCATGACTCCACCAGGACTTCCAAAGTTTCCAGAAAACTCACAGATCTCCTCCTTGTATCTGCCTGCTCTGACATTTCCTAGAATTTCAGGCTATAATTGCCAACAAGATCTCTCAGTTCACTGCACAGTGAGGGGAATGACTTCAGAATCCCCTAACATACAGAGGAGGAAAGACAGGAGATGTCTGCCTGTTTCCCATCTTCATCTTAACAGAAGATATTTATGAAGGAGCAGTGTTTCCAGCAACCAGCCCCTTGCAAATGTCACATTCATGACCTAACTTCCAGACCCTGTAACATGACCTGAACCCCTTCCTCCCTGTCTTCATTCCTAGCATAGTTGCAGCTTTTATTTTCACCTAGCATCTCTCTTCTCTGCAGGTCACTGTGCCTGTCTTCTCAGTAACACCTGTTTAGGGCTTTGGTTTTGAAGCATCCCTGCTGGATGTGTTCTCTCCGTTGGATATGTTACAGACCATACGTGGAAATTTATTCATCTGCACTGAAGAAATGGCCAGATCAACCTTGACAAAATGCAGAGAGCATTTCAGAACCATTCAAAGGTAAGGGAATGCTTGGTGCAGCCTGAGAGAGCTTTGAGAACGATCAAGAAAATCAAGAAAACTCTTCCTTGAGCAGAACAAACAGAATAATGGCTCTTAATGGGAAATAGCTATGAGACATTCATCTTTTGGATACCTCCATGTGGAAGGAGTCATCATTTGGGTGCTGCTGTTGGATTCAAGCTGCCTACCTTGAGTCAGAGTCAATTACCCTGACCACCATAAAAGGCCTTGAATGTTTCTCTACATTTGGGCAGGCTGATGTGCCCACCTGCAGATGCTGACACCTCTCTATCTACAACAGGCCCCTTTCCTCACATAAGCCCTGCCCAGTGCATTGGTTTTATGCTGCCCTGACTCACAGCAAAATCATCAGGTTTGCTGACATTAATAAAACTCAATGTGAATGTCGCAAGTCCTTGATTTTCTAGAGCAAATTCTCTACATATAGTGGTATCCCTGCCTCTCCTCATTTGAAGCATTGGTGGATTTTTGCCTATGTGGTTTTTTTCCAGTACTTTGTTTCCAGATCTTCTTTCCCATAATGTATCCTTCACAAAGAATATCAATTGCAACTACCAGTTGATCATTTTCTAGTTCCTTCAGTTGTGTCCTTGTTTTTTCTTACTACACTTTTTCCCTCTTAGTCTTTTTGTGCATCTCAGTTTTTTTATGTTTACATACATACACTATACAGTAAGCTGCTGCTTAGCAAGTTTTGGGAAACTTCATGGATCTGGGGCAATCTGGCTTCTAGCACATCACCAATTCCTTTAAGGGTTGGGAACCCCTTCATTTATTCATTCTTTTACTCATCAAATATTTACTGAACTGGAATCCTCCAGGCCATTTCCTATTCAAGTATTCTTGCCAATATAGGAAGCCCAGCCAAGGATGTCAGCATGCTACATTTTTTACCTTGGAGGGAAGGAAGGCGGCCCCTGGGTCCTTTTTTGACTGAGTGTGATCCAACAGGCTCCAGCCCAGAAAGCTGACATTGGCCAAAATGAAGATCATTTTAATGCAAGCAGTCAGCTCCCTTCCCAGAAGATAGCCCATGCTCTATGGTGTGCAGATGCCCATCTATGCACTGTCAATACAGCTGGTGCAGTGCCAGCTCTGGGGTTGGAGTGTTTCTCACTTCATTTATAAGTCTCTCAGTGCAGTAGATCATCCCTAATGCAGATCTGCCTCAAAAGATTCCACTTTCAGTTTGCATAGGGTTTTCTCTGCAGCTCTAGGAACATTTGGTGGGATTCCTCTTGCTGTATTGAAGGGGCCAGAATGAAAGCTTTTAGATTTACTAGAAAAGGCTGGGGGAGTTTTTTCTTGCTGTTTCTCTTGAATATAAGAGACTAGCTCCTCCTGAGGATGACCAAATGAGAGGGTCAGAGAAGAAAGGCCACTATTGTTAGTTCTGCTCATCTAAGCTAGACATCAAAAGAATGTCTCCTCAGAATAAAAATCTATGGGCGTATGTAGCAATCACCCTCCAAAGCAAGCACTATCTAGCTATTTACAGAAAGGCCTTTGCAATTCCCTCTGAGATTTCAAATGCAAGGGTCTGATAATGTTGGATTTAGCTCTGTCATTTAGATTCCCTTTGGGAAAAAGGTCAGTTGGGGAAGCAGAACCCCTGTAAGCAGATGTGGTGATGGAGGGTCCCCTGACTATCCAGGTAATTCAACATGCTGGTTTGGGAGAAAGCCCCAGAGAGAGAAAAACAATACACAGCTGGTTGGCTTGGTGCATTTTGCCACAATGCACTTCCAGAAGTTGGCATTCTCAGCATGCACAGCCTACCACCATGAGGGAACCCAGGACTCAAGTGCTCTTCCATGCAGTTTTAATGACCCTCTGAGGTCAATGGTGTGCACAAATGCCACAACCACAGATGCTGACATAAGAAAGGACACAGACAAAGGTCTTATGCACAAAGCAGTAAAACCAAAAAGAAAGTTGTGCATGGTACTTCGAAACGCCACCAGACTTCTTTAGGACTCTGTGTGGCAGTACTTCACAGGAAATGTGTTTCGTATTTCCACTCAAGAAGGTTAAGTGGTTGAAAACTACAGTGCATTTTCAATGAATGGGATGTGAAGCACTTTATTATTTTTCCCCCATCGATGTAAGGAGACATGCTGACTTCCTGAGAAAGGAGGAGAAAAGTCTCCTTGCCATACACAGGGATTTAAAGAAGTATTCCCATGAGCTCTAACTGAAGCTACCACCTGCAGCTGGAAGCAAGAGCCTCAGCGCTGGCCAGGTGTCCCCACTGGTGGTTCCCACTTGCTTCGTGTCTGCTGTTCAGCCTGAGCCAATACTTCACACTAGCAGGTGAGAGTTGCCTGCCTGTCACCTTCAACACACTCAAGATGTGAGACATACTTGAACTGGGGAGGACGGTGAGGAAGAAGGAAGAAATATTGCTTAGGAAAAGGAAACAGAAGTAGATCCCCAAGGCCAGTGATAGTGGATGCAGATGGGTAGGTCTCCCAGTCCTGGGTCAGAGGTCAGGAAATCTTCCTCCAATAAGAAGGAAACTCTAGTGAACCCAGCTGGGAATCACAATGGCTGCCGGGTCAGCTGGGGAGAATTAGGCTCACGGAATTCAACTGCTCCAGAGCCACTAATTAAACTGTCTTTTAAAGACTGTAACTTCTTGGATTTGCATCTGGGTAATGTGCTTCAGCTGCAGGGTCCTGTACACTATAGATCAAGTCTTCCTTCCGAAGGCTTCTCAGAGCAGCTGGGCCCTGGCCCTCCCATCACAGGCTCCCCTCTGTTTGTCTCCTCCCTGAGAGGGGGGCTTCCAGCTGCCCCCTAGCCAGTCCCTTCCTTCCCAGCAGCCACAGCAGCCCTCCCAAAACAAAGCCTCTGTTAAGTCACTTCCCTGATCAAACACCAATATGATAGTGTTGCATTGTCTAAAGACTTTCTATCATATTACAGACTAAGAACAAAAACCTTGACCTGGACCCTGCCAGGAATGGGGCCCCATTTTATCCTTCAGGGGGGTCCACTCCCTGCATGCAAAGTCTTAAACTTCAGCCAAATTGGGTGACCAGCTGCTGTGCAGGAGGCCCCCCAGGACTCTCTACGTTATCTCGAGTTTTCATTACCAGAATCCTCACTTTTTTCTCCTCCCTTGGAGATTAAGTGACTTATCCATCACATTCAACTGCAAGAGTAACTGAGCAACTCAACCAACTCCACACACCGTGGAGCCACACGGCCTGTGTTGAAATCCCAGCTCCAGTCACTGGCTATGAGACCCTTGGCAAGTCATGAGACTGTGACATAAGGCTATGAGACTCGTGGCCAGACTCACTGGCTTTGAGACCCTTGTGCCTTAGTCTGTAAATGGGGCACATTGCAGATGTCTCAGGTTACAGTTGCCTCAACCGCAAACAATAGTTACCTCATAATAAGGGTTAAATTAATTAATATTTGTAGTAATAGGCAGAGTAGTGCCTGTAATGCAGCAAATGCTATGTAAGTGTTACGTGTAACAACAATAACAACACATACATCCTCCCTGTGTTCTCAGAGTTGCTTGCACACAGTAAGAGTAGAGACTACACTAAGTCTAGTTGTAACATGAATCCAAGTTAACCAACTAGCCACTTCTTAGTACTGCTGTGTCAACAAACCTCACTCCCTTGGTGATGCAGTATACATAGAATATAGATCTCTCTAGGGAGTGACCCCATGTTCAGATAAGACTAAAACATGATTCTAGCCTCAAAAGAGAAACACAATTTTTCAGCAAATGTTGGTAGTATGCCTCCTTCTGCCTCTCCTCACCAATGAGCATGACCTGCTTATAATTTCTACCTCCACTCCATTCTGGTTTCCATTTTTGGCTGCTCTTTGCTTGCAGCTTCTAGGCTTCACTGGGAGTCAAAGATCCCAAATGTTAAGATCGTTCTGAAGAGCATGCTGGCAAATGTCCTAAATGTGCTGAGCCAGATGACAAGCATCCATCTCCGATGAAGGAAGTATCCAACTGAAATGATGGGCACCATATGAGAAGGAGAATCCCAAGGCATGACGGAGACCAGAGGTGCTGCAGACCCACTGTCCGTTTCTGCCCGGATGGGGAAGGAAGGCAGGATGCAGTGAAGCCTGTGCCACTGCCCCACAAGCCTCTCTCGAGTGACTTCACACCATTATCGGTCTGATACTAATTTGAGACAATGCCCAATCGCATCACAACAAATTAGCCACAGACACGTGATAGCAATCAACTCAGGGGGTGAGCCTGAGTGCGGGCTGGGGGATTCCCCAGCTCCGTGAGCCGCACGCTCCCACAGATGTTTCTAAAAGCCTCTTCCCAGAGGCCCATTTAGAGAGAAATTAAATGCAACTTCGACTTAATTAACGTTTTAAATGATAATGAATACAATGTAGATTCATAGGAGGCATTTACATTGTGTTGTAAAATTGATAAAAATTTAATAACTCTTTGTTAATAAGTTATGTCTCCCCAGACCCGTAAAGCCTAAGGCGCTGCAAACTCCAGACTGGGTCTAATCGAGGCTCCTGGTGCAGGTGGAGGAAGGAGGCAGAGATGGACTTGACATTTGCTCCAAGCCTGCTCTAATTCAAACCTCTGCTTGTTCATCAGTACTTCATTTCATACAGTAAAGGTCAGGATTTGGGCTCAAGGCAGAGCCTTGACAAGAAAGCTCAAGTGGAAGGCGGGCTGGCCCTGGCATCTGTCGCCTGAGATAGTGGAGGAGGATGGAAGATGAGGAGCTAACTGGCCACATCTGCCCTCCACCATGGAGGTAAGAGGAAGCAGCCACTGCCTGGTGGTAGAAGCTGTCAGGATGAGTATCCTGACAACCGGCCACTGTCCTGAAATAAAAAAGCAAACATGATTTCTATGTCACCTTGCATAAGGGCCTCTTCTGGGCTTATGTGAGGCATGCCAACATCTTTTCTAGTTTGTCCTTAAAGAGCCGAGTCATTTATTACAGCACAGTGTCCCTGGGAAGAGAGGTGTCCCATGATGGGGTATACACAAAGGACCCTGTCAGCTTCCCTCATTCTGACCTTTCTACTTCTTGTTTCCCAATCCTGTTTCAAAGAATTTCTTTTGAGAAGTTGGCTGTCTTTTGCCTACTGTTCCTGTCTCCTTTCATCTACCTGCAGTACATCTTCATAGTGTATTCATCTTCAGGAATTCAATCACACTCTTGTTTGGAAGGTGGTGGAAGCACAACAAGGTCTCCAAATACAAGCCAGTGACTTTACCTGACACTCAACTGAAACAATCAGCTATTTATTCTGGTGGAGAACCCAGTGTGTTGGGAGCTTTTGACAGACGAGTGATGTAAAGGATCCTTCTCAAAGGCAATTTTACCCGAGCATGATTTCTGCCTCACAATGCTGATTTAAGAAGCTGCCCACTGCACAGAGTGAGCTAGGGCCCAGAGTAAGGTATACTTCCAGTCAATCTATGGCTCAGTGTGGCTATCACAAAATCAAGCAAGAGGCAGTGGCTTCTGTAGCCTCGCCTGCTACCAACAAGAGTGTCCTAAGAAGCCCCTTCCAGGCCGGGCGCGGTGGCTCAAGCCTGTAATCCCAGCACTTTGGGAGGCCAAGATGGGCGGATCACGAGGTCAGGAGATCGAGACCATCCTGGCTAATACGGTGAAACCCTGTCTCTACTTAAAAATACAAAAAACTAGCCGGGCGACGAGGCGGGCGCCTGTAGTCCCAGCTACTCGGGAGGCTGAGGCAGGAGAATGGCGTAAACCCGGGAGGCGGAACTTGCAGTGAGCTGAGATCCGGCCACTGCACTCCAGCCTGGGTGGCAGAGCAAGACTCCGTCTCAAAAAAAAAAAAAAAAAAGAAGCCCCTTCCAGGTCCATCACTAGGTCTTAGTCACAGGCGACAACCCAACGGCTGGCTAGGCCGATCTGCCACTCTGTTTTTACTTCCTGCAATGAAGTACTAAGGGTCAAATCAGGACGCATGGGCCAGGGTAACTAAAGAGGCAGGGGAGAACCCAAAGGCTCTGGTAGTGCTTGGTGTGCACAGGTGTGATGGATATTGACAGAGAGAGAGCGCGCGCTCACATGAGCATGGCAAGCATGGGAAGATGGAAGAAAATGGAGACTCAGACGAACGGGCTTTAAAAAGAATACATGAAAAACTATGATCACATTGATTTGTGCTTATTATCCTTGGCTCTCTTTTTTTGTCTTTTTCCCACTGGTAGTGGTGGTGGAAAGAGGGGAATCATTGCTTTTAGGGCCCAGAAGTAAAATAAGCAAATAGAATTTAGGATTGGGGAATTTGAGGAAGTCGCCCAAAACTGCACATAAAATGAATGAGATAATTATAGGCTGTTGATTTTTAAATGTAGCTTATTAAATTAACTCTCCTTTAACAGGTGTTGGAGACAGTCAGGATAGGGTGTGTCCTATTATAGACATTTTCCTAGAGCTGTTTCCACCCCTTGCCCTTGTATCTGATTTTATGTACTTCAAAATGCCATTAGCTCACTCCAGTGACTTTAGTTCTATTGACAATGTTAATTCTCTGCCTGTACAAACCAAAGGCTACTCGGGATAAGCTGATTTTTGTTTATTATCTGACAAGACTCGAGATTACACTAAACTGATTTTGGTATGTCTCCCTTCAACCTAACCATATTGGACTTCTCTCAGCTTAACCATCAGAGTTAAATGCCTTCTTGTATTATATTTATACCCGAAATAAAAGTCATATATAATTTAAAATTAGCTACAGTAGTTTGCAAAAGGATGCATGTAATTGTGCCAGTCTAAACTATTAGTAAATTGAAAGGTTGGTGTCAGTGATCACACATGTACTTTAGCTAAAGCTGGTTCCAAGTGCAAGTCTAAAGGTCTGCTTCTCTTCTACCATATGATTAATTTGTTTGTGCCAGAGTTACTGATGCTTTGTGACCAGAATCATGTCAGGCAGGTCTCAGCAGGTCTGAATCAATATGGTCCTGCGTTGCCACTGCATCATAATTTTAATTGTCCCTTTCTATTACACTTAGCAATCAGATAGCAGGCAAGACTGAAATAACAAGAATAAACTTCTGAAGAGAGAGAAAGGTCCATTTTACAAAATTATAGTGGGAAGAAATCATACTGATTGCAATCTACTTCTGTATTTATGTGCAAGTGTATGTTGCTAGACATTCATTTTTTACATTTAATAGTACTAGAACACAGCTACTTATGAAAAAGCCAAGGCCCACACCATCCTGATGTCTTTTGAGAGAGCTGGGACTCCTGCCCAGGACCATCTGAAGTGGAAACAAAACCAAGATGATCATAAAATGACACTCTATGCACTGATTCTAGCCTACCATATTGAGCATTTCAGTCTTGCCAGAAATAAAATCCTTTTGTGATGAATCCTTATCGGTCACAATTTGCCTTACTTTTCTGACACCTTTTATTTTGATTTTTGTCTTTCCTTAACTAGTCTTTCCCCCTCTGAAGGTCTTTTGGTCAACACAGTCTGGCCTTCCATCTCCTCCTGAGTTCCACAGAAGACAACTATCATAATAGCACATGACTTAACCGATCCACGGTAATGGGCCACACCTCCATAGAGGGGTGCACTGAGCAGGCAGCCCCTGCTGTTAGAAGGCAGGTTTTCAGAACTGTGTGAACACTTTTAATATATTACCATTCCTCTGGGAGCCAGCTACTTCTCTTCCCACTTCAGAAAACACATAATGGGACTTTGTGTTTCAATTTAAATCCCTTGAAAACGGAAATTTTTCCCCTTATAAGAAAAAAAAAAAAAAGAGTAAAGAGGGAGACGAAAGGCAAGAGAGAAATGAATTAGGCAGTCTCCAAAGCACACTGGCTCAACCGGGAAACTGCGACCAAAGCAAGCTCCATAATAGTATAATGACCTTTAATGAGTGTCTTGGGAAACAATACAGCCCTAGCATAAAAGACAAAGGGCAAAACTCATCATGGCTCTGCTGACACTAATTCAAAATGATTTTCAGAACAACTAAAGAATGTAAGAGAAGTAATCTGATCCGCCCATCTGACCTCACTTTGATTCAAGGGCCCTTCTCCTGCCATTTCTAATTGTCAAACCCTCTACATTTCACATCTGTTCATATTTAATGAAAAGCCCACTCTCACCACTGCTCTTGAGTCAACTTGCTCTGTCAAATGGGCACCACCCAACTCCACCACTAGCGAGGGATGCCTGGGGATTGCTATTGGAGTGCTGCCAGTGGAATTTCACGTAGAGACAGACATTTTTTTAATTGGAGAAGAAGGGCTTATGCGGGCCCAAGAAGGGGCTCAAATTGGAATGGATTTTTCTAACTTATTATTAATGGTCAAAGGTGAGTCTCACACAGGGATGGATGAAATCTGCTTTTGTTTGATGGAGTGATGACGGCAGGATGACTGATGAAACGGAGAAGGCAAACCGCCCCCTGAGCTGTCAGTACCAGTTAAGGCTCCAACATGCAGCCCAAAGCTCCACGTGTTCCCTGGTGGGGGCTGATTTTGGAGGCACAGGAGGGACAACATGCCACTCACAGGATGTTTC
Source organism: Rhinopithecus roxellana (assembly GCF_007565055.1). Taxonomy (NCBI): domain Eukaryota; kingdom Metazoa; phylum Chordata; class Mammalia; order Primates; family Cercopithecidae; genus Rhinopithecus; species Rhinopithecus roxellana. The sequence goes on along the minus strand of NC_044559.1, from coordinate 128,681,778 downwards.
TTAGAGAATGGGACAATCCCACCCCAAGATTTTCTTCTCCCTGGTCTCCATCAACGGTTGGATTAAATTGCACAGCTGAGAAATCCCTCTAATTAAGATTTCTCTTGGATATAATGGAAATTATACACACTGGGCACCAAGGGGTCTACGTGGGGGACACAGAGTTTGCTGTGACTGGTATTGTTGGCCAGCGCCAGGACATGACCAAGGGGCCCTAGCTCAGAGCCACAGTGGCTCCTTTCTCTTCTCCACTGAATCTAGGCTAAGGTTTTAGAGCCTCATGATTATTTGAGAACAGAAGTTGTGCATTAGGCAGAAGGGTAAGCTGGGGGGGCTTGTGGTTACTTTCACCACCATCAGTCAAAGAGATGTGACCAATTCATGCCACCTCAGGCCCTCCTCTGCTCTTCCTCCCCAGCGCCTATCTTTGAACGTGGTATCTTGCCGCACATCGTAGACAGACAAGTTCTCTGTGCAGCTGTGCCCTAGCTTATCTCTGTACTGGCATAGGAACTACAGAGAACTCTTCAGGGGAAAATAAAGTGATAAGGATTCATATGGCAGCATCTAAGGATTTTAACAGAAATCTTTCCAAGATTTTAGGCCCATGGGGCAGTCCACACTCCCTCTCAATGCAACCTCCATTAGGTACCACTTTGAAGTGAATCCTGTCCCTTGGCACTGCTCTGGAGCAGCAGGAAATCGTGAATCAGAGAGGACGACTCTCTGGTCCTAGATGAAAGTTTTCCAAATGCCTCCAATACGGCTCGATGCACAGATCATGCTTTGCACTTGAACTTCGGGCCCAAACATAAGCACCTGGCATGGCACACAGTGAAGTCCCAGTTTCTTGAGCCCCAGAGGCCTCATGGATCCCTGCTACACAGCCGCACTCCGCTGGGAACAGCCTCAACACCAGCACAGGGGAGTCAAGCCAGTTCATTTTCCATGGGAATAAATGCTTAAGAGCTCAGTGATCTTCTTCCTCTTGTTGTCAGTGTACACCTACCCCTGCTGGGGAAAGTGTAGCTCAACCAGCTCTGAGCACTTGGAAGGCGAGAGGACAGGGAGCAAGAGGTTAGCAATAAATGTGTTGGGTGCTCTAAAGAGGAAGGGAGGAAGTGCAGAAACAAGAAGCATCTCTTACCTTCTATGCTACCAAAACATGAAAACAAAGTTAGTTATACTTCAAGTAAAGTCCTCCAGTGGAACCACAGCCCCTTTGGCACTTGGACCAAGACCCACAGTCCCAGGGTCTCAAACTGGAGCTTTCAGGAACTTCACTTATGAACCATATCAGGAAAACAGCAAAGTCCATGGTGAAGGCAAGGATAAGGGAGGTCTCAGGAAACTGACACATCTCAGCCTTGCCAGCTACTAGCTGCATAACCTTGACAGGTTCTTTAACATCTCTGAGCTTGTGGATGACAAAGAAGACTGATATCAGAGGCCTGTGCTATGGACTCAGGGAAATCACAGAGGTTTCTGACTTAAATTTTTTGTTGGCATTTGGAATCACAATTGCTACAAGATACCTTAGTTAAACAGGGGCTATACTATTGGAAAAATGAAATATATTAATGGAACAGTCCTTCAAAATAGTCATCTTTCTGAGAAAAAGCTCTGGAATCCACTAGCCCAATGCAGGCTGACAGACATAGAATACTCTTTTCCAGAACAAAAGACAAAATCTGGCACTGGAGGAATGAGGCACAGGTTAGAGAGACACCGTAAAAAGAAAAAAAAACTACATATTTTATATATATATATATATATATCCATCTGCATCAAAACTGTTGTATTTTGGAAGCTATCTAAGAAACTATCTAAGCTCACTAAAAGCAATTTAATTCTAGAGCTGGCTTGTTCTCGCTACACCCTTTCCTTCCTCCCTTTGATACAATTCAATTTACAGCCATTTCAAAAATATTAAGATGTACACTTCTGCATATCTCTGTATTAATACAGTAGGTGATATGCTGTCACTTTAATTTACATTTACATTTATTTAAAGGAGAGAGAGGAAAGATATCACCAGACTGTAATATCACAGTCCTGCATGCTATTACGAGAAGCACAAGTTAAGAAAATCAGAAGGGAGGCCTTCCTCAGCACGTACACAGAGACACAGGCAGCTGGGGCAACATGTCACCACACAGGAGTTCACACTGGGAAGAAGACATCAGCCCGACTGACTCAGAACCACAGGGCACAGCACAAGACAGGGATGATACCACAGACAGCACAAACATGGAACTACATGTGTTGAGGTTAAACTTACAGGCACGGAAACTGGTGGAGCAATCATTAACAGAGACAGAAGAAAGTGGGAAGGCTCTCTCAAGGGTGTCCACGTTACCACGCACACGGCCTGACATGCACGAGCAGTCACGCTCAGAACGTCCGCAATCAAAACAACATGCCCGTCTCATTCTCTTGTAGATGGACATCTTGGCTATAACCGTGTGGTTGGATGGGAGGAGAGGAAGAGCGGCAATTAATGGCAAGGTCACACACAGCAAGGCAGCTGGAAGGGAGCTGAAGGGATTTAACACAGGTCTTAGTTCACTTTAACAGTCTTGACCCGGAAAAAAATGCAGAGTGATTGTTGGTAACAGTTTGGTTGTACATCAAAAAAGCAGCGAAAATATAAATTGCCTTTATCGTCCCCCAAGGCTGTTGCACATGATTTTTTTCCCCTAGGTAAAGCGGTGACCACAGGAAAAGGGCATGGCTGAATACACTCAGGTTCTCAGATGGGAAGAAGAGCAAATTATCGACAGCAAAAAATGTAACCAACACTTTTCCCCTGGTATGATTAATACAGGAGGACAAAATACACACACTGCCAATCAATTAAATTCGTTGCTTATTTGGTATAATAAATGGTTTTTGCAAAAGGCAAAAATATCTAATATGTAGGCTTTCTAATTTCCATCCATTTCTGGGCATTAGGCAGAGGCTGGGATAAGCTTTCATCAAATTAGATGTGAAACGATTACGTGTTAATATAGAATCTGAGGATGCCTTTGCTGAACTTCCCGAGAGTGAGTTTACATGATGGCTACAGGAATTTAAATTTACTCTTGACAGAACAAATATCCAAATCTGTCCATATAAGAAATGCAGCTACTCAAGACTAATGCTGCAGATTTGACATTAAAGGCAGTTCACAAATAAGAAATCACCAAAAGCATATGAGATGTTGCTCTATTGGAATGCATTTAGCTACTCATGGGTGTATTTTCTGCTTAAAGCTGAGAGGATCTGAAAATCGCATCTGCCTTTCTCTCCCCACCAAATAGAAATTCAGGAAGCAATCAGGCTATTGGTTAATCATATTCTTTTTTTTTTCCTTGTACAGAAAATATTTGCCAAAATCAATTAAAACTGACAAAACATGAAATAAAAGAATAGGTTCCGTGTGAAATATCTTAATGCAATTTGCATGCAGCATTGATAGCTCTTCTAAAGCTGGTATGGTAGGTTCTGCACTGCCTGGGGATCCAAACTGAGTGGTAACCTATAAAAGTTGTTGGAAGTCAGCATCGTAGTTTCCAATGCGCTTCACCTTTGCCTTTCAAGCCAATTTATATTTCAGTACAAGAGAATGTTTTTGTACCTCACTTTGATGCTACAACAGGCAAACATGTTTGCTTATCACTTAGCATGAACTGGCCTGCTTCTCTCACAAGGTAGGAGAAGAATTCACATTTATTCTAAGTATTACTGCCAAATAGTAAACCTAAACTGAGGAGGTGTTATTCCCTGCATCCACACCTTCCATTTTGAAAGTCACTTCCCCCCCTCTTTCTTTTTCTTTGTAGAGAATGGTTGCACTCTTATTTTAAAATATGGCTTGTGGTTTTGCCCTCTTTGAATGTTACAGTCACCAGGAAGAGGGGTTTAAATCTCTCAAATGGGTCAAGTCCTGTTCTAAGACCTTTATGACTTGCCATACAGTATATTTGTCAAGCAAGGGTAACGTTATGATTGTGAAGAACAGGCACTGGGGGAGATGAATGAGAGATCTCTTCAGCAGCAACTCCATTCTTGTAAACTTGGCTCACATTTTTAGTGACATGTTCTTTTAGTGTCCTCGCTAGTCTGTTGTTCAGATCATCATGCAGCCCCAGCCCTGTTCAATGGTGGTATATCATTCCTTTGAGCTTTAGCTTCTACCAAAAAAAACAAACAAACAAAAAAGAAAGTTCCACTACAGCATTTGAATCAGAGGAATTTAGAAGGCATGGTGTGAATGCCCAGACATCCCAAACAAACAGCAATGGCTGAAGTCAAGAAAGGTAAAAAAGTATTCAATTAAAGACATGAACATAAATTTATCTTAAATGCATCCAGATCTGGCACACAATCTGCAGACATTCCCTTGTTTCCTCCTTCTTATTTCTTTTACTGGAAATATTGATTTGTTATTTACACAGAAGAGGAAAACAAGGATGATTTTTTGTTTCACCGTAGATAAATCGTTTTGAAAAACAATTTTTTTTAATCAAATGCTGTAGCAGAAGAGAAGCCCATCAAACTCTGGAATGCTATGCTTCTCATTAGCAACAGTCCCTGGTTTTCATTTCCATACTGCCATTTTGGGTTTATATACAATAATAGAATCTGACACATTTATGGGGAAAGAAAGTTCTTATAAATATACCATCTTTAAGGATAAGGGGAAGGATGATGGAGATGAAATAACTCTTGAAACTATTTGTTCAGAGGCAAATGGATGAGAATGGGTGATGTAAACCTCCTACTTGATATGAGTTCAGGAGGAAACACAGCGACAAACCAGTGGCTCTCAGGGACTATTTGCAACTGTTATTGTTAGCGGTTCTGGTGACCATGCATTGTTCTAAAATGTCTTATTGTTAGCATGCAGGAACAGGCTGAAACTGGTAACTGAAGCAGCAAAAAACCATTTGCTATAAGAAGATTAACTGTTAATTATAAGCAGTCACATTCCAAAGCAGCATATGCATAAAAAAGAAAACATGCTATTACTCGTCATTCCTTCCCAATCATTTTTACACTCACACCAAATGCAAAATAGAAATCTCAAAAGACAAACAAGTACCACTACCACACACACACACACACACACACACACACACACACACACAAATCAGCAAGAACGATCAATGAGAGGCTCAAAGACAAGACAGAAACAGTTAAAAACTATTGAGCCCCACATGTTGACAAACCTTCATGAATCAGAATGTCTAGATCAAGGTGCCACCAACTGGGAAGGTGGCTCTTTTTCACTACTGCTGGCATAGTCCATTTCCATTGACTCCCTGTCAGGTGTCTTCACCTAGAGACTTCTGGGTCCACTTTCTTAAAGGTAAGACCTGGTGGAGCGATTCATTAGGCTTGAAGGATATGAGTACTGGCCAGGAAGAGCTCTCCTCTGGGCCATTATTCAAATCATGAACAAGCTCTTTAACTAAAAGCTGATGAGGAGTTGACTCCCTGGTGGTAGATGTTCCAGAAGAATTGAACACTCTCTGTGTAAAATTATACTCTCAAGTTGTAAAATTAAATTATATCAAAGTTAAGTCGTGGACCTACTAATTTGGAAATTACCACCCCTCATCTCTCTCAACTCTCTCTGGCTTCCTGATCCTTCAATTTTTTTTTTTTAGTGAATCAGGATATTCAGAACCACTGATGTTTTATTTCCATTTCTCAGTGATTGTTTCCTTTTCTAGAGCTGATTTAGGTTAGAACGTTAATTTTAGATACGAAGAGTTCCACTTTAAATTCCCAAGGTTAGGTCTCAAAGTGCAACTTTGAAAGTTTCAGATTTATTAAAACAGAAGTAAATTTCTTATCTACTCCCTGGCCACACAAAGCGTCCTCTCTCCTTTGGTGTTTGCTAATTTTCTTTCTTACATAGTCACCCATTGTTCCCTTACCAAATCCCAATTCTCAGACAACGTTTTCCCCAGGATGTCAATGGTAATGCAAAGTAGATCTATGAGGACATCTAGTGGATTGATGTGGAAGAGCAGCTAGTTCACGGGCAATTGGAACTAGCCTTTCTCCAAAAGGAGCAGAAAGAGGACCCTGCTGTCTCTGAGAATTGAAATATGTGCAGTGTCATTTCAATTCAATGGCTTCTCACTATCCACAGCAGATGATTAGGGGTAGGGGGAATGAAAGGGTGAGAGGTCCTAGGAGATGAGTCTAGGGTCTGCAGCCACAGCTGGCACAGTAGGACTATTTCGGTGGCAGCTGACTGGGTCTCCTTTTTAAAGCCCTGCTGCGGCTTCCTGAGACTGGGAGCAGACAAGAGTGTGTCTCTGGCAAGTGTTAACACCAAAGCTACTTGTCTTCCCATCTTAGTGCTCTTGAAACTTCATGCTCAATTAATTGCCCCGATAGGCCGACTTAACTCTAGGAAAGCAGAAATACAAGGCTCTAGGGACTCAGTTTACCGTGTGGTCCACTTCATAAAGTTCTTGCTATTGGACCAGGGCCATGGATTCTATGAGGTTATGTGGTTGCTAAGAATTTGACCCTGGGTCTCATCTTCCTCCGAAGACCTAGGTCCTAGCAGTTTCACAATTTGAGAAAAAGCTTTTATGTACTTTTCTTCACCACGGTGAATTGGATATTCAACCAATATTTCCATTATAACTTCCGAGTACTATTTAGAGACAAAATAAAAGTATTTCCCTAATGGACATCATCAAAACTATCTGTTTACTCTTGAGTGTTTAAAACAAAAAGGCTTCTCAGAAGTGTTCTTGGACAACTTTTCCTCTATTCTGAAAGGCCGTGATCATGAGACCAGAAACCTGTTGAAAAGTGGCTGGTGAAGACGCAGCTCAGTTACTGCTCTTTCCTTAAGTCAAATGGATAATCAGCTGTCAAACTCAGGTTCTCTGCTGGCTCCCCTTTCTGAGCCAAGCCTGGAATGGATGGAAGAATTGGATTCCATCCTATCCTCAGCACCATCTGCCTCCTGCATCAGCAACCAAATTGTCAATCAATTTCCAATTGCAGAACCTTAATTTCCAGGGTGGATCGGAAGGGGCAGAAAAAAAGCAGTACTGGACTGAGGGGCCCAAGTGGAGTTTTCCAACTGCTGAGGAAAAATATTTTAGATTTCAAGTGAAGCAAATTCAAGGGAAGACTGGGATGGAAGAGAAAAACATCTGCCATTCAATCAATAGATACTTCTCAGGTCACAACCTCACTTTTAAAATCAGTCAAATGAAGGAGGGATTATTTCCAAGCATAAACCCTGGAGCTACTCTTCATGGGCTCTGCAGCAACTAACATTATTAATAAAAATATCCACAGAAGAAAAAGTCCACCAGGATTTAAGGTGAGGCCTTTGATGTGGCACTGGGAATCAGAGAATATTCTTTCAAGTCCTATAAATGAGAAATGATGTCTTCACTTAGCAAAATTCCTCCCATTACCTTCTGGAGTAAGAAGAAGGGTCTTCCAGGTGGTTTTCCAAAAACAGAAAGAGGAGAAAGAAAAAGCTAGTTAATGTTGGCAGCACAGAGCACACCAAGCTAGTTGATTCTGCCCCTAACGACCATATTGTGGCTGAGGAAGGCAGAAGTATTTGGCACTAGAGTTGTTGGTTGATTGACATCACATTTTCTCTCCAATTCTGAAGGAGCATTCAATTTAGTATGCAACTCTGCAGGTATGAAAGTGGGCCGTGCCCTCAAGCCATCGTTAAAGGGTTCTGTCGATGAAGAAAGCCACAGAGTCGATTCTGGCAAGATTGTGCATTGAATTGAAGAAGGTCATTGTTGTGTTTTGTTTTTAAAGTGAGCAATCTATACCCTCCAAACACTGATGACTAACAAAAATCAGATGATCAACTTGCCTCTTTTGCTGCAAGGGAATGAGAGGACTGAATTTGAAACATCTTCTCCAAATTCCAGAGCCATTGGACTGAACTGTTCCACAGATTGAGTCTCCTTTTCAGTAGAGCCTTACAAACACGAGTAAAGACCCAAAGCTCAACGCTGGCCTTAAAAGCTCCTCCTCAATGGCCACATCTTGTTGAGTAAAAGGGCATCCTATTCCTTGAGTAAGCTAGAGGTTCAGACACTTGCATTGACTTGATCAGACTTACGCATAGCTCATTGCTGAAATGGAATGTTCTCCTCCAGTCAGTTTTTCTGCCTTAAACAGGTAAACAGATCTTCCAAGATGTCTGACTAACACTCATAAAGCAACTGGGTGTGTCCTACTGAGTACTGACTAAAAGAAAAACTTCATTGTAAAGCTAGGAAACTTCGTAGACTGCAGAAAATAATTACCACTGTGCAAATACTTGTCTCCAGTAAGACAATTGAGATACTTACAGTACCAAAGTTGAGTAAAAATATGAATGTTTACATATAAGAATGTACATATATTCTGACACATCATGGTATGTATTGTGTGTGTGTGTGTGTGTATATATATATATGTATATATATATATATATCACAACATGGGAATATATATGTGGCATATGTGTTTCCTTTAGGAGAGGAATTCAAGCTCAATAGCAAAGGAGACCAAGTATAATTTAAGAAAGGCAAGCATGACAATTACCCCAGCTGATGAAGCATCTACAGCTATAGTGGTAATTATTTCAGCCTAATCAGAGTCCCTTAAAAGTCCTGAGACAAGGTCTTCAAGAGAAATACACTGTTGTCAAGGTCTTATTTTCAAATGGAAAAATAAGACAGTGCCCGAAGCTGGCCAGAGCCTGGGGACTGCGGTGGATGGATGGAGAGCAGGCTCCCTGTGGACTCTCTGGCTCCAGACTACTCTGTAGACTGCGTTGGGGGATGAAGGAGTTGGGGCATGATGTCACTGCTACATGCAACATAAATATCAAAAGTAAAAAGGAAACTACAACTGTACAGAAAATTAAAAGAGTATCTCTTCTAGAGAAAGACAGGGGGAACTGGACTCCGGGCTGCTGGGAACCCGTTTTACTCACAATATATCACTACCAGTGTGCAGTTAAAATAGAGTAGGGGCCGTATTCCAAGGCAGCAAAGAGAAAAAAAATAAATCAAAGATATGTCAATGATTTGCAGTCAAAGAAAATTCCTTCAAACACATCAAACTAGACATTACTTGTCCCCTAGGAGTCCACACTTCGGCAAACTTTTAGAGGCTGGGGGAAGAAATATAAACCATTAGACAATGTTTGTTACACAGAAAAAGAAAATGGGTAAATAGTAGACCCTGAGAACTTGCTCCTCGGCCAGACAGCTGAATTTGACTCTTTTCCTTGATAGAGAGCTATGAAGAAATGGAAAGAAATGCAAACGTTAAACTATACTATCACAGGATTTCCAGAAATGGAATGTCTGCACCTGATATTTCTCCAGATGAGATGACGTGAAATGTTGAAGGTTACTGAATGAAAGTGAATGAGGAGGTAGGGGTGGAGGTGAAAGGGGAAGACTGGGTTGGGGAAGAAGGGTTAGGAAGCTATGGGTAAGGGCCAGCGACTGTCATGGGCTCTGCCCTCAAGGGATCTACCATTCCAGGGTGAATTATTAATACCTGGACTAACACGTTTGGACAGATGAGTATGTGTGTCAGCTGTCTTCTCCAACTTAGACTGGGAACTAAGCAATGTCTGTTCAAAGGCATGGGGGTCCCCGCAGTGTGTTATTAATAATCCTAGTTTCTAGTAATTAAAGTTTCTTTGCAGCTAAAACATCTTCCCCAATTTCCTCACTTGCCTGTCCTACATGGGGAGGTTTATTTTTAATAATTCATTTTATTCTAACCACCCCCTCACCTCATACACACATCTGCATCCTGCCCTCTGTTCTATGGCCTTTCAATTAGTAGGAACAATATTCGGACAATTCTGATTGTTACATAGCCAAAGGCCTTTGTGAAATGAAGAAGCTGAGGTTGGGGGAGGAGGCACGCAGATGTACAGAGAAGGAAGTGAGGCCCTTGTTGCACTGGCTTGGCTTTGTAGAGGCAGGCCTTTTGCAGCAATTGGTGCAGTGTGTAATGGGAGATTATATACCTCACTAGCTCCACCAATTTCAAAGGAAATGAAGAGAATAAAATTATTTCAAACAATTATGTGCCTCTCTCTCCAGGATGAAGCTAAAGCTTGCTGCTGTTTACTTGTCTGGAACCAACGTGGAAAAATATCCTAGAGGCCAAATCCTTATTTCTTATTTCTAGGGACAGTTTAGTCTGCTGTGTTCCACTATGGCATCCTATGAGGGACATTCCAATGTCAGAGCAAGAGTCAGAGAAGTTCTCACCTCATCCTTCCACTCCTTCCTCCCGAGAATGCTCTCCATCTGGACACCAGGGACATCTTTTAAACTAAGAACTAATGATGACATTTCCTCACTTAAAATCTTCCAATGACTTCCTAATATAGGACTAAAACCCCTACTTCTTACCACGGCCCCTCCCTCCCTCTCTAATCTCATCTCATACTATTATCTCCCCAGTGCCATTAGTCTTTCTTCTATCCTTCGACCACCACAAACTCATTCCTGCCTCCTGACCTTGACTTTTGCTCTTCTCCTTATCTGGATTGGGTCTTGGCCTCAACATCAGCCCTGACTGAGGCCTTCCTGACCTTCCAAGCTATAAAGTAGCACCACTGAAGTATTCCTCAACCCTCAGGCAGTCTCTTCTCTCCTCTTAGCACTGGCTATCTCTGAATTTATTTATTTGCATGATCATGGTTTGTCTCCATTCACTGGAGTAAAAGATTCAGGAGGGCAGGGACTTTACCTTGTTCACCACTCTATCCCTGGAACCAAAAATAGCACCTCATTCAAAGAAGATACTCAAAAATATGTGAATGGTTAATCAATACATGAATCACAGTCTTGCTATTTCCTTGATACTCTGTGGGACGAGGGTCTGGTAAATATCCTGTCAGGGATTATTGGCCTCACTTTCCTCCCTTTCTCAACTCCTCACTACAAGCGTTCCTTACAGAATTGTTCACCTCTTGTATTTGTTGTTCTCTCTTATTTGCTTCAACCCTCCGACGGTTGTGCTCCTTCTGATTGAAATGATTCAGGAGATGTCTGGTCAACTCAGCCATGCTGCTATGTCCACAACCAACTGAGCATGGCTAGGATGGACTGCCTGGTGAAGATGGTCTTTGGATTCATGGGGTCTGTGGGGGTTGAATGGGCAGTGAGGTTCGTTCTAGGCCTTGTTCTCTCTTAGATGCTCTTCTTGGTAGGTTGTCAGAATCAGGGAATTCTTAGGTCCCAAGAAATTAGAGGCTCTTGTTTTGAGATATCAACAGATACTTATCTTCGTAAGAGTCTGGGGGAAGGGGACCAGCTGTATTAAGTCAGTGGAAACAGGGGGAGGAAACCCATGGGCCTAAGCTGCCCCATCCTGAGGGGATTTCTGCAGAAACTTCTCTAGACCAAAAGTGCACCCCAAGGGAATTTTCCCCATGGATTGAGGAACTTCTTTTTGCTCCAGCAGAGTGATATTTATAGATGACTGGTTCTACATTTTCTGTACCCCCTCTAGGAGTATAATGAAAAACGTCCTTCCTTCAGTGGCATACCTCAGAAATGGTGCTCTTCTGTCTGGCTTCTGCTTGTGAACCAGGATTTTTATGGGGTAATCTTTCATAATTGTTCTTACTCATCAGACCCAAGACTGCCCATCTTTCCTTTCCCTTCTGCAAAAAAATGTTAGAGCACCCAGAGAATCAATAGAGGCCTTCAGGTGTGCCCAAATCCCTGTATGTTGGCTGTGTGACTATCAGCAATCTCATCCTCTCAAGCTTGGAAGATTAGTTTCCTCTTTTTGTAAAATGGGATTAATAACACCCCCTGCCGATTACATGGGGTTAGGGTGAGAATCAAAGCAATGATTGTGAGGAGCTTTTAAAACACTAAATCACCATAGGAAGGATGGCATCATTTTTTTTTTGTTTTTTGTTTTTTGTTTTTTTCGAGGGTTGAGAACAATTTCTATTAGGCAATAACAGCATAATTACTGCAAAAGGCACAACCTTCTCAAAGCAAAGGACACTTAAGTCATGGTGTCTCAGGAGCTAACAATTCCACGTTCTAGACTCACTATATCTTTCTCAAGAGGCCCCAGTGGCAAACAGCTTTAGAAGAGTCTTGAGATAGAATATGCCAGAAACAACTGAGCCCAGTCTAGTCTACCCCAAAGAGCAACAGTGCTTGAGGTCGACCTTTGGGACGATGGCAATTGAAGCCCTTTGACAATGGAAAGTTTTTTCTTGGGGGCAGTCTGAAGGCATCACAGTTGCAAATTCTGGCCTGTGGTATTAAAACTGGCAGGAATTCCAAATGGAAAGAGTCAACTTCCATTTTGGAGACCAAGTCCTCAGATTTAGTTTCTCTCTCAACCCTATATACCCAGGGGCCCTCAATCCACTGGAAATCATGATACAAAAACACTTCGTTCTCTATGGCTTTAGTTCTCCTCCTTTTTATATATCATACTTGTCTCTGTTAGACTGGACACATCTACTGAGGCATCTCTAGAGTAAAGAAGCAGGGAGTAGGCACAGGGTTCATTCCTAGGTGTTGACAGTGGTGATTTTTCATCCTCTGCTCTAACAAAGCAAGGACAGGTATTGATTTCATATTTCTTTAAACTGGTGGGTGAAACATAAACATATTCAAGAAAACTCTTGATGTTTAGTGTTTCTCTAATAAGAAAAGGAAAGGAAAAGGAATTTGGGGAATAGGAATGAGAGAGGGAGGGGACGGGGAGAGAAACACTACTTACGCCGTTTGCAGCCACATTTTTTTATTCTTTTGGGATCTGTGATGTCATCATGACAGGCCTTGCAGTAAAAAAATGCCCTGGAAAAAGAGAATGGAAAAACTGACACATTTCATAATCCACCCAAATGAAATGAGTACCACATTTCCTCCACGGTGGTGCCAAATTAATGAAACACGCCAGCATTAATTTCCTTTAATCTTTTGAAAGGTTTAGACATTTGCAGACGGAAATGTTTGTTGCAAGACCATTTATTTCAAACACAGGATTCTGTGATTTGAGTTAGTGTTCCTTTTCATAAACTTCCATTTGCAAAGGAACTGGGAAAAAAGTTGCTGATGTGACACACTGCGTCTGCTCACTCGTCTTTCATTTTTGAGAACAGCCTTTGATGCTACTCGTGGGGACACATGGGCAATGAGCCCTGGGCCCTTGGTGGGGAAGTTAAATACAACACCAAAAGTCCCACAGTCTGGTCAAATATATACTTGAGGGGGCAGAAGTATGTCGTTTCTCGGTCAAATGAAAATATCAACCTTGTCACTGTGAAAGCACCTTTTCTGGACAGCCAAAGTGAGACAGAGTTGAGGAGGTCTGCAGAGAAGGAAAAACGAAAGCCACGAGTCAGTGGGTTCCTCTGTCAAACCCCCTCTGGAGTTTCATAGCTTATTTTACTCCAATGCTGACTGGACCAATTCCCATGCTATCCAGCCCTGAGAACATGCACTAAATGAGGGTTTTCTTCTCACTGTGGCCTTGTCCTCCAGTTTCCTGGTCTGCATGTCAGGTGGGAGGAGTCAACAGGAGACTGTAGGGTGAGGGGGGATGAGGTCACCACCTTGACCCCCTGGGTGCCCTCCTGGCCAGGTCCATGAAATGGCACATGACAGCCTCTCTCTCCAGTTCCTGATAGCCCTCCTTCCCCTTGACCCTACAGATCTAGGGTGAAGGTGGCCCCCCTTTCTTGCTAGCTCTGGAGTGTTTGGCCATCCCTTATTGGTTTTCCTTAACTATCTGCCCATAACTTCACACATTCTCTTCATAAAACTCTCCTCCTTTTTCCCATTTAAGTGTGTCATCTGTTTCTTGCCAGGACAAGAAACAGCACCCACATTTACATATTCATCTCCAATTCACACTTATCCCCAGAACTCCAGACTCTAAGATCCAACTGCCTTTATGATATCACTGTGTATATGTTTAGTACACATCTCCTACCTAACATAGCCCAGATAGAATGCTTAACTTCCTACTATCCAAAACTTGCTCCTTCCCTAGTATCCCTCATCTTGGTTAATATCAATACAATTTAAGCCCTGACTCTAGCCTTCATCCTTCATTCCTCTTTTTTCCCTCACTTCTATCCAATTCACTGGGGGGTTCTGCACACTCTCCAAAATATAGTCTGAATGGGACCCACTTCTCTCCACCTCCACTCAGTGGTCAGTCCAAGCTGCCATCATCTCTCACCTAAACTGTGTAATAGGCGCTGAGTCTCTCACCTCTTCTCCTGCCCCATTCCTCTCATTCTCTACAATGCAGGAAGAACGACCTTTTCAAAACATACATCAGATCAGCTTAAAGCTGTCAATGATTTCCATTTTATAACAGATCCAACCTTTTTATAAAGTGCTTTAGGAGCCAGCCTCTGCCTCTCTCTCTAACCTCATCTCATACCACTCTCTCCAAATCTATTCCCTAGCCACACTTTCCTTCTTGGGGTTCCTACCCACAATGAACTTCTTCGCAGCCCATCTCCTCTTCCTATCTGATCCCTGCCTGATGGATTATTTAGCTTCATCTCAATCTCTGCTCAAATACCATCCCCTCTGAGCAGCTTTCACTTATATCCAACCCAAATCAGTGACTCAGTTGCATTAATTCTTTTACCATTAATTAAAAAAAAAAAAAAAAAAAAAAAAAAAAACTCTCTTTCCTGCCTAGAATATGAGCCCTGTGAGAGTTGGGACTTCTCCCATTGTTCACCACTGTTTCCCTGGTGCCTTGTATAGAACCTTCTAAATGTAAATGGCTTACCCATATTTGAAGGGTGAATGAATGAGTGAGTTTGAGACTGCTTCCCAGTATTGTTAGGTCTGCCAATTTTTCAGGAGAAACAAGTAATAAGGATTTTTATATAAAAGCTCGTAACTTTTTCACCTTGGCAACTCATTTATTTTTAAAAATTGTGACTCAAAAGAATCATATGTGCAAGCCAAATTGAGTCACTGAGCCACCGCTTTGTGACTCCTATATTAAAGTCTATGTTCCAACGTTATTTTAAAAGGAAAATATTTGGTGGCAAGGAGGAAAGAGCAAGTACCCAAATGTCCATCCTCAAGTGACCTTCTTAAGACTGCAGTGGGATGATTTCACTCCTCATTTTCTAAAACACTGCATCTGAAGCTTTCTATGAGCCAGAATTCATTAACTTCTTTTGTTGCTTTTTTGCAGTGGAGGGTGCAAACTCGATACTAGATCATCATAATCTACTTTTCCATTTTTACAAAACTTGTTTAGTTTCATTCAAATCTCCAATGTCCTTTCTGTGGTTTTCTGCAGTCTTCATCTATTTGAAATCCCCTAACTGACAGCATTTGCTTTGACACATCACACACCATGGAAAATTACAGGCTGGTGTTGTAGCTGATTGTGTCAGCATGTATTTGTGAATACCATAAAGCACTGAAATGAGACATATTGCACTCCCTAATATAGGAGGTAATTTGTTTTTTGGACGGCCTGGTATTTGTGACATTCATTAGTGAGAGATGCAATAGGAAATAGAATTACACAAATGGGAGTTTCATGTTATATTTGCTATCTGGGAGGTATACGTGATATATGGTGCTCCTGTGCTCCCCAGCCTCCTGTACTTGGTGCTGAGATGCTGTTTCAAGCTTTTGTGTCTCACAGTCTGGACAAGGGCACAAGCTTCTTCTCCAGGAGACCTGGTTGGAGCACAGGGAGAGGGAAGGTTCAGTCCCATTCATCCTAATTTCCCTTCTCAGGTGTACCCAGTTCTCAGGAAACCCTTGAACAATAGGGAGATTCCGCGAACTGAGTAGGGAGGTATTTTTCCCCTACAATTGAATCATGGCAATCTTTCCCCAATTTGCAGAAATAAATTTAAGTTATTAGAGAGCTCAGTTTAAGAATTCTTTTTTCTTCCACCAGCCCATATTTTCTTTTTCCCGAAAGCTTCTGTAGCCAGTATGGCTTAGTTTGCTAGAGTGGGTGGGGAGGAAGAGGACCCTAAGTATCCATGCTCACATGTCATTGTTCTGTGCTCAGCGTGTCAGGCTCAACCTAGGCAAATAATTAAGAGTGCAAGCTCTGGAACCGAACTTCCTGGCTTTATTCCTCACTAGCAGTATGGCTTTGGGCAAGTTAGTTAGCCAAGTTGTGCCTCAGTTTCCTTATATGTAAAGTGGGAAAGAGTAATGCTACCTATCTCATGGGGTTGCTGTGAGATTTTAACAAGTTTTAGATACAGAGAACCTAGTACCTAAAATAGTGCTGGGGTGTAATAAACCCTCCTTTGTAAGAATGTGGTAGTATTATTAAATTTGGTAGAAAGAGAGTGGGTTTTAGAAAAGACCAGTTCCATTCTGGGCCCTGCCACTTACTTATGTGCCTCATGGCCTTGGACAAATCACTTATCTCAGTTTTACAGATGAGGAAACCAAAGCTCTGAGTGTTTACGAAGACTTACCTTCCAGGGTTATTTTGAAGAGCAGCAATAAAGAATGTAGCACACCTAGTACAGGCCTGGCTTTGACGAGGAACTCATTCAATGAAGACCATAGGCTTATATAAATAATGATAGACCTTCACAATTAATAATGTACTTAAAATATTTTATGGAATATTACTCTTGAGCTGAATGACCTGCCTGAACATTTGCATCGCATTTTCTGCTAGTAAATTTCTCCAAGTTCATAGGCTAGAATCAAATACAACAATATTCCATGTTGTGCTGGAAAGGACCTGGTGAATTCCTAGGCTGCTTAAACAGGTTTAAGGATACGAATAAAAATGTCATGAAACATGCAGGCCAATGAAATCCTGTGCTGTACTTAGAGTGGCTTAACAATTGAAGCTGACAAGTTCAGCCACTTACCTAGTAGGCCACAAATAGAAATAGAGCCAGTTTCATATTCCATCTGAAATTAATCCCAATCTTTTGAAATTCTATTTGGCAGGGACAGTAGAAAACTGATAATTCTCAAGTAAATTTCCCAGATAATACTAAGTAAAGAGTACTAGACAAAGAGCCAATTGTCTTGTTATATTGTTCTGGGTCATCAGGAATCAGGATGACCTTGAGCAGTCATTCAGCTCTCTGAGCCCCCATATTCTCCCTCATAAAATGAATGAGCAGGTAACTAGGCTTCTTAGTTCTAAAATTTTATTATTCTCATTTAAAGATGTGGAATTGACTACATGAACAGGAGTCCATGGAAGTTTTTCTTACACCAATTGATGGCCATAGACATGTTAAGGAGTTTTGGGGTTATGGAAGCCTGCCTACTTCTGTGGGTCAAGGTGTCTACGGCTGGGCCAGAAAGAAAGTCAGTTGAAAATAAACTCTTACCTTTTAACTTCTTTGGCATCACTTGCGATGAAAAATCCTAAAGTACCTTCTTGGATCTTAAGATGGTTTCCAGGATTAATTAATATACTGCTCAGTGAACAAAAACAAACAGAGAAGATACATTTGTGAGGTCACGTTCTGAATAAAACCTTGAAGGCTACACCATACTGTTGTGTTTATAGGGGGCCCACTAGTCTAGAGCTTTCCCCAAAGATTTTGTCCAGAGCCCAATGCCCACTGCCCCATACATTTAGTTGGATAATGCCATCATTAAGCACTACTGCTTACTTCCCAGGTTGGCATGCTCACAGTTGAGGAAATCAAAGCAAATCAAAGTTTTAGGGCCTGGGTTTATATAATGGGGCAGTCTAGCTGCCATCATGGGCATATGATTTGAAGCAAAGTCCATCAGAATACATTCCTTTTGAAACTGCTATTGGTGGTCAACACAGAAGCATTATTGGCCTGATGAAACTATTGCTACAACAATTTTCCATTAAATGACAGAGCATTAATGGGACCCCTATATGTATACATAAACATACATGTAAACACACCACATATTATCGCGGGGAATGGTACAAGACACCCGTAACCAATGCAGAAGCAAACCGAACATCTTCATGACATTGCTAAGGACATGGAAATTGATTCCATGTACAGCCTTTATAGGAAGAATTGGATTTACCCAAACAGTTTTTTTTTTTTAAGTTAGCAGTTGGATATACTTAACGATTCCAGTCTGCTGTTTATAAAAACTTACAGGGTGTTTGAATAAGATGTGTGTCTAGCATGTCCTAATTGAGGCAAATTGAGAAAACAAATGCAAACCACCCCTTAAAAAAACTTGCCCTGCAGAGAAGTGGGAATCTAAATATACATTGTCCTATTTCAAAGTGGCGTAAATAGATTAGCTGGCCAAGATATGTTTGGACTGACAGAAGAGATAAATGTATCCTAATCTAATAAATGGATGAAACAAACAACTTTAATTTTTTGCGGATCAAAAGCAGAATACAAGATTGTCTGATGCACAGACTGAGAAGAGACTTCAGGCTTAATGGATACTGAATTTAGGGACTCTGAATGAAGCAACAGAAACAACAGAGGTACTCCTTGTTCTGAAAAGATGTTACTTAATAAGGTAATAGACATTTGGAATCAGTCTAAAGGAAGTTTTCAGCTGCCCCAAACAATCAAAATATAGAGGATGGTAATTAACACATAATTTTTTTTTTTAGGTAAACCATTTCAGAAAAGTGTTGTGGTCAGTGAAGTGATATGTCTGTAGTCATACAGGAAGGACACAGGTGAACCTTTGTTCACCTGGTTGGGAGACCTCTGAGCAGATCATTATTGCAAAATAATTGTCTGTGGTCACAAGAACATCCACCATTACTTATAACAAGACCTGACAGGAGGAAACTGTACTTGTGTCATGGCTATTATTAACACTCAATAATATCAAAAGGCTATGAAGATTTAACTGTTCAGCCCTACAACCACAGGCAGCAATGAGATTCCTCCCAAATCAGAGAGCAGCAGTCCACACTAATAGCATGGCCTGCACTGAGCAGCAGCTCTCCATAAGCACCTCCTAATGACCCCTCCGCCAACTCTTCACATGGGTATAATGAGCCCTCTGGCTTCATGCAATCACGAGGGCAAAGTGTCAGAGCTCATACAGTTTAGATGAATTTATCTTTCAAAGCCAATTCAGTATGATGTTTTAGAAGGGCAGGATTCTAAATTTTGCACATTTTTTTTTTTTACCTCCTTTCCTGCAAGGCAGTTTTAACATGCCCTGGCTCTGCAATCAGAATTTGGGTCCAAATTCCAACGCTACCCCTTAATAGCTGTTTGACTTTGGGCCAGTTACTAAATCTCCCTAGAACTCAACTTTCTTACCTACAAGAGGTGGATAATGGTAATAATAGTCTTTAGAGAATTGAGTGAGATGATGTATAGAAGGCTCAATGCATGTGAGTTATTGTTCCTTTTCTTAATTCTTGTAAAGAAAAGCCAAAGTGTATTTCATTTTCAACAAAGTTATCAGAGATTTTCTCTAGATGACCCCATGGAATATAACACAGGTTTCTTATCAAAATACCTTGCCCATTAATGAGATGAAATTATAGAGTAAAGAACTGTACACTACAGAATAATGTATAAGGACTTACACAAAAAATTCCATGCACTCTGGAGCCTAAAGGAGCTAGTTCCTTAAAGTTATAAAAGCCCACATTTTGACATTATTCATATAAAAAATGCAAGAAAAATTCTGAGAGGAAAAAAAATCCTATCATGATTTGAACAACAGAATTCAAAAGGAAAAATCTGACCCACATCAAAGTCTTGGTGACATATATGAACCAAACGAGCATCACATAGAATGCTGTTTCCTTTTTTCACATTATGTGCTTCATTATTCTTTATCAACAATGAACAAGAATTAGCCTACAATGAACATTTAGAATTGGCATTGTAGAGAGTGCAGGTTGAGATAATTTATTACAGCCTTTGAGCTTGCTTTAGTACAGTTAGTGCAGTGGAGAAGAAAGATTTGGGGCTCTGATGTAAAGCACATTTGTGTTTCAGGTTTGCTGCTGATGTTGGTTAAGGGCTCAGGCACATGAATCAGGTCTCACCTCTTTGGGTCCTGGCTTTATAAATGCAGGTAAGCCTCATACTTCTCATCTATAAAATGGGTGAATAATTGCTAGTTTACAATGTCTCTAAGAGAGTTAAAGAATGTACCATGTGCAACATGACTGACACATAGAAGGTCTTAAATTCATAGTTGCTACTCTCAGTGAGTTAGGTGATTATAAAACTGAGAGGTAAATAAATGCTCACAGAACTATTACTCTCCACTTTGTCCTTGCTGCTAATAAATGACCCAGGAGGTGCCCTATTGTCATTGGAAGACTTTTCCACTGACTGCAAGGAAATCCAAAACATTTTATCCCTACACAATATCTGGTGGTCAGCTAATTTAGACTGACTTTTGTCTGCATAGTGAAGTATCCACTATTCCTTAAATCTATGTCTGATTGTGTAAGGAACCAAAAGCATCTCTAATTGCCTCACAGATCATGTGGATTCCAGGATGCCCTCTTATTCCCTGTGAACAGGGGTGAGGGGGGTTAAACCATCCCCATGTGAGATGTGAGGCAGAACCATTTGCAGATACTGAGCTAAGGCTAAGGCAGCCTTCTGGGTGGGAATCTAAAGAATGGACCCAGCCCTTGAATCAATGAAAGAAAGAAATCTAGATACATAAAGATGCTCTTGGTGCTGAAGCACCAGGAACTACATTACTGGTTTTATATATATATACTTATTTTAGACATTAAGTCTTCTATACACATTCCAAATTTAGAAAGTTTAAATAAAATGCTAATCCCTCTCTTCTTCAAAAAATAAAAAGACAAGGATTTTGGATAGTGGTGACTTTCTCCCCCTTTTGCCTACTATCTTTAGAATTTGTTATTGACCTTCTAATAGGAATACATAAATTTTTCCAAGGATCTCTGATCTCTTTAGGAGAGTATCCAATGTTAAGTTTGTTTTGTTCTAATGACTGCCAACAGTCTCTCTCCCTGTGCGCCACTCTAAATCAGTTCTCTGGCTCCAACTTTATGTAATTCACTAGTTTATCAGAGATAAACTTCAACATGTGTCATGTGAAGAATCATGAAAATCTCTAAGAGAAAAAACCTATATATCCATTAACAGAATTCCAACAAGGACATCTTGGCAGAGGTGGACTTTCCCTCATTTCAAGGACTATATAAATTATCCTTTCTTCTTTGACCTTACTGGTTTCAACAGAAAACATCCAGTGACAGCTGGAAGCACAGGGCTAATGTGGTCCCTTCAAGGATACTTGCTGTCTCTGTTTCTTTTGCTCTCAGACTAGTTTTAAGTCTCCACTTATTCTGTGTTTACTCACCTCCTACATGGAGCAAATATGTATTTTCTGTAAGGAACCCACAGTTGAGTAGAAGGGTACAAAACATGATCACATTCTGTTTACCTTTGAGTTTTTTGGAGTAGCAGGCTTAGAGCATCGCATGCAACAGGCACATTTCAACTATTTGTTGAATGAATAAAAAAAATAAGTTTTTAAAACCTCGTCCCAGAAGTTTTCCTTCTTCACAAATAAGTGGAAAGGAGGTCACAGTTTTCTTTCAAAGAACAAGCTACAATTCTCATCAGTCAGGCTGATTAAAGGAGTGACCACACCTCTGCTAGGGCTAGGGGATTGGCCAATGAACTAGCAATCTCTCAGAGGCATTAAGTATGAATATGTAAATATCCCAATGTGTAAACAGCATGCCACTTGTGAAGTTAGAGCAATTGATTTCAACATTGAAAGCAAACCTTCAAAGAGAAATATGGGTTCCTACACATAAAACACATCTACATGGAATTGGCTAACGGGGCTCAGTCCCCATGGGGAAATGTCTCTATCAGGTCCCTCCATGAGAGCAGCACCATGTCTCAAGTTGTATCACACTTCATCGGGTATTTCTTGCTAAACACTGGGTCAGGTTGGAAGACTGCAGCTTGATGGAGGAAAGAAACAATTCCTTTCTCCACCACTTGTGCATAACTGGGAGACATCTAGTTTTGTCTTCAATCATTGTAAACTTTACTTGTTTCCTGTTTCTGGAGACAGCCAATGATTGGTAATTCAACTGAAACAGATATTGTTTAAGGAAACGTCTATCCATTACAGGTAAATATGGTAGATATATATTTCTCTCCTCTCCCTTTCATTTTTGGTAGGTGTAATGTACCATTCCTCAGGCAATTTTTTAAAAAAATAGCATGACTCATATGAGAACATAGTTTGTACTTGATAACGTAGTAATTATATTTGTGTCTAGCAAGCTAATGGGACTTCATTAACTAAAGCAAGCAAATAAGAACCATCTAGGGTTTCCGTTCATGCTGTGCCCAGATGAATCATGCCATTGAGAAGAGGCTTCTTTGATCACACAAGTTCATATACAATGACTCTCAGTTGGAACTTTGTTTGAACCAATTGTGTCTCCTCTCAGGGAGTATGACTGCATTTGTAGTTTATAGGCCATGTGCAGGCACAGTTTGGAGAAACCCCACATCTCAAATCTTATCACCTTTCTGGAACTTTTCATTTTTTCTGGGCTTTAAAATACGTGCTGCTGGAGTCCCACACAACTAGACACACACACTGTTACTTTCGGATACCATTGGAGACACAGTTGTGTATTTCATGTGTCAATATACTTAAGCCCAGTTCACTCACACACAGCACGATAAAGATTGCTCCCAGTTGGTCAGACTCAAATGACTGCCACTGTGGCCCACCAGAGATACTGGTGAGGACTTACTCAGCCTGCATCCATCTCGATAACTTTAGAAATGGCATTTTCAAATATATTTTGCACATACAAAAAATATTAGCCATATGGGATGGGGAAGAAAGAGGTGATCTAGAAAGGATAATGCTGGATATTTGGTTCTGGGAGCAAGCCAAATCATTTTCTGGTATACTTAAGACAAGTCATGCCTACATCACAACATGCCTTCACCACAAGATAAAAGGACTCAAAGGCCAAAAGCCAACAGCAGAGGTGCAACCACTGTGGACCTTTAAGATGCAAAGTGTTGCAGTAACTTCTCGCAGTTGGATCATATCAATAATGCCAAACTGACAGGAAGCCACCTCTATACACATGTACTCCAAAAATCACAGAAAAACCAGACTTTGGAAAGAGATACAGACAAATACACACACACACACACACACACAAACACACACAATTACAAACACAAACACATGATAGTGATTACAATCACGGACAAAAGTAACTTGAAAAGATGAACAAGTAGGCATCTCAATAGTATGTTTTCAACAATATTGTCTTAGAGAACACATTATTGAAAAGCTGTCCTGGAACTATTAACCCAAAAGTTTATTTTTAAATGCCCTTGATGATGATTTAGTCATGCTTCATGCAATGTAAAACAGCAGCAAAACAGGATGAAATCACATGGTGAAATTGAGAAGCTTTGTATTAAGAAATATGCCCAAACACACTAGGAAAAAAAGAGCCATGAGTTTGTCTTAATAAACAGTACTAACTCTGTAAATCAAGTGTGATAATCTGGCAATTTAATAGCAGTGTTCTAAGTCTATACTGAGCACTGCCTGAGAAATAAAATATTCAAAATGTTATCACCAAAATAAATGTAAGGAAAAATAGAAGTGTAAGGGCTTGGTCTCTGCTTTGTGGATAAAAGGACATGAACTCTGCTCTATAGACAAGAAACTCAACACAGGGAGGAGGAGGTCACCGGGAATGTGGATGTAGTATGTAGACAAAATGGCGCCAGAGTCCAATGGACACCAAGACACATCAGGACAATACAGAAACAGACACAAAGGGCTGGAGAGAAGCATCCTCCTGTTCAACTTTAATAGTATTTGTTCCCATTATTTGTGCCATGACTGAAAACAGGAGTGTGCCTTTCTTTTTTTAGGTTTCCTGCAAAGAAGTTAGTGCGTCATCCAAAAGAACCAACAAATCAAACAGGAACAGAAATAGGCTACTTCCAATTTATGTACTCTAGTTGGAGAGGGGTGTATATATATGTATATATATACACACACACATATATATAATATATATACACTAGACAAGGGAATGAGATTATATATACATATATATAATCTCTCTCTTCTTGAATTCTTGGCAAATGGTTAGTCCTGTGGTTAGGAGTGAAGATAGAGGGTGGAGGTTGGAAGAAAAGTTAACGAAGAGTGCATACCGCTTTCGGCTTCTGCAAAACGACAAGAAAAGAATTTAAAATCAAACAATTTGGTAATAAATTGACTGACACCAAAAGGAAAGAAGGAATAAAACCTTTGTTTCAAATCACTTGAAGGATGCATGTGAAAACAAGGTTTTTCGGCAAAGCATGAAAACAGTATCATGGGGTGAAACCAACAACAAAGAAGGTAGTTAAACACAGGTTAAGGAAGGTGGGAAGGAGAAGCAGGTCCTTTGAATTTTCACACCCAGTCGGTTAGAAAATGTGAGAGGAAAAGAAGTGGGACATTTTAAATAAAGAAGAACATTAAAAGTATTATCTCAGGGAAGATTTTTAAAAATTGTTTATCTTTAACATGGATATTGTGTTTGATAAGTCCTGTGTTTTCTCAGAGGCATGATCCACATTCCCTCAAACACACCTTTTTCCACAAGAACCAATGTGCTTCCACACTGAGACCAAGCCACATTTGAGAATTAAAACTGGCAACTGCACAAAGAAAGCCCAAACAAAGCCAAACAAGTCCTTTTTGCCCTTTTCTGAAAAAAAAAAAAAAAAAAAAAAAAAAAAAAAATATATATATATATATATATATATATATACACACTAAAAATTATATCTATAAATATGGCTTTGTTGAAAACATCTCAGAAGTGTGACTCAATTGAAGGGCCCATCCAAGAAAAGTTTCGTCTTCAGGGAGTGCTCTGAGTTAATTTCTTAGAAGAGTGACACTGAGTTCACGATGAACCATTAACAGCCTTTCGCTCTTTTTGTCTCCTTGGGACCAAAAGGCAATGAATGAGAGACAACTGCTCAAGGTTCAGGGTGCAATCTCCTGCAGTCAGATTATTCCAGAATGGTAAAAACACTATTCAGCATCAACATCACCCACATCATGATCTTTTTGTTTGAAAGATGCACAAAAGTAAATAGAGAACATTGAATTACACCAAGATTTGCTGACTTGGCAACACGGAGAATATCATTTGCAAAAATCCAGGATACAAACAGTTCCCCTACACAGGTACAAGTGAGTATTGGCAAAAACATGGGTAAACAGTAATCCCAGAAAACTCCACCTCATCTGCTGAACAACAAATAACCAGGACTCTCAGTTTTTGCAAATAATATTCTTCACTTTGCCAACATGAAAAAGAAAATATTTATCTACCTACATACTTGTTAACTGCTACAGCCATGTTCTACATATGGCCACCAAATCTACCATTTTTTCTTCCTTTTGGTTGATTTGGGTTTTCAAAATAGCTTAACATTTGATCAGATTGACTTTGTGAGCAATCTGATCTGGTAGTTAACGTAAAAGAAAACATTGGATTGATCTGTTTACAATCCAGTGTTTTCTTTTCTTCTGTTTTGCCTTGTCATAGACACAGACTGTACATTTGAAAGTCTGGCTATATTGGGTTATTCACCCAGATAAGGAAAACTCCTTAGATGATGATAAAAGGAAATGTCTAGTCTTCCCCTGTACTCTGCTCAGGTATTAAGGTATTTGTTGGAGGGATCTGCACTCTACATTTGGGCATCTGCAGGATCAAAAAAATGAACTATAAGGAATAGACTATGGGTGTCATTTCACAGAACAAAAGCTTGAGCATTTCTCAATGAGCTCTCTTTCTTCCAAAACTATTGACAAGAATTGGGAAGCAAAAAAATCTTCTCTATTTTATCTGTAAGGCGTACAGTACTCCATCAGCAAAAATTTTTGTTAGCATGATGCTTCCCACCTCCAGCATGAACTCATATATTGACTGGGATGTTATCTATTTCAACCAGACACAGTCCCTCATCAGTCTGATTTGCACATAATTAAGTGTAAAATAAATAAATAAAGAGAGCTCCTGCCTCTGAGCCCCACTCTCCTGGCTCATTTACATGAAGCTGATATTCTGCCACCTGGATTTTGGTTGCACCGGGAGAAGCACATATGGTACACAATAGGCTGCTTGTAATTTGGCTATCAAGAGAGCTGGTGTCTCCCCTCACAGCTCTACCCCAAGGCTGCTGTAAAGGAGGCCAGAGTCCACCTGCCTTTTGCTCACAGCAGTAAAAAAAGGGTTTTAAGGTCTGGTTTAACACTTAGAAGGTGAAAAGCCCAGGTCGGCATGATCAGGTGGAGATATTTTGTAGGACTCATCCCTCTTCCCTGGAGAAACACTCTCTGAATGCCCAGCAGGGCTTTGGATGCCAGGCTGGTCTGGCATAGAAGCTGCAGTGTCCGGGGGACCCTCGAAATGTGCTCTAGGGTCAGAGAGGTGTTACATGGTTCCATGCAGATAAATAATTCACAAGAAAGCAGAAGTGAACCGACCGTTCTCAGAATGCACTCTCACCACCAAAAGTGTCAGCCGGCCGCTGGGTCACCGCAAACTTACCGGCTCTCTCGGTTGGCAGACTTGTACTCAATGGCTATCATTAGGAGCTTGAGCTTCACAAAACACAGCCTGCAATGAGATGGAGAAGCCTCCCAATCAGTGCTTCTGAATGACCAGAGCCACATAAAAAACACTATGACGATCTTTCAGTCTCCTAATGCAATCATTGTCCGAGGGGGATCCTCATTCCACCGGCACTGCGCCAAAGGGAGGGGTGGAAGCAGCACCTCCCCATCTTCCCTGTTAAACCTGATTTCTTGCAAGTGATAAGGTGCTGGATGCTCAAAGTGCAAATTGCACTCAGGTCTGGCTGTCTAGACACAGAGCCCAAGCAGGGATTTGTGCCTGGGGATTTACACTGGGCCAGATTCATTAGTTACTCGGTCGGGTAGTAAAATGTTAACTACAGGGGGAGGGAAAGAGTTGGACCAGCTGGACCTGTTATTTGGATTCCATTTCAGTCTTTTGTAAAAATGGCTCATATTGTTGTTCTGAACAGACCCCTGTGTGCTTGGAATGATGGTAATAATACTTGGCCTCTGTGTAGGTGCCCAGCACATGACGATGGCATCGTCACTCCTGGCTCCATCCAAGCTGTCTCACCTCATCTGCCTGGTGCTCTCAACTGCAGAGCAGACTGCTTTAAGGCTGGCTTGTTCCTGTTTCCATCCCTTCCCTTGTGCATCCCCCACTCCCCATCCCTTCTTCTTTCTTCCCAATCCATCGTTCCAGGCCACGTCAACTCTAATCTTCCAAGCAGTAGGTCTTCTCCAGCTTCTGCTACCCTGTGATTTTCTGTTCTCAAAACTCTCCCAGCACCTTATCTGTAAACAAATCACTGAGCCTTTAGTTAATTTTATATTGGCTACGGTCGCTCCCTACTGTTTCACGTGTCTGAACTTTGTCTCCTTAACCAGAGCAACTTCCTTAAGAGTCCTGAACTTGTTTGGAATTCTCCACAGTGCATAGTGAATAGACACACCGATACAGAGAAGCTAAACAAACAAATGGTTTCCATTTACTGGGTTTCAAATCTAAGAAAATAACAAAAGGTGCAGTAAAATGTTTATGCTTAAAGATGTTCAGAGTAAGTATTATTTATACAGAGTAGAAAAATAGAAAACAACCTAAATGTCCAATAATAAGGCAATAAAGTACAATGCAATATAGTATTAGCATTCTAAATGGCTTTTCACAGAATATTGCAAGATATAAGATCAACAAATAATATTATATAAAAAGACATGAACATGTAAATAGAACAAATATATAAAAAGACATGAACATGTAAATGGCACAATACAATTAGATGAAACCATACACTTACATACTTATAGAATAAAAGCTCACATAAACAAAATAATTACATACATGATGTACGACAAGTTTCTACAATGAGTATTACCATTCTGAATAATAGAACATTGATTAACTGATAGATTGAACAATGAGTTTATGCTTATTTATTCAGCTCCAGCATTGTAAGGGGGATAAGGTAATGGGTCACAATATGGGGAGGGCTTCCTGGTGGTTCAATTTAATCCCCTCAATATCCCTAAGAGAAAGCTATTACCCCAATTATTCAGACTTCTATTGATAGCTCCATTTTACACGTGATGAAACCAAGTTTCAGAAAGTCAATGTAACTTGCCTAAGGTGTCTAGCTGATACCTGGCAGGATGCACTATATCTCGATCTCCAGTGAAGCCTATTTTGTACTGGGAGAGACAGACAATAAGCAAATATACAAGTGAATAAATAATAAATTCCTAGATGATGACAAGTTCTATGTTGAAAATAAAATAACCTAAGAATATAAAGAGTAACTCACAAGAGGTATATCATCTGTGACGGTTCAGGAGGAGCATTCTGAGGATGCAGGGAGCCCAACAGCATGATGAGAAGATATGGGGAAAGAGCTTTCTAGGAAGCAGAAACAGCAAGCAGAAAGGCCCTAAGGCAGGGAAGAGCGCTGGGTGTTTGAGGATCAGCAATAAATCCAGTAAGACTGCAGCTGAGTGAGCAAAGTCAAGTGTGACAGTGATTAGGTCAAGAAATGAGGTGGGAACAAGATCATGAGGTCTTTGCTTTCCAGAGCAAGGAGTCTGCAGCTTATTATAAGTGGAATTGGGGGATTTTAGTTGGTTTAAAATAGAAAAGTGACATAATCAGATGTGCTGGATATGGGGATGTGTTGCTTTCAAGGAAAGTACTGCTGAAGGCTTCATGCTCTCCAGGGAGTGAGACCAATTGCTCATTCCTACATGTGAGGTTGTGGTCCCCAGCACTGTTTTCAGCAGACAGTCAGATGTCAAAGGACCACTTCTATCCAGGCATATCTGGGATCTTCTGTGATTTGCAGGTTTTCTGATTCCTGCCAGAAGATTCAAATGACCTGGGCTTTGTGCTGATTGGGCAGCTTGCTGAAACACCAACACACATATCCGACTACAGCTGGAAAATGCCTTCCTTAATTTATGTCCCAAAGAGCACTGATAACATGTACCCTTTATGGGACTGTTACTTCTGGAACTTAAATTGCTTTTAAAAATATATATGTAGCTTATGCAATGTTTATTGAACCAAATTACCAAATTAAGTAACCACTTACCAATGTAAATAGTAGTTAAATACCAAAACATCAGGGAGAAGGCTGATCTTAAACTTAGTATGGATCGTGCAAAGGTTAATTTGCTAATATCCTATGAGCAATGACCAGTCCAATTTGGGACTCTGGTAGTTCATGGGATCAAATATCATCATTGCTTTTATAAACCTAATCCCACTGGTAAGAAGGGAAGTAATAGTTCACAGTAATGGTGAATTATGTCTTCCTAGCTACTACAGTACCATTTACCAACTGGATATAAAAAGAAAAGAGTTTCCTACTACAAGAAAGTCCTAAAATCTATGTGGCCTTGTATTCATTCTTTAACCTTATACGGGATGGTCCTGCAGATCTGAGTCCTCTTCCAGTTTTAAATCCATAACGTCAAAACATTCAAATCCATACCTAAGATGATTCTCCAAAGCCTTATAGAAGTCCCTTTTTAAGAAGTCCTTTGACCCAAAACAAGCTGTTGCCCACTGGCCAAAGGAAAGGAGAGGGATAGAATGATGTGAACAGAGAGAACATAGGCAAGCCGTGCCACAACACAGATTTTCAGATTCAAGCCCTTCAAGACCGGCTGATTCTGCCCTTTCTAGGCAGATGACAAACTGAGGTCCAAACAGAGGAGAGCAATTAGGTCAAGGTCAACTGACTTTTATGTAAAACGCCAAAAGTAGAAATCAAGTCTTTGATGCAATGTGCTGCACAGATGCTTCTCATCAGAAGAGAGGAAATGTAGTGGCAGTCACAAGCCCAACAGGCAGACACATTCTGTTTGGTAAGTACAGTGTTTTTTAAAAAACTGTAAATAGATGCCAACAAGTGAATTCACATAAAAACTGGCTTTTCAGCTTTCCTTGAAAAATCAGATATGGCTACATTGGCACCACATTCTACATGGCTAAAAGGGTGTGAAGCACTTATCCCTCTGGATGGGATGTTTGTTCTCCAATGTGCCACAGTCCCCACCACTCTCTGTTGTCTCAGATGGCCTCACTCTTCATTCTTTGTTGCTAACTGCCTGAACTTTACAGGTATCTAAGTTTTTAATCCCTACTATAATAGGTATCCTCTGGATATTGCAGAATACAAATCAAGTATAATAAACCATGATTTACACTGGAAGCAGAGCTATGGCTCCCTCTGTGAGTGTTCAAATCACACTTTTTTGTTAGATCCTGCCACAGAGAGTTGGCCAATGTCACAATCCTGGGCTTAAGGACTGCATCCTGTTGCAGAGATGCAGCCTCTATTGGAGGTGTCCCGTGGGGAAGAGCAGAGCAAGCTGAGTGAACAGGGGAGCTGGTGTGGTAATGACTTATTTACTTATCTCTTCCCTCTAGACTGAGTTTTTCCTGTACAGGATGCATGCTTTCCCTCACTGGCATTTTGCAAAGTTCAAAGTGTAAGCCTTCAGCAAAGGCTGGATAAATAAATGCATGCATGAATGGGGAGTGAATCTCATAAGTGGCTGGAGTGATGGAGAAAAGACAAAGTGGCAAACTAGGAAAGTCTATGCAGAGAAAGCTTGGAAGTCAGTACAGAATCATGAAATAAGCTGCTTCTTAGCTTGTCTTATTTGTTAGAAGCGGACAGATGGGAAAGGAAGGATACAGAAGGAAATAAAAGTAGTGATATGCTCTGAGAATCTAATTTTTGCCTTCGATCCACAATGCCAAGATGCAAGTCCAATTCTAAAACACAGCAATTTGTCCTTGGGACCTTCTAGAGACCCTCTTATGCCCTTATGTACCCCTTACATTTTCAAGAATATATATACTTTCAGTCTACTCAAAATTGATGTTCTCTGGTTAAACATTTACTCGCATCACTCAGCACCGTTTTTTGGTAAAGAAGAATGGGCATTAGCCATCTAATCCTTATTCTAATTCTGCCTTTACTCAACTTACAGTGTTTCAACATATACAGGATTGGTGTGAAATCAGGAAGCAGGGTGAGGTGAGGTAAGGGGAAAAAAGGAAGCAAGAAAGCCTTCACTATGTGATAAATGGGATAAAATTGGCCATAAGCTAGCAATAATTTAATTCTTGGTTTCTAAAATAAAATGTCCCAATATGTCCAATGCAGGAAGCTGTTGCTGGTTGCAAAAATAATTACAGGGGAATAGAAATGACTTCTTTTTTCAAGAAAAAATGCCACTTGTCACAAAAAGGTCTTAAGCCCGCAATCGGCAATAAAACTGTTGTAATAACAAGTTAGATTGCTTTCTTGATAATTATTAAGTAGAGGTCTACCAAATTTGACAGCGACATTATACAAAGCCTTTTTTTTTTTTTTTTTTTACTGCCAACATCATCTGTTAACTACAGTAGTTTCAACCCAGATGTTCCTGAACAAAGGCTCTTAAGAATTAGAGTCCAACTGTTTCTGTCTACCCAGAGGGAAATAAATTGTTCTTGCCATTAAATCAGCCCCCTTGACTGGAAAGATTACTTGCTGGTGTGAATTAAACATGGAAACCTGTCATAGAGTTTGCACCTTCAGGAAGAACATACAAAGAGGAGGTCTGGGGCTGTTGAAGAGGACTCACCCTACAAGTCAGATGAGGGAGGACGAAAGAAGCAACTGTCATCATTCCCCCTGAACCCAGCCCACCCGAAGCATCAGCCCCTCTTCAGCTATCCAGAGGGCCCCAGGAATGTCACACTGGGACAAGTATTTGAAGTAGATACGGATACAAACAACGCACGTTGGGAAACCAGGTCTTCTGGATCAACGGGTTGGAATGGAAAAGATTCACATTCAGGAGCTTTAATTTAAAATGACAGGTCCTAGAAATCAAAATATCTAGGTAAAGAAACTTTGAAACATCAGGATTTCCAAGACTCAGCACCAAGAAAATAGAAGTGATTTAAAATGTTCATGGAAATGTTAAGACTCTATTTCTCTATGAAGCTTTGATAGGAGTGGAGTGGGAAGGTTTCAGAATATCCCCCCCCCCCCACTTTCTTATTCTCTTTCTCTCTCTCTTTCATACACACACACACACACACTCACACAGACACACCATCTCCACTAGCACACCTAAGACTCTAGAATTTAAAAATACATTACTTAATATAGACAATTAACTTTTGCCTAAAGTGTGAAGAAACTGCATTTTTAGAGAGCCTTGCTATTATTGTTAATGAGAAACATAAAATGAAAGAAAAAACTGTGTGTTTGCTATGAGAACCCAATGTTGAGTCAAAGCCCAAGCGTCCACCCCATTTCCAACAGGACTCCCTCCCTGACCCCTCTGTAGAGAATTCTGGACCCACTACTGCCTCAGTAGCCTGTTACTGAGGATTTCAATAGACTTTAGCGTCAACAGTTTATTCACAAGCACATAGAAGGTCACCTCTTGGGTCTCTGTAGTAGAAATAACCACGAATACTGTATTCACATCTCTATTCATATATGTTCAACCCTAATTACAGTACTCCCCAAACCAGTAGATGAATAGAGCCAGTTCTGTGAGGGGAAAATATTTTTTAAAAAATGAGATCTGCCAGGTGCAGTGGCTCATGCCTGTAATCCCAGCACTCTGGGAGGCCAAGGTGGGTGGAACGCCTGAGCTCAGGAGTTCAAGACTACCCAGGGCAACATGGTGAAACCTTGTATCTACTAAAACTCCAAAAAAATTAACCAGGTGTGGTGGTGCGTGCCTCTAGTCCCTTGGGACCAGAGGCTACTTGGGAGGTTGAGGCAGGAGAATCTCTTGAGCCCCAGAGGACAAGGTTGCAGTGAGCCAAGATCACGCTACTGCACTCCAGCTTGGGCTACAGAGTGAGACTCCATCTCAAAAAAAAAAAAAAAAAAAAAAAAAAAAAAAAAAGAGCGAGCGAGATCTGAGTCTCTCCATAAATTCACTTAAAATGTTCATTTTTACAGTCAGGCTAAAGAAATCTACCATATAACAATTGGGTCTGCCTGGTTTCTTTCTGCTCCATGTTCAAATTTAGATGTCTTTCTCTAAAAACTAATGATTTCACAGAACTCAAGTTAAACTAGCTACAGTTTTCATTGGGCAAGAAGCCCAGCTTTCTCCGGGCAGTCTTAAATTTTAAATTTCCCCAAGCTGCTGGTTTTTAAAGATCTGTCTGTGCAAAACAACATAGGTTGAGAGCATGATTTTCTGAATTTGGGAGGGGAGCACTGAATGCAGGGAGTAGAGGAGGGAATAGAGAATCCCCCTGCA
Organism: Rhinopithecus roxellana; assembly: GCF_007565055.1. Lineage (NCBI taxonomy): Eukaryota > Metazoa > Chordata > Mammalia > Primates > Cercopithecidae > Rhinopithecus > Rhinopithecus roxellana. The sequence goes on along the minus strand of NC_044559.1, from coordinate 128,648,374 downwards.
CTCTTAAACCAGCACAGTAGCATCCATACTAGCCCCTGGGCTTGGGGACAGAACTCCTGCCCTTCAGCACAGCTGGGGAAGATCTGATCACAGTTCGCCAAGTTACCCAGGCATTAAATGCTCCACATCAAATCTGAATTTTAACTGCTCCATCAGCTGCAGAGGGACAGAGAGAGACACACACCATATTTTAAATACATCTTTTGTCCTAATCCCCTCTGAGCTGTAAAACCAGATACAATTCAGCTTTTATATTTTGCAAATGATGAATGACCAACTAACAAGCTCACCGTGAAATTCAGAACCTAGAACACAGTGTTCTTGAGGCAGCCCAACTGCTGAACCTGTGGTTTTCTGCAGTTCCTCCTTGTCCAGTCCCTCCCCTCCCCTCTGCCCTCCCTGGGGTAGGGGAATGCACCCTCACTTTTGCAAATGCGCATAAAAAACACTGTTATCAGTTTCCAAAAAAAAAATCACAAGTCAAAATAAATCTGATGCATCTCTTTCTCTCATCTAAAGCGGAAATCAATTTGCTCTAACTGGAAAATCTCGGAGACCTATGTGTTGAGAGCGCTCCCTATGGTACTGCGTGGCGCAGTGTCCTCTTAGAATATCCTCTTCCTTCTTTATCCCCCATCTGAATCAAAACTACTGACAAGACACAGCTCAAATGTCATCTCTTCCAGGAAACACCCCCATGTCCCCCCAGCCTACAGGGGGATGTCCCTATAACTCTCAGCATCTCTATCCCAGCTGTGTGCATCTACCAAAGCACTTATCAGTGGGTGCCTAGGTCTTCTGAGGATGGGTACTATGTTCCTTAGCTGGACCGTAAACTCTGGAGGCAGCCAACCCAGGCAAACTGAATATTTTATTTGGCATTTGTTGGCATTTGTAAGTATTCCTATTAATCTTTTCATGCACACATATTTGATCAAATCTAGTAGGCAGTTTCCTCTAGAAGTGGCACCAAGCTTGGCACAATGATGCACATATCCCAATTCATTAAATATCTGGTTAATTGGTGACTAACTGATAAGAGAATTTACTAAAGGTTAAAAGTAAATATAAATTGGATACACATATAGCTCGCAATGTGTTTCTTTCTGTCTAAGTGCTTCTTTTATATTCAATGAGAAAGATAAATGGTAGAGGGAAAAGGAGAGGAGGGAGGGGGGAAAAGACATTAACCAGTACTGACAGATAAGTCATAGCACTCCTATTTCAGAGAAGGAAATTGGGGTAAGCACCTGTAATGGTTAAATATTGTCAACTTGATTGAACTGAGGGATGCAAAGTATTGTTCCTGGGCGTATCTGTGAAGGTGCTACCAAAGGAGATTAACACTGGAGTCTGTGGACTGGGAGAGGTAGATCCATCCTCACTCTGGATGGGCACCATCTAATCAGCTGCCAGCATGGCTAGGATAATGCAGGCAGAAGAATGTGGAAGAACTAGACTTGTGGAGTCTTCCAGCCTTCCTCTTTCTCCTGTGCTAGGTGCTTCCTGCCCTTGAACATCACACTCCAAGTTCTTCAGCTTTTGGACTCTTGGACTTACACCAGTGATTTGCCAGGGGCTCTTGGGCCTTCAGCCACAGACTGAAGGCTACACTGAGAATCTCTTGGCTTGAAATTTTGATAGAGATAGCTTTCGGGGTGGCAGGACCTTCTGCCTCCACTGCCTCTTTTGTTCCCCTTCCTGTTCTCTTGGGAAACAACCTCAAATTTCACCCCTACATCCTGCTCCCATATCTTTTCATAGAATGACTCTCCTAGCTTCTGAGAAAACTCCAAGCTCTCCCAATCCCACCCTGCAAGGGAGCATTTTGCCAGCCCAGAGAAAAAGTACATTTATTTCTTTCCATGCTTTAAGATGTTATTGGCTGCATATTGTTTTAGTGCAGCGCATAATTACAGAAACTGCTCTGAAAATCTGTATATTTTATCTGTGCTTTATGATACTCAGAATATTCCCCAATTCTTTTTCTTCTCTGTGAACCAGCTTAAAACATATTTTGGCATCCTTTATGTCATTTTGAAATTGAATAGCCAATTCTTACTGTAATGAAAATACTTACGTGCCAGCCCAGTGATGTACAACACTACACTCTAATTACGGCTGTGCTTTAATTAACCTGAATTGAAGAGTGTTATCATTAAACTGCTGGTAACTTTGAGTTATGGCTTTTCTTTAATTTAAAGTAGAAAACACAGATAATTAAGCCTCCAGATAATCAAATGCTTGAGGAGAGCTTCAATGTTTTGGGATGTTCCTAAATCTCATTAAATGTCCTTCCTTTATTGATCATTTCTACCTCTGCTGTATCATTGTATTAAACGAATAGTAGCACTAAGTTGTACACATTCTCACTCACATCAGAAGTGGGATATATATATATTTTGGGATATATATATCCCCCCAGAAGTGGGATATATATATATATTCCAGAAGCTTTACTGAGCAAATACTAAATTATCTGACAACAATTTGTCTCCTCCTTGGGACATGTTCCAAATACTAAAATCAATCAAAGGGAATATTCACAGAGCCACTAGTGCCAGGTCTTGAGCTGGCTGAAGGCCAGTGAAGTTCCATACCACCCAGTGGGTCAGGGTTGGCAAACTCACACATCCACAGGGCCAGGCCTGGGATTTATGTGTGAATCTGGCCTGGTTTAAGATATCAGGGAGGAGTGACTACATGACTACACTAACCCCTTTGCTGCATCAAACTGGAGCCAGTTAGCATTCAGAGGAAATGTAGGTCTTGCACTGTCACATTAGATTTTCTAAAGAAGCCAGAAATCTAGTTTTTACGTGAAATACCACTATTTTGAAATATCAGCAATTAGTTTTTATGAAATTAAACACTAATGTAGTCAAACGTACCTTGTGAGTATCTCATTTAGAGCCTGTAGGGGGAGCAGTCCTAACCCTCCAAGTTACCCGTGAGAGGAAACCACTCAGTTACCAGGAGCAGAGTAAGAGAAGGGTGGAAAAGCAAGAAGGGCCTGGGGGTTGGGAAGGGAGCACTCTTGTTGGACACAAACACCAGTTAGGCCAGGGAAACCCCACAGCCAAGGAAGGGGGCTTGACGGAGCCCCTGCTGACGCCCTCACCAGCCTAAGACTCCCTGCAGGCGCTGGCAGCTCGTCTATGTGCTCAGACCACCACCACATTAGAGAGACAAGGCTTCAATTGCCTTTTTATAAAACTAGCTTCCTTTAAAAAGCCTGCTTTCCCCCAGGGCTTTCTATCCTAGGCAGGCCAAGCAAGCTCCAAGGAGGGGGAGATCCCCTGGGACAGCCTCAGTGTTCCAGGACCCAATGCCTCTGAATGGTTAACTCCTCTCAGTGGCAGGAAGAGAAATAGCTCTCAAAGAAAGGCACACATGGGAGTCACAATAGGGCATCCATTTTCAGAAAATAACTCCTTCCGAATCAATTACCTATTCATTTTTCCAGTCCATTTAGCATTTAAACTTTCGCTTAGAGACAGGGTGAGAAATTTCAGTAAACAGCCAAACCATTTTGGATTGCTTAGGGTCTGGGCCCAGGGACTGACAGAGTGCACCTGCTGTGTTCAGTGACAGGAGGCTCCAGGTAAACACGAAGCCACCAAGCGCTCTGCCTCCCTCCCTCCTGCATACAGAAAGAAAACCGCGATACAGAGGAGGCCAAGGGCACCCAGGATTGTCCTCTCCTTTGTGGTAAAGCCCAATCGGTTTTGTTTGGATGTCTTCAGACCTCTCTTTCGGGAAGGTGATTTGGTTTGTAAGTAGGCAGGAAGCGCAAGCAAATGGCTTTTCTTCCTCAGCCCAGTGAGCTCCCAGATCCCCCTGTTTTTCCCCAGTGAGAAGAACACTTGTCAAATCCTTTGCTAAGGTGTCAGGAGATCAGGCTTAATGTTTCACCAACCTCAGGGAGTTTGTGTTTTCAATGGGCACAAAGACCCCATTCATCTTAAACTCAACATCTGAGAGTATTATTTTTTTATTATTTTAGAGATATAATCTCACTGTTATCCAGGCTGGAGTGCAGTGGCGCAATCATAGCCTACTGCAGCCTCAGCCTCCTGGGCTCAAGCAATCCTCCTATCCCAGTCTCTAGAGTAGCTAGGACCATATGTGTGTGCCACCACACACCTGGTTCAAGACACCAGGCTAGTCTTGAACTCCTAGCCTCAAGTGATCCTCCCACCCCAGCTTCCAAAAGTGCTGCAATTACAGACATGAGGATTCTAAGTGAGGAATCTGAGGCACTGTCATGCCTCACGGCAGACATGTAGAGCTCTTGAGGTCATCCCCCATAGGTGACCATCTATTCTACCTGCAGTGGCCATGGCAGGTGGCTTTGATCCATCCTGCTGAGCCAGTAGAAACAGAAGCTAAGACTTGTTATTATTATAACATGGCAGTTGCCTCTGTGGGGGCTCAAGGCCTCCTTCTGTATATTTGGTTCCACATTTCCTCAGCAAAGGGTGAAAGCACTTTGAATGGCTTTATTGCAGTAGCTTCTCTGTTGTCTCTATGATCAGACTTGATTGGAAGACAGATTAAAATTCCTTTCATTGAGGGGCTGGCAAGATTTGTTTTGCCCTATTAGAATCAGACAGGCAGGGGTTTATGCCACTGTTCATAAATGTGTCTACATCACAGGAGGCATGCAGGATAACTGTAGTTCATAAGTTAGCATAAATGATGAATCCAAGTCCAAGACTCTCAGGCCTGTCAAGAAAAGTGGGGCCAGTGGAAATTCCCCAGGCAGAGACCATGTAATGACCCACCCTTCTGTTCCTCACATGGGGCCGAGCACACAGGATACCCTTAGCAATTGTCAAGTGCTCCAACTGTACCCAGCAGAGGTGGGAGGCTTTCTTGCAAGGGGCACATTCGATATCCCTGAGAGCCAAAGAGCATCCAGTTAATGGTCACTTACTCACAAACAGTAGGGAAGGACAGACCCACGAAGGCACTGGAGAGATATTCTGTGTACATTTCATTTGAGACTCCTTCCAAGTAGTATTTCTGCCACGTGTCTTCCTCAATCTGAAGGAAAGGAACACATGCGGAGAGTTTAAAATATGACGGTGGGCTGTAAAAGGGAAACCTGAGTTATACTCTCAGGCAAACAAATGAATGCACTGGTTAGATAATGGTGACCTTTTCGGCAATCAGGAACACAACCTCTGCACCCATATAAAGCCCTCAATGACCCTAAATTCATAAAATGTGTGCCCTCTACAATACCACTTCTTTTTTAACCTGTGTGATTTCTTTCCTTTTTTTTTTTTCTTTTTTTTTTCTTTTTTTTTTTTTTTTTATACAGGGTCTTACTGTTGCCTAGGCTGGAGTGCAGTGGATCATAGCTCACTGCAGCCTTGAACTCCTGGACTGAAGCAATCCTCCTGCCTCAGCCTCTGGAGTAGCTGGGACTATAGGTGTGCATCACCACGCCTGGCAATTCTTTTTCTTTTTCTTTTTAGATACAGGGTCTTGCTATGTTGCCCAGGTTTCTCTCAAACTCCCAGCCTCAAGTGATTCTCCTGCCGCTGCCTCTCAAAGTCCTGGGATTACAGGTGTGAGCCACTGTACCCAGTCTTTAATCTGTATGACTTCTAATAGTGTGGAGACATGGCCACTCACCCACAACATTAGTGGGCAAGGAAATTGATACAACTGTTTTGAAGAGCAATTTTGCAATTACTATAAAAGTTTATAAAAGTACATAGTATTTTACACAACAATTCCGTTTTAAGTATTCATAGCAAAGAAACAGGAAAATACAGGTTAAAAAAACATACAAGAACATCCTTTCTATTCATGAAAAATGGGAAATAACCATAAATGGCACACATACAATGGAATACTAAGAAGCAATTAAAAATTATAATGAAAATGTATACCTGTTCATGTATAAATTCTGTAAAAAGGCACATTATAAAATAGTGTATATAATCTGATCCTATTTTTTAGATGCCCTATAGTTATCTGAGTATTTGTAAAGCCGTAAAAAAAATCTAGGAAACTTTATATCAAAACACTAACAGTTGTTACCTCTGAGTGGTAGAATGATACTTTTTTCTCTATAGATTCCTGTATTGTCGAAGGCTTTTATAACGAGCATGTACATATTATAATGAAACAGTATATTTCTACTTTGCACAAAATGACAGATTTTTCTGACCTCACAAGGAATATCAGAAAAGGTAAAATGTTAGTTTCAGAGAGGTCTTGCTCCAAATTTCAAAAGGAGTATCACAAAAGTAAAATGTAGTTTCAGAGAGGTCTTGCTCCAAATTTCATTAAAATATGCATTTTCTCTAAGTAGTCAAGTTTAGTTGGTTTTCCCAGCAATCCTTTTCATGGTAGGTATCTCTGGAAGGATTTCACAGTGTAGTAAATGTTCTTTTTTTTTGAGACGGTCTTGCTCTGTCACCTAGGCTGGAGTGCAGTGGTGGGATCTCGGCTCACTGCAATCTCTGCCCCCTGGGTTCAAGAGATTCTTTTGCCTCAGCCTCCTGAGTAGCTGGAATTGCAGGTGTGCACCACCATGCCCGGCTAATTCTTGTATTTTTGGTAGAGACAGGGTTTCACCATATTTGCCAGACTGATCTCAAACTCCTGACCTCAAGTGATTTGCTGGCCTCGGCCTCCCAAAATTCTGGGATTACAGGCGTGCACCACCGCTGCGGGCTTACAATGGAGTCAATCTTTAGAAACTGGTGAATTACAAGGAGAATGTTGAGCCACTTCGGGAGCTTAAGGATCTCACAGGCCTCCCTGAGGGAAGGAGGGCAAGCTGTGTGTCTTTGGCTGCAACCTCTCAGGCTTCCCTTCCAGTGGGGGCTTGGGTAAGAGGAAGATGAGAGGAAGCCACCCCACCAACAGGAAGTGGTTCTTTAGAACGTCTTGTGCTGATCTTGTATTCAAAGGCATCTTGCCTGTGGCAAATCAGTTAACTGGGAGAAATGCAACAAGTGGATCAGAAGGGGACCTAGGAACAGTGGGCAAGGACACACCTACCATCTACTTGGTGATACTCCAGCATACAAAAGCCGGAAAAAAATTAGAAATAAACTGAAGGCTCCCTGACTCTGTGCTTTCTGTCTGTTTTTTTGCTCAGTCTGGGTGATTAGATTATGTAGGTTAACCTCATTTGTTTGAGCTGCTTCCAACCTACTCCCACAGGTGAGACATTAGCTAGGCAGTGCTGCTGGGTATGAGCTGTTTATCTACAAATTGGCCTTCCCCAGAGTGGGGTCCTTAAAAAAAAGTCACTCAACCAATTTTATTGCTAAATGGTATGATTTTAAAAATTAACTGCAATGTGTTTAGCTAAGCATGAACTTTTTAATTTCTCCAAACCACAGGATCTCAATAATTTTTTTTGAATAAAAGATATGCTTGACTTATAAGCAAAGGTCACTAACTCTAACTAATTTGAAGAAAGCCTAATCTGCCTTAGTAAAAAAATGTTGGAATATAGAATATTTGGGAAACAGTATTAGCATAATTTGTTTTATTAATGAATGGGATACTATATGAGGTCTCACTAATTATAAATCCCCATACTAGAGCCTTATGGGCAAATAGTATTCCTGAAGTAAAAGAATTCGGCCTGTTCTTTTCATATGTGTTCTTTATAATGTGTTGCTTGTGGTCTAATTTAAATACAACAACTGATTATCAAAAATAATGAAAATATAAACCTTTATTATCGATCATTGGTGGTACTCCTCAATTAATGTGGTTTTAACAAAGTTCTTTTAGTTTTGGTCAGAATTTCATGCCTTTGTGTCCTAATGAAGCTATTCTTTATACCAAATTTTATTGTAGGTGAATCACTAAACTTTCTAAATAAGAAGGAACACACTCTTTGTAGGGTAACAATATCATTCATGTTTGTTTTGAATTTAGCAAAAATTGTTTTATTGAGTCATTCATTCAGCAATTATTGATTGCATGTATTTTTCATCTTAGGATCTGTTCTAGTTTCTGATTAAATCAAAACTGGTATCTACTTCCCCATATTTTTCTCTTTGCTGGAGAAAGCACCAGATATATCTGATTATGATATACCTGACCACATATATCTGACTTTTAATGATTTTTCCATATCTTTTTTCCTGCAAGTTTGCCTTTGTGGCTAATCGGAAATGCTTGAGGACTAAAAGTCAAATAAGTAGAAAAAAGTACAGACTGTTCTAGAAAACAAAATGCCTCTTCCACATCCTTGTGTAGACCTGCAGATAATCTCTACACACTAGACCTAGTAGCATCGAATCAACTGAATAAATGCTGGGGCATTTAAATCCGTTGTCATCGCCATCTGTTTAAGATTTCCACATCTTTAACACTATTTCCATATGGATAGTCAATATGTTTTTGAGGTTTCTGGTAAAGGAATTTCACTTTTAAAAGAGGCTAAAATTGCTAATTGAATTACACTGTCATCTTCTCAAGCACTGTATGTAGTTGGTGGGAATGTAAAGTGGCACAGCCACTGTGGAAAACAGTATGGTGGTTCCTCAAAAAATTAAACATAATATTACCACTGGATTCGTAATTCCACTTCTAGGCATACATTCAAAGGAAATGGAAGAAGGATCTCAAAGAGACATTTGTACACTCATGCTCACAGCACCATTAGTCATAATATCCAAGAGGTGGAAGCACCCCAACCGTCCATGGACAGATGACTAGATAAACAAAGTCTGGTAATTTACAATGGAATATTATTCAGTGTTAAAAAAGAAGAAAATTCTGACACATGCTACAACATGGATGACCCTGGAAGGCATTATGCTAATTGAAATAACCCAATCACAAAAAGGGCAACTATGTTATGATTCCACTTACATGAGGTACCTAGAGTCCTCAAATGCATAGAAACAGAAAGTAGGATGGTGGTTGCCAGGGGTTGGAGGGAGAGGGAATGGGGAGTCATTGTTTAACTGAGACAGAGTGTCCATTTTACAAGATAAAAAGAGTTCTGGAGGTGGATGGTAGTGATGGTCATACAACCATGTGAATGTACCACTGAACTACATGCTTAAAAATGATTAAGAGCAAATTTTATATGAGTATTTTATCACAATTAAAAAGATTTTTAAAACCCTTATGTAAAACATAAGAGCAGGAGAATCAGTAATTATAATTAATACTGAGACCATTTAATCCTTAAGTCATGCCAGAACAAGGACAGGAATAGGCTGATCACATCAGACGAGTCAGGAGTGAGAACCCAGAGTCATGACATCATAGTACATCGCAAACTCAGCAACAGAACCTCAGTCTTTATACCGACCCAAGGGCTGAAATTGTCACCTTCTATCAAGGTTACTATTCTAAGTCTCGAGTGTGATATCTTCGACTTATTTTTGAAAAGCAAAAACAAAAGTGTACATTTCTCATACAATGCATTCTTAGGACAGAAAAAAAGTCAGTGCAAAATATATTGAATTTAAATCCTTGGCCACACCTGTAATCCCAGCACTTTGGAAGGCTGAGGCAGGAAGTTTGAGGCTAGATGTTTGAGACCAGCCTAGGCAACACAGCAAGACCCCGTCTCTACAAAAAATTAAAAAATTTGCCAAATGTGGTAGCACACCCCTGTAGTCCCAGCTACTCAGGAGACTGAGGCAGGAGGATAGCTTGAGCCCAGGAGTTCAAGGCTGCAGGGAGCTATGATTGTACCACTGCACTCCAGCATGGGCAACAGAGAGAGATCCTGCCTCTAAAATAAATAAATAAAACCTTGTGTTTAATACTAAGCAAATGAAAGTGAACAAAGAAATCTGGACCAGGTGAAGGGAGTTATTGTCATTATGAATTCCCCTTTTATAGATGATAAAACTGAGGCACAGAGAGGTTAAGAAACCTGCTGACAGTCACAAAGTGAATCCGTGGTACAAACAGGATTCAGAGTTCACACTCTTAACCATCCAACACAAAGATAGAGGGGTTAGGATTTGGGCAGACGGGGAGGATTTGCTGCGTACAAGTACCTGAGGGAAATAACAAATTTCAAAACCGAAGCCCGTCAAGCACTCAAAAGCCCAAACTCTGTAGCCCGTGACTTTAAGAGACATCTAGCAAGGAGTAATAATCCATTTTGGCTCTAGCTGAAAGGGTGGTTCAAGCCTCCTCTCAGAGCATAAAAGTGTGGTTTCTGTCACACAAAATGGAACCTTCCTAGCCTACAACTTCTTTCCTAAAATAGTACATGCTGTTCCCCACATTTGTGTTGTCAATGTATTTTTAACTGTAATGTGAAGACACACTTCTCAGCAGAAAAAATGAAGGAATGGGACCAAAATGACTTAGGGAAAGGTGCCAGAATTAATTTGCCAGCCATTCAGCAATCAGTCAAAGGCAGAGCATTTCCTGAGGCAGCAATTTATCCTTTGGCTGTCACATCAAACCCCAGCTGTTTTAGAAGAGTGCCTAGCAAAGATGAGCAGGTGATGCTCTGTGGGTCCTTATTCATCAAATACACACGGGATCATCAGTGAGAACAGGGGATTGAGCCAATGAACTAGCTTGCCTACACCTCTTACTGTCTTATTTATCTACTCTTCATTATCTAATTTTTCAACCAGTCTAGTTGAACCTCCCAAGCAAATGGTTTCACACCAATCCATGAGCAGACAGCTCCCCCATCAAATATACCCTCCAACTGGAAACCTCAGCCTTGGCTCCGTGGGAAGTCATACCTTCCTGATCCCACGTTCCGCATGTGTCACTAATGGTGGGTTGGTAATGATGCCTTTTATTTTTTATGCTTCCTCTGATTAGAGTGAAACTGTGTTTCTCTAATGCTAACAGCCCAGTGAATGTGAAAAATTCAACTCTCCTGGCTGGGAGTGTGTTACAGCCGTCAGGATTTCTGTTCCCAGTAAAGAGTCTGAATAACTGTGTTGATTACAGCCAAATAATCTTGCAAAAGTCCATCTCTACCCGTGAAGTCATACAAATAATTCCAAAGACTGTCATATACCAGTCCTTATTTAATTGAAAACAGGCATACTCTTTTAATCCAAATATATATTATAGTATGCATATCAAAAGTAAAGAGCTAAAAGGAAATTATAAAAAACCAATGACCATTATGTTAATAGCTGCAATAAGAAGAGATGAGTCGTAACATATACACACTAACACTGCCCAAAATGGTTAGTAGAAGGTTAGTGTATTCACAAGAACTTATTACATTCACTGTTTTTAAAAAGTCTATCTGAATTTTCAGTGAGTATTCTTCTTGTAAAGGATCCACAGTTTTAAATCTTAGAAGTGCTTAATAAGAATTAGCCACATTTGAATGAATATTTATATATATAAATTACACAATACATTGTCACTGTCCTTTATAATAAGATTGTCTGAAACAGAATGCAGTCATATGAACTGACTGGCATATCTCAGATGCCATTAAAACGTATTTATCTTGACCCCATCCCCCAAGAAAACCCCACAAAATGTGTCAAGTCTTTGCCTACAATACTAAACATGAAATCAAAATTGATGGGCTCTAGTTGATGAATGTTTGGGCTGGTTACTAAAATGGATGGGGGGTCATTTGTATCCATTCCTCAACAGCATGCTCTGTCAAGGGGAAAAGTTTAATTGAATCTTGCGTTTTCTCATTTCTTGCTGAAAAGTACGATGTTAAGGCCAGCAAGGCATTAAGAAGACTTCATCATGGGACTTGTCAGATTCTCTCCTCCTCTATTTCCCTCTATGTTCCAATGTCAACAAACTTGCCCCAGTTTTTATCAAAGGGCATGTGGTTATCTCCTTCTCCACCTCTTCTTAGCCTCTTCATTCTTCAGTATAATTGCAAATCCTAAAAGCAATTCATAGAATAAACAAAATGAATGTTTGAATCTTGCTAGCTGAGGTCCAAATGGTGCCAGCACAGAGAATGTCTTGCTGCACAGCTTTCTGGGGTGGAGCGAACTAGTGATCAAGGTGAATACAAAGGAAGAAAGCAGAAGAGAATAGTGATTTGCACCTTTTCAGAATGTATTTCTTCTCTGTGCCAAACTGCATCCCAACGCTGAACTTCTTGGATGTGGACTCAGTTCAGCTGCCTTTCTGAAAGTTGCTTGGATTTCAGGGACTCCATAACAATTTGGCATTCCACAATTATGGCCTATTTCAGAGAGCATTTTCCAGAATGTGTGAACAGGACAAAAAGATCTCAGATTTTTCCAAAGGCTTCAGGACAATGTCAGTTAAAACAATTTTGGGGGGATTTGATGGAATGCCAGAAAACTGGTTGCTTCAGCCATGAACAAATAAATAAACAACTCCAAATATTAATTTTGGAGTGGACTTGGGCCAAATCTCTTACTCCCAGACAAGTAGGCTGCAGACTATCAAATGAGATTTCTTCCATCAGGCACTATGAAAAAAGAATCAGCCCACATGAGGTGTTCAGAGAGAGATTAAAAGACAGCGCCAGAATACATGGCATTTTCCCTCACTCCATTATCCCAACCAGGATTATTTCTGGAAAGACAGAGTGCCCAAGGAAATGAAGGTAAAGGAGGGGTTAACAGCAAGAGTGATATGAGAACTTTTTAAAATAATAATTATTGAGAAATTTTTTTTTTTTTTTTTTTTTTTGAGACGGAGTCTCGCTCTGTCACCCAGGCTGGAGTGCAGTGGCCAGATCTCAGCTCACTGCAAGCTCCGCCTCCCGGGTTCACGCCATTCTCCTGCCTCAGCCTCCCGAGTAGCTGGGACTACAGGCGCTAGTTTTTTGTATTTTTAGTAGAGATGGGGTTTCACCGTGTTAGCCAGGATGGTCTCGATCTCCTGACCTCGTGATCCGCCCGTCTCGGCCTCCCAAAGTGCTGGGATTACAGGCTTGAGCCACCGTGCCTGGCCGAGAAATTTTTTTTAAAGTGTTACACATGTGGCAGAAAACGGGTCCTTTCTTTTTAATGTGTAGAAGGTTTTGCCACCCTCTCCTTAATTTTCTCTGCAATATAGAAAAGGTGTTTACAGCTAAGAGACCTTTTTAAAGATGGGTCTATTCACTCTCTGTCCAAATAGGAATTTGATTTCGCAACCTTGCTAACAGTAAAGAACATCTTTACACGTCCTTCAAATAATAAGGTTTCTTAAAAATACCACTGAAAATAATTATTTGGGTAAATTGAGCAGGAAGTAAATGTTTTCAGGCAGGTATCTGCCAAACCAACCTCAGGATAGTTCAGCTTCGCATGCAGGGTTTTCCAGGGCAGCCCTTCTCACCCCATCTGAGATGAGGGAACAGGGTTTAGCTTTTATTTCTAATATCCATTTTTTTGCAAAATCTAATAAAAATGAATTACAGGCCAGGCACTGGCTCACACCTGTAATCCCAGCACTTTGGAAGGCCAAGGCAGGAGGATCGTTTGAGCCAAGGAGTTTGAGACCTGTCTGGGCAACATGATGAGACAATAAATAAATAAATAAATAAATAAATAAATAAATAAATAAGAATTACAAAAAAATAAAATGAAAAGATAATACGTGAAGTACAAATCCAAAATTTTTATCATAGATTCACAATCCATATAAAATTAATCCATCCAATTGCTTTGAAAGTTTCTAAGCACTTACTCTCATCTTCTGTACTTAACTCATCATGGATGAGTATCAAACAGCTCACAGTCCCCATCCATGGACCATGGACCACACTTGGAACTGTGCTGGTTCACAACATGGCACCACTCTGTCTTAAAAATCTAACTTCCCACAATTTCCCCTGCTCCAGAAAGGCAGAATTATTCTCAACTAATACTTCACAGAATGAACTTGACAAAACTTAATAGCAGGTGTTATCTGAAACAAAGGAGAATGAGGAGGGGATTCTGTAGTGGCCCCTACTAAAATGTGGGAAATGTTGGAGGCACAGATTTTTACCTGAATCTCCACTGCCTGGAACCATGCGTCAAACATAGTCATAGCTCAATAATAGTTTCTGAATGAATGAAATAAACTTGGGAAGCACAGAATTTAACAAAGCCAACTTGTTTTATTTAATTTTATTATTTTACTTTTAGTGCAAAGCTCCTTAAAGTATTTAACATGTTAAGAGGAATTGTAAATCTCCAAGGGGGGATCATGACTTTTTTTTTTTTTTTTTTTTTTTTTTTTTTTGAGATGGAGTCTGGCTCTGTCACCCAGGCTGGAGTGCAGTGGCACGATCCTGGCTCACTGCAAGCTCCACCTCCTGGGTTCATGCCATTCTCCTGCCTCAGCCTCCCGACTAGCTGGGACTACAAGCGCCCGTCACCATGCCTGGTTAATTTTGTTTCTGTATTTTTAGTGGAGACGGGGTTTCACCGTGTTAGCCAGGATGGTCTCGATCTCCTGACCTCATGATCCGCCCACCTCGGCCTCCCAAAGTGCTGGGATTACAGGCGTGAGCCACCGCACCCGGCCAGAACATGGTATTTCATCACAGAATCCTTTATTTCAAGGAGCAGCTCAAGAAGATGGGAAATACTAATCTAAAAACTTCCTCTCCTGACTTCCCACCCTGAAATCTCTGTTTCCCTTGACCCTTCTATCACAAATATGTCTCTCTATGACCTTTTTCAGTTGTCAAAATCCAATGCTTCCTGTAACTTTCAAGTCATAAACTACCTCCTCTCTGAGGCCTTTCCTCATTTCACCAATGTGCTGTGCTATCCCTGCTTTAATGGGAATAGTAACTGCACACATCTCTCAGGAGGCAGTAAGGGCTGAATGAGATGATCAGTACAGAATGCTTAGAACAGTACCCGGCACTTAGTAAGTTCTCCATGTGTGGTGATTAGCGTTAAGTACCATCACAGCATTTGACTCCCCTGACATCTGAAGAGAACTACAATGAAGTAGAATTCCATTTCCATATCGACTGAAAGCTCCTTAAAGGAAGGGCTGTCTTACTCAGCTCTGTATCTTCTAGAACGAGCAGCACAGTACTTTGCAAATAAGAGGCGCTAAGTTAATATCTGCTGAGTTGAACTAAGCAAGATAAAACTGGAGAAAGAGACCTAAACAAACAAGAACAATTTTTCCAGGCACCTAATCATAAGGAAGCATGAATAACTTCATAGCATTTAGTGGGACATGAAGTCAACCAATTCTGCTTCTGAGCGTGGAAAAAAATTCTGCACTCTTAGGATCTACCAGGGAGTATGCATAACTGGGTCATTTTTACACTTCCAAAAAGCTTCTTAGTATGAGCAATATTTTCTGGGAAATTTTTCATTACGGAACATCTTGGGCTTCTTAGCAAGTAGCTTATGGTTTTCTAAATTCTAAATCCAATAACTTGGAGGCTTGAATTTGAAAGACAAAACCCTCAAGAACTGGTATATTGCCACCAATCTAACTGGAGTTATTCCTACTAGCTAGAAGTTCTGCCTGCATTCCTCTGGGAGAGGAAGCTCCGTCCCTCCCCATCTCATGCCTATTCTATCTTCCGCTTGTGACTCAGCCCTCCTTGTCTTCTCCTTGCCTTCATTTGTCAGATTCCAAAGTAAAGTCAAACAACAATTCAACAGGAAGTAGACTGAGCCCAGGGAAGGTGATATTTGGCAAGTTCATTACCCCTAAATTCTAAAATTGAGGCCAAAACAATCTTTAAAAAAAAAAAAAAAAAAAAAAAAAAAAAAAAAAAAAAAAAAACTGGGAGAAGAGGAAGGGAGTTAGAACGTTTGAATCCACATAGGAATGAGGAGCTTGCTTTTGATGACACAAAAAAACTAGACAGTTGCCTGTGCCTTTGAAGGATCTTTACTATTTTAGACAGTTTGGTGAGAATCCCACCATCCACTGCTGTTAACAAACTGACAAGGTCTTACCCATGGATGTGTCTGAGGGCTTACTTAATAAAAGTCCTTTGAAACATGGAGTCCAGTGCTTTCTATATTTTGATATGCATGTGTATCACCCAAGGGTCTTGGTAAAATCCAGTTTCTCATGCGTTAGTCCTGGGGTGGGGTCAAGTCTATGAGTTTGCATTTCTAATAAGCTCACAGATGATACTGATGCTTCCCATAGAGAGACCACACTTTGAGAAGCAAGGAGCTGTTCTCAAAGACATTGAAGAATAAGGGGCAAGTATTCTCCTGATGCCTTGAGGATCAGAGATTCAGAAGAATAGATTACAGCCTAAAGGATTTGAACCAGAGATGAAAAAGAAGGCTTTCCATGAACCATTGCTAGATATTGGAGCCAGTTACAGAGAAAGCTTTTAGATAATTAAGCACAAGATGTGTATCCAAGTATTTGGGCTGTTGTGATAATTAGCCTAAATAATATTTCAGGGGTCCAGATTTACCTACTTAGTCTCTCTCCATTGATGCAGTGACCCCAATAATAGCTTAATCTCCATTGGAATGTGGGTTGTGTAGATACAGAAGCAATGACATGACTATATTGAATTCAATTAAAAATAAAGTTTCAGAAAACAGCCCTGATTTGCATCCCTAATTTCTATTCAACTTTCCCATTTTAGGACACAGTATTGAGTGTGAGGACAAAAATGCTTGCCAACCCAGTCCCATTTTAGTGACAGCAGATTCTGGGTACTTATGTCTCCTATCGCTGTACAATATGGCCTAATAAAGTCGCGCCAAAGAGACCAGATTTCATTTCAGAGCAAAGGGTTCGGTCATAAACTTTTGCTTTCTGGCTGAACAGAGCCATTCCAGCCGTGCACATAAATTCTGCTAGTTTTAGGTATCAGAGTGATTGGGAAGCCAAATGGGTTATTTGTGAGCCAGGTAGCAAAGGCAGAAGCACCAGCTTTATTGTGTATTCATTGTTATCTGGACAATCTCTTGCCAGTTAAGGAATATTTTCACAGGAAGTTAGAAGCGATTTCAGAAATTCCCTTCTGCGGTTTTCTAGAGTGGATTTTAGGCCTCATCAAAAAGACATTTGGTTCAGAGATTGAAAGTTGGCAGCCTATAAATTGCTGAGGTAATTAGCTGGGCTTAGCAGTTTTCCTTTGAGGAGGAAACCGTGATCCTGAGTGCTCACTGAGTACCATAGGGAAGTGCCCAAGTTCATGCAGCCTCTGGCTTCAAAAAATCCCAGCCTCA
The DNA here is from genome assembly GCF_007565055.1 of Rhinopithecus roxellana. NCBI lineage: Eukaryota > Metazoa > Chordata > Mammalia > Primates > Cercopithecidae > Rhinopithecus > Rhinopithecus roxellana. The sequence goes on along the minus strand of NC_044559.1, from coordinate 128,631,278 downwards.
TCATGTGCTCCTGAGCCAAGGAGCGTAACCTCTCCAAGCCTTAATTCCCTTCACCTGCAAAACGAGAGCAACACTAGTACCTACCTCCTAGGAAGGCAGCCGAAATGAGGTGGTGCATGTAAAGTGCTTAGCAGGGTGCCTGGCAAATAGGTAACATTTGTGGAGCACTTTCTATGCACAGGTGAGCATGTGTTCTCATCATACTAAAAGCTGGCATTTATTGAGTGTGTACCTTGTAGACAGTCTATAAATGTCAGCTGTCATTATAAGTAATGAGTGATAGTGATGATGCTGATGATGCTGATGATGGTGATGATAGGCAAGATAGCTCTACTGTTCAGACAAAGAAACTATGCCAATTAGATGTGATTCATGGCTTCCTATTGTGCTTCCTATTGCTTAGCTGCTGCCAGAAAAGGCTGGAACATCAGTGATCATCCAGTGGTTCTCTGAATTGAAGAGAAACATTAAGCAGCCTGAGTTTGTCCCCAAAAGATAGCAGTGTTCTCTGGAGGTCCTCCCTATCACCCATGGACTTTCCTAATGGCCAGCAAGTGAACTCTGGGTAGATATGATAAGGGAGAAGTTGATATTTGGAGGAGACATGATGGTCTCCCAAAATAGAAAATGGATCATGTGTGGGTAGCACCATTAACGTGATGTAGGATCACCCAGCCTGGCTTTCTGAATGGAGCCCTGGGCAAGCAGGACCCTGATAATCAGAATGAATTAGCTCCTGGTAGTTCCTGCACTAGACATTTGCCTACATCTCTCAGTCAGTACTCCCTACACACTATTCATATCTCTCATTCTCCTTCCTATCAAATGGCTTTGCTACTCACTTCCAGCCCTGCCTCCAAGACTGATTTTGAATGGATACCTGGCATATCCTTAGTTCACAGGATGAGTGGGCTTAAAAAAAAAAAAAAAAAAAAAAAAAAAAAAGGAACTTGTTCAAAATATTATTTTTAAAAATACTTGTCCAGTTTGTATTTGGAGGAGAGGCAGAGCACTAGGTGGGGTGATAGAGAGAGGAATGATCCCCGGTTAGAATCCTCAGTCTCTACTGACCCTAGTAATTCAATCTTGAGCTATATTTTGCATATTTAGCAAAAGAAAAGTTTTGTAGTCAAGTAGACACATGCTTTTTAGAAAGCAAGTTATAAAACATCTGTCATTACTTGAACATGCCACTTGGGAGAAGGGGACTCAACCCTCCTAGCCCAAAAGCCTTATCAAAGTATTCCCTCAAATACCTTATTAAAGTATTCAAAGTGATCTCAAACTTTCTGCCTCCTGATAAGAGTTCTGGGAAGCACACTTCTCTATTTCTCATTGCATTTCTAGAATGTTTTACCACTCATTGTAGTTCAGCATCCCCAGAAAACTGCCAGGCAGGCCATCACCCTGCATTTGGTATAAGATGGGAAGAGGGAGAGGACTTGCTATGATCCTGTTTGGGTAAAGAGACCCCTCCCTGTCCCTATGCTCACTTGTCCCATAAGCAAGTTCAAGTCAAATGCATTTCTATCCACTGAGGTAGCTCATTCCAGCACACAGCTGTTCTCCTTCCAGTCAACGCCACTGCAGGGCTCTCCCTGGGCAAAGCTGCACTTGCTGGATGGGTTTTCATTAACATATGGGAAAGAATAGTCAGCAAATCTTCACTGTTGCAGAGGACTGGGAAAAACTAGACAGATGCACCTAGTTCTCACCTATCCATGCAGACAAAATCATCTAGCCTTAGGGAGTGGAGGGTGAATTTCCAGAGAGGCTGAGGGGGTTGGGAAAACCAGTGTCATTTAGGTTGATGAACAATGCTGCTGCCCTAAAAAATGTATTCAGTCAGAAAATTCTGCTGACTCCGTATCTCACCAAAAAGAGCTCCAGGGACCTTCCCCGACATCAGTCATTTACAAAAGTGTTGGCAACACAAAACTGTAAGCACTGTAGGTAGGGATGCCTTTATGCCACCTTAGAGGGTGGTTTTGTATCAGGCTTATTCCTCTATCTTCTCCTATCAGTGATCCACTTCTGACCCAGTCTCAAATCTCATCGCAAATAGAAAGTCAAACAGTATCTACCTCCATCTCCTAAGTGGAAGAAGAGAATTTATAGGCTGAGGGGTAGGTGCTTTCATATATGGATAGTCTTTCAAAAATGCCACAAGCTCTTCCATCTTTTACAGCAGGTAAATAGGGAGCTCAGAGAGGCTGTAAGACCTTCCCCAGGTCTTACAGCAAATCATGTCCTAATCAGAGTCTCACAATCCTCGCCCTGTCCCATCCTCCTGCCTGCTGCACAGCCACACAACCACCCTCACACTTCACAACCCAGGGATAACAGGAAGAGTGAGGGCTGTGGTAGCAACTTTGGATAATATAGGGGTCCTTGGGTACATATGGCAGGGAAATACAATCTGAGATCTTCAGGTGATCAAATTTAATCCCAGTTAGACTGGGATACCCAATCCCATTCTGAAGGAGCATCAAATATTCTTCTTTCACTTGTTCTCGCCTCTCTAGTCTATTCAAGGAGAAGGGAAAAAAAATACTCAACCACAGATACAAATGTCCTTCTCATTGCCAAATTTTAGCCAAAATAAGAAATCAACAGAAGCTTCTTAAGAAATTATACCTATTTTGTCCCAGTCTAGAAAAAAGAGAAATGGATAGAATCCATCAACCTAAAAAGCAATGCCATAGGTATGCTAGGAATAAACAGACTTCCACAACCAGACTGACAACAAAGAGCTTCGGCACACCAGCATCAGTGGGCACAGAGATATATGTTACTTCTCTGTGAGCAGAGGTACCCTATCTACTTACAGGGTATGGAAAAAAAGAGAGGAAGTGATGACTCTCACTCATGGACATCAATTAGTTCCATCCACTTCCCATCCTCCAGTGCATACAGAGTACAGCCATCAAGACAGGACCCCTGTATTTCTCTGAACATGAAACCCTAATCACTGGGACTGCATCACTCTTGTTACCATGAAATACGTGTGGCAGTTAATGATAAAAACTATAAATATTATACTCAGTTCAAACGTTTTATTGCATGCCATTTTTCAAGATGGCAGATGGCTGCCTAAATTGATCTCAGTGCCATGTTACAGGTGCTCCTAAGTTTCTCTAAATCAGTCAAATGAGTTTGAAGTTTAAACGGCCACTTCACATTGTTCTACCAGGAGATGCACCAGATGCCATTGTAATGCAGTTTGCTGAATTATAGTATTCATATGCTCTGATTTAAAAAAAAATAATAATAATAGGTTAACTACCTGAAACTTGCCCCACAGAGAATGATTATTGAATACGCTAAAAAGCCATGATGCTAATGACCCTGACTTAAAGGCAATATTCTCCCCATTCTGGCTGTAAAGGGCAAACATAGAATATGGCGGCTAAAGAGATATCTGAGTTTCTGGTTCTGGGTGAGTTGGAGTAATCACAGTTCATCCTGTCTCTCCCACTGAATGCTGTTCTAAGACCTGGACAGAATGCATGGAGCAGCTATTTGAAGACACTGAGAATAAACAATGGAAGGTAGATTGAGGAAGAAGACCCGAATTAGAAATACCACCAAATCAGCAGTGAATTTACCATTGTTCTCTTCTGGTATCCTCTAGCCTGACCTCAAGGCAGCCAGAACCTGGAAGGGATCATCAGGATGTGGACAAAAAACCTCCAGGAGTAGCCTCATAGTAGAACTAACTAATGAGAGGTAACTCTTAGAAAAAATGGAGGAAATCACTCTTTCTCCCTCCCTCCCTCCCTCCCTCCCTCCCTCCCTCCCTCCCTTCCTTCCTCTTTTTCTTCCTCTCTTCCTTCTTTCCTTCCTTCCTCTTTTTCTTCCTCTCTTCCTTCTTTCCTTCCTTCCTTTCTTTTTCTCTCCTCCTGTGCCCCAACAACAAGCCATCTAGTAGTGGCAGTAGCAGTGGTGACAATGCAAGCCAGAAAAAGATTAAAGGAGATAGGAGAATTTTCCTCTCTGGCCAAAACACCTATGGTCCTGAGAGAATGAAAACAAAACCCTATTGCTTTTTGTCTGTCTCTGTCCTTCCACCAGTTGGCCCCAGATGTGAACACAATCACAGAAAGTATACAGAAAGCCGGATAACTAAAGCCTCAGCAGCCCTTCCATCAAAAGATCAAAAAGGAAGGCCCCAGGGAACCTGAAAATATTGCAGAGATCACATAGAAATAGGACATGGGGAAGTAGTCACTAAATTGTTTATAAACTCTGGGGCTCATGCTAAACTGTGTATGGATGAAACTGACCCTACACAGCATATTTAGATTATGAGAACTAAACTACAATATAGACCACCACCCAGTCTGAGGGCAATATTGGACAGATCCAAATAGCACTGCCAAAGCTTTGAAAACTCAACTAACACTGAAATCACAACCCATAGAAGCTTCGTAAGAACCTGCAGCCTAAAATCAAGCAGGTCAGGCCAGGCGCAGTGGCTCATGTCTGTAATCCCAGCACTTTGGGAAGCCAAGGCGAGTGGATCACCTGAAGCCAAGAGTTCAAGACCAGCCTGGCCAACATGGCAAAATCCTGTTTCTACTAAAATTACAAAAATTAGCCAGGCGTGGTGGTGTGCACCTGTAATCCCAGCTACTTGGGAGGCTGAGGCAGGAGAATTGCTTGAACCCAGAAGGCAGAAGTTGCAGTGAGCCGAGATTGCGCCATCACACTCTAGCTTGGTTGACAGAGTGAGACTCTATCTCAAAATAATAATAATAATAATAAAGCAAAATAAAATAAAGCAGGTCATTACCTTCCAAAATAAAATTATCAACATTATTATAAAATTTAAGCAAGAATTAGAGTTTCATAATAAAAAAACTAAAACACCCAAGACACAATAAAAAATTACTTGCTATAGGAGTAATCCAGGAAAATCTCAACTTGCATGGAAAAAGACAATCAGCAGATGCCAATGCCTAGATGACACAGATGTCGGAATATCTGACAAAAATCTTAAAGCAACCACTATTTCCTGATAACTAAGAAAGAACACATTTGTAAAGAAGTAAAAGACAGGATGCATAATTTAAAATTTAAAATTTTAAAAATCAAATGGAAATATTACAATTAAAAAATACAATAACAAAAAAATACAATAACTGAAACACTCACTGAATGGGCTCAACAACAGAGCAAAGATGATGGAGGGAAGAGTCAATGAACTTGAAGCTAGATCAATATAAATTGTGCAATTTCAACAGAGAGAAAAAAGTATTGAGAAGTTTCACACAGAGCCTTAGGATCCTCTGATACATTAGAAAAAGATTTAGCATCTGCGTCATAGGAATCCTAGAAGGAAAGCAGAAAGAATATGGTGCAGAAAAAAAAAATTTTTGAGGAAACAATAAGTGAAAACTTCTCAAACTCCCCCAGAGACAAACCTAGCAGTTGAAGAATTTCAATGAACTCCAACAGGATAAACCCAAAAGGATAATGCCTAGACACACTGTAATCAAACAACAGAAAACTAAAGACAAACAGAAAATCTAGAAAGCAATGGGAGAAAAATGACTCATTACTTATAGGTAACAATTCAAATGACTATGGATTTCTCATCAGAAACAATGTAGGCAAGAAGAAAATAGAACAACGCTTTTAAAATGTTGAACCCCAAATTCTATATCCACCAAAATGTCCGTAAGTAATGAAAGTGAAATAAAGATATTTTCAGATGACAGAAAACAGTGTTTGCTGCCAGAGCATGTCTCTGAAGGAACTGCTAACATAAGTTGGACAAACAGAACAGGAATTATAACAAAATGAAGGAAAGAAAGAGAAAACAACAGCACTAATAATATTAGAATAATATAAGAGACTATACTTCTTTGAATTCTTTAAAATAGATAGAAAAAAGCAAAAAATTATAACATTGATATAGTTTACAACAGCTATAATATATAATATAACTACAACATAAAATGGGGAGGGTAAAGAAACCTATAGCTTGGGAAGGGGTCTACATTTCACTTAAAGAGGAAAATCATTGAATCCAAGTAGACTTAAAAAGTTAACTATGTACATTACAATCCCATGAGCAATCAATTTTTAAAAACTATATAAAGAAGTATAACACCACAGACAAAATAAAATTCTGAAAATGTTCAAAATAATTCAAAAGAAGAAAGAAGAGAGTTCAAGGTTTTTGAACAATTAGTCTAATTTTCAAAACTAAAACAGAGGAAACAAACAGAAAGCAAATAAAATATTAGGCCTAAATCCAAACATATAAATAATAATATTATAGATAAATTATCTAATATAACCAATCAAGAAAAAGACATTCAAAGAATCGATTTTTTAAAAATCACCCAACTATAAACCGTCTACAAGAAGATCACTGAAGTTTTAAAAATAGGTTTGGTTCAAACAAAAGAGAATGAGAAAAGATATACTGTTTGGCATGAAAACACCAATCAAAAAAGAAAGAAGCTTGAGTGATTATATTATTATCAGATAAAGTAGACTTCAGAACAAAGAAAATTACAAGGATATAGGGATAATATATAATGATAAAAAGGTCAATTCACCAAGAACACATAGCAATCTAAAGTATATGCACTTAACAGACTTTCAAACACACACAAAGCAAAACCTGACGGAACTAAAATAGACAAATCCACAGTTATAATTGGAGACTTCAACATCCTTCTCATAGTAAGAGGCAGAACTAGTAGACAGGAAATCAGCAAGGGTATAGAAGAAATGAACAACTCCATTAGCTGACTGGTACTAATTGACATTTATAGAACACTCTGCCCAACAACAGCAGAATATACATTCTTTTTAAGCTCACCTGGAACACTCACCAAGACAGATTACATTCTTGGCCATAAAATGCACCTTAACAAATTTAAAAGAATTGAAATCATGCCAAGTAGGTTCTTAACCATAATGGAATCAGACTACAAATCAATAATAGAAAGATAAGAGGAGTATCTCCAAATACTTGGAAATTAGGCAACACACTTCTAAATAATTCATGGATCAAAGAAGTTTCATGTGAAATTAGAAAATATTGCTAACTGAACAAAAATGAAAACACAACATATCAAAATTTGTGGAATGCAGCTAAAGCAGGGCCCAGAAAGAAATATATAGTATGAAATGTTTATACCAAAAAAGAAGAGTCTCAAATCCAAAATCTAAGCTTCATCTTAAGAAGAAACTAGAGAAGAGGAGCAAAGTAAATCTGAAGCAAGCAGAAAGGAAACAGACAAACAAAAAATACAGGAAATAATAAAACCAAAGCCGATTCTTTAACAAAGATCAGCAAACTTTATATCTAGTAAGAGCGACAAATAAGAGAGAAGACATAAATTACAAAATCAAGAATGAAAGTGGTTATCACTGCCCACATTAAAAGGACAATAATGGGATACTATGAATAGCTCTACACACATAAATTGAAAAACTCGGATACATTAGACCAATTTTTCAAAACCTTTGAACTGTTACAACTCACCCAAGATTAACTATGTAATCTGAATAGTCCTGTAACCACTGAAGACATTGAATCTGTATTTTAAAACTTTCAGAAAAAAAAAAAAAAAAATCTAGGCCTAAACCTAGTATTGTTTCACTGGCAAATACTACTAAATATTTAAAGAAAAAAAAAAATCACCAATTCTACACAAATTCTCCCAGAAAATAGAAGGAAGGGAAAGATTTCCCAACTCATTTTATAAAACCAACGTTACCTGACACTAAAGTCGAAGACAGTCTAAGAAATTTATAAACTAATATACACCAAAAAACATAAACATATACACACAAATTCTTCATAAAAGTATTACCAAATCAAATCCACCTATATATAAAAAATAATCACACTAACTAGGGTTTCTCCCAGGAATGTATGGTGGCTGGTTCAATAGTGTACAATCAATTAATGTAATTTACCATATTAACAGTTTAAAGAAGAAAAACTACATGATCCTATACATTGATGCAGGAAAAGCATTTAGCAAAATTCAACATCCATTCATGATTGAAAAAAATAAAACTCTCACCAAAATAGAATTTGGAAGGAACTTCCTCAACCTCAAAAGAAGGGTATCTACAAAACATCTATAGCTCATATCATATTTAATGGTGAAAGAAATGAATGTTTTCCCTTGAAGACTGGTGACAAAGAAAAGATGTCTACTCCCACTCCCTCTATTCAATATTCTGCAAGAAGTGCTACCCAGTACAATATGATTGCCTGATAAAAGGTCAATACAGAAAAATAATGTATATTTCTACATACCACCAATGAACAATTGGAACCCAAATTTTAAGATGTCATTTCTAATAGCTCCAAAAATGTAAAACTTACATATAAATCTAAAAAAAACACGTACAGGATCTTGATGCTGAAAACTATAAAACACTGGGTAAAACAAGTTAAAGATGACCTAAATAAATGAAAAGACCATATTGATGGATTGGAAGATACGACATAGTAAAAATGTCAGTGCTCCCCCAAATTGGTCTATAGGTTTAATACAATTCCAATCAAAACACCAGGAGGAATTTTTTTAGATATAGGCAAGCTGATTTTAAAGTATATATGGAAAGACAAGGACGCTAGAATAGCCAAAGCAATTTTGAAAGAGAATACATTTGCAGGATTCAAAGTTTGTAATGCCCATTTCAAGCAACAGAAGATTGTACGTAGACCTACGTACAAACTCAATGGAGTTTGCCGTATTCGAAACTGAAGTTGTTTGGTACTGGTACCTTCTTTCGTCCTTCCATATTCTCCCTTTTGGAATGGTGCTGTCTATAGCCGTTATCCTATGGCTGTCCTGCCATTGCATTTGGGGTGCAGAGTACTTGTTTTCTAGTTTCACAGATCCAAAAATGGAGAAGAATTTTGCCCCAGGATTGATCACACCCAAAGTCTCACCCATAACTGATTAGATGATGACATTGGGACATGTGAGTTGATGATCTTCAGCTCTGATTTTGAACTTGAATTGTTTTACAGGGTTGAGACTTTTGGAGATGGGGGAATGAGGTAAATGTATTTTGCATGTGGGATGAATGTAGATTTTTGCAGAAGTGATTAACGATCTTGTGATAGGAAGGTTATCTGAGTGGGCTCTAAATGTAAACTCTACTGTCTTTTTAAAGGAGGTTTGGCTAAAGAAGAAGAAATAGGAGATGTGACATTGGAAGCACAATGTTGGAGTGATGCAATGACAGGGATATGAGCCAAGGAATGTGGTCAGCCTCCAGAAGCTAGAAAATGCAAGGACACAGATTCTCCTCTAGAGCCCCCAGAAGAAACCAGCCCCACCACCATGTTGAATCTAACTCCACTGAAACTGAGTTTCCAAGTTTTGGCCTCCAGAAAAGGAAGGAAAACAACTTGTGATATTTACAGCAACTAGGTTTGTAGTAATTTATTGCAGTAGCCAAAGGAAACAAATACATAGAGTTTCATTTATCTTGGGTAGATATCTAGGAGTGGTATTTCTGAGTCATATGGTAACTCAATGTTTAACCTTTTAAGAAAAACTCCAAATATTTCAACTTAAAAACTTATTTCCAGGAAAGAAAGTTTAAGTTAAGAAAATGAAAACAGAAGCTACAGATAGGGGCAAATATTTACAAATTGTATATCCAACAAGATATCCAAAATATATAAGGAATTCTTAAACAGTAAAAAACAAAAACAAACAAAGAAACGACTCCATTAAAGTGGACCCAGCATTTCACCAAAAAGCATATACAGATGACAAATAACCACTGGGAAGGTGTTCAACATCAGTAGGGAAATACTTGTGAAAACCACAATGAGATACCACTGCCCACCTACTAGACTGTTTAAAATAAAAAGTACTGAAAATGCCAAGTGATGGTAAGGATGCAGAGCTACAGAAACTCCTGCATTGCCTGCTGATGGGAATGATAAATGGAACAGCTCTTCTGGAAAACACTTTGGCAGTTTCTTTTAAAGTTAAATATAAACTTACCCTATAATCCAGCAATCCTAATTCGAGATACTTACCCTAGAGAAATTAAAACTTATATCCATCCATGTAAATGTTTATATCAATTGTATTCATGATTGCCCCAACTGGAGGAAACCTAAATGGTGTCCAATGGATGAATGGATAATCAAACTGGTACCTCCATATAAGTTGCCATACTATTCAGCAACAGAAAGGACTAAACACTGATACATGCAACAACCTGGATGGATGTCATGGGAACTATGCTAAATGAAAAAAGCCAGTCTCAAAACGTTACATGCTCCATGATGCCTTCACATGACAGACTTGAAAACACAAAACTGTAATGACAGAGAACAGATCAGTGGTTGCCAGGGCATAGGAGTGACAGGAGGGTGTGACTCTACAACATGACAGCATGAGGGAATTTGGGGGTATGGAAACTATCCTGTATTCTGATTGTGGTGGTGGTTGCATGACTACACATACACAAAATCAACTTTACTGTAGGTTACTTTAAAAAATAAAATGAAAGAGATGTCTGGAAAACTATAATCATTTCTGAATCTTATTGGGACCATGTACTTCAGCATTTTCCCATAATGCAAATGGATTACTCTGCTAATAACCTTGAGGACATCAATCCAAAGCCCCAACACCTCCACTCGAATTGCTTGAGTTACTTGAATATTTTGGTTATGATCAGAAGGCGTCTGTAAATATTAGGCTTAACTATATTTTTTTCTCCAGATATTTTTCTTTCCTCCTTTTATTAGCACTACCTAACCCGTCCGGATCTCACTACCGCTTTACAGACACATTTCACACATGGGAAGTCTATCATACTGCACTCTAACCTACTGCTTCCTTCTTTCAAATGGTTGAGACTAAACTTTATAGCTTTCTTACATCTCCCTCAACAAATCAGTCATCATCTCCCTTCCGTATTCAGTTACGTCCCTTCACTTGAGCAATACATCCTCCCACTACAAGGCATTATGGTCTAAGCAAGACAGCACTTGCCTGGGTCTTTTCCAGACTAAGCCACCACTAAGGGAATGGGGCAGACATATGTATATCCTACCTTGGAAAATAGCTTAATTTTTATAGTTTTTCATGGTTGAGGGGAAACCTAGGATAAGCTCATTTTACGAATGTTGCAAAGTTATTTCTATTCTTAGAAGCTATTGATTTGAATATAAAACAAAGCAGCGTTTACATGCAAGACATTTCTCTTGGAGAAGCAGTGTGTAACAGTGGGGAAAGCGCTGAGCTGAGAAGCCAATGATGTTGTAGAGTTCTGGCCCTAGCTCTACCACTCCCCAACCAGCCGTGCAACCAGAAGTCATCTTCTGATTTCCTCTTCCCAAAGAGCTATGGTAATGGGTCCTGTGGCTTACTATTCTACAGCTGAAGAAAGGTCAGAGACATTAGGTTCTTTGCATTTGGCATGTTTTCCATATGATATTCAACAAAATCCTTGTGTATCTGGTCAAATAAAGAATTTAAGTGAAAATGTGTATCTCAGCCAGGCACAGTGGCTCATGCCTGTAATCCCAGCACTTTGGGAGGCTGAGGCGGGCATATCACTTGAGGTCAGGAGTTTGAGACCAGCCTGGGCAACATGGTAAAACCCCGTCTCTACTAAAAATACAAAAATTAGCTGGGCGTGGGGACTTGTGCCTATAGTCCCAACTACTTGAGGGGCTGAGGAAGGAGAATCACTTGAACCTGGGGTCTGCAGGGGCTGCATTGCAGGGGGAGAGGTGGGCGGAGGCTGCAGTGAGCCGAGACTACACCACCGCACTCCAGCCTGGGTGAGAGAGCGAAATCTCCATCTCAAAAAAAGAAAAAAAGTATATCATGTAAACCAAAAAGTGCTGTGCAAACATAAAGTACTACTATAATTCCAAAGCTCTTAACAGAACACCCACTGCATCAAATTGATGGTGGTTCCTTGTTTTGCACCCCCTAGATGTGTAGAATAGTTGCCTCAGGGTTCCAAATTCTTCATCATTGTTCTGGACATAGATTCACACTTAGTATCACCTTAGGACAACGATAACCAATAGACTTAAGGAAATCTGAGATTTTATTCCTTATGGCTTACATAGGATTTTGCAATTTTCATGTAACAATCACTAACAGTAGGTGACACTCAAAAAACCAAAGTGAAAAAGTTGAAAGAGTGGAGGTAGAGTAGACCCAGCCTGTGGATGCCCAGGTGGGCTCAGGAATGCATGCAATTAATTAAACGCCAATTATCTCTGAAAGAGCTCAGACTGATGCTTGGCCAGAGGGTTGTTCAAGACGATGGCCCTTATTTCACATCAGTGACAATATCCTGCCAGCTGAGAAGGGCCAGGGTGAGTGTCAGCTTCTACTGGATTTTCGCATTAAGTCCTGACCATTGCTACTTCTCGGGCTCCATCCTCGCTGGGCACCGGGCTCTGCGTGTATGTTATGTAATCTTTCTGTGCTGCCTTTCTCTTTGTTCAGTCCATGCCAAGACCCAAATAAAAGAATCCATATGTGATTACAGCTATAAAACCAAAAGGAAAATATTAGATGAAAATATAACATTTTGGGGTTTCTAAGTTTGCTTTACCTTTAATGCTAGGCAGACAGTTTACACAAATCATTTTGCTGCAAAGTAAAGAATAATGAGTTAAATGTGTTCCCTGTCACCATCAATCATGTACGTTTGCCTTTGATTCACCAAACATATAAGACACATGAAATGACTTTCTAATCATGTTAGGGGGAAGGCGGGAGAAGGGGAGAAGATGGGGAAAGGAGTTTCAACTTTTTTTATTTTATTCAGAAGTTCCATTGACATTTTCTGGCAATCTTCTAACATGCTGTATGGGCTTCTTTTTGCTAATAATGTTTGCCTTGAGAATTTGTAAAGGTCTGAGAACTCTTTAATTCAATGTTCTAGAAATTACCAGGGCCATAGGGGAAATGAATCCCTGTTAATAGCTCATGGATTACTTCTCTCTTTATTGGAAATGGTTTTCACAGAAATTACTCTACTTTCAGGTGGGTGTTAGTGGGCTTGGTCAGAATGAGTGGCATTGTGGGAGCCAGCATCCTCCCACATGGAAGCCTCTGATCTAATGGGATCTAAGTAGGGTGAAAAATGGGTACACAATGACGTTGACCCAAACGGGATACTAGGGTTTAGCAAATTTGTTTCAATCCATGGGTGTTTATTTTGATTTGTGAACTTAAACAACACACTGACTGGATTTTCTGGCAGTCGAAGTGGTTTATAACCAAATCTAACCAGCCTCCGCACAATCCTCGCCAAGGATTATGGAGCTTTGCTTTTCACGTTTCTACGTTGAATCCAAGCTCTTTAATTTGGCAAGGGAATCACATACAGTAGCAAAGAAAGAAGTTTTCCACACCAAAATCACACCAAATTACAAGTCCCTGCTGGTCCTGGTCCCACCCGGCTGTCTGTAATACAGGCTGGCCAGGCTAGGCTGAGGCCAACTGATGCGTTCATTTATTCCACAAACATGTATTGAGTACCTATTATGAGTCAGGTGCTGTTCTAGGCACTGAGGATTCAGCAAGTAGCCCCATTTTCACAGTGCTCACATTGTCCCAGGGAAAAGAGGCAATAAACACCAAACAGTGCCACAGGAAAAAACAAAGACAAGGGAGTAAACAAGGATGTGGATATATGGCGTGTGGAGGGGGAGGGGGTGCAAATTCCTAAAATACAATTCTGTTTTTTTCCACATGGAAACTTTATCCACCCATGAAGCTGAGAAGAATAGCTATATACTTCCTAGAGAATATGAAGTAGGACATCTACTCTCTCTAGAGACCCTCACAAGCCCCAGAGAACTTGTATGAGCTTGGTTACTTTCTTCTTGATTTTCCTGTATTTGCCAGGGAAGTTGTTGAATCATAAAGTATCCCTCTATAAGAGATACACCATATTCATAGATTGGATAACTCAGTATTGTGGTGGTGTCAATTCTCCCAAGAGAATCCAGAAATAGACCCCATCATGTAGTATCACTAGACTTATTTAAAAAAAAAAAAAAACAGAGGGTTCTGGGATATTTATAATGTACTGTTTCTAATCTAGGTCCGTGTTACATGAGCACTGAGGGTATAAGTATTTAACAGGTTGTACATTTATTATATGTACACTTTTATTATACTTCAATTAAAAATTCAATTTTAATCCCTTTTAAAAATGCAGTTCTAATGTCTTAGATGAAAGACTCAACTGAGAAATTAATATTAAGCAAAGACAAGAAGATTTGGACAGAGGGGAACCAAGCAGTTGCTCAGGGGAGGAATATCCAGCCAGAGGGAAAAACAAGTAAAAATCCCCAGACCAGCTCAAGGGAGTGTGGCTAACATGAGAAGCCGGAGAACACTTAGGACTTAGGCCACTTAGTCCCAGGGACCTGACTGCTTAGGACCTGCAGGCCATTGTAAGGACTTTATTCAGATGAGATAGGACCCCATGGAGAGACTTAGGCAGAAGAGTGACAGGATCTGACTCATGCTTGAGAAGGTTGTTCTTGATGCTTTGTTGAAGATAGATTGGAGGTGGGGTGGTAAGGGCAGATCAGACAGACCAGTTAGGAGGCTGGTGTAATATTCTAGGAGAGACATGATGGTGGTTTGGAGCTAGTAGTAAAGTGATGAGAAGTGCTCCAATTCTGGGAATATTTTGAAACTTGAACCAAGAGGATTTCCTGCTGTATTGAATGTGGTGTTTGAGGGCAAATAAATAAATTTTTAAAAATTAGTCAAGGGTGACTCCAGAATTTTTAGTTTCAGCCATGGGAAGGATGGCATTGCCAATAGTAAAATGAGCGAAGAACAGGTTTGTGGACAAAGAAAAGGAATTTGATTGTGGATCTGGTAAGTCTGAGAGGAGATGGGGTATTCAAATATAGATGTTGAGCAGCAGTCGAATCGGTGATGCCGGGTTCAGGGGAGAGGTTCTTTATGGAAATACAAATATGGAAGTCATCTATGTATCTAAAAGCAATGAGAATAATTGAGATTACCAAGGAAGTGAGTATAATTGTATTGGGAGCTACTCTTCACTGGTGAGGAATATGTGCAGAAGTCTGCTGTCACAGTGCCATCTGTGGTTAGGGTGACATTGTCCATGGGTAATGGAGTAAGCAACATCTTGCATCTTCCTATCTAATTTCTACCATGTGGGTTTACTTTGCAAGACAAACTCTCTACTCTGGTACCACCAGTTGTTCTTTCCCAAGTAGAGAGTCACCTCAATCCCATCCTTATCAGTTGCAATCCTGGCCCCATTTCAGAGATCTTGTCAAGTCCAACCCTGTCACGCAAGGTTGAGTTCTGCTTCTGGTATGCCTCCTTCAACCTGGTTAGCAGAGCTTACACCCACTAGACAATAAGAATTACTTGCTGTGATGATTAATGTTAATTTGACTAGGTCACGATGTACCTAGATATTTGGTTGAACATTATTCTGGGTGTGTCTGTGAGGGTGGAGGGTGTTTCTGCATGAGATTAACATTTGAATTTGTGGACTGAGTAAAGCAAACTGGCACCCCCCACCCTCAACCCACCCTATGTGGGTATCTAACCCACTGAAGGCCTGAATAGAATAAAAAGGAGGAGTAAGGGAGAATTTGCTCCCTCTGCCTGATGGTCAGTCTTAAGCTGGGACATCAGTCTCCTCCTGCCTTCAGATCTAGACTGAAACTTATACCATTGACTTTACTGGTTCTCAGATTTTCAGACTCAGACAGAGACTACACCATCTTCTTTCCTGGGTCTCCAGTTTATAGAGTTTGGGATTTCCCAGCCACCATAACCATGTGGGCCAATTCCTTATAATCAACATCTCTCTCTTTCTCTCACACATGTGTATGCGAGCGCATGCATGTGTACACATACACACACACACACACACACACACAGTTGCTGTTTCTGTAGGGAACCCTAATATACTTACTTTCTCCCAGAAGCACCTACCTAAGTCATCCCCAGCCCTTCAGATCCACTTAGTTTAGACTCCAATTAGTTTCACCTCCTCAATACAGCAGTGCGTAATGCCAATCCCTTCTTGGGAGCCTAGTTCATTCCTCACCCTGACTCAGCCCAGCCTAGGGTACCTATTATGATGCAGTGGCCTCTGCCTTTGCAGAGCTGGGCAGAGAGAAAGGTAAAGAAGATGCACAGAATGGAGCTATGCAAACATATGCCCGCACATCCAAGTCGGAACAGAAGCTTTCTGAAGCATACCAGAGCCTCCTAGCTATAAGGATGCTGATGGGATTAGAGCACTGTCTGGAATATGGTAGGTGCACAGGGCATTTCTATTGCATCAATAGTTCACATACAATGAACTATAGAAAGCTAAGATTTGTGCTAAGATAATGGCACTAGCTAAAATTTTCTCTTACTGTTTCTCACATTTCCTTTCAGTATACTCAAGGGTAAACCTGGAACCAGTTTGCTTGGGGTTGAACACCTAAGTTTGTCAATTCCAAACTATACGTCCTCATGCAGGTTGTTGAACTTCTTTTAACCTATAGTGCCTGCCACTGTAAAAGGATAATAATAGTGACAAGTTTGGGTAGGGTCATTGTGAGAATTAAACGTCATATTGCAGCTAAAGCACTTAATACGGGATTTAGCACATGGGAATCAACATTTTTCAGCTATTATTAAAAGTCCTTGATTTACATTTTTAGCTCCTAAACCAGACTAATTCTATACATACATATGTACCAGCGCACATATACACATAAATATAACCCAGACTAAAAATATTTAAATGATTCCCTTGGCTATGGTTAGTGCTAGGACAAAAACTTTGTGTGTCCAGCCATATCCACTTCAGCCAAGATACAATCTGAATAGCATGCATCTGATTTCTCTAGCGCTTTCTCATTCAAAACCAGAAAACATGATAGAGGAGCATGTGTTGTTACCAATATTAAGTAACATTTCACCTGCAAATTCCAAATCTTGTGGCATAGGGGAAAAAAAAACAACACAAGAAATGCATAACATATTATCTTCATTCTCAAAACTGATTTATTCAACAAAGAAATAATCATGGAGAGCATACCGTGCTCTAGGTTGTGTGTGTGTGTGTGTGTGTGTCTGTGTGTGTGTGTGTGTGTAAAATGATAGATTAACAGAGTTAAAATAGTTGGCAATTCTGAGAATAATTTAAATGTGCTAAATTGGAAGTCTCAATGTAGATGGAAAAACAATTTTAAGAGTTAATCACCCTCTAAACACACACACACTCACACACATACAGACACACAATTTGTCATGTGCAAAGACAGCTAATCCTAGTAAAAATAATAGCACAGTTCATAAAGATGGCAGGCCAAGCCCCAACTTGAAACCTCATACGCTAAAGAGAAGCTAAGTATGCATAGTAAGACTCAAAAACAAAAGCAAAAACAAATCAGTGGATCTTAAATTACATCCAAGTGAGGAAGCCAAGTAGAGAGTAAGTGTGACCACTTATTCAGTGCTGAGGCAATGGCAGATAGGTTAAGTAAGTTCATTGCCTGGGTCTTTACAGAAGACAGCAGGGAGATTCCTGACAGGCTAGGAGTAAGAGATCAGACAGTGGCAAATGAACAGGATGTTCCAGGGCTGGCTGATAATGTCAATGCAGATAATTCACAGGCATCAGGACGTTCGTGTGAACTCCTTAAAGGAACTCAGGGGTTCAAACAAGATCCTACTGCACAAAATTCTTAACCTGTCCTTAACAGCAGCCGCTGAGCTGGAGGACCCCTGGATTGCCAGCTTGAATCTCTTTCCTAAATGTATTAGATATAAAATTGGCATAGATTTGTTAAATCCTAGTACACCAGAAGCTGTAGAGGGCATGCCTTGAAGTTTAAGTGGAGTAAATTGAGGACAAAGGGCCAGAAAAAATTTTTTTAACAGTGGTTAGCAAACTTAAGAAATTCATTACTCCCAAAGATATAGGGTGAAAATATAAAAAGATTCCTAAAAACTTTAGATCAATTCAGAGATATATCCGCACAGGAGTGAGGTTTTCAGGGACAATGACAATGCTAGGGTAGGTATCTTTGAGTGTGACATTGATGGGGAGATAAAGAAGCATTGCCCCATATTTCTTGGTACCTCCAGGCTGGGCCTCTTTTGTAATTCCTCTATACCAGTAGTCCCTCTTTCTTTTTCTTTTCTTTTCTTTTTTTTTTTTTTGGAGACGGAGTCTCGCTCTGTCGCCCGGGCTGGAGTGCAGTGGCCGGATCTCAGCTCACTGCAAGCTCCGCCTCCCGGGTTTACGCCATTCTCCCGCCTCAGCCTCCCGAGTAGCTGGGACTACAGGCATGCTCCACCATGCCCAGCTAATTTTTGTATTTTTAGCAAAGAAGGGGTTTCACCATGTTGGCCAGGCTGGTCTTGAACTCCTGACCTCAGGTGATCCACCTGCCTCAGCCTCCCAAAGTGCTGAGATTACAGGCATGAACCAACACGCCTGGCCAGTAGTCCCTCTTCCTCTTATTAAACATATCACCCCCACTTTCAGTCTTGGCATTTTGGTCTCATGCATGATAAAAAACCCAGTGGAAGTGGCTCATGCCTATATAATCCCAGCACTTTGGGAGGCTGAGGCAGGGGATTGCTTGAACCCAGGAGTTTGAGACCAACCTGGACAACACAGGGAGACCCATCTCTACAAAAAAAAATATTAAATTAAAAAGCCCAGTGGATAGTCACTGTGCTTCTGCCTGTGCTACATCTTTGCTGTTATAGTCTTGTTTCTCTTATTTTAGCAGGGGTTCTGCAGCACCAAAAAACAGACACGACTGGCCTAGGGCAAGGGACAGGGTGAGCTAACACTTTACCTTTGGCTTCCAGAAATGCTAAGTGTTCCCAAAGGATCAAGTGCTGCCAAAGCCTCATCCCTTCCCTGTCCATCCTAATAGGCCTGCTTGTCCCCATGGAAATATTGACGAATTCTCCGTCATAGGATACGGAGGTCATTGGAGAAGAAAGCAATTTCTGTAAACAATAATCCATTTGTAGGTTTACTTTTCTATCCCAACAAAAATAAGTGAGGCCTTTGTGATCCCTGGAATGGGAGATAATGCATAAAACATGCCAAGGAGAGTACCATTATGGTGTTCACCATGACCCAAAGGAGACAAAGATCTGGGATTTGGAGGTAAGTACACAAAGATAGCAATGTAGAATGGGGAGCACGTGAATAAGGCGTTTCTATTTTAAGTGAGAAAAATATATGAAGGGAAGTCTTGTGATTTCCAGGTCATGTACCTTAGCAAATTCCAACACAAAGACCATCTCAGTGTCAAAAGGCCATATTCAGAGAGCTACTTCCAAACAGGCAGGAGTTGGTCCTATACAGAAATAATGTGGTAACATAACCCCTGGAAGAAAATGTGTTTTCAGTTACACCAGGGCCAGGCCCAACCTTTCCCACAAACTCTTCCTAAATAGGAACTTGGCAATGGGATTAGTTGAGCTGGAGGGGACGTCCTTGGCTTTAGAGGTGAGGCCCATCAGGGTCCAGAGGAAAGTTGGGCAGTTTTTCCTGCTGCTAATAGCACTGAAGAATCAGCATCACATCCATTTTATTAATTTCCTTGACAGACAGTTCTAGTTACCATGCAGGCACCACAAAATCAAAACATACGCATGTCAAGGGGCCCCATCTGTGGTGGGGCCCTGCCAAGGCCCATGTTACATCAACATGAGGAAGCAGAGCACAGCTCCACACACCACATGCTTGGTCCCATGGGCCATGCCCTGGAAGAAAACCACCAGAGTTTGATTGAAAGAGCCAGAGAAGTTCTCTTGGTGACAGTCCTCTATCCTGAGTCTGGGCTTCTCACGTTGAAAATAAGATCCCTGGGAGACACATGGCTACATCTGACTTCAGGGTCTTGTCTCTAAACACAGCTATACAGACCTCCCTGCCACCTCCATTCAGTTCCACCCATGCAGGACAAGAGCAGCCTGGATTAAAGAAGACACTTAAAGGAATGCAATGTCTTTATTTGTAAGCTGGATCTGAGCTCGGAGTTCTGTTGAGCTGAGACCTTTGGCTACATAATGAGCATAGAAGGATTTTTTAAATCAAGGTATCCCTTGCTATTAGTGTTGCTAAAGTGATTGAAGGAGCTCCAAAGCAATTCATTCTTTTATGTAGAGCAATGCTAACTATCAGTTGGCTACATAATGCTGATTTGGCAGGTAAGGACCTAGGTAAACTCCTGCTCTAAATACTATCACTCACAGGTGCCCGTGGTGAGCACTAACACATCTGTGTCCTCATGCTTCCCACCCATCCCTCTTATTGCAACCTAGGCCATTTCCTCAACACCATCAAGGAACATGGCAGTGGATTAGGCATCCACATGACAGCAAAAGGCAGGAGGTCTCACACCTTTGATTGAAGAGCTTCTGGCCTCCTTTACGGACCTCGTGCTGACTCATGGACTTCCTAAGGATGTAATTTTCCACCTTGCCAGCTATTAATTCTGCTCCTTACATAATAAGAGGAAGGATATTAGCCCAGATCCATAGCTAACTGCCTCCCATGCCATATCAGAAAGGCCCAAGCTAGACCTGTCTTACACCCTGGTTTGTCACCTTGACTGCCTAATCTAAGAACAGTCTAAGGATGAGGACTGGAGTGACTGTTATCCCAGGCTCCAGAAGCCTCTTTTGTAGGGGCTGGATGCTCAGTGCAAGGCCCTGGAATCACAATCCTAACCTGGCCCACCCTGGGAGGACAGAGTTGGTTTTTTTTCTCTTTGCCTGCACTGGTGCAGCAGGTATGGCCACCTTGGGGACTTTGGAGTGGCTGCCCAGCCAGCTCCGACAAGGACGTGAACACATCCAGACTGCCTCTCTCTCCGTGCAAAGGGCACTGCTGCCGAGGACTCAGTACATTGTTTCGCTCTCCATTCAAACAACCGCGGCATGTCAGTCCTGCTGGCCTCCTTGATTGTGCAGAAATAAATAAATGAATTATGTTGTTGGGGTTTGGGCTTCAGCACAAACACATGGTCTGCATTTATCCACACAGTGAGAGGTCCACCAGCCACTTGATATAAAAGAGCAGAATGATAATGCTTTTCTTTAGGCGCTCTTTTGCCATATGGAATGTATATAAATCATATTTTTGTTTTAACAGCGGAGGCTTTGTTGATAGATAAACATGTGGTTTATCTAAAAAAAGAGGGGATTGTGCTTTGAACAATCATTTAATGTCCGTGGATGTGCCAAATAAAAATAAAAACATAATTTTGAAAGAAGTTGGCTTCATGCCCAAATCCATAACAAGGAATTTCTCCTTAACCCAAGTGGTTAGAGCCCGTCGATCTGTTTTGAGTTTAAGCTGTGCTCTCTACTCAACCCCACGACAAATGGAATCCTGAGCTAATGTGCTCTAATAAGACGAGACATTACCTTTATGAATGACCTCATGGAGAAGAGGTTGGCAAGCATGGTGGAGAGGCCTTGAGCCAGGCAGCTCTGGGCTATGAAGCCCAACTTCAGCTCTGCGAGGCAGATTGCGTCATCACCTTCTTTCCAATTCCAGCTCGGGATGTTTAGCAGATGGGCCTGGGGAAAGAAAAGCAGGTATGAGACCTCGCTCTGTTAAATGTTCGATTGTTCAACATTTCTTCTGGGAAATGCAGTATTGCCCGACCACTCAGGGCCATCCAGTCTTGCCCTTCTTTTCCCTTGCTGGGGTCTGATGTTTGCTGTTTTATGCAACTCTTCTGCTCATCACACTTCAGTCTCTCTGAACTGTTGCTTCTGCACCTATCAAGTCCTCCCCTGGGTTTGCCATTTAGCCAAATAGAGCCCAGAGGGAATTTCCTCTTGTGACAGACACATCAGCCGGGGTTACTATTACTAGGATGTCTAGCTAAATGGTTAGGTTGAGTCCTCAAATAGACTGTAAGAGTGCCAAATGCCTGTATATTTTCAGTTTCTTTTTTACCTGCCTTTCCAATACTCCAGATCAGTGACTCCCAGGCATCAGGAGCGGGCATCAGAATCACCTGCACAGTTTGTGAAAACACAGATTGCTGACCCCCCGCTCCCACCGCCGGCATTTCTGATTCAGTAGATCTGGGGTAAGGCTAGAGAACTTGGCATTTCTCACAAGTTGGAGGTGGCGCTGATGCTGTTGATCTAGGGGCCACACTTTGAGAACCACTGGCCTAAAACATCAGGTGAATCACAATGTCGACGTTTCCAATCTCTTGCAAATGGACTGGTCCTATTCAACCCTTATGTCAGGCCCTGAGACAAGGATCCAGAGGCATGCTCATCCAGTTATTTTTAAGTGGCATGAAGCAGAGAGTCATAGACATTGGATGAAAGAATCAAAGTAAGGTTCTCCAGAGTTGGAAAAATCGGCAAAAGACCAAACTAAAAAGATTTACAAGGCTTTCATGTCCAGTACAGCATTTAGGTTAAAAAAAATCAACTATATAAATTCAAAATGAGAAGACCTAGCTTGGCAGCAGGCAGGAGAGAAATAAAAGAAAACAAAACACACAAAGCTAAATGTAAGTGTGTGGGTAACTAAAACCTCCAATTTTAGGCCAGCCATGTGACATTACAGAGAAAACCAGCGTCTACTTTTCAGAAATGCTCTCCAGATCAAGGGAAATGAACATTTCATTCTGCTGCGAACTGGTCAGACTAGTTCCAGAGTACTTGATCCAGTTTTCAGTCAGATTTAAAGAGGGAAAATGATCAACTGAATAACTTCCAGAGAAAAGTGACAAAGACAAGAGGAGGTAGCGTCTGGAAAAGATCTTTTGAGGAACAGTTAAGAGAGCCAGTAATATTTGGCCTGAAGAAGGCTCTTGTCCTCACAGAGACAGGATGATCACATCTGAATACTTCAGGTGCTGCTGTGTCCAAGATTAGGTTTGTACTGCTTTGTTCTAGAAGCCAGAATTAAGACTGACTGGTATATATTCCAAGAAAGCAGATTTTTGTCTTGTTTTATAAATGAACTTCCTAAGAATGTAATTTATCTACCAAACAGAGAAGGTTACCTTAAAAAATGAAAGGTCTTCGTCCCTAAGACTCAGTAAGTGTTTCTCCAAGTTACTATGGAAAGAACGTTTGCGCTGCAATAGGAGGTTGAATCAGACAGCCCTTCTAAGTCTCTGCTAATGCCAAGATTCTATGGTTGGAGCTGTTATTTCTCTGCACATCTCAGCAAACACAAGGAGCACCAAGGGAGTCTTCCCTTCACTTTCAGAACAATATACAATAGTTGAACTAGAAAGATGGAAGATTTCATTGTGAAAACAAAAAGTAAGTCCAAGGGTTCCACACTCTGCTTTCAAAAATACCACTCTTGTGAAATTCCTTCTGGCAAAATCCACTTCTGTGACAATCTTGTGCATCCCAAGCCAAAAGTGGTTATTCCAGGGAGAGATGACTGTGCCCTCCCTGATGAGAGCATGGTTAAAATCGTCTCATAGAGGGGACACAGCAAATGGTAATTGCTGTCAAGCTATCAAAGGACCTTCCCCACACTGCAGACTCAATTCCAACAACTAGCCCTACCCTTTATCCCTTCCTTTCTCTACTCTCCACTGGCTTCAGATGGCCACTTTCCCTTTTACTTCCTGGGCATTGTAGAGAACATATGGGTATAACTTGAGAAATACTGATTTGCAGTAACATCATCTGAGAACCTGAGAAGAATGAGCAGAAATTAAGTTTAAGTAACGAACAAGTCAAGCATTGTGTGTGAAAGGAGATTTTTTTGGTTGAAGCCCTAAAGAGACACCTCCGAACCTTCATGGCAACTTCAAACAAACAAGCCAAACCTTTCAAAGAAAGTGTCTCCTATCCGCATGTGCTACCTAGGGTATGAGGCTCAGGCATTTCATCCTTGGGTCACCCATGGCCCTGTCTGGTTTGAACTCTGTTGGCATATTTTGAGCTTTCTTTCTCACTATCCACCTTGATACTTGGCCATGTGATTACATAGAAAAGTTGAGTTTGTTCCTTATATCATGGTTCTTTGCCCTCTTTTTTTGCATTTTCTCCAATGCAGGGAAGGAGTGAGGGTGACCTGCTGAACGCTTGGAGGGAAATCTCTGTGCAAGAAACAAAGAGAGGAGACTGACCCAGGAACGTAAATCCTTTGTTTCTGGAAACTTCGTCCTTTTCCATTTAAAGCAATTTGAGTCTGATGAAAAATGCCAGTGTTAGTGCCCAGAAGTCTGGAGGCAAATCCTCTCTCCCTAACTTGGAGAATATAAAGAGCAGATCTGGCAGATCTGGCTGCTCTTCATTTCTGCTACTTCACCACCCCTCCCTCATCCCATGGAGAAGGAACTGGAAGTAGGCTGTCCTGGACAACCAGGAGAGATTAATTTCAGTCCCAGTTCCATCTCTCACTACACACAATTTGGGGAAGCCACCATGAGGAACAAAGAAGTCCATGAAAGAGGAAACGATTTAATATGATTGCCCAAGTGTCAGGTGGACAGTGAGAAAGAAAGCTCAAAGAACTTGTCTCTATCTGCACTGGGCTCATGGGACTTGGTTTCCAGAGATAAAGGCCTCTTTCACTAGAGTCTTTGGGAAAAATAAAAAATCCAGTGACAGGTAAATCATCAGGAGTGACACTTTTCCAAGAAGTTATAAACCAATCTTTCCTTGAAGAGCTTTGAGCCATTTACACTCAAATCAGAAGATGCAGGGCCAGCATGAAAAAGATGGCCAGCATGAAAGCGTTTCTCTCCAAGAATTCTAGTGATATTAAAAGATACAGTTTGGAGAGCATCAGCCCTTCTATAATGCCTACTCTCAAGAACCACAGTTTGGCTCAATGGGCTGTGGCTCCATTTAAAGAGTTGGTGGCAGTAAGCTGTTCTGTCTCTCCACTCACTGGCTTCAGAGTGGTGGCCATGATTTGTGCCCAGGAGAGTTATGCTGTCTGCACAGAGCTTAGATGCCCTGCTCTGAAGTTACCCTGGGATGCTAAAATGCACAGATGGTCCGATGAGTACTAAAGAAGATAATGGATGTCAAAGCTCTTTTAAAACCATAAAATATGACCCAAATGTCTACAACTATGATGATGACAAACTCAGGGCCAGTTTTACATGGAGAGAAAGTAGGCAGCTTCCCGACATCCCTCTAGGCCCTAGAACATCACTATTACTAGATCATAGGGGATTGAAATGCTTCATATATCAAGACTTTGTCCAATTATGAAACCAGCTATCTCTTGGAATATGTTCATAATGACATAACTTTACAGACACATACCAGGTCCTTTCCTGAAAGCAAGTTGTAATGCATGGAGATCTCTAAGCATCTAAGATGAGTGCAGCAAAAGGTGCCAAGAAAGGTGGGAAAAAAAAATGCTGAAAGGGAAGAGGAAGAAAATGTATTGAAAGAGTAGGAAGCATCTCAAGATACAGAGCAAAACTGTGAAGCAGGGTGAAGAATGTCCATTTGCAATTCTACAAGGAATAAAAGACAAACAATGATGAGTGGACATTTTGTTCTTTCTCTAGAAGAGAGATATGAAAGAAAAACAACAACAAAATGTCCTGTGTCAAAGTCACTCTATTCCTTGTGTCCTTGTTAATCATCCAAGGATCTGTAAGTGATTCTGCCCAACTCCAAAACTCAAATAGTTTGGGATGGTTCTAAACAAAACGTGTTTTAAGCAAATAATCATGAATTGGTTGATATCTTCCTCATTGTTTCTGAATAATTACAACACAGAGGTTTGCCAAAGACATTCAGGTTGCTATGATCATGTGATTACTGACCAGGGACTGTCTGGATCCTAGGCCAGTTGAGCTACTTTGAGTTGGACAAGAACCACAGAGCTAAAATCCTCCTTAATTTCTTGAAGACGCTGCATCAGCATTCATTGGAAAGAGAAAAAAAGGAACTGACAACCCCTTCTAAACATACAACATTAATTTTCCTATTCAATCTAAATTCAGTCAAAAATCTAAACAACAGCTTAAAGCACTCCCACACTAAATGAAATTTCAGATCACAAATGAAAGAAGGAGAGCTCATTGCTGCAGGAGCTGTCACCAGTCACAGCCTTGCTAATAAAATTCACCTCCACCTACAAGGGCTGCCATCAAAAACTTTTCCAGCTTGATGCCTGTGCATTACCAATATCCTCACTTTATCTCTTCAGTGTCCTTGGGACACTGTTTTCCAGAGACAAACAGGCAAATGTGACCTTGGGTGCCCACCACCAAATCTGCTGGCTGGAGAACAACACCTTCTGCAAGGCAGCCACCTGCCGAGGGCTGGGCAGTGGCTGGCAGCAGTCAGCCATTCTGGGTGGTGGGCCAGTCACCGACAGCAGGCTCCACTCAGTGACAGCCTCTGATGGGCCTCCACACAGCAAAATGGGCCAGCATTTGCCAGCAATTAAGAAATAACGGCATGGCGCTGGTGCATTTGGCAGAATGGGGTTTTCTCTGCATCACCTGACTGCCTATTTTGTAGGGAATATGGCCCATAAGAGGGGGTACGCTGTCACTCATAACCCAGCAGGGAGTTATTCTGTGCAGACAGGACACCTGGCTCCAGGTATTGTGCAGCCTCCGGTTTCTAGGCTTCATTAAGGACATAACTAGTACCGCATCAAATGGAGAAAGGTGCCACCTTCCCTCCCCTAAAGCTGTTTTTTTGGAAGTTTACTGACTGGACGAGAGAAGGAGCGCTGCCTTTGAATGGGACACTGGACTCTGGTTTACTGAGAAGTAATCACAGGGAAACGGCATAGACTCTGACATTTGTCTTCTTTCTAATCAATCCCCCATTGTAAGCTATAACACAAGGAAAATTCCTTTCTGTTTAATCTCTGGATAGCTTCCTATTTTTCTGATTCAACTCTGCACATTCTCATCTTGACTCTGGAAATGTGTTCCACATTACACTCTTACAGAGCACATTACGCACTCACTAGTTCACCTGGTCTCAGATAGAGAAATCCTATCGCTCACTTGCCTGGAGCATTCTACAGCTTAACTGCTAAATCCCCAAGGACACAAAATAGGGCTTCTCCTTCACTGATATTCCTGCTGGTGTCAGGGAGAGTGCTAATCACACAGTAGGTGTTCAGTAAATATTTACTGAATAAATAAATGACTGCAGCACATACAAATGAAAGTTGTTGTAACTTAAGTATGGATGGGATCTAAGAGTACATCAATAGTTCTGAAACTCGGGTTTCAATAGACACTTCCCAAATGAATGAATCAGTACGTGAAGGAGCATCCTTCCAGTGACCAAATGCAAACACGTTGTTTGGACTAAAGAAATGGGCCAGGCACAGTGGCTCATGCCTGTAATCCCAGCACTTTGGGAGACCGAGGCGGGCGGATCACCTGAGGTCGGGAGTTCGAGACCATCCTGACCAACATGGAGAAACCCCATCTCTACTAAAAGTACAAAATTAGCCGGATGTGGTGGTGCTTGCCTGTAATCTCCGCTACTCGGGAGGCAGAGGCAGGAGAATCGCTCGAACCCGGGAGGTGAAGGTTGTGGTGAGCCAAGATCATGCCATTGCACTCCAGCCTGGGCAACAAGAGTGAGACTCCATCGAAAGAAAGAAGGAAGGAAGGAAGGAAGGAAGGAAGGAAGGAAGGAAGGAAGGAAGGAAGGAAGGAAGGAAGGAAGGAAGGAAGGAAGGAAGGAAGGAAGGAAGGAAGGAAGGAAAGAAATGTCCCAGGAAGATTTTTAACAATTACACCTCTTTACCCAGGTCTTTGAGTTGCGCACATGTGAACACGCGAGTGTGTATGTGTGTGAGGCTGTATAATGAGGAAGAAGAGGCTGGACCTGTGGATGTGTCTTCAGGCCTGGAGCGGGCTCCTGCACTCCTACCTTGTTGTGATACTGCAGCATTTGAGTGATGATTCTTATCTTCGGATGGTAGTTCTTTATGGAGATTACTCTGAAAAAGAAAGAACCAACACTGAGACAGGTCTGCCTTATGCATGGTGTCTGACCAAAAGATCAATTTTATTATCTCCAAATGGGGTACCCATGGGACTGAGGTAGGAGGCAGGACTTGATTCCAGAGGCAGGGCTCAGATACCAGACAAAATTGAGGACTAGCTGAAACAGGGATGGGGCAGAAGCAACTTTCCACTGGACATGCCCAGCAGTGTGCCCTGTCAGTTTACCATTGCCATGGCAACACCCAGGAGCTTCCCTATATCCTCCAGGCCTTAGAACATTACTATTACTAGATCATAGGGGATTGAAATGCTTCATATTTCAAGCCCATTGTCCAATTATGAAATCAACTATCTCTTGGAATATGTTCATAGTGACATAACTTTACAGGCACATACCAGGTCCTTTCCTGAAAGCAAGTTGTAATGCATGGATGAATTCCAGTCCCAGTTCCATCTCTCACTACATACAATTTTGGGAAGCCACCATGAGGAACAAAGAAGGCCGTGAAAGAGGAAACCCTTTAATACGATTGCCTAAGTGTCAGGGTGGACAGAGAGAAAGAAAGCTCAAAGAACTTGCTTCTATCTGCACTGCGCTCATGGGACTTGCCTTTCTATGGCAATGACCGAATGACCCAGAAGTTACAACCCCTTCCCTAGAAATTTTTGCATAAGCTGCCCCTTAATCTGCATGCAATTAAAAGTAGGTATATATATATATATATATATATATGACAGCAGAAGTGCCCAGAGCTGCTACTCTATCGTGTAGCCCCCTCTGCAGGAGCAGTCACGGAGCTGTAATACTGCTGCTTCAATAAAGCTGTTTCCTTCTGCCCTACCACCAGCTTGCCTTTGAATTCTTTCCTGGGGGAAGCTAAAAACCTTCATGGGCTAAGCCCCAATTTGGGGCTCCACTATCCTGCATCAGGACCAGCAGCCAGGGCTATCCTGAGGGGTTGCAGACACTGAGCCAGGTGAAACAGTGTTCCCACCACCATACCTCTTGCTAGTGCGAAAACAAAATCACAAAACAGCCGCAGTCTGTGTCCAGGGCGTGAAAAATGTGGCGGCCCCCTGGAATGCATTGGGGATGGGATGTATACATGTGTGTGCTGGCGAATGGGGGGCCTGGAGCAGGGGATGCCAGCTTATTGCCTATGCAGACATTGAAAGCAAGCCCAAATCATGGGGCCTCAGAGGTTTGCAATCTCCCACACCCTAGGGACTAGCCCAAAATAATCTGCTGAGTTCAATTCTCCAAGTTAACAACTTGAGACAACAATGACAAATCAAACAAGCAGGATGACAAATGGTTCTAATTGTGACACACACTTGGCCACTATCACAAAAAATGATTTCTAAGCAGGGCTCTTAGGATGAGATCAAGGACTCAGCCTTCCATAGCTAATAGAGAAAATGATGACTTAAACGCTGGTTAAAAATAAGTGCCAAGGCATTGCGGGGATCACGATCTGGTAGAAAATTGTCTCCTACCTGCCCTCAGTCCAAACTCAATGTTAAGCATGGCCTGCAGCCACCCCAGCCCTCACATGTCCTCCCCACATCAATCATGGTGCTAAAGGGAGTGGCAGAGGGCAGATGAATGGAAACACCTGGGTTCCAGTCACAGCTATTGTACTAATGAACTGCGTGACCTTTAGGAAAACCCTGGGCTCTCTGTTCCTGTTTCCTCATCTGGACACTGGGAGCAATAGTACCTGCTTTATTTACTTCACAGGCTTGGTATGAGCAGCAAATGGGAGACCAGATGTGAAAATGCTTTGAAATCATTAAAAGTTCTCTCCACTTGTAAGTTATGGTTTTTGTCATTACCGAGTCTGTCAGAAGTGACATTGTACATTTCCTTCTGTGACAAGGAAGGCTAAAGAATGGAATTCCACAGAAAGGCCCACCTCCTAAGCCTAATCAGAAATGCAAGTGCATTTATTATGATGCCCCCACAAAATTCCCACCCGGCAGTGCTCCCCACTTCACCCCCTTTAGTGCAGAAATGGAGAGAAGGCAGCCAGGGAGCAGCTTTATCTGAAAAGCTGCAACTTATGAATTTAGGAAATGGATCGCGCTAAAGCCTCTCCCAGCACAAATTCACGCTGGGTTTTTGCACTTGAAGGATTTCATTTTATTTTTGAAAAAGTGTTGTGTTGGCCCATGCTTATAACTCAAGGACTCTGAGCCTCTGTCAGCCCTGCCTTGCAGTTCACAGCTTCAGCCAGTTTTCTGCATTAGCTCATTTCAAATGGATCTTTGACATTTTAATTTCAAAGGAGGCAGATTGGTCTCATTAAACTGAGGAGGAAGGAGGATTATACAAATAAGAGAAAGACAAAGCCCATTTTTAACCCTGAACTTCCCACTTCTTTTTGCTGCCAGGGCCTCAGTTCTGGCTCTACTTAATTACGTTTCTGATACTACCTTTGACCAGTAATTTCTTTTCTTTTTTTTTTTTTTTTTGAGACGGAGCCTCACTTGCTCTGTTGCCCAGGCTGTAGTGCAATGGCACAATCCCAGCTCACTGCAACCTCCGCCTCCCAGGTTCAAGCAACTCCCCTGCCTCAACCTCCTGAGTAACTGGGATTACAGGCACACGCCACCACACCCAGATAAGTTTTGTATTTTTAGTAGATAAGGGGTTTCACCATGTTGGTTAGGCTGATCTCGAACTCCTGACCTCATGATCTGCCCATCTTGGCCTCTCAAAGTGCTGGGATTACAGGCGTGAGCCACTGTGCCCGGCCCTTGACCAGTAATTTCTATGCCTCCTCATCCTGCCAGTCACCCTAGTACCTATGTGTCTTCATATTAACCCTACCACAGTTAGGGTTTAAATAAAATACTACAATTAAGAGAAACACCCATTTCAAAGCTATTACTCAGGTAGCCCCAGACATCTCTGTGGAGTCAAAACGTTAAGCTTCATCTTCTTTTGGTTTTCCATTTGGAATTTTGAAGATAGTGAAGCCAGGTTCCTTAAAGGGTTACTTTTTTTTTTTTTTAATCATTTCCAATGACAGAAAAAGGTGTCCAAAGTTGAAAATCCTTCTTACTTCAAAGAAAGGAACAAGTGACACATCCAAGCCTGATTCTGGCGTAGCCACTGTGCAGTTGTAACTGATTTGGGAATGGTATGATGCCAGAATCTGTTCCACCCTCTCTCCACAGCCTGGCAAGCCCAATGCTTAGAAGAGTTCACGCATCAACTTCCTTAAAATGACCTCACTAAGCATATTGCCAAAGAAAAGTGAGTGGCAAGAGAAGATGGTGCCAGATGTTGCCTGCCAGACACAAGGACCAGATGCTTAGGGGAGGACTGGCTCCTCTGAGATGCACTGGAGGAATTCCCCCACCTCACTGATGGGGAAGCTCCTGTCACTTGGGGCCACTGATGGAAAGCAAAGACAAAGGCGATGCAAACATTGTCAGGACATAAGGGTAACTTCCTGACCTTCAACCTCAGGTAAGTTCCCAGGAGGCAGTTAACCAAGCCACAGGGAGAAGGGAAACCTTTGGCCCAAAAGATGGCTGTTCATAGTTAGGTAAAAGTTCCTGGGAGTGCAGTGGGACCGAAATCCCACTGAATTTAGCTCATCTCTCCAGAAGCTTCCCTTTATCATTTCCTCTCAGCCCTCTTAACTCTTCTGCAATTTATTCTAGAGAAAAGACAAATTCCAAAGGGCCTCTAACTACCTGGAGCAAAATGCCTTGTGACTATTGGGTTTATGCAAGGAACAAAAACTGAACAATTGCTTTTTTCTGAATTAGGAAAAGAATAAAGTATTGGAGTTGGGGCCGAGATTAGCAGTTGACAGGCCTAACCCATGTGCACAAAAAGCACTGGGCAGTGTTTCCCAGGGTGACCTCCCCTAGAAGATGTTCTGCAAAAGAAAAAAAAAAGGAGGGCAGGGCATGGCAGGGCCACGGTGGCACACTCCTGTAATCCCAGAGTTTTGGGATGCCCAGGTGGGAGGATCACTTGAGGTTAGGAGTTCATCAAGATCAGCCTGGGCAACATAGCAAGACCCTGTCCTTGCTTAAAAAAAAAAAACAAATCTGGCCATGTGGTGTGGCACATTCCTATAGCCTCAGCTACTTGGGAGGCTGAGGTGAGAGGATCCTTTGGGCTCAGAAGTTCAAGGTTACAGTGAGCTCTGATTGTGTCCCTGCACTCCAGCCTGGGTGATAGTACGAGACTCTCTCTCTACAAAAAAAAAGGGGTGCGGGGAGGTGGCAAAGGAGCGGAGCCTTATAGTCAAATAGGTTTGGAAAGTGTTCTATAGTACGTTATCTCAGAGATGCATATTAGTATTAAAAGCACTGAAAAGGCTTTCAAGAAAGAACATTAATTTTGGGAAACTGGAAGAAACAGCCTAACTGGTCGCTAAACTCCCCTGGGGTGATAGGAATCAATATGCTGTAGACATACTTGGAAAGCCCTAATAAGGGTTTTCTCAGCCTCAACACCATTAACATTCTGAGCCAGACAATTCTCTGTTGTGGGGACTGCCCTGTGCATTGCATCCCTGGGCTCTACCTATCAGATGCCAGCAGCACGGTCCCTTAGTTATGACAACCAAAAACATCTCCAGACATTGCAAAATGTCCCCTGGGGGCATCTGCCTTTAGTTAAGATATCTCAGGCCCATTTCCCTTAGGGAACATGGTACTTTAATTCAGGCCAGCACCCATCTCAATCTATTTTCTAGTTCTGTCTCAAGGAATCTCAAACCCAAGGCCAGCTGTAAGCCCCAGAGCTGCCACCTGCTGAGGGTGAGCTTCCTGTGGGTGACACCCTATGTGCCACTGCCCCAGCCCACACAGACAGCCTTGGTTCCCCCAGGCCTATGCAGGTGGTGAGTTGTAGGGTGGTTTGTGGGGCAAACAGGCCTCACAGAGACAGTCCTCTGCAGAAGACCCAAAAGGGCCGTGAACGGCCACAGACTGCTAAGTCCAGGGCCTTCCCCAGCGCCCCAAGAGTTACCTCATGATGTTCGAGGCATCCTCCGCATCCGGGTCAGCGCAGTACTTGTTGGCAAGGATCAGGCAGGCATCTGCTGACTCTATCTAAGACACCGAAAGGAAAAATCACAGAACACAAACATATAAATAGCCACGCTCAACTGTAGTCTCTCTCTGTTGACAGCTCTTGGGGAAGCTGGTGCTTTGCAAAGAAAAAAAAAAAAAAAAAAAAAAAGAAACCAATCCTGAGAGCCTGAGAAATTATAGTTTTTGTCAAAAGTGTAGGTTACAAGTTCTTGTTATGGTATAAACATTTCATCTTGTTGCTGTTGGAGGGTACAACATGTACCTTGGTAATTATGCTTTTCATCTGGCATCGTTGCTTACTTGTAGGATTTCCACATTTCTTTAAATAACAATTAATTAAGCCTTTCAGTCTCCTCCCCAACTTCTTTTTCAGCCATCTGCACCATCATCCTAATTCTTCCTATCAGGAGTTGGAGGTGGGTGGGTTAAATCTCTTCTCTCCAGTTAGCAAGTTAACTGAGTATTGGGGATTCAGAAATACACTCTGAAGTCTTTCATCTGACCTTTTTCACATCTTCATTTTCTATAGGCTAGGAAGAGATCAGAGCTCTAAATCAGATAACATCACCATATTGCTTAGTACTGAATTAGTATTCAGATATTTAAAAGACAACAAATCTATGTATGAAATGATGTGTTACAGTTGAACTCAAAATATACCTACTGACTTATCCAAACACGAGCCCACAGGGGTTTATTCCTTAGAGGGGACCATGAGTTTGATGTGCTAACGATTGCTTGCATTTAAATTAGGTCCACGAACAATAATAATTGTCCCTACATTCTCATAAGATTTTACATAAGCAATGACTTGGGTTATGTCTGGATAATATTAAGATTAACTGGACTCTATAAGCATAAGAATTCTTATGCTAGTTCAGGTCTGCAATCTGTCCTACTTGGTATGCTGTACTTAATAGATCATTCCTGGATTTTGAGGGAGGCCATAATATCCTCTATGGTATGTCACAAATCGTCTCTGATTTCTCTAATAATGCAAAGAAAGAATTTATCCAAATCCTTTTGGATTATTCATCTTGGCCAATTATATTATTTACAGAATTATGCGGTGACCACAGTTAGCATTTAGACTTCAGTGAATTCATTATATTAATGTACACCCCCTGGCATGCAAATATTGAGCATACTTATAAAATCTATATTACATAGGTAAAGTAGCAGATGCTATTTTGCCTCATACCTTTCCCTTCTAAGCCTCAGGTGTGCTTTATGAGAAGGTTCTAATTTACCAGGTTCCGGAAAAAAAGATTCGCCCATTATCAATGATATCAGATAACTGTATGTTTAGTTTTACACCCTGAGTCAGATGGGGAAAAAAGAAAGTTGAAATGTTTTATAGCTTAGTAAAATTTTATTTTATATTTTAGCCTAATGTTTCTTTCAGATGTAAATAGAGATGTCAGAGCTATATTGAGTCCAACTTAAGTGTTCAATATAGGAATTACTCGATTATTACATTGAATAAAGACTACTGGGTCCATACAACTGGTCTACTTCCTTGATGAGTAGCTGATTTTGAGGAAACCAGCAAAGTAAGTTTCATGTTATGACCAGTCCAAGTGTGGGATGGTTATAGGTAGTCTTACATATGCCACCAGAAGGAGGTCCTGGGACCAGTGGAAGGGTGATGTCAAGGTTGCTGGTATGTGATTGATCTCATTAGGTGTTTAGGAGATGACTCATGGCCAACGTAGGAGGTGTGTCCCCTCACCACAGAGTCAGGAATTCCCCCAGCCCCCCACCAAATGGAATAAAAGCAGAAGTCACCTCTTCCTCCTTACCTTGACTCTTGCAAGATCGTGTGGATTGAGGACTGAACCCTGATAAAATTCCACCTGAGTAAAATGTCGTTTGAACAGAGCTTCGAGCTCCAGGTTGGGGGAGATGCTACACAGGGAGAGAAGAAATCACTATTAATTTAATGGACTTGGGGGTTTCAGCCTCCATGGGCTCCTTCCTCTCTAATTTCCACAGGAAGCCCAGGGGAGACTGTGACCTACAGTCGCCCTTTTGCTTGCCATAAATAAAAGACTCACACTTAAGAGAAGTAAAACCCCAGCCCAACTGAAAACCAAACCAGTACCACGGTAAAAGAAAGAGGTTCATGGGCTTTAGGAAGGCCAAGACCTCAGAGCAAATGTCTTATCTTCGGTATGAATGGAATTCCTATCTTATAAATAGGGAAGCTGGGCCACGCCACTAGTGGGATGGCTCATTCTATGTGGACTGTGCCACAGGGTGCTCAGATCCAGTGTGATTTCTGGGTGTGTCTGGGAGAGTCTCTGGACGAGAATGGCATTTGAATCAGTGAATTCAGTAGATTGCCCTCCTTTGTGGGAGCAGGCATCATCCAGTCCTTTGAGGGTCTGAAGAAAATAATAAAGCAGAGGACAGAGGTATTTGTCCCTTTTCCTTCTTGCCTGCCGGCTTGAACTGGGCATCTCTTGTCATTCTCCTATCCTTGGACTGGGGTTGACATCTTTGACTCTCTGGCTTTTAGACTCACACTGAATTACACCACCAGCTTTCCTGGGTCTCCAGCTTGCTGGTGGCAGACAGTGGGACTTCCCAGCCTCTGTAATCAAATAAGCCAATTCTTCCTAATAAATCTCTCTAGAGATAGATAGAGAGTTAGATAGATGCATCAATATATAGATACCTATGTATATCTGTATTAGATATATTGATACATATGTTTCCTATTGACTCTGTTTCATTGGAGAGCCCTGACTAATACAATCAAGGATTAGCCGAAGGTTCCCCTGGGAGAGCTATCCTGCTGTTCCCTCCATCATGAACCTTATCTCTGCTTCTGTGTCTCATGGACTTCTCATCCCCCAAGGCCTGGATCAAAAAGTGTCACTCTGAGCAGCCACAGACAGACTTAATTTACTCTCATTATTTTTCTTGATTCACACACGTATATGCGACTCATCACACTTCTTGGTGCTGGGCTGTACTGATACCTTTCTCTTTGGAGGATGAGGATTAAACAAGTGACCTATTTATTCATTTGTTAATTCTACAGAGATGAAAAAGACTATCCATAAGGTACTGTGCGAGGTACTGGGAGATGATATTTACTTAGAACCTACTATATGCCAGGGACTGGGCTAAGATAACACTTGCCAAACATTTGTGAAGTCCATAATGATAATAATAATAATAGTTAATGTTTTCTAACATTTACTATATGGCAGACAACATTTTAAATAAATAATAGTAAAACAGTATTATAAATAAATAAATAAGTAAAATAAATACTATTTATTTTATTTTATTTTACTTGGAGTCTATCTGTGTCACACAGACTGGAGTGCAGTGGCAGGATCCTGGCTCACTGCAACTTCCCAGATTCAAGCGATTTTTGTGCCTCAGCCTCCAGAGTAGCTGGGATTATAGGCATGTGCCACCATGCCTGGCTAATTTTTGTATTTTTAGTAGAGACAGGGCTGTGCCACCTTGACCAGGCTGGTCTTGAACTCCTGGCCTCAAGTGATCCACCCACCTAGGCCTCCCAAAGTGCTGGGATTACAGGCGGAGCCACCACGCCTGGCCTTGATGAGTATTCATTTAAATCTCAAAACAACCCTATAGGAAGGTATGTTATTAACCCAGAGCTTCAAGAGGTTAATTAACTAGGCTATCTACTATAAGTCTGACATTGATAGACGTTAGGAATACAAAGGTGAATCCTAGCAATGGAAGCATTAGCAGCCAGGTTTTCTTTTTCTGAGACAGGGGCTGGGGTGCAGTAGTGCAATCTTGACTCACAGCAACCTCTGCCTCTCAGGCTCAAGCCATCCTCCCACCACAGCCTCCAGAGTAGCAAGGGCTACAGGCATGTGCCATGTGCCACTATGCCTGGCTAGTCTTTCTATTTTTTGTAC
The DNA here is from genome assembly GCF_007565055.1 of Rhinopithecus roxellana. Classification (NCBI taxonomy): domain Eukaryota; kingdom Metazoa; phylum Chordata; class Mammalia; order Primates; family Cercopithecidae; genus Rhinopithecus; species Rhinopithecus roxellana. The sequence continues at coordinate 128,594,324 of NC_044559.1, read as the reverse complement.
AGATGGGGTCTCACTGTGTTGCCCAAGCTGGTCTCAAACTCCTGAGCTCAAGTGATCCGCCCACCTTGGCCTCCCAAAGTACTGGGATTACAAGCATGAGCAACCACAGCTTCCCAGCTTGTTTATTCAAACTAAAGCAGTGGATGAGAGAAAGTGGCTGCCTATGCGAATCTGACCAGTCTTTCAGACCCATGACATGTCATACCTTATTCAGAAGCCTGTCTGGATAATACCATAGACTGATGCTCCTTGAAAGAGATGTCCCCAGTCACTTCTGCCACCTGATCAAAATGACTTCAGCATCCCTTGGATAACACAGGATCGATGTTGTCTCTAATGGTTGCATGTGTGTTCATCTTGAAATGCCCAACCCATATGGGGGCACAACCTACACCCTACACCTCTAGTGAACTTTCCAAAAACGCTCAGCAGAGGATGGGCCACACAGCAGGTAATCAGTGGCTAAGCACTGAATGGAACCTGTGGGTACCTGCTCCTGTGCTAACATAGCCTGGTCTGTTTTTTCAAAGTTTGGAGAAATCACTGCAGAAAAGAAAAATGCTAGTGCCCCAACATGGTAACAAGTCAGCAAATGCCAGAGGACGGTGATCCACAAAGCAGGGAGTTTGTAGGGAAGCCGACCTCAGTGGAACCTCAGAGTAGGACCGAGTGCTGGGTAGCCAGCATGTCAAGCCAACACAAACATGTTAGCTTTGTCCTGAATTTTTGCAATGTGATACCAGGACTGACCCCATGACAGCCCCATCTCCATAAGACAACTACAGTACCACATATGTCACCATAGTGGAGCCCCCTAATTCTCTCCATTCCTGGGGCAGACTACCTGTTACCTAAAAAGAGGATTGGGCAAAGTTGAAAACCTCAACATTGGGTAGAAGGGAGCTACCTTGCTTTCATCCCCTGTAAAACACACAAGATAAGACCTACCTCCTAAGTGGAATATACAACCAAATATATGTTATTTTTCAGGCGGATAGCTAACACTTATTGAAGACTTACTGCATGCCTGACTCTGCTCTGCACATTTCATATGGATTAATTCATTTCATTCTCATCACAGCCCAACTAGGTAGGAACTACTATCATCTCCATGATTTATGGATGAGGAAGCTGAGGCACAGGGAGGTTAAGTAACTTGCTCAGCCAGTAGTTGGTTGAGTCAGGATTCAGATCAGGGAATCTGAGTCCAGAGTATGTATTTTTACTCTGTGGAGTAAATGGGAACCTGTATGCACTGTGACTGGCTAGGGTCCCACGCTGGGGGTTCCTAGGAGCGGCAGTTGTTATTACCATTACCTTCTGTCCTGCTTCCTCTTAAGTTGGTGTCTTACTTGGTCACCAACTCACTTCTGCACTCCTAACGTATCCACACCATACAGCTAATCATTCCACTGCAGACACTGTGGACACGCCAGATTAAGGGGACAATGATGATGACTTGGACCCACAGTGAGCTCCCCTATTATTTCTTCCAGAGATAAACTCAGATGTGGTCCCAGAAGTGCCTCCACAGAGGCAGGCTCTGTTCTCATCATTGAACCAGTGTGTTGCTTCCCTTTCCATTGGTTCTGCAATATCTTCTCCAATGAGGCCAGTCGGGATCATGGCTTATCCAACTCTGGTCCCATCCCCAGTGCCATTCCCCCAAGACCTCCACTCTTATAGACATTCAGGGAGTCCCTCGCAGGGTGTGTGGTTGGGCAGAGGGTCTGACAGCAGTAGGAGGCTCTTACTTATGAAGAAAAACGATCTCCACATTGACGTCATCCCGGTCCTTATGCAGAAAGTCCTTCAGGAAGTTGGAAACACTCTCCAGAGTGATGTGTCCGCAGACCACAATGTGCCTGAACGGGAGAGGCCAGTTAGATCAGGCCAGGCGCCACGACAGGACCCCACATCCCACCCCCTGGCAAGACAGCAGAAGCGAGGCAGCTGCAGGGGAAACATTCATCTCCTCCCTCCTCCTCCATAAAAGCCCAGCTCCCATCCCCGGAGGGCAGTGAGGCAAAGCAGCGGTGCTAGCAGGTGCTCAGAGACTCCTAGACAGAAAAGGCATATGGCTCCTCACCTGATGCTGCACAAAATCCTATTAAAAGCCCAACCATTTGGCCAAGTGGTTTTATGCATTTAACAATAAGTGACATTATGCTTGCGCTTAAATGCTGCATTATCAAGTCCTTTGCAGATTCATATCTCTCCCTTTCTGCCCACAAAGCGTACTCCGGGGAGATTTACTGTATGAGTCTTGGTTTATGACATAGAGCTTATCAGGTAATGAGATAACAAATCTTGCTGAAATGATGATTTTGTGTGTAAGAAAGAAAGCAGACTTTTATCAGGGTGGCTAATGTGCGGCCTGACACGTTATAGGCTCTGCTGGCCATAAGCAGTAAAAAGGAAATTTTGCATTTTTCCACTATAACTCCTCCGACAATGGGGGCATGTAACACTTTACAGTAAGTGAGCATTACTCAGGGCTAAATGGGGCTGGGATGCCTATGGAATGGAAGATCGTGCCGGCTGGCTGTGAGTCCCCAGAGGGCTGCTTCCTTAGGGTGCCTGGGATTTCCAGGAGAGCCAAAGGAATTTACCTCAAGATGGGGAGATGCCGGGAAGGGAAGAGGCTGGAATTGCTCGCCTTGTTTGAGGGTAGTTTGGACTTGTTTCCGGAAGTAGTGGCTCACATGGAAGACATGAGCCCCTCTTCCACAATTGTTGAGACTGACAGTCCCTCCAACTGCTCTGGGCTCCTGGACCAATACGACTTTGTTGGCCACTTATATGTGCCACATAATGCCCAGTCAGGAGTAAGCATTTGATGCAAGAGTCAGCCGCAAAACAAAAACCCGGGGACTGACTGTGGAGATAAAAACCACTGGCTTCTAGTGAAGAGACTGTATGTAGCAAGAGGCTCGACTCCTGTCACTGAGCCCCCCAGGCTGATAGTGACAGAAGCTGAATCTCTAGCTGCACGTTGAGACTTGGGCAGGTGGTGAACATGCAGCATGGTAATTTCCTGGGTAAAATTTAGAATGGCCATGTCCCTTGCACTTCATAATTGCTCTGTGCACATTCCAATAAGGCAGAAAGCTCATTGGCTGGAGGTGGCTCATAATAGGAGGCAGTGATGATGGCTTATGCAATGTTCCATTAGATGCCATTATAAGAGCCTGCCCTTTCGTTGTAATTTGGTGCTTGACTAAGTATGTGAGAATAATGCAGTAAACTCATTGGTGAAAGGATAATGATGCAGAACAAAGAGTAAATCAATAATATGCACGATGCAGTTAATAATATCACCATTATAGACTGTTATTGTTACGGTGGTGTGCTTAGCAATCAGGCACGCAGCAGCCACCAAGGGGAGGGAAGAGTGTCAATGAGCTACTTCAGAAGAGACATCTTAACATGATCACTTCGCTCTCCTGCTAGGTTGATGAAGGTCCCTTAGCCACCCATCCAAATTTTATGCTCAAAGCCCATATGACTAACCCCCTCATTAGTATATGGTGAGTAGTATGAGGCTAATATAGTGTAACACACAGTATATCAGAACACACAATATAGATTGAACACTTGGATGATATGCATTTTATCATATATTTTTAAATGTTTCTTGTGGCACATGTACATTTACACGGACAAAACACTTCAAATAAATTTGCATGTTTGGAATAAGATTTCAGACTTTGAATTTGCCAAATATGTTTGAAGTGAATGAGAAACAGAATTCCCCTACTGACCTAACTTCCTTGCAACTGACAATAGGGCTACTTTGCCATTCTAATGTCTTCTGTGCATAGACTTCCAAGATTAGGAGCAAAGCCAACGTGAATCCAATGCGTGGGTATTTCCACAGGACAGATAGGTGGTTGAGGTTGTTCTCATCACTTGGATGTGAAAGTAAGCCAGATGTGATTCCCTGCTCTGCGACCAAGGGTGTGGGCAAGGTGCTTATTCCCATTCAATGCAGGAGGAAGCTGAGAGGTTAATACCATCTAGCCAGCCTCCTGTGCCAGGCATTGTAAAGTTCGAAGTTCTATACCAGCATAAGCCTGGTTATTACTCAAAGCTAGACTCAAATCAATGATAGGTCTGGGGAAATGCCTGAACATTCATTCTTCCTACCCAGGATGCAAAGAAATGAATGAACGTCAGCCAGCATCCCTCCTCCTCCTCTCCTGAAATCATTCATCCCTAGGAAAGATGTGTGAGAAGTGCAAGGGGAAAAGATGAGTTCCCCCCTCTCACCCTTGAATCAAAAGCTCAGCTGGCTGATTTATTCAGCCTTAGAAAAAGTCAGGGTTCTCTTCCTTGAAAATGTGCTGGGTACATATAAAATATATTCCAATGCAATCAATATTATCCCTTAAGCCTTTAATTAACTTTTACTTCTCTTAAGAAGTAGACAAATGTTGGCAAGAACAAGGAGAAAAAAAGGATTGACTTTTTTCATTTGGTGCTAGCTATCCAATACCATTGTAGACAATTGAAAATATATATCTTTTAGCCACAGCGTGATTTCTGGGGTGGAGAGCTGTCTTTATCAAAAAGGGAAGAAAAAAATCTTCCTTCAACGTAATTGGTATTTTTGCTCAGAAAAAAGCGAGATTGATTGAAAGCAGATTGCCTTTTTGCCCAAGGAGAGTTATTAGGTACATTATCATGGCAACCTTGGAGAACCCATATTGTTCCAATCTGTCCTATATCTGATTTGAAGATTTATGGCCTCCCCGTTTTGTGCCAATAATCATTTCCCTCCATTTTGTTTTCCATACAGTGAAAGTTATCAAGGAGCCCACATATTGAAAATGTTTGAATGCAGTTAGAATTGATGGATGGTGAGAAGCTGCCTCTAACTCAGCAGTCAGTATTAGGAGATCTGCTTCTGCCAGCCTGTGTCTGAGGAGGGCCCTGCAAGAGCATGAGGGATGGATGGTGAATGGGAAACATTTATTTACCAGAAATATTTTCGAGAATTTTGAAGATTCTAGGGCCATAGTTTGGGGAAGGATATTATTGCAGGAAGAAGAGAACTAGAATTTATTGCATCCTCAATTATTAGAGATATCATCAAAAATATGCTAAGATAGAGAGCAGGGTGTGACCTCATTGGAGGCAGAGTAATGGTTGTTCACGGGGCATGATTTGAAGAATGCCCAAAAAGACCCCCATCCAAAGTTATCTCTGTTGGGTTCCATGACACCTACATATCTACCATGTAAGATTCATATTCTGATAGCCCTGTGTTTACTCAGCTCAGACACTAAATAACTAAATAGTCATGGACAATGTAGCAATTTTGCATTTACGATTAAAAATCCAGAGCCCTTGAGGGGCCAGAGCTAGTGCCTGATTCATGAAGTTATCTTGATATCTAAGGAGATGATACATGGAAGGGCCAAGTAATCTGACCCATGGTAAGCACTATAAAAGGGTAAGTGCCATATGATATCTGTAAATTAGGATGTAACCAATATAAAGTATTCTGTGACCTATGTAATCCCACCTAATCCTTCAACAACCCCTTGTTCTCACTACCTGAGTCTCTTCAGATAACCTCTCTGAAACTCTTTCCTTAAGTCATACGCCTGGCATCTCACAGCAAGTAAAAGTGACTTGCCCTGGATGCAATATTGGTCTCCCACTTCAGTTCCCACTAAGATGAAGGTGGTGGTAGAAAGGGCAGAGGCTTGTATATCTCAGCTTCTGCTCCTTCAGGGCAAGCAGAGATGGACCCACAGAGGTCCTCCTGGATACGTGGTGGAGTGGATGTTGGAGGGAACCTCCACCAGCCAAGGGAGAGGTTTAGTCTGGGGACTGGAGTGGATAAACCATCACAGTTTTGCAAGATCACTAGAGTCTGACTGGATAGGCGGTATCATGATAGTCTTAGCAAAGTCTGATTACAGGCAGAAATCACAGGTCCCACTGGTCAGGAACTCTAAGCCAAACTTAACTGAAGCCATATGATTGGGGCAAGCCAAGAGGCTGCAAAGTAATGCAAATGTCCATTCTATTTTATATTTTATTTTATTTATTTTTTAGAGACAGGGTATTGTTCTGTTGCCCAGGCTGAAGTACAATGGCTCAATCATAGGTATATTATCATGGTATATTATCATGGTAACCTTGGAGAACCCATATTGTTCCAATCTGTCTTGAACTCCCAGGCTCAAGTGATTCTCCTATCTTAACTTTCTGAATAGCTGGGATTATAGGCATGCCACCACAGTTAGCTAATTTTCTGTTGGTTTTTGTAAAGATAGGGTCTTGCTCTGTTGCCCAGGCTGATTACAAACTCCCAATCTCAAGTGATCTGCTCACCTCAGCCCCCAAAGTGCTGAGATTACAGGCACGAGCCACCGCGCCCTACCTCAAATGTCTATTTTAGACATGTCATGTACAGCTCAGGACTTCCTTACCAGCCCGGAATCTAGAAGATAACAAGAATCTTAATGATCCATTTACAATGGGGAATATTTAGGAAAGTTCAGCTATGAGAGTAGCTAAATCTTTCCCCATCTATGGATGTGGATCTGAACTTGTTAAGACCACCAGCAATTGTCCTGACCAATTTCTACAGGGCCTGACTGCTCAGTTTTTGAAGATGACCAATAGACCTCAATCAATAACCATTTCTAATCTGATGAGATTTTGGTTTTAAATGCTAGGTCTGGATCTGTAAACAAATACTTCTTGGACAAAGGTAACATAAACTAACAGGTCATGGCTGAGAATAAAAGATCCACCTCAGACACACAAGGAAGCATCTTCGATGGCAAAATAGTATCCAACGGCACTTTCTGGAGAGGAATTATTCATCCAGCGTGAGCAAGTAGTGCCTTGTGCTGGGTCAGGGCTCCATAAATATGGGCGGGGTTAACTGAAAAGGGCAGTGCTGGTGGGTCATGGCGTTGGAGGGGTAAGGATGACTTCATGAGAAGACTGTTTGATGATTATGAACACTATTGAGGGTCACCATAAATTTACCAGTTGCTTGTTTCATGCGCATATCTTCACTAAATATACATGGGTGTGCTTCTCCTGCCATTTAAACATTGCCGCCTCCAGAATGAAATCCTACACATTCTCAATCCCTCTACTCTTTTCTTGGTGATGGGCCAGGAAAGCCTGCATGCCCAAGTTGAGCCAGAACTTCAGTTTCAGAGCTCAATTCCACAGGTATACAGGACAACCTAGGGGGAGTGACTTAAGGCAGAAGGCAGAAGAGAACAGGAGGGCACTGAATGAGGCATCCAGAGAGCCACTGAAGATGACTTTTAGGTCTATGACAAAGAGCATCTACATGCTTTTCACAAGCCTCGGATACTGGTTCTTAGAGCCAATAGCCTTTGAAAAGGGAAACTGTGACCATGGGATAGTCACCAATGGGCCCCCTCCCATGTTCTTATGTTTATCTCAGCATCTGAATGAATAGCCCTTGGCAATTGTTCAATCTAGCATCTTTCTTCTCTTTGATGTGGAAATAGGTTGCAAGATGAGCGCCAGATCCAGAGCACAACACCTCCCTCAGTTTCATGCCTTCTGATTAAAGAAAGCAGCTGGTGCCAGGGAGGACACCCTCAGCTGGGAATTGGGAGATTTTGGGGGCGAGTCCTCAGTGACTTGGGGCCAGTCACTAAAATGAAGAGGCCCAGGCTGACTGGGCTGCACCCACCAGACACTGATGAATCCTCACACAGGGCTCCAGTTCTCTGTCCGACCTTAGTTCACACCATCATCATACCTTGTCTAGACATCTGCAATCGCTTCCTAATTGATTTCCCTATTTATTCTCCCCACTGTCCCCAACCATTCCCACACTCCCTCAAAAAAGCCAAAGAGAAGGGACAGCAGCAAATCCTGCTGCAATCAGGTTCTGCAAGGGTGGGGAGGCCTTAGATCTTTCTTTAGCAGAGCCTCGCTCTAGGAAGACAATGTAAAATGCACAGCTCTGGGCTGTTTATTTTTAAAGATACTATATCCATTTTTACTGGAACAAGTATAAAGAACTTAAAAAACCCAGAGCTATCCTGTCACAATAAATCAGACAGAGTAAATTGAAAATCCTATACAGCTTTCCCTGAATACATTGTGCTCACTTTGTCAAAGAGGTAGATGAAATGTGGCACATATTGATCTAGATGTCTCTGTAAAACTATAATATTTATATCAAATACATATGCTAGACTCTCTCTGTCTTTCTGCTGAGCCTTCTAATCATGCTTTCCTCGTTCTGCTCCTCCCAAAATGCATCTCACCATTGGTAGCCCCTGACATGATGGGAATGAATTTTAAGAAGTACTTCTCAAGGGAACCAGCAGCACCGTATCATACAGGAAGCAGGGTGTGGGGGGTTAGAGCCCCAAACTACATGGTGGTCAGCACCAAAGCTTCACATTTGCCCCGAATACATTATGCTCACTTTGTTGACCCTCAGTTGACCTTGAACCCTCTGTGTCTGCATCACCACCTCTCTGTGACACTCCTGCAAGCTGGGCTTTCCTTTCCTTCTCACTTGGTAGTGCTTTTCTTGGCTACTTCGTCTTAATGCTGGTTTCCCTGATTTGGGGCATGTCCTTCAGGGTTACTGTTTCCCAGCTTTTCCCTTGAGGCTCAATCCCCCCCTGCCAAAAAATAAGACTAATCCAACTCCCACCTTCCCACTTCCTCCTTTACTCAATGTCTCAAAGGGACTGACTTCAGTAAAGATAAGGGAGACATCATGGGCAAATGAAGCCTAACTCCAGGCTGTGCTGCCTTATCCCTCCATCCTACCCCAGGACCTGGCTTGGAACCCCTGAAACCTGCTGGGCTTTCAAGAACTATTTGTTAACCAATGGATTGGTTGACAAAGTATGCATCTTGGAGACTCTATCCCATGGTAAATGAGGAAGAAAATTAACAGGTAGTTCACTGCAAGCCTGTTAGACCATAGGCTAGTCCACCACCCTGAATCTACTAGCATATTTCAAGTTTGTAAGGGAGCTGTATACATAAAGAGAAAAATAAAAACAAAGCAAATGAGAGTGTGTATGAGTCCCACCATGCCAAACCCTGACTATCACCATTTCATGTTAAAATATTTTTTTTGAAAAAAGGAGGTTCAGCAATAAGATAATTTCCTACCCACGGACACATCTAGTACTTTGCTAATCACAAAGGAAGGAAATGCATTATCCCTCCTAGTGAGGAAGTGAATAAAGTAATCATCTTCTCCAGCTGTCAGTGGAGCTCTTCTGGATGTGGAGGCTGTGTTGCTGTTTCCCTAAATGGAGCAGAAGTCTGAGCAAATAGATCCCAACAGTGCAGCAAAGGCACCTCTAAAGCAGAGCCCCAAGATCAGAGGACAGACAACTGGCAGCCCCAGTGGGGAATACCAGGACATCCTACCTGGGCCAGAACTTTGCATCTTATCGCACGCAGACAGTCAGAACCTCAGCTACCCTAGAGGAATCCGTGTCTACACCTCCACCATCCCAAATCACAGTTAGACCTCCATAATTAGACTGTGGGTGAGAAATGATCACACATATTTTGTAGCTTGTAGCCTACATGGAGCCTCAGTCCAAGTCTTTAAATTCTGGGAAACTCAGTGTAGGGGACATTGGTGGATTTTGCCTGTCCTGCATACACCCTCCCTTCTGTGGACAGTATCTCATTTTAATTTGGGGAATTGCTCCTCCCCAAATTAAATACAGTCTCCCAATTACATACAGTCTTGGGACCTTTAGTCATGGTTTCCTGCCCAAGTGAGGCCAATCAGTACTTTTAAATCTTGGATGAACTGACACTAATCACAGTGGTAGTTGATTCAACCTGATGACAAAACCCTGTAATGACTACTCCTGAGTTTCTGCTTCCTCAATGTCAGAGCTACGCTGCTTCCTCAATGTCAGAGCTACGCCTCTGGCTCTTTTCTGTCCTTTCTGGGATCTTGCTCTTTAGTTTTTCATTGGAATCTCTAAGGTACTCTAACCTTTAAAAAAAAAAAATGTTTTCTGCAAAAAAAACAAAAACCAAGTCAGCAAAAAAAATAAGTTTCTGTTGCCTGCAACCAGAGAATCCTAAATGGTAGACTTGTTTACCTTCACTGTGGTTTCTCACCTAATTGTCATTATTACCTAGTATGCAAGTATTATCACCACCATTTAGGTTTCTTTCTCTCCTTTCCTTTCTTTCCTTCCTTCCTCCCTGGAAGGAGAATTCTGCAGATATCTTCAGTAAGCAATTCCACAGTTGCTGAACCCTCACAAACTGCACTGGTTCTTCCTATGTCTCCCTCCCCAACACTCTCACCCCTCTGCATCTTATTCATCCCGTTACTTTGGAATTGGCCTTGGCCTTTGGCCATTTTAAAATAAGTCAGGTCTTCCCTTGACCTGACTCTCCCAATGCTAGATGGTTCTCTGCTCTTACAGAGAAACCAGGGAGCTGAATGGCACTTTCTTTTTTTCAAATCAAAGCAGATTTGCCTGTCTTCACTTGATAATGCTGCTTCTATACAAGCAGAGACAGAGAGAAGACTAAGGCAGGCAAAGGTCAGCCTAACTCTTCAGGGATGAAGGTGGAATAGAGGGAGAATGAGTCCAAGCAAAGAAATGGCTCTGAACTTGGCCCAGAGAGGGATTTGATTTGCAAAGAGAGACCCATTGCCTCCCTAACTCCCCTGGTGAATCATGTATCATGGTCCTTGAGCACACGCTGTTGGGACTGACCCTCCCATAATGACAATAAACTTGACATATCTCTGCCTTGTTCTCCAGCCACACCAAGGGTGTTGCCACAGCCAGCATGAGCTGGTGGCCATTCACTCCGTAGACCCAACATACTTGCATAGGCCCCAGCAGATCTCCAGCATCTGTTAGTCACACAGGGACTGGAAGGAGCTACAGGTTAGAAGATGGGTGGATCACCTGAGGTCGGGAGTTCAAGACCAGCCTGACCAACATGGAGAAACCCCATCTCTACTAAAAAATACAAAATTAGCCAGGCATGGTGGCATACCCCTTAATCCCAGCTACTCAGGAGGCTGAGGCAGGAGAATCGCTTGAATCCGGGAGGTGGAGGTTGTGGTGAGCCAAGATTGCACCATTGCACTCCAGCCTGGGCAACAGGAGCAAAACTCCATCTCAAAAAAAAAAAAAAAAAAAAGGACAGAAAAAAGAAGGCATGATACGAGGCATGACAGGCCACAGCAGGACCTTTGTGGAGTCTGGAAAGGAGTGGACCTCGGGATCACATCAGCGGATTCCCAACCCTCCCAAATCTTTCTGCACTCCTCTTTTACTGGTTCTGTAAGCTTCTAGGTGAACAAGGCACTCTGCTGTTACCTACGACCTCCACTGTTCCAATGGGTATGTTCAACAATGTGAATTATCAAATGCTTTTGGGAGGCTTCCCTCTAATGTCTCTTGTTTTCATGATTATTTTACACTTCCATGATTTCAACGAATAAAATTCCTGAAAAAAGAGTATTTCACTGGGAAGATGCTCCTGCATACTCAAGCTTCTGTTTCACTGCCACTGCTTCCTTGGGTGGTACTGATTGGTCAGAATCTCAGATAAGCTCCAGGAGAGCAAGAATTACATTTTACCTACGGTACCCAGCACAGAGCTTGGCACATGGTGGGGATTCAAATTATTGTTTGTTGATCCAATATGTTAGAATGGGAGTTTTCCTAAGGCTGTTCTATACACTAGCTGACATTTGCCTTTGGAGTCAATGGTTAAGGTCATGTAAGCTCTCACTGAGATGGGTACATATCTATCTCTGAACTACCTCCATGTCCTCTTATTAGAAATGTACAAGGAGGGGAGATAGAGATTACTTTTACAGCAACTGGTACCCACATTCAGAGCAGTCCCTGTGGTTCTGTGGGTGAGAGCAGGCCATCGTGATGCAACACCAGTACTGGCTGTGGAGACTGGAACCCTTGGGACAACAGAATTAGATTTCCACAGCTTTCACACTGTATCAGCCTCCACAATGTTTTAATAAAAAGAGACACTGGACTTGGCCAGTTAGGAAGTTTCCTGGTTTATTTTCATAGTATGATGACTGCAGCATGGAAGGAACCCCAAATCTACCAGGAACCATTTTGCACAGCTCTGGAAAGAAGTCCAGCAGGGTGAATGACTTGGCATGAAGACAGAAAACACGGGGCAACCTCGTCTGGGATGGCTGCACTTGTTCCTGAGATTCTGAATCTACCCAGCAAGGATTCATCCAATCAAAGGAGCCATTGATCAGAATTTTCAGCAATTATAATTTCAGAAATCATATTCAAATTATTTTTTAATAGAAGAAAGAATACTTGAGAGTGAAAATCTAGGCTTGAATATGACTTTTTTTTTTTAAGGTACACAGTTCATCTCCCACCTACATTTCTATTCTTGTTTTCAGAACAATAGCTGGAACATTTTGCTAAGTGTGTGGAAGGGAAGAGTGACAGCAGGAAAGGAGGGGAGCTTCATTCTATCAGTATTATCAGGAAATTGATTTAATGTGCTTCCAAGTCTCTTTAAATAGAGCTTCAAGTTTGAAAGGGACTGAAGATACAGCTTAGAGGAATCCAAAACAGATGCCAAGAAAGAAGTGCCCACATCCCACACCCACCAAGACCTCTCTCATCAGGAAGGGATATCTAGCACAACACATCAGAAGACACGGCATCTAATGACAAGCACTTTGGGTATCTACCCCTCAGTACTGCGTTTCAGAAGTAGTCAAGAGGTCATTTTTCCAAAGTATTAGGGCAAGCTCATTTTTTGTTTTCCTTGTTCCCAAGAAGTTTAATGCTAATCAAAGCAGAATGCCTAATCAGTTCAAGATGTTCTGTCAACTTGAATTATCTATTTGTCTTCTTATTTACTGTATCTGTCTGTCTACAGTTCTTCATATCTTTGTGAAGATCAGTTATTGGGGCCTGTGTTTCCTTCTGACTAGAATCGCTACCAGATGATCCTTCCTGGTGATATGTTGATGATTTGCTAATTTATGGCTTTTAAAATCTAGGAATCCGAAGACATTGCTGAGGGGTTCAGGCTGGGGAAGTCATGTGGCTCATGCAATGAGGGCTGAATGGCTACTTGATGAGGGATCTAAGTCTGCGTAGGATGCAAAGCTTCGGTCACATTTCAACCAGAGCCATGCCTGCAATAGAGAAATCATAAATGACATTTTATAGGAAACACCCCTCATGAAAGCAGTCCGCCCCTTGCAGGTGAGGAAAAGTGAGAATGACTGTTGCCCAAGACACAAGTAAACAGGAAAGGAAAGGCCCATGGATCGGGCCAAGTCAGTATCACATGAAATCATCTCAAATCCGATTCCCAAGTGCTAGAAGCCATGCCTTCCCCAAAAGAGTCGAGAGGGAAATGGTGTGGTAGCAAGACTCTCTCAGAACCAAGAGAAGAGGTTTCAATAAGCTCTGAGATTGGACTCCCCAATCACTCACGTGGCCAAATAGTACGATGTGTAGCTCAGAACAGCTGTGGTATATTTGGAGATTTTTATGGATGTGTAGAAATGCATCTGTCCCCAGTGCCTGGTGTGTAGCAAGCCCTCAGTAAACACAAGCGGAATGGATGGACATGAAGGCGTGACTCATGTTAATTCCTTTAAGTTAGGTTGGGCTACAGGGCTGCAGATTTAATGAGTCTTTGTAAAGAAACAATCCATGCTCTGGCACAGTAGACAATTTAAAATTCCAAATCCTTTAGAAATCAGTCTAGAACCCTGCTGGACAAGACCTGAGTGTGGTGGAGGAAATGGAGTGGAATTCCATGTTGATACAAGACAGCCAGGCAGGAGGGAATAGTGTGTGGTCTCAGGAAGGAACAAGTCTGAGTGAGAAGGAGAGCCTAATTCTGATATAAGGAAAGACACGGAGCTTAAAAAGAACCCAATAATCAGGAAGCAGGGAAGATATGCAGGATGCCCTCTCCTGATAAGTCAAGAAAGCACCTCTCAGGCAGGTTAGGGTCTGAGCGAGCAATCAGTTTTTAAGACTTCCTCTAGGCCGGGCGCGGTGGCTCAAGCCTGTAATCCCAGCACTTTGGGAGGCCGAGGCGGGTGGATCACGAGGTCAGGAGATCGAGACCCTCCTGGCTAACACGGTGAAACCCCGTCTCTACTAAAAATACAAAAAACTAGCCGGGCGCGGTGGCGGGCGCCTGTAGTCCCAGCTACTCGGAGGCTGAGGCGGGAGAATGGCGGGAACCCGGGAGGCGGAGCTTGCAGTGAGCCAAGATCGCACCACTGCACTCCAGCCTGGGCGACACAGCGAGACTCCGTCTCAAAAAAAAAAAAAAAAAAAAAAAAAGACTTCCTCTAGTGGAGGTAGAACTGAAGACCTATGTTTGCAAGTGGGGCTTGCATAACCTGGATTTTAAAAGCAAGAGCGTCAGCTCCCCCAGTTTAGCGGGTAACGCAAGCTGGGTCAAGTTCATTAAACAAACGTTAGCATCTCCTCCTCTGAGGTGTCACCTCTTTGGACTACTTTATCCAGTGTAACTAATCCCTGTTTTTCTCAGTTGCAAAATCTTAGTCTTTCTTGGTTTTGCAGCACATATTAAAAATGTGTAATTGGCATTTGCTTTAGTTGTACCCTTGCTCAGTGCTTGCAACCTCCTTGAGACTGTCAACTCCATGAGGACAGGTTCCGAGGGTAGCCTGTTCACCAGTGAACCCTGAGCACCCAACACAACCCAGCATCATGCCTGACTCATAACACAGAGAATGCCTGCCTGCCGAGTGAGTGAATGAAACGATGGAGACGGGCCACAGGAATGGACAGTGAGGCAGGTCACTAATTGTGCTGGGCTGTTTTTAGTTCTTGAAATTTTGTTCTCAACTATTGAATACTCAATCATTTCTTCAAAGTATGGAGTCCTCTTTAAAATATGAGCATTTACAATAAAGAAGATAATGAAGTACTCTATTTTCATATTTCAATAGAAAAGCATGACAAACTGTCCCCATCTCTCTGAATGTAAGGCTCTTTCCAATGTGGAGACCACATCCAAGGTTGAACGCAGACAGCCCTAACTCCCTCCATTGGGATACAGGCTCCTGAGGGTGAATATTCCAAGTCAAAGCTATGAAACAAATACACAGAATGCAGCCTGCAGAACTGGTCACATGGGGCTCTACTGCACTTCTCACTGATCAGTAAGAAACCACACCAGAGAACTGCTCTGTGCTGTGTGGCATACCAGCTAAGGAGTGAAAGGGAACAGGTGGTTCCATCTGCAAAGGTATAGAAGGCTCTGCAGGTGAGATCTGCCCAGCGGGGAAGTCCAAGTTTAGCAGATCACTACAATTCTCCATGAAACTACCTTTAAAGGATGGAGCCAGGAAGGGGAAGAAAACGTTGAAATCCACAAAAAAGGCACAAATCTCACTTTGGATGTGGTTCATCTATCTGTCCTCGAGAGCCTCTCATTGCTAGAAGTGTTCAAGAAGGAATTAGAAATCTAGTCTAACCAAATGAGAAAAATAAAGGAAGAAATGGTTTTTTCCACTGTCCATCTTTTTCCCCTCAATCCTGGGGCCAGGACCCTTAGGGGTAGTGGGTGGGCAGGAGGGGAGAGTAGACAAACCCAAAGTGAAGCTCATGCCTTTCTCTTCCTCTCCATCATGGGCATGGTGTTCTGGCTCCACTTATAGGGAAAGGTGGAGGAAGATACAAACAATAGGAGATCACTGAGTTTAGAGCAGAATGGCATCTCAAGAGATGACATGGAAAGGCAGCAGGACACAGGGAAGCAGACTGTCCAGGTTCAAACCCCAGCCCTACTCTTTACTAGCTGCGTGATGTCAGGCAAGTCACTCAACCTCCCTGTTCCTCAGTTTCTTCACTCATTCCAAATGGAGATGATGGTAATACCTTTCTCACAGGATCACTGTGAGCATTCTGAAATATGCAAATATTTGTAGGTATTACTATTGCCAGAGAAGGCAGTCCTGGGGCTTTAGGCTGCACTGATCCACATTCTCATTTCAGGAAGTGTGTAGCACTCCTCTCTTTATAGGGAAATGTTCCAAGAGAAGCCACAGCATTTAAGTTTCACAGACAGCTTTTTTGAATTGGAGCAAGAGATGGGTTAGTCTGTGACAACTATTCCCCAAACCAGAATGGCGGCTCAGCAGCTTCATCCTGGGGACCTTCCTCCAAGGTAATTACACACACTTTCCTTTCCCACCTTGGCCACTTCTAGTCTTTCATGATTCATTCCCCTCTTGTGTGTCCTCTCAGCATTTGGCTACCAGGAATCAGTAGAATAATCCAAACCCATCCCATTCTCTCTGTCCCAAACACCTGAGCCTAGGATTGCCTCAAACTTGAGTCGCTCAAGTCCCAACATGAGAAACACAAGGTCTGGGTGGCTCTCCGGCTGGACTGCCTCTAACAAGGGGGTTACAGCAGATGGATTCCTCTCTGTGACTGATTATTTTCCATGGCCCTTGGCCATGTGACCTTGGACCATGATCTTGTCAGTTCTCATAAACTAACCAGGAGTGGAATGAATCACACTCAGAGAGGAGACCTCTGGGGGAAACTGCAAGGGGCTATGAGAGGGAGGAGAGAGCTGGGGATCCCAAAGGCCATGGGAGCCTCACCACCCCTCCAGCCTTCCCTGTCCCTAAGCAGCTTCGACCTTCCACAAAGGGAAGGCGGAGGAGGCAGTGGCCTTGGGAGACAGGCTGGGCTGCAGGAGGCCTACTCTTCTGAATAAGATTCAGGGTATTAGTCCAAGAGCCCAGCTGTCCCTAATCCCTCCAACTCAGAGAGATTACCCACCTCAGCTACTGACTGAACTGTTGGTTGTGGACACCCGAACCCCTATTCTTAGATGCCCCAATCCATCATAACATATATGAAATAGCCAACACACATGCACACGTGCACAAGCACCCATACCTACTGCAGGGACTGGCTATCCTGCAGGAGGTGATGAAAATGTTGGGTAAGGCACTCTAGGCCCTTGAAATAGTGTTGATGGTGAAGAGGTTTTGAGAATGCTACTTGAAGTGTTTATATTATGCCAAACACATTGATTAAAACTGAAAATGAAATGCCAATGAAATCTTCATATTCTCAAATATCCTGAATTTGGGTGTTATACAAACAAAACCCTGATCTTCTCTGCCTAAATTTTTTACTTTAAATAATCTTTGAATTTCAAAGTTTTATGTCTCTGTAGCTTTAGATCATGAGTTACCTTGAGTTCTCTGACAAGTTAATATATTGTTAGAGAAATCATTTCTGAATAAAATATGCACAAGTAAACAAATCCCTTAACTATGTATACATTCTAATTTCTTTCTGGGCATTCATTTGATTGGGTCCCGGGGAGAAGAGAACATGTACGTGTGTGTCCATGGGCAGAGCACATGGATTTATGCATACACAAAAACTCAGAGCACAGTACACTGTTTTAAGAGTCTGAACTTTATCTTTCAACAAAGTTTAGCTGCTTTCCTTTTGCAAATGCATTTAATTTTATCTGGAAACTTTCTGACGTTAGAAATAGAACAACTGTAGTTTCTCATTATGTTTGCTGCCAGAATCCATGCTTGGTTGCTCAACTAAAGACCTTATATTGCTAATTACTACCACATGCCCATATCCCAAGCGAAAGAAAACTTATTGATTCTGACAGCTCATTCTCTCAACACTGAATTCCAAATGAAAACTCAAAATTTGGCCAAACATAACATTTCATCAATCTTGTTTTACTGACTGGAAAAACAACATCAAACAAAGGGTGCTAATGGCCCTTTATTACCGTGCCTTTCCCAAGCTTATATTTTCTGATGAAAGATCTAAGTGACCAAAGGGCTTCTTTAAACTACTTAGTAATTAGCTTTTGAACCAGGAAACAATGCGTAAAGTAAAGTGAACAGGCCCGGTACTGATGACAGGACGGACTCTGTGTCTGCAGGGTCAGGAACAGTGGGGACCCAAAAAGAACATTAAAAGCAAAGTGCATTTCATAAAGGGAGAAGAAAAAAAAGAGAGAGAGAGAGAGAGAGAGAGAGAGAAAACCAGGCTAAAAGCGGTGATAAAAGATTACAGAGCCCGAACAGAATGCCAGGAAGTCTGTGATCTGAAGTCATCGGCACCTGAAAGTTTGAGTGGAACTGCCAGGGTGAAACATGACCAGATCGGACCTGGGGCAGTGAGTGAGTGCCGCGCTGAGGGCCCCATCTGGGTCAGCCAGCACCAAGAGCTACCGGCCTGCAGCCCACCCACCAGCTCACCCACATTTGACTAGGAAAATTATTTCATTAAAAAAAAAATTACCTGGAATGAGAGTGAAGAAATATTTTCAACCTAGCCTTCAGGGCAATTGATTTTACTGACTTCTTCAGGGGCAGTGATTGGGAAATGCTGGCAGTGACACTGGGAGATAGGGAGGCCATAAAGAGAGCCCCAGGCCCTCAGAATGCCTTCTGCTTTATGGAGACCTGTCCACACCTTCAAGGCAAAATGAATCGAGATGCTGTTTTCCTCTTGGCATGGGATATATGACCAATGGGAATCTCTGGACTTATTTGGCCTTTTGGATCCAACCAATGGCCCAGAAATCAGAACAGCTTGGTTCTAACCTCATCCAGGGCTGTTAAGATAATAGTGAGGGGAGGGCTCCATTAGAGGGAAGATGGAGGGATGTGCTGCCTCTCTGAAAAGACGCCAACTGGCCTCCTCTGGCCCACTGTCCTTTGTGCCTTTGAAAAGAAACTGGTGTCCTGTGGGTAGTTCAAGAAAATGAGCCCTTTTGTCCACCTCCTCATTTCCTGTGCAGAGGCCTGGACACCTGAGCTCAGGAAACATTGGACTCACTGACCGAAGGGGAGGTTCCGCTCTGCCCGACACGGCTGACTGTCAAAACGAGGAGAAGGCAGCAGTGGAGGGAAATACAATGCTCCCGGTCTGATTTTATTTCCTCTTAAAAAAACCAAAGAAGCTCTTTAAGAGTTCATTTGAAACTGAACGAGAAGGGAAAGCAAAGCAAAACGAAACAAAACAGTTCCATGATAGGAACTTCCATGACTGGGAAGAGGCATGAGTGACGAAAAGTTTTCTGTGTCCTGATCCGGATGACAGGATGGTAGTTACTGGGTGTGTACATAGGTACAAGTTCCTCACTCTATATGTTAAAGATGTGTACGTTTAACTCTATGTAAGTTATACCTCAAAACCAAAAACAAAGGTCACTGCCCCAGAAAAAGCTTTAAAAAAATAAATAAAGGATGCCTGCTGCCAGCTCCCTCTCCCCAACGGCATTCCTCTCTTGAGGTGGTAAGGTACTGCCCCCTACTTAGGAGAAAACCTTGGGGGTCTATATTGAACCTGCACATTGATATTGAGAGTGATAAGGTGATCCAAGCACACATTGAAATAGTTCCCAAGAAGAAAACACTCATGTTTGGGAAGCCAAACAAAAGATTCATTAAGAATAGCATGTAGTACCCTAAACTACCAGAAATATACTATTTCTTGCCCAGAAGGAATTTCAGCTGAGTAATGAGTCCCTCCGAGGATAAGATTGGTGCCTCCTGGATGAAGAGGAGAACTGGGTCCAGTGGCCACAGTGCCTTTGCAGTAGGCCAGATTACCTGGATCTGCCACCCAAGGAGTTCCCTGCCAGAGTCTTATCCTGCGTTCTTGCTACATACAAATCACCATAGGAGGGCATCATACTAGTTTGAGGGACCAGAATTTTATCACATAGCCAGATGATGTGAAGAATGAATGAGTTTTGTCTACTTGTTAGGGGTCAGAAGAGAAAATATGGGCCCAGTTATAAATGGACTCCTTTCAGGACAAATTCATTACATCTCTTGGAATTTGTGAATGGGAGTTGGTCCAAGTGTGGCAACGTCCTCGGGTCACCTCTGACATCACACCCCTGTGAGGAAAGCTGGGCCTTCCCTCGCAGAAGCACCTGGTGGGGTGGGGGAGGGGCAGAATTCAGAGGGCACCTCCACAGGGATTCCTGAAAGTCACTCAACCACATCTTTTCTGATGCAACTGACTTACTTTCTGCCTCCATGTTTGTTAAAAGTCCCGCCGAATTTATTCCGATTCAGGATGAGAGCAGCAATTTCGGGCACGTAGCGGGCAAACATTGCCTACATGCATGAAACAAAGAAACAAGAGCCAAAAAAAAAAAAAAAAAATGGCATGCAGAGAGGATTCTACCGCACTGGAGGCAGCAAAACCTCTT
The DNA here is from genome assembly GCF_007565055.1 of Rhinopithecus roxellana. NCBI lineage: Eukaryota > Metazoa > Chordata > Mammalia > Primates > Cercopithecidae > Rhinopithecus > Rhinopithecus roxellana. Next base: position 128,574,059 of record NC_044559.1, on the reverse strand, counting down.
GGCATACTTACTTTCTTCCACTAACCGCACTATAGGAGCCCCCGTATTTCTTGCGGTTTCCTATTAACTCTATGATTTCAGGGACGTAGCTGGCAAACATGGCCTGAGAAGACAGGAGACAGAAGAGAGACTAAAAAGATAGGCCAAAGAAAAGGGGGGACCTGTTCAGACGGGGTGGGGGGGGGCACTAAGATCTGAAAACACAAAAGGATTAGGCCTGCGAAGGTATATATTGATACGTTCGATCATAAAAAACTAAAAGCATGAAAAGAGCAAGCTCCTGGAAATACACAAGACAAACAAACATTAGCTAACCTTGACAACTAAAGAACAAAAAAAATCACAGTCGAGAAAAATACAAAGGAGACAGGAATAAATAAGGTGATATCTAGTTCTTGTTGAAGAAAAATAGGCAAAAGGGGTGCATGCTAGTGAAATTAAACACACACAGGCACACGTGTGCGTGCACACACAGTTTCACAAGAGAAGATCTTTGTCACTAAAATTCAGAGGAGAATCAATGTTTTTATGAGTGACAAAAGAAAATAAACACCAAAAGATTAAAAACTAAATTTTTCTATTAAAAATAAAACACTAAAAAGCACAAAAGGGAAATTTAGGAAATCACCTGGGAGGAGAAGATAGCAAGGAGAAACACAAATCTGCCATGTTTTGTCCAACAAACATCTGGCCTGTGGCTGGCTGGATGGGTCTTGTTATCTATGGGCACCTCACGGATGCTGCAGAAATGCTTGCGTGAATGTACACATGCACGTGCACATTTATATACATTTTTAAAATGTATATGCCCTATGCATACAAAACAGAGAGATGTGTATGCATCACTATATATAAATGTGCGTGCAGTGTAAGTACATGAAAGCTGTGTGTGGATTAGGATTTTAATCACTCGTTTCATAAATGGCAAAAACTCTAAATTTAAAGTTAGCTACTTTGAAAGACAAAATGCAGCAACTGCCAATGTGTGACCAGAAATCCCCTTGATTTACATTATAAGGGATGGTTTAGTGCAACATAAAGAGCTGCATAGACCTTTAAAAACCAAACAGTGAAACTTTCCTAGAAGAAAGGAGCAAAAATATCCCATGTGTCCGCTGCAGAACGGAGTGAGCTGTTTGCAAAACTGTACTCTGCTCACATGAGGATGTCTGCCTGGACAAGACTAAGGTGCTCTCTGTCCTTTGATGTAGGGACCCTTCTCTTTAGGGCAGGCCCCAGCCACAGTGTTTGTTGGAAGTTTGGGTAGGAACATAAAGGGGAAGGGGGAGCTCTTGAAACCGCAAACTGTCTCTACAAAGTATCCATAGCTTCTACCAGAGGCAGGTGACAGCCATTGTCGTTGTAGCATACCAGATGCTGAATTACATTGCTAAGGGGTAGACACACTCCCTTCTTAACAGCATGACTTTCTTAAGACAATTAGGTTTGCTCCCGGCTAAATGGCTGTCCCTCACAAGGGCAATGAGCCTGGATCTATGGGACAAGTGTAATACACCAAGAATTATGCAGAAAAGTCACCATCCTGTTTGGATTTACTTAGCCTGATTCTAACATTAAGACTTGCTTCTAGTGCAGAACACAGTCTACAATATAAAGCTTTAAGGAAATGTATCATGGAAAATACTAACAACCATCAAAATCAAATCATAATAAAGATTTTTTTTACCAGTCCCCCGAGGATGAAGAAGACCATGAAGAGACGCCCAAGCGTGGTTTTTGCATAAACATCCCCATAACCAACGGTGGACATTGTGACCATGAGTAAATAGACACATTCCCAGTAGGTGAGAGCCTGGTTGTTTTGGAAATTTTCCCATGGGTCCCCTGAATTCTCCACCTAAAGCAAATGGGACAGGGGAGAAAAAAGAAAAACATGCTATTGAAGTGTGTACATACAATAAACCCAGAAGCTCGGCACTCCCGAAGGCCACTTGCTAATGCACACCACTCTCCACAGGAGTTGTGTGGTTCCTGGGCTGAGTTCTGTGAGTCAGGATGCAGAGCTCCTGAGCAGGACACAAAGAAAGTGGAGAAGCAGCTGCAGGAAATGTCTTCCTGGCTGATTGGGACAGAGAGGGAAAGCAAGAAGGAAAATATCTCTAGGCCTTTTTTCTTCTGCTGCTAAAATGTCAGAAGCCAGCTAAAATTCAGGGCATTGCCACTGGCCAGGTTTTAGAGCACTCTCTTCAAGGAAAGATCCAGAGAGCCCGTCCCTGACCTTCCTCAATGGGCTTCTAAGGCCCAGATGGCCTGGCTCTGCCTCCCCCGCAGAAATTCTAAACCCTTCCACAGGGGTCTGCCTTCTTCCATCAGTTTATCCAAAGAGTATATATAGGCCCTGCTTGTTCTGATTCAAACAGCATCTCTGGGATCTGGCCCTGCTCTCCCTCCTTTGCAAATTGCCAATGGTGGTCTTAGCCTTGAGGCTGCCAGATTCTTCCCAGGGGCTTGGAAAGTGAGCTCATGAGAACAGCTTGCACTGGCACAGCCTGTTAGACCAAGGGCTGGCAAACTTTTTCAGTTTTGTTGGCCACACAGGTCCTGGTCAACTTTGCAGAGGCAAAACTTCAACAAAGGGTGTGGCTGGATTTGGAGAGCTTTGGCCCAGGACTGCAGTTTCCCCACTTTCCTGTCCTTCCATCATATTTGATCTGCCAACAAGGCTAGGAGATGGGCAGGAAAGGTACTTTAGATACTCTCAGGAGAGAGGGAGCTGCAGGTCCAATTTTACTCAAATACACCCGTGATCCACCCTGAGGGCCTCTGGATGGCGGCCCCCAGGCCTCCAGCTCTGCCTCTGCAAAATGTTTCCAGGGCTTGGCCTCTTTCACACATTAGTTTGTCCTCAATGTGCCATTTTCACAAACGTTTCCTAGAGAACCAGAAGGGACTTCACTAGCGCCAATAGTAAGGTGGGGTCATCATCTGATTAGACTACTATCTCCTCCACATATGTGATTTGGGTGCTTGGTACTTGGTCACAGCAAGAGTTAGGGTGATTAAGGTTGATTTTGGCCAAGAATCCCATCGATAGTAAGGGCTGGGCAGGAGACCCCAAATCTGGTGACTACATGAGCCCCCGTGCCCCACCCGCTGTCATCCCAGGCCTGTCTTCCTTTGGGTGATAATTATGTAAATCCCAAATGTGGGTAGTTAAGCGTGTCCTTCTATCCCTTATGCAAATAGAGGCTCAGCCACCGGTGGTCGACTTTATCCAAAGTCTCATAGCTAGACGAGGCTCCACTTCCTACAATGGCTGTGCTCTTTAAAAGCAGGAGGAAAGTCTGCCTTTGGGTGGTATGAGGGGCTTGACTCAAATAAGGCTTTAAAAGAGTCACTAATAAAAAAGAATTAACATTTTTGAGGTACAAATCAGACAAAATAATCAAAGGTGGCTTTTCGTAAGGGGGAAGTAGAGAGAAACTGAGGGATCTGAATTTGTTGTTTACTAGGAGGTGTGGGTCAAACTTCCAACCTGGTCCCCAGCCCTTTTCCACGTGTTTGCTTAGGAAGCACTGCCATCTTGTGGCTTACTATAGTTCTTGCAGACAGAAAGAAAATCTACCAAAGCCCCCACACAATACCAATGAGCAATGAACGGAAAAATGCAGGCTAATAGTGCAAACATTACTCACCATTTGGAACTAGTTTGGGGTAAAAAGGTTGGAAACCCAGACAATTGTGTGGTTGCTTCCCATCTTCCTGTCTACAACCGAGGTGAAGTTTCTTTCCAGCAAGAAAAATTTTAGGTAATAAAATGACTCAGAGAGGGTCTTGTTGCTGGCAAGTGAGAGCACAAGGGTCTTCAAGGTTACTCACCAAATGGATGAACCCGGCTGCAGTCAGCCACGTGCTGATAAATATGGAGAGCAGATTCACCAGCTTGATGGAATTACTGTGCAAGAGACAACAAGCAAAATCCCCACGTTACCAAGGGAAGGCCCTGCAGGAGCTATCTTACAGGGTAACAGCACCCGCTTAGGGGTAGAGGCTGCCACACCTAACTTCCAACCGTTTCTCCATTATAAGGGAATTCTGGAAGCTGGAGGAGCTGCTGGGATGAAGGTCAGGACAGAGCCTAGAGGAACGAATTTAACTTTGGTAAAAATTGACTTTTATTTTAAAAACTCTTCAAATCTACAGAAAAGTGGAAAGAACAGTATAATGAACACTTGTATGCTCTTCATTTAGACTGACCAATTATTAACATTTTACCACAGGTGCTTTATCTCCCTACATGCTTTTTCTCTCATTCCCCACACCCCCGCCGCTCTTTTTCCTTCTCTTCTTCTTGCCATGTATATATGTATTTTTCTCTCTCTCTCTCTCTCTTTTTTTTTTTTGGCTAAACCATTTACCAATAAATCAGATACATCATGGCACAAGCCCTAAATACTTTAGCACTCAACTCCTAAGAAGAAAAGCATTGCACAGTATAATCACAATACCATTGCACGCCTGAGAAAATTAAAACATAAAAATTCAGTAATGCTATTTAATATGCAGACCTTATTTACATGTCTCCAGTTGCCCCAAAATTATGTTTATTGATTTTTTTTTTCCCCTAGACCCAAGTTTCATGCACTGCATTTGGCTGTTAGGTGGCTTAAATCCAACTGTCAGGAAACAAGGACAGAGAGTAAATATTTAGGCTTTACAGGCCATATAGACGTTGTCACAAATACTTAACTCTGTCACTGTGGTTTCAGAACAGCTTTCGGACAACATGTACAGGAATAGATATAGTTAGGCCGGGCGCGGTGGCTCAAGCCTGTAATCCCAGCACTTTGGGAGGCCGAGACGGGCGGATCACGAGGTCAGGAGATCGAGACCATCCTGGCTAACACAGTGAAACCCCGTCTCTACTAAAAACTACAAAAAACTAGCCGGGCGACGTGGCGGCGCCTGTAGTCCCAGCTACCCGGGAGGCTGAGACAGGAGAATGGCGTGAACCCGGGAGGCGGAGCTTGCAGTGAGCTGAGATCCGGCCACAGCACTCCAGCCTGGGTGACAGAGCGAGACTCCGTCTCAAAAAAAAAAAAAAGAATAGATATAGCTTTGTTCCAATAAAACTTTATTTACAAAAACAGGCAGCAGGCATGGGTTATAGTTTGCCAATCCCAGCTTCAGTCTCTTTTAATGTATAAATGACACCACTCCTTTGTAATAACATTAGATTTTGTGTGAATCTAGGTTGTCTTCTATAATGTTCTATATTCTGGATCCTGTTTATTTACTTATTTATTTTTATTTTATATTTTGAGATGAAGTCTCACTCTGTCACCTAGGCTGTAGTACAATGGTGTGGTCTTGGCTCACTGCAACCTTCGCCTCCCAGGTTCAAGCAATTCTCCTGCCTCAGCCTCCCAAGTAACTGAGATTACAGGCACACGCCACCACACCCAGCTAATTTTTGTATTTTTAGTAGAGACGGGGTTTCACCACGTTGGCCAGGCTGATCTCGAACTCCTGACCTCAGGTGATCCGCCCACCTCGGCCTCCCAAAGTGCTGGGATTAGAGGTGTGATCCACCGTGCCCAGCCCAGTTTATTTTTTAAATAAATGTTATTGTGTATGTTTGAGGTTTACATGTTATTATCTACCATCTCACATAGTTACGTTTTCGTGTGTGACAAGAGTAGCTAAAATCTACATATTTAACAAAAATCCCAAATACCATACAATTTTATTAACAATAGTCTTCATGTTGTACATTAGAGCTCTAGACTTGATCATCCTACATAGCTCCCTACTTGAGTATCTCTGTTAAGCATCTCTGCGGGGATGGCATCACATCAGGATATCCCAACCCAATGACTAGGCCCATTCATGTGGCTGAGGCGGAAATGCTAATGTCTCCACTGAGAGGTGCCCGTTTCCCTTTGTAATGAATATGCCACCTTCAGTGAGGCCCCGAGACTGCAGGAATATCCTGCTCCCCGACAACCTTATACCTAACAGCTTTAGCATCCACTGGTGTTCCTTGAGTGGATCAACTGGACCTTATGATATTTGGAGCTCCCTGAGAGCTGGAGACTTGTCTGTCTGGATTCCAGGAGCCCTGGGTCCCTGGAGCATAGCAGGCCCCTGTGACTCTGCACTGAGTGCACGGGTCTCTGCCTCTGCTCTCTTCCTAAACTGCATCCTGTTCACTCCCACTGAGGTATACCTGAACGCTGCTGTCAGCAGGTCACTTCACTGTCCAAATGCTTCTTGTTGACTAAAAGATGACATTCAAACTCTCTCCTTCCATTGTCAATACCTTGTGAAGTCCCAGTCTCTCCCACCACCACTCTTTCACATAAGCTCTTGAAACTGCCATCCCAGTTAAACCTATTTACTGCAGCTATTGTCTACACTATTTACTCAACTCGAAAGCCTTTCCCATCTAGCCAAGTATTCCCCATTCTTCAAAGCCCAGTTCAATCCCTACTGCTTCCTTAAAGTTGTTCCACCCACCTGCAAGACAAAGTGACTTTCCCTGGCTCTCACCTCCAGCCATTCATCGGTAATTGATCCTACTGACTTAAGATGTCTTGTGTAAAGTTTTAGGTTGCTATTTGACTCTTGTGTTCCTTGCTGCATCTTGCAGAAAATAACTCTCTTTTCTAGCTCTTGCATTTTCCCAGTAGTGGCTTAATGCAGCCTACAGTGTTGCCCAATCCATTAGTTTTGGTCAATTCATCTCTGTTATGACTGTCCTCTCTTACCTCTCTTCTGGAGAACCAATGATTTAAATTCTAGGCATTTAAGATCATAGTAATAGTATCAGCTAGCTTGTTTACAGTTCTTTCCCAGTGCTCACCACATGTGCCACCATCCTAAATGCTTTAGGATCACCTGTGCTTTATGTGTACTAAGCCATTTAATGCTCATAACAACAATCTTTCTTCTTCTATGGAACAGCACAGAGGAATCCACGGTCTTAGGTTTTCCAGAGTTGATTCTGACAGTTCATGGAAAGAATAAACAGATACTTTCAACTTTGTGGGTAAGACTGATCTTTTGAGATGTGTGGAACAACTTTCCTCTTGTTCGAAAACTTGGGAAAACAGCCAAAATGTCCATTCTGTCTCTCTTGATCATTTCTAGAGTTACCAGATTGTAATAACTGCCAATATTTATTGAGCCCTTATTACGTGTTAGATGTTGTGTTGAGCAGAATTCTCTCCGTCCTCTACCTTGTAAGTCCTCTAAGGGGTGCTCCAGCATTGGAGGGTAAGAAATAGATGAAGAACAGATAGCCAGTGGCAAAGGGAGGGCTCTTAGGGAGGTGTATGCTGTCCATTTTCTCAGGGGATCGTTAAATATCAAGTGGTTTCACTTACCTACTCCTGGATTCTTGGGATCTGAACACATCAGTGTCCCACCAACAACCATGTGGGGTCCTCTTGAGATATTAAACCTATTTAGAGTCCAAGCCTCTTGGTGCTTTTGGAAAATGACCTAAAGATGGTGATTATTAAACTCTAAATGATGGTTACAGTGATATTGGTAGTGCGTTGGGGAGCTCTTGCCATATGCAGAACATTTAACCATTGTTGCTAAAACAGTCCGTGTTTAGCTCTGAAATCTGATTATTTTTATGACATCAGCATTATCACAGATCCCTAGGTTTAGGAATTTGCTTTCTAAATGAAACACTATCACCACGCATCTGAAAGCAACGAGCAAAAGATGCAAGGTTAACCCCTGGTGGGCATTCTCCATACTCTGAAATGTGAACCTTGCCAGGTTAAGTAGGGTTCTTTGGGAAGAAAGAGTGGGGCATGCCAGGAGCAGGGCTGTGTGTCTGCATGGCAAAGGTTGTGCATCTCTGCATGGAGATAGTCATAGCCTTCCTGGTCAAGCCTAGGGATCTGGGCCAAACATGAAGCTAGCAATGGTTAGAATGATTTGAATCATTAGGATTCTACCCCACTTCCTAAGCTTTAAGGGAGATTATGATTTTATCATGAAAACCTCACCCATCTAAAGTAAATCATTCTCATTTTTTCAATACAATTCCTGAGTCCCCATCCCATGAGTTCTAATTCACATCGATGGACACAGTGAAACCTGATAGGAGAGGCACATGATTCTTGTAGATTAGAGACCTCTTCCAAGAAACTGTGGATGCTGCAAGAGAAGGTCTGGCTCCAGAGATTACAGCTGTAAACCCGGAGTTTCTAGGGCCTTCTTTGTTCTCTATATGTTTAACAAGACATGTTTCTGTTAACACAGAAAATGTCACGCACTTTGTACAAAGTACACATTTGTCCCTGTTCTGCTTGTCTCTAATTTTTCTCTTTGTTTCTGGTACTGCCAAGTGCTGCTGGCCTTGTTTTGTTTTACTGCTCTATTTGCTGGACAGATATAAAATACCCACCCCCTGAAAAGTTAACTGGACTGCACCACGCTAACATAAATGGTCTGAACTATAACATGAGTGGAGCAAAGCGAAATTCTGCCAATCCAATCCCTTAATTATCTCTAGATCCCTTCTCCTCTCTCTGCCCCAATTTTCACTGCCTAAGGCCATGCCCTAATAACTTTTCCCTGGACTACTGCCTCCTAATTGGTCTTATGGTCTATGAGGTCTTTGATGCTTCAACCCCATTCCCTATACAACTGTTGGAATAGTGGATCTTTCTAAAATGTTAATCTAACCACATTTCCTCTCCTGATTAAAATCCTTCAACAGCTCTCCTTTGTTCATGTAAAGTCCATGAATCTAAGAACCTGCATGATTTGGCCTCTCCCTGCACATCTCTTACACTCTCCATATAGAATACTCTTCTTTACAAACTTTACCTTGGAGCCATCTCTAAGGTCATGTGAGTAGTAATGTTTTAGTTTCAAAAACACCTCCCAAAAACATATTGGTTAGGTATATGATGACTCATGCATATCATGGAATGCTATGTGGGAAACCAAAGGTGACGTAGTAGATACAATAGTTATCTCAAAGTAGTGTGATGTGGAGGCAATCTTACTTTATCCTTTATGATTTTGTGTGTTATTGCAATGTTTACAATGAACATATTTTAAAAATTAGAGGAAACAGGCTGGGTACGGTGGCTCACACCTGTAATCCCAGCACTTAGGGAGGCCTAGGCAGGTGGATTACCTGAGGTCAGGAGTTCAAGACCAGCCTGGCCAACATGGTGAAACCCTGTCTCTACTAAAAATACAGAAAGTAGCCAGGCGTGGTGGTGGGCATGTGTAATCCCAGCTACTCAGGAGGCTGAGGCAGGAGAATGGCTTGAACCCGGGAGACGGAGGTTGCAGTGAACTGAGATCACGCCCAGCCTGGGCAACAGAGCAAAAGTCTATCTCAAAAAAAAAAAAGAGAGAAGAAAGAAAAATTACAGGAAACAATAAGGAAATTCCCATTTTGAAAAAAATTGCTGAGTGATCCATGTTTTAGTCATCAATATTTACCACGTCAGTGAGATGTGGAATTACAGCCTTTAAACACAGCTGCTGACTTTCCTCTGACAGTTGCATAAGTGTTCTAGCACCTGTATGTTAGATCTCCAGTTTGCAGAATAACTGAGGAACTGCCAAAACCTCAGATAGTGAGAGGGAGTCTCTTTGTCTCCCCTTTAATTGGCCCATTTCAGGCTGTGGAGTATTCTAGGCCCGCTGTGGGCTTGCAGCTTGGGAAAGGGCCCTGATGCTGGTCACATAACTGTGATCTGCCCATTTCATCCCGTGCACTTTAATTTTCCTTCTGCTGCCTTCTTAATTCTTTATCAATCTTTCTGCCCACCTTATGTTTCTCTGCCTTGTTTCTTTCAGCTCTTGGCCCAGTGAGGCAGCCAAAGTACTGGAAATGAAACAGCAACTCCAAGTCATTATTTCAAATCACATTGCAAAGCCTCCATTCCTACTTAATGCCACAGATTGGCAGGAATTCACCGCCAAAGAGAGCCAGACAAAATCTCCCTAAAGACGATTACATGGGTTCCCCAACCCACCCTCCTGGAAGGACCACTATGAAAGCAGCAGAGTATGGAAGAGTCATAGGAGAATTGCTGAAAGTCCAAAGCCCTACAAAAGCCAAGCCTGCACTTTCTCTGGGACAGAACTTTGGGATCCACACTTGGGGATGCCCAAAAGGAAGGAGCCAAGATTAGCCGGGCCGGCACCTGGAGAGAAAATGGCCTCAGAGAGTTGTCCTAGAGCTTCTAGACTTCTTACAATTACATGATATGTGCTTCTGTGCCTGGCGACCTGGCCTTTCCTACCCTCTTAACCTCATCCTCCTCTTTCCATCACAGAACTCTGAATGTCCAGGAGTGCAGAATTACCCAGAGTTTCCCCAAGTGCCGTGCTCTCACACCAGTGTGCTGTTAGCAGCTTCCTTGATAAGAAGTCAACCCCCACCCTACCCCTCACATGCCCAGCCCCAAGAGGATGACACTTAGTTTTCTACAAGGCTTACCTAAAGGTAACCTTCTCCTTGAAAAGATCCTTGACTGCCCCACAACTCATGCCAAGCCCAGCTTAGTTACTCCCCTCTCAACCCATGGACATACTGACATCAGCATTAACCACACCATCAGGCGGCCTGACCTCCTACCCAGCAAGTTCTCTGACAGCAGGACTCCTAGCACCCACCTTGCTGCTGACACCAATGGGTGCTCACTCCAGGCTTGCTGAATTACCTCAACCATCTGGTTATGACCATAAGTGAAGGGAACTCTGAAAACCCAGGTTGTGGCTCTGTGGCAAAAAACACCCTCTAACAACAAGAGTTTCATATAGTGGGAAGTGGGACACTGGAGAAAGGCTGTCTTGGGGCCCGGATGGCAGATGCACAGCCGGCCTTCCACCCCGTGACTCTTCCCTAGGGCCATTCTCTCCCTCGTCCCCTGGCTGGCTGCTTCAGCTTTCCCCCTCTGCACTGAAAGGAGGAAGCAACCATACTGTGCAGTAGGCAGGTGAGTTAACCACCAGGGATGCCATAGCCACTTCCCGCATCCAAAGGAAAGAAAAGTGAGTGTATTAGCAGAAGGTCAGAAAAAAACATTCAGATGGTCCATCAGTCTCTCAAGTCCTAAAACAGTCCAGGGAGTAGACAGTATTCCTCAGAGCAATGGAAACTTCTCAAAATGCTGGCATCAGAGAATAAAAATCCCCTTAACATACGATGTGATTGTGAAACAGGGAGAGACAGACACTACCCGATGTTAGAGAATGTCACAAAACACCATGCCTACCAGAAAAATAAGTGTCTCTTAAGGACAAGGCTCTATGCTCGGTGCTGGGTACTCACCCATTCCACCTTTAAAACACAGTCTAGTGGAGTGAATCTGACATAGGTAAATATTGAAGAGATGCTAGCTTCATTGATCATTTACATTTCAAAAGTAATATGATTCTAGCACATAGAAGAATAATTAAAAGGCAGAAATCAAGGTTATTGGCACTCACAAAAATATGAAGAAATATAATATTCACTGTATATGAATAATATTACACTATTGCTAATAAATAGAGGACTGATACATTCTTATCTCAGGATAATGAACAGTAAAAGGCAGGAGGACATACTTTTAAAGACTTCGGTGCCATTGGATTCTCTTTTTCTTTCGAACTTGGCCAATAGAAAGTGAATTTGACCTCACAGTCACATAGATGAGCAGTCAGAGAGAGGAAACCAATTTGGAATTAAAGCAAAACAAAATAAACAAGCAGGGGGAAAAAAACACCAACACCCAAGGAGTAAAGCCAATCATAGGTTGAATTTGTTGGCCGTGTCAGGTTCATTCAGGAAGCTGGGTCCCAGCCTGTGTTACCAGGAAAATGATGCTGAATCTAACCCTCCAAACTGCAGATATATTAATTACAAATCACAAAATAGGGAGGTGTCCTGTTTTTAATCATTTATCAAATGTGTGAAGGGCAACCAAAGAGGAAATGGAACATTAGAAGTGAGCTTCTTAGAGTGTAATTTCCTAGAAGAGAAATTTATGGCCTGTACTTATTCTCCATTAGAGCACGTCTAAGCTCTTTTATTAGTTTATTCATCAAGACAGCCCTGGTTTCAGGCCAGCTCTGCAAGCCGGCAGGTCATCAGGAAAGGGATCCTCTGGGGGCTTTTCCTCCTGGTCCAGTTGTGTTTTCCAGATCATAACGCAGTTAACAGAAGTATTCATGGTGCATTCGGCAGGAGGTTTGTAGGTTTTCCCCCAAAAGGCAATTCACGGAGCAAGCCCCAAGGGCTATATGGATATAAAGTGAACATCTAAAATGTGCTTTGAAATGAAATGATTTTCTGTTTGCCGTATGAGGTTTGTGATTGCCTCTCACAGCATTGCTTCCATTGCCTTTACGACTGGGTTCAATTTCTTATTTAGTGATGTAATAAAGGGGCGATTTAGAATCTGGCAGCGAGGACTTCCCAATCAATGAGCAAATCTATCCCTCATTCACTGCGCGCCTCTCCCCGTGACACCGTGACTCTTATCTGGGCAACCCCACTGGGCACTCAGATATCAGCTATGTGTCCCTACAATCGTCCCCACTTCCCTGCATGCACAGCTGTTGCTCTCTTTTCACCACATAATTCCCTGGCCCTGCAGAAGAGAGCAACCCAAACCCTACTCTGGGTTTTCTCTCCCTCTCCGTGTTAGATCACTCTTTCTGTGAATAATATAACTATTAATAACTGTCATTGTGATGAAAGCAAGCACACCTGATATTTGCAACTTGGCATAGGGGACTGGAAGGAAAAAAATATGACAAAGAACATCTTACCTTGTTTTAAGAATATTCAGAAACTGCAAAATTTCTGAAAACTGTATCAGTCTCAGAGCTCTTAAAAATCTCAAACCTGGAAAAAAGAATGAAATAGAGATGCATTATTTTCAATGCATGGTTTTAATGTTCACAGTCTGCCATTTGATTTACAGTTCCCAAGGGTCGAAGGCATGGGAAGTTCTTGCAGAAGATAAACCAGCTGGTACCTCGGACATATTCCTTCATTCTGATTCTTGACTGGTTTAATCTCGACTGGTAAATGGACTTTCTCTTTATAAAGGTGGCCTGTTTGGAACCTCTTTAGAGGAAGGGCTCATGGGGAGAAGCCAGGTTAATGAGACTTTTCATTTGGTGATCTCTGATTGAAAGCACTGTTTCTAAGTTACCTAGTTGTCTGGCAGGATTTTGTCTCTGAAAACTCCTAGGAATTGTTATAGCTCAGGGTAACCCTTGCTCTAAGAGCAGATTGAGAATAAATTGGATAACCTTATGTTTTTGATGGATTTTATTTTTTATCTTTATCTTCAGCCCTGATAAAATGAAGAGTACAGCCCACAGTGTTATCTGTTTTGTACAAACTTCTATATTTTCCTCCCAATAAAAAAAAAAAGATTGGTAAGATATCACATCCCACAACTTCTGGATTCAAAATTTATATAGTTCCCCTTTTATTAAGTATTAAGATAAATGGTTTGTCCTTTCTAAATCAACGACCTCTCTTGAATGGAAAAGAAGCATCAGTGTTTAGGTGGCAGAAGAGAGATGGAGAAGAAAAACACATCAAGGACATTTTTAAAAAGCAAATTATTATGTTTTAATAGCTAAGAGTGAATTATATTTCTGCTCAGGTGAAATTCATGAGTCAAAACATTCAGAGTCAGTCCTGGGCTATAACAATCTGGCGATCATGCAAAGGAATTACTTACGACATGCTGGCTTGTCACCGCTTTGAGACACATTGAATGTCACACCCACTCCCAAGGGGATTTTCTTTTGTGGACTTTCTAGAAGCATTTTATGAAGCACCACCACGTGCCAAAGGCAGTACGAAGCCTTCCAGTGCACGGAGCTGACAGACAACTCCACACCCGTGGGTAGGGCTTTGTTCTCCCACACCTGTGAGCCAGTAAAGGGCAGTCTAGGGCACAGCAGTGGGAAGGAATCCTTACTACCTTCTACTTGAACAAGGAGTACGCTAACAGCGCCCACCGTGGAGCTGCTTAGGTAATAAGGGAAAATTAACTTAAAGCTCATGGGGTGGGGGAAAATCTGACTGTACAAGGAAAGAGGGAGAAAAGGATTGGCTCAAAAAAAATAATTTCTCATCTGAAAAGAATTAACCATCATGAACAGAAGACATTTTTTTGAAAACATTCTCCTTCTATGGTAAATAATACTTATATAACTTTTATTAAATAATTGCAGAGATGAGACGGGATATTGATGAAATAAAAAGGCTCACAGCCAAAAGCACAGTCGTAACTGAGCTGATGAAAGGCTGACTTTGCACTGCTGAAAACCGACCATGGCGAGGAGTACAAAACTAAGAAGTCATCTCAGAAAGCAGAGAAAATAAGGGAAAGGGAGAGAAAAAAAAGATGAAACTTCACAAAATAGAAACAGTGGAGATCACAGAGCTCCAACCACGGATAAAATGTGTTCCAAAGGGAAGTCCAAATAGCACATTGATCATAAGCAAAGGCCAGGACATAACAGAAAAGAACTTTTGAGATACGAAAAAATGAAGACTAAAAGGTGAAATGAAGGATCAGCTTTTAGAGACCAATGCTGAGAAGCATCTGGCTTTTCATTTTTACATTTCAAGTATTAAAATCAAGAAATAAAAATAAACCATCAGTGTTGATGGGGTTATTTACCGTTAATGTAACTAAGATCATTATATTTAACAATAAGTGTTAAATGGCAACTGGGCAATTCTCAGAATTTTTAGACAAACAGAAACCGACCCAAGATTTTTATACCCAGTCAAGTGGTTGTTCAAGAATAAAAGTAACAAAAAAACATTTAAAATTCTAAGGTCTCAAAAAATACATTGTTTGCTCAGTGTGCGCATAAAGTTTCCAAAGAGGTTCACAAGACTTGCTAAATTAGAATGGGAGGGGGCAAGGGCTGGAAATTAAATTTATAACAGACTCTACTGCTGGTCTTAACCTTCCAGCCCAACCTACACTGTTATCTCATACCAGTATCACTGTCGCATATTGCTGAGCTAAAAAGACAAATTTAGAAATGTGGAGTAGAAGGCAACTGGCAGTTAGCACTGAAACTATCAAAGATAACAACACTCTTCCATGTTCATCAAGGGATACATTCCAAGACCTCCCAGTGGATGCCTGGAACCTCAGATAGTGCCAAATCCTATATGTATTGTATACACACACCTATGGTAAAGTTTAACTTATAAATTAGGCACAGGAAGGGATTAATAATGACAATAATAAAACAGAACAATTATGACAATATGTACCAGCATCACTATACTTGTGCTTTGGGGCCATTATTAAGTAAAATAAGGGTTACTTGAACACAGGTAACATGGGTTACAGCAAGACATGGGTCTGCCCACTGAACGACACTGAGAGACTAACGGCCAGGGGGTGCAGACGGCATGGATGCGTCGGACAAAGGGAGGATTCTTGTCCCAGATGGGGCCAAGCGGGACAGCATGCAACTTAAAACTTATGAATTGTTTATTTCTGGAATTTTCTATTTAATATTTTCAGACTAAAGTTGTCTGGGGATAACTGAAACTTCAGGAAGCAAAACCATAGATAAGAGGCACTCCTGTAGAAATACACGCTAGCAATGTATTAGCCGCTTAGGGTTTAATCCTGAAAATTCTGTGTGTGCATAGATATACTTTTATTTATGAAACTAAAAATAGAATACAAACAACCTAAACTTCAAACTGGATTTCTTCTTTTTATCTTTAAACGATGGTGTTTGTATCGTATATCCGTGGGTGATCGGCAGCTTGCCACATTTGAGTGAGTCATGCAAATATAGTAGAATAAAAGCTTTTCTTTTAATTAAGGTGCATGAAAGTAAAAGGGAGGAAAGAAATGAATGCAGAGCCCACAGGGTCCTATACTCTTGCTAGAGACAAACTGCAGATCTAGCTCTGAGCACCTTCTTAACAAAAGCAAGCAGGGAGACAGGATAAGATTAATAGTATATACATAAGAGAGAAAACAAACTGGCTTGCAGGAGAATCATTTATTTTTCCCAACATGGAGACCAGAGGGAAATGTCTCCTTGCAAAAGGGATCCAGGGTGATGCAGGAACAAGACCCCTGTGGGCTGAACAAGGGTGGCCTTTGCTTATTTGACTGTCTCATACTGGGCATTTTTACGGCACTGAGTTTCATTAATGCAAATGAGTCAGTGAAGTTCTCCATAGGTTAAAAAAGTCCGTCTATATTTTATCCTCAGATCAAGCCAGACTATCTGGAGAAATGGTTGGTCTTTCAGGAATCATTCACAATAGCTTCTGTATTTTCTTACTCTGCTAATAAAGACATACCCAAGACTGGGTAATTTATAAAGGAAAGAGGTTTAATTGACTCACAGTTCCACACAGCTGGAGAAGCCTCAGGAAACTTACAGTCATGGCAGAAGGGGAAGAAAACACATCCTACTTCACATGGTGGCAGGAAGGAGAAGTATCCAGCAAAAAGGGAAAAGCCCCTTATGAAACCACCAGATCTTGTGAGAACTCACTCACTATCACAGGAACAGCAGCATAGGGGTAACTGCCCCCATGATTCAATTACCTTCCACAGGGTCCCTCCTACAACATGTGGGTATTACGGGAACTACAATTCAATATGAGATTTGGGTGGGGACATAGCCAAACCATATCAGCTTCCTAACCGCTTTCTGCCCTGGACCCCTTGTGGTCTCTACTCAGAAGCCTTCAATGCCCCCCATTTCACAGAGTAAAAGTCAAAGTCCTTCAACGGCTTAAAGCAACACCACCCCACCACCAGCACTATCTCCTTTTGGATCTGATGGCTTCCTACTGCCACTCCTACTACTGTCCGCTGATCTGGCAGATGTCTTCAGTGAGCCTTGAACACACAGGCATGCTATTGACCCAGGGCCTCTGCACATGCAGCCTCTCTGCCTGGAAAGCTGTTCACCAGATGCCCACATGGCACACTCCCTCACCTCCTTCAGGTTCTTACTCAGTGTCCTTTGATCAGCGTGACTTTCCCTGGCTACCTGACCAAAACATGTAAATCCTCCCACACCACCCGTACAACTCCCTATCCTCTTTCCTGCTTTACTTTTCTCCTCAGTATGAAGCACTGGCATCTCCATTATGTGGTTACTTTCTGTCTCCCTCTCTGTAGCATCAGCTCTATGAGGGGAGGAGCTGATGTCTGTTTTGTTCAGGGCTATATTTCCAACATCGAACATACTGTCTGGCATAAGGTGAAGGTTCAATAAATCCTTGTTTGAACTGAATGAGTGAATCAAAGTTTTGAGAAAGAATTAGATGGCAGAGTTAAAGGTTAGATAATCCACATTCAGAATTCTGAGACTATACGTCACCTACTAAAGTGAAAAGCCATAAGCCCTGCAGGGTCCCCTGAGAGAGGTCAGGGCTGCACTCTTAGGAAGTAGAAAGTAGCCTCATCAGGGAAAAGCCTTAACCAATGACCACTCTTGCTATACCCAGAAAGACTACAGACAGCGACTTCAGGCTAAGAGAGGAGATCAAGAAAAAAGAGGTAAGAGGGGGAACTCTTTGGTGACAAGTATTCATCTCCACTGTTTTACAATACTTTTTATTATTTTTATCCTATAAAATATCTGAAATAAATGATTTTCTAAGGCAATACAAAATGGCTATAAATAGAGTTGTGAAGAAGAAAATGTTTATGTACCAAAAGCCAGGAATTACATGCCCTCCCCAAAACCTTCCAGGTTCAGAGAGTTTTACAAGTGAGGTTTTTACACTTTCAAAAAATAGTAAACTTCTCTATCTATTCACTATTATATGATCAAGTCTTAAAAATGGACTTATCTATGTTTTCCCATGATCTGTATTGGTTTAGAAAGTTGGCATTACCTGAACACAGGTTCCCCATGCATTTTTTTTAATGGCAAGCTTATCACACTAATGACTAATAACAATAATCCTAAATAAAATACTAGGGTATCATATTAATGATCAAATGAATAAAAGACATGAGCCATAGCGGATGCTGTAGGGTACAGCCCAGATCCCCTCTTCAGGGATCTTATTTGTCCCGGGCTATTGAAGAGTGACCTGCTAAAGGCTCACAGCTAGTCCCTTCATGAGAATTGCCCTCTGCTACAAGGAGCTGCCTCACCTGGGGCTACATCCCCTGTCGGCGGTGGTGCCCCCTGCCACCCCAACACACACACAAAGGCTGGCTGATATAGGCTGGCTTGCCTTGATTTGGGATAACTCTGAAGGGCCATCTAGTGGCACTGCTCTCTGTGGGATGGGCTAAGGCTTCCCAGGCAGTTGCACCCAGCCTGAGTTCTCCACCTTTATTCCCTCACAGGCATGGGCATTAAATCCTATCCTGGTGATCTGCATAGCGGAAGACCAAGCATTCTAAGAGTGCAATTGGGCATACTAGAGGCACTCAGTAAATGGTGATTTCACCATATGAAGGTGGAGAATTACAATAGCATAGAAGTGTACACACGCCACAGAGAAGTCATCAAAATGGACTAGAAAGCCCAGAAACACACCACACACACACACACACACACACACACACACACACACACACACAGAGTATATATAGTGTTACTGTTATTTTAAATTACTGGTGAAATGATGATGTTGACAATGACATCAATCTATTATTATTGATGATCTAGCATATTAAATTACTTACACTAAAACTTCTAACTGTATCTTTTTTCGAAAAAATACATACAACAGAAGAAAATAGCTAAGGAGAAACAAGCGAGACAGTGTAATCAGCACAGTTTGAAAGCAACAGAGCCAGGCTTCACCCCAAATGTGACAAACTCCACAAAGCCCAAGCTTGTATTCACTGCCCTGTACAGACTTCAGCCAGTCAGTTCCAATTCAGACATTAGGACTCAAGCACGCACTTCCCAGCCCCCCGCTTTTTTTTTTTTTTTTTTTTTTTTTTGAGACGGAGTCTCACTCTGTCGCCCAGGCTGCAGTGCAGTGGTGCGATCTCGGCTCACTGCAAGCTCCGCCTCCTGGGTTCACGCCATTCTCCCGCCTCATCCTCCGGAGTAGCTGGGACTACAGGTGCCTGTCATCACGCCCGGCTAATTTTTTTGTATTTTTAGTAGAGATGGGGTTTCACTGTGTTAGCCAGGATGATCTCGATCTCCTGACCTCATGATCCGCCCACCTCGGCATCCCAAAGTGCTGGGATTACAGGCGTGAGACACGGCGCCTGGCCTCAAGCAAGCACTTTCAAGACTTGTGATACATCTTGCCAACTTGTCCTCACAATTAGCATTCCCTTCAGTATGCAAATGCTCTTTTGCCTGCATTCCCACTGTATTGAGTACTGTGATAGAGAAAATATGAAGGAAGGAAGGAAGGAAGGAAGGAAGGAAGGAAGGAAGGAAGGAAGGAAGGAAGGAGGGAGGGAGGGAGGGAGGGAGGGAGGGAGGGAGGGAGGGAGGGAGGGAGGAAGGAAGGAAGGAAGGAAGGAAGGAAGGAAGGAAGGAAGGAAGGAAGGAAGGTCAAGAATCCCAATTTGAGGCCAGTCATGGTGGCTCATGCCTGTAATCCCAGCACTTTGGGAGGCTGAGGCAGGTGGATCACTTGAGGTCAGGAGTTCAAGACTAGCCTGGCCAACATGGTAAAACCCTGTCTCTACCAAAAATACAAAAAATTAATCAGGTGTGGTGGTACGTGCCTGTATTCCCAGCTACTCAGGAGGCTGAGGTAGCAGAATCGCTTGAACCTCAGAGGTGGAGGTTGCAGTGAGCCGAGATCTCACCACTGCACTCTACCCCAGGCAACAGAGTGACAGTCCATCTCAAAAAATTAAAAACTTAAAAAAAAATTTTTTTAAATAATTCCAATTTGGTAGACCCCAAATAAGAGCTCATGGCTGTTTTATTTTGCTTTTCTATCTTAACAAATGAAACTAATGATTTTTTCATATAATTATTAGTCATTTTATTTTCTTCTCTAAAGTGCTTTAGAATGGCCTTTGCCAGTCTGCCGGTGTATTTATCTTATTTGTAGTAATATACTTGTGTTCTTATATAAAGAAGATTTTGTATACCATATAGGATTTCCCACAGTTCTTCATTCTTCTCAATTTGGCTTAAAATGTTTTTCTTACTGTCAAATTTTACCTAAGGTGGGTTTCTTTCCCCCTGAATTCTAAAATATATCAATCTTTCCATCAAGTTCCCTCTTTCCATCATGTTCCCTTTTTTAATATCCAAAAAGAGGCCGTCCCCATCATACAGATATATGTATATATATTTACTGCATCTATATATTTTTTCTTTGTACTTTTAGGGCACTGGTTCTGAACTTTAACTGTACATTTAAATCACCTGGGAAACTTTCAGAATTGTTGACACCTGGGTCTCAGCACCCCCTACCCGCATTCTGATTTAATGGGCCTGGGGTACAGCCAGGCAGAAGGAGTTTTAAGGCTCCGGAGTGATTCCAATGAGTCATCCAGGATGAGCAGCATTGCAAACTTTTTCTGTAAATGAACATACAGTAAATATTAATAAATATTTTAGATTCTGTCACAATGACTCAACTTTGCTGTAAATAATAGGAAAACAAATAGGTGTGACCATATTCCAGTAAAATGTTACTCATATAAATAGGCCATGGGCACTAATTTGCTATGCTTGCTTTGGAGGCATGGGATTCAAATCCATCGTGCACATGAATCACCTGGCATTTGTACACATCCGGATTCTGACTCAGTGGGTCTCCGATGGGTCTGATACTCTGCATTTCTAATAAGCTCTAAGCTGTTGTCAATGCTGTTGGTCAGAAGACCACACTTTGGGAAAACAAGGCTGCAGGGCAGTGGTCCCCAGATTTCTCTGCCATTGCAATCCCCTGAGGATTTTAAACCAATACTGGGGCCTGCCTCCCACCAGATTCAGCAGGTCTGGGATACAAGCTGGGCATCAGAATTTTTATAAATTCTGATTCGAATGTGCAGCCAAGTTTGGGAACCAGTGGTTCAGAATATATTTTCTTTTCTCTAACCTTTAACTTGTTAATCCATTTTGATGTATTTATTTATTTATTTTGGTTAACAGTGTGGCAGAAGGACGAAGCTTTATTTTTCTAATCAAGAAGATTCTAATGTACAGCCAGATGATGGATGATGATGGGTTCAGTGTACAGCCAAGTTTGGGAATCACTGCTTTAGAGTATCTTTTATTTTCTTTTGTAACCTCTAACTTGTGAATCCATCTTGATGTATTTATTTATTTTAGCTAGTAGTATGACAAAAGGAGAATGCTTTATTTTTTCTCCAAATAGCAAATTTCCCTTAACCCGAGTAATCACTTGAGTAATTTAAAACCAGTAATCTATCCACTAAGCACACTACCAGTCTATTTAAATCAATTTTAAGGAACATACTGGCTAACTGGAAGTTAAATCAATAATACAATAAGAGATTACTTATAAAACAAAGCATTCAGCTTAAGATTTTGGGGGAAAAGTAGTCCTGACAATAGGAGAAAGTTGATTTTTTTAGTTTAGTGTTTATGACTAAATAACCAGAAAACCTGTAGAATTTTATGGGAGCAAACAATAGCAACAAGAAGACAAACAACGTAAAATAAAGTCCTGGCTGATACAATAAAAAAAGAAAAAAATTTATCCACAATGATATACGAATAAATCTGTGAAAAACCTCAGTGAGAGGGATGGCTTTCTGAAAAAGATAAACTTTGAAACTTGATATACACAGAAAAGAAATCCATTATAGGATAACAATTGAGATATAAATTGAAATATATATTAACAGCTTCCCTTAAAGAATCTGCACCCATACATAATTTATGATTAAATTATTGTACATACATTTCATTAAAATTCTAAACTGTTCCATAATACAACACGAGATAGAAAGCTACTAACTTATGTTATAAAATAAACATAAACTGGGGACCAGAAACTGACTCTCAAAGCACAAAAATAAAATCGAAATGGCCCCCAACTTACAATGGTTCAGCTTATGATTTTCTGACTTTTCAGTGGTGCAAAAGTGATACCCATTCATCAGAAACCGTACTTTAAGTACTCACACAACCATTCTGTTTTTCACTTTCAGTACAGTATTCAATAAATTACACTACATTTTCAGCACTTTACTGTAAAATAGGCTTTGTGTTAGATGATTTTGCCCAACTGTAGGTAATGTAAGTGTTCTGAGCATCTTCAAGATAGGGTAGCCTCAGCTATGATGTTTAGTAGGTGAGGGGTATTAAATGCATTCTCAAACTTAAAATATTTTCAGTTTATGACGGGTTTGTGAGGACGTAACCCCATGGTTAAGTTGAGAAGCATCTGTATCACTAAGATCATAGATGCCAAAATTCTATATAAAAGACCAACAAAAATAATTCATCAATGAATTAAAATGATATCCAGAGCATTCTAGTTAAACATAGCAGATGGATCACAATGGTTTATCTCTGCCTCCTCTCAAAACTTCACTAAAGTAATACAAATGTTGGGGGTGGGGTAGGAAACAGCAAAATCCCACAAGAACAAAAAGAACGGGAAGAGGAGATTACAACACATAAGAGACAAAGACAAAATGTTGGTAGATATTCTGTTAGAAACTGACTTGGCATACATAGATATTTATTTATTTATATTTACATAAATATATACATATATTTTCCATGTATATATTTCCATAATGAGAAAGAAAGACATATACACACATGTATATACCTCCACAATGATAAACAGAATATTAAGAATGTCTTTGGTCAACACATAGAGACTGAGGTTGGGGCGGGGGTGGGGGATGCAGAGATCACAATGAAGAAGAAAACAACCATCCAAAAGGTGAAATGAAGTGATTGACCTTGGGAAGAGGGAGGCTGTGACAATGACACTGATTGACTGGGGTGCCAAACAGGAGTAGCCAGCACATGGCAGCAAGTGCCTACAATTGAGGTATTAAAATAGAGCAATATCCTGAGTAAACTGTAACTCTTAGAAGAAACACACTGTCTCCACAGCTGTAAGACCAGTTACCGAATAGAAATACAGCAAATACACCGTAGCATATCTCAGTACCTCCCAGATAAACTGTAACACACAAAGACAGCATTCACATATAGGCTAATAGAAAATCTCAAATGCAAAGATAAGCACAAAACAGACCAGGCACGGTAGCTCATGCCTATAATCTCAGAACTTTGGGAGGCTGAGCAAGACTCTGTCTCAACAAAAAAAGACAAAACATATAACCACATGGATGAATCACATAGGCATAACATCGAGAGAATGAGGCCTGACACAGAGTCACTCTGTACGACCCCGTTATATGAAGTTCAGAACAGAGCAAAACTGATATACGGTCAGGAGAGTGGTTACCTTTGTGGGGTGTGGTGACTGGAAGGTTGCCAGGAGAAGGGATGGAGGGTCGGGGAGCGGGAAATAATGTCTGTTTCTTGAGCTGAGCGTTGGCTTCGCAAATGCATTCTCTTCATGAAAATTCATCCAGCTGTTGCCAGGCTCAGTGGCTCACGCCTGTAATCCCAGCACTTTGGGATGCTGAGGCAGGCGGATCATTTGAGGTCAGGAGTTCAAGACCCGCTTAGTCAACATGATGAAACCCTATCTCCACTAAAAATACAAAAATTAGCTGGGCGTGGCATGGTGGCTGGTGCCTGTAATCCCAGCTACTTGGGAGGCTGAGGCAGGAGAATTGCTTGAATCCGGTTGCAGTGAGCTGAGATCGTGCCACTGCACTCCAACCTGGGCAACAGAGCGAGGCTCTGTCTAAGAAAGAAAAAAAAGAAAGAAAGAAAGAAGAAAGAAAGAAGAAAGAAAAAAAAAGAAGAAGAGAAGAAAGAAGAAAGAAAGAAGAAAGAAAAAGAAAGAAAAAGAAAGAAAGAAGAAAGAAGAAAGAAAGAAAGAAAGAAGAAAGAAGAAGAAATAAAGAAGAAAGAAGAAAGAAAGAAAAAAGAAAGAAGAAAAGAAAGAAAGAAAGAAAGAAAGAAATAAAGAAAGAAAGAAAGCAAGAAGAAAAAAAGATAAAGATAATCACAGAATCAAGAATTGCCAAACATTTGAGGACCTACTGCAACTTCCTTCAATGAAACTGCACATTATTACCTCAGGCACAGACCCTAACTCCGGATTCCACCACCTTCAATTCATAACACCAAAACGCCGCTTTCCTTAAAATTTTGTCCTTTGAAAACTATTCCTCTTCCCTAAGTCCTACTGTTGTGAAACATATATATCCCAATCTCAACAAAGGCCTTTACTTCAACTAAATATCTTCAGAAATCAAATCAACTTAAAAAATTTGAACATACTAATCTCACTCTCACTAATATCTCAGCATTCAATTTTGAAATCAACTTAAAGCCACTAATAGAAGAATGGACATAGCCATATAGCAAATAGAGGGCTGACTGTCACATAACCATCTTCATACAAAGGGGCACAGGAATGAAAAGTGCAAAAGTAAAACTAAGAGACCCAGAAAACAGGAATAAAGTTTTCAATATCCATGTAATTGAGTTGCCAGAAGGAAAAAATGAAGGAAATAGCAGGAAACATTTTAAATAACATTAAAGTTTCCTAGACCAAAAGAATGACCTGTATCCTCAGATTGGAAAGGTCTTTTAAGGGTCCAGCAAGTTAAATTTTAAAAGACCTAAGTCCCAGTATATCGTGGAGAAATTTTATAACATCAATGTGAAGAAATAAATCCCTTCAAAGCAACAAGAGCCAAATTATTGTCACAATTCTCCTGCCTTCACTGGTTGCAAGAAAACAAAAGAAAGGTATCTTTACAATTCTCAGGACAGATTAATTTGAAGCAAGTAATATATACTTAGCCAGCTGAAAGAAAAATAAATCCAAAAGAAGTGAGATACAAGAAGCAACATGGAAAAGATAAAAGTAATGGATTTGTTTATGTGTTGACTGAGTATGTTTTAAGTGAATAAATAATAACAATGATCTAAAATTAAAATCTCTGGAAATACATAGAAGATGGAGGTGTGAAGGAGAGAGGGCAATGGGAAAAAGAAAGGTGTGCAGAAGTTCTTGTCTTGATAGGATACGATCAATCATATATATTCATAGAAAAAAATTAGTTTAAGTATATGTATCAAAACCTTAAGGATATAAATTCCATAGCCCAGAGGGAAAAAAAAAGAACAAAGGAATTTAATCAAATGGAGAAAAGAAAAAAAGAACAAAAACTTTAACCCATCCAACAAAAAGGGAAAAAAAATAAAAGCTATATTAATCAGAAAACACAGTTGCAATAGTAAAAAAGTCCAAATATATTTGCAATCACAATAAAATAAAATTAAATTACTTTCACCTATGGAAAGACAGAGATTCACATGATGTGAAAACAACAACAATAACAAATTCCAGATGCATGCTATTTAAAACACATACATTGCAAACACAACACACAGAAAAGTTAGAAATGAAAGAATGGAAATTATGTGCCTGGCAAACGCTGACAACAGAGGAACAAATAGAGCAATGATTATATCAAATAAAGCGGAAGCTACTGCAAAAAATTATATAAAATTATATATAAAAATTATATTAAAAAAGAATTAAAAGTAATACCTCATATTGACAAAAGGAACAATCCACCAAGAATATGAAACTAAAAAATAAACTTTATACACCTAAAAGTATTACTTTGAGATAAAGCAAATATGACAAGAATGCACAAATATTGGATATTTAAGTAGCATTTAATCCCCTGGGATATATTCATATCTATATGTGTCTGAATGGATGGGCAGAAAGACACACACATATATTAGTAAACCAGGAACACACATTCTTTAATAACAGCCATGAGCAGTCTCAAAAACTGACTACATATTAGGCCACAAAGAAATTTCATCAAAATCTAAAATGCAAAAATCATCTAAGTCACATTTACCACAAAGCAATAGAATAAGAAAATAATAAAAATGGCAACAATGACTAAGCAGTAGAAAAACAGACTCTATTATATCAGAAGAATTTTATAGACAATAAAGAGGTCATCACAAATCAAAAGGAAGACAGGCATCATTCAATGATGGACCTCACACCATAATGGAAATAAGTTTGAGATGAATTAAAAAGTAAATATGGATAACAAGGGACAGAAAAGTTGAGGAAAATGTAGGTATATATTTTTAGCCCTCTGAAAAGAAGAATTTCTAATTTCAGATGTAAAAGTAGTCATACAATCTTTGAAATATAGGCTCTGCCACCACCATATATAAACATCAAAATTCTACATGTTAAAAATCATAATAAAGACAATACCCAATGAAAACATAATCAAATATGATACAAAAAGGATAAATTCTTTATAATGTGAAAAGCATGTATGTAAAATACTATATCATTATTTGATAAGTAGGCAAAAATCACGAACAGGTACATCATGAAGTAGAAAATATGAATAGTAAATAATCAATAAATAAATTAATTAAATGAAACCATTTATGTTAACTTGGTTCAAATAAAAAAAATGCACACCATATGCAAAAACCAACTCATAATGAATTAATGACTTAAGATCCAAAACTGTGAAACTACTAGAAGAAAACATTGAGAAAGAGCCCCATGACAATGGTCTGGGCAATAATTTTTTGGAAATGGCCCCTAAAACTCAGACAATGAAAGCAAAAATGGACAAAGAGGATTACATCAAACTAAAAAGCTTGGCCCAACAAAAGAAAGAATCAATGGAGTGAAGAGACAGTCTACAGAATGGGAGAAAAATATTTGAAAACTATACATCTGATAAGGGTTTAATATTCAAAATATATAGAGAACGCAACTCAATAGCAAGAAAGCAAATAGCCCAATTAAGAAATGGGCAAAGGATATTTCTGAATATATTTCTCAAAAGGAGAAATGCAAATAGCCAACAGTAAATGTTTAAAATGTTTGACATCACTATTTATCAGGGAAATGCAAATTAAAACTACAATGAACTATCACTTCACACCTGTTAGAAGGGTTATTATCGAAAAGACAAAAGGTAAGTGTTGGTAAGGATGTGGGAAAAAGGAACCCTTGCACACTGTTGATGGGAAGGTAAATTAGTACTATTTTCCTTTATGGAAAATGGTAAAAAGGTTCCACAAAAACCCAAAACTAGAACTACCATACAATCAAGCAACCCCACTACTGGGTATATATTCAGAGGAAATGAAATCAACGTGCTGAAGAGATGTCTGCACTCCCATGTTCTTTGCAGCACTATTCACAATAGCCAAGGTACAAAATCAACCTCAGTGTCCATCAACAGATGAATGAATAAAGAAAATGTGATATATATATTCACAATGGCATACTATTCAGCCATAAAAAGAATCAATCCTTTCATTTTCAACAATGTGGATGAACCTAGAGTTTATATTAAGTTAAATAAGCCATGCACAGAATGACAAATATCACATGACCTCACTCATATAAAAAAGCTGATTTCATACAAACAGGGGCTGGGGTGGTTGGAGGGAAGGGTGGTTGGGTAGATGTTGGTCAAAGGATACAAAATGTCAGTGAAATAAGAGAAACAAATTCAAGATATCTACTGTATAACATGGTGACTATAGTTAATAATCATATAGTATTCTTGAAAAACGCTTTAAAAATGTAAAAATAAAAGAAATGCAAATTAAACAAAAATAAGTAAGCATTGTATTTATTCTACTTAATAGCAATATATCGGAGTTTCACCTAGTGGAGATGACTCTACAATGAACTAGTCTCATAATTCGATTGTGGATTTATAAACTGATAAAACCTTTTCAGAAAGTAATTCAGCATTATTAATCAAACTAATTCCATTTCTGGGAATATAGTCTAAGAAAATATAACAAAATATGGAAATATGCTACAGAAACAAAGATGCTTATTGCAGAATTGTTCATTAAGCAAGAAAAATAGAAAGCAGCTTAAAATCCAAAAGTAGGTCTTAAGTCTGGTACATCTTCTTTATAGGATATTATACATGCTCAAAAATTGTAACAAGGAAAATTTTTGATATAATGTTAAAGAAGTAGAATGTAGAAATTAAAATAGCGATTACCAGGAACTGGGGGGAGAGGAAAAAGTAATTGTTTAATGGCTGTAGAGTTTCAGGTTTGCAAGATGAAAAAGTTCTGGAGCCCTGTTTTGCAACAATAGAACATCCTTAACATTACTGAACTGTACACTTAAAAATGGTTAAAATGGTAAATTTTATGTTATGTGTTCTTCGCCACAATTTTTTAAAAAATAGCAAACTGGAAATGCTGGAAAAAAAAGGAAGGAAAAGATGAAGTGCATGTTCCCTATGATAAAACTATGAAAACTATAGGGATATGTAAAATGTAAAAGTAGAAGAAAAGCATAAAATGATGACAGTGGTCATGTGACAAAGGCAGATATTTTGGATTTATTTAATATTCTTGAGCTTTTTAATTTTTTATAATATTTATATCAAAATTTCTATTTTTATGCATAATTACTTATTGCTGTAGTCATAAAGTCAGTGGCAAGTCAGGACTGGAATACAGGTTTTCCTGGCTCCGAGCCCTGTACTCACGTGCAAGATTCAGTCACGTGAGACCACTGGCTCCAGGTGAGGAGGACCCCCTGCCAGGGCTGTCCCTTCAGAGGGTCAAACTTGGTGCCCACGGCCTGAACAACCAGGTGGGGCTCCTCCTGAGAACTAATGCTGTGGAATTTTAGCAATGATCAACCAGACAGATTAAGGGATCTTGAGCTCCTTTCTCAGATAAAAGCAGAGTTACTGTACTGACAGAAATTGAGGGATAAACAGGTAAATGATAACTCACTCACTGTTCAGGGTTCCTGTGATCCCCAGAGAGAAAAGACTCTGGAGATTCATGCATGTGAGGCCCCAGGAGAGGACAAGATAGAAAACACAACAGCAAACACATCCAAGCCCATACCAGAAAGCCTGCCAGGGATTTCCAATTTGCTATTTTCCATTGCCTTTCACTCCTTAATCTTTAAATCCAAAAAGCTGAAAGGTTCCAATAAACCTCTGTCGTTTCCAATCCCTGCAGCCCCACGCAAATCCTGAACAGCAATTATTTTTGTGGTGTCTGACAAGGTCATTGTTATCTGGCCTTGCAGCTCAGATGGATCACACCGAGGGCAGGCGTATCAGGGTAAACGGAGGATGCACAGGAGCATGGGGAGGCTTCTTCGGGGTGGTCCCCTGCACCCTGCTGCCATCACAGGTCCCACCTCCCATCCCCAGCTTGGTCACTGTGAGGACCACCTGCTTCTTAGCCCCAGCACAGAGTGAATCTGAGCCTCTCCTTCCCAGCTGGAGAAAGAAGACTGTCTCGCTTCCTCTCAAATGCCCTTGGGCTTTTTGTTCCTGCAGTCAGAACGTGTGTTCTATAAACAGTTCTTGCTTGTCTGACCTTTTCACCATCCTTTCCTTTGGTAATTGTTCAGGCTGTTTTGCTCCCTACTTTTTTTTTTTTTTTTTTTAATTTTTTTGAGACAGGGTCTCACTTTGTCACCCATGCTGGAGTGCAGTGGCACGATCATAGCTCACTGCAGCCTTGACCTCCTGGGCTTAAGTGATCCTCCCGCCTCAGCTCCCCAAGTAGCCAGTCACCATGCCCGGCTAATTTTTTCTGGTTTTTTTGTAGTGACAGAGTTTTGTCATGTTGCCAATCCTGGCTCCCTACCTTAACCCAGTCCTGGTTCCTGTTCTGACAGATGCTTAACATCAGTTGATATTCAGACTGAGATTGTCACCCATTCATTCATCCACACACATACAGGGAGTGCCTGCTTCCACCACCCCTTGTGGTTCCAGATGCTGCAGCACAGGGATGAGGCTCCTGCTTCCAGGTCTTCTATTTGAATAGAGGAGCCAGTAAGTAGAGAAACACATTTTCAAAAAGTAAACAAATAGGACTTATTGACTTTACCTCTTTATTTTGTTTTAAAATTATTTAATTTTTTTTAAGAGACAGAGTCTCACTGTCACCCATGTTGGGGTGCATGATCATAACTCACTGGAGTCTTGACCTCCTGGACTCAAATAATCCTCTCAGCTCAGCCTCCCAACATGCTGGGATTACAGGCATGAACCATTTTGCCTGGTCTGACTTTACATCTTAAATATATGTGAAATAATTTATCTTTTCCCTCTCCACTGCCACAACCATGGTTTGCACTGCTGTTACCTCCATCTGGACCAAAAGCCCTACACAGGTCTTCCTGCTTTACTTCTCTACCCCAGTGCCCCCAGGCCCCACCAGCATTCTCCAAAAAGCAGCCAGCATGGTCTTTTCAAATATCCATCAGATTACATTGCTCCCTGCTAAAAGCCATTACATGGCATCCATCTTACTAAAATTACATTTCAGATTCCTTATCTCGCTCTGGAAGGCTTTCCATGGTCTCTGCTCATTTCATCACCACTCTCCATGTCCTCACACCCTGCACACAGTGTCTCTGCTCCACAAACATTTCCCAGATCATCCTCAGCTCTGGGTCTTCCCTTCTATTTCTTTTCTCGAGAATGTTCTTCCCCCAGATCATTGCAAGGTTGGCTCATGGAAGTCTTCTCTGACCACCCGATCTGTAGCCCAGTCCTTCGCCGCCATTACGCATTCCTCTTTATAGCATTTACCACAATCTAAAATGATCTCGTTTGCTTGTTCCGGTGCCTGCCCCCTGCCCATTCCTCAGCAGACTATCTGCTCTATTGGGACAGGTGTCTCAATCACTGGCTCACCACCAAGTCCACCCTCTTCTAGAACAGTGGTGACTGGCACATAGTGAGTACTCACTACTGTAAATGAATACATGCATTAATCCTTTCAGAGGAAAAGTAAGAAGAATATTGGATACTAAGTTAAACCCATGGTTTTACTCAATTATTCAATGTTTTCTCAGGAAATAGTGTATTTCCTCTTAGCTTAATAATTCCATCATTTGGTCTCTTCTCTCTAGTGGCTTTAATCCTGATTCTTTCCAAGGCCAGATGTTACAGCACAGAGCAGCTCTTCTTTGTGATGAAGGGAGAGGAAATATAACAATCTGGCTGGCTGATTCTAGGGTTATAGACACAGAGGCATGAATATTTAGATTCCAGACATTCCAGCTGACAGAAACATTTTATGTCAGTTCTAATGAAAAGGATTGACTAGGTTTCACCTATTGCTTGCTAATTGGAATTTTGTTAGGCATAATTACATAATGCAGAAGTATTTGAGCTGTGCCTACCCGCATTAGAATCCTAAACGAGGTTTCAAAGGGACTACATTCCATTTTAAAGAAATTCCTAGTACTGCTAAGTGTCCCGGAAATAAAAGCTATCCCTCCTTAACACTGACATTTTTGTGGAAAGAAATGTAGATTTAATCTATTTGTTTTAAACTCCAATATATTATAGATGCCTAAATAAAGCCAAATGCCTATCAGAAAGCAGTTGAGAAAAGAAAATCGGCCTAGAAAACTATTCTTATGATCTCTGCTGGGTAAGAATAAAAAAGTACCACCCAAGACAGGCAAGACCACACTCCCATAGTCAAATGTAAGGACAGAAAATGAGCCGCAGCTCACAGTGTAGCCCCTGAAAAAAAAATTATCAAAAGGTCCAAATGCCTCTTTTGAAAACACTGACTCACTGAAAATTATTGCCATTTAATAAATAGGACGCAAGCTATTACATTGTTTGCCAAACTTTCTCCCACATTTCTGAAATATATTCTTTAATAGCTCAATAACATTCAGGAGCGCTAGAGGCCAGTTAAATTCATCTAGAAAGGAAGGAAAAGATTTCTGCCTCATCCAGCACATCTGCATTGGGTGGGTATGCCAAGAAAACAGGAATCAAGGTGGCTATTACCTCTCCACTGGACGGTTCCCCAAATCCAGCCCACAGGGAAAGCACTTTTTTCCCCAGGCAGCCTCCAGGAATACAGAATACTGTTGGGAGGAGAACCATGGAGCGGGGAGTCCTTACCCCAGGATGCACAAACCCTACAGCAAGACACCAATGACTGCCGGAAGTTCGGCGGTTCCTCCTTCTCCGGAGCAGCAAGCCCAGACTTCACCCGGTAGCCATTATGGAACAGGTCCCCCAGGGACTTCTTGCGGTGCCTGCCGGGTCTGTAAACTTCTGTGCCGGTTCTGCTGGATGGTTGGTGGTACACCAGAATCTTACTGGGGATCATGGTAGAAGGAGGGAGACAGGCTAGGCTTTCAGCTCCCTTGCATTCACTTCTTGCAGGAGCCAATGCTCTGGAAAGACCTGGAAGAGCCTGTGTTCCTCTGACCCGTGCTGCAAACAGGTCCTCCTGTCCAGCGCAGTGTAGGTCACCAGCATCTATGTCCTGGTGGAGCCAATAGACACTCTCTCCTCCCTCACCCTCCAGTCCCTCTTGCAAGAACCCCGGCATGCTCTGGGCACTGGGTACACGCAGCCACATCAGAAAAGCAGTTAAGAGGGGCGGGGGAAGCGCTCTGATCCACGATGTCCTGCGAGCTGATCAATCAGCTTCACGCTGGAAATAACCATGTAAGCTCCTTTGAACATGGTTTAGGGGGATAGAAAAAGAAAAGGCTATAATTCTTCAAATCAAGTGGTACAGAATAGAGTGTGAGAGAGGCTGCAGTTTGGGGCCCACTAAGTCGTTTCTTTTATTTTAGTAATCCTGCTTGACAACTGAGGACTCATAAGGAGGACTCCCTTAGAGGACGTGATGACCAACAAGAGAGAAAAACTGAATTGTCCCACTCCTACTGTCGTGGCCACCTCCCAGCACTAACATAACCCAAATACGCAAATCCTCTGCTAATCCTACATACAGGACTGAGGAAGAAGAGGGATGCTGGGCTTTCCAGAGGAAGATGGGAGGAGACACTCATCAGAGCTCCTTGGCCCATCCCCTACTTCTTTGTCCCATTGTTTTCAGCATTGTCTCTCATTACCAACCCCAGCCCCCTCTTAGGTCTCTGTTACGGCTACATTATGGATCCCCTACCCCTGCCAAATTCATAGGTTGAGGCCCAAACCCCAATGTAATGGTATTTGGAGATAAGGGACTTTAGGGAGTAATTAGGTTTAGACAAGGTCATGAGGATAGGGCCCTCGTGATGAGATTAATGCCATTATAAGAAGAGAGACCAGAGAGTTTGCTCTTTCTCTCTTTCTGCCATGTCAGGACACAGTGAGAGAGCAGCTGCCTGCAAGCCAGAAAGAGAGCCCTCACCAGAACCTGACCATGCTGGCATCCTGATCTCAGATGTCCAGCCTTCAAAACTGTGAGAAAATAAATCTCTGTTATTTCAGTTACCCAGTTTTTGATATCGTGTTAAGGCAGCCCAGAGTTACTATGATAGTCTCCATTCCCAGGGTACTGAGTGTAAACAAAAATATGACACAGAGAGGGGAAACATTAAAAATATAAACAGGAAAATATCCACATTCCATAAGTTGTTAGTTGAGGTTCCCCATAATTTAATCCCCACCTATTTTTTTCAGACCTCTATTGGGGGACTTTTCAGAGAATAACATTTCTTCTCATTGTGGATTAGTTCATTCACCCGACCAAGATGTACTGAGCATCTATTATGTGCCAAGCATTTTGCTGGGTACTGGGTATTTGCTGATTAACAGGAACAATGCACAAGTCCAGCCTCGGTGGCATTTATAGTATAATCAGAGAGTGAAACAATATATCATAACTATAATTAACAATTTGGGTAAAGTGCTGTAAAGAAAAACCCTAAGTAGTTATCTGAGTATGTGTATGTTACATAAATGTGTATCTGAGTGAATGTGTATGGAAAATGTGACATGCATATGAAAAAGGGCTTCACAATAATTCTGTATCCTAATGGTATAGGAGCAGACAGCCAGGTGAAAAGATGGTGGTGAGGGCAATTTTTTTAGGCCAAGGGAACAGCAGGACAAATATATTGAAGAGGGAAGTATATGGCCTAGTCCTGACTTGAAAGAAACTCACTGTGTTTAAAAAGAAATTGGTGAGAAACTAACTCTTCAATACCTAAAGTTGTCTGGAAATGATGGACCTACAGGTAACTACAGGTCCTACAGACACTAAGAGGATATTGTAAAGTATTAGGAATAATATTATGGCTCCAAAATTTGACACCCTAATGAAATGAAAAAATTCATTTAAAAATACAATTTTCTCAAACTGACACAAGAAAAAATAGAAAATGTAAACAGCTATATGTCTGTTAAATATATTGAAATTTCAATTAAAAACATTACCACAAAGAAAATTTAAGGTTCAGGCAGTTTCTACTCAAGAATTCTACCAAATATTTATGGGGGAAATAATACCAATCTTACACAAACTCTTACAGAGACTAGAGGAAAAGAGAATCCAACTTGTTTTATAATGCCAGAATAATCATGACATTAAAAACCTAATAAGAATATTACAAAAAGAAAAAAATTACAGACAAATATATGTCATCAACATAGACACAATAATCCTTAAATAAATACTAGTCAAATGAATCCAGCAGCATATAAAAAGAATAATACCTCATAACCAAGTAAATAGAGTTTATCCCAAGAGCAAGAGATTGGTTTAAAAAATGAAAGTTAATTAATGTAATTCACCACATTGAAAAAATTAAAAGAAAAATCATATGATCATTTTAATAGGCATCAAAAAAATGATGAAACTATGTTGTGTTGAGATAATGTGTTGGGCCCCCCAAAAGACAAGTTGATTAATGAATCAGAGTCCAGAAATAGACCCATATATATACAGTCAATTGATTTATAACAAAAGTAGTAATACAACTCAATGAGAAAAAGAAAGTCATCTCCACAAATGGAAGGAAAAATGGGTATCTACAAAGGGAAAGAAATGAGTCTCAACTCTTACCTAACACAATATGCGAAATTAGTTTGAGATGGATCACTGACTTCAATGTAAAAGCTAAATCTTAAGCCTCTATAAAGAAACACAGCAGAGTGTCTTGAGGACACTTGGATAAGCAAAGATTTCTTAGATAGGACACAAAAGGCATTCACATATTTAAAAAGACTGATAAATTAAATATCAGTAAAATAAAAAACTTCTCATCAAAAGACAATTAATAAAATTAAAAGATAAGCCACAGATTAAAAGGAAATACTCGCGGTACCTTCACATGACAAAGAACTTACAGAAATAAAAATTAAAACTACAAGAAGATACCACCACAAATCCATTAGAATGGCTAAAATTTAAAAGTTGACATTACCAAGTGTTGGTGAAGAAACAAAGCAGCTGGCACCCTCACACATTGCCAGTAGAAGTGTAAAATGGGACATCTTCTTTGGAAAATTGGCAGTTTCTTGTAATGTTAAACATGCATCTATCCTATGACCCAGAGACTCAATTTCTAAGTATTTACCCAATAAAAATAAAAACATATGTCCACAAAATCATTTGTGCAAGGATGTTCATAACAGCTTTATTCAAAATAAGCCAAAGTTGGAAACAACCTAATGATCATCAACAGGTGGTTTGATAAACAAATTGTCATATATCCCATAATGGAATATTAGCAGCAATAAAAAGGAAGAAGTTGTTAATATATACAACAACATATACAAATATCAAAAACCTTATTTTGAATGAAAGGAGCTAGTTAGAAAAGAGAATATCCTGCATGATTCCATTCATACAAAAATTGAGAGTAGACAAGACTAATCTATAGTGACTGAAACCAGGACGGTGATTTTTTATGTTTAAGGGAGGAGAGCAGATATTGACAGAAATGGACATAAAGAAACATTCCAGGATAATGAAAATGTTTTCTATGTTGATATGGATGACAGACCATTTTACAGTGATGCATATCTCTGTCAGAACTCACTGAATGCACCCTTAGGATCTATGTATTTTATTGCGTGTATAATATACTTATTAAAAACATTGAGATGGGCTGCCATATTAGATGATATCTCCCCGTCAACAGAGATACTTAAACAGAGTCTGCTCGTACCAATTGAGAGAACACTAAAGTTTCACCTGATGCCTAAACAGAGATCATCTGCTGTAACCCTATAAATTCCCTCCCAACTTCCAGTGGGCAGTATGGCATGAAACGCCAGCCACTCAGAGATGGCTGGTTCAATTGGAGAAATGAAGGATTTGTATTCACGCTCTGCCACCGGCAGCTGCACAGCTGAGTAAGTTATGTAACTTCTAGCCTCATTTCCTCATCTCCGAAATAGGGATTATGACATCTACTTAACAGATGAACTATCCAGATTAAAGAAAATGATGTTTGCAAAGTTCTGCACAGGGTCTGATACTCAGCAAATTCTCCTCCAAAAATCTGCCAAAGCACTAGCGCCCAAGTCAAACTGGTCTATATTCTGCCATCGAATGCCCCTTCATCACTGGGCAATCTGGTCTCCTATTGTAAATGAAAACCCCGCCTGTCTGCATGAGGCACATCAGCCAGCCTCTTCCTAGGACCCTAAAGGTGTGGCAATAAATGTGGTCCCTGGAACCAGCAGCAGGGGATTTGGATCCCGGTATCTCCACATATGAGCCACATGCTCTTAGAAGTTATTCCAACCCTGCCTCAAGTCTCTGACTCTTAAAATGGGAAATACTTTTCAAGATAAATCCGTTCATCACAAGAAAGGATTTCTTTTTTTTTTTTTTTTTTTGAGACGGAGTCTGGCTGTGTTGCCCAGGCTGGAGTGCAGTGGCACGATCTCTGCTCACTGCAAGCTCCGCCTCCCGGGTTCATGCCATTCTCCCGCCTCAGCCTCTGAGTATCTGGGACTACAGGCGCCCGCCACCTCGCCCGGCTAGTTTTTTGTATTTTTTTTTGTAGAGACGGGGGTTTCACCATGTTAGCCAGGATGGTTTCGATCTCCTGACCTCGTGATCCACCCGTCTCGGCCTCCCAAAGTGCTGGGATTACAGGCTTGAGCCACCGCGCCTGGCCAAGAAAGGATTTCTTATAAATTTAAAATATTTAAAAGAGAATTCTATGCAAATGTATGCACACATACAAGTGAATGTGGGCCCATTTCTCTGGACATGTGTCTATTCCAAAAAAAACTGTCATAAACTGTATCCTTATTTTGCACTCCTCCCACCCATGGTGTCGCCCAGTATTGTCTGCCTAAAAGAATTCTAGGAGGGCTTCATTTGTCTCTGAAGTCATAGACCTTCATCTACCGTCACTGGGAAAACTCCCTTGCTCCTTGTCCTCTGCATTAGGCTTGTTTTTCTGAGACAGAAGTGGTCAGAGAAAAAGGATACTTGAATCCATTCATTCATTTGAAAATATTGACCAAGAAATGAACTCAGATGAAATGGACCTCTTCAGTGAAGTCATATCTAATTCCCTCAACCCTGTACAAAGTAACAGTACATGTATTCAACAACAGATTTTCACTGAGTACCTATTTAGAAGAGACGGGATCTGGGCCCAGAGTTATAGGATTCAAATCCCAGCTCTGACATTAATTGGGAGTGAGCATCAGCAAGTTACTTCAACTCAAAGTGTCTCAGTTTCCCCACCTATAAAATGGAAACAGTAATAGTAACCTACCTCATGGGGTTATTGTGAGGAATGAATTAATATCTATGACAGTTAAAATTGTCCTTGGCACATAGCAAATGTTCAATCAGGGCTTGCTATGATTATTACCAGGAGCCAGATACTAGGCTTAAACATATTGGGGATACAAATGTGATTTGCTCTAAATCTATCCTCAAAAAATTTACAGTCTTGAAGAGCTGTTTACAATCTACATTTGTATTTAGCTAAGATAGGAAAGATGACTATCTATATAATTTTAGGGGAAGATTCACCAGCCCCCAAAAGAAATTAGCCCTCTTCTCTTCCTTGTTTATTGATGCCTAAAATTCCCCCATAAGACAGCAGCGTTATCCAGTAAGAAAAAACTGTGCTTTGGGGTCAAATGGATTTAAGTTTGGACCCTGGCTCTGCTCCTGATGCACTGAGAGAACCTGGCTGCTTATATGAAACCTGAAAACCTATGACTGCATGTAAAAATAAAAGATGAGAAGCTGGGAGCAGTGGCTCAGGCCTGTAATCCCAGCACTTTGGGAGGCCAAGGTGGGCAGATAGGTTGAGGCCAGGAGTTTGAGACCAGCCTAACCAACATAGCAAAACTTCATCTCTACTAAAAAATACAAAAATTAGCCAGGTGTGGTGGCCTGCACCTGTAGTCCCAGCTACCAGGGAGGTTGAAGCAGGAGAATCACTTGAACCCAGGAGATGGAGGTTGCAGTGAGCGGAGATGGTGCCACTACACTCCAACCTGGATGACAGAGCAAGACTTCATGAAAGGAAGGGAAGGGAAGGGAAGGGGAGGGGAGGGGAGGGGAGGGGAGGGAGAGGAGAGGAGAGAGAGAGAGAGAGAGAGAGAGAAAGAAAGCAAGGAAGGAAGGAAGGAAGGAAGGAAGGAAGGAAGGAAGGAAGGAAGGAAGGAAGGAAGGAAGGAAGGAAGGAAGGAAGGAAGGAAGGAAGGAAGGAAGGGAAAGAAAGGAGAATTATGCCTCTAAAGGGCTGTGACAATAAATTGATCTACATGTGTTTTAAAATGCCTTTCACACAAAATATGCTACATAATCACTCATTCCTGGTGTCCTCTAGAAGTCCCTGCACTTGGCCCCTCTCTCTTGGGTGTAACGGATTGGTCCCCACTGAAATACATTTCCTTTTGGGAGTCATTTATCACTCAGTTAGAAAGAAGTATTAACCGTGGGGAAGGGGGACTGTGAAGCTACCTGGGCACGGCAGAGAGGGGCAGACACAGAGGAGGTAGCACAAAAGAACCAACAATGAGCAAATAGAGAAATAAAACCTAACTCTACTTGCAGGCCAGTGATGGCCCTATTTTTAGCTGACAAGTGAGTCATCTGATGTGTGTGACTTGAAACAGGGAACACAAACGTCGAGGCTGAATCTATGACCAGGCACATATAACTTGTACTATAACTTATTCCCAGAATTCTAGACTGTTTGAATTAAGTGTCTCCAGGTCACCTCTTCACACACTTACTCTTATTAAGTTTGGGAATTAGAAGCCTGTGTCATTTGCACAGGTCTCAAGTTATAAGGGAAGAAGATGTTTTGCTTTGGTCTCTGGTTTGACTATTTCCGAATCTCCAATCAATCTTCCTCTCCCACCCCACCGGCCTCCCTCCCTTCTTCCATTCCCCCTGAAAGCTCACCATCAGAGGGGTGGGGCAGTCTCTAATTTAGCCGATTCTTCCTCATCCCCTTCCCCTTCATCATCAGCTAGCAGTGAAAGTCACCATCCTCTTGGACCTCCCATTTCTGAGGCACTGTCTGTCCCAGAACCCCATGCAGGACGTTGGAGACAAGTGAATCTAACCTTGTCCAATCTCCCTCTTCTTCCCCAAGATAAAAACCTGAAATCAAAGAATAGGACTGGAATAATCCTCCCTAATCCCACTTCCCATGGTGAGCCCCTAGCTGGGACGCTGACACATGGCCCCAACTTTTTGTCCTGCCTGATGTCTGCACCCACAGGGGACAGATGGTGGTCCCTGGTCACTGAAGTACCCACAGGTGTGATTTTTGAGATTTTTATCTCT
Source organism: Rhinopithecus roxellana (assembly GCF_007565055.1). NCBI lineage: Eukaryota > Metazoa > Chordata > Mammalia > Primates > Cercopithecidae > Rhinopithecus > Rhinopithecus roxellana. Next base: position 128,534,435 of record NC_044559.1, on the reverse strand, counting down.
GTTGACTACAGGGAGGACCTGAATCTGTTTACATGGTCAAAATAAAAGCACCATATACAAGGATAAAGCAGGACAGGGCCCCCACCATCTAAAAGTAGAAGGGATGGAGACTGCCAGTCAGCACCTGCCACCACCGGGAAAAGACTGAAAAAGGGACACTTCAGGCACAACATGTAAGGAGGTGTTCCTTTTAGGACTGACCCTGCCTTTGCATAGCCATGGGAGTGAGCCACCCTTACATGTGCACCCAAGGCCTCTCTCTTGCCTCATCCTGTACCTGCCATGGGTTTACTACTGAGCTCACCTCTGAAATTGGCTTTGCATTTCCTGTCACCTATGGCAAGAGAGAAACAACTAGGTTATGATTTTTGTGAATTGAGAAAGCCTATAAAGCCAATTCAGAGATCAACTTCATCCTGAAATTAAATTCAAGCAGAATTTTTGTGCCAGAGGCTTTGAATAAAGACTGAAGAACACGGTGAGTTATATCTTCAATTACAGTTTACAAAGCACAGAGGTACTCCTTCCAAAAGGGGACTCTTGATTTAGCTCTCTATAAGGGCAGAAAGCATAACACTGAATCTTGGGTCAGCAAAAACATTTTCACAAGCACCTCAGGTATCATGGGATTTAGCTCTGTTTAATTCTGATGCTCAACATTAATTTAAGGAAAATGAAATGCTTGTTTTGGGGGGTGTTAATTTGCTACCAGGCACACCTCAGCTGCATTTTGTTTTGAAGCTCTAAATTAGCACCAGGATCAACCTGGATAATCTAAAACAGGGCTTGGCAATTTTTTTCTGCAAAGGGCCAGATCATAAATATTTCGGGCTTTGTGAGCTGCACAATCTCTATTGCAAGTGTTCAATGCGGCCATTAGAGTGAGAAAACTAGCCATAGATGATACAAAAATGAATGAGTTTGGCCTCGTTCCAGTAAAACTTTCCTTCCAAAAATAGGTGATGGACCAGATGTAGCCTGTAGGCCATAGTTTGTCATCCTCTGATGTAACTGACATCTTGAAATGAGGAAGGAATGTTTAATTTGATAACAGGTACTTCTACCTTTCACAAGGTAGAAATCTTATAAATAACAACATTTGGAAGTTCCTTCTGTTTCCTGCAACACTCACGTTAGAACTTAATATCATGCTTTTTTTTTTTTTTTTTTTTTTTTGCTCTGGCTTAATTCAGTTATATAGAAATCATTACTATTCAAATAGACTATAAAATCCTTGAGGTCAAGGTCTCTGTCCAACTTCTTTGCATATAATCCATCGTGCCTAGCACAGCTGGGAACTCTGCACTTGCTTAAAATGTTTTCTTCCCTTTCTGAAGGAGAGTGATTCACATCTCTGCTTTTGACATGCAAGGACTTGATGATCTATTTAACCTAAGGGGAGAAAGAGTCTCTTTCAAAGGATGGATTGTCATCCCCTTCTCCCTGCCCCTGCCATGTGCATTATGCTTCTAACCAGTCCGGAATAAAGCAATGTCATGAGCATAAACTAATGTCTTCCAACCCAAAACAAGTTAGCAATTCTCATTTTATAATTCCAAAGTCTTCAGCTCATGTGTTTATTTCAACATTTTTTTTCCTATAAATAAATCGCTGTGTGATTTGTCTCCTTCTTTGTGTTCATATCCCAATGTCCAGTGTAGAGTAGCCTTCACTAAATATGTGTAGAAGGAATGAGGAAATGAATGCAAGATGGGCTTAACTCATAAATTCTTTGTTTTGCTAGAGGCCTTTGCCAACTCTTTTAAGCATTTACAATATTCTGTTGGGCAAGACCTTGTGCTGTTGGGCTGCCTGGTCAAACCCATGCCTAATGAAATAATCCGTCTCCAATCTCAGCCCGCATCCTAACCCCAATTTGTCCCTGAGTGCAAGGTCACCGATCTGACTGAATTTGAATGGCAGGTTTTGTTGACCTACCAACTCTGTTAGGCTCACTCATTTCTGCATACTACTGGTGAATGACAGAGGATGGACACTGAAATCTCCATCTTTTCATAGAACCCATGCAAGAGGCATAAAATCATCTGCTTAGTGGTCATGTGGCAGCAGACAGTATCTCAGAAGTCCTCACAGCATATGACTTCACTGATGAAGATGGATCACACTTGAGCAGGGATTCTTGATCTCTGCAAAACAGCTCATACACAACAGGAACAATCTCACAGATAAGAAAAACTCCAGCAAGTTGGTCTTGGACTATGAAAATGTCTGCCACAACATGATTTATGTGAAAATAAATAAAGTGGGTCTACTACTTTATCATTAGCAATAAGTGGATTCTTTCTTCCTGCCACAGACAAACTGAGGACGTAAATGAACACCACACTCGCATTGTTGCTTATGCTGTTTTCTTCGCCCACTGCCTGAGGTGTAGGTTTGCAAATAAAATCAAACCATCATTATTCTGGACTGATTATCCAATTAGAGGATGAAATAGGCCAGCCCTGTCTTCCTTCTTCTTCCATCAAATGCTGTTCTTGTAGCCATTTCACTGACAACATGAGGTGCCAACAAAAGAAATAAACAGGCATAAATTTCAAACCCAGGAAATTTATGTGAGCAAAGGGAAAGAATCCAGATATATAAAATGAATTAATCGTCAGTAAGTCATCACATCCCTATTACATGGTAAATTCTTTTCTGGGAGCTGTTAGGGCCAGAAAGGGACTGTAAGACATAGTCCCTGTTTTAAAGAAGTACAATCACCAAAAATGAAAGCAAAACTGAAAAACAGCAAATAAATAATAATAATCACTTATCAGAACCAACTATGGACTATGGACTATGGATAGTTTAAAAGTGCTGAGCGCATAGCCCAAATGGCAGAAGTGCATAAATAATGCAAAACCTTACATTGGTTGACAATTTAAACTTCCTTTCACGATCATTCTTCTATCAGAACCTCTGAGAGAGATAAAGAAGATAATAACAACAAAAGAACTTCAGGTTTCTGGTGGTTCCAAGTAGGTTCTAGTTTCAGGAGTATTCCAACACACCTTGGACACCTTAGACAAGTCATGTTCTCTGTTTGTGATTAGGTTTCTCATCAAAAGGAAGGCAAGAAGGAAGGGAGGAAGAAGGGACTGGGAGTGTTGGTAATAGATAACCAACCAATAGCTAATACCCCTTTCAGATCAAATTTCTATAATTATAATGTCACTCATCAACAAAGAAATGTCACTGGAGTTCACTCATCAACAAAGAAGTATAACTTTAAAAATAGCCAAAGTAGGAAAAATAACAATAATTCTTATAAATCTGCAGCTTTTTTCTTTTCTTTTTTTCAGATGGAGTCTTGCTCTGTCACCAGGCGGGAGTGCAGTGGCACGAGATCGGCTCACTGTAACCTCCACCTCCTGGGTTCAAGCAATTCTCCTGCCTCAGCCTCCCAAGTAGCTAGGACCACAGGTCAGAGCCACCAGGCCCAGCTAATTTTTGTATTTTTAGTAGAGATGGAGTTTCACCATGTTGGTTAGGATGGTCTCAATCTCTTGACCTCATGATCTGCCCACCTCGCCCTTCCAAAGTGCTAGGACTATAGGTGTGAGCCATTGCACCTGGCCATAAATCTGTAGTTTCTACAGCTACTTTGCAACTATGAACAAATGCTAGTGTACACAGAAGACTCTCTCCCTCCTGTAAGCTTCATATGCCTGCCACAGACTCTGGCTTCCCAGCTGGGCCAGATACATTTGAATGCTGGAGCACTCAGCTGATTAAGATACTTAATTTCTGAATGATCCCACTCACACCAGGAGGACAGTGTTTGGAGCAAGATGTTACATCTCAGTGGACTCACCTTGTAGAATGATTTCTTTTTATAAATGCTAATTGCAACTCACTAATTAAGAGATATGTTACACTGGGCAGGAAAATCATTGAGTCAGGAAATCTTGCAATTTTCTACAGCATATTTCATGAATCAAAAGCCTTGATCTGATGCAGTTTTTTCACAGCCTAGAGGGCAGAATAGGAGCTGAATACCACAGTTTCTCTTCATAAGTCTGGTATGGAAATGGACTCCCAGTTCAAAAGGGGGTCAAATGTCCATCCTGAGAGAATTAGCAGAGTATTGTGGTTAAGGGCAGAGGCTTTGAAGACAAGCCCGGACTAATTTATTTTTGCCTGTTGTTCAGGACAGAGGGTCCAAGATTGTCTTTTTCTTTTTTTTTTTTTTTTTTTTTTTTTTGAGACGGAGTCTCGCTCTGTCGCCCAGGCTGGAGTGCAGTGGCCGGATCTCAGCTCACTGCAAGCTCCGCCTCCCGGGTTTACGCCATTCTCCTGCCTCAGCCTCCCAAGTAGCTGGGACTACAGGCGCCCGCCAACTCGCCCGGCTAGTTTTTTGTATTTTTTAGTAGAGATGGGGTTTCGCCGTGTTAGCTAGGTTGGTCTCGATCTCCTGACCTCGCGATCCACCCGTCTCGGCTTCCCAAAGTGCTGGGATCACAGGCTTGAGCCACCGCGCCCGGCCGTCAAGATTGTCTTTTTCATCTTGTCACCTCTGCATTTAGGATAGCAAGGAGAACATAGCAGGTGCTAAATAAATGTGCTGTGAAATTTAAGTCCTGGTTCTACCATGCATAAGCTATTTCCTAGAGTACCTTCCATAACCTCTTGGAGACTCTTTTTGTTGTTTTGTTTGTGTGTGTGTATGTGTGTGTGTATGTCATTGCTGTTGTCATTATTTTGTAAAATGGGATGTCTCAGTTGGGGTTCCTCTGCAGCAGAACCTGAGAAAAGGATTTGATTACAAATAGTTGACTTGGGAAGTGATCTCGGGAAACACCAGTAAGGGAACAGGGAAGTGGGGAGGAGATGGGAAAGCATCCATAAAGAGTTTGTTATCAAGGATTTAACACTGTGGGCAACTAAAGGAAAATCCCACTGGTGTACCCTGGCAGCCAGGGTCTACACATGGCTTTGTGTGTAAATGGAAGAGCCTTCCCACTGAGGAGTGAGGGGGCTGGGGTATTGATCCATCATCTCCTGTTGGTCATTGGTTGAGGGGGCATTAACTCCCTAGCACTTACGATCTGTATGCAGGCCTACAAGCAAGCTTCAGTGACTGGAGAAAGTCCTCTGGCAAAGAAATACAGATGCTGGCAATTCAAATCCAGCTACCTGCACTATAGGTAAGGGCAAGGGGGTCTGGGTTGTGGGGACAGGCACCAACAGGGCCAGCCTCCCAGGAATAATAAAATCTACGTCTTAGGTTGATGTGGGGCTTCAATGAAGCAGTGGATGGAAAGGACTGATTACGAGCCTGCACACCGTTCCTCCATTCACTGAGGGCTTCCCGCTGTCATGAGAACATGGAAAATGTGGAGCTCCCTGACTAAGGCCCCTGGAGCCATGCATCAGGTAGAATACAGTCTCAAGGGCATCGTGAGGTCTTATAGATGCAGAGAAATGCCACTTCCCAGCCTTGGAAACTGACAATGCACACCAGCATATGAAAGGCCCTGAAGATTCTTATGGTTAAGAAACTCTTTAATTAAATGAAGGTTTCCCAAACTTACTTGAGCACAGAGTTCTCTTTCCAAATAATGCGTACCACCTTTCAGTGTAATCCAACACTCCATGAAGAACATTTTGGGAAAAGAAGGCCTGAGACTGGTGATTTTTACCCAGAAAAGCATTCCATAATTTCCAGCTCACCCCCAAAATTCTGCTGACAAATACGTTTCCTCAACTACACCCAAATTTTCTGATTTCATCTTCTTTGTTTCTTTTCGTTTTTGTTTTTTGAGACAAGGTCTGGCCCTATTGCCCAGGCTGTAGTGCAGTAGCGCCATCTTGGCTCACTGCAACCTCAGTATCCCGGGCTCAAGGGATCCTTTCACTTCAGCCTCCTGCGTAGCTGGGACTACAGGCGTGCACCACTACCTCTAGCTAAATTTTCGTAGTTTTTCTAGAGATGGGTTTCACCATGTTTCCCAGGCTGGTCTCAAACTCACAAGCTCAAGCGCCTCGGCCTCCCGAAGTGCCGGATTACAGGCGTGAGCTACCATGCCCCGCCTCACCCCCTTTTTTGATGAACCCAAACCCACCCTGATGATTTTTCTATCCTTCATTTCTCGGATTCATACTGGTTTTTACGTGTGATTTGAAATTATTTATGGGAGCGGTATGAGCAACTTACAGCCTGGAGTTTACAGGTATTGCAATCTGCCCAAAGTTGCCGAGTGCTCACCAAGTCCTGCTTCTCTCAGAGGCAACATTACCTAACGGACAGGAGTCTCCAGACCCAGCTCTGTCACTTATTAACTTTCCCAATGTCATTTGTAAAATGAGAAAATGTCTCTTGTTCACAGGTGATACAGTTAGGCTCTGTGTCCCCATCCAAAATCTCATCTTGAATTGTAATCCCCATAATCTCCACATGTCAAGGATGGGACCAGGTGGAGGTAATTGGATCATGGGGGTGGTTTCCCTCATGCTGTTCTCGTGATAGTAAGTAAGTCTCAGGAAAGCTGATGGTTTTATAAGCATCTGGCATTTCACCTGCTTGAACTCACTCTGTCCTGCCACCCTGTGAAGGAGGTGCCTTCTTTTCCTTTGCCTTCCACCGTGATTGTAAGTTATCTGAGGCCTCCTCAGGCATGTGGAACTGTGAGTCAATTAAACCTCTTTCCTTTATAAATCACCCAGTCTCGAGGATTTCTTCATAGTAGTGTGAGAATGGACTAATACCACAGGTTACTATAGAAATTGAATGAATTAGGCCGGGCGCGGTGGCTCAAGCCTGTAATCCCAGCACTTCGGGAGGCCGAGACGGGTGGATCACGAGGTCAGGAGATCGAGACCATCCTGGCTAACACGGTGAAACCCCCGTCTCTACTAAAAAAATACAAAAAAACTAGCCGGACGAGGTGGCGGGCGCCTGTAGTTCCATCTACTCGGGAGGCTGAGGCAGGAGAATGGCATGAACCCGGGAGGTGGAGCTTGCAGTGAGCTGAGATCCAGCCACTGCACTCCAGCCTGGGTGACAGAGCGAGATTCCGTCTCAAAAAAAAAAAAAAAAAAAAAAAAAAAAAAAAAAAAGAAATTGAATGAATTACAGCACAAAACATTCAGCACTGTGCAGCCACCAACTAATGCTCAATGAATGTCGCTTGCTTTTCAAATTTCTTCCTCTAACCACCCCTAGCCCTGATTCCAATTCTTCATTACTTAGATAATTGTCATATAAAGAGAAAATGTAATGATAAAAGGGAAAGACTGTTGCCTGAATAATTCAGGCCACTTAGTGAGTATCTATATCTGTATAGATAGTTGTGTAGCTACCTCTCTACAGGTAGGTATCTTAATATGCAATGTCCATCTGTATCTATATAGAGATACAGATATATAGAGGTAGAGATATTTCATGCAACAAATATTTATTAATCACCTACTGGTGCCTGGCATTGTTCCATGCTGGAAGAAAATACTGAATAAGACAGACATGATCCCTCGCCACAGGTAGATTATGACCTAGTAGTACAGACAAGCCACATCAAGAAACAACTAAACAACTAAGCAAACAAACAAATAATTACAGAATTGCTTCAAGCAAATGCTTGTATAAATTGCTACAAAACACACAAATTCCAGTGAGGGACACTTTAGACTGTATTGCCACAGAGGCCTTTCTAATGAGCTGACAGACCAGTGGAGAACTGAAGGGTGAGAGTGGGCCATCCAGGGGATGCAGGGGCAAGTGCCATCCAATGGAGTGGATTGCTGCCTGCCATTGCTGAGGCAGGGAGAAGAAGCTTGGGGGTTGCAGGAGAAGGCAGAAGCCCTAAGGCCATGGCAGGTTTTATGGACCATAAGGAGGTCTTGGTTTCTGTCTAAGAAGAAGGAAAAAGTTTAAAGAGGTGGGCCACACAAGCAGATTGAAAAAGGGTTGACATTTTAAAAGATCCCTGCAAACAACTAAAGAAAGGAGATATAAGTGTGAGATTCTCAGATAATTCTTTCCTGCCTGCTGTTGATCTCCAAAAAGTGTGATTCTATAACAAGAGCAAATATTGACAGTGAGTCAGATACCTCTTTAATCATTTTTAAATCACTCATTTTATTCCCACAACACCTTACATGCGGTGGCCATGGTTGTCCCCATTTTACAGATGTGGCAGTTGAAGCACAGAGAGCTTAAACAGCTTGCCCAAGCTCACCTAGCAATGAGATGACGGAGCCGGGGTTGAAAGTTAGGCAGTGGAACTCCAGATGTGTGCTCACCCTGCCCTGTTCTGCCTCCCTGGAAGCATGCTCAGTCACGGCTCTGGCTGCCTCTCCCATGCTGCCCCCGAGATTTTATTCCCTCTATGCCTGAATCTCAACACAAGTGTCTTTATTCTCAGTCCCGTGGAGATGGTTCCTCCACCATTACGATCTGAACTAAAACAGTAAGAAGATGCTATGCAAAAAATGAACCTGAGTGAGTACTGAACACTTTAAAATGCAGGACTTTACTAAGGCTAAATAGAATTGAAAGCTATAACCTCACAAGAGAATGTCACAAAACCCTGACACAGTGAAACAATTACATAACTAAGAAGTGAGGGGAAAGGATGGGGGAGAAAATGAAATGTTGTCATTTTCTCTTCTTTCACAGCAGAAAGTTCATCTGTTTTACATCAAATTAAAAAATAAAGTTGGCCGGGTGCGGTGGCTCACGCCTGTAATTCCAGCACTTTGGGAGGCCGAGGCGAGTGGATCACGAGGCCACGAGACCATCCTGGCTAACATGGTGAAACGCCGTCACTACTAAAAAGACAAAAAATTAGCCAGGCGTGGTGGCAGGCGCCTGTAGTCCCCGCTACTCAGGAGGCTGAGGCAGAAGAATGGCGTGAACCTGGGAGGCGGAGCTTGCAGTGAGCTGAGAACACACCACTGAACTCCAGCCTGGGCAACAGAGCAAAACTCTGTCTCAAAAAAAAAAAAAAAACAAACAAACAAAGTTAAATGAAAACATGACTCTACCTTCATCTTTTCTCCTAATACGTTTCTCATACTCATATCCGCATGTCTTAGGAACTAAAAGTTAACAAAGTTCAGCGATTCCTTCATTTTTCTCCAATTTTTCTACATTCAAGTGAAATCACCTTTGCAAAATTATGACAATAAGAGAAATCGGACGGAGCTGGCTCCATCTTGCTTCCAACTTCCAACCTTTCCTTAATCATTCCTGGGCATAGGCCAAGCTAACTTTGGGAGGAATTTATAGTTTAACCTTTAAGCAAGGACGGTAATGGCCCTTCCCAAAACTAAACTGTCCTTGTAAAACTAACGAAAGGCCATAAGGTTCGGGTTATAAGAGAGGCCTGAATTCTGCTAACACATAAGCGCAGTTAAATGATAACCAGCCATTGTTCTGGAGGTCACAGATTTGTAACTTCCCCAATCACTCTTGTAAATAACATCACCACTGTAGACCTTAAGACTGGCCCTGGGAGATGTTTTTCAGACTTCTGGCATTTCTGGCGAGTGAGACTGACCCCACCTGGACCCGAGACTCATGACTCAGCCGGTCCTGTGGTCCCCACCCAGAAGACTCAACACAAGAGGACCGTTTTCCACACCCTTGTGGTTTTACCCCCAAGCAATCAACATTCCCTGTTCCCTAGCCCCCTGCCCACCAAACTATCCTTAAAAAATCCTGACCTCCTAGCCTTTGGGGAGACTGATTTGAATGATAACCCTAGTCCTCCTGCGTGACCAGGCTCACATTAATTAAACTCTTTCTTTACAGCAATACTGCCATCTCACTTAATTACTTTTGACTGTGCAGCAGACAGGGCAAACCCACTGGGTGACTACACAAATAAGCTTACATTTAACAGTTTTATTTTTTAAAAAAGTATGTAGGCCAGGCGCGGTGGCTCACGCCTATAACCCCAGCACTTTGGGAGGCTGAGGCAGGTGGGTCACGAGGTCAGGAGTTCAAGACCATCCTGGCCAACATGGTGAAACTCTATCTCTACTAAAAAATAACAAAAAATTAGCCGGGCATGGTGGCGAGTGCCTGCAGTCCCAGCTACTCAGGAGGCTAACACAAGTTCATTTTATATAAATGTCTGTTTGTCTAACTTATTTACTTATCTACTGCACAGAAAAATATCTAGAATGATCTTTATCCAATGTGATCAAATGTTGTATGATATTTGCTTTGGTTTGTTGGACATATTCTTGGCATTTTGTGTGGCTTCCATTTCTCTTAAATGAGTATGTTGAGTTTTTTAAATAAAAAAATAATTATTTTGAAAATACATAATGAAGATATCCAGACTTGCTTTACTCAATCCTATGAAATAAACCCCTCTTCACGTTGGAACAAAATAAGAGCACTCTTATCTTGGGGGTTTTGGAAGTATTTCTGTGGTTTCTGGGATGCAATGTTTCAGCCAGAAAAATAAGCCCCTCATCCTGCCTTCAGCAAGGCAAGCCCCACAGCAAGGACCAAAGTCTATGAGGTCTGAGCACGAGTCTGCAGTGTCTCCAGGCTCCACTGCCTTTAATGGGAACAGCATCCTGGCACCCTCTCCAGGATCACAGCAGTGAGCTCTGTCCTCTGGTCACCTGCACCACGAACACCCTGACAAGGTCCTCCTCCTCCTTAGCGATGGGCTGCCTCCCTTCCCATGGCTTCTGATGCCCCCATGGGTTGGGGGCAGGCAGGGAAGGAGCAAAGAATTAAGAATCAGATCCAGAGAAGCATGTGGTCATATCAAAAAAGGAGTGTAAATAGCTCCTATACAATGAGGTGATCAGATCTCTAAGAGGCTCGGGGAAAATAATCAGGAATAATTGGAAAGACAGAAATGAAACTGAACAAAAGAAAACACTTTTAGGGAGAAAGAAGTCTGAGGCAGGTCATCATCCTCAAGAATCTTCTTTGAGGCAAAAGAGCTATATGCCATGAGGAGAAAATGGAACAGGCAGAGCAAGAGAAAAATAATGACCTAGTCACTGGCTCAAGATTAAAAGCTATAATAGACCCTTTGATCCTCACAGTAACTCCCTTAGGTAGTGAAGGCAGGAGCTCATCTCTTTATTATAGGCGAGGTTGACAGGATTCAGAGGCCATAGCTTGTTGCTCAAGGTCAAGCAGACTGGCGCAGGTGCAGCCTGGATCACAAGGAGGTCTCTGGACCTGATCACTCAGCCATGGGAGTCTCCTCTCTCTCCCCTTCCCCCTTCTCATGGAAGTGAGAGTTGTATGAATCTGATGTTGCCCATAGTTCCCCCTCCACAATTCCTAGTTTGCTCCCAGCTCATTTCCTCTCTAGCTCCATAACTGGGGTCAAAGCCAGGCTAACTTGAGAAGCTGAGTGGAAATCTCATCTTTGGCTTGCTAAGAAGTTGTCCTGAGACCTTTTTGTTTTGTAGGGAGGAAGGCCTCCCAGCAGAGGTTAAGTTTTGTGCTCAGGTTTAAGGCATGAGTCAAGGTCAAGCTTTAGTAGTTGCCCAGGTTTTATCTCAAGGGAAGAAGGAGTTCAAGGTGGCAGCCCTCTCTGGGAGAGGGAGGAAGGGAGGACTGTGTATTGTGGATATGGCAGCCTGGCCAGCCAATGCGTAAGTGTAATAAGTAATCCTCGTACTCTCACCCCATACCACAAGAACTGTGGTAATAACCTTGAGCAACAGCACACCCTTCCTCCTAACAACACAGGTTTAGACTAAAGACATTATACATTAAAAATAACAGCATTTTATAAACTTTGTGTTGTGTGAGTTTTTCCCCATTCTTTTTTGAAGCAACTGGCTTGGTACATAAATTATACTGTGTGCTAGAGAATATATGACACGGCTGTGAATTACAAGGTCATAATTTTACCAGCAATTTTAGATGCTGCCATAAACCATCCAAGGTCTGAGACAGCTCTAATACATTTTGATTTTTTTCCTAAGCTCCCAGAATGGCATTATAGGACAGCTCTTAAAAGATACTTCATTTCTTGCTTTTGTTTTAGGAAAATAATAGCCCAGTAACATCATCCACGCGTTTCTTTCTTTTCTTCCCTATAGTATCATTGTCTTTTCTTTTTTTGTTAAATTACTAGGCGTTTATCTTAGATAGATGTTCCCTCAGTCTTCTTATGAGAAAGATGGGCTTAGTGTAGGGCTTTGAGTGAGAAAAGATCCCAGAGCCGCACCATTTTGGCCCAGCGCTTGCCTAAAGACATAAAGAAGTGACCTTGGACCAGCTGGCTCTGTTTGGTCTCAGGTGGGAATGTTTTCCCTGGTCTTCTGTCCTTACCTTTTTCCCCACTTCAACTTAAGTTACACCTACATCCTTGCTTTTCCCCTAATTTTCAGGCCTTTGTTCATTTGCAACACTTGCCCTCAGTTTGACCTGTGTATTTCCCCTCCCTCTAGCTAATAAATTTCCACTTCAGACTCCAGAGAGCAGCCAGAACACCACCTTCTTTTGGAAAGCCTTCCCTGGGACACGCCAGGCTGTCTCTTTTCTGTCTGATCCCCCAGCACTCTCCTGCCATATTCAATGCAACGCACTGGAATTCTTTCCTTACTTCCTTCTCCCCCATGAATGAGCTCACCAGCCCTTGTCCCTTTTCTTTCGTTCGTTCATTCATGTCTGAATTCACAAAACATTCGTTGAGGGTTCCTTTTAGTCACTTCAGTAAGACTTGACACAGTGCCTAGAATGTGGTAATGGGAATGTCTGTTGAATGAAACAAAATGAGCTAAAAAGAAGAAATGGGTGGATGGAGGTGGATGAATCCCACCTACTGTGCACCTGCATGACAGAGTCAAAGAGAAGGTCCTTAACAGGGTAACTGGGAAGGCTCTCCTCCAGTTCCCCTGCTCTTCTCCAAGGCTGTCAGTGGAGTAAGTCCTGCCCCAGAGTAAATCCACTCCAGTTACTATAACCACCCGCCGAGGATCCCTCAGCTGCCTCCCTATACGATCACCCTGAAATAGTCACACCAGTCCACTTCCTGGCTCCCCAAAGAAGGATGAAATTTTTCCCCCTGCTCACCTTTTTCTGTTGTCTGGAATGCTCTTGGCCCTCCACTCCATTTAGTTAAGGTTTTTCCATGTTTTAAGGCTCAAGTCCAGCTCCCCCAGCAAGTCCCCATGGCCACAGGCACATCTGCCTGCTTTTAACTTATAGCATACACTGCATGTGGTTCCTAATCAGAACATAACTCATCCCATCTGAATGCAGGCCTAAACTAATTGGCGCGCACTGAGGGAGCAGGGGCAGACCATAGCTCTCACTGCCGAGGGGGACTGTGACTGGTTAAAAGACCTCTAAGTCTAGCCCTGGCTACGCTATTTACTACTTGTGTGACCCTGCAGACCTCTTGGAACATCCTTGCCCATATCTGCCAATTCAGAGATAACAGTAACATCCATCTCACAGAGTTTATCAAATACAGTAACGCTTACAAAAGGTTTTCACATAGTTGAACAGCTGTGGAAATGTCATGTCTTACAAATGCACCTAAGTAAACTCAGGCAGTCCTGATAGGCCCTGATTTTGTTAGTCATTGAGGCCACTCCTTCCATATGTTATGTTCCCTTGGCACTGAGCTTCCTTTCAAATTAAGAATTGACTTGATTCATGCAGGTGACTCAACAACTCATAATTTAGATCTGCTTTCACTCTCACCATGAAATACACACAGGCAGCTGACATCATGCTCTTGACTTACGAGCCGATTTTTCTAAAAGGCCCAGTCCCTCCAAGGCTCTTTCATTCACTCAATATGGTCAGCCACAGGCTTGGTTTGAACTGCTTGTTGATGGACACATTGTCTGTTGGTTCCATGGTCCTTGGCCACGTGACAGCCTTCAAGGACAGATGTGGGATAAGGAAATAAATAACAGCTGTTTTACTGATACTTGTATTCATTAATTCAGGTCAAGGTGAGAAGGACAGGTATGATTCTTCATATGGACTCACTGTTATATCCTAGTGAGTTTTGTTTAAGAGATGGGGTCTCTGTGTTTGTCACCCAGGCTGGGGTATAGAGGTATGATTATGGCTCATGGCAACCTCAACCTCTTTGTCTCAAGCGATCCTCCTGCCTCAGCTTCCCAAGTAGCTAGGACTACAGGCATGAGCCACCACGCCCTACTACTTTTTTTTTCTTTGTAGGAACAGGGTCTCACTTTGTTGCCCAGGCTGGTCTTGAACCCCTGGGCTCAAGCAATCTTCCTGCCCTGGCCTCCCAAGCTGCTGGGATTACAGGTGTGAGCCACTGTGCCTGATAGAGTTTTAATAGTAGTTACTGCATTGTACAAGCCAGATATCTCATCTGAGAAAAGTCAGGCACACTAGGTTCCATCATTCAATTTATTTCCTATTAAGCCGAATTCAGTTATGAGTGTGTTTAGAGATGTGCATGTATCGTGTAATCAACGCTTGGATAACATGTGAATTCTGTCCAAAGCAATAAGTGCTTCGCATACATTTAAATGCATATCTTCTCATGTTTACTTTTCTGTGGTATTACTTAATTGTTTATTCATCTTTTGTTATATTGACTTGTCAAATACTTTGAACTCTCGTTGTAGATAAGGTGTTTGGAATTCCCATATCTGTAACTAGATTAAGCTACTCTAGGCTGAAATTGTATCTTACATTTCACAGTATACCATTCACAACAAGCACTGTGCTATGATCAGTATGTATCCATTGAATGAATCATTTATTAATCTCAAATTATAGTCCCAAATCCTGTTCTTTCCTCCCTTTGCCTTTTATTCCTAGATATCAAGAAGCACACTGATTCTAGTTAAATAGTTACTACTTTAAGCTCAGTTAAAGATACTCAAAATGGGCACTCTTGGTGGTGCCAATTTCCAAGCATCCTTTTATGTAAAAGAACTGTAATCTTATGAGCAAAGACCTGTAAAACTGATGGCAGCTAAGGGAGTTATTCCCCCATGCAGATAATGCTGTGGACCAAACAGTTCTAATAAGAAAACAAAATCTCTCAGACAATTAAGTTCTTGTTTAAGGCCGTTTGCCTTGGAATTCCCAAAAGGATTCTGGAGGATTGCAAATTTGCTGGGGATGGAGAAAGAAACTACTAGCTGGAGTTTAGTAGATTATTGGATTAAGACAGGCCCGAGGCCTGGCGCAGTGGCTCAAGCCTGTAATCCCAGCACTTCGGGAGGCCGAGACGGGCGGATCACGAGGTCAGGAGATCGAGACCATCCTGGCTAACACGGTGAAACCCCATCTCTACTAAAAAAAAAATACAAAAAACTAGCCAGGCGAGGTGGCAGGCACCTGTAGTCCCAGCTACTCGGGAGGCTGAGGCAGGAGAATGGCGTAAACCCAGGAGGCAGAGCTTGCAGTGAGCAGGGATCCCGCCACTGCACTCCAGCCTGGGCGACAGAGCGAGACTCCGTCTCAAAAAAACAAAAGACCAGAAACAGTCAAACAAGAAAAGTATTTTGCAAAACCTTCTAAGGTTCTAATCTCACCTTATTTCTATTTTTATTAATATTTTCCTGGACAGCTTTCTGTCTTCAGGAAATAAAAAAGATGGGGGATTTTGTTGTTCTCTGACTACAGTCCAGAGAAAACACCTTTGCCTCTAGTTTTCATTAAGATAAAGACCTGGAAGACCCAAGCCAAAAAGAAGGAGCTGGAAATTTTTCCTTTTTTATCTTTCTTTCTGGTCTTCAAGGAAGTTATCTGAAAATCCACTGGTACTCTCCAATGGGTAAAGAATGAGATAGAACTAGCAGAAAGTGTTTAAGCATTAGACAGGCGAATTAACTTAGAGATAGTGGGAAAAAGATTCCATCTCCATTGATTTTCCAGTCTGTAAATATGAAATGCTGGAAGGATACTTGTGACATTTGGAAAGTTTTACCTAGAAATCTCCAATTAATTTTAGAGTGCATAGCATACGTCAATTAAACAGACTGTGGGGTTCATATTTCCTACATAGCCGTGACTCATCCTTGAAGATCTGACCTGTCAAGGATAATGATTTCATCTTGATATTGGTGACTAATCATATTTCTGTTTGTATGTCCAGTGCCTGTTACAGAGCCTGACAGCGAGCAAGTAAATGCTCAAGCAGATGGATAAATGAATCAATTAAAACCTCATAAAACCTTTACCCTATTCATCTTCCTCCTATAGCAGGGGTTGGTAAACTATTAGCCTGTGAGACAAATCTGGCCACCACCAGTTCTTGCACAGGGCACCAGCTAAAAACGTTTTTCTCTCACATTTTAAAATAGCTAAAAAAACATTAGAATATTTTACGGAATATGAAAATTGTATGAAATTCAAATTTCAGTGTCCCAAATAAAATTTTATTGGGATACAGCTATGTCCACTCTTTCACATATTGCCTATGGCTGCTTTCATGCCACAGAGGCAGAGATGAATGGTGGTGGTGGAGATCATACGGCCCCTGAAGCCAAAAACATTGACTATCAGGTTCTTTATGGAAGGATTTTGCTGACCCTTATTCTATAGAATGGAACTTGGGAACCCTTATCATTTGTCATTCATTCTATTGTTCACTCAGTGGCTATTTAATGAGTATCTCCCATGCGTGCAGTGCTCTGTCCAGTTCTGGGGATAAAACAGAGAGCTGAGAAAGATCCCTGCCTTAATGGAACTCACAGTCTGAGTCTGGAGCAACAGAAAGAGACTCATCAAGTAATCTTCCAAGTACCTTTGCAATCACAACAGTGATGAAAGCTAAGAAATGGTACATGGGGTAAGCTTCCATGACGCACTAATGGTTATGCTAATTACTAAAGACTGTCAAATCAGGACCCAAACTGTCTAGTGCCAAGTTGGATGTCTTTGCTCCTTCCTTTTTCTGCCCTGAGACACTCTTCATTCTCAGCTGGGTTTCCCTTTTAGAATGACCTGTGACATGTGTCTTCTCCTCATGTGACACTCTTCCTCTTTCTAACCCCAGCACCTAGAACAAAGCCTGACACATGGGAGACACTCAGGGCATCACGGTTGAACAAACGAAAGAATTAATTCATTAGGAGAAGAAATGTAAGCAAATTCCTGGGCATTCCCAGGCCCCAGTTTTCTCATCAGTAGGCTAAGAAGGGTATGACGTACTCAAACCCCCCAGCTCGCCATTCTGCAGTTTGTCATGTCCTGAGAGCTGGACCCATCTGGCTTTCTGATTCACTCCTCTCTGTGGACATAAGGCAGACTCCCTCTGACTCAGCAGCCTGATGCATCTTCCCCTGAGTGACACACGAACGCTGCCCAAGGCAAGGCAGCCCGCCCCAATCCATTCCACGGATCACTGCTGACAGTAAAACACCTGGGGGTTTTCACCAAGGTCTGCTCAAGGTCTTTGGCATAAAGGGTGGCCAGGCTGAACACACACCAGCAGGAAGACAGATGACACTGACTTCATAAATTGGCCATAAATTAGAACTAAGAATCAGGAAGATTCTCCCTCCATGCACATTTCTAAATAAATGGCAGTTTCAAGGTGGGTGTCTATTTTAAAACACAGACATAAACTCATAATTCACCCACCCTCTTTGTCCCCCACCCTCCCACCTGCCATTGATTTTTTTTTTTTATCCTGAAACATGATCTTTAAGAAAAGACAACTTGACTCCAGGATTACTTCCTAACTCTTCCTCCTCTAGAAGCCACCATTTCTCTTTACTATCTAGACCCCAGTGAAGTGGCTTTGGCAAAAGCACATTTGCACCCATGGATCATTTGGTTTTCTTGCCCTGTTAACTGCCTGGTTCTGCAGCACCCAGAGCCAGATAATAGAGTGTTCCTTCACCAGCCACAGCTACTGTCAGGATCCCTCTTAGTCCGGAGGGAACAGAAGCAACCACTTGAACGTGTTTCCTCCTGGGAAATCCTAAATGTTCCATATGGCAATAGGGAACCTGGAGTTGCGTTTCTCCTTGTATTAGGGATCTTTTCCCTCTTTCAGTTTCTTTCCATTTTTTTCCCATCGAAAATACGTTTTTTCCACTTTGCTGAGATGAAGACCAGCCAGAGAGACAAAGGAAATGCCAGACATGCCATCACAGATAGAAAAAAATACAGACTTCTGAAGAATGAGTTGATTCATGCCATGAAATCTCAGGATAAAAATATTCTCTACTTTTTTTGGCCACTTGTCACAGTGTGCTGCCTCTGCTATGAAAAGCTCTATTATCTTCCACAGAAATGACCTTTGGGACCCACCCAATGGTAGTCAATGGTAATATTACACTAACTTGCCCCCCAAGAGGAAAGAATGAAATAATAATACTTAAAATACGAATGCAGAGAAGTCTTCACTTAAACACTGTACTTGTGGTTCATAAATCAGTTATGATATATTGAAGTACACATATGATGACTAGACTCAAGTTTATTAATACGTTTTCTATTTCTTTTTAGGTCTAGAAACATATCTATTCAGAATTCATGCATTTGATCATTTTTTGAAGCCGACAGCTTGATAGGCAAAAAGTAAAGTGACAGATCATTTCAATATTTCTTTTAAACTCAAAACCAATTCAGTCAAAAGACCGAAGGAAAATATTCTACGGAGATAAAATGATAGTGCAATACTGCAGTTGAAGAAAGTCCTTTATTTTAGTGAAAACAGGTAATGTCTATACTCTGGAGTTGGGCTGACTTCCTCCTCTTAACTTGCCCTGCAAGTCCAATTAGAATGGTTTTTTATGGGGAGTTGTTTTCCATTTATACTTAGTCTGAATACATATACCTACTTTTCAAACTCTTAGCTATTCACTTGACACTTGTCTTTTTCAGGCTTCACTAAATAGTCTTTGGACCATCTGGGGGTCTTATAAGAGTTATTTTCTGAAAGTTAAAAACTTAGGACTTTTTTCAGCAGAGGTTAACTACACCAGGCTTCAAAGAGAATTCTGAGGGCGATAGACACTATAATGTCCATTCCCACTTTCTTTCACTAGGTGGCAGCACGTCACAACACATTTTTCAGAACAGTCCTGGGGAAAATGAGGTTGAGCTGAAGTGAGGCTGGGGAGTCTCTGCGGGCTATGGGAGGAGGATATGCATTAGGGCAGGTCAGTGCATGGAAAAGCTGGGGACACTTGTGTTTCCTATAGGTCCCCTTTGTTCCCAGTGGAGCTGGGGCCCTTCGTCTCTACCACACCAGAAGTACTTGTACTAATGGAAGGGAGGCTATTTACTGCATAAAATAAATGCAAACAAACAAGAAAATCGAAATAAGAAGTCCTCTGACCATGGGCACTTTGCTCCAGACACCAAAATATGAGAAAGCATTTCTGACCCAGTTTGTAAATTAGAGTTATAGTGTTTGAAGTTTGCTAAAATATTCACCTACCCACAGTAAGAATTTTTGTTTGTCTATCCGATGCAACCTGTTTGGTGATATAGGCTTTGTGATGGATACTGGGCAATAGATGTAGTAAGAAGGGGAGCAGCCCAAGATGACCATTTCCTACAGAGAAACACCAGAGTTTCCTGTCTCAAGAGGAGAAATAATAATACTGCAACACATACTAGTTTGCAAAGGGCAGGTCACTGTGACCAAAAATGATTGATTCAGAAGAAGAGGAAGGGAAGGAAGAAGAAAGAGAGGAAGAGGAGGGGAAGGACATGGAGGAGGGGAAAGAAAAGGAGAAGGAGGGAGAGGAAGGGGAGAAGGAGGAAGACGAGGAAGAGGAAGAAGAAAAGAAGGAGGGGAGGAGGAGTTTTAACTGAATACTGTATTTTTGCCTTAATGTAGGAAAGATGAAGGGCAGGAGGTAACCGGTAGTGGACATTGAGAAGCTGTCAATACGGTAAGACCCTCCCAAAGGCTGATCAATAGCCTCTCTTTTTAAAATTGATACATAGTAGATGGATGTATTTTCAGTGTCCATGTGATAATTTGATACATCCATATTGTCAAATTATAGTACCTGGGACATCCATCACCTTATTTATCTTTTCTACATGCTAGGAACATTGAAATAACTTTTGTAGCTATTTTGAATTGTACAATCGATTAATGTTAACTTGTCATCCTAATGTTAACTGGTCACTCTACTGATCTATCAAACACCAAGTCTTATTTCTTCTATCTAAGTGTATATTTATTCCCATTAATCAACCTCTCTTCATCTTCCCCTCCCTCCTACCCTTCCCAGCCTCTGATAACCACCAATCTACTCTCTGTCTTCATGAGATCCACTTTTTTTTAGCTCCCACATGTGAATGAGAACATGCAATATTTGTCTTTCTGTGCTTGGCTTATTTCACTTAACACAATGACCTCCAGTTCCATCCACGGTGCCACAAATGACAGGGTTTCATTCTTTTTCATGGAACAGCCTTCCTTTGAAGAGAGACATTCACTCTCCTGCTAGAGACAGCCTCCACCTGGCCTGCTTCACCCATTTGTTATCTTCTTGTCCCTGTAAGCATTTGTGTTTGTAGTCTGGGGTTTATAGATTCATCTTTGCTACAGTAGGGCTAAAATATCTTATTCAGTTTAAACTCCAAGCCTAGCACAACAACTGGCACATTACACTTGTTTTAAGGTTTGTTGAGTGAATGATGATAATAATGAAGATGATGATAATAATGAAACCGGCAATGTTCATGAAGTTTGTTAACCACGGCAGAGACTAGGGTAAGACAGTGATGCATCCAGGGAACAAAATTGAAAGGCACCCTCACTTTCTTTCTTTTCTTTTTTCTTTTTTTTTTTTTTAATTTTGAAACAGGGGCTCACTCTGTCCCCAGGCTGGAGTGCAATGGCATGGTCTTGGCTCACTGCAGCCTCAACTTCCTCGAGCAATCCTTCCACCTCAGCCCCCGAACAGCAGGAACTTCAAACATGCACCACCATGTCTGGCTAATTTTTGTATTTTTTGTAGAGACGGGGTCTCACCATGTTGCCCAGGCTGGTCTCGAACAGGACTCAAGCGATCCTCCCACCTCAGCTTCCCAAAGTGCTGGGATTACAGGCATGAACTGCTGCGCCCAGCCAAGGCCTCACTTTCAGGGTCGCTTGCTTCATCTTGGTCCTAGCCTATTTATAACATAGGCCAGTCTTGTTTACATGATTTATCTCATTGGTAGGGCTTTTAAATGTTTCTGTCTCTCATCACATGTATGAGTTACTACTAAACAGTGAGTATATAGTAGTAATTGAAAGCTCAGGCGCTGAGATCACAAAGACGTGAGTTCGAATTCTTGCTGTATCACTTGCTGAAGTCATACAGCTAATAAGACAGGTCACCTCTCCAAGTTCCAAGTTCTACCTGTGTGTTAGGATTAAATGAGATAGGCCAGTAAAGAGCTTTGTCCAATACCTGCCACAAAATATAGTCATGCATTGCTTAATGACAGGGATGTGTCATTAGGCAATTTTGTCATTGAGCAAACATCATCAAGTACACTTAGACAAACCTAGATGGTATAGTCTACTACCCACTTAGGCTATATGGTGTAGCCTATTGCTCCTAAACTACCAACCTGTACAGCATTACTGTACTGAATACTGTAAGCAACTGTAACACAGTGGTAAGGTTTGTGCACCTAAACATATAAAAGATACAGTAAATATACATATTATAATCTTATGGGACCACCATCGCATATGGGAATTGTTGTTGATAGAAACATTATATAGCAGGACTGTATACAGCAGCTATAATAATAATAACAATAACAACAGCAAAAAATAACTTATTTTATTCCTATTACATTTATAAGGATTTCAGAGGAAAGTTCATGTTCAGGTCATCCAAATTGATTAGCAGCAATTGTATGCAAAACATAGTGCCAGACATTTAGAGGAATATAAAAGAATATATAACATAGTTGCAAATCTAGACCAGGGATCAGCAAACTTTCTCTAAAGAGCAAGACAATAATTTTTAAGGCTTTGTGGGCCCTATCTTCTTCATGTCATTGCCATAAACAATATGTGAATGAAGGAACATAGTTATGTTCCAATAAAACTTTATTTACAAAAACAATCCGCAGGCTAGCGGCCAACTCCTGATCTAGTTGAAGAGTCAGACATGTACATGTTACTTATAAAAACACAGCCACATCAGAAGACCACCCATGATCAAAAGAGTGACTCAGACTACAGTGGTTTTAGAAGAGGCAAGGTAACAGAATAATAACTGGTTGAGTGCAGGTAAGCAGAGAAGACAGGCAAGCAACTGCTAGACAAGAAACTACCAAAACCATGGAGATGGAACGTATCTGAGATTGGGTAGGAGTGGTTGGTAAGTAGGCCAGCTAGAGTGAAAATGGGACAAATTCACAAAAATGCAGACAACAGAGCTGGAGAGGAAAGCTAGTTGAGAATATAAAGGAGGAAGACCATGAGACTGAGTTTTTTGTTTGTTTGTTTAATTTAATTTTATTTTTTTAAGATGGGATTTCACTGTATTGCCCAAGCTGGAGTGCAGTGGCACAATCACAGCTCACTGTAGCCTCAACCTCCAAGGCTCAAGCAATCCTCCCACCTCAGCCTCCTGAGTAGCTGGGACCACAGGCATATGCCACCATGCTGGGCTAAAAAACAAATTTTTTTTGTAGAGACAGGTCTCACTATGTTGCCTAGGCTGGCCTTAAACTCCTGGGATGAAACCATCCTCCTGCCTTGGCCTCTCAAAGTGCTGGGATTATAGGAGTGAGCCACCACACTCAGCCAAGTTTTTACAAAAAGGAAGTATCTGCTGTGCTCCCAATCTGGCCCGTGAGGTTTGCAATCCACCTAGGAAATAATAAGCTAATTGTACGCTTTATGAGCTGGGTTGCTAAATTCCTACCTGGCCTTAAAGAGAGAAGTTGAATTTAGTGATTGTGATATGGGAGCAAAGTGGCACCACACTAGTGTTTGGTATTTATTCTGAGTGATATAGTGTGTCTTATGAAAAATGGGGCCAGGCGCGGTGGCTCACGCCTGTAATCCCAACACTTTGGGAGGTCAAGACGGGCAGATCACTTGAGGTCAGGAGTTCGAGACCAGCCTGGCCAACATGGTGAAATCCCGTCTCTACTAAAAATACAAAAGTTAGCTGGGAATGGTGGTGGGCTCCTGTAATCCCAGCTACTTGGGAGGCTGAGGCAGGAGAATTGCTTGAACCCATGAGGCAGAGGTTGCAGGGAGCCAAGATTGTGCCACTGCACTCCAGCCTGAGCAATAGTGCAAGACCCCATCTAAAAAAATAATAATAAAAATAAATTTAAAAAAAGAAAAATGGAGCTCTGCTCACCACCCAGCATCTGTTCTTACTCTCATGAGCAGGCTGGGCATCTCAGTGTCTGCAAGTGGGATGACTGGGAAAGAAGATTTGTTAAAATAAGTTACCCTGCTGATGGAGAGAGGCTGGACCCTAAGACAACCCTTCCCTTGAGGAGCGGGCTGAGAGACTCTATCCCTGGGAGAAGGTCAGAGGTGAGGCTCAACGCCTGGGAGAAGGTAGGAACTGAGGCTCTCAGGACAGGTTAGAAATTTGGCCTGGGACCTCCCTCCTCCATTCTCCATCCCTAATCTCCAACATATCTATCTATTTTCCTCAATGAGCTGACCCTATCCCAATTTCAGAGAGTTTAGGAAGCGATATCAACCAAATTGGCTCTAGAGAAAATATTAGTGATTAATAAAGTCAAGCAAAGGTGTTCATTCTTACTAGTAACCAAGGACTTGGTATACCTTAGAAGATGGATTACAAGTGGAAGATCCAAAAGCTATCAAAAAATGGTTCTGTTGTTCACGTTGAAATTATAATACTGGAATATCATATGATGAGTACCTCTCAAGATGTAAATGACTCAGATTTTAATCTCAAAAACATATGAAATAAAGGATTACATTAATAAGAATACTGATATTTAGGAGCATAAAACAGTAAGGTTTACTGGAATACCAGAATCCTGGAAACGTGCATAACAGCTACAACTAGAATTCAAGTTCAGCCTCACCCTGGGCTGGACCAGCAGATCTCAAAGTGTGGCCCCCAGATCAGTAGCAGCAGCATCACTTGGGAATGTGTTAACCATGCAAATCCTCAGGCCCCACCCCAGACATACTGAATCTGAAACTGTGGGGATGGAACCCCCCAAATCTGTAATTTAACCACAGCTCTATGTGATTCTGGTGCACTCAAAGTTTGAGAACCACCGGTCTATCTAGAATACATAGTGTGCTCGTTCCAAAGCAATTGTCCTTACCACAAACCAAAGAGCCTCGCTCAATAGATTTGGGAAAGTGCTTAAGTGTGTGTGTGTGTGTGTGTGTGTGTGTGTGTGTGTGTGTGTGTGTGTTGAAGTTTCTCAGGTATTCAGGTATGTTCCGCTGGTTTAAGAACGACAACTGTGCCAGGCCCCTCAACACTGGCTACACAAGTGAAATTATTTAGAGAACTTTAAAACATTCTGGTGGCTGAGTTCACCCCCAATTCTCATGCTTGGTTAGAAATACAATCTGGCCAGGAGGACGTGTCAGAGTTCCTGGGTAATTCTAATATATACTGCCAAGATCATTTAGCCCATAGAAGAATCACTAGGAGAATTTTTTAAAACAGATCCTTCAGCCCCACCTTCCAGAGATTCTCCAGGTTTAGGGTTGAACTCCAACATTTTTGTTTCTATTAATGTCCCAGGCCATGTGCTGGCTTGCAGACTGCACGTCGAGTAGTCCTGCTCTAGGAGAAACATGTTTATATTTTAGATACCTGAAATCTACTTTGGGCTGGGATGGCCAACTTTCCTCCATCTGTTCCTCCTCTAAATTCCTATAAACTTACTGTTCTTTCTAGAGGACCCTCTAATTAAGTTATTAACATCTTATAGAGGCAAGATCTATGTTTCCCCCTTTTTGGGTCACTCCTAGCACCTAGGGATTTACACACAGTAGGTGTTCAGCTGAATAATGCAGTAGAATCCCTGAGCTGGTTTCAGGTGTTGATTTTCTCCCTATCTGATCTGCTAGCCAGGTCATTATGGCCCTGATCTCATGGAAAAGAATCGAGGCATCTATTTTTTGAAGATGATGTGAAGGTAAATATACGTCCAGTCCTAGAGATTTAGGTTGCTGAGGAGGCTGTTCCAATAATACCCCAGATGAAGTACAGCCATCTGGAGAGGTTTTGGCATCCATGCAAACCTACTGCTGAATTCGTTCCTTGAAGACATTCATTTTAGGATGGTATTTCCAATTTGGCATATAACAGAGCCATGCAAGTCAATGAGGATTTAGAATCTCTGCTACTTACGGAGGGCATCTTATTTAAAGCATGTCCCTGACAAAGCAATATCAAGGGAACACAATTGGAAATCTCTTGGAGAGGAGTAATTTCTCTAGAAGCAGTTTTAGCTATAGCAGCAACCGGAACGGCAATGAACTCCCTGAAATACATCCAAATTTTTAGTATTCCACTTGGCTGGGCTGCCTTCTTCAGAGACCAATCATAGGGACAGAATTTAATAATGAGTTCATTTTTCTTGCCACACTAGAGCAATTCCATTGCAATGCTATTCCTAAGGTGTATGGTGGCATTGAATTCCTTCTCCTTAAAAAAAAAAAAAAAAAAAGCTCCAACCAAGACTACAGCCCCTTGTCAGTCTATATAGGCTAACAAAATACCTTAAACTGGGTAATTTATAAACAACAGCAATTCACTGCTCACAGTTCTAGAGGCTGGGATGTCCCAGATCAAGGTGCCAACAGATTCAGCATCTGGGGAGAGTTTTTTCTCTGCTCCATGGATGGCACTTTCTTGTTTCCCTGCACGGTGGGAGGGACAAACAGCTTCCCAAGGGTTTCTTTCATAAGGGCACAAATACCATTCCTGAGGGCTCCACCCTCATGATCTAATCCTCTCCCAGAGGCCCCACCTCCAACACCATGGCACTGGGATTTCACTTCAACACATACATTTGGGGCAGATACAAACATTCAGACCACAGCAGCCCATAATATCTAGCATGATACTATTGCGACATGGACTGATGTTAAAAACATAGATTGTTTTTATTTATTTGGCTACTTGTATAGAAAGGGTCAAGAAGCTCAGAAGGGGGGACTGGCGAACATGGGGAAAAAAAGTAGTTTGGAGGCTGGTAAGTTATAAAAAAAGTATTAACTTTTTTTTTAATGAATTGAGTTTATTTTCTGAATTTCTTTTCTCATCTGGGAGTACCAGGGAAATTCTGTCAAGGAGTCTCTTGGCCTTTTGTCAGGGGACTTGACAAGAAGAAACTGCATTTAGTATTTTTATCTGATCAGACAACACTATTAGAATTATCTTCTTAAGTGTAAACATAATGGCTAGGTAAGTTTATAGCTTGAGAGACAGCATAGTATCATATCGAGGAATATGGACTTTGGAGGCAGATTGCCTGGGATCAAAGCCGAGCTCTACCATTTACTCACTAGGTGACTCTCAGCAATTTATTTAACCTTCCAAAGGCTCAGTTTCCCCATCTGTAACATGGGCCTCCAAATGACACCTATTTCATAGTACTGTTTGGAAGAGCACGTGAAACAATTATATACTATATGTACATACACATACATACAAATATACATATACATATGTAATACGTGTAATATGAACACATCTAACTTTATTCTGGTTATAGAAGCACTTTTCTTTTGGATTTCTCTTTCTCTCAAACCCCCCAGCCCCCTCTCTCCTAAAACACCTGGGCCAAAAAGGGAAATCCTACTTTTACTTTTCTTTAATTCACTATTATTATTCTAAAGAAACCCACAGTCTACATACAGCAGTTTACTTAGAAGGTTCAGGGAATCTAGATGTCCAAGTTGGAAGTCAGCTGCCTGAAACATGGAGTGGGTGACCTCTAGGGGCACTCAGGGGCCCTTCCTTCCAGGCTTGGGGCACTGTCACTGAGAAGCTCCCTTGGGGGGGTGGGGGGCTTTTGGTCTTAGCGGTTGAGTCACGTTATCATACGCCAAATAGCTTATGGGAGTTCAAAGTGAGCCTTTCTCCACCACTGCTAACCACTAACTGCCCATCTGAGCCATGAGCCAATTGGCCCCCCTCTCCTCTCCCCTGGCTACTTAATTGCTCACAAATCCAGCAAATTGCAGGATTAGCCTCTAGGGGGCACCAGAGACCTTTCCTTTCAGAGCCCAAAATGCCATTTCAGTAGTAGCAGAGAACAGGGTGTTCTGGAGCTGGAGCATGGTCCAGGGTCTCTTGTGTTTTTTTTGCCTACTGATACCTTTAGTATATTTAATTTAATTTGGGTAGGGTGGTAGAGGGTTCCTTTTTAACAGTGTATTCATGATTTCTCTAACAATTCCTCAGGAAAGTTATTTATTTCTTTTAGATATAGAATTTTTATCATTGGTCCATTTACTCAAAATCACTTCAGAAAACATTTGCTAAGCTTCCACTATGTGCAAGAGTGTCCCAGGCATACAAAAAGTAAAAAGCCATGGTGTGTGCTGTCATGGACTCATTCTAGAGCAGCGTGGCCCCACAGAACTGTCTATGATGACGGAATGTTCCACATTTGTGCTGTCCAGTTCCACAGCCAATGAGCCACATGGGGCTCTTGAGTACCTGAAAAACAGCTGGTAGGATGGAGGAGCTGAGCTTTTAATGTTAAATAGGCAAATGTGGCTAGGAGCTACCATACTGGATAGCACAATGTATTAGTTTGGTGCAAAAGTAATTATGATTTTGGCCATTTTTAAGTGGATTGGAAAGCCTAGCTACTTAAAGTGTGGTCCACAGAGCAGAAGCATCACTACACCTGAGAGCTGGTGGAAATGTAGATCTTTGACCTTAGCATAGGCTTCCTAAATCAGAAACTGCATTCTAACAAGATCTCCTGGTGCTTCTAATGCACAGTAAAGTTTAGAAAGTTAAGAGATGTATACAAGTGGTTCTCATCCTGACTGCACTTCAGACACAACTGAGGAACATTAAAAGATGCTGAGCCTACGTCACACCCTCCACCCAGAGATTCTTAGGTTAATGGTTTCAAGGCTTGGCCTCAACATGAAGAGTTTTAAAAGCACTCTGGCGGATTCCAATAAAAATTTGAGAACCATCCCAGCATAAGTGGGTACGGTGGCTCCAAAACTGGAGATCACCAGGGGTGTTTGTTAAAACACAGATTGCTGGCTCCAACTCGCAGTTTCTGACCCATGGGTCTTGCTTGAGCTCTAAGCATCCTCATGTGTAACAAGTCCCCAGTAACACTGATGCTGTAGATCCAGGAACCACACTTTGAGAACCACTGGTCTAATCATTTTAAAAGATGGGCTCCAGAATTGGACTAACCTGAGTCTTGGACTTGCCACTTACTTAGACCCTGAACTTCAGCTTCCCACACTGTAAACTTGGGCTATGAATATTTACTCATCGTGTTATTGTGAATATTAACTCAGAGAATGACTATGAGATGCTGGCACAGTGCCTACTTTTAATAAGCAATCAATAACTGTTCATTACTATCATGATCCTAAGAAGACTCACTCATTCAACAAATGTGAACTATGTGTCAGGCACTGTTCTAGGTACTAGAGACATAGCCAAAAACAAGGGGGCCACAGTCCCTGCCACATGGCTGTCGTGGAACCTGCATTCCTACCTGTCAGTACAAAGCAGGCTGTGTATGGTGCTCCTATAGCACGGATCCTAAGAGCACAATAAAAAGGTCAGAGAGGCGCGGTGGCTCACGCCTGTAATCCCAGCACTTTGGGAGGCTGAGGCAGGCGGATCATAAGGTCAGGAGATCGAGACCATCCCGGCTAACATGGTGAAACCCCATCTCTACTAAAAATACAAAAAAATTAGCCAGCTGTGGTGGCAGGGGCCTGTAGTCCCAGCTACTCGGGAGGCTGAAGCAGGAGAGTGGCATGAACCTGGGAGGCGGAGCTTGCAGTGAGCCGAGATCACGCCACTGCACTGAGTCTGGACAACAGAGCGAGACTCCGTCTCAAAAAAAAAAAAAAAAAAGGTCAGAGAGGAATTCATTCCAATGGATGAGAATGGGAAAGCTGCACACAGGAGGTGGAGTCAGAGCTGTGCCTTAATGGGGAGAAGGATTACAACCTGCAGAGTGCAGGCAGGAACTTCCTCATGACCAGGCACAGGGCAGAGACAGCAAGAGAATGCAACTAGCAGCCTAGTGGAGCTGGGGCAGGAAGTACAGAGAAAGGGGAGGCAGGAGGCAGGGCTGTGCATATGGGGATGCTGACCAGGGTCTGCTTCTGCTCTCTGGCCAAACCATACTAATTGTGTTTGTTTAAATCCCAAACACTGAAAATTACTGATGTCAGGAAACTGAAACCAGGCCACAGCTTTCATTCTTGATTATTCTTACCAAATGCAGAGGCCAGTCAACAGAAGGTCCAGGGATTCACAGAATCATCCTGACCCTGCCTGAAGGTGGGGTTCTTCAGCCAAGCACGTGGCTTTGGGGCCAGATGCTCCATTGAAGCAGAGGAACAACAGAGAGATGCTTGAGACTTCAACTGAGCCCTGGGTGGGGTGACCATTAAAAAGAAGAGTGGTGTGCTGACCCCATCCACCGCTTCCTTTAGGAAAATGGTGGCCTACTACCACAACTCTTTGGTCTCATTTGGGTTTCTCTGTAAACTCCAGAAAGCAATAAAGCATGATTCCTAAAAAAGAGGGCTTCTAGATGGAGGTTATGCAGACCTAATAGGTTCCCCTCAGTCGCTGCAGCTGCAAAGGAAGAGGCACCCAAACCTCAGGGTAAGTTACATAAAAACAACAGGTAACAGGCAAGTCTGTCTAGTAACTCACCTGTTCCCATGAAAAGAAAAAAAACATGTCACTCCACGGAAGTGAGGGCACATGTGGGAAGGTTTTGGGCTTCAATAAGCCTCTCCCCAAGGGTCTCCTCCCTAACAGGCTGGAAAATACCACGAAGCAGGGCCCCGAAGGGCCGTGAATGACCCCTGATGCAAAGGACTCCAAAAGGCTATGCAGAGCTTTTGGCATATCTGAACAGGGGCCCAGATCCCAGCACTCCCTCTTCTGGGCTCTGACTTTGGCAAGTCACTCAACCCCTCAGAGTCTCAGATTCCTCTTTGGAAATAATAAAAGGAATAATAATATGCCCCTTTTGGTAGGCAGAACGATGACCCCCAAATATGTCCATGTTAATCTTGGAACCTGTGAATATGGTCATTTACATGCCAGAAGGAAATGAAGGCAGCAGGCAAATTAAGGTTGCTGATGGACTGACCTGGAGATGAGAAGAGTACCCTGGAGTATCCAGGTGGGCCCAATGTAATCACAAGAGTCCTTAAAAGTAGAAGAGGGAGGCAAAGAAGAGATGGCAGGAAGCAAGATCAGAGTGATGCAAGGTGGAAATGAACCCTCAGTTGCTGGCTGTGAAGGTGGAGAAAGGGGCCATGAGCCAAGGAGTGTAGGCGGCCTCTAGAAGCTGGAAAAGGCAAGGACATGGAATCTTCCCTAGAGCCTCTGGAGAGACCCATGTTGGACGTCTCACCCACAGAACTGCTTGGAAATGGAAAACTACTATACCATTTTGCAGGGTTGTGAGACTGATGTTTGGCACTCAGCAAGTCCTCTCTCTTCCTTCCTTCCTTCTTTCCTTCCTTCCTTCCTTTTTTCCTTCCTTCCTTCTTCCTTTCCTTTCCTTTCCTTACCTCCTTCCTTCCTTCCTTCTTTCGCTCTCTTTCTTCCTTCCTTCTTTCCTTTCTTCCTTCCTTTTCTTTTCCTTCCTTCCTTCCTCCTTTCTCTTTCTCTCTCTCTTCCTTCCTTCCTTTCTTCCTTCTTTCCTTCTTTCTTTCCTTCCTTCTTCCTTTCCTTTCCTTACCTCCTTCCTTCCTTCTTTCGCTCTTTCTTCCTTCTTTCCTTCTTTCCTTTCTTCCTTCCTTCCTTTTTTCCTTCCTTTTCTTTTCCTTCCTTCCTTCCTCTTTCTCTCTCTCTCTCTTCCTTCCTTCTTTCCTTTCTTCCTTCCTTCTTTCCTCTTTTCTTTCCTTCCTTTTCTTTTCCTTCCTTCCTTCCTTCCTCCCTCCCTCCCTCCCTCCCTCCCTTCCTTCCTTCCTTCCTTCCTTCCTTCCTTCCTTCCTTCCTTCCTTCCTTCCTTCCTTCCGCTTTCTCTCTTTCTCTCTCCTTTCTTTCTTTCTTTCCTTCCTTCCTTCCTTCCTTCCTTCCTTCCTTCCTTCCTTCCTTCCTTCTTTCTTTTCTTTTCTTTCTTTCACAGGTCTTACTATGTTGCCCAGGTTGCTCTCAAACACCTGAGCTCAGGGGCCTTCTTGCCTCAGCCTCCCAAGTAGCAAGGCCACTTTCTTCTCTAGGCTGGTATTCGCTTCTGTAGGTACATACCATGCTCCACACATACTAGGCTTCATTCTCCCTGTCTTAGCCCATTATTGCAGCCTCCACTGAGCCCCAGCCTCTCACAGAAGCATATCCTCATTCTCCCACCCACGTGAGCTCTTGTTCCTCTGAACTCCCACAGCCTTTACAGCCTGTACCTCACAATTACGGGCTTAATTATATAGTGGGTAGTGTTACCTGCTGTCACTGCATGTGTGTTTATTTTGGTTCCAAAATGAGATTGCAACCTTAGTCTCAAACAGGAACAATGTTTTGTCCTTTCGCTGTTGTTGTTTTTAAGCACCTGTGCTTTTTTATATAATCCTGTTTTTATTGCCTTCTGACACACAAAAAAGGACTGCTTGGGCATATATTTATAAGCAGATACCCTACATCATTGCAATTGCCCTGTGATTGGGCATTAACTCATTTTTCTATTTCCTAGCAGAGTTTTCTATTTTCTAGCAGAGTTTACTGAAGGTTTTAAGGTTTAAGGTCTAAGGCCAGTTCTGATACAGACAATAGGATCAAGTTTATGGTTTTCCAATCATGGTTCCAATGACCATGGTCCCTTATCATACCCCAATTTCATCAAAGAACAGGGGATGGTGTTGGGAATCACAGTACCGCTAGGATACAGGGTGTTCCGGTATGTGTTCTTCTCATCCCAGTGCTGAGCACATAGTAGGTAAAAAAAAATGGGCTAGAAAACTGGCTGGTGAGTGCATCATTACTTTTCCCCTACTCCCTTCTTTAAATCCCACAAGATCACTCTCAACAAAAACATACACACAGGCAAGATGCAGTGGCTCACACCTGTAATCCCAGCACTTTGGGAGGCTGAGGCGGGTAGATCATCTGAGGTCAGGAGTTTGAGACCAGCCTGGCCAACATGGCAACCTCGTCTCTACTAAAAATACAAAAATTAGCTCGGCGTGGTGGCGAGTGCCTGTAATCTGAGCTATCGGGGAGGCTGAGGCAGGAGAATTGCTTGAATCCGGGAGGCGAAGGTTGCAGTGAGCCAATATCGCACCACTGCACTCCAGCCTGGGCAACAAGAGCAAAACTCCATAAAACAAAAACAAAAAGAATAAAACATACACACAAACAGAGGCAGTACAGCCCATCGACCTACCTTGGGGATACATTCCCAAAAGAGAATGAGACAGACGGACAAATGAGTTCTCCTTGGAGCATGTTATTCAAATCTCAAAATAAGATACAGCTCTCATTTCAAGGTGCATTTATTTTAGTGAGGTTGGGATTTGT
Source organism: Rhinopithecus roxellana (assembly GCF_007565055.1). Lineage (NCBI taxonomy): Eukaryota > Metazoa > Chordata > Mammalia > Primates > Cercopithecidae > Rhinopithecus > Rhinopithecus roxellana. The sequence continues at coordinate 128,501,843 of NC_044559.1, read as the reverse complement.
AAGGGAAACAAAATGAATAAGTTGGTGGGTGGGGACAGGAATTAAAATAAGCAGCGTCTTGCTGCTTGTCGACATGAGTGTCCTCACATCCGCTGCCTTATTTTTTATTCTGTTCTGGTTTGTTTTCTCTTGCGGTGCTTTAAAATATGATAGGTAGGTTAGAAAGAGAGGCCGAGGTAATCCTGGCTTCTGTTCATTAAGCTCGTATGAAGTGCGTGTTGTTCTACTCACATTACCTCAGTGAATCCCTATGAGGTGGGTGCTATAATTAACCCCATTGTACAGGTGAGACAACTGAGCCCAAGGAAGATAAAATGCTCATGCTAAGTGTCCCATCAGCAAATGGGTGAGCCAAAATGTGGACTGAGTTGGTGGAGCTCAGAGCTGAGCTTTAATCTACTCTGCGCTAATATCTGGGGATGTGCTTAAGCTCCAATCTCTCTGTCCCAGATGGAGCAGGTCGGATCTCCAAGCTGCTGAGGGGCACTAGGACTCGAGAGATACCAGGCTAGCTCTGCGTTCTTCTGGTCCTCCTGGCATTTCTAGAAACTGGAGGTGGGCAAGGAGGAGGGGGAAAGAGGAGCCAGGAGAACACGGAGTCTTAAATAAGATCTCTTCCCTCTCTTCCTGCCTGGCGTGAAGCCCTTTATGAGTAAGCACCAATGGAGGGATGCCAACACAACGCAGCAAAACCAGCCCTGTCATTCCCAACCCAGGACTCCTAACTGCAAATCATTCAAGGGTAAGGTCACAGAAAGAAGAGCAGAGGAAGAGTGTGGACATAAAGTCAGACCACATCTTGGGGAATGCACCCCTCCCACTACTCCCAGGAGATGTGACCTTGGACAAGATATCTCTCTGAGCCTCAGTTTCTTCATCTGTAAATGGGGAAATGACAAGTCCTGCCTCATAGGTTTGCTCTGAGGATTGAGTCCATGTATGTGAGGGGCTTTCCAGAGTGCCCATCACACAGTAGAAGCTGACTACATATTAGTGTCTCTATGAGTACACCGTTACATGCACTAGGATGATCTGTGCAATGAATATATTCTGTACTACACAACACACAATCATATGCCAACAATTGAAAACTAAACATGGTGCGGGCAGCGTTCTGGGAAAGGTACGGGCAGTGGCCTGCATTCATTCTGGTTTTTATCTCCTACAGAGCCAGCTACTGCACAGTCCTACCCTCAGCAGGGCTGGGAAAGTTTGTGTAGGAGAATTGACATAGACTTCGGTTTCCTGCATCTTATCCCAAACCTCAGTCAGAAAAGGCAGCACCCTTCCACTTTCCAGGAGAGGGGCAGCCAAGCCTGAAATGCCCCTATTTAATGGGATTATTTCTTCTCCTTTATAAGTCATATCTCATGGGAATGTTCATTTTCTCTCTGGCAGCTCATCAGTACAATAATTGTTTCACAATGTAATAACCCATGTATTAAGTCAGATGAGAACCTCCTTGAAATATTATTATCCTGAATCCTCTTCCGTAACAGGGAGATAAGTTTTAGATCTCACCCAAGGAGATTTCGTTACCAAAGAGGCCAAAGCATTTCATTACAGGTGCTTTCTCCTACAAGAGGAGAGACATTATTTTTTATTTTTGTTATTATTATTTCATAGACCAAAAGATTATTGTTCTATGGGTTCAATTTCAACAGCACTTATGCTTCCTCATCATACCGTGTCATTTACTTCCTTATTAGGTTCAGTGTTTCCTGCTTTCCCCACACTGCAGTATAGGAGCGTAGGGGGATAGGACTCTATTTCTACACTGTTGTTTCTCAATCATCTGGGATGGTACCTGACATATAGTAGATGCTCAGTAAATATTAATATACAAATGGAAGCGAGCACATTTAGAGCACATTTCTTTTGGAAAGCGACCACAGTTGATGCAAAGATGTATCTCATTACAATTCATTCCAACCTCTTTTATTTCCTATTCAATTATTTTTTGCCCCCATTCTGTGTTTGTGCCAATAGATTTTTTATGAGATCAGAACATATCTCCAAAAATCAGAATTAAATTATCTACAAGAAGGCTATGGATTTCAAAGCATACCAGAACTCCTAGCGCTAAAATGCTTCAGAGAACGTGTCACTCACCACAAGGAGGCTCAGCTCCACACCTTTACTGGGGGCATGTTCTGCTCACTGCAGAGGAGGATGTCTCCACCACAGTCGCCAGGGAGCCCTTCCATCACCCAGGCCCACAGGGGACCAAGAGAGAATGGACACTGGCAGAAAGTGCAGATTCAGGAAGTATGAGGACTAGAAGGTAATTTCATTTAACCCCCATTCTTCAGATGGGAAAACTGAGGATGCAGAAAAGCAAAGTGGTTGTTCAAATGCACAGGGTAATTAAGCACAGCCAGGTGACAAAGGCAGATCCCGCCTGTCTCCTTCCCCGTCGATTTTCCTGTGTGTGCATGGGTGTGTGTTTGAACTCTTAGCAACAAGATGTTTTAAAAGGACTCCCTTTTAACAGCTCATCCATAATTTTGACTCAGGGATGCTGCTGATAGAATTCTACTAGCTTCCCTGTCCACCCCAATGACCTTAGATCCTAAATTTCCCATTAATGACTCAAGAGCCTTAAAGACTTTCTGAGCTAAAAGATTCTTTAAGATCCTCTAGCCAAATCTTTATCTCACAGATGAAAAACAATGGGCTAAGAAAAGCGAGCTGCCAGGTCACAAAGCCAGTTAACAGTGAAGCTACAGCAGCTGGGACCGCTGACACCCAGGGACACGTAAGTTACACTGAGGACACTTTTCAGATTTGTGTGTGACTCTACTAGCCTCATCAGGATAAGAAGAAAATAAGGAGGAAGGGGGATACGATAAGCAGAAAATCTAATCTAACCAAGCATATCTCAGGTCCAAAATGATAACTTTTCCTTAGAGCAAGAGAATATAATTCTAATAAGAAAACTAGTAGCAAAAGAAATCTTTTTAGGATATGGACACATACATACGTGTATGCATGCACACATGTGTATGTGCATATAATACAGAGAGTACCACACATACTATATTAAGAAGATGCTTATTTTTAAAAAATACTTGACACTAGGTATATAATAAATTAACAGTGCTAACAATGGCATCAAAATGGATTGCTAGTGGAAGCTTATCTTGACACAGTATTTTTTTAAGTTATCCATCAATGTCTGCACAAAAGAAAATACACATATTCTTTCAACCAGCAATTCCTCTTCCAGGAACCTGGAACTATTGATAGAAATAGAATTATACAAATATATGAATAACGGTGTTTATTAAACCATCGTTTCTAGCAGCAATAAAAGGAAAAGAAAAACATTCAGGTGGTCTATCATTAGGGTTATGGCTGAATATACTGTGATACAAACAAATTATGGAGTCTCATACAACTGTTATAAAATGAGTTATCACAGAGCTGAAGGGATGTCCATCACGATTAGTGAGGAAGCCAAATTGTGGTGCAATGTAATTGTTTGATACAATTTCTCATACAAACACCACCATCTCTAAAACACTATTATGTGTGCACATGTGAAGGCCTGGGAACCCTGGGTGTTTAAAGGAGGAGGCAGTGATGGATGCAAGGGAGAAAGATGATGAATGTGTTCTTCACACATCTTTGTTTTCACTGATTACAATGCATGCGTATTGCTTTTTAAATAATTAACTTAAGCCAAAATGCCTAAAAAATAAGGACAGAAGGAACCCACAGAGAGTCCTCCAGGTTCTGTGTCAGCCTCCCTTCTTCCCTAGTAGACCCCAGGACAGCAGGAATACTCTGAATTCAGGGAAAAAATGAAATCAACGCAGCAATGAGAAACCTGAAGCTGTCTCTCTGAGCCCTGGACTTCCAGGACTATTCTCTGGTCAAGTTACTTTCCCCACTAAAGTGTTCTAGTCCTGGTCCAGGAAGTGCCCTGTACAGTACAGCCCAGCAGCACTCTCCCGTTAACCCAGAAAGGGACCTCAGTCTCCTGTAAGGTGAGAGATGACTCAAGAAACTTCATCTCTCTCTGCCCTCCAAAGAACCTTGTACCTATAAATAGACCATGCAGAACCCACTTTTTGGAAGCAGACCAAAGCTAACTTTGGCAGGCAGGCCTCTGGGGTGCCTGAGCCAGCCATTTGGAAAGTTGGCTTTACCACCATGGGCTTCTTCTTAATCCGGTCCTGACTCTAAGTTCCTGCATGAAAAGTGACAGAACCATGAACATAAAGGCCCTGGCTGTGACAGTGATGACCACTAGGCTTTGACAATTATAAAACTGCATTACCTGAAGCACAAACTGTGCAAACCCTTCGGGGCTAGTGCTCCAAAGAGAGCTGCCACCATCAACTTCTAAAACTCCAAGAGCATTGTTCACATTAATACATACAATGTTCTTTGTAGGGAGACAGGCCCCTGGTCCACTGCAAATTCTGTCCTTCAGCCAGGACTCAGGAACCAGGAAGGAGAAGGAAAGAGAGGTTGACTTACCAAGCCAACTTCTGTTTAAGTACACAGACACAAACACAGGAGGCACCGTGAAGAAATCCACTACAGAGTTCACTTCCAGCCAGAACCACAGCTTATCGTTGGCTGCAATAAACTGGAGGAAAGAAGAAAAAAGAAAGAGAAAAAACATGAGAAGCATGGTGCCGGCATCCAATGTACACTCTTTTGTCAAAGGGTAAGTTTTGAGTTTTCATAGGGGTAAGTTTTGAATTTCCATAGGGCCATTACACCTGGCTATTTTTTGTATTTTTAGTAAAGATAGGATTTCACCATGTTGGCCAGGCTGGTCTCAAGCTCCCAACCACAAGGGATCCACCCTGCTCAGCCTCCCAAAGTGCTGGGATTACAGGCATGAGCCACCACACCCGGCCTATTTCTATTTAATTTTTAAGGTCTGGAGGAAGAGGTTATGTCCTTTTCACATCTACACAAAGCACATGTTTTATGGTTGGACACACATGTTTTCTAGTGCCCCATATAGAGCCCTAAATAGATGAACTATATGATATGCTAGTCTTACAGAAAGATCAGGCAGTGTATTTTTCTGTGGTTTTCAACAGCTTCATAGGGAAGATTGGGTGATTTTACTTTTATTAGACTCATTCATGTAAATATAACTATAAATAAAGCACATATGTATACATTCACACACACACATACACACACACACAATTCTGTCCATCTACTCTCCTCACCCTCCTTTCATTCATACTCACAACTTCTCTCTCAGGGCTCAGCTAAGTGAACACTGCTAAACATAATTTTAAGAGCTGAAGTGGTTTATTTCTATTTACTTTTGTTTTGTTTTATGTTTTGAGATGGAGTCTTACTCTGTCGCTCAGGCTGGAGTGCAGTGGCATGATCTCTGGCTTAGTGCAACCTCTGCCTCCCAGGTTCAAGCAATTCTCCTATCTCAGCCTCCCGAGTAGCTGGGATTATAGATGCCCGCCACCATGCCTGGCTAACTTTTGTATTTTTAGTAGAGATGGGATTTCACCACGTTGGCTGGGCTGGTCTCGAACTCCTGACCTCAGATGATCCACCTGCCTCAGTCTCCCAAAGTGCCGGGATTACAGGCGTAAGTGCCCACATCCGGCCTATTTCTATTTAATTTTTAAGGGAACATGGCATTGTGTGAAGAGAGATAAACAATCCACCTGTGGATACATCATCAATTTTCTTCAATCCCTATTTCTCCCCCTTGAAACAAAACTGATGTGAATTCCAGAAAATGCTTAGCTAAGGAGCGGGCTCTCTCCCAGACTGAAAAGCAGAATGCAGGTGTGCTGTCTCTCCTGGAAACACTGGGTTTTATCTTGACCATGAGAGCAGACGCTGATGGGGATGATCCCTGGGTCCCAGACTGAAACACCCCATTGTGATATTGAGTAATGTTGCACAAACTTACCCGCAAGCCAAAGTAGAGAAGGAAGAACACGTTGAAAGCCATGTCGATCTGTAATGTGAAATCTTTGTAGAAATTCTGGCAGGATTCTATTGGGCTATTAGACAGGAAGAAGAAAAAGCAAGAGGTAAATGACAGGTAGTATCATCCAGTCTCCCATGATGCTGAGAAGTGGCAGTGCTTAGGATAGATGATGAAATGAATATTCATAAAAGAAAACATTTGGTCTTTCTGCCTCCTGGGATCATCAAGCAAGCATTGCCAAGGGATCTTTCCATTCAACCATTCGGGAACTACTGTTCATTTATTTGTTGCTTTTGAAATTATTATATATCTATCATTTTCTATCATCATTCAGCAGTTGAACGAAGAATCTAAAGAGGAACATGCAGATACCTTGGAGGAAGGACAAGCAGGAGAGGCCTCTAAATTCCTTAATTTCATATTAACCCTTAAAGAACTTCTTTCTTTCTTTGAGAGGACACATACCAAAGCTAAAACACAGTTCTTCATGCCCTCCAACACATTGGCAGTGGGGCCCGTTTTCAATTAAACACAGTGGTTGTGTTTTGGACCTTTTAAAAACCATTAGTTGATTAATAAATATAGGACCCAGGAGCATCTCAAGAAAGCTAGAGAGGAGAGGATCCTGGGTAAGGTTCTGGCTAGACTAAGCACGGACTTTCTGTGCAGGACTTGCATCTGGGGAAAGAAGTATTGTCCAACTGGCCAAATTCAGACCATTAAACCAAAATGTTGAAGCAGTACTCTAAGGGTTAATTTTTTTTTTTTTTTTGGCATGCATGCTAATTGACTTGGTGTGTGTGTCGAGCAGCCAATGCGAACCCCCAGCACACTCTACTTCAAGAGTCGCCAGTTCAAAAGGGTACTACTATACAAACTGGTACAAGACCTGTGTGCTTTCCTGTGTCAAACTGATCAGAGGATCAGTGTGTGGAAAGTCCCAAGGTTTGGGCTGGGTGGGAAGCAGGAAAGCCTCATAAAGGCTCAAAGCTGTGAATGGAAATTCATATAGTATTCTGTGATTAGTAGGTAAATAGTAACACCCAGACCAGGAACCTGAAGGTGAAGTGAGGTGAGGGAAAGGAGACAGAATACCAAGAGAAGCAAAACACTTTCCCTAAAGGGAAGCGACATAAACCTCCTCCCTCCAGGAGAGGGCCAGCTTGGGAAATGGAAGATGAAGGATTTCCTAGTAGTGCCAGTTTGGAAATCACTATGTGCAATACCAGTTAGTATAGTTACACTTCTGTAAGGACACGGCTTGGCTGTTCAACAGGCAGGAATCTGTGCAGTAGAGGAACTCAGGGCCCACTTAGAGGCAGGGTGAGTTAGTCTGTGGGAATCTCTGACCATGTTCCATGCACTGGATTTATCCATTCTTCATCTCTGCTACAAGTCAAACATGCCCTACGTCATCTCCCAAATCACGTAGAAAAATCTCCAGACAAGCATTAAGAGTAATCTATATTTGCAGTCACAAACTAGGCAGACTGAACAAAAAACAACACTGAAAAACAGTTCTTAAAAAAAAAAAAAAAAAAAACGACAATTACCAGGTTTTCACTAAGGTAGGGAAGTGGGTAGAAAGACAGCATGGAATTTGGTTAGTCCAATGCTGAAAGGAGACACAAGCAAGGAAGCCAAACATCACAGCCTGCCATGGCTCTAGGCCTGCTCTCCTACACAGGTACTAATTTTGATGAAAAAAGGAAAATCCAGGCTACAGTGAATCGGTGACACTTTTGCAATTCTCAGGCCATGGGGGTGCTTGTTTTTGTTTCAAAAACAAGACCCAAAGGTCCATGGGTGTCAGAGTTCCCAGTCACCCTAGTTGCAGTGAAAAATGTGCATGAACTGGGTTGACCAGAAATCCTATAGATTCCAGGGTTGAAGAGACGATGCATCTCTATGCTATGGAAGCCACCAGCAGGATACGTTACTAAAGAGTAAATGGTGTGTGTGTGTGTGTGTGTGTGTGTGTGTGTGTGTGTGTGTGTGTAAGAGAATAAGCAAACAAGGATGGGGAGATCTGTAGGTAACTACTGTACTCAGGTGCTCACTTGTGCCAGCGGGGACTCACATAGCTATGCATTATAAACTCATAGTCATCAAGATTGATGTATACGCAGTCAAGGGGAGAGAAAAAAAGTATTGGTTCCCAATATCATGGAAAACTGACTATTGTTTCACCAAGGCCAAAACCTGACTGTTACCCTCACAGTTGTTACTGGTGGAGTTACTGGTGGCATATTTGGGGCCGTCGTGAATTCCCTAGCTCCTATTAATTCCATGGCCTCTGTGGTTAATTTGGTGGTAACCTAGAAATACAGCTAATTGGAAAAGTATTTGCTAGGCTGTGGTAGAAAATGGAATAGCTGGGGGAGAGATGTGAGCTGAATGCCACGGAGAACATTTGGATTCAACATAAATGGAAACAGGTATTGAGAAGAGCATAAGGAATTGGCTGCAGCAACTTCTCCACTGTTTCTTACCTTCCTGGTCCTTTCTGTCATCTCTTCTCATAATGCTTATGTTCAATGGCCACAATGAAAGGGCTTGAAGCTAGAGGACATGGTGTTGAAAAACGCACCTTAACAACACCCCTGGTTTACAGGAAACATGTTGAAGCCATACAAGACCTTTTCTCTAATCCTTTCAAAAAATGTAGAACTGATTTCATCATGTTTCATTATCATTCCTTGAGTACTAGACTTGGAGCTGAAATACTAGAGGAAGTAAATGATGCCGCTGGCGCAGGTGGCTTTTCCTCTGGCTGAAGCTGGAAGGTAATATGAACAAACCCCAGTGATATGAGGGGGCAGGGGGCAGGCAGAGAAGCAGGAAATTCTGGGACAAAAGACCCAGGTAGGATGAGTGATTGGGCAATGTACTTTCTATCCCTTTTAGCTATTTCCTGCTTGCCACTACAGCCCCAGCAGAAATGTCCTGCCTGATTTTTTTCAAGTGGCAACAGAACTGTTTATCAGATCCCCTCTGAGATAAGTCCTCTGAGTGCCTATAGTTCATACACTCGCACAATCAGACCACGGGGTGGAGCTTCCAAAGACCCATTATTTCATTCCTCAGATGGAAACAACCCATGGAGACGTTCATTGATCCTTTAAAAAGAGAATACGTAATTCAACAACAAAAGAGTTGGCCATATCAACCAGGATTTACTTTCCTCCCAAAGAGACTTTATCTTAATGATTAATGCACATTACAGGATGGAGAATGAAATACAAACACCTCTCCCTTCTTGTGTAAAGTAGGAGGAGTTTCCTTGTCTAGATACACAGAAACTTCAAAAGCTAGCAAAGAAATTGTGCTTTAAAGAAAAAAAAAAAAAAAACTACAAAGGAAAGTGACTCTGGATCACACACAGACTTAGATTTCCAGTCTGATGAGGCATATCCACCTCAGAAGGATTTACACGGTATATGTTGCCAACAGGAAAAAAAAAAAAAAAAAGGCGGAGTTTTACGAACTGAAATAACACTGTTCTGCCTCTGGTAGTAAAAAACTGACTTACCCTAAATTGCTACGGGTTAACTAACTTAACTTACACCCTCTTTACAATTAGAGGATACAAGATACTTGGTAAGTGACGGACTATTCATTTCTAGGCTCCCATAATCCATGAAACAAGCGTGATACTAAAACCGTAGGCAAATTTAGCATTTTGACCAGGACTCCATGACTGGGCACCTTCAAAAGAGCCTCCCTAAAGAGATGACTCTTATGGAATGAAGGTTCAGTTGTAGGGTAGAGGTTGAAATACAAATTCCTGTTTCCTCTTGGCCATCAAGTAAGTATATCCTCAGCATTTAGATGCCTCTACAGGGGAAAATAAGACTCACCCAAAGTGGGAAATGTTTCTCTTTCCTCATCTGCTTAGTAATCAAATTTTCAAAAAGACTCTTGAGCAGGAAGATCCAACAGACCTTCCCGAAGACTGACTTAAGAACTTGTCTTTTCAGAGCACCAGGCAAGTGAGGGCTACCCAGGTTTTCTTTCAGAGGGCAGGAGCTCTAAGCACAAAATCTCACTGCTAGCAGTGCTTCCTCTGGGCACCTTCCTCATCTCCAAGAGGGAAGGATCGCCCCCTCTTCGCAGCCTCTAAACTTCCCTGGGTTTGCTGCAGTCTGTTTTCCCACCTTCCTGAGTCTGGCTGCCGAACCCTGTGAAGATACTTCTCCAGGGTAGTCGTTCTCAAACTTTGGCATGCAGTTGGAGGGCTTGTTAAAATCTTGCTGGGCTCCATCCCCAGTCTCTGATTTAGTAGATTTGGGGGTGGGGGCCATAGATGTTGCATTTCTCACAATTTCCCAGATCATGGGGATGCTGCTCCTCTGGGAACACCACTTTGAGACCTGCCACTCCCAAAAACCTTTCTTGCAACTGCACACTAATTATAGGTGTCGCTGCTCAAGAAACTTCCCATTCAGACCTGAACAGAGATGATTCAGTGTTTGAGCCTGCCTCCAGATAACCAGCTGCATACCACTTAGTTAATTGCTGAGATCAAGGGGTTGAACAGACATTTTCTGTTTCAGAGGCAAACGAGGGGGTGAAAAAATTAAAAAGATACAGGGAAGCAATTGCAGTGCCACTGTGCAAGCTTCACCAGTGGACATTCCAATTAACAATCAGAGAGTACCTGCTGAGCACATTTTTGATTAAGATTAAAAGGAAAAATGATGAAGTACAGATGGGGAGGGGTTACGGAGACCATCATTTATAGGGGATAAAGAAATGGTAAGTAGCTTAAGAATAACAACAACAATAACACACACCCAAGATGATTTAATAGGGAAGAGACTGGCTGAAGAACAAGATAGCATTTTGTGAAATAATTTCCAACATTCAAATTCTCCTCACTCTTGCAGCTAGTCCCTTTATAAACTGAATGGAGCCCTCTCAATTCCCACCTGGATTATGAACAGGCAGAATTCAGGCCCACAGCACCACAGACATGAGTCAACGCAATACGCCTAATGATTCTAGACTCTTCTCCAAGTCTCACCTCTGCAATGCTGCCAAATTAATTTAATTAAAAGATGTCATTCATCCACCATCATGGTCCCCTCTTGTTTCATACATTAACTCTAAGCCTAGCTAGGAAGAACTTCTAAAACCTAGACTCATCCTACATCTCCTACTTTATTTTCTACTATGTTTCAGTCCAAACTTTTGCCTTCATTATTTCATGAATGTGACCCATGTATTCCCTAATTTTAAATCTATGCCTTCTCTGTGGCCTCTTCAACTGCTCTTTACTCTTTGTGTTCAAACCTTGGGCAGTCTTTGAGGCCAACCTCAAGACTTGATTCAGCAAACTACTTGTGCCCTCATTGACCTCTCCCATCTCTGAATTCCCATGCTACTGGGAGCAAAAAATTCAAAACTGTCTCATTATGTTCATATTCAATTATTCTTCAATTCAGTGTAATAATACCTGACAATTGTATAACATTTACATATGCTATTGCATTTGGTCCTCACAAATTGGCAGAATGAAGTAGATATTGTGCTATAATCCCCATTTTACAGACAGAGAAGCAGAGGCTTAGATATCCAACCAAGACCCTGCAGTTATGCGGTAGAGTTAGGACAGAGATGCACTAGCCTTGTGCTATACCACTTCCTCTCCAGATGGAGTGCAGCCTTCTTGGAGAGGAAGAGGAAGCATAAGACATAGTGTCTGCTATCTACAGCGCCTCACCTGGAGCTCATGTAAAAATGATGAGAGTGGTTGACTGATTCATAAATCCTTCATAGAGGAGGACAAACTGCCCTAGAAAAAAATCCATGTGTCTGTTGGGTGGTCTAGGAAAATGCATAGGAAGCAGATGTATTCAACCTGTACCTAACCCTAACCCTCCTCAGTAGAGACTGTCATATGGGACACTAATAATCCCCAGAAGTCCTCTCTGGGACCCTGTGTGGGGCGGTAGCATCATGAAGACTGATCCCATCGGCTGAGGGGAAGTTCTTCTGCTTATAGAGGAGTAACTCCTAGTTATCCATCTGATTAAAGATGAATGACCCTTCAAGTAGCCCAATCTTCCCTCATCTTCTCCTATTCTAGGAGAACAAGGATGAAGATAATGAAAGCTGATAATACTTAGATACTCTGAAGACTCTTAATTATGAACTAGATGATTAATAAGCTTTGCATCCCATTCAATCTAATCAAAATAAATTTTAAAAAGACATCATATAGAGCTGGATTTTTATGGAACCTATCTATAACCAAGAGGGAATAGGTCTAAGTGATTTGAAGTTTTCCTGGCTATGCCTGGACATAATGGATAAACTAAGTGCCTCAGTTTTCCTGCCTACAGAACTGGAATAAAAGCATTTAGCCAGCCAGAATATTGTGAGACAGACTAATTTTAAAAGGGAGGCAAGTCTTTGCAATGCACTTCAAATTAGAAACTGATATTATTATTCATAAAATTTAAGATCACAGAAAAATATTTTGTGAGCTAATAACAATAATGGATTTAGTGTGAATGACATGATACTAATTCATCATCGAAAAAGCAATAATATTTATATAGAACATTTTCTCCTGAACTGGACAACACCCCAGCACTGCCCTGAACCTGACTGGATCCAAGCTGAAAGCTTTGTATTCTTTTGTTTTCCTTCGTGCTGCCATTTTAATTATCTTATCAGAGCTGTGTACCTAAGAGTTTATCTTTCTAATATCGATTCTTCTCAGGTTTATACTGGATGGGGCATGTGTTCAATAACTTGTGTAGTTTTTAGTTTTACCAAACAGAATAAAGCATCTCCAGTTTATCCCAGAACATCATGGAGTGGTTATTTTCTAAGATGTGGTTATCTTTCATGCATCAGTTTGTGGGCAATCATTAATCAATAGTAATGATAATAACACCAAAATGGGCTCCCTCTTTTTTATCTTAAAACATTTTTCTTAGACCTTGAAATGGCTCTAATGTAAATAGAAAACAGTCTTTGTTACTCTGCAGTATTGATCAATTATGATCCCATGCCAGCTGGTTATTTAACTGGCTTTATTGGGAAGTCATCAGTTATAGGTTTGTATCAACAGAATTATTAATCCTTTTGATGGCAGCAGGTTCCTAATTATAGCTCTGCTCAGTTGAAGAGATGTGATCCAATAGCCACAAATATATGTATTCCATGTTGAAATGAATTGGAGCATACCGGAAAGTAGTATAAAAACCCTCACAACTCTTTAGAATCCGTATATGCTCTGTATTTTTGAGCTTTGAGTAATATGGAGAATCCTGAAACAATGATAGCAGTTGACTTCAGAGCAGTTGTAAGGCTCAGGATGGCTACCCAAATAATTATTCCTAAGAATAAAACATTCTTCTAGGAGACAAATAAAATGACATAGATTGCTAATGGAGAGAATGGAATATGTCAATTCCTTATAAATTTTTCAATAAAACACACACAGATCATTTGTTTTCATGAAACTCAGGTGGTGAGAACCTCTTGTTTGTTATGAAGCTCTTTTAAATTTTATCTAATAAGATTTCAATATTATATCTTAACTAAGAGTCTCCTTTCCCATCTTCATTCCATACTTTTTTATCCACGATGGAGCTAGATAGGTATAGCAAAAGCAAAATATGGGCATTACAAGTTGACCTCAAAAGTGTTTGGCAGCTAGGTAGTTTTAGAATTCAATGGAAGAGTTCCAGCTCTATCACTTACTAGCCATAGGATCTTAAGCAAATAATTTGACCTCTTCAAGCCTTTGTTTTCTCTTCTGTACACTGGGGATAAGGTTATGAATTCCCAAGGTTGTTCTAAGAATGAATCAGATGACTCAGCACTCAAAAGTGATAATAATATCTAAAACTAAGGTAATAATAATAGTGATAATAGGAACTGTTTGTAGAAAATGCCCGCTGAAAGGCAATCATTCAACTGAACAAAACCTGATAGGATCAATTGTTTCTATTTTTTTCATTTAATTTTTCATTTGTATCTGCTTTACTGCCTCTTTATCTGGTGTTGCATTGTAATCCAAATGCCCAACAGGCTGTCCACTGAGCTATTGTGAGATTTCACAAATGCCTAGTATAATTCTATAGAGTATTAAAGAAGAAAAAGTGAAAATTATATTTCCATGAAGGCAGCCACACAGTCTCATCAATGCTAAATAATTAACCAATATTTCTTGACAGAGAAAACCATGAGTCACTTTAACGAGTGGCCACAGGAGTTTGTGTATTCTCCTTTTTTCCGGTTTTTTTTTTTTTTTTTTTTTTTTTTTTTTAGAGATGAGAGCTTTCCTTGCCTGGTGGGCTTAGCACGGATCTACATAAGAGGCAGAGATCTGAACCAGTCATATGTCTTATAAGTATCTCTTCTAAGTTTTCTTCTGTAAGAGCAAGTACTTTTTCACTGTTACACTCTTGGAATGATGTCCAAGACAACCTATCCACTAATGCTTGCTTTCTCCAGCTTATCTGCAGACTACAATTATTTCAATCACAGTTGTTACCACAGTAGAATTAGTGTTCATATTTGTTACCAACTTTTATGTAATAAATCGGAGTTAAGCTACTATATAAAACAGAGTCTTTCCAAACAAGTATTGCTTGATTTTAGTTTTCACTAAACTGTCTGAGGAATCATGACCAACCAGTTCTACTCACTCATTCCGCTTCCTCCACTGATTCTAGCCATCCCCCCAACCTTTCGTTTTTAGGAAACTCTTATCTATCTAGAAGAGGAATAGGATGGAGTAGATTATCCAAATAGCACTAAATGCATATGCATTCATGCACATATACCAGAAGACAGAGTGAAAGTTCTTCGAGGACAGGGTCAATGAGCCATGTATAGGTATGGAGTGGTTCATGTGGGTGGGCACCCACACAACATGTATACACACAAACATCCACAGCCTCCCTGCACAAATATATGCTGTCCGCCCAACCCCAATCCCACCCTGGGACCACCCACAAAACAGGACAGCCTAGATGAGGTGATTAGAAATGGGGGAAAGGAAGAAGAATAGAAGTCCTAGGTCTGAATGGAGAGCTGAGAATCTGGACACAAAGCCTGGCGTGGGGAATGGAACCTCTGACCCCTGGATCCATACTCCTGTCACATCTATGGGAATTTAGTCCTAGGGAAGCAAGAATAGACTATTCATGTGACCACCACTTTCTGCTTCCTATGCCTTTTTTTGGGATATTAAATATTGCCACCTATGTGCTGGGAGGCTGATAAACAATCATCTATAACCAGGGATAGCCAACAACCCCTAGCCATTGGGGAGCAAGGACCTGGAGCTCACATTTCTGAAAGAGAGGGCATCCTAGAGAAAGTAACTCAGGGTACAGTTTCAAAGCACTTCATATCAAGGCTTCCCAAATAAGAAGCCCTCATATTCATATAGGGGATGGCAGAGGCTCCTAAGAGAAAATAAGAGCTCTCTATTTGTCAAAGGCTGGCCAATCAGGGCACGGTTGGGCAGGTAGGTTGGTACTCCCATAGCATTAACAGATTTTCAAATCACTGTAGGACTTCTTTAGGCTGTTACTAGATGCAGACTTCAAAATTCTGTCTGAACCTTCTCCAGATGTTTGCCTTGGACTCTCTGGGCCTCCCCTGGTCATCTCACCAGTCCCCTACTTAGCTTATGCCTTATACTCCCTTTTCTTGCCATCCTCCCTGGCTTTGACATAGCCCTGTCATACCTGGATGGCATGACCCTAGCAATGGCACCTTGCTGTGGGTCTCCCTGCAAGGATTTGGAGTAAAGAAGCTAAAACTATTGAATCCACAGCTAGAACCAGCCTGTTCTGGGTTCCAGACTGGCAGTTGGGGATAATGAGATGCCTAAGATGTATCTCTCTCTTGTTCTGAACCTTAGTGTTTCAGCCAGTAGCCTAAGAGGTTTATTACAGTTCCAACTCTTGTACCTCTCGGCCACATCTGCACTCAAGCAGAATGGCACACAAGTACCTCAGTAGGGCGCTCAAGGTCCACACTAACAAAGAGTACCGATGCTGACAACCTGCTGATACTGAAAGTAGGAAGCCTGAGAACATCTGGGAAAAAAATAATTATGTAAAATATAATTGCTCCATTTATCTGCTGCTTCACTTTGACAAACAGACAACAATGTCACATAAACTATTTAGTCACCACAAGGACACCAGCTTATTTAAAGTTACACATGAATTTATATGTGATGCTGACGGATAATTATAATAGCTTAGTTTCTAACATCTTGAAGTTTTGTTGTTGTTGTTGTTGCTGTTCAGGAATTTTTTTTTTTTTTTAAGAAGACGCAGAGAGAGACCTGGTACAAGTCTTTCTGACATCTGGCATAGAAAACAATTATACCTTTATTGCACAAGGAAATAAAATAGCTGTGTCTTAGCTCCGTCTTTGGCTGACAGCTGAGGCCTGGAAGTTTTGTAAGTTTTCCTATTTAGGAATTTTGTTGAGAGCCCAGCAGCCTCACGGCCAAAACGGAGTGTCTGAGATGCTGCTGATTAGAAGTCATGGGTCTGCTGAGTACAAGGCTGGAGTCACTCCTTAGGAATGTCATAAGCAACCTGGGCAGTAGAAACCAACATCACCATGGAAAATCAGACACGATGAGTTACCTTTAAAACAAACTATCATCATTAACAGGGAAAATGGCAATGACTTATTAGCCCCTATGATTACACAATCATATCTTCAAGTATGCACACTTTTCATTTCCTTCTTGACAACTTCATGAAAGTAATGTCTCATCTCCTGGAACATTTCTTTTCCTTTTTTTTTTTTTCTTTCCCTTTTGCTTCTAATTAACATTGAAAATCATTTATGTATCAAAATTTGGTTTCCCCTGCCCACGTTTCAGAAATAATAAATAGCTGGCCGAGTGTGGTGACTCACGCCTGTAATCCCAGAACTTTGGGAGGCCAAGGTAGGCAGATCACCTGATGTCAGGAGTTTGAGAGCCACCTGGCCAACATGGTGAAACCCCATCTATACTGAAAATACAAAAATTAGCTGGGAGTGGTGGTGAACACCTGTAGTCCCCGCTACCCAGGAGGCTGGGGCAGGAGCATCATTTGAAGATTTTGAAGAGGTTGCAGTGAGCCAAGATCACACCACTGCACTCCAGCCTGGGCAACGGGGTGAGACTCTGTCTCAAAAAAAGAAAAGAAATAATAAATAGCTATTTCCATCATATCAATGACATTGAATATAGACTAGACTTTTGAATATAAATTTGGAAAGAAATATGATGAATCACATGCCCAGTGGGGTGAAGTGTCTTTCTCCTCGCTTCCTCCTGCAGGTCCTTGTTTAATTTTATTGTCCTATCTTTGAACTTCTCTAGAGACGTTTTCCCTATCATTGTAAAAACATCTCTGTGAGAGGCCGAGGATGGCCCCAGGAAGCTGATTTCTTACGATTTTCTCTTCTGTCTCTGTGAATGGATCTCTGTATCCCCACTTTCTGTTGGGCTTCAGAAATCCTTTCATTTTATGAGGAATCACTGTGTTTTTTCTGGGAAAGAGTAATGGGTCTCTGTACTGAAGAATCTCACAAAAGAGAATCAGATGTTTCCGTTGCCAAGCCCCCAGATGAAAGTGCTCATAAAATAAGAATATGTCAACGTGCTGGGCAGGATCGGCTGCCTGCACAGGTCTGTACTGTAATTCCATTTAAGCTCCTTTCAAAAACGGAAATGCTCCCATTCAAAAGATCTTTTAACTGGTTACCAAAAGAACACGCTATGAAATTCTAAGCAAAGTCCATTTTAATAGAATATATAGATAGGGTATGTTTAATAGAATAGGAGGAAAAAAGGAGTGTGGGAAGAGCTTCAATATACTAGGACCCAGATAGTAGAAGATCAGATTTCATGAAGAAAACATAAAAATAAGATAAGAAGCATTCAGCTTTGTTTCATTCAGACTGCTTAGTGCCTAGTCTTGGGCTAAGGGATGCTGACAAGCTAGTATCATCCAGAATTCTCTAGGAACTGTTATTCCTACCCTAGGTTTATCACAGCTTGGGATGCCTCGCCTTTCATTTTTCTCAGTTTACAACCAAGGCAGGTCTAAAATGTACAGTATCTATTTGAAATGACAAAACAAAACAAAAAAAAAATCAAGTAAGAAAACAGATCCTGACAGTTGTGTTTTATAAAAGTCCATTCTGAGAATACAACAAAGAAGTACACAAGTTTAAAAAAAAATAAGGAAAAGAAAGCACTTTTAAAGTAAGTCATTAGACAGCCCTAAGGCAAAAAATATATATTTCAAGAAGAGAAAATGATCACAATTTACAAATCAATGATGTTGAATGCAGTGCCAACATGCTTTAATAAACGCGATATTTCTTTCTAGTAGTACCATTTTACTTCTTTTAAAGTTGAATTAATGGTTTTCCTAAACACGATACACTATGAGAAATATCAATAATTGCATTTCCTGAGGCATTTAGCCCAAGAGGTGCTTTTTAAAAGTATATCTATTTATTTAGATATTTGTTAGATCTAAGCAAAATCAAATCAGGTAACATTATTCAGAAAGACATGAAAGGGTATCATCATCCTGGTCACTTGGTGCACACCCGTGTGGAGTTAGGAACATGTAGGACTGATGATCAAGTAGGTTGTTACTTGGGAAACTGGCCCTAGCTTCTAATTCTTTGTCATTAGTCTTTGCTCAGCATAAACCTAAAAACGGGAGATTTATTTCTCTCTTTTCCAATGTCCTAGTCTTGAATTGTCAAGGGACAGTGTGGCCTTTGTGATATCACAGCAAACTGAGGGCCCACAGGGATGATCCAGGAGAAGCCTCAGGCCCAGTGGTTCAGTGTATTAGAATGCTCGCTGCTTTAACTCATGCATGCGTCCAGTGCTCACCACATTCAGGGCCATCAGGGAAAGCACGTCAACATGCACGGGCAGTGCAGGAAAGGAATCTGGTTAACCTGGAGGCGACAACCGAAAGGGGGAGGTTGCATCATGCAATGAAAAACCACAGCTTGGCCTTAGCTGCCATGCAGAAAGGACCTACATCAAAGAGTCTGCAGTGCGGCTCCTGGGTAAGAGTCGATATGAGAGAGGTGAGTTACTTCAGCAATGAGAGACACAGGCAGAAAAATGTTCAAACCACTCTAAACAGAACACTGTACAGAGCGCTGGCATTACACGCGAGAAGAGGCAGCTTTGGGGACGAGGAGGGGCGAGACAGAGGGAAGGTGAGGACAGAACTGGTCGTTACTCAGTGAAATGGCTTCCCTGGCCATCCTTTCATATGTATGTATTTTTATAATGTATTTCACTTCAACAAATAACCTCATGAGAGTTTTTAACGTCAACCATAATTGTTAAGATGTTATGAAAATTCAGGAGAAACAAGGCATCAGTTACATAAAGATACACACCATGGTTTCCTGTAGTTACAGTTCATTATAGAAGCAGAGCTGAAGCTGGTCAGATAAATAAGAGACAGTTAAGTGCCAACATCCTTAATACTTTGGTTACAGAGCTCATGATGACTCTCAAGGCGTAACATAGTGTTGAAGGAACTCACAGTCATGAAAGCTCAGGTGGTGCAAGGGTAGGGACTCTATGCATCTATACCCCTGAAAGCCATTTATAACCCTGAAGTTAACCACGCTCTCAAGTGGAGCCATCTTTTCTTCATCTCAGCACGAATGGCAGGTGAACAGTGAACTCACCCCATACATATTGACCATTTAGCAGAACCCTAGTTACAGGTAAGAGTCTCAAAGGTATTTCTTATCAAAATCAATTCATCAGCAAAAAGCATATATATGTGAGATATATATATATATATATATATATCAACATTTTTCTTAAAGGAGTAATAATACTGTTTTAAATTCATCAAGCTTCACTCTACTATCAAGGCTACACTGGATATCTAAAAACTACTTTCCTGTAAACTCCCTGCTTAATATAAGGCCCGTTATCATTTTTCTTGCCTCTTCTGCCTTTTGTGATCTCTGGTACATTGAACACAGCTCAGAAAATGGTACGTTCTAGTCCTAACTCACAATTCCTGCCTCCTAGTTCTGATGGGGAAGAACAAGCCCCAGGCTTATAAATTACTCCTTCTAAAATGTTTTCCAGGAGCTCAGCCTTCTGATTCCCTGTGTGTATATGACTGAAGCCTTGATAGGGAACTTAGGTCCAGTGTGAATGAGCAGTGCACTACCTCCACCTTCCACGCTCAGTGAGACCTTAACAGACCCACTGAAACTTGAGCACCAGCCAGATCACACGGATGAATGCAGGAGAAGGGAAACACAGGATTCCTCCTGACACTACCTTCCTCATTCCTTGAGATGCAGCTGTTTCCACTTGATCACAATTTATTCTCTCTTATAGATTAAAAACTCAAAGGCTTAGTTGAATGACATCTTTTCAACAGGATTATCTTTTTGAACAAAAACATAATAGTCTGTATATTCATTCAACAAATGTCTCTGAGATTTTTTCTTTGGTGACAGGCACTATGCTGGTTTTGGAGACATATAATTCAATAAAACATGATTCTTGCTCTGGAGTAGTTTTCCATTTAGCAGAGAAGTCTTCCCAGATTTTAATTTCTGGCAGCAGATATGCAAGAGTAGCTTGTTTAAAAATTCTACTGATTACCTTGTACTACCTTGGATATTTAATAGTGCTGTGCCTCAGTGTCCTCATTTATAAAATGTAAATGATACCTACCTCCTGGAGTTGTTGAGAGAAATAAATGAGTTAGTAAATGTGAACTGCTTTGTTAGTGGCCAGCACATGGTGGATACTATGTCAGTGGTAGCTATGATCAGTAGTACTCAGATACAAGTAAGCAGCAAGGGACTCTGGAAGCAGAAGATCGCCTCTGTCTAACTTTTGCAGTAGGCCTTGAGTGAGGATTAGAAACCCATCAGGGTGAGAAGGCAGGGGAAGGGATGGAAGCAGAGGGCTAAGCTTGGGCAGAGAGATGAAAGCACAGAGAACACAGTGCATTCTGGGAGTAGAAGGACACCTCATATAGAGCCTAAGTAGATGGTAAGGTTGGCAAGAAACAAGGCCAGACCGGAGACTGTGAAGCATCTGTGTGCCCTGGAAGTATGCCTGCTCTTTATCCTATAGGAAATAGGGAGTTGATAGAAGTTTATTTATTTTTTATTTTTATTTATTTAGTTTTTGAGACAGAGTCTCGCTCTGTCACCCAGGCTGGAGTGCAGTGGCGCAATCTTGGCTCTCTGCAACCTCTGCCTCCCAGGTTAAAGCGATTCTCCTGCCTCAGCCTCCCGAGTAGCTGGGACTACAGGCGTCTGCCACCATGCCTGGCTAATTTTCATATTTTTGGTAGGGATGGGGTTTCACCATGTTGACCAGACTGGTCTCGAACTCCTGACCTCAGGTGATCCGCCTGTCTTGGCCTCCCAAAGTGCTGGGATTACAAGCATGAGCCACCGCGCCTGACCTGATAGAAATTTAAATTTTATCCTGTCTTGTAGCAAGTTAATTCTGGGGACAACATAGAGAAGGAATTCGAAGCAGAAGGTTGTGAAGATAGAAGTCAATTAGTCAAATTAAATCCCCAAGGAAAAAAGTAACCTATCCACATACTAAGATGAGCATCATTGTTGCCATATAATTACAGTATCTTAATATCCTGGGAAATACTCCTTCTTCAGCCTGCTGCTGTCAGGGTTCTTTAGGCAGAGGAGATTAAGCCCACAGTATCACTGAAGCAATTTCCTAAACCACATGGTTCTCTGTCCTACCACGGCCCCCATGTCTATTGCAGGAATCTGTGTCACGGAGAAACGACAGTACACGTCTCTTAATCTCCTGGGGGGAAAAAAAAAAAAACCACCGTAGTAAGAAGCTGTTCTTTCTGCTATTTGGAGAGCAGTCTCTAAATTATAGTCAGAATTGACATAAAATGAACGTATTTCAGTACCTCAAATAGTGATACCTGGACGTAGTAGACACATGCCAACAATTATAGACAACAGATTATAGACAAATTGTATACAGATTATAGACAAATTGTACATCACACCTAGGCACATAGAAAAATTACAGTGAACACTTCTGCTGCATCCACTATTAATTACTTAAAGAACTTGGTTAGTCATACCATCAAGCCATCATACTTAGCTGCCTTTTAAGTATCCATCCAACCCTGTGCACAGTTAGGATTTCATGAGCATGTTGGAATGGTGTTCTCTCTCAGAATCCTGATCTTTAGATTTAGATGTCCTTAGTTTCCAGAGGGCTGCCCGAAAGTATGAATCCTGGGGTGTGCAGGGGATGGGGCGGGGGGTGAGGCTTTCTTTTGGCAGGAGTTGACAAGAGGAAAGATGCCATTTTCAGGTAATGTGCTTTCTCTTTAAAAAGTGACCAAGTGTGTTTGATGGTCACTTAGCTCAATTTTAACCATGGTGGGAGCTCTGTACCCTATGTTGATAAATCAGAAACAGGAAAGTTCTGCCTGTGTGCTGCTGTGACCATGCGGTCATACTTGTTTGGTGGATTTCCATTTGTTTCAAGTCCATTCTAGTTTGAAGTTTCCATGAAGCCAGGCCAAGTGTACAAATGCTAACACGGGGAAAACGAACCCTCTACACATGGACTTACAGAGAAGACAATACACTGCTCGGAAAAGGATACACAGGCTGAGATTCCCTAAAGTGGCAGCCACCTTGCTGCTCAGCAGACACTCAGGGAGATGCTCCAGGCAGCAATCACTCAGCAGGAAGGCATGCTGGAGAAGGACCTCACTTCAAAGGACAGTAGAACAGGCCTAAGTGCTGGGATTACAGGCGTGATGCACCGTGTCCAGCCTAAAATTAGTATTATTTTAAAGTTCACACGTGTGACCTTATAAAAATGTTGGTGCTTATTTTTAAGTTATTTCTTTTTCTTTTTAAAATTCAGTTTCTCACCAGAGAGTTTCATTGTGCTGATGGAAGAGTTCTGTATATTGACTGGGAAGGTAATAAAACAAATCTACACAGGATAAAATGTCTTGGATCTATACATAAAAAAAGTGCTTGTAAAAACTGGCAAAACATCTGTACTTGAGTTTACAGCAATGCGCTAATGTCAATTTCCTGGTTTTGACAACACCATGCATGCCTATGTAGTGTCAGGCCTCTGAGCCCAAGCCAAGCCATCGCATCCCCTGTGACTTGCACGTATACACCCAGATGGCCTGAAGTAACTGAAGAATCACAAAAGAAGTGCAAATGCCCTGCCTCGCCTTAACTGATGACATTCCACCACAAAAGAAGTGAAAATGGCCGGTCCTTGCCTTAAGCGATGATATTATCTTGTGAAATTCCTTTCTTGGCTCACCCTAACTCAAAAAGTCCCCCCACTGAGCACCTTGTGACTCCCACTCCTGCCCACCAGAGAACAACCCCCTTTGACTGTAATTTTCCTTTACCTACCCAAATCCTATAAAACGGCCCTACCCTCATCTCCCTTCGCTGACTCCTTTATCGGACTCAGCCCGTCTGCACCCAGGTGAAATAAACAGCCATGGTGCTCACACAAAGCCTGTTTGGTGGTCTCTTCACACGAACGACATGTAGCATATAGCACTATCATGGGGAAAGCTTGGAAAGGACACAGAAACTCTGTCCTGTTTTTGCAACTTCTTGTGAATCTTAAAGTTTGAATTTTAAAAAACAGTTATTCTCCTGTTTGGTTTTACTGTAGCCAGATGTCAGGCTAGTGGTCTATTTCTGGTGATAT
Organism: Rhinopithecus roxellana; assembly: GCF_007565055.1. Lineage (NCBI taxonomy): Eukaryota > Metazoa > Chordata > Mammalia > Primates > Cercopithecidae > Rhinopithecus > Rhinopithecus roxellana. Next base: position 128,478,141 of record NC_044559.1, on the reverse strand, counting down.
GAGTCTCTGAATGTCTACAGACTGATTTCTTTAACAAACATTTACTCAGCACCTATTATAGGTACAATACTGTGTTCAATTCCAAAAGATGTAAAAGAGGGATAAGAAACCACAGTGATACAAATCAATATTAACTATCTTAATTCCTTTCTCAAAGGAGTGCTAATTGAGGCAAACACATCATTTACCTACTGCACAAATTCTCAGAGACAATCCCCCAAGATAATCAGCTGTCAATAAATGTAGGTCGTTAATGTAATAAGCAAGCTTCTAGAATTAACCCACAGTAATCTCTTCAGGTAAGCAGATGTCGGGTAACAAACTGTGCTGAATAATGCAACTGATACGATGATGACTGTCTTCCTTCACATACAGTTGGTGCAGGCTAAGCCATCTTTTTCCTTAGTTTTTCAGTCCCTGTGTTGTCCTTCCCAGAACTCAGTGCCCACCGCACTGAGAGGCTAATAACTGATACCTGCTTAATGAAGGTGCAGGGTGACACTAAGAACAACTTAGATTTTAAGAAACAACTGAAAAGGCTTCAAGAATGAATGTCTAACTGGTGGAATTTCAGGTACATTGCAAGTTAGAAGAGGAGATGTTTTGGAGTATAGGTGTATTTACAGCCCTCTCAAACTCACCCAAGGATGGCCATCTACCACTCTCTCTACTAAAATAAGTTGTCATGGGCAATTATATTGGAAGTAAAGTCAAGGCCAAATGAGGCAGTAAGGATGGATCCTTAGAATGCCAAAGACTTTGCAGGGAACATATCAACAGTTTTTATCATTCTGAGAAGCTCTCTCTAACAGTAACAAAAGGAAAACGGAGAAATGTGCAAAGAATAAAATCTCCTGGAATTCAAGCCTCAGCAAATGAATACCCAGGAAGAGCCAATTCAATCCTTCCTGAAATAGAAGATGTGTCACTGCTGTTAACCTGACACCGTTATTACCCGCAAGTGGCTCGGGCTTTTAAGAAGTCTGGAAGTCCCACCTTTTTCTTGCTGTTTAAAGGATAAACAACTAGAACAGCTCAATCTGGTAATGAATGAATTTTTCAAAGCATTCCCCAAAGAGCTGGGAAACTCCTGCTATGAAGAAAGGTCCTATCCGAATTCCAATAATTTTAAAGAAGTTTTGTAGCAGTGGAAGACGGAAGACTCCCAGAAATATTTGACATCTGTAAGAATGAACAGCAGCTAAGAATGGACAGGCTGCTGCATTCACTCCTCTATTTCACACCCATGCTATTCCCTTGCAAGTTCTTACTCACCCGCCTTTGAACACTCAACTCAGTGGCTGCCTCCTCCAGAAAGCCTCCCCTGATCCTCCTCCTGCCCAGAGGTACCTGGCCTTTTTCTAGGCTTTTCTTCCTGGGTGCTTTTGTTGTGGCGCTCATCACTCATGAAGTGGTAACTTACTTGTTTGCGTTATCTGTCTCCCTTCCCTGCTAGACTGTGAGCTCCTGAGGGGAGAGCCTTGGTGTTTTGTGTCTGGGTTTCCATCATCATGGTACCTGCAAAATAGGCCCTCAGTACATGTTTAAGGAAGAGGAGAAAAATAAATGAATTGAGGGAGAAAACAGAAAAACCTGGAGGAAACTAATTATAATTCAACACTACCAAGATATTAGTGAAGTCCCATCTCCCAGCAAGGTTTCAAATGGCCAATTCAGAACTTAAATTAGGCTGGGCATGATGGCTCACACCTGTAATCCCAGCACTTTGGGAGGTTGAGGCGGGTGGATCACTTGAGGTCAGGAATCCAAGCCCAGCCTGGCCAACACAGTAAAACCTCATCTCTACTAAAATACAAAAATTAGCTGGATGTAGTGGCGGGTGCCTATAATCCCAGCTACTTGGGAGGGTGAAGCAGAAGAATCAGGCTGAGGCTGAGGCTGAGGCGGAGGTTGCAGCAAGCCAAGATTGTGTCACTGCACTGCAGCCTGGGGGACACAGCGAGACTCCCTCTCAGGAAAAAAAAGAAAAGAAAGAAAGCCAAGAAAGCCAGAAAGCCAGGAAGGAAGGAAGGAAGGAAGGAAGGAAGGAAGGAAGGAAGGAAGGAAGGAAGGAAGGAAGGAAGGAAGGAAGGAAGGAAGGAAGGAAGGAAGGAAGGAAGGAAGGAAGGAAGGAAGGAAGGAAGGAAGGAAGGAACTTAAATTATATGACAATTATGTAAGTTACAATATTACTACAATCCCTAGAGGATGAGGTGCATTCAAAGGACTGATTTGTGGACTCCTCCCATGTTCCAGGAGAGTTTCATGTTATCTCACCTCATGTGTGCAAGAAGAAGAATGGGAATGACCTTGAGGTAGCAAGATTCACCACTCAGCAAAGCCATTTGACCTTACTAGCCATGAGAGGTCCAAGCCCTGAGAAGGCTGTGGGAGAGTTACAATTCCATAGGAGAGTCTCCCCGAGGGCATTCGATTTCTCAGTCATTAGGCATCACAAAATCTAAATGCTTAAAACTAAATCAAAAGTTATTCCTCTAAAACTAATGAATATGCACTTTTCTCCTTCTATGAGGGTTATCTTCTATAACTGGGAAGCCAAGATTGAAATGGAGTTGCCCCTATAAACATCATAAACTTAATCAGGGAAGAAGAAAGGGGAAAAAACAAAACAAAAATAAACCAAGCTTGTAGCACATTCAGCATTAAGCATGAGGTCAGCTCACTCTCTGACCTGCTTCCTCAACATGGTTTGGTGCCTATTGTCCTAGAATCATATAGACCCTGTCATAAGATAACAGCTCCCCTTAAGCACTCTATAGATAACAACTTGAAATTATGAAATGTTATGTTTTCCCTGTGAGATAGTCTTTCAGGTCCTGCATACCAGTGAAACTACTACATCAGCTGATTTGAATGAAGGACCCCACTGGTGACCCAAGGAAGGTCTAAGGAACACCACAAGAAGCTGACTCACCAAAGAACACAATTCCACAGCTTGATTATTTAATCCCCCTTCCCCAATCAGTCAACAACCCCAATTTTCCAGCCCATCACCCTCCATGATCTTAAAAACCACAGCCCAGAACTCCTCAGAAAGATGAATTGAGGCTCTCCTCCCTTCTCCTCGCTTGCTGCCCTGAAATAGTTAAACTCCTTCTCTGCTGCAATCCTGCCGTCTCAGGGTAATGGATCTGTTACTATGCAGGGGGCACACAAACTTATTGTTTCTACATCAGAAATAATACACAGAGCCCCAATTTGTTCTTCTCCCTTTGCTTCAAATGATATATTTTTATGTGCTCTAGCTCAGGAAGCTGGACCCAAACTTGACACAAAGCATACTAGGAGCAAAGCTAAAACTCTAGAGATGTGTGCCTATCAGACGGGAGGAAGTCAGCTCAGGTTTCTCCTGCTGATCCATTTCTCCAGGAAGCCAACCCAAGAAATCAAGTGTTCAAGCAACAATGGGAAAAGATGAATTAAAATGTCCACATAATAATACATGGATGAAGAGGAGTGTGGGTGAGGATTTTAACCCAGAGGGTCTCCCTGGAGAGTAATTCATCTTACTGGATATAAACTAACATGCTCTAATTTTCCAAGTAAGTCTGAATATATTTAAACCTTCAAAAACATAGTAATTTTTAATGTAGTCTTAGATTGATAAAGGTGTTTCTTACAGTTTTTACTCCATGCTGCACATACGATGAAGATTCCATTAGGGAGTCCCTCTGAACCAAGCATTTAAATCACTTAATGTTAACTTTCCTTTGAATTTGTCCTCTGAAATCAGCATAGATTTTGATAACCTGCTCCTTCTAGTCATCACTCTCCCTAAATATAAAATCAATTTTTTTAAAAATCAGGATGATTTTTTAAAAGTCTATGAAATTGTAAAAATTTGTAGAGTTATCACTAGCTTCTGAAGTGACATGCTCTGTGTAGGCAATTCTAAAAAGACTATTTGTAACTATGTGAGCTAATAGTATAGAAGCAATGATGTAAAACTGTAATATTTGTTTATTATGAGCAACACAAAAATGGAATGAATCAATGCACCACTCTCGCTCAAATGAATCTATGGACAACATGACAGTATGGTGTGAACAGAACAAAATAAAACCATTGAGAGGTTCCATTTGCAAATAAGCCCATTTCCCCATAAGGCGGGGGGAACATTCGTTTAATTTAAAGCTCAAAAACAATCTCTTTGCATACAAAATACTTTTCCTCGTTAAAAAATTATAAGTGCTAAGACAATTAAATTAATACAGCATCACCATTGTTTGAAACTGAAAAAAAAGAGGTTTAACTAATCTCATTGTGTTCTAACTCACTGTTAAATCAACAAAAGAGTTTGAAAATTTGTCAACCTGACATTGTAGTCATTGTTTTTTCTATTTAGTAGAGATGTTTAAGAATTCACTGAGTAGTGTTGTAGAAACAGGACAAGGACTTAGACAGTCACTGGCTGGAATAAGGGCCCATTAACTGTTACCTGTTGTTGTTGTTGTTAAATGTAAAGCCATGCACCAAGCTACTATCTGCTCTTGGTTTTTCGTCTAACTGCAAACTGGACCTCTTTTGCCTCTACGTAAGTTTCTTACCACTCGTATCTCTCTCCCTTTCCCTCTGAGCTCTAACCATACTCATCCTCTTTCTGTTTCTTCAACTCTCCAAGTTTTTGGCCATCTCCACTGGAATGCAAGGCCCATAAAAGCAGAAAAACACATGTGTTTTGTTCATTGTTTCACCAAAACCTACACTAGTGCCTGACACAGAGTAAGTATTCAATAAACTTTGCTAAACAAGTAAATAAATAATGGAGAGCCAAAGGAAGGAATAAAGGGAGGGAGGGTCTTAGTTCAATCTCACTAAGATTAAGTCTATGGTCAATATTAGTTTGCTAGTGTTTCCTTTATCAAACCATTCTTATTACTAGCACCAGGCTGCTCTCACCTCACTTCCTATGTCTATGTGATTTTTTTGTACTCACAAAAAGGATTTTCCTCTCTTGCATTCCAACACAAGGAGTCCCTTGACAATTTAATATTATATAATATATGCACCTGGAAAGATGTTTGACTAATTTTTGACTTACACTTAACTACATATGTCCGCTTTCACTTGAAGGCAAAATGGAACATTTCCTTGACAATTTTCTTTCTAGATTATGTGAAGAAGAAATTGATAGTCTTGTCCCATGTTAATCCAAAGCTCTTCTGATTACAAAAATTTAATAGAGGATTGTCCCTAAACAAACTTTAATGCCACACTTAAAGTATGCTTAAAATGACAAACTTGTTCTGCATTCTATACATATTGGAATATAACACACTGCATAATTTACAGGTTAAGAAAATGGACTCCGGATTCAGACGAGGGGTTCAAACTCTAGTTCCTATTGCTAACCGTGTGGACATTGAAACCTTCTGAGGTGATCTTTCTTCATGAAGGCAAATAAAGAAAATCATAGTAGTGCTACTAAGTAGAATAATAAGTTTGTAAAAGGCTTATATGGCACTTTGCACATAGTAAGTACTCAATAAATACAGAAGCTGCTTGTAGACTTAGAGAGAGCAACTAGAACGAGGTCAGAATCCCCTAATGATAGGCAGGCAAGCCAGTACTGAACTAATGAACATCTGGTAGAGATCGCTGAATGAATGGCTGCTAGTGGTGGACTGACTGTGTGACAGCCTTCCCTCTCTTCCTCACTACTTACTAGGCACCTCTTATTACTAGCTCCTCTGTTCAGGTTTTCTTTTCCTACACTGATGTGATTTACTCTGTAGAATCCCTTTCTTGGAGCCTGTGATAGCCAAAATTGCATGCCTACCATAAAATGCTTAATTAGGTAAAATGCCTTTGTAAGACTCTGATGCTAGTTCCTGCTCACACTTTTCTACCCTCACTACAATCCACTTTAATCTTGCGTTGGCATTTCTGTTTAGAAGAGCAAACCAGGAATGACGGCTCTGGGCCGAGAATCTGGAATGCAGATTATAACTGCTCGGCAAGTTCGCTTGCTTTGTGTAAACTGGCTGCACTTCTTTTGTCCTCATTTGGAAAATAGCTTTGGCTGCTTGATATTGCCACATCTTCCGTTTTACACATTCTCAGTTTCTGACAAGAAAAGTAGAGTGGAATGCCACACTGTTGCAAATCTGCAGATACGCATCAGCTTAACCTTATTTGTTCTGGTGGATTTTTGTAGATGAGAATGAATATTTGGGCTGCAAAATTCCAGCTTGATTCCCTTCTCTTGGTTCCAATTTTCCAGGGTTTGTTTGCTCAAATGCCCAATGTAACAGCACTACTCTATTCTAGGGGCCACCTTCCACTGCTATGGGTTGACCTCAACAGGCATTAAACCTGCATGCAGAGCCAGGTATGGTGGCACATGCTTATAATCCTGGCTCGAGACTGCAGTAAGTTATGATCACAGAACTCCGGCCTGGGCAACATAGCAAGACCTTGTCTGTAAAAGTAAATGATAAGTAAATAAAACATTTTAAAAACCTGCATATAGAAATGAAAGCCCATGATAGAAGAGCAAAAAAATCAAATGCAATCCTGGAGCTATGCAGAAACCAAAGGACAGATGAATATGTCTAGATTAAAGCTCTTTAGCATCTACTGTCCATCTTATGGGATTCCACAGACAAACATACAGTAGAAAAGCCCAAAATAAAATGGCTTAATTCTATATTTAAAACTATATTTTTTCCTTATTTGTGTTATTGCAGTTATGTAGACTATTAGTTTTTCATGCACAGGCAAGAGCTAACCAAATACACTGATTCCCCAATGTGACCCTCTATCGCATCAAGACCTATTTTTATAGTAGTGTAAGTACACGCACCAACTATTATGTGTCCTTATGAAGTAATCGTCATCCTGTCAACTGCTGTAAGATCCTGGGAAAGTTGCTGAGCAATGCTGGTGTTCTATGGTTATGCAGTACTTGGCCAAGCTCAGTGGGTAATTTATCCTAAGTATATATATATATATATATGCTTAAATGGCACCTACCAATTATCTCTCTTTGGAAGAGTGCAAGTGTAGCATGCCCACTCTCCCAGATGTGTGCACACTACTGCCTCCACAGAACTGTCCCATCGCCTCTTCTCTCTAGAAGCTCTGGGTTAGTCCTTTCTCTAGGCACAGAAGCAGCTGAGTGAACTCTGTGCCTAGGGCAGCTGTCACTGTTCTTTTCTCACCTCTAGGAGTTACAACAGAGAAAACCTATTCTCCAGAAAAAGACTACCCTCTACAACGTCTTCATAGGAAAAAAAAAGTCACACCTGTGACACAGCCCCAAGTTTTTGAATTCTTATAGGCACCTCGGATCAAAACTACTCAGTAACCTGAGGTAATGGAAAAGAAAAACAACAGAGTATGACATTTATTCATGTACCAAATTCTTGGTTTCTCACCTATTAATTTTTGGTCTCACAAATTTTGCTGGAACAGAACATGATAGAGTACTGGCTCTAAAGTTCTAGGTTCAGATAACAAATTCAAAAGGGGTTTAGGAAACTAATCCAAGGGAGAATCATAAATTTGAAACTTAACATGGACTCTTGTTCTCCACAGTAAAATATATTGTACTACCATTTTTCATACAAATGATCAAAGAAACCAAGAGTTGGCTCTTCGAAAGAATATACAAGAATGCTAGCTGGGCGCAGTGGCTCAAGCCTGTAATCCCAGCACTTTGGGAGGCCGAGACGGGCGGATCACGAGGTCAGGAGATCGAGACCATCCTGGCTAACACAGTGAAACCCCGTCTCTACTAAAAAATACAAAAAACTAGCTGGGCGTGGTGGGGGGCGCCTGTAATCCCAGCTACTCGGGGGCTGAGGCAGGAGAATGGCGTAAACCCAGGAGGCGGAGCTTGCAGTGAGCCGAGATAGTGCCACTGCACTCCAGCCTGGGCAACAGAGCCAGACTCCATCTCAAAAAAAAAAAAAAAAAAGAATGCTAGACAGCTGGCCAGATTAACAAAAAAAGAGAGAAGATTCAAATAAGTGCAATCAGAAATGACACAGATGACATTACAACTGATCCCACAGAATGACAAAAGATTCTCGAAGACTATTATGAATACCTCTATGCATACAAATTAGAAAATCTAGAGGAAATGGATAAAAAACATACAACCTCTCAAGATTGAACCAGGAAGAAAGTGAAAACCTGAACAGACCAATAACAAGCTCTGAAATGAAAAAAAAAAAAATTTAAAAAAGTAAAAAAAAACCTACCAACCAAAAAAAAAAAAAAAGTCCCAGATCAGATGGGTTCACAGCCAGATTCTACCAGATGTGCAAGGAACTGGTACCAATCCTACTGCAACTATGCCAAAACATTGAGGAGGAAGGGCTCCTCCCTGATGCATTATATGAAGCCAGCATCATCTTTATACCAAAAGATGGCAGAGACACAACAAAAAAAGAAAATTATTAGGCCAATATCCCTGATGAACATAGATGCAAAAATCCTCAACAAAATACTGGCAAATCAAATC